>NW_027140908.1:1494937-2989874 GCF_036365525.1 Heterodontus francisci | reverse complement strand
TCTCACTGGGGTACACTTCCACAGGCACTGACTCTCTCTGGGGTACACTTACAAAGGCACTGACTCTGTATGGGGTAAACTTCCAAATGCACTGACTCTCACTGGGGTACCCTTCCAGAGGTACTGACTCTGAATGGGGTAAACTTCTACAGGCACTGCATCTGAATGGGGTAAACATCCACAGGTACTGACTCTCACTGGGGGACACTTCCACAGGCACTGAATCCGAATGGGGTAAACTTCCACAGGCACTGACTCTGAATGGGGTAAACTTCCACAGGCACTGAATCTGAATGGGGTAAACTTCCACAGACACTGATTCTGAATGGCATAAACTTCCAGAGGCAATGACTCTCACTGGGGGACACTTCCACAGGCACTGACTCTGAATGGGGTACACTTCGAAAGGCACTGAATCTGAATGGTGTAAACTTCTAGAGGTACTGAATCTGAATGGGGTAAACTTGCACAGGCGCTGACTCTGAATGGGGTAAACTTCCACAGGCACTGACTCTCACTGGGGTACACTTCCACAGGCACTGACTCTCACTGGGGTACATTTACACATGCACTGACTCTGAATGAGGTAAACTTCCACAGGCACTGAATCTGAATGGTGTAAATTTCGACAGGCACTGACTCTGAATAGCGTAAACTTCCAGAGGCAATGACTCTCACTGGGGTACTCTTCCAGAGGCACTGACTCTCACTGGTGTACACTTCCACATGCACTGACTCTGAGTGGGGTACACTTCGAAAGGCACTGAATCTGAATGGTGTAAACTTCTAGCGGTACTGAATCTGAATGGGGTAAACTTGCACAGGCGCTGACTCTGAGTGGGGTAAACTTCCACAGGCACTGACTCTTACTGGGGTACACTTCCACAGGCACTGACTCTTACTGGGGTACACTTCCACAGGCACTGACTCTCATTGGGGTTCATTGACACATGCACTGACTCTGAATGGGGTAAAATGCCACAGGCCCTGACTTTCACTGGGGTACATTTCCACAGGCACTGAATATGAATGGGTGAAACTTCCACAGGCACTGACTCTCTCTGGCGTACACTTCCACAGGCACTGACTCTCACTGGGGTACACTTACACAGGCAGTGACTCGGAATGGGGAAAACTTCCAAAGGCACTGACTCTCACTGGGGTACACTTCCACAGGCACTGACTCTGAATGGGGTAAACTTCCACAGGCACTGACTCTGAATGGGGTTAACTTCGACAGGCTCTGAATCTGAATGGGGTAAACTTCCACAGGCAATGACCCTCACTTGGGTGCATTTCCACAGGCACTGACTCTCACTGGGGTACACTTCCAGAGGCACTGATTCTGAATGGGGTAAACTTCCACAGGCACTGTCTCTCACTGGGGTACACTTCCAGAGGCACTGACTCTCACTGGGGTACATTTTCACAGGCACTGACTCTCAGTTGGGTACACTTCCATAGGCAGTGAATCGTAATGGTGAGCCGCTTCACAGCCACTGAATTTCAATGGGGTACACTTCTACAGGCACTGACTCTCACAGGGGTACACTTCCACAGGCACTGAATCTGAATGGCGTAAACTTCCACAGGCACTGACTCTCACAGCAGTACACTTCCACAGGCACTGATTCTGAATGGGGTAAACTTCCACAGGCATTTACTCTCACTGGGGTACACTTCCACAGGCACTGTATCTGAATGGGGTAAGGTTCCACAGGCACTGACTGTGAATTGGTTACAGTTCCAAAGGCAATGACTCTCACTGGGGTACACTTCGACAGGCACTGACTCTGACTGCGTAAACTTCCACAGGCACTGACTCTCACTGGGGTACACTTCTACAGGCACTGACACTCACTGGGGTACATTTCCACAGGCACTGACTCTGAATGGGGTAAACTTCCACAGGCACTGACTCTGAATGGGGTACTCTTCCACAGGCACTGACTCTGAATGGGGTAATCGCGAACAGGAACTGAACATGAATGGGATAAACTTCTACAGTTACTGAATCTGAATGGGGTAAACTTCCACTGTCATTGACTCTCACTGGGGTACACTTCCACAGGCACTGACTCTCACTGGGGTACACTTACAAAGGCACTGACACTCACTGGGGTACACTTCCACAGGCACTGACTTGGAATGGGTTAAACATCCACAGGCACTGACCGTCACTTGGGTGCACTTCCACAGGCACTGACTCTGAATGGGGTAAACTTCCACAGGCACTGACTGTCACCGGGGTACACTTCCACAGACACTGACTCTGAATGGGGTAAACTTCCACATTCACTGATTTTCACCGGGGGACACTTCCACAGGCACTGACTCTGAATGGGGTAAACTTCCACAGGCACTGACCCTCACTTGGGTGCACTTCTTCAACACTGACTCTCACTGGGGTACATTTCCATTGGCACTGACTCTCACCTGGGTACACTTCTACAGGCACTGAATCTGAATGGGGTAAACTTCCACAGGCACTGACTCTCACTTGGGTACACTTCTTCAGGCACTGACTCTCACTGGGGTACATTTCCACAGGCACTGACTCTCACTGGGGTACATTTCCATTGGCACTGACACTCACTTGGGTACACTTCTACAGGCACTGATTCTCACTGGTGTACCTTTCCACATGCACTGACTCTGAATGGGATACACTTATATAGGCATTGACTCCTAATGGAGAGCCGCTCCCCAGCCACTGAATCTCACTGGGGTACACTTCTAAAGGCACTGACTCTCACAGGGGCACATTTCCACTGGAAATTACTCTCACTGGGGTACACTTCTACAGGCACTGAATCTGAATGGGGTTAACATCTACAGGTACTGAAGCTGAATGGGGTAAACATCCACAGGCACTGACTCTCACTGGGTTAAATTTCCACAGGCACTGACTCTGAATGGTATAAACTTCCACAGGCACTGACTGTCACTGGGGGACACTTCCACAGGCACTGACTCTGAATGGGGTAAACTTCCACAGGCACTGACTCTCACTTGGGTACACTTCGACAGGCACTGACTCTCACTGGGGTAAACTTCCAAAGGCACTGACACTCACTGGGGTACACTTCTACAGGCCCTGAATCTGAATGTGGTACACTTCTATAGGCACTGACTCTCACTTGTGTACATTTCCACAGGCACTGTCTCTCACTTGGGTACACTTCTACAGGCACTGACTCTCACTGGGGTACATTTCCACAGGCACTGACTCTCAAGAGGGTACATTTCCACAGGCACTGACTCTGAATGGGGTAAACTTCTACAGGTACTGAATCTGAATGGGGTAAACTTCCACAGGCACTGACTCTGAATGGGGTAAACTTCCACAGGCACTGACTCTGACTGGGGTACACTTCCACAGGCATTGACTCTCACTGGGGAACACTTCCACAGGCACTGACTCTAAATGGGTTAAACTTGCACAGGCATTGACACTCACTGGGGTACACTTCCACTGGCACTGACTCTAACTGGGGTACACTTACATAGGCACTGACTCTGAATGGGGTAAACTTCCACAGGCACTGACTCTCAGTGGGGTACTCTTCGATAGGCACTGACACTTCCTGGGGTAAACTTCCAAAGGCACTGACTCTGAATGGGGTAAACCTCCACAGGCACTGACTCTCACTTGGGTACAATTCGACAGGCACTGACTCTCACTGGGGTAATCTTCCAAAGGCACTGACTCGCTC
Organism: Heterodontus francisci; assembly: GCF_036365525.1. Lineage (NCBI taxonomy): Eukaryota > Metazoa > Chordata > Chondrichthyes > Heterodontiformes > Heterodontidae > Heterodontus > Heterodontus francisci. Next base: position 2,986,158 of record NW_027140908.1, on the reverse strand, counting down.
TGGGGTACACTTCCACAGGCACTGACTCTGAATGGGGTAAACTTCCACAGGCACTGACTCTGAACGGGGTAAACTTCGACAGGCACTGAATCTGAATGTGGTAAACTTCTACAGGTCGGGAATCTGAATGGGGTGAACTTCCACAGGCACTGACTCTCACTGGGGTACACTTCCACAGGCACTGACTACGAATGGGGTTAACTTCCAAAGGCACTGACTCTCACTGGGGTACACTTCCACAGGCACTGACTCTGAATGGGGTAAACTTCCACAGGCACTGACTCTGAATGGGGTAAACATCGACAGGCACTGAATATGAATGTGGTAAACTTCTACAGGTACTGAATCTGAATGGGGTAAACTTCCACAGGCACTGATTCTGAAAGGGTTAAACTTCCACAGGCACTGACTCTCACTGGGGTGCACTTCCACAGGCACTGACTCTGAATGAGGTAAACTTCCACAGGCACAGACTCTCACTGGGGTACACTTCCACATGCACTGAATCTGAATGGGGTAAACTTCCACAGGCACAGACTCTCACTGGGGTACACTTCCACATGCACTGAATCTGAATGGGGTAAACTTCCACAGGCATTGACTCTCAGTGGGGTAAACATCTAGAGGCAATGACAGTCACTGGGGTAAACGTCCACAGGCACAGACTCTCAGTGGGGTATACTTCCACAGGCACTGAATCTGAATGGGGTAAACTTCCACAAGCACTGATTCTGAATGGCGTAATCATCTAGAGGCAATGACTCTCACTGGGGTAAACGTCCACAGGCACAGACTCTCAGTGGGGTATACTTCCACAGGCACTGAATCTGAATGGGGTAAACTTCCACAGGCACTGACTCTGAATGGGGTAAACCTCCACAGGAACTGACTCTCACTTGGGTACACTTCGACAGGCACTGACTCTCACTGGGGTAAACTTCCAAAGGCACTGACTCTCACTGGGGTACACTTCTACAGGCCCTGAATCTGAATGTGGTACACTTCTATAGGCACTGACTCTCACTTGGGTACATTTCCACAGGCACAGACTCTCACTTGGGTACAATTCCACAGGCACTGACTCTCACTGGGGTACATTTCCACAGGCACTGACTCTCACTGGGGTACACTTATTCAGGCACTGAATCTGAATGTTGTAAACTTCCACAGGTACTGAATCTGAATGGGGTAAACTTCCACAGGCACTGACTCTGACTCTGGTACACTTCCACAGGCAATGACTCTCACTGGGGTACACTTCCACAGGCACTAACTCTGAATGGGTTAAACTTGCACAGGCACTGACTCTCACTGGGGTACACTTCCACTGGCACTGACTCTAACTGGGGTACACTTACATAGGCACTGACTCTGAATGGGGTAAACTTCCACAGGCACTGACTCTCACCGGGGTACACTTCCACAGGCACAGTCTTTGAATGATGTAATCTTCCACAGGCACTGACTCTCACTGGGGTACACTTCTACAGGCACTGAATCTGAATGTGGTAAACTTCTACAGGTACTGAATCTGAATGGGGTAAACTTCCACAGGCAATGACTCTCACTGGGGTACACTTCCAAAGGCACTGACTCTGAATTGGGTAAACTTCCACAGGCACTGACTCTCACTGAGGCACACTTCCACAGGTACTGACTCTGAATGTGGTAAACGTCCACACACACTGACTCTGATTGTGGTATACTTCCACATGCTCTGAATCTAAATGGGGTAAACATCCACAGGCAATGACTCTCAGTGGGGTACTCTTCGATAGGCACTGACACTTCCTGGGGTAAACTTCCAAAGGCACTGACTCTGAACGGGGTATACTTCCACAGGCACAGACTCTCACTTGGGTACACTTCGACAGGCACTGACACTCACTGGGGTAAACTTCCAAAGGCACTGACTCGCTCTGGGGTACGCTTCCACAGGCACTGACTCTGAATGGGGTAAACTTCCACAGGCACTGACTCTGAACGGGGTAAACTTCGACAGGCACTGAATCTGAATGTGGTAAACTTCTGCAGGTAGGGAATCTGAATGGGGTGAACTTCCACAGGCACTGACTCTCACTGGGGTACAGTTCCACAGGCACTGACTCCGAATGGGGTTAACTTCCAAAGGCACTGACTCTCACTGGGGTACACTTCCACAGGCACTGACTCTGAATGGGGTAAACTTCCACAGGCACTGACTCTGAATGGGGTAAACATCGACAGGCACTGAATCTGAATGTGGTAAACTTCTACAGGTACTGAATCTGAATGGGGTAAACTTCCACAGGCACTGATTATGAAATAGGTAAACTTCCACAAGCACTGACTCTCACTGGGGTGCACTTCCACAGGCACTGACTCTGAATGAGGTAAACTTCCACAGGCACAGACTCTCACTGGGGTACACTTCCACATGCACTGAATCTGAATGGGGTAAACTTACACAGGCACTGATTCTGAATGGCGTAAACATCTAGAGGCAATGACTCTCACTGGGGTACTCTTCCACAGGCACTGACTCTGAATGGGGTAAACTTCCACAGGCACTGACCCTCAGTGGGGTATACTTCCACAGGCACTGAATCTGAATGGGGTAAACTTCCACAGGCACTGACTCTGAATGGCGCAAACTTCCAGAGGCAATGACTCTCACTGGAGTACACTTCCACAGGCACTGACTCTCACTGGGGGATACTTCCACAGGCACTGACTCTCACTGGGGTACACTTCCACAGGCACTGACTCTGAATGGTGTAAGCTTCTACAGGCACTGACTCTGAATGAGGTAAACTTCCACAGGCACTGACTCTGAATGGGTTAAACTTCCACAGGCACTGACTCTGAATGGTGTAAACTTCCACAGTCACTGACTCTCACAGCAGTACACTTCCACAGGCACTGATTCTGAATGGGGTAAACTTCCTCAGGCATTTACTCTCACTGGGGTATACTTCCACAGTCACTGAATCTGAATGGGGTAAAGTACCACAGACACTGACTCTGAATTGGCTACAGTTCCAGAGGCAATGACTCTCAGTGGGGTACACTTCCACAGGCACTGACTCTGAAAAGGGGAAAAATTCCCCAGGCACTGACTCTGAATGTGTACACTTCCACAGGCACTGACTCTGAATTGGTTACAGTTCCACAGGCAATAACTCTCAGTGGGGTACACTTCGACAGGAACTGACTCTGACTGGGGTACACTTCCACTGGCACTGTCTCTCACTGGGGTGCAGTCCCACAGGCTCTAGCTGTCACTTGGATACCGTTCCCTCGGCACTGACTCTCACTGGGGTACACTTCCACAGGCACTGAATCTGAATGGGGTACATTTCCATTGGCATTGACTCTCACTTGGGTACACCTCTACAGGCACTGAATCTGAATGGGGTTAACATCTACAGGTACTGAAGCTGAATGGGGTAAACATCCACAGGCACTGACTCTCACTGGGGTAAACTTCCACAGGCACTGACTCTGAATGGGATAAACTTCCACAGGCACTGACTCTCACTGGGGTAAACGTCCACAGGCACTGACTCTCACTGGGGTACACTTCCACAGGCACTGACTCTGAATGTCGTAAACTTCCAGAGGCAATGACTCTCACTGGGGTACACTTCCACAGGCACTAAATCTCACTGGGGGACACTTCCACAGGCACTGACTCTGAATGGGGTAAAATTCCACAGGCACTGACCCTCACTGGGATGCACTTCCACAGGCAATGACACTGAATGGGGTCAACTTCCACAGGCAAAGAGTCTCTTTGGTGCACACTTCCACATGCACTGACTCTGAATGGGGTAAACATCCACAGGCATTGACTCTCAATGGGGTACACTTCCACTGGCACTGAATCCTAATGGGGTACACTTCCACATGCACTTACTCTCACTGGGGTACACTTCCACAGGCACTGAATCTGAATGGGTTAAACTTGCACAGGCACTGACTCTGAATGTGTAAACTTCCACAGGCACTGACTCTGAATTGGTTACAGTTCCACAGGCAATAACACTCAGTGGGGTACACTTTGACAGGCACTGACTGTGACTGGGTACACTTCCACAGGCACTGTCTCTCACTGGGGTGCAGTCCCAGAGGCTCTTGCTGTCACTTGGATACAGTTCCCTCGGCACTGACTCGAACTGGGGTACACTTCTACAGGCACTGACTCTCACTTGGGTAAACTTCCACAAGCACTGACTCTCACTGGGGTGCACTTCAACAGGCACTGACTCTGAATGGGGTAAACTTCCACAGGCACTGACTCTGAATGGGGTACACTTCAACAGGCACTGAATCTGAATGGTGTAAACATCCTCAGGTACTGACACTGAATGGGGTAAACTTCCAGAGGCAATGACTCTCACCGGGGTACACTTCCACAGGCACTGACTCTCACTGGGGTACACTTCCACAGGCACTGACTTAGAATGGGGTAAACATCCACAGGCACTGACCCTCACTGGGGTACACTTCCACAGACACTGACTCTGAATGGGATAAACTTCCACAGGCACTGACCATCACTTGGATACACTTCTTCAGGCACTGACTCTCACTGGGGTACATTTCCATTGGCACTGACTCTCACTTGGGTACACTTCTACAGGCACTGAATCTGAATGGGGTAAACTTCCACAGGCACTGACGCGAACTTGGGTACACTTCTTCAGGCACTGACTCCCACTGGGGTACATTTCCACAGGCACTGACTCTCACTGGGGTACATTTCCATTGGCACTGACTCTCACTTGGGTACAGTTCTACAGGCACTGACTCTCACTTGGGTACACTTCTATAGGCACTGACTCTCACTGGTGTACCTTTCCACATACACTGACTCTGAATGGGATACACTTCTATAGGCAGTGACTCCTAATAAGAGAGCCGCTCCCCAGCCTCTGAATCTCACTGGGGTACACTTCTACAGGCACTGACTCTCACAGGGGTACATTTCCACTGGCACTGACACTCACTTGGGTACACTTCTTCAGGCACTGACTCTCACTGGGGTACATTTCCACAGGCACTGGCTCTCACTGGGGTACATTTCCATTGGCAATGACTCTCACTTGGGTACACTTCTACAGGCACTGACTCTCACTTGGGTACACTTCTATAGGCACTGACTCTCACTGGTGTACCTTTCCACATGCACTGACTCTGAATGGGATACACTTCTATAGGCAGTGACTACTAATGGAGAGCACCTCCCCAGCCACTGAATCTCACTGGGGTACACTTCTACAGGCACTGACTCTCACAGGGGTACATTTCCACTGGCACTGACTCTCACTGGGGTACACTTCCACTGGCACTGACTCTAACTGGGGTACACTTACATAGGCACTGACTCTGAATGGGGTAAACTTCCACAAGCACTGACTCTCACTGGGGTGCACTTCAACAGGCACTGACTCTGAATGGGGTAAACTTCCACAGGCACTGACTCTGAATGGGGTACACTTCAACAGGCACTGAATCTGAATGGTGTAAACATCCTCAGGTACTGACACTGAATGGGGTAAACTTCCAGAGGCAATGACTCTCACCGGGGTACACTTCCACAGGCACTGACTCTCACTGGGGTACACTTCCACAGGCACTGACTTAGAATGGGGTAAACATCCACAGGCACTGACCCTCACTGGGGTACACTTCCACAGACACTGACTCTGAATGGGATAAACTTCCACAGGCACTGACCATCACTTGGATACACTTCTTCAGGCACTGACTCTCACTGGGGTACATTTCCATTGGCACTGACTCTCACTTGGGTACACTTCTACAGGCACTGAATCTGAATGGGGTAAACTTCCACAGGCACTGACGCGAACTTGGGTACACTTCTTCAGGCACTGACTCCCACTGGGGTACATTTCCACAGGCACTGACTCTCACTGGGGTACATTTCCATTGGCACTGACTCTCACTTGGGTACAGTTCTACAGGCACTGACTCTCACTTGGGTACACTTCTATAGGCACTGACTCTCACTGGTGTACCTTTCCACATACACTGACTCTGAATGGGATACACTTCTATAGGCAGTGACTCCTAATAAGAGAGCCGCTCCCCAGCCTCTGAATCTCACTGGGGTACACTTCTACAGGCACTGACTCTCACAGGGGTACATTTCCACTGGCACTGACACTCACTTGGGTACACTTCTTCAGGCACTGACTCTCACTGGGGTACATTTCCACAGGCACTGGCTCTCACTGGGGTACATTTCCATTGGCAATGACTCTCACTTGGGTACACTTCTACAGGCACTGACTCTCACTTGGGTACACTTCTATAGGCACTGACTCTCACTGGTGTACCTTTCCACATGCACTGACTCTGAATGGGATACACTTCTATAGGCAGTGACTACTAATGGAGAGCACCTCCCCAGCCACTGAATCTCACTGGGGTACACTTCTACAGGCACTGACTCTCACAGGGGTACATTTCCACTGGCACTGACTCTCACTGGGGTACACTTCCACTGGCACTGACTCTAACTGGGGTACACTTACATAGGCACTGACTCTGAATGGGGTAAACTTCCACAGGCACTGACTCTCAGTGGGGTACTCTTCGATAGGCACTGACACTTCCTGGGGTAAACTTCCAAAGGCACTGACTCTGAATGGGGTAAACCTCCACAGGCACTGACTCTCACTTGGGTACAATTCGACAGGCACTGACTCTCACTGGGGTAATCTTCCAAAGGCACTGACTCGCTCTGGGGTACACTTCCACAGGCACTGACTCTGAATGGGGTAAACTTCCACAGGCACTGACTCTGAACGGGGTAAACTTCGACAGGCACTGAATCTGAATGTGGTAAACTTCTACAGGTCGGGAATCTGAATGGGGTGAACTTCCACAGGCACTGACTCTCACTGGGGTACACTTCCACAGGCACTGACTACGAATGGGGTTAACTTCCAAAGGCACTGACTCTCACTGGGGTACACTTCCACAGGCACTGACTCTGAATGGGGTAAACTTCCACAGGCACTGACTCTGAATGGGGTAAACATCGACAGGCACTGAATATGAATGTGGTAAACTTCTACAGGTACTGAATCTGAATGGGGTAAACTTCCACAGGCACTGATTCTGAAAGGGTTAAACTTCCACAGGCACTGACTCTCACTGGGGTGCACTTCCACAGGCACTGACTCTGAATGAGGTAAACTTCCACAGGCACAGACTCTCACTGGGGTACACTTCCACATGCACTGAATCTGAATGGGGTAAACTTCCACAGGCACAGACTCTCACTGGGGTACACTTCCACATGCACTGAATCTGAATGGGGTAAACTTCCACAGGCATTGACTCTCAGTGGGGTAAACATCTAGAGGCAATGACAGTCACTGGGGTAAACGTCCACAGGCACAGACTCTCAGTGGGGTATACTTCCACAGGCACTGAATCTGAATGGGGTAAACTTCCACAAGCACTGATTCTGAATGGCGTAATCATCTAGAGGCAATGACTCTCACTGGGGTAAACGTCCACAGGCACAGACTCTCAGTGGGGTATACTTCCACAGGCACTGAATCTGAATGGGGTAAACTTCCACAGGCACTGACTCTGAATGGGGTAAACCTCCACAGGAACTGACTCTCACTTGGGTACACTTCGACAGGCACTGACTCTCACTGGGGTAAACTTCCAAAGGCACTGACTCTCACTGGGGTACACTTCCACAGGCCCTGAATCTGAATGTGGTACACTTCTATAGGCACTGACTCTCACTTGGGTACATTTCCACAGGCACTGACTCTCACTTGGGTACAATTCCACAGGCACTGACTCTCACTGGGGTACATTTCCACAGGCACTGACTCTCACTGGGGTACACTTATTCAGGCACTGAATCTGAATGTTGTAAACTTCCACAGGTACTGAATCTGAATGGGGTAAACTTCCACAGGCACTGACTCTGACTCTGGTACACTTCCACAGGCAATGACTCTCACTGGGGTACACTTCCACAGGCACTGACTCTGAATGGGTTAAACTTGCACAGGCACTGACTCTCACTGGGGTACACTTCCACTGGCACTGACTCTAACTGGGGTACACTTACATAGGCACTGACTCTGAATGGGGTAAACTTCCACAGGCATTGACTCTCAACGGGGTACACTTCCACAGGCACAGTCTTTGAATGGGGTAATCTTCCACAGGCACTGACTCTCACTGGGGTACACTTCTACAGGCACTGAATCTGAATGTGGTAAACTTCTACAGGTACTGAATCTGAATGGGGTAAACTTCCACAGGCAATGACTCTCACTGGGGTACACTTCCAAAGGCACTGACTCTGAATTGGGTAAACTTCCACAGGCACTGACTCTCACTGAGGCACACTTCCACAGGTACTGACTCTGAATGTGGTAAACGTCCACACACACTGACTCTGATTGTGGTATACTTCCACATGCTCTGAATCTAAATGGGGTAAACATCCACAGGCAATGACTCTCAGTGGGGTACTCTTCGATAGGCACTGACACTTCCTGGGGTAAACTTCCAAAGGCACTGACTCTGAACGGGGTATACTTCCACAGGCACAGACTCTCACTTGGGTACACTTCGACAGGCACTGACTCTCACTGGGGTAAACTTCCAAAGGCACTGACTCGCTCTGGGGTACACTTCCACAGGCACTGACTCTGAATGGGGTAAACTTCCACAGGCACTGACTCTGAACGGGGTAAACTTCGACAGGCACTGAATCTGAATGTGGTAAACTTCTGCAGGTAGGGAATCTGAATGGGGTGAACTTCCACAGGCACTGACTCTCACTGGGGTACAGTTCCACAGGCACTGACTCCGAATGGGGTTAACTTCCAAAGGCACTGACTCTCACTGGGGTACACTTCCACAGGCACTGACTCTGAATGGGGTAAACTTCCACAGGCACTGACTCTGAATGGGGTAAACATCGACAGGCACTGAATCTGAATGTGGTAAACTTCTACAGGTACTGAATCTGAATGGGGTAAACTTCCACAGGCACTGATTCTGAAATGGGTAAACTTCCACAAGCACTGACTCTCACTGGGGTGCACTTCCACAGGCACTGACTCTGAATGAGGTAAACTTCCACAGGCACAGACTCTCACTGGGGTACACTTCCACATGCACTGAATCTGAATGGGGTAAACTTACACAGGCACTGATTCTGAATGGCGTAAACATCTAGAGGCAATGACTCTCACTGGGGTACTCTTCCACAGGCACTGAATCTCACTGGGGGACTCTTCCACAGGCACTGACTCTGAATGGGGTAAACTTCCACAGGCACTGACCCTCAGTGGGGTATACTTCCACAGGCACTGAATCTGAATGGGGTAAACTTCCACAGGCACTGACTCTGAATGGCGCAAACTTCCAGAGGCAATGACTCTCACTGGAGTACACTTCCACAGGCACTGACTCTCACTGGGGGATACTTCCACAGGCACTGACTCTCACTGGGGTACACTTCCACAGGCACTGACTCTGAATGGTGTAAGCTTCTACAGGCACTGACTCTGAATGAGGTAAACTTCCACAGGCACTGACTCTGAATGGGTTAAACTTCCACAGGCACTGACTCTGAATGGTGTAAACTTCTACAGTCACTGACTCTCACAGCAGTACACTTCCACAGGCACTGATTCTGAATGGGGTAAACTTCCTCAGGCATTTACTCTCACTGGGGTATACTTCCACAGTCACTGAATCTGAATGGGGTAAAGTACCACAGACACTGACTCTGAATTGGTTACAGTTCCAGAGGCAATGACTCTCAGTGGGGTACACTTCCACAGGCACTGACTCTGAAAAGGGGAAAAATTCCCCAGGCACTGACTCTGAATGTGTACACTTCCACAGGCACTGACTCTGAATTGGTTACAGTTCCACAGGCAATAACTCTCAGTGGGGTACACTTCGACAGGAACTGACTCTGACTGGGGTACACTTCCACTGGCACTGTCTCTCACTGGGGTGCAGTCCCACAGGCTCTAGCTGTCACTTGGATACCGTTCCCTCGGCACTGACTCTCACTGGGGTACACTTCCACAGGCACTGAATCTGAATGGGGTACATTTCCATTGGCATTGACTCTCACTTGGGTACACCTCTACAGGCACTGAATCTGAATGGGGTTAACATCTACAGGTACTGAAGCTGAATGGGGTAAACATCCACAGGCACTGACTCTCACTGGGGTAAACTTCCACAGGCACTGACTCTGAATGGGATAAACTTCCACAGGCACTGACTCTCACTGGGGTAAACGTCCACAGGCACTGACTCTCACTGGGGTACACTTCCACAGGCACTGACTCTGAATGTCGTAAACTTCCAGAGGCAATGACTCTCACTGGGGTACACTTCCACAGGCACTAAATCTCAGTGGGGGACACTTCCACAGGCACTGACTCTGAATGGGGTAAAATTCCACAGGCACTGACCCTCACTGGGATGCACTTCCACAGGCAATGACACTGAATGGGGTCAACTTCCACAGGCAAAGAGTCTCTTTGGTGCACACTTCCACATGCACTGACTCTGAATGGGGTAAACATCCACAGGCATTGACTCTCAATGGGGTACACTTCCACTGGCACTGAATCCTAATGGGGTACACTTCCACATGCACTTACTCTCACTGGGGTACACTTCCACAGGCACTGAATCTGAATGGGTTAAACTTGCACAGGCACTGACTCTGAATGTGTAAACTTCCACAGGCACTGACTCTGAATTGGTTACAGTTCCACAGGCAATAACACTCAGTGGGGTACACTTTGACAGGCACTGACTGTGACTGGGTACACTTCCACAGGCACTGTCTCTCACTGGGGTGCAGTCCCAGAGGCTCTTGCTGTCACTTGGATACAGTTCCCTCGGCACTGACTCGAACTGGGGTACACTTCTACAGGCACTGACTCTCACTTGGGTAAACTTCCACAAGCACTGACTCTCACTGGGGTGCACTTCAACAGGCACTGACTCTGAATGGGGTAAACTTCCACAGGCACTGACTCTGAATGGGGTACACTTCAACAGGCACTGAATCTGAATGGTGTAAACATCCTCAGGTACTGACACTGAATGGGGTAAACTTCCAGAGGCAATGACTCTCACCGGGGTACACTTCCACAGGCACTGACTCTCACTGGGGTACACTTCCACAGGCACTGACTTAGAATGGGGTAAACATCCACAGGCACTGACCCTCACTGGGGTACACTTCCACAGACACTGACTCTGAATGGGATAAACTTCCACAGGCACTGACCATCACTTGGGTACACTTCTTCAGGCACTGACTCTCACTGGGGTACATTTCCATTGGCACTGACTCTCACTTGGGTACACTTCTACAGGCACTGAATCTGAATGGGGTAAACTTCCACAGGCACTGACGCGAACTTGGGTACACTTCTTCAGGCACTGACTCCCACTGGGGTACATTTCCACAGGCACTGACTCTCACTGGGGTACATTTCCATTGGCACTGACTCTCACTTGGGTACAGTTCTACAGGCACTGACTCTCACTTGGGTACACTTCTATAGGCACTGACTCTCACTGGTGTACCTTTCCACATACACTGACTCTGAATGGGATACACTTCTATAGGCAGTGACTCCTAATAAGAGAGCCGCTCCCCAGCCTCTGAATCTCACTGGGGTACACTTCTACAGGCACTGACTCTCACAGGGGTACATTTCCACTGGCACTGACTCTCACTTGGGTACACTTCTTCAGGCACTGACTCTCACTGGGGTACATTTCCACAGGCACTGGCTCTCACTGGGGTACATTTCCATTGGCAATGACTCTCACTTGGGTACACTTCTACAGGCACTGACTCTCACTTGGGTACACTTCTATAGGCACTGACTCTCACTGGTGTACCTTTCCACATGCACTGACTCTGAATGGGATACACTTCTATAGGCAGTGACTCCTAATGGAGAGCACCTCCCCAGCCACTGAATCTCACTGGGGTACACTTCTACAGGCACTGACTCTCACAGGGGTACATTTCCACTGGCACTGACTCTCACTGGGGTACACTTCTACAGGCACTGAATCTGAATGGGGTTAACATCTACAGGTACTGAGGCTGAATGGGGTAAACATCCACTGGCACTGACTCTCACTGGGGTAAACCTCCACAGGCACTGACTCTGAATGGGATAAACATCCACAGGCACTGACTGTCACTGGGGTACACTTCCACAGGCACTCACTCTGAATGGGGTAAACTTCCACAGGCACTGACTCTCACTTGGGTACACTTCGACAGGCACTGACGCACACTGGGGTAAACTTCCAAAGGCACTGACGCTCACTGGGGTACACTTCCACAGGCACTGACTCTGAATGGGGTAAACTTCCACAGGCACTGACTCTGAATGGGGTAAACTTCGACAGGCACTGAATCTGAATGTGGTAAACTTCTACAGGTACTGAATCTGAATGGGGTAAACTTACACAGGCACTGACTCTCACTGGGGTACAATTCCACAGGCACCGACTCCGAATGGGGTAAACTTCCAAAGGCACAGACTCTCACTGGGGTACACTTCCACAATCACTGACTCTGAATGGGGTATACTTCCACAGGCACTGACTCTGAATGGGGTAATGTTCGACAGGCACTGAATCTGAATGTGGTAAACTTCTACAGGTACTGAATCTGAATGGGGTAAACATCCACAGGCACTGACTCTCACTGGGGTACACTTCCAGAGGCAATGACTCTCACTGGGGTGCACTTCCACAGGCACTGTCGCTCACTGGGGGACACTTCCACAGGCACTGACTCTGAATGGGGTAAACTTCCACAGGCACTGACTCTGAATGGGGTAAATACCACAGGCACTGACTCTCACTTGGATCACTTCCACAGGCACTGACTCTGAATGGGGTATACTTCCACAGGCACTGACTCTGAATGGGGTAAAGTTCGACAGGCACTGAATCTGAATGTGGTAAACTTCTACAGGTAGTGAATCTGAATGGGGTAAACATCCACAGGCACTGACTCTCACTGGGGTACACTTCCAGAGGCAATGACTCTCACTGGGGTAAACTTCCACAGGCACTGGCTCTCACTGGGGTACACTTCCACAGGCACTGACTCTCACTGGGGTACACTTACACAGGCACTGACTCTGAATGGGGTAAACTTCCAAAGGCACTGACTCTCACTGGGGTACACTTCCACAGGCACTGACTCTGAATGGGGTAAACTTCGACAGGCACTGACTCTGAATGGAGTAAACCTCGACAGGCACTGAATCTGAATGTGGTGCACTTCTACAGGTACTGAATCTGAATGGGGTAAACTTCCACAGGCACTGACTCTCACTGGGGTACCCTTCCACAGGCACTGACTCTGAATGGGGTAAACTTCCACAGGTACTGAATCTGAATGGGGTAAACTTCCACAAGTACTGAATCTGAATGAGGTAAACTTCCACAGGCACAGACTCTCACTGGGGTACACTTCCACAGGCACTGAATCTGAATGGGGTAAACTTCCCCAGGAACTGACTCTGAATGGGGTAGACTTCCACAGGCACTGACTCTGAATTGGTTCCAGTTCCACAGGCAATGACTCTCAGTGGGGTACACTTCGACAGGCACTGACACTGAATGTGGTAAACTTCCACAGGCACTGACTCTCACTGGAGTGCTCTTCCACAGGCACTGACTCTGAATGGGGTAAACTTCCACAGGCACTGACTCTCACTGGGGTACACTTCTACAGGCACTGACTCTGAATGGGGTAAACTTCCACAGGCAATGACTCTCAGTGGGGTACACTTCCACAGGCACTGACTCTCACTGGGTTACACTTCCACAGGCACTGACTCTGAATGGGGTAAAATTCCACAGGCACTGTCTCTCACTGGAGTACACTTCCACAGGCACTGACTCTCACTGGGGGACACTTCCACAGGCACTGACTCTCACTGGGGTACACTTCAACAGGCACTGACTCTGAATGGTGTAAACTTCTGCAGGCACTGAATCTGAATGGGGTAAACTTCGACAGGCACTGACTCTGAATGGGGTAAACTTCCACAGGCACTGACTCTGACTGGGGTACACTTCCACAGGCAATGACTCTCACTGGCGTACACTTCCACAGGCACTGACTCTGAATGGGTTAAACTTGCACAGGCCCTGACTCTCACTGGGGTACACTTCTACAGGGACTGACTCTCCCTGGGGTACACTTCTACAGGTACAGACTCTCACAGGGGTACGCCTCTACAGGGACTGACTCTCACTGGGGTACACTTCTACAGGTACAGACTCTCACTGGGGTACACTTCTATAGGCACTGACTCTCTCTGGGTTAAAATTCCACCCACACTGACTCGCACTGGGGTGCAGTCCCACAGGCTCTAACTATCACTTGGGTACCGTTCCCTAGGTAATGACTCGAACTAGGGCTAATTTCTAATGGCACCGACTCTCTCTGAGGTACAGTTCCACAGGCACTGACTCTCACTTGGGTACACTTCTACAGGCACTGACTCTCACTTGGGTACACTTCTATAGGCACTGACTCTCACTTGGGTACATTTCCACAGGCACTGACTCTCACTTGGGTACACTTCTACAGGCACTGACTCTCACTGGGGTACATTTCCACAGGCACTGACTCTCACTGGGGTACATTTTCACAGGCACTGACTCTCACTGGGGTACACTTTTATTCAGGCACTGAATCTGAATGGTGTAAACTTCTACAGGTACTGAATCTGAATGGGGTAAACTTCCACAGGCACTGACTCTGAATGGGGTAAATTTCCACAGGCACTGACTCTGACTGGGGTACACTTCCACAGGCAATGACTCTCACTGGGGTACACTTCCACAGGCACTGACTCTGAATGGGTTAAACGTGCACAGGCACTGACTCTCACTGGGGTACACTTCCACAGGCACAGACTCTGAATGGGGTAATCTTCCACAGGCACTGACTCTCACTGGGGTACACTTCTACAGGCACTGAATCTGAATGTGGTAAACGTCTAAAGGTACTGAATCTGAATGGCGTAAACTTCCAGAGGCACTGACTCTCACTGGGGTTCACTTCCACAGGCACTTTCTCTGAATGGGGTAAACTTCCTCAGGCACTGACTCTGAATGGGGTAAACTTCGACAGGCACTGAATCTGAATGGGGTAAACTTCCACAGGCACTGACTCTCACTGGGGTAAACTTCCACAGGTACTGAATCTGAATGGGGTAAACTTCCACAGGCACTGAGTCTAAAAGGGGTAAACTTCCACAGGCACTGACACTCACTGGGGTGCACTTACACAGGCACTGACTCTGAATGAGGTAAACTTCCACAGGCACTGACTCTCACTGGGGTACACTTCCACATGGACTGAATCTGAATGGGGTAAACTTCCACAGGCATTGAATCTCACTGGGGTACACTTCCACAAGCACTCAATATGAATGGGGTAAATTCCACAGCCACTGACTCTCACTGGGGTACACTTCCACAGGCACTTAATCTGAATGGGGTAAACATCCCCAGGAACTGACTCTGAATGGGGTAAACTTCCACAGGCACTGACTCTGAATTGGTTACAGTTCCACAGGCAATGACTCTCAATGGGGTACACTTCGACAGGCACTGACTCTCACTGGGGTACACTTCCACAGGCACTGACACTGAATGGGGTAAACTTCCACAGGCACTGACTCTCACTGGAGTGCTCTTCCACAGGCACTGACTCTGAATGGGGTAAACTTCCACAGGCACTGACTCTCACTGGGGTACACTTCCACAGGCACTGACTCTGAATGGGTTAAACTTCCACAGGCAATGACTCTCAGAGGGGTACACTTCGACAGGCACTGACACTGACTGGGTAAACTTCCACAGGCACTTACTCTCACTGGGGTACACTTCCACAGGCACTGACTCTCACTGGGTTACACTTCCACAGGCACTGACTCTGAATGGGGTAAACTTCCACAGGCACTGTCTCACTGGAGTACACTTCCACAGGCACTGACTCTCACTGGGGGACACTTCCACAGGCACTGACTCTCACTGGGGTACACTTCAACAGGCACTGACTCTGAATGGTGTAAACTTCTACAGGCACTGAATCTGAATGGTGTAAACTTCCACAGGGACTGACTCTGAATCGGGTAAACTTACACAGGCACTGACTCTGACTGGGGTACACTTCCACAGGCAATGACTCTCACTGGGGTACACTTCCACAGGCACTGACTCTGAATGGGTTAAACTTGCACAGGCCCTGACTCTCACTGTGGTATACTTCTACAGTGACTGACTCTCACTGGGGTACACTTCTAAAGGTACAGACTCCCACAGGGTTACGCTTCTACAGGGACTGACTCTCACTGGGGTACACTTCTACAGGTACAGACTCTCACTGGGGTACACTTCTATAGGCACTGACTCTCTCTGGGTTACAATTCCACCCACACTGACTCGCATGGGGTGCAGTCCCACAGACTCTAACTATCACTTGGGTAACTTTCCCTAGGTAATGACTCGAACTAGGGCTAATTTCTACTGGCACTGACTCTCTCTGAGGTACAGTTCCACAGGCACTGACTCTCACTTGGGTACACTTCTACAGGCACTGACTCTCACTTGGGTACACTTCAATAGGCACTGACTCTCACTTGGGTACATTTCCACAGGCACTGACTCTCACTTGGGTACACTTCTACAGGCACTGACTCTCACTGGGGTACATTTCCACAGGCACTGACTGTCACTGGGGTACATTTCCACAAGCACTGACTCTCACTGGGGTGCACTTATTCAGGCACTGAATCTGAATGGTGTAAACTTCTACAGGTACTGAATCTGAATGGGGTAAACGTCCACAGGCACTGACTCTGAATGGGTAAACTTCCACAGGCACTGACTCTGACTGGGGTACACTTCCACAGGGAATGACTCTCACTGGGGTACACTTCCACAGGCACTGACACTGAATGGGTTAAACGTGCACAGGCACTGACTCTCACTGGGGTACACTTCCACAGGCACTGACTCTGAATGGGGTAAACTTCCACTGGTACTGAATCTGAATGGGGTAAACTTCCACAGGCACTGAGTCTGAAAGGGGTAAACCTCCACAGGCACTGACCCTCACTGGGGTGCACTTACACAGGCACTGACTCTGAATGAGGTAAACTTCCACAGGCACAGACTCTCACTGGGGTACACTTCCACATGCACTGAATCTGAATGGGGTAAACTTCCACAGGCATTGACTCTCACTGGGGTACACTTCCAGAGGCAATGACTCTCACTGGGGTAAACTTCCACGGGCACTGGCTCTCACTGGGGTACACTTCCACAGGCACTGACTCTCACTGGGGTACACTTACACAGGCACTGACTCTGAATGGGGTAAACTTCCAAAGGCACTGACTCTCACTGGGGTACACTTCCACAGGCACTGACTCTGAATGGGGTAAACTTCCACAGGCACTGACTCTGAATGGAGTAAACCTCGACAGGCACTGAATCTGAATGTGGTGCACTTCCACAGGTACTGAATCTGAATGGGATAAACTTCCACAGGCACTGACTCTCACTGGGGTACCCTTCCACAGGCACTGACTCTGAATGGGGTAAACTTCCACAGGTACTGAATCTGAATGGGGTAAACTTCCACAAGTACTGAATCTGAATGAGGTAAACTTCCACAGGCACAGACTCTCACTGGGGTACACTTCCACAGGCACTGAATCTGAATGGGGTAAACTTCCCCAGGAACTGACTCTGAATGGGGTAGACTTCCACAGGCACTGACTCTGAATTGGTTCCAGTTCCACAGGCAATGACTCTCAGTGGGGTACACTTCGACAGGCACTGACTCTCACTGGGGTACACTTCCACAGGCACTGACACTGAATGGGGTAAACTTCCACAGGCACTGACTCTCACTGGAGTGCTCTTCCACAGGCACTGACTCTGAATGGGGTAAACTTCCACAGGCACTGACTCTCACTGGGGTACACTTCTACAGGCACTGACTCTGAATGGGGTAAACTTCCACAGGCAATGACACTCAGTGGGGTACACTTCGACAGGCACTGACACTGACTGGGGTAAAGTTCCACAGGCACTTACTCTCACTGGGGTACACTTCCACAGGCACTGACTCTCACTGGGTTACACTTCCACAGGCACTGACTCTGAATGGGGTAAAATTCCACAGGCAATGACTCTCACTGGGGTAAACTTCCACAGGCACTGGCTCTCACTGGGGTACACTTCCACAGGCACTGACTCTCACTGGGGTACACTTACACAGGCACTGACTCTGAATGGGGTAAACTTCCAAAGGCACTGACTCTCACTGGAGTACACTTCCACAGGCACTGACTCTGAATGGGGTAAACTTCCACAGGCACTGACTCTGAATGGAGTAAACCTCGACAGGCACTGAATCTGAATGTGGTGCACTTCTACAGGTACTGAATCTGAATGGGGTAAACTTCCACAGGCACTGACTCTCACTGGGGTACCCTTCCACAGGCACTGACTCTGAATGGGGTAAACTTCCACAGGTACTGAATCTGAATGGGGTAAACTTCCACAAGTACTGAATCTGAATGAGGTAAACTTCCACAGGCACAGACTCTCACTGGGGTACACTTCCACAGGCACTGAATCTGAATGGGGTAAACTTCCCCAGGAACTGACTCTGAATGGGGTAGACTTCCACAGGCACTGACTCTGAATTGGTTCCAGTTCCACAGGCAATGACTCTCAGTGGGGTACACTTCGACAGGCACTGACTCTCACTGGGGTGCACTTCCACAGGCACTGACACTGAATGGGGTAAACTTCCACAGGCACTGACTCTCACTGGAGTGCTCTTCCACAGGCACTGACTCTGAATGGGGTAAACTTCCACAGGCACTGACTCTCACTGGGGTACACTTCTACAGGCACTGACTCTGAATGGGGTAAACTTCCACAGGCAATGACTCTCAGTGGAGTACACTTCGACAGGCACTGACACTGACTGGGGTAAACTTCCACAGGCACTTACTCTCACTGGGGTACACTTCCACAGGCACTGACTCTCACTGGGTTACACTTCCACAGGCACTGACTCTGAATGGGGTAAAATTCCACAGGCACTGTCTCTCACTGGAGTACACTTCCACAGGCACTGACTCTCACTGGGGGACACTTCCACAGGCACTGACTCTCACTGGGGTACACTTCAACAGGCACTGACTCTGAATGGTGTAAACTTCTGCAGGCACTGAATCTGAATGGGGTAAACTTCGACAGGCACTGACTCTGAATGGGGTAAACTTCCACAGGCACTGAATCTGACTGAGGTACACTTCCACAGGCAATGACTCTCACTGGCGTACACTTCCACAGGCACTGACTCTGAATGGGTTAAACTTGCACAGGCCCTGACTCTCACTGGCGTACACTTCTACAGGGACTGACTCTCACTGGGGTACACTTCTACAGGTACACACTCTCACAGGGGTACGCCTCTACAGGGACTGACTCTCACTGGGGTACACTTCTACAGGTACAGACTCTCACTGGGGTACACTTCTATAGGCACTGACTCTCTCTGGGTTAAAATTCCACCCACACTGACTCGCACTGGGGTGCAGTCCCACAGGCTCTAACTATCACTTGGGTACCGTTCCCTAGGTAATGACTCGAACTAGGGCTAATTTCTAATGGCACCGACTCTCTCTGAGGTACAGTTCCACAGGCACTGACTCTCACTTGGGTACACTTCTACAGGCACTGACTCTCACTTGGGTACACTTCTATAGGCACTGACTCTCACTTGGGTACATTTCCACAGGCACTGACTCTCACTTGGGTACACTTCTACAGGCACTGACTCTCACTGGGGTACATTTCCACAGGCACTGACTCTCACTGGGGTACATTTTCACAGGCACTGACTCTCACTGGGGTACACTTTTATTCAGGCACTGAATCTGAATGGTGTAAACTTCTACAGGGACTGAATCTGAATGGGGTAAACTTCCACAGGCACTGACTCTGAATGGGGTAAATTTCCACAGGCACTGACTCTGACTGGGGTACACTTCCACAGGCAATGACTCTCACTGGGGTACACTTCCACAGGCACTGACTCTGAATGGGTTAAACGTGCACAGGCACTGACTCTCACTGGGGTACACTTCCACAGGCACAGACTCTGAATGGGGTAATCTTCCACAGGCACTGACTCTCACTGGGGTACACTTCTACAGGCACTGAATCTGAATGTGGTAAACGTCTAAAGGTACTGAATCTGAATGGCGTAAACTTCCACAGGCACTGACTCTCACTGGGGTACACTTCCACAGGCACTTTCTCTGAATGGGGTAAACTTCCTCAGGCACTGACTCTGAATGGGGTAAACTTCGACAGGCACTGAATCTGAATGGGGTAAACTTCCACAGGCACTGACTCTCACTGGGGTAAACTTCCACAGGTACTGAATCTGAATGGGGTAAACTTCCACAGGCACTGAGTCTAAAAGGGGTAAACTTCCACAGGCACTGACACTCACTGGGGTGCACTTACACAGGCACTGACTCTGAATGAGGTAAACTTCCACAGGCACTGACTCTCACTGGAGTGCTCTTCCACAAGCACTCAATATGAATGGGGTAAATTCCACAGCCACTGACTCTCACTGGGGTACACTTCCACAGGCACTTAATCTGAATGGGGTAAACATCCCCAGGAACTGACTCTGAATGGGGTAAACTTCCACAGGCACTGACTCTGAATTGGTTACAGTTCCACAGGCAATGACTCTCAATGGGGTACACTTCGACAGGCACTGACTCTCACTGGGGTACACTTCCACAGGCACTGACACTGAATGGGGTAAACTTCCACAGGCACTGACTCTCACTGGAGTGCTCTTCCACAGGCACTGACTCTGAATGGGGTAAACTTCCACAGGCACTGACTCTCACTGGGGTACACTTCCACAGGCACTGACTCTGAATGGGTTAAACTTCCACAGGCAATGACTCTCAGAGGGGTACACTTCGACAGGCACTGACACTGACTGGGGTAAACTTCCACAGGCACTTACTCTCACTGGGGTACACTTCCACAGGCACTGACTCTCACTGGGTTACACTTCCACAGGCACTGACTCTGAATGGGGTAAACTTCCACAGGCACTGTCTCACTGGAGTACACTTCCACAGGCACTGACTCTCACTGGGGGACACTTCCACAGGCACTGACTCTCACTGGGGTACACTTCAACAGGCACTGACTCTGAATGGTGTAAACTTCTACAGGCACTGAATCTGAATGGTGTAAACTTCCACAGGGACTGACTCTGAATCGGGTAAACTTACACAGGCACTGACTCTGACTGGGGTACACTTCCACAGGCAATGACTCTCACTGGGGTACACTTCCACAGGCACTGACTCTGAATGGGTTAAACTTGCACAGGCCCTGACTCTCACTGTGGTATACTTCTACAGTGACTGACTCTCACTGGGGTACACTTCTAAAGGTACAGACTCCCACAGGGTTACGCTTCTACAGGGACTGACTCTCACTGGGGTACACTTCTACAGGTACAGACTCTCACTGGGGTACACTTCTATAGGCACTGACTCTCTCTGGGTTACAATTCCACCCACACTGACTCGCACTGGGGTGCAGTCCCACAGACTCTAACTATCACTTGGGTAACTTTCCCTAGGTAATGACTCGAACTAGGGCTAATTTCTACTGGCACTGACTCTCTCTGAGGTACAGTTCCACAGGCACTGACTCTCACTTGGGTACACTTCTACAGGCACTGACTCTCACTTGGGTACACTTCAATAGGCACTGACTCTCACTTGGGTACATTTCCACAGGCACTGACTCTCACTTGGGTACACTTCTACAGGCACTGACTCTCACTGGGGTACATTTCCACAGGCACTGACTGTCACTGGGGTGCACTTATTCAGGCACTGAATCTGAATGGTGTAAACTTCTACAGGTACTGAATCTGAATGGGGTAAACTTCCACAGGCACTGACTCTGAATGGGTAAACTTCCACAGGCACTGACTCTGACTGGGGTACACTTCCACAGGGAATGACTCTCACTGGGGTACACTTCCACAGGCACTGACACTGAATGGGTTAAACGTGCACAGGCACTGACTCTCACTGGGGTACACTTCCACAGGCACTGACTCTGAATGGGGTAAACTTCCACTGGTACTGAATCTGAATGGGGTAAACTTCCACAGGCACTGAGTCTGAAAGGGGTAAACCTCCACAGGCACTGACCCTCACTGGGGTGCACTTACACAGGCACTGACTCTGAATGAGGTAAACTTCCACAGGCACTGACTCTCACTGGGGTACACTTCCACATGCACTGAATCTGAATGGGGTAAACTTCCACAGGCATTGACTCTCACTGGGGTACACTTCCAGAGGCAATGACTCTCACTGGGGTAAACTTCCACAGGCACTGGCTCTCACTGGGGTACACTTCCACAGGCACTGACTCTCACTGGGGTACACTTACACAGGCACTGACTCTGAATGGGGTAAACTTCCAAAGGCACTGACTCTCACTGGGGTACACTTTCACAGGCACTGACTCTGAATGGGGTAAACTTCCACAGGCACTGACTCTCACTGGGGTACCCTTCCACAGGCACTGACTCTGAATGGGGTAAACTTCCACAGGTACTGAATCTGAATGGGGTAAACTTCCACAAGTACTGAATCTGAATGAGGTAAACTTCCACAGGCACAGACTCTCACTGGGGTACACTTCCACAGGCACTGAATCTGAATGGGGTAAACTTCCCCAGGAACTGACTCTGAATGGGGTAGACTTCCACAGGCACTGACTCTGAATTGGTTCCAGTTCCACAGGCAATGACTCTCAGTGGGGTACACTTCGACAGGCACTGACTCTCACTGGGGTACACTTCCACAGGCACTGACACTGAATGGGGTAAACTTCCACAGGCACTGACTCTCACTGGAGTGCTCTTCCACAGGCACTGACTCTGAATGGGGTAAACTTCCAAAGGCACTGACTCTCACTGGGGTACACTTCTACAGGCACTGACTCTGAATGGGGTAAACTTCCACAGGCAATGACACTCAGTGGGGTACACTTCGACAGGCACTGACACTGACTGGGGTAAAGTTCCACAGGCACTTACTCTCACTGGGGTACACTTCCACAGGCACTGACTCTCACTGGGTTACACTTCCACAGGCACTGACTCTGAATGGGGTAAAATTCCACAGGCAATGACTCTCACTGGGGTAAACTTCCACAGGCACTGGCTCTCACTGGGGTACACTTCCACAGGCACTGACTCTCACTGGGGTACACTTACACAGGCACTGACTCTGAATGGGGTAAACTTCCAAAGGCACTGACTCTCACTGGGGTACACTTCCACAGGCACTGACTCTGAATGGGGTAAACTTCCACAGGCACTGACTCTGAATGGAGTAAACCTCGACAGGCACTGAATCTGAATGTGGTGCACTTCCACAGGTACTGAATCTGAATGGGGTAAACTTCCACAGGCACTGACTCTCACTGGGGTACCCTTCCACAGGCACTGACTCTGAATGGGGTAAACTTCCACAGGTACTGAATCTGAATGGGGTAAACTTCCACAAGTACTGAATCTGAATGAGGTAAACTTCCACAGGCACAGACTCTCACTGGGGTACACTTCCACAGGCACTGAATCTGAATGGGGTAAACTTCCCCAGGAACTGACTCTGAATGGGGTAGACTTCCACAGGCACTGACTCTGAATTGGTTCCAGTTCCACAGGCAATGACTCTCAGTGGGGTACACTTCGACAGGCACTGACTCTCACTGGGGTACACTTCCACAGGCACTGACACTGAATGGGGTAAACTTCCACAGGCACTGACTCTCACTGGAGTGCTCTTCCACAGGCACTGACTCTGAATGGGGTAAACTTCCACAGGCACTGACTCTCACTGGGGTACATTTCTACAGGCACTGACTCTGAATGGGGTAAACTTCCACAGGCAATGACACTCAGTGGGGTACACATCGACAGGCACTGACACTGACTGGGGTAAAGTTCCACTGGCACTTACTCTCACTGGCGTACACTTCCACAGGCACTGACTCTCACTGGGTTACACTTCCACAGGCACTGACTCTGAATGGGGTAAAATTCCACAGACACTGTCTCTCACTGGAGTACACTTCCACAGGCACTGACTCTCACTGGGGGACACTTCCACAGGCACTGACTCTCACTGGGGTACCCTTCCACAGGCACTGACTCTGAATGGGGTAAACTTCCACAGGTACTGAATCTGAATGGGGTAAACTTCCACAAGTACTGAATCTGAATGAGGTAAACTTCCACAGGCACAGACTCTCACTGGGGTACACTTCCACAGGCACTGAATCTGAATGGGGTAAACTTCCCCAGGAACTGACTCTGAATGGGGTAGACTTCCACAGGCACTGACTCTGAATTGGTTCCAGTTCCACAGGCAATGACTCTCAGTGGGGTACACTTCGACAGGCACTGACTCTCACTGGGGTACACTTCCACAGGCACTGACACTGAATGGGGTAAACTTCCACAGGCACTGACTCTCACTGGAGTGCTCTTCCACAGGCACTGACTCTGAATGGGGTAAACTTCCACAGGCACTGACTCTCACTGGGGTACATTTCTACAGGCACTGACTCTGAATGGGGTAAACTTCCACAGGCAATGACACTCAGTGGGGTACACATCGACAGGCACTGACACTGACTGGGGTAAAGTTCCACTGGCACTTACTCTCACTGGCGTACACTTCCACAGGCACTGACTCTCACTGGGTTACACTTCCACAGGCACTGACTCTGAATGGGGTAAAATTCCACAGACACTGTCTCTCACTGGAGTACACTTCCACAGGCACTGACTCTCACTGGGGGACACTTCCACAGGCACTGACTCTCACTGGGGTACACTTCAACAGGCACTGACTCTGAATGGTGTAAACTTCTGCAGGCACTGAATCTGAATGGGGTAAACTTCGACAGGCACTGACTCTGAATGGGGTAAACTTCCACAGGCACTGACTCTGACTGGGGTACACTTCCACAGGCAATGACTCTCACTGGGGTACACTTCCACAGGCACTGACTCTGAATGGGTTAAACTTGCACAGGCCCTGACTCTCACTGGGGTACACTTCTACAGGGACTGACTCTCACTGGGGTACACTTCTGCAGGTACAGACTCTCACAGGGTTACGCCTCTACAGGGACTGACTCTCACTGGGATACACTTCTACAGGTACAGACTCTCACTGGGGTACACTTCTATAGGCACTGACTCTCTCTGGGTAAAAATTCCACCCACACTGACTCGCACTTGGGTGCAGTCCCACAGGCTCTAACTATCACTTGGGTACCGTTCCCTAGGTAATGACTCGAACTAGGGCTAATTTCTAATGGCACTGACTCTCTCTGAGGTACATTTCCACAGGCACTGACTCTCACTTGGGTACACTTCTACAGGCACTGACTCTCACTTGGGTACACTTCTATAGGCACTGACTCTCACTTGGGCACATTTCCACAGGCACTGACTCTCACTTGGGTACACTTCTACAGGCACTGACTCTCACTGGGGTACATTTCCACAGGCACTGACTCTCACTGGGGTACATTTCCACAGGCACTGACTCTCACTGGGGTACACTTTTATTCAGGCACTGAATCTGAATGGTGTAAACTTCTACAGGTACTGAATCTGTATGGGGTAAACTTCCACAGGCACTGACTCTGAATGGGGTAAATTTCCACAGGCACTGACTCTGACTGGGGTACACTTCCACAGGCAATGACTCTCACTGGGGTACACTTCCACAGGCACTGACTCTGAATGGGTTAAACGTGCACAGGCACTGACTCTCACTGGGGTACACTTCCACAGGCACAGACTCTGAATGGGGTAATCTTCCACAGGCACTGACTCTCACTGGGGTACACTTCTACAGGCACTGAATCTGAATGTGGTAAACTTCTAAAGGTACTGAATCTGAATGGCGTAAACTTCCACAGGCACTGACTCTCACTGGGGTACACTTCCACAGGCACTTTCTCTGAATGGGGTAAACTTCCTCAGGCACTGACTCTGAATGGGGTAAACTTCGACAGGCACTGAATCTGAATGGGGTAAACTTCCACAGGCACTGACTCTCACTGGGGTAAACTTCCACAGGTACTGAATCTGAATGGGGTAAACTTCCACAGGCACTGAGTCTAAAAGGGGTAAACTTCCACAGGCACTGACACTCACTGGGGTGCACTTACACAGGCACTGACTCAGAATGGGGAAAACTTCCACAGGCAATGACTCTCAGTGGGGTTCACTTCGATAGGCACTGACACTTACTGGGGTAAACCTCCACAGGCACTGACTCTCTCTGGAGAACACTTCCACAGGCACTGACTCTGAATGGGGTAAACTTCCACAGGCACTGACTCTCACTGGAGTACACTTCCACAGGCACCGACTCTGAATGGGGGTATCTTCCACAGGCACTGTCTCTCACTGGAGTACACTTCCACAGGCACTGAGTTTGAATGCCGTAAACTTCCACAGGCACTGACTCTCACTGGAGTACAGTTCCACAGGCACTGACTCACACTGGGGTACACTTCCACAGGCACTGAGTTTGAATGGGGTAAACTTCCACAGGCACTGACTCTCACTGGAGTACAGTTCCACATGCACTGACTCACACTGGGGTACACTTCCACAGGCACTGACTCTGAATGGGGTAAGCTTCCACAGGCACTGTCTCTCACTGGAGTACACTTCCACAGGCACTGACTCTGAAAGTGGTAAACTTCCACAGGCACTGACACTCACACGGATCCAGTTCCACAGGGACTGACTCTCACAGGGGTTCACTTCTACAGGTACAGAATCTGACAGGGGTACGCTTCTACTGGGACTGACTCTCACGGGGGTACACTTCTACAGGTACAGACTCTCACTGGGGTACACTTCTGTAGGCAATGACTCTCTCTGGGTTAAAATTCCACCAACAATGACTCGCACTGGGGTGCAGTCCCACAGGCTCTAACTATCACTTGGGTACCGTTCCCAAGGCAATGACTCGAACTGGGGCAAATTTCTACTGGCACTGACTCTCTCTGAGAGACAGTTCCACAGGCACTGACTCTCACTGGGGTACAGTTCCACAGGCACTGACTCTCACTTGGATACACTTCTAAAGGCACTGACTCTCACTTGGGTACATTTCCACAGGCACTGACACTCACTGGGGTACACTTCTACAGGCACGGACTCTCACTTGGGTATACTTCTACAGGCACTGACTCTCACTTGGGTACATTTCCACAGGCACTGACTCTCACTTGGGTACACTTCTATAGGCACTGACTCTCACTTGGGTACATTTCCACAGGCACTGAATCTCACTTGGGTACACTTCTGCAGGCACTGTCTCTCACTGGGGTACATTTCCACAGGCACTGATTCTCACTTGGTTACACTTCTGCAGGCACTGACTCTCACTGGGGTACACTTCTACAGGCACTGACTCTCACTGGAGTACACTTCCACAGGCACTGACTCTCACTGGGGGACACTTCCACAGGCACTGACTCTCTCTGAGAGACAGTTCCACAGGCACTGACTCTCACTGGGGTACAATTCCACAGGCACTGACTCTCACTTGGATACACTTCTATAGGCACTGACTCTCACTTGGGTACATTTCCACAGGCACAGACTCTCACTTGGGTACAATTCTACAGGCACTGACTCTCACTGGAGTACACTTCTACAGGCACTGTCTCTCACTGGGGTACATTTCCACAGGCACTGACTCTCACTTGGGTACACTTCGACAGGCACTGACTCTCACTTGGGTACACTTCTACAGGCACTGACTCTGAATGGTGTCAACTTCTACAGGTACTGAATCTGAATGGGGTAAACATCCACAGGCACTGACTCTGAATGGCGTAAACTTCCACAGGCACTGACTCTGACTGGGGTACACTTCCACAGGCAATGACTCTCACTGGGGTACACTTCCACAGGCACTGAATCTGAATGGGTTAAACTTGCACAGGCACTGACTCTCACTGGGGTACACTTCTACAGGCACTGAATCTGAATGTGGTAAACCTCTACAGTTACTGAATCTGAATGGGGTACACTTCCACAGGCAATGACTCTCACTGGGGTACACTTCCACAGACACTGACTCTGAATGGGTTAAACCTGCGCAGGCACTGACTCTCACTGGGGTTCACTTCCACTGGCACTGACTCTAACTGGGGTACACTTACATAGGCACTGACTATGAATGGGGTAAACTTCCACAGGCACTGACTCTCACCGGTGTACACTTCCACAGGCACAGACTCTGAATGGGGTAATCTTCCACAGGCACTGACTCTCACTGGGGTACACTTCTACAGGCACTGAATCTGAATGTGGTAAACTTCTACAGGTACTGAATCTGAATGGGGTAAACTTCCACAGGCACTGATTCTCACTGGGGTACATTTCCACAGGCACTGACTCTGAATGGGGTACACTTCCACAGGCACTGACTCTCACTGAGGTTCACTTCCACAGGTACTGACTCTGAATGGGGTAAACCTCCACACGCACTGACTCTGATTGGGGTACACTGCCACATGCACTGAATCTGAATGGCTTAAACATCCAGAGGCAATGACTCTCAGTGGGGTACACTTCGATAGGCACTGACACTTCCTGGGGTAAACTTCCAAAGGCAGTGACACTTACTGGGGTAAACTTCCACAGGCACTGACACTCACTGGAGTACACTTCCACAGGCACTGACTCAGAATGGGGTAAACTTCCACAGTCAATGACTCTCAGTGGGGTTCACTTCGATAGGCACTGACTCTGAATGGGGTAAACTTCCACAGGCACTGACTCTCACTGGAGTACAGTTCCACAGGCACTGACTCACACTGGGGTACACTTCCACAGGCACTGAGTTTGAATGGGGTAAACTTCCACAGGCACTGACTCTCACTGGAGTACAGTTCCACATGCACTGACTCACACTGGGGTACACTTCCACAGGCACTGACTCTGAATGGGGTAAACCTCCACAGGCACTGTCTCTCACTGGAGTACACTTCCACAGGCACTGACTCTGAAAGTGGTAAACTTCCACAGGCACTGACACTCACTCGGATCCAGTTCCACAGGGACTGACACTCACAGGGGTTCACTTCTACAGGTACAGAATCTCACAGGGGTACGCTTCTACTGGGACTGACTCTCACGGGTGTACACTTCTACAGGTACAGACTCTCACTGGGGTACACTTCTGTAGGCAATGACTCTCTCTGGGTTAAAATTCCACCCACAATGACTCGCACTGGTGTGCAGTCCCACAGGCTCTAACTATCACTTGGGTACCGTTCCCAAGGCAATGACTCAAACTGGGGCAAATTTCTACTGGCACTGACTCTCTCTGAGAGACAGTTCCACAGGCACTGACTCTCACTGGGGTACAGTTCCACAGGCACTGACTCTCACTTGGATACACTTCTAAAGGCACTGACTCTCACTTGGGTACATTTCCACAGGCACTGACACTCACTGGGGTACACCTCTACAGGCACGGACTCTCACTTGGGTACACTTCTACAGGCACTGACTCTCACTGGGGTACATTTCCACAGGCACTGACTCTCACTTGGGTACACTTCTATAGGCACTGACTCTCACTTGGGTACATTTCCACAGGCACTGACTCTCACTTGGGTACACTTCTACAGGCACTGTCTCTCACTGGGGTACATTTCCACAGGCACTGACTCTCACTTGGTTACACTTCTACAGGCACTGACTCTCACAGGGGTACACTTCTACAGGCACTGACTCTCACTGGAGTACACTTCCACAGGCACTGACTCTCACTGGGGGACACTTCCACAGGCACTGACTCTCTCTGAGAGACAGTTCCACAGGCACTGACTCTCACTGGGGTACAATTCCACAGGCACTGACTCTCACTTGGATACACTTCTATAGGCACTGACTCTCACTTGGGTACATTTCCACAGGCACTGACTCTCACTTGGGTACACTTCTACAGGCACTGACTCTCACTGGAGTACACTTCTACAGGCACTGTCTCTCACTGGGGTACATTTCCACAGGCACTGACTCTCACTTGGGTACACTTCTACAGGCACTGACTCTCACTTGGGTACACTTCTACAGGCACTGACTCTGAATGGTGTCAACTTCTACAGGTACTGAATCTGAATGGGGTAAACATCCACAGGCACTGACTCTGAATGGCGTAAACTTCCACAGGCACTGACTCTGACTGGGGTACACTTCCACAGGCAATGACTCTCACTGGGGTACACTTCCACAGGCACTGACTCTGAATGGGTTAAACTTGCACAGGCACTGACTCTCACTGGGGTACACTTCTACAGGCACTGAATCTGAATGTTGTAAACCTCTACAGTTACTGAATCTGAATGGGGTACACTTCCACAGGCAATGACTCTCACTGGGGTACACTTCAACAGACACTGACTCTGAATGGGTTAAACCTGCGCAGGCACTGACTCTCACTGGGGTTCACTTCCACTGGCACTGACTCTAACTGGGGTACACTTACATAGGCACTGACTCTGAATGGGGTAAACTTCCACAGGCACTGACTCTCACCGGTGTACACTTCCACAGGCTCAGACTCTGAATGGGGTAATCTTCCACAGGCACTGACTCTCACTGGGGTACACTTCTACAGGCAATGAATCTGAATGTGACTTCTACAGGTACTGAATCTGAATGGGGTAAACTTCCACAGGCACTGATTCTCACTGGGGTACATTTCCACAGGCACTGACTCTGAATGGGGTACACTTCCACAGGCACTGACTCTCACTGAGGTACACTTCCACAGGTACTGACTCTGAATGGGGTAAACTTCCACACGCACTGACTCTGATTGGGGTGCACTGCCACATGCACTGAATCTGAATAGGGTAAACATCCAGAGGCAATGACTCTCAGTGGGGTACACTTCGATAGGCACTGACACTTCCTGGAGTACACTTCCAGAGGCACTGACTCAGAATGGGGTAAACTTCCACAGGCAATGACTCTCAGTGGGGTTCACTTCGATAGGCACTGACACTTCCTGGGGTAAACTTCCACAGGCACTGACTCTCTCTGGAGAACACTTCCACAGGCACTGACTCTGAATGGGGTAAACTTCCACAGGCACTGACTCTCACTGGAGTACACTTACACCGGCACTGAGTTTGAATGGGGTAAACTTCCACAGGCACTGACTCTCACTGGAGTACAGTTCCACAGGCACTGACTCACACTGGGGTACACTTCCACAGGCACTGAGTTTGAATGGGGTAAACTTCCACAGGCACTGACTCTCACTGGAGTACAGTTCCACAGGCACTGACTAACACTGGGGTACACTTCCACAGGCACTGACTCTGAATGGGGTAAACTTCCACAGGCACTGTCTCTCACTGGAGTACACTTCCACAGGCACTGACTCTGAAAGTGGTAAACTTCCACAAGCACTGACACTCACTCGGATCCCGTTCCACAGGTACTGACTCTCACAGGGGTTCACTTCTACAGGTACAGACTCTCACAGGGGTACGCTTCTACTGGGACTGACTCTCACGGGGGTACACTTCTACTGGTCCAGACTCTCACTGGGGTACACTTCTGTAGGCAATGACTCTCTCCGGGTTAAAATTCCACCCACAATGACTATCACTTGGGTACATTTCCACAGGCACTGACTCTCACTTGGGTACACTTCTACAGGCACTGTATCTCACTGAGGTATACTTCTACAGGCACTGACTCTCACTGGAGTACACTTCCACAGGCACTGACTCTCACTGGGGGACACATCCACAGGCACTGACTCTCTCTGAGAGACAGTTCCACAGGCACTGACTCTCACTGGGGTACAGTTCCACAGGCACTGACTCTCACTTGGATGCACTTCTATACGCACAGACTCTCACTTGGGTACATTTCCACAGGCACTGACTCTCACTTGGGTACACTTCTACAGGCACTAACTCTCACTGGACTACACTTCTACAGGCACTGTCTCTCACAGGGGTACATTTCCACAGGCACTGACGCTCACTTGGGTACACTTCGACAGGCGCTGACTCTCACTTGGGTACACTTCTACAGGCACTGACTCTCACTGGGGTACATTTCCACAGGCACTGACTCTCACTTGGGTACACTTCTATAGGCACTGACTCTCACTGGGGTACATTTCCACAGGCACTGACTCTCACTTGGGCACACTTCTACAGGCACTGACTCTCTCTG
Organism: Heterodontus francisci; assembly: GCF_036365525.1. NCBI lineage: Eukaryota > Metazoa > Chordata > Chondrichthyes > Heterodontiformes > Heterodontidae > Heterodontus > Heterodontus francisci. Next base: position 2,953,655 of record NW_027140908.1, on the reverse strand, counting down.
AGGTACAGTTCCACAGGCACTGACTCTCACTTGGGAACACTTCTACAGGCACTGACTCTCACTGGGGTACATTTCCACAGGCACTGACTCTCACTGGGGTACACTTATTCAGGCACTGAATCTGAATGTTGTAAACTTCTACAGGTACTGAATCTGAATGGGGTAAACATCCGCAGGCACTGTCTCTGAATGGCGTAAACTTCCACAGGCACTGACTCTGACTGGGGTACACTTCCACAGGCAATGACTCTCACTGGGGTACACTTCCACAGGCACTGACTCTGAATGGGTTAAACTTGCACAAGCACTGACTCTCACTGGGGTACACTTCTACAGGCACTGAATCTGAATGTGGTAAACCTCTACAGTTACTGAATCTGAATGGGGTAAAATTCCACAGGCACTGACTCTCACTTGGGTACACTTCCACTGGCACTGACTCTGAATGGGGTAAGCTTCCACAGGCACTGACTCTGATTGGGGTGCACTTCCACATGCACAGAATCTGAATGGGGTAAACATCCACGGGTACCGACTCTGAATGGGGTAAACTTCCAGAGGCAATGATTCTCACTGGGGTACAATTCCTCAGGCACTGACTCTCACTGGGGTACACTTCCACAAGCACTGACTCTGAATGGGGTAAACTTCCACAGGCAATGACTCTCAGTGGGGTACACTTCGATAGGCACTCACACTTACTGGGGTAAATTTCCACAGGCACTGACTCTAACTGGAGTACACTTCCACAGGCACTGACTCTGAATGGGGTAAACTTCCACTGGCACTGACTCTCACTGGAGAACTCTTCCACAGGCACTGACTCTGAATGGGGTAAATTTCCACAGGCACTGACTCGCACTGGAGTGCACTTCCACAGGCAATGACTCTCACTGGGGTACACATCCGCAGGCAATGACTCTCAGTGGGGTACACTTCGACAGGCACTGACACAGACTGGGGTAAACTTCCACAGGCACTTACTCTCACTGGGGTACACTTCCACAGGCACTGAGTCTGAATGGGTTAAACTTCCACAGGCACTGACTCTCACTGGGGTAAACTTCCACAGGCTCTGACTCTCACTGGGGTTCACTTCCACAGGTACTGACACTGAATGGGGTAAACTTCCACAGGCAGTGACTCTGAAAGGGGTAATCTTCCACCGACACTGAATCTGAATGGGGTAAACTTCTACAGGAACTGAATCTGCATGAGGTAAACTTCCACAGGCACTGACTCACACTGGGGGACACTTCAACAGGCACTGACTCTGATTGGGGTAAACATCCACAGGCCCTGACTCTCACGGGGGTGCACTTCCACAGGCACTGACTCTGAATGGGGCAAGCTTCCACAGGCACTGACTCTGACTGGGGGACACTTCCACAAGTACTGACACTGGATGGGGTAAATTTCCACAGGCACTGACTCTCACTTGGGTACACTTCTGCAGGCACTGACTCTCACTTGGGTACACTTCTGCGGGCACTGACTCTCACTGGTGTAACTTTCCACATGCACTGACTCTGAATGGGGTACACTTCTTTAGGCAGTGACTCCTAATGGAGAGCCGCTGCCCAGCCACTGAATCTCACTGTGGTACACTTCTACAGGCACTGACTCTCACAGGGGTACATTTCCACTGCCACTGACTCTCACTGGGTACACTTCCACAGGCACTGAATCTGAATGGTGTAAACTTCTGCAGGGACTGATGCTGAATGGGGTAAACTTCCACAGGAACTGACTCTCACTGGGGTACACTTCCACAGGCAATGACTCCCACTGGGGTACATTTCCGCAGGCACTGACTCTAAATGGGTTAAACTTCCACAGGCACTGACTCTGAATGGGTTAAACTTCCACAGGTACTGACTCTCAATGGGGTACACTTCCACAGGCAAAAAAATCTGAATGGGATAAACTTCTACAGGTACTGAATCTGAATGGCATAAACTTCAAGAGGCACTGACTCTCACTTGGGTACACTTCTACAGGCATTGACTCTCACTGGGGTACATTTCCACAATCTCTGAATCTCACTGGTGTACATTTCCACAGGTACAGATTCTCAATTGGGTACACTTCTACAGGCGCTGTCTCTCACTTGGGTACACGCCTACAGGCACTGACTCTCACTGGGGTACATTTCCACAGGCACTGACTCTCACTTGGGTACACTTCTACTGGCACTGACTCTCAATTGGGTACACTTCCACAGGCACTGACTCTCACTTGGGTATACTTCTGCAGGCCCTGACTCTCACTCGGGCACATTTCCACAGGCACTGACTCACACTGGGGTACATTTCCACATGCACTGACTCTGAGTGGGGTACACTTCTATAGGCAGTGACTCCTAATGCAGAGTTGCTCCCCTGCCACTGAATCTCACTGGGGTACACTTCTGCAGGCACTGACTGTCACTGGGGTTCACTTGCACAGGCACTGACTCTGAATGGGGTAAACTTCCACAGGCACTGACTCTGAATGGGGTACACTTACACAGGCACTGACTCTGTATGTGGTAAACTTCTACAGGCACTGAATATGAATGGGGAAAACGTCTACAGTTTCTGAATCTGAATGGGGTAAACGTCCACAGGCACTGACTCTCACTGGGGTACTCTTCCACAGGCACTGACTCTCACTGGGGTACACTTACACAGGCACTGACTCTGTATGGGGTAAACGTCCAAAGGCACTGACTCTCACTGGGGTACACTTCCACAGGAACTGACTCTCACTGGGGTAAACCTCCACAGGCACTGACTCTGAATGGGGTAAACTGCTACAGGCACTGCATCTGAATGGGGTAAACTTCTACAGGCACTGACTCTCACTTGGGTACACTTCTACAGGCACTGACTCTGAATGGGGTAAACTTCCACAGGCACTGACCCTCACTGGGATGCACTTCCACAGGCACTGACTCTGAATGTGGTAAACTTCTACAGGCACTGAATATGAATGGGGAAAACGTCTACAGTTTCTGAATCGGAATGGGGTAAACCTCCACAGGCACTGACTCTCACTGGGGTACACTTCCACAGGCACTGACTCTCACTGGGGTACACTTACACAGGCACTGACTCTGTCTGGGGTAAACTTCCAAAGGCACTGACTCTCACTGGGATACACTTCCACAGGAACTGACTCTCACTGGGGTAAACCTCCACAGGCACTGACTCTGAATGGGGTAAACTGCTACAGGCACTGCATCTGAATGGGGTAAACTTCTACAGGTACTGAATCTGAATGGGGTAAACTTCCACAGGCACTGACTCTCACTGGGGGACAAATCCACAGGCACTGAATCTGAATGGGGTAAACTTCCACAGGCACTGACTCTCACTTGGGTACACTTCTACAGGCACTGACTCTCTCTGGGGGACACTTCCACAGGCACTGACTCTGAATGGGGTAAACTTCCACAGGCACTGACCCTCACTGGAATGCACTTCCACAGACAATGACACTGAATGGGGTCAACTTCCACCAGCAAAGACTCTCTTTGGTGTACACTTCCACATGCACTGACTCTGAATGGGGTAAACATCCACAGGCATTGACTCTCACTGGGGTACACTTCCACAGGCACTGAATCCGAATGGGGTAAACTTCCACAGGCATTTACTCTCACTGGGGTACACTTCCACAGGCACTGAAACTGAATGTGTTAAACTTCCCCAGGCACTGACTCTGAATGGGTAAACTTCCACATGCACTGACTCTGAATTGGTTACAGTTCCACAGGCAATGACTCTCAGTGGGGTACACTTCGACAGGCACTGACTCTGACTGGGGTACACTTCCACAGGCACTGTCTCTCACTGGGGTAAATTTCCACAGGCACTGACTCGGAATGGGGTAAACTTCCACAGGCACTGAAGCTCACTGGAGTACTCTTACACAGGCACTGACTCTGAATGGGGTAAACTTCCACAGGCACTGACACTCTCTCGGGTCCAGTTCCACAGGGACTGACTCTCACAGGGGTGCACTTCCACAGGCACTGACTCTCACTGGGGTACACTTACACAGGCACTGACTCTGTGTGGGGTAAACTTCCAAAGGCACTGACTCTCACTGGGGTACACTTCCACAGGAACTGACTCTCACTGGGGTAAACCTCCACAGGCACTGACTCTGAATGGGGTAAACTGCTACAGACACTGCATCTGAATGGGGTAAACTTCTACAGGCACTGACTCTCACTGGGGTACACATCCACAGGCACTGAATCTGAATGGGGTAAACTTCCACAGGCACTGACTCTCACTTGGGTACACTTCTACAGGCACTGACTCTGAATTGGGTAAACTTCCACAGGCACTGACCCTCACTGGGATGCACTTCCACAGGCACTGACTCTGAATGTGGTAAACTTCTACAGGCACTGAATATGAATGGGGAAAACGTCTACAGTTTCTGAATCGGAATGGGGTAAACTTCCACAGGCACTGACTCTCACTGGGGTACACTTACACAGGCACTGACTCTGTATGGGGTAAACTTCTACAGGTACTGAATCTGAATGGGGTAATCTTCCACAGGCATTGACTCTCACTGGGGTAAACCTCCACAGGCACTGACTCTGAATGGGGTAAACTTCCACAGGCACTGACTCTCACTTGGGTAAACTTCTACAGGTACTGAATCTGAATGGGGTAATCTTCCACAGGCATTGACTCTCACTGGGGTAAACCTCCACAGGCACTGCATCTGAATGGGGTAAACTTCTAGAGGTACTGAATCTGAATGGGGTAAACTTCCACAGCCACTGACTCTCACTGGGGGACACATCCACAGTCACTGAATCTGAATGGGGTAAACTTCCACAGGCACTGACTCTCACTTGGGTACACTTCTACAGGCAGTGACTCTCACTGGGGGACACTTCCACAGGCACTGACTCTGAATGGGGTAAACTTCCACAGGCACTGACTCTCACTGGGATGCACTTCCACAGGCAATGACACTGAATGGGGTCAACTTCCACAGGCAAAGACTCTCTTTGGTGTACACTTCCACATGCACTGACTCTGAATGGGGTAAACATTCACAGGCATTGACTCTCACTGGGGTACACTTCCACAGGCACTGAATCCGAATGGGGTAAACTTCCACAGGCATTTACTCTCACTGGGGTACACTTCCACAGGCACTGAATCTGAATGTGTTAAACTTCCCCAGGCACTGACTCTGAATGGGTAAACTTCCACAGGCACTGACTCTGAATTGGTTACCGTTCCACAGGCAATGACTCTCAGTGGGGTACACTTCGACAGGCACTGACTCTGACTGGGGTACACTTCCACAGGCACTGTCTCTCACTGGGGTACATTTCCACAGGCACTGACTCTGAATGGGGTAAACTTCCACAGGCACTGAATCTCACTGGAGTACTCTTACACAGGCACTGACTCTGAATGGGGTAAACTTCCACAGGCACTGACACTCTCTCGGGTCCAGTTCCACAGGGACTGACTCTCACAGGGGTGCACTTCGACAGGGACTGACTCTCACTGGGGTACACTTCCACAGGTACAGACTCTCACTGGGGTACACTTCTATCGGCACTGACTCTCTCTGGGTTAAAATTCAACCCACACTGACTCCCACTGGGGTGCATTCCCACAGGCTCTAACTGTCACTTGGCTACCGTTCCCTAGGCACTGTCTCGAACTGGGGTACACTTCTACAGGCACTGACTCTCACTTGGGTATACTTATGCAGGCACTGACGCTCACTGGGGTACACTTCCACAGGTACTGACTCTGAATGGGGTAAACTTCCACAGGCAGTGACTCTGAATGGTGTAAACTTCTGCAGGCACTGAATCTGAATGGGGTAAACCTCTACAGGTACTGAATCTGAAAGGGGTAAACTTCCACAGGCAATGACTCACACTCGGGGACACTTCCACAGGCACTGACTCTGAATGGGGTAAACTTCCACAGGCACTGACTCTCACTGGGGTGCAATTCCACAGGCACTGACTCTCACTGGTGTACATTTCCACAGGCACAGATTCTCAATTGGGTACACTTCTACAGGCACTGTCTCTCACTTGGGTACACTTCTACAGGCACTGACTCTCACTGGGGTACATTTCCACAGGCACTGACTCTCACTGGAGTACATTATCACATGCTCTGACTCTCACTTGGGTACACTTCTACTGGCACTGACTCTCAATTGGGTACACTTCTACAGGCACTGACTCTCACTTGGGTACACTTCGACAGGCCCTGACTCTCACTCGGGTACATTTCCACAGGCACTGACTCACACTGTGGTACACTTCCACAGGCACTGACTCTCACAGGGGTGCACTTCGACAGGGACTGACTCTCACTGGGGTACACTTCCACCGGTACAGACTCTCACTGGGGTACACTTCTATCGGCACTGACTCTCTCTGGGTTAAAATTCAACCCACACTGACTCCCACTGGGGTGCATTCACACAGGCTCTAACTGTCACTTGGCTACCGTTCCCTAGGCACTGTCTCGAACTGGGGTACACTTCTACAGGCACTGACTCTCACTTGGGTACACTTAACCAGGCACTGACGCTCACTGGGGTACACTTCCACAGGTACTGACTCTGAATGGGGTAAACTTCCACAGGCAGTGACTCTGAATGGTGTAAACTTCTGCAGGCACTGAATCTGAATGCGGTAAACCTCCACAGGCACTGACTCTCACTGGGGTGCACTTCCACAGGCACTGAATCTGAATGGGGTAAACTTCCACAGGCACTGACTCTCACTTGGGTACACTTCTACAGGCACTGACTCTCACTGGGGTACATTTCCACAGGCACTGACTCTCACTGGGGTTCATTTCCACAGGCACTTTCTCTCACTTGGGTACACTTCTGCAGGCATTGACTCTCACTTGGGTACACTTCTGCAGCCTCTGACTCTCACTGGAGTACATTTCCACAGGCACTGACTCTCACAGGGATACATTTCCATTGGCACTGAATCTCACTGGGGTACACTTCTACAGGCACTGAATCTGAATGGGTTAAACTTCCACAGGCACTGACTCTGAATGGGGTAAACTTCCACAGGCACTGACTCTCACTGGGGTACACTTCTACAGGCACTGAATCTGAATGGTGTAAACTTCTACAGGGACTGAAGATGAATGGGGTAAACTTCCACAGGAACTGACTCTCACTGGGGTACACTTCTACAGGCACTGAATCTGAATGGTGTAAACTTCTACAGGGAATGAAGATGAATGGGGTAAACTTCCACAGGCACTGACTCTCACTGGGGCACACTTCCACAGGCACTGAATCTGAATGGGGTAAGCTTCCACAGGCACTGACTCTCACTTGGGTACACTTCTACAGGCTCTGACTCTCACTGGAGGACATTTCCACAGGCACGGACTCTCACAGGGATACATTTCATCTGGCACTGAATTTCACTGTGGTACACTTCTACAGGCACTGAATCTGAATGGGGTAAACTTCTACAGGTACTGAATCTGAATGGGGAAAACTTCCACAAGCTCTGACTCTCACTGGGGTAAACTTCCACAGGCACATGACTCTGAATGGGGTAATCTTCCACAGGCACTGACTCTCACTGGGGTACACTTCCACAGGCATTGACTCTGAATGGGGTAAACGTCCACAGGCACTGAGTCTGAATGGGGTATACTGCCACAGGCACTGAATCTGAATGGGGTAAACTTCCACAGGCACTGATTCTGAATGGCGTAAACTTCTAGAGGCAATGACTCTCACTGGGCTAAACGTCCATAGGCACTGACTCTGAATGGGGTAAACTTCCACAGGCACTGACACTCACTGGGGTACACTTCCACAGGCACTGAATCTGAATGGGGTAAACTTCCACAGGCACCGACACTCACTTGGGATCACTTCTTCAGGCACTGACCCTCACTTGGGTACACTTCTACAGGCACTGACTCTCACTTGTGTACACTTCTGCAGGCACTGACTCTCACTGGTATACCTTTCCACATGCACTGACTCTGAATGGGATACACTTCTATAGGCAGTGACTCCTAATGGAGAGCCGCTCCCCAGCCACTGAATCTCACTGGGGTACACTTCTACAGGCACTGACTCTCACAGGGGTACATTTCCACTGGCACTGACTCTCACTGGGTATACTTCTACATGCACTGAATCTGAATGGTGTAAACTTCTACAGGGACTGACGCTGAATGGGGTAAACTTCCACTGGCACTGACTCTCACTGGGGTAAACTTCCACAGGCACTGACTCTGATTGGGGTAAACTTCCACAGGCACTGACTCTCACTGGGGTACACTTACACAGGCACTGACTCTGAATGTGGTAAACTTCTACAGGCACTGAATATGAATAGGGAAAACGTCTACAGTTTCTGAATCTGAATGGGGTAAACTTCCACATGCACTGACTCTGAATGGGGTAAACATTCACAGGCATTGACTCTCACTGGGGTACACTTCCACAGGCACTGAATCCGAATGGGGTAAACTTCCACAGGCATTTACTCTCACTGGGGTACACTTCCACAGGCACTGAATCTGAATGTGTTAAACTTCCCCAGGCACTGACTCTGAATTGGTTACCGTTCCACAGGCAATGACTCTCAGTGGGGTACACTTCGACAGGCACTGACTCTGACTGGGGTACACTTCCACAGGCACTGTCTCTCACTGGGGTACATTTCCACAGGCACTGACTCTGAATGGGGTAAACTTCCACAGGCACTGAATCTCACTGGAGTACTCTTACACAGGCACTGACTCTGAATGGGGTAAACTTCCACAGGCACTGACACTCTCTCGGGTCCAGTTCCACAGGGACTGACTCTCACAGGGGTGCACTTCGACAGGGACTGACTCTCACTGGGGTACACTTCCACAGGTACAGACTCTCACTGGGGTACACTTCTATCGGCACTGACTCTCTCTGGGTGAAAATTCAACCCACACTGACTCCCACTGGGGTGCATTCCCACAGGCTCTAACTGTCACTTGGCTACCGTTCCCTAGGCACTGTCTCGAACTGGGGTACACTTCTACAGGCACTGACTCTCACTGGGGTGCAATTCCACAGGCACTGACTCTCACTGGTGTACATTTCCACAGGCACAGATTCTCAATTGGGTACACTTCTACAGGCACTGTCTCTCACTTGGGCACACTTCTACAGGCACTGACTCTCACTGGGGTACATTTCCACAGGCACTGACTCTCACTGGAGTACATTACCACATGCACTGACTCTCACTTGGGTACACTTCTACTGGCACTGACTCTCAATTGGGTACACTTCTACAGGCACTGACTCTCACTTGGGTACACTTCGACAGGCCCTGACTCTCACTCGGGTACATTTCCACATGCACTGACTCTGAGTGGGGTACACTTCTTTAGGCAGTGACTGTCACTGGAGTACACTTCCACAGGCACTGACTGTGAATGGGGTAAACTTCCACAGGCACTGACTCTCAGCGTGTTCCACTTCCACAGGCACTGACTCTGAATGGGGTACACTTACACAGGCACTGACTCTGAATGGGGTAAACTTCTCCAGGCACTGAATATGACTGGTGAAAACGTCTACAGTTTCTGAATCTGAATGGGGTAAAATTCCACAGGCACTGACTCTCACTGGGGTACACTTCCACAGGCACTGACTCTGAATGGGTTAAACTTACACTGGCACTGACTCTGAAAGGGGTAAACCTCTCCAGGCACTGAATATGAATGAGGAAAACGTCTACAGTTTCTGAATCTGAATGGGGTAAAATTCCACAGGCACTGAATCTCACTGGGGTACACTTCCACAGGCACTGACTCTGAATGGGGTAAACTTCCACAGGCACGGACTCTGAATGGGGTAAACTTCTACAGGCACTGCATCTGAATGTGGTAAACTTCTACAGGTACTGAATCTGAATGCGGTAAACCTCCACAGGCACTGACTCTCACTGGGGTACACTTCCACAGGCACTGAATCTGAATGGGGTAAACTTCCACAGGCACTGACTCTCACTTGGGTACACTTCTACAGGCACTGACTCTCACTGGGGTACATTTCCACAGGCACTGACTCTCACTGGGGTTCATTTCCACAGGCACATACTCTCACTTGGGTACACTTCTGCAGGCATTGACTCTCACTGGAGTACATTTCCACAGGCACTGACTCTCACAGGGATACATAGCCACTAGCACTGAATCTCACTGGGGTACACTTCTACAGGCACTGAATCTGAATGGGTTAAACTTCCACAGGCACTGACTCTGAATGGGGTAAACTTCCACAGGCACTGACTCTCACTGGGGTACACTTCTACAGGCACTGAATCTGAATGGTGTAAACTTCTACAGGGACTGAAGATGAATGGGGTAAACTTCCACAGGCACTGACTCTCACTGGGGTACACTTCTACAGGCACTGAATCTGAATGGTGTAAACTTCTACAGGGACTGAAGATGAATGGGGTAAACTTCCACAGGCACTGACTCTCACTGGGGCACACTTCCACAGGCACTGAATCTGAATGGGGTAAACTTCCACAGACACTGACTCTCACTTGGGTACACTTCCACAGGCTCTGACTCTCACTGGAGTACATTTCCACAGGCACGGACTCTCACAGGGATACATTTCCACTGGCACTGAATCTCACTGGGGTACACTTCTACAGGCACTGAATTTGAATGGGGTAAACTTCTACAGGTACTGAATCTGAATGGGGAAAACTTCCACAAGCTCTGACTCTCACTGGGGTAAACTTCCACAGGCACTGAATCTGAATGGGGTAAACTTCCACAGGCACTGACTCTCACTTGGGTACACTTCTACAGGCACTGACTCTCACTGGGGGACACTTCCACAGGCACTGACTCTGAATGGGGTAAACTTCCACAGGCACTGACCCTCACTGGGATGCACTTCCACAGGCAATGACACTGAATGGGGTCAACTTTCACCAGCAAAGACTCTCTTTGATGTACACTTCCACATGCACTGACTCTGAATGTGGCAAACATCCACAGGCATTGACTCTCACTGGGGTACACTTCCACAGGCACTGAATCCGAATGGGGTAAACTTCCACAGGCATTTTCTCTCACTGGGGTACACTTCCACAGGCACTGAAACTGAATGTGTTAAACTTCCCCAGGCACTGACTCTGAATGGGTAAACTTCCACATGCACTGACTCTGAATTGGTTACAGTTCCACAGGCAATGACTCTCAGTGGGGTACACTTCGACAGGCACTGACTCTGACTGGGGTACACTTCCACAGGCACTGTCTCTCACTGGGGTAAATTTCCACAGGCACTGACTCGGAATGGGGTAAACTTCCACAGGCACTGAATCTCACTGGAGTACTCTTACACAGGCACTGACTCTGAATGGGGTCAACTTCCACAGGCACTGACACTCTCTCGGGTCCAGTTCCACAGGGACTGACTCTCACAGGGGTGCACTTCCACAGGCACTGACTCTCACTGGGGTACACTTACACAGGCACTGACTCTGTGTGGGGTAAACTTCCAAAGGCACTGACTAAAACTGGGGTACACTTCCACAGGAACTGACTCTCACTGGGGTAAACCTCCACAGGCACTGACTCTGAATGGGGTAAACTGCTACAGACACTGCATCTGAATGGGGTAAACTTCTACAGGCACTGACTCTCACTGGGGTACACATCCACAGGCACTGAATCTGAATGGGGTAAACTTCCACAGGCACTGACTCTCACTTGGGTACACTTCTACAGGCACTGACTCTCACTGGAAGACACTTCCACAGGCACTGACTCTGAATGGGGTAAACTTCCACAGGCACTGACCCTCACTGGGATGCATTTCCACAGGCAATGACACTGAATGGGGTCAACTTCCACCGGCAAAGACTCTCTTTGGTGCACACTTCCACATGCACTGACTCTGAATGGGGTAAACATTCACAGGCATTGACTCTCACTGGGGTACACTTCCACAGGCAATGAATCCGAATGGGGTAAACTTCCACAGGCATTTACTCTCACTGGGGTACACTTCCACAGGCACTGAATCTGAATGTGTTAAACTTCCCCAGGCACTGACTCTGAATGGGTAAACTTCCACAGGCACTGACTCTGAATTGGTTACCGTTCCACAGGCAATGACTCTCAGTGGGGTTCACTTCGACAGGCACTGACTCTGACTGGGGTACACTTCCACAGGCACTGTCTCTCACTGGGGTACATTTCCACAGGCACTGACTCTGAATGGGGTAAACTTCCACAGGCACTGAATCTCACTGGAGTACTCTTACACAGGCACTGACTCTGAATGGGGTAAACTTCCACAGGCACTGACACTCTCTCGGGTCCAGTTCCACAGGGACTGACTCTCACAGGGGTGCACTTCGACAGGGACTGACTCTCACTGGGGTACACTTCCACAGGTACAGACTCTCACTGGGGTACACTTCTATCGGCACTGACTCTCTCTGGGTGAAAATTCAACCCACACTGACTCCCACTGGGGTGCATTCCCACAGGCTCTAACTGTCACTTGGCTACCGTTCCCTAGGCACTGTCTCGAACAGGGGTACACTTCTACAGGCACTGACTCTCACTTGGGTACACTTATACAGGCACTGACGCTCACTGGGGTACACTTCCACAGGTACTGACTCTGAATGGGGTAAACTTCCACAGGCAGTGACTCTGAATGGTGTAAACTTCTGCAGGCACTGAATCTGAATGGGGTTAACCTCTACAGGTACTGAATCTGAATGGGGTAAACTTCCACAGGCAATGACTCACACTCGGGGACACTTCCACAGGCACTGACTCTGAATGGGGTAAACTTCCACAGGCACTGACTCTCACTGGGGTGCAATTCCACAGGCACTGACTCTCACTGGTGTACATTTCCACAGGCAATGATTCTCAATTGGGTACACTTCTACAGGCACTGTCTCTCACTTGGGTACACTTCTACAGGCACTGACTCTCACTGGGGTACATTTCCACAGGCACTGACTCTCACTGGAGTACATTACCACATGCACTGACTCTCACTTGGGTACACTTCTACTGGCACTGACTCTCAATTGGGTACACTTCTACAGGCACTGACTCTCACTTGGGTACACTTCGACAGGCCCTGACTCTCACTCGGGTACATTTCCACAGGCACTGACTCACACTGGGGTACACTTCTACAGGCTCTGACTCTCACTGGAGTACATTTCCACAGGCACGGACTCTCACAGGGATACATTTCCACTGGCACTGAATCTCACTGGGGTACACTTCTACAGGCACTGAATCTGAATGGGGTAAACTTCTACAGGTACTGAATCTGAATGGGGAAAACTTCCACAAGCTCTGACTCTCACTGGGGTAAACTTCCACAGGCACATGACTCTGAATGGGGTAATCTTCCACAGGCACTGACCCTCACTGGGGTACACTTCCACAGGCACTGACTCTGAATGGGGTAAACGTCCACAGGCACTGAGTCTGAATGGGGTATACTGCCACAGGCACAGAATCTGAATGGGGTAAACTTCCACAGGCACTGATTCTGAATGGCGTAAACTTCTAGAGGCAATGACTCTCACTGGGCTAAACGTCCACAGGCACTGACTCTGAATGGGGTAAACCTCCACAGGCACTGACACTCACTGGGGTACACTTCCACAGGCACTGAATCTGAATGGGGTAAACTTCCACAGGCACCGACTCTCACTTGGGATCACTTCTTCAGGCACTGACCCTCACTTGGGTACACTTCTACAGGCACTGACTCTCACTTGTGTACACTTCTGCAGGCACTGACTCTCACTGGTGTACCTTTCCACATGCACTGACTCTGAATGGGATACACTTCTATAGGCAGTGACTCCTAATGGAGAGCCGCTCCCCAGCCACTGAATCTCACTGGGGTACACTTCCACAGGCACTGACTCTCACAGGGGTACATTTCCACTGTCACTGACTCTCACTGGGTATACTTCTACATGCACTGAATCTGAATGGTGTAAACTTCTACAGGGACTGACGCTGAATGGGGTAAACTTCCACTGTCACTGACTCTCACTGGGGCAAACTTCCACAGGCACTGACTCTGAATGGGGTAAACTTCCACAGGCACTGACTCTGAATAGGGAAAACGGCTACAGTTTCTGAATCTGAATGGGGTAAACTTCCACAGGCACTGACTCTCACTGGGGTACACTTCCACAGGCACTGACTCTCACTGGGGTACACTTACACAGGCACTGACTCTGTATGGGGTAAACTTCCAAAGGCACTGACTCTCACTGGGGTACACTTCCACAGGAACTGACTCTCACTGGTGTAAACCTCCACAGGCACTGACTCTGAATGGGGTAAACTGCTACAGGCACTGCATCTGAATGGGGTAAACTTCTACAGGTACTGAATCTGAATGGGGTAAACTTCCACAGGCACTGACTCTCACTGGGGTAAACCTCCACAGGCACTGAGTCTGAATGGGGTATACTGCCACAGGCACAGAATCTGAATGGGGTAAACTTCCACAGGCACTGATTCTGAATGGCGTAAACTTCTAGAGGCAATGACTCTCACTGGGCTAAACGTCCACAGGCACTGACTCTGAATGGGGTAAACTTCCACAGGCACTGACACTCACTGGGGTACACTTCCACAGGCACTGAATCTGAATGGGGTAAATTTCCACAGGCACCGACTCTCACTTGGGATCACTTCTTCAGGCACTGACCCTCACTTGTGTACACTTCTGCAGGCACTGACTCTCACTGGTTTACCTTTCCACATGCACTGACTCTGAATGGGATACACTTCTATAGGCAGTGACTCCTAATGGAGAGCCACTCCCCAGCCACTGAATCTCACTGGGGTACACTTCTACAGGCACTGACTCTCACAGGGGTACATTTCCACTGGCACTGACTCTCACTGGGTATACTTCTACATGCACTGAATCTGAATGGTGTAAACTTCTACAGGGACTGGCGCTGAATGGGGTAAACTTCCACTGGCACTGACTCTCACTGGGGTAAACTTCCACAGGCACTGACTCTGAATGGGGTAAACTTCCACAGGCACTGACTCTCACTGGGGTACACTTACACAGGTACTGACTCTGAATGTGGTAAACTTCTACAGGCGCTGAATATGAATAGGGAAAACGGCTACAGTTTCTGAATCTGAATGGGGTAAACTTCCACATGCACTGACTCTCACGGGGGTACACTTCCACAGGCACTGACTCTCACTGGGGTACACTTACACAGGCACTGACTCTGTATGGGGTAAACTTCCAAAGGCACTGACTCTCACTGGGGTACACTTCCACAGGAACTGACTCTCACTGGGGTAAACCTCCACAGGCACTGACTCTGAATGGGGTAAACTGCTACAGGCACTGCATCTGAATGGGGTAAACTTCTACAGGTACTGAATCTGAATGGGGTAAACTTCCACAGGCACTGACTCTCACTGGGGGACACATCCACAGGCACTGAATCTGAATGGGGTAATCTTCCACAGGCACTGACTCTCACTTGGGTACACTTCTACAGGCACTGACTCTCACTGGGGGACCCTTCCACAGGCACTGACTCTGAATGGGGTAAACTTCCAGAGGCACTGACCCTCACTGGGATGCACTTCCACAGGCAATGACACTGAATGGGTTCAACTTCCACAGGCAAAGACTCTCTTTGGTGTACACTTCCACATGCACTGACTCTGAATGGGGTAAACATCCACAGGCATTGACTCTCACTGGGGTACACTTCCACAGGCACTGAATCCGAATGGGGTAAACTTCCACAGGCATTTACTCTCACTGGGGTACACTTCCACAGGCACTGAAACTGAATGTGTTAAACTTCCCCAGGCACTGACTCTGAATGGGTAAACTTCCACAGGCACTGACTCTGAATTGGTTACAGTTCCACAGGCAATGACTCTCAGTGGGGTACACTTCCACAGGCACTGTCTCTCACTGGGGTACATTTCCACAGGCACTGACTATGAATGGGGTAAACTTCCACAGGCACTGAATCTCACTGGAGTACTCTTACACAGGCACTGACTCTGAATGGGGTAAACTTCCACAGGCACTGACACACTCTCGGGTCCAGTGCCACAGGGACTGACTCTCACAGGGGTGCACGTCGACAGGGACTGACTCTCACTGGGGTACACTTCTATCGGCACTGACTCTCTCTGGGTTAAAATTCAACCCACACTGACTCGCACTGGGGTGCAGTCCCACAGGCTCTAACTGTCCCTTGGGTACGGTTCCCTAGGCACTGTCTCGAACTGGGGTACACTTCTACAGGCACTGACTCTCACTTGGGTACACTTATACAGGCACTGACGCTCACTCGGGTAAACTTCCACAGGCACTGACTCTCACTGGGGTGCAATTCCACAGGCACTGACTCTCACTGGTGTACATTTCCACAGGCGCAGATTCTCAATTGGGTACACTTCTGCAGGCACAGTCTCTCACTTGCGTACACTTCTACAGGCACTGACTCTCACTGGGGTACATTTCCACAGGCATTGACTCTCACTGGGGTACATTACCACATGCACTGACTCTCACTTGGGTACACTTCTACTGGCACTGACTCTCAATTGGGTACACTTCTACAGGCACTGACTCTCACTTGGGTACACTTCTACAACCCTGACTCTCACTCGGGTACATTTCCACAGGCACTGACTCTCACTGGGGTACATTTCCACATGCACTGACTCTGAGTGGGGTACACTTCTATAGGCAGTGACTCCGAATGGAGAGCTGCTCCCCAGCCACTGAATCTCGCTGGGGTACACTTCTGCAGGCACTGACTGTCACTGGGGTACACTTCCACAGGCACTGACTCTGAATGGGGTAAACTTCCACAGGCACTGACTCTCACTGTGTTACACTTCCACAGGCACTGACTCTGAATGGGGTACACTTACACAGGCACTGACTCTGAATGGGGTAAACTTCTCCAGGCACTGAATATGACTGGGGAAAACGTCTACAGTTTCTGAATCTGAATGGGGTAAAATTCCACAGGCACTGACTCTTACTGGGGTACACTTCCGCAGGCCCTGACTCTGTATGGGGTAAACTTACAAAGGCACTGACTATCACTGGGGTACACTTCCAGAGGCACTGACTCTGAATGGGTTACACTTGCACTGGCACTGACTCTGAATGGGGAAAACTTCTCCAGGCACTGAATATGAATGAGGAAAACGTCAACAGTTTCTGAATCTGAATGGGGTAAACTTCCACAGGCACTGACTCTCACTGGGGTACACTTCCACAGGCACTGACTCTGAATGTGGGAAACTTCTACAGGCACTGCATCTGAATGGGGTAAACTTCTACAGGTACTGAATCTGAATGGGGTAAACCTCCACAGGCACTGACTCTCACTGGGGTACACTTCCACAGGCACTGAATCTGAATGGGGTAAGCTTCCACAGGCACTGACTCTCACTTGGGTACACTTCTACAGGCACTGACTCTCACTGGGGTACATTTCCACAGGCACTGACTCTCACTGGGGTTCATTTCCACAGGCACTTACTCTCACTTGGGTACACTTCTGCAGGCATTGACTCTCACTTGGGTACACTTCTGCAGCCTCTGACTCTCACTGGAGTACATTTCCACAGGCACTGACTCTCACAGGGAACATTTCCACTGGCACTGAAACTCACTGGGGTACACTTCTACAGGCACTGAATCTGAATGGGATAAACTTACACAGGCAGTGACTCTGAATGGGGTAAACTTCCACAGGCACTAACTCTCGCTGGGGTACACTTCCACAAGCACTGAGTCTGAATGGGGTACACTGGCACAGGCACTGAATCTGAATGGTGTAAACTTCCTCAGGCACTGATTCTGAATGGCGTAAACTTCTAGATGCAATGACTCTCACTGGGCTAAACGTCCACAGGCACTGACTCTGAATGGGGTAAACCTCCACAGGCACTGACTCTCACTGGGGTACACTTCCACAGGCACTGAATCTGAATGGGGTAAACTTCCACAGGCACCGACTCTCACTTGGGATCACTTCTTCAGGCACTGACTCTCACTTGGGTACACTTCTGCAGGCACTGGCTCTCACTTGGGTACACTTCTGCAGGCACTGACTCTCACTGGTGTACCTTTCCACATGCACTGACTCTGTATGGGGTACACGTCTGTAAGCAGTGACTCCTAATGGAGAGAAGCTCCCCAGCCACTGAATTTCACTGGGGTACACTTCTACAGGCACTGACTCTCACAGGGGTACATTTCCACTGGCAATGAATCTCACTGGGTACACTTCTACAGGCACTGAATCTGAATGGTGTAAACTTCTACAGGGACTGAAGATGAATGGGGTAAACCTCCACAGGCACTGACTCTCACTGGGGTAAACTTCCACAAGCACTGTCTCTAAATAGGGTAAACTTCCACAGGCACTGACTCTCACTGGGGTACATTTCCACAGGCACTGAGTCTGAATGGGGTAAACTTCTCCAGGTACTGAATCTGAATGGGGTAAACTTACACAGGCACTGACTCTCACTGGGGGACAAATCCACAGGCACTGAATCTGAATGGGGTAATCTTCCACAGGCACTGACTCTCGCTTGGGTACACTTCTACAGGCACTGACTCTCACTGGGGTACATTTCCACAGGCACTGACTCTCACTGGGGTACATTTCCACAGGCACTGACTCTCACTTGGGTACACTTCTGCAGGCATTGACTCTCACTTGGGTACACTTCTGCAGCCTCTGACTCTCACTGGAGTACATTTCCACTGGCACTGACTCTCACAGGGGTACATTTCCACTGGCACTGAATCTCACTGGGGTACACTTCTACAGGCATTGAATCTGAATGGGGTAAACTTCTACAGGTACTGAATCTGAATGGGGAAAACTTCCACAAGCTCTCACTCTCACTGGGGTAAACATCCACAGGCACATGACTCTGAATGGGGTAATCTTCCACAGGCACTGACTCTCACTGGGGTACACTTCCACAGACACTGACTCTGAATGGGGTAAACGTCCACAGGCACTGAGTCTGAATGGGGTAAACTTCCACAGGCACTGATTCTGAATGGCGTAAACTTCTAGAGGCAATGACTCTCACTGGGCTAAACGTCCACAGGCACTGACTCTGAATGGGGTAAACTTCCACAGGCACTGACTCTCACTGGGGTACACTTCCACAGGCACTGAATCAGAATGGGGTAAACTTCCACAGGCACCGACTCTCACTTGGGATCACTTCTTCAGGCACTGACTCTCACTTGGGTACACTTCTACAGGCACTGACTCTCACTTGGGTACACTTCTGCAGGCACTGACTCTCACTGGTGTACCTTTCCACATGCACTGACTCTGAATGGGATACACTTCCATAGGCAGTGACTCCTAATGGAGAGCCGCTCCCCAGCCACTGAATCTCACTGGGGTACACTTCTACAGGCACTGACTCTCACTTGGGTACACTTCTGCAGGCACTGACTCTCACTGGTGTACCTTTCCACATGCACTGACTCTGAATGGGATACACTTCTATAGGCAGTGACTCCTAATGGAGAGCCGCTCCCCAGCCACTGACTCTCAGTGGGTACACTTCTACATGCACTGAATCTGAATGGTGTAAACTTCTACAGGGACTGAAGCTGAATGGGGTAAACCTCCACAGGCACTGACTCTCACTGGGGTAAACTTCCACAGGCACGGACTCTAAATGGGGTAAACTTCCACAGGCACTGACTCTCACTGGGGTTCACTTCCACAGGCACTGACTGTGAATGGGGTAAACTTCCACAGGCACTGACACTGAATGGGGTACACTTCCACACGCACTGAATCTGAATGGGGTAAACGTCTACAGGTACTGAATCTGAATGGGGTAAACCTCCACAGGCACTGACTCTCATTGGGGTACACTTCCAAAGGCACTGACTCTGAATGGGGTAAACTTCCACAGGCACTGACTCTCACTGGGGTACACTTCCACAGGCACTGTCTCTGAATGGGTTAAACATCCACAGGCACTGACTCTCACTGGGGTACCCTTCCACAGGCACTGACTCTCACTGGGGTACACTTCCACAGGCACTGACTCTCACTGGGGTACACTTACACAGGCACTGACTCTCAGTGGGGTAAACTTCCAAAGGCACTGACTCTCACTGGGGTACACTTCCACAGGCACTGACTCTGAATGGGTTAAACTTCCACAGGCACTGACTCTGAATGGGGTTAATTTCTACTGGCTCTGAATATGAATGGGGTACATTTCCATAGGCACTGAATCTGAATGGGGTTAACCTCTACAGGTACTGAATCTGAATGGTGTAAACTTCTACAGGCACTGAATCTGAATGGTGTAAACTTCTACAGGCACTGAATCTGAATGATGTAAACTTGTACAGGTACTGAATCTGAATGGGGTAAACTTCCACAGGCACTGTCTCTCACTGGAGTGCACTTCCACAGTCAATGACTCTCACTGGGGTAGACTTCCACAGGCACTGACTCTGAATGGGTTAAACTTCCACAGGCACTGACTCTCACTGGGGTAAAGTTCCACAGGCACTGACTATGAATGGGTTAAACTTCCACAGGCACTGACTCTCACTGGGGTAAACTTCCACAGGCACTGACTCTCAATGGGGTACACTTCCACAGGTACTGACACTGAATGGGGTAAACCTCCACAGGCAGTGACTCTGAAAGGGGTAATCTTCGACAGACACTGAATCTGAATGGGGTAAACTTCTACAGGTACTGAATCTGCATGGGGTAAACTTCCACAGGCACTGACTCACACTGGGGGACACTTCCACAGGCACTGATTCTGAAAGCGGTAAACTTCCACAGGCCCTGACTCTCACTGGGGTACACTTCCACAGGCACTGACTCTCACTGGGGGACACTTGCACAGGCACTGATTCTGAAAGCGGTAAACTTCCACAGGCCCTGACTCTCACTGGGGGGCACTTCCACAGGCACTGACTCTGAATGGGGCAAACTTCCATAGACACTGACTCTCACTGGGGTACACTTCCACAGGCACTGAATCTGAATGGCGTAAACATCCACAGGTACTGACTCTGAATGGGGTAAACTTCCAAAGGCAATGACTCGAACTGGGGTACACTTCCACAGGCACTGACTCCCACTGGGGGACACTTCCACAGGCACTGACTCTGAATGGGGTAAACCTCCACAGGCACTGAAATAAAAGTAAAATACTGCGGATGCTGGAAATCTGAAACAAAAACAAAAAATGCTGGAATCACTCAGCAGGTCTGGCAGCATCTGTGGAAAGAGAAGCAGAGTTAACGTTTCGGGTCAGTGACCCTTCTTTGGAACTGACAAATATTAGAAAAGTCACAGATTATAAACAAGTGAGGTGGGGGTGGGGCAAAAGATAACAATGGAGAAGGTGCAGATTGGACCAGGCCACATAGCTGACCAGAAGGTCAAGGAGAAAAGGCAAACAATATTGCTTTGTCTTTCAACACACCATTAACATATTGTTTGCCTTTTCTCCGTGAACCTTTGGTCAGCTATGTTGCATGGTCCAATTTTGCACCTTCTCCTTTGTCATCTCTTGCCCCACCCCCACCTCACTTGTTTATAATCTGTGACTTTTCTAATATTTGTCAGTTCCGAATAAGGGTCACTGACCCGAAACGTTAAGTCTGCTTCTCTTTCCACAGATGCTGCCAGACCTGCTGAGTGATTCCATGATTTCTTGTTTTTGTTCCACAGGCACTGACTCTCACTTGGGTGCACTTCCACAGGCACTGACTCTCACTGGGGTACACTTCCACAGGCACTGATTCTGAATGGGGTAAACTTCCACAGGCACTGACTCTCACTTGGGTACACTTCTTCAGGCACTGACTCCCACTGGGGTACATTTCCACAGGCACTGACTCTCACTGGGGTACATTTACACAAGCACTGACTCTGAATGGGGTAAACATCCACAGGCACTGACTCTAACAGGGGTACACTTCTATAGGCACTGAATCTGAATGTTGTAAACTTCTAGAGGCACTGACTCTGAATGGGGTAAACTTCCACAGGCACTGACTCTCACTGGGGTACACTTCCACAGGCACTGACTCTCACTGGGGTACATTTACACAAGCACTGACTCTGAATGGGGTAAACATCCACAGGCACTGACTCTAACAGGGGTACACTTCGACATGCACTGAATCTGAATGGAGTTAACTTCCACAGGTACTGAATCTGAATGGGGTAAACTTCCACAGGCACTGACTTTCACTGGGGTACATTTCCACAGGCACTGAATCTCACTGGGGTACACTTACTCAGGCACTGATTCGGAATGCGGAAAACTTCCAAAGGCACTGACTCTCACTGGGGTACACGTCCATAGGCACTGACTATGAATGGGGTAAACTTCCACAGGCACTGACTCTGAATGGGGTTAACTTCTACAGGCTCTGAATCTGAATGGGGTAAACTTCCACAGGCACTGAATCTCTCTGGGGTACACTTACATAGGCACTGACTCTGAATGGGGTAAACTTCCACAGGCACTGACTCTCACTGAGGTACACTTCCACAGGCACTGACTCTGAATGGGGTAAACTTCCACAGGCACTGACACTGAATGGGGTAAACATCCACAGGCACTGACTCTGAATGGTGTAATCTTCCAGAGGCAATGACACTAACTGGGGTACACTCCCACAGGCACTGACTCTCTCAGGGGGACACTTCCACTTCCACAGACTCTGAATGGGGTACACTTCCACAGGCATTGACCCTCACTTGGGTGCACTTCCACAGGCACTGACTCTCACTTTGGTACAATTCCAGAGGCACTGACTCTGAAAGGGGTAAACTTCCACAGAAACTGACTCTCACTGGAGTACACTTCCAGAGGCACTGACTCTGAATGGGGTAAACATCCATAGGCACTGACTCTCAATTGGGATCACATCTTCAGGCACTGAATCTCACTTGGGTACACTTCTACAGGTACTGACTCTCACTGTAGTACACTTCTACAGGCACTGACTCTCACTGGAGTACACTTCTACAGGCACTGACTCTCACTGGAGTACACTTCTACAGGCACTGTCTCTCACTGGGGTACATTTCCACAGGCACTGACTCTCACATGGGTACACTTCGACAGGCACTGACTCTCACTTGGGTACACTTCTACAGGCACTGACTCTCACTGGAGTACATTTCCACAGGCACTGACTCTCACTTGGGTACACTTCTATAGGCACTGACTCTCACTTGGGTACATTTCCACAGGCACTGACTCTCACTTGGGTACACTTCTACAGGCACTGACTCTCTCTGAGGTACAGTTCCACAGGCACTGACTCTCACTTGGGAACACTTCTACAGGCACTGACTCTCACTCGGGTACATTTCCACAGGCACTGACTCTCACTTGGGTACACTTCTACAGGAACTGACTCTCACTTGGGTACATTTCCACAGGCACTGACTCTCACTGGTGTACATTTCCACAGGCACTGACTCTCACGGGGGTACACTTATTCAGGCACTGAATCTGTATGGTGTAAACTTCTACAGGTACTGAATCTGAATGGGGTAAACATCCACAGGCACTGACTCTGAATGGCGTAAACTTCCACAGGTACTGAGTCTGACTTGGGTACACTTCCACAGGCAATGACTCTCACTGGGGTACACTTCCACAGGCACTGATTCTGAATGTGAAAAACCTCTACAGTTACTGAATCTGAATGGGGTAAAATTCCACAGGCACTGACTCTCACTGGGGTACCCTTCCACAGGCACTGACTCTGAATGGGGTAAACTTCCACAGACACTGACTCTCACTGGAGTACACATCCAGAGGCACTGACTCTGGATGGGGTAAACATCCACAGGCACTGACTCTCAATTGGGATCACATCCTCAGGCACTGACTCTCACTTGGGTACACTTCTACAGGCACTGACTCTCACTGGAGTACACTTCTACAGGCACTGACTCTCACTGGAGTACACTTACACAGGCACTGACTCTCACTGGAGTACACCTCTACAGGCACTGTCTCAGACTGGGGTACATTTCCACAGGCACTGATTCTCACTTGGGTACACTTCGACAGGCACTGAATCTCACTTGGGTACACTTCTACAGGCACTGACTCTCACTGGAGTACATTTCCACAGGCACTGACTCTCACTTGGGTACACTTCTATAGGCACTGACTCTCACTTGGGTACATTTCCACAGTCACTGACTCTCACTTGGGTACACTTCTACAGGCACTGACTCTCTCTGAGGTACAGTTCCACAGGCACTGACTCTCACTTGGGACCACTTCTACAGGGATTGACTCTCACTGGGGTACATTTCCACAGGCACTTACTCTCACTTGGGTACACTTCTGCAGGCACTGACTCTCACTTGGGTACACTTCTACAGGCACTGAGTCTCACTGAGGTACATTTCCACAGGCACTGACTCTCACTTGGGTACACTTCTACAGGCACTGACTCTCACTTGGGTACATTTGCACAGGCACTTACTCTCACT
Organism: Heterodontus francisci; assembly: GCF_036365525.1. Classification (NCBI taxonomy): domain Eukaryota; kingdom Metazoa; phylum Chordata; class Chondrichthyes; order Heterodontiformes; family Heterodontidae; genus Heterodontus; species Heterodontus francisci. Next base: position 2,929,024 of record NW_027140908.1, on the reverse strand, counting down.
TGGGTACACTTCTGCAGGCACTGACTCTCACTTGGGTACACTTCTACAGGCACTGAGTCTCACTGAGGTACATTTCCACAGGCACTGACTCTCACGGGGGTACACTTATTCAGGCACTGAATCTGAATGGTGTAAACCTCTACAGGTACTGAATGTGAATGGGGTAAACATCCACAGGCACTGACTCTGAATGGCGTAAACTTCCACAGGCACAGACTCTGACTGGGGTACACTTCCACAGGCAATGACTCTCACTGGGGTACACTTCCACAGGCACTGAATCTGAATGGGGTAGAGTTCCAAAGGCACAGACTCTGATTGGGGTGCACTTCCACATGCACTGACTCTGAATGGGGTAAACATCCACAGGCACTGACTCTCAATTGGGATCACATCCTCAGGCACTGACTCTCACTTGGGTACACTTCTACAGGCACTGACTCTCACTGGAGTACACTTCTACAGGCACTGACTCTCACTGGAGTACACTTCCACAGGCACAGACTCTCACTGGAGTACACCTCTACAGGCACTGTCTCTGACTGGGGTACATTTCCACAGGCACTGACTCTCACTTGGGTACACTTCGACAGGCACTGACTCTCACTTGGGTACACTTCTACAGGCACTGACTCTCACTGGAGTACATTTCCACAGGCAATGACTCTCACTTGGGAACACTTCTATAGGCACTGACTCTCACTTGGGTACATTTCCACAGTCACTGACTCTCACTTGGGTACACTTCTACAGGCACTGACTCTCACTTGGGTACACTTCTACAGGCACTGAGTCTCACTGAGGTACATTTCCACAGGCACTGACTCTCACGGGGGTACACTTATTCAGGCACTGACTCTGAATGGGGTAAACTTCCACAGGCACTGACTCTCACTGAGGTACACTTCCACAGGCACTGACTCTGAATGGGGTAAACTTCCACAGGCACTGACACTGAATGGGGTAAACATCCACAGGTACTGACTCTGAATGGTGTAATCTTCCAGAGGCAATGACACTAACTGGGGTACACTCCCACAGGCACTGACTCTCTCAGGGGGACACTTCCACTGCCACAGACTCTGAATGGGGTACACTTCCACAGGCATTGACCCTCACTTGGGTGCACTTCCACAGGCACTGACTCTCACTGGGGTACAATTCCAGAGGCACTGACTCTGAAAGGGGTAAACTTCCACAGACACTGACTCTCACTGGAGTACACTTCCAGAGGCACTGACTCTGAATGGGGTAAACATCCACAGGCACTGACTCTCAATTGGGATCACATCTTCAGGCACTGAATCTCACTTGGGTACACTTCTACAGGTACTGACTCTCACTGGAGTACACTTCTACAGGCACTGACTCTCACTGGAGTACACTTCCACAGACACTGACTCTCACTGGAGTACACTTCTACAGGCACTGTCTCTCACTGGGGTACATTTCCACAGGCACTGACTCTCACATGGGTACACTTCGACAGGCACTGACTCTCACTTGGGTACACTTCTACAGGCACTGACTCTCACTGGAGTACATTTCCACAGGCACTGACTCTCACTTGGGTACACTTCTATAGGCACTGACTCTCACTTGGGTACATTTCCACAGGCACTGACTCTCACTTGGGTACACTTCTACAGGCACTGACTCTCTCTGAGGTACAGTTCCACAGGCACTGACTCTCACTTGGGAACACTTCTACAAGCATTGACTCTCACTCGGGTACATTTCCACAGGCACTGACTCTCACTTGGGTACACTTCTACAGGAACTGACTCTCACTTGGGTACATTTCCACAGGCACTGACTCTCACTGGTGTACATTTCCACAGGCACTGACTCTCACGGGGGTACACTTATTCAGGCACTGAATCTGAATGGTGTAAACTTCTACAGGTGCTGAATCTGAATGGGGTAAACATCCACAGGCACTGACTCTGAATGGGGTAAACTTCCACAGGTACTGAGTCTGACTGGGGTACACTTCCACAGGCAATGACTCTCACTGGGGTACACTTCCACAGGCACTGATTCTGAATGTGAAAAACCTCTACAGTTACTGAATCTGAATGGGGTAAAATTCCACAGGCACTGACTCTGAATGGCGTAAACTTCCACAGGTACTGAGTCTGACTGGGGTACACTTCCACAGGCAATGACTCTCACTGGAGTACATTTCCACAGGCAATGACTCTCACTTGGGTACACTTCTATAGGCACTGACTCTCACTTGGGTACATTTCCACAGTCACTGACTCTCACTTGGGTACACTTCTACAGGCACTGACTCTCACTTGGGTACACTTCTACAGGCACTGAGTGTCACTGAGGTACATTTCCACAGGCACTGACTCTCACGGGGGTACACTTATTCAGGCACTGACTCTGAATGGGGTAAACTTCCACAGGCACTGACTCTCACTGAGGTACACTTCCACAGGCACTGACTCTGAATGGGGTAAACTTCCACAGGCACTGACACTGAATGGGGTAAACATCCACAGGTACTGACTCTGAATGGTGTAATCTTCCAGAGGCAATGACACTAACTGGGGTACACTCCCACAGGCACTGACTCTCTCAGGGGGACACTTCCACTGCCACAGACTCTGAATGGGGTACACTTCCACAGGCATTGACCCTCACTTGGGTGCACTTCCACAGGCACTGACTCTCACTGGGGTACAATTCCAGAGGCACTGACTCTGAAAGGGGAAAACTTCCACAGACACTGACTCTCACTGGAGTACACTTCCAGAGGCACTGACTCTGAATGGGGTAAACATCCACAGGCACTGACTCTCAATTGGGATCACATCTTCAGGCACTGAATCTCACTTGGGTACACTTCTACAGGTACTGACTCTCACTGGAGTACACTTCTACAGGCACTGACTCTCACTGGAGTACACTTCCACAGGCACTGACTCTCACTGGAGTACACTTCTACAGGCACTGTCTCTCACTGGGGTACATTTCCACAGGCACTGACTCTCACATGGGTACACTTCGACAGGCACTGACTCTCACTTGGGTACACTTCTACAGGCACTGACTCTCACTGGAGTACATTTCCACAGGCACTGACTCTCACTTGGGTACACTTCTATAGGCACTGACTCTCACTTGGGTACATTTCCACAGGCACTGACTCTCACTTGGGTACACTTCTACAGGCACTGACTCTCTCTGAGGTACAGTTCCACAGGCACTGACTCTCACTTGGGAACACTTCTACAAGCACTGACTCTCACTCGGGTACATTTTCACAGGCACTGACTCTCACTTGGGTACACTTCTACAGGAACTGACTCTCACTTGGGTACATTTCCACAGGCACTGACTCTCACTGGTGTACATTTCCACAGGCACTGACTCTCACGGGGGTACACTTATTCAGGCACTGAATCTGAATGGTGTAAACTTCTACAGGTACTGAATCTGAATGGGGTAAACATCCACAGGCACTGACTCTGAATGGCGTAAACTTCCACAGGTACTGAGTCTGACTGGGGTACACTTCCACTGGCAATGACTCTCACTGGGGTACACTTCCACAGGCACTGATTCTGAATGTGAAAAACCTCTACAGTTACTGAATCTGAATGGGGTAAAATTCCACAGGCACTGACTCTCACTGGGGTACCCTTCCACAGGCACTGACTCTGAATGGGGTAAACTTCCACAGACACTGACTCTCACTGGAGTACACTTCCAGAGGCACTGACTCTGGATGGGGTAAACATCCACAGGCACTGACTCTCAATTGGGATCACATCCTCAGGCACTGACTCTCACTTGGGTACACCTCTACAGGCACTGACTCTCACTGGAGTACACTTCTACAGGCACTGACTCTCACTGGAGTACACTTCCACAGGCACTGACTCTCACTGGAGTACACCTCTACAGGCACTGTCTCTGACTGGGGTACACTTCGACAGGCACTGATTCTCACTTGGGTACACTTCTACAGGCACTGACTCTCACTGGAGTACATTACCACAGGCACTGACTCTCACTTGGGTACACTTCTAAAGGCACTGACTCTCACTTGGGTACATTTCCAAAGTCACTGACTCTCACTTGGGTACACTTCTACAGGCACTGACTCTCACTGGAGTACATTTCCACAGGCAATGACTCTCACTTGGGTACACTTCTATAGGCACTGACTCTCACTTGGGTACATTTCCACAGTCACTGACTCTCACTTGGGTACACTTCTACAGGCACTGACTCTCACTTGGGTACACTTCTACAGGCACTGAGTCTCACTGAGGTACATTTCCACAGGCACTGACTCTCACGGGGGTACACTTATTCAGGCACTGACTCTGAATGGGGTAAACTTCCACAGGCACTGACTCTCACTGAGGTACACTTCCACAGGCACTGACTCTGAATGGGGTACACTTCCACAGGCACTGATTCTGAATGTGAAAAACCTCTACAGTTACTGAATCTGAATGGGGTAAAATTCCACAGGCACTGACTCTCACTGGGGTACCCTTCCACAGGCACTGACTCTGAATGGGGTAAACTTCCACAGACACTGACTCTCACTGGAGTACACTTCCAGAGGCACTGACTCTGGATGGGGTAAACATCCACAGGCACTGACTCTCAATTGGGATCACATCCTCAGGCACTGACTCTCACTTGGGTACACCTCTACAGGCACTGACTCTCACTGGAGTACACTTCTACAGGCACTGACTCTCACTGGAGTACACTTCCACAGGCACTGACTCTCACTGGAGTACACCTCTACAGGCACTGTCTCTGACTGGGGTACACTTCGACAGGCACTGAATCTCACTTGGGTACACTTCTACAGGCACTGACTCTCACTGGAGTACATTTCCACAGGCACTGACTCTCACTTGGGTACACTTCTAAAGGCACTGACTCTCACTTGGGTACATTTCCAAAGTCACTGACTCTCACTTGGGTACACTTCTACAGGCACTGACTCTCACTGGAGTACATTTCCACAGGCAATGACTCTCACTTGGGTACACTTCTATAGGCACTGACTCTCACTTGGGTACATTTCCACAGTCACTGACTCTCACTTGGGTACACTTCTACAGGCACTGACTCTCACTTGGGTACACTTCTACAGGCACTGAGTCTCACTGAGGTACATTTCCACAGGCACTGACTCTCACGGGGGTACACTTATTCAGGCACTGACTCTGAATGGGGTAAACTTCCACAGGCACTGACTCTCACTGAGGTACACTTCCACAGGCACTGACTCTGAATGGGGTAAACTTCCACAGGCACTGACACTGAATGGAGTAAACATCCACAGGTACTGACTCTGAATGGTGTAATCTTCCAGAGGCAATGACACTAACTGGGGTACACTCCCACAGGCACTGACTCTCTCAGGGGGACACTTCCACTGCCACAGACTCTGAATGGGGTACACTTCCACAGGCATTGACCCTCACTTGGGTGCACTTCCACAGGCACTGACTCTCACTGGGGTACAATTCCAGAGGCACTGACTCTGAAAGGGGTATACTTCCACAGACACTGACTCTCACTGGAGTACACTTCCAGAGGCACTGACTCTGAATGGGGTAAACATCCACAGGCACTGACTCTCAATTGGGATCACATCTTCAGGCACTGAATCTCACTTGGGTACACTTCTACAGGTACTGACTCTCACTGGAGTACACTTCTACAGGCACTGACTCTCACTGGAGTACACTTCCACAGGCACTGACTCTCACTGGAGTACACTTCTACAGGCACTGTCTCTCACTGGGGTACATTTCCACAGGCACTGACTCTCACATGGGTACACTTCGACAGGCACTGACTCTCACTTGGGTACACTTCTACAGGCACTGACTCTCACTGGAGTACATTTCCACAGGCACTGACTCTCACTTGGGTACACTTCTATAGGCACTGACTCTCACTTGGGTACATTTCCACAGGCACTGACTCTCACTTGGGTACACTTCTACAGGCACTGACTCTCTCTGAGGTACAGTTCCACAGGCACTGACTCTCACTTGGGAACACTTCTACAAGCATTGACTCTCACTCGGGTACATTTCCACAGGCACTGACTCTCACTTGGGTACACTTCTACAGGAACTGACTCTCACTTGGGTACATTTCCACAGGCACTGACTCTCACTGGTGTACATTTCCACAGGCACTGACTCTCACGGGGGTACACTTATTCAGGCACTGAATCTGAATGGTGTAAACTTCTACAGGTGCTGAATCTGAATGGGGTAAACATCCACAGGCACTGACTCTGAATGGCGTAAACTTCCACAGGTACTGAGTCTGACTGGGGTACACTTCCACAGGCAATGACTCTCACTGGGGTACACTTCCACAGGCACTGATTCTGAATGTGAAAAACCTCTACAGTTACTGAATCTGAATGGGGTAAAATTCCACAGGCACTGACTCTGAATGGCGTAAACTTCCACAGGTACTGAGTCTGACTGGGGTACACTTCCACAGGCAATGACTCTCACTGGAGTACATTTCCACAGGCAATGACTCTCACTTGGGTACACTTCTATAGGCACTGACTCTCACTTGGGTACATTTCCACAGTCACTGACTCTCACTTGGGTACACTTCTACAGGCACTGACTCTCACTTGGGTACACTTCTACAGGCACTGAGTGTCACTGAGGTACATTTCCACAGGCACTGACTCTCACGGGGGTACACTTATTCAGGCACTGACTCTGAATGGGGTAAACTTCCACAGGCACTGACTCTCACTGAGGTACACTTCCACAGGCACTGACTCTGAATGGGGTAAACTTCCACAGGCACTGACACTGAATGGGGTAAACATCCACAGGTACTGACTCTGAATGGTGTAATCTTCCAGAGGCAATGACACTAACTGGGGTACACTCCCACAGGCACTGACTCTCTCAGGGGGACACTTCCACTGCCACAGACTCTGAATGGGGTACACTTCCACAGGCATTGACCCTCACTTGGGTGCACTTCCACAGGCACTGACTCTCACTGGGGTACAATTCCAGAGGCACTGACTCTGAAAGGGGAAAACTTCCACAGACACTGACTCTCACTGGAGTACACTTCCAGAGGCACTGACTCTGAATGGGGTAAACATCCACAGGCACTGACTCTCAATTGGGATCACATCTTCAGGCACTGAATCTCACTTGGGTACACTTCTACAGGTACTGACTCTCACTGGAGTACACTTCTACAGGCACTGACTCTCACTGGAGTACACTTCCACAGGCACTGACTCTCACTGGAGTACACTTCTACAGGCACTGTCTCTCACTGGGGTACATTTCCACAGGCACTGACTCTCACATGGGTACACTTCGACAGGCACTGACTCTCACTTGGGTACACTTCTACAGGCACTGACTCTCACTGGAGTACATTTCCACAGGCACTGACTCTCACTTGGGTACACTTCTATAGGCACTGACTCTCACTTGGGTACATTTCCACAGGCACTGACTCTCACTTGGGTACACTTCTACAGGCACTGACTCTCTCTGAGGTACAGTTCCACAGGCACTGACTCTCACTTGGGAACACTTCTACAGGGACTGACTCTCACTGGGGTACATTTCCACAGGCACTGACTCTCACTTGGGTACACTTCTACAGGCACTGACTCTCACTTGGGTACATTTCCACAGGCACTTACTCTCACTTGGGTACACTTCTACAGGCACTGACTCTCACTTGGGTACACTTCTACAGGCACTGAGTCTCACTGAGGTACATTTCCACAGGCACTGACTCTCACGGGGGTACACTTATTCAGGCACTGAATCTGAATGGTGTAAACTTCTACAGGTACTGAATGTGAATGGGGTAAACTTCCACAGGCACTGACTCTGAATGGCGTAAACTTCCACAGGCACAGACTCTGACTGGGGTACACTTCCACAGGCAATGACTCTCACTGGGGTACACTTCCACAGGCACTGATTCTGAATGTGGTAAACTTCTACAGTTACTGAATCTGAATGGGGTAAAATTCCACAGGCACTGACTCTCACTGGGGTACACTTCCACAGGCACTGAATCTGAATGGGGTAAACTTCCACAGTCACAGACTCTGATTGGGGTGCACTTCCACATGCACTGAATCTGAATGGGGTAAACATCCACAGGTACTGACTCTGAATGGGGTGAACTTCCAGAGGCAATGATTCTCACTGGGGTACAATTCCTCAGGCACTGACTCTCACTGGGGTACACTTCCACAGGCACTGACTCTGAATGGGGTAAACAACCACAGGCAAAGACTCTCCGTGTGGTACACTTCGATAGTCACTGACATTTACTGGGGTAAATTCCACAGGCACTGACTCTCGCTGGAGCACACTTCCACAGGCACTGAATCTGAATGGGGTAAACTTCCACAGGCACTGAGTCTCACTGGAGAACACTTCCACAGGCACTGACTCTGAATGGGGTAAAATTCCACAGGCACTGTCTCTCACTGGAGTGCACTTCCACAGGCAATGACTCTCACTGGGGGGCACATCCACAGGCACTGACTCTGAATGGGTTAAACTACCACAGGCACTGACTCTCTCTGGGGTAAACTTCCACAGGCACTGACTCTCACTTTGGTACACTTCTGCAGGCACTGACTCTCACTGGTGTACCTTTCCACATGCACTGACTCTGTATGGGGTACACTTCTATAAGCACTGACTCACACTGGGGGACACTTACACAGGCACTGAATCTGAATGGGATAAACTTCCACAGGCACTGATTCTGAATGGCGTAAACTTCTAGAGGCAATGACTCTGACTGGGCGAAACGTCCACAGGCACTGACTCTGAATGGGGTAAACTTCCACAGGCACTGACTCTCACTGGGGTAAACTTCCACAGGCACTGAATCTGAATGGGGTAAACTTCCACAGGCACCGACTCTCACTTGGGATCACTTCTTCAGGCACTGACTCTCACTTGGGTACACTTCTACAGGCACTGACTCTCACTTGGGTACACTTCTGCAGGCACTGACTCTCACTGGTGTACCTTTCCACATGCACTGACTCTGTATGGGGTACACTTCTGTAAGCAGTGACTCCTAATGGAGAGCCGCTCCCCAGCCACGGAATTTCACTGGGGTACGCTTCAACAGGCACTGATTCTCACTGGGGTACATTTCGACTGGCACAGACTCTCACTGGGTACCCTTCTACAGGCACTGAATCTGAATGGTGTAAACTTCTGCAGGGACTGAAGCTGAATGGGGTAAACTTCCACAGGCACTGACTCTCACTGGGGTAAACTTCCACAGGCACTGTCTCTAAATGGGGTAAACTTCCACAGGCACTGACTCTCACTGGGGTACACTTCCACAGGCACTGACTCTGAATGGGGTAAACCTCTACAGGTACTGAATCTGTGTGGGGTAAACTTCCACAGGCATTGACTCTCACTGGGGGACACATCCACAGGCACTGTATCTGAATGGGGTAAACTTCCACAGGCACTGACGCTCACTTGGGTACACTTCTACAGGCACTGACTCTCACTGGAGTACACTTCCAGAGGCACTGACTCTGAATGGGGTAAACATCCACAGGAACTGACTCTCAATTGGGATCACATCTTCAGGCACTGACTCTCACTTGGGTACACTTCTACAGGCACTGACTCTCACTGGAGTACACTTCTACAGGCACTGACTCTCACTGGAGTACACTTCCACAGGCACTGACTCTCACTGGAGTACACTTCTACAGGCACTGTCTCTCACTGGGGTACATTTCCACAGGCACTGACTCTCACTTGGGTACACTTCGACAGGCACTGACTCTCACTTGGGTACGCTTCTACAGGCACTGACTCTCACTGGAGTACATTTCCACAGGCACTGACTCTCACTTGGGTACACTTCTATAGGCACTGACTCTCACTTGGGTACATTTCCACAGGCACTGACTCTCACTTGGGTACACTTCTACAGGCACTGACTCTCTCTGAGGTACAGTTCCACAGGCAATGACTCTCACTTGGGAACACTTCTACAGGGACTGACTCTCACTGGGGTACATTTCCAAAGGCACTGACTCTCACTTTGATACACTTCTACAGGCACTGACTCTCACTTGGGTACATTTCCACAGGCACTTACTCTCACTTGGGTACACTTCTATAGGCACTGACTCTCACTTGGGTACACTTCTACAGGCACTGAGTCTCACTGGGGTACATTTCCACAGGCACTGACTCTCACTGGTGTACATTTAACAGGCACTGACTCTCACGGGTGTACACTTATTCAGGCACTGAATCTGAATGGTGTAAACTTCGACAGGTACTGAATCTGAATGGGGTAAACATCCACAGGCACTGACTCTGAATGGCGTAAACATCCACAGGCACTGACTCTGACTGGGGTACACTTCCACAGGCACTGACTCTGAATGTGGTAAACTTCTACAGTTACTGAATCTGAATGGGGTACACTTCCACAGGCACTGACTTTGAATGGGGTAAACATCCACAGGCACAGACTCTGATTGGGGTGCACTTCCACATGCACTGAATCTGAATGGGGTAAACTTCCACAGGTACTGACTCTGAATGGGGTAAACTTCCAGAGGCAATGATTCTCACTTGGGTCCAATTCCTCAGGCACTGACTCTCACTGGGGTACACTTCCACAGGCACTGACTCTGAATGGGGTAAACTTCCACAGGCAAAGACTCTCCGTGAGGTACACTTCGATAGGCACTGACATTTACTGGGGTAAATTCCACAGGCACTGACTCTCACTGGAGCACACTTCCACAGGCACTGAATCTGAGTGGGGTAAACTTCCGCAGGCACTGACTCTCACTGGAGAACACTTCCACAGGCACTGACTCTGAATGGGGTAAACTTCCACAGGCACTGTCTCTCACTGGAGTGCACTTCCACAGGCAATGACTCTCACTGGGATGCACATCCACAGGCACTGACTCTGAATGGGTTAAACTTCCACAGGCACTGACTCTCACTGGGGTAAACTTCCACAGGCACTGACTCTCACTTGGGTACACTTCTGCAGAAACTGACTCTCACTGGTGTACCTTTCCACATGCACTGACTCTGTATGGGGTACACTTCTATAAGCACTGACTCACACTGGGGGACACTTACACAGGCACTGAATCTGAATGGGATAAACTTCCACAGGCACTGATTCTGAATGGCGTAAACCTCTAGAGGCAATGACTCTCACTGGGCTAAACGTCCACAGGCACTGACTCTGAATGGGGTAAACTTCCACAGGCACTGACTCTCACTGGGGAAAACTTCCACAGGCACTGAATCTGAATGGAGTAAACTTCCACAGGCACGACTCTCACTTGGCATCACTTCTTCAGGCAATGACTCTCACTGGGGTACACTTCCACAGGCACCGAATCTGAATGGTTTAAACTTCCACAGGCACTGACTCTCTCTGGGGTAAATCTCCGCAGGCACTGACTCTGAATGGGTTAAACTTCCACAGGCACTGAGTCTCACTGTGGTAAACTTCCACAGGCACTGACTCTCACTGGGGTACACTTCCACAGGTACTGACACTGAATGGGTTAAACTTCCAAAAGCAGTGACTCTGAAAGGGGTAATCTTCTACAGACACTGAATCTGAATGGGGTAAACTTCTTCAGGTACTGAATCTGCATGGGGTAAACTTCCACAGGCACTGACTCACACTGGGGGACACTTCCACAGGCACTGATTCTGAAAGGGGTAAACTTGCAGAGGCCCTGACTCTCACTGGGGGGCACTTCCACAGGCACTGACTCTGAATGGGGCAAACTTCCACAGGCACTGACTCTCACTGGGGTATACTTCCACAGGCACTGAATCTGAATGGCGTAAACATCCACAGGTACTGACTCTGAATGGGGTAAACTTCCAGAGGCAATGACTCGAACTGGGGTACACTTCCGCAGGCACTGACTCCCACTTGGGGACACTTCTACAGGCACTGACTCTGAATGGGGTAAACTTCCACAGGCACTGACTCTGAATGGGGTAAACGTCCACAGGCACTGAAATAAAAGTAAAATACTGCGTATGCTGGTAATGTGGAACAAAAACAAGAAATGCTGGAATCACTCAGCAGGTCTGGCAGCATCTGTGGAAAGAGAAGCAGACTTAACGTTTCGGGTCAGTGACCCTTCTTTGGAACTGACAAATATTAGAAAAGTCACAGATTATAAACAAGTGAGGTGGGGGTGGGGCAAGAGATAACAAAGGAGAAGGTGCAGTTTGGACCAGGCCAAATAGCTGACCAAAAGGTCAAGGAGAAAAGGCAAACAATATTGCTTTGTCTTTCAACACACCATTAACATATTGTTTGCCTTTTCTCCGTGAACCTTTGGTCAGCTATGTGGCCTGGTCCAATCTGCACCTTCTCCTTTGTTATCTCTTGCCCCACCCCCACCTCACTTGTTTATAATCTGTGACTTTTCCAATATTTGTCAGTTCCGAAGAAGTGTCACTGACCCGAAACGTTAAGTATGCTTCTCTTTCCACAGATGCTGCCAGACCTGCTGAGTGATTCCATGATTTCTTGTTTTTGTTCCACAGGCACTGACCCTCACTTGGGTGCACTTCCACAGGCACTGACTCTCAATGGGGTAAACTTCCACAGGCACTGACTCTCACTGGGGCACAGTTCCACAGGCACTGACTCTGAATGGGGTAAACTTCCACAGGCACTGACTCTCACTGGGGTACACTTCCACAGGCACTGAATCTGAATGGGGTAAACTTCCACAGGCACTGACTCTCACTTGGGTACACTTCTTCTGGCACTGACTCTCACTGGGGTACATTTCCACAGGCACTGACTCTCACTGGGGTACATTTCCACAGGCACTGACTCTCACTTGGGTACACTTCTACAGGCACTGACTCTCACTTGGGTACACTTCTGCAGGCACTGACTCTCACTGGTGTACATTTCCACATGCACTGACTCTGAGTGGGGTACACTTCTATAGGCACTGAATCTGAATGGTGCAAACTTCAAGAGGCACTGACTCTGAATGGGGTAAACTTCCACAGGCACTGACTCTCACTGGGGTACACTTCCACAGGCACTGACTCTCACTGGGGTACATTTACACATGCACTGACTCTGAGTGGGGTAAACTTCCACAGGCACTGACTCTAACTGGGGTACACTTCGACATGCACTGAATCTGAATGGGGTTAACTTCTACAGGTACTTAATCTGAATGGGGTAAACTTCCACAGGCACTGACTTTCACTGGGGTACATTTCCACAGGCACTGACTCTGAATGGGTTAAACTTCCAAAGGCACTGACTCTCACTGGGGTACACTTCCACAGGCACTGACTCTCACTGGGGTAAACTTTCACAGGCACTGATTCGGAATGTGGAAAACTTCCAAAGGCACTGACTCTCACTGGGGTACACTTCCACAGGCACTGACTATGAATGGGGTCAACTTCCACAGGCACTGACACTGAATGGGGTTAACTTCTACAGGCTCTGAATCTGAATGGGGTAAACTTCTACAGGTACTGAATCTGAACGGGGTAAATTTCCTCAGGCACTGAATCTCTCTGGCGTACACTTACACAGGCACTGACTCTGAATGGGGTAAACTTCCACAGGCACTGACTCTCACTGGGGTACACTTCCACAGGCACTGACACTGAATGGGGTAAACATCCACATGTACTGACTCTGAATGGGGTAATCTTCCACAGGCAATGACACTAACTGGGGTACACTCCCACAGGCACTGACACTCACAGGGGGACTCTTCCACTGCCACTGAATCTGAATGGGGTACACTTCCACAGGCGTTGACCCTCACTTGGGTGCACTTCCACAGGCACTGACTCTCACTGGGGTACAATTCCAGAGGCACTGAATCTGAATGGGGTAAACATCCATAGGCTCTGACTCTCACTGGGGTACACTTCCAGAGGCACTGAATCTGAATGGGGTAAACATCCACAGGTTCTGACTCTCACTGGGGTACACTTCCACAGGCACTGAATCTGAATGGGGTAAACTTCCACAGGCACTGACTCTCACTTGGGTACACTTCTGCAGGCACTGACTCTCACTGGGGTACATTTTCACAGGCACTGACTCCGACTGGGGTGCATTTCCACAGGCACTGACTCTCACTGGGGCACACTTCCACAGGCACTGACTCTGAATGGGGTAAACTTCAACAGTCACTGACTCTCACGGGGGTACACTTCCACAGGCACTGAATCTGAATGGGGTAAACTTCCACAAGCACTGACTCTCACTTGGTACACTTCTTCAGGCACTGACTCTCACTGGGGTACATTTCCACAGGCACTGACTCTCACTGGGGTACATTTCCACAGGCACTGACTCTCACTTGGGTACACTTCTGCAGGCACTGACTCTCACTGGGGTACATTTCCACAGGCACTGACACTCACTGGTGTACATTTCCACATGCACTGACTCTGAGTGGGGTACACTTCTATAGGCACTGACTCTGAATGGGGTAAACTTCCACAGGCACTGACACTCACTGGGGTACACTTCCACAGGCACTGACTCTCACTGGGGTACATTTACACATGCACTGACTCTGAATGGGGTAAACTTCCACAGTCACTGACTCTAACTGGGGTACACTTCGACATGTACTGATTCTGAATGTGTTAACTTCTACAGGTACTGAATCTGAATGGGGTAAACTTCCACAGGCACTGACTTTCACTGGGGTACATTTCCACAGGCACTGACTCTGAATGTGTTAAACTTCCACAGGCACTGAATCTCACTGGGGTACACTTACACAGGCACTGATTCGGAATGGGTAAAAATTCCAAAGGCACTGACTCTCACTGGGGTACACTTCCACAGGCACTGACTATGAATGGGGTAAACTTCCACAGGCACTGACTCTGAATGGGGTAAACTTCCGCAGGCACTGAATCTCTCTGGGGTACACTTACACTGGCACTGACTCTGTATGGGGTAAACGTCCACAGGCACTGAATTTCACTGGGGTACACTTCCACAGGCACTGACTCTGAATGGGGTAAACATCCACAGGCGCTGACACTGAATGGGGTAAACATCCACAGGTACTGACTCTGAATGGGGTAATCTTCCAGAGGCAATGAAACTAACTGGGGTACACTCCCACAGGCACTGACTCTCACAGGGGGACACTTCCACTGCCACTGACTCTGAATGGGGTACACTTCCACAGGCATTGACCCTCACTTGGGTGCACTTCCACAGGCACTGACTCTCACTGAGGTACAATTCCACAGGCACTGACTCTGAATGGGGTAAACTTCCACAGACACTGACTCTCACTGGGGTACACTTCCACAGGCACTGAATCTGAATGGGGTAAACTTCCACAGGCACTGACTCTCACTTTGGTACACTTCTGCAGGCACTGACTCTCACTGGGGTACATTTTCACAGGCACTGACTCTGACTGGGGTGCATTTCCACAGGCACTGACCCTCACTTGGGAGCACTTCCACAGGCACTGACTCTGAATGGGGTAAACTTCCACAGGCACTGACTGTCACTGGGGTACACTTCCACAGGCACTGACTCTGAATGGGGTAAACTTCCACAGGCACTGACTCTCACTGGGGTACACTTACACAGGAACTGAATCTGAATGGGGTAAACCTCCACAGGCACCGACTCTCACTTGGGATCACTTCTTCAGGCACTGACTCTCACTTGGGTACACTTCTACAGGCACTGACTCTCACTTGGGTACACTTCTGCAGGCACTGACTCTCACTGGTGTACCTTTCCACATGCACTGACTGTGAATGGGATACACTTCTATAGGCAGTGACTCCTAATGGAGAGCCGCTACCCAGCCACTGAATCTCACTGGGGTACACTTCTACAGGCACTGACTCTCACAGGGGTACATTTCCAGTGGCACTGACTCTCACTGGGTACACTTCTACAGGCACTGAATCTGAATGGTGCAAACTTCTACAGGGACTGAATCTGAATGGGGTAAACTTCCAAAGGCACCTACTGTCACTGGGGTACACTTCCACAGGCACTGACTCTGAATGGGGTAAACTTCCACAGGCACTGACTCTGAATTGGGTACACTTCCACACGCACTGAATCTGAATGGGGTAAACTTCTGCAGGTACTGAATCTGAATGGGGTAAACTTCCACAGGCAGTGAATCTCACTGGGGTACACTTCCACAGGCACTGACTCTGAATGGGATTAACTTCCACATGCACTGACTTTCACTGGGGTACACTTCCACAGGCACTGACTCTGAATGGGTTAAACTTCCACAGGCACTGACTCTCACTGGGGTACACTTCCACAGGCTCTGAATCTCACTGGGGTACACTTACACAGGCACTGATTCGGAATGGGTAAAAATTCCAAAGGCACTGACTCTCACTGGGGTACACTTCCACAGGCACTGACTATGAATGGGGTAAACTTCCACAGGCACTGACTCTGAATGGGGTTAACTTCTACAGGCTCTAAATCCGAATGGGGTAAACTTCTACAGGTACTGAATCTGAATGGGGTAAACTTCCGTAGGCACTGAATCTCTCTGGGGTACACTTACGCAGGCACTGACTCTGTATGGGGTAAACTTCCACAGGCACTGACTTTCACTGGGGTACACTTACACAGGCACTGACTCTGAATGGGGTAAACATCCACAGGTACTGACTCTGAATGGGGTAATCTTCCAGAGGCAATGACACTAACTGGGGTACACTCCCCCAGGCAGTGACTCTCACAGGGGGACACTTCCACTGCCACTGACTATGAATGGGGTACACTTCCACAGACATTGACCCTCACTTGGGTGCACTTCCACAGGCACTGACTCTCACTGGGGTACAATTCCAGAGGCACTGACTCTGAATGGGGTAAACTTCCACAGACACTGACTCTCAATGGGGTACACTTCCAGAGGCACTGACTCTGAATGGGGTAAACATCCACAGGCACTGACTCTCACTGGGGTACACTTCCCAGGCACTGAACATGAATGGGGTAAACTTCCACAGGCACTGACTCTCACTTTGGTACACTTCTGCAGGCACTGACTCTCACTGGGGTACATTTTCACAGGCACTGACTCTGACTGGGGTGTATTTCCACAGGCACTGACCCTCACTTGGGTGCACTTCCACAGGCACTGACTCTGAATGGGGTAAACTTCCACAGGCACTGACTGTCACTGGGGTACACTTCCACAGGCACTGACTCTGAATGGGGTAAACTTCCACAGGCACTGACTCTCACTGGGGTACACTTCCACAGGCACTGAATCTGAATGGGGTAAACTTCCACAGGCACCGACTCTCACTTGGGATCACTTCTTCAGGCACTGACTCTCACTTGGGTACACTTCTGCAGGCACTGACTCTCACTGGTGTACCTTTCCGCATGCACTGACTGTAAATGGGATACAATTCTATAGGCAGTGACTCCTGATGGAGAGCCGCTAACCAGCCACTGAATCTCACTGGGGTACACTTCTACAGGCACTGACTCTCACAGGGGTACATTTCCAGTGGCACTGACTCTCACTGGGTACACTTCTACAGGCACTGAATCTGAATGGTGCAAACTTCTACAGGGACTGAAGCTGAATGGGGTAAACTTCCACAGGCACTGACTCTCACTGGAGTAAACTTCCACAGGCACTGACTCTAAATGGGGTAAACTTCCACAGGCACTGACTCTCACTGGGGTACACTTCGACAGGCACTGACTCTGAATGGGGTAAACTTCCACAGGCACTGACTCTGAATGGGGTACACTTCCTCACGCACTGAATCTGAATGGGGTAAACTTCTACAGGTACTGAATCTGAATGGGGTAAACTTCCACAGGCAGTGAATCTCACTGTGGTACACTTCAACAGGCACTGACTCTGAATGGGATTAACTTCCACAGGCACTGACTGTCACTGGGGTACACTTCCACAGGCACTGTCTCTGAATGGGTTAAACATCCACAGGCACTGACTCTCACTGGGGTACACTTTCACAGGCACTGACTCTCTCTGGGGTACACTTACACAGGCACTGACTCTGAGTGGGGTAAACTTCCAAAGGCACTGACTCTCACTGGGGTACACTTCCACAGGCACTGACACTGAATGGGGTAAACTTCCACAGGCACTGACTCTGAATGGGGTTAACTTCCACAGGCTCTGAATCTGAATGGGGTACATTTCCACAGGCACTGAATCTGAATGGGGTAAACTTCTACAGGTACCGACTCTCACTTGGGATCACTTCTTCAGGCACTGACTCTCGCTTGGGTACACTTCTACAGGCACTGACTCTCACTTGGGTACACTTCTACAGGCACTGACTCTCACTGGTGTACCTTTCCACATGCACTGACTCTGAATGGGATACACTTTAATTGGCAGTGACTCTTAATGATGAGCCGCTCCCCAGCAGCTGAATCTCACTGGGGTACACTTCTACAGGCACTGACTGTCACAGGCGTACATTTCCACTGGCACTGACTCTCACTGGGTACACTTCTACAGGCACTGAATCTGGATGGTGTAAACTTCAACAGGGACTGAAGCCGAATGGGGTACACTTCCACAGGCACTGACTCTAAATGGGGTAAACTTCCACAGGGACTGACTCTCACTGGGGTACACTTCCACAGGCACTGACTCTGAATGGGGTAAACGTCCACAGGCACTGACTGTCACTGGGGAACACTTCCACAGGCACTGTCTCTGAATGGGCTAAACATCCACAGGCACTGACTCTCACTGGGGTACACTTCCACAGGCACTGACTCTCACTGGGGTACACTTACACAGGCACTGACTCTGAGTGGGGTAAACTTCCAATGGCACTGACTCTCACTGGGGTACACTTCCACAGGCACTGACTCAGAATGGGGTAAACTTCCACAGGCACTGTCTGTCAATGGGGTTAACTTCTACTGGCTCTGAATCTGAATGGGGTACATTTCCACAGGCACTGATTCTGAATGGGGTAAACTTCCACAGGCACTGACTCTGAATGGGGTAAACTTCCACAGGCACTGTCTCTCACTGGATTGCACTTCCACAGGCAATGACTCTCACTGGGGTACACTTCCACAGGCACTGACTCTGAATGGGTTAATCTTCCACAGGCACTGACTCTCACTGGGGTAAACTTCCACAGGCACTGACTCTCACTGGGGTACACTCCCACAGGCACTGACTCTCACTGGGGTACATTTACACATGCACTGACTCTGAATGGGGTAAACTTCCAAAGGCACTGACTCTAACTGGGGTACACTTCGACAGGCACTGACTCTGAATGTGGTAAACTTCTACAGGTACTGAATCTGAATGGGGTAAACTTCCACAGGCACTGACTTTCACTGGGGTACGTTTCCACAGGCACTGACTCTGAATGGGTTAAACTTCCCCAGGCACTGACTCTCACTGGGGTACACTTCCACAGGCACTGACTCTCACTGGGGTACACTTACACAGGCACTGACTCGGAATGGGGAAAACTTCCAAAGGCACTGACTCTCACTGGGGTACACTTACACAGGCACTGACTCTGAATGGGGTAAACTTCCACAGGCACTGACTCAGAATTGGTTACAGTTCCACAGGCAATGACTCTCAGTGTGGTACACTTCGACAGGCACTGGCTCTGACTGGGGTAAACTTCCACAGGCACTGACTCTGAATGGGGTACACTTCTACAGGCATTGACTCTCACTGGGGTACATTTCCACATGCAATGACTCTCACTTGGGTACACTTCTAGTGGCACTGACTCTCACTTGGGTACACTTCTACAGGCACGAGTCTCACTGGGGTACATTTCCACAGGCACTGACTCTCACTGGGGTACACTTCTGCTGGCACTGACTCTCAATTGGGTACACTTCTACAGGCACTGACTCTCACTTGGGTACACTTCTGCAGGCCTGACTCTCACTCGGGTACATTTCCACAGGCACTGACTCTCACTGATGTACCTTTCCACATGCACTGACTCTGAATGGGATACACTTCTATAGGCAGTGACCCCTAATGGAGAGCCGCTACCCAGACACTGAATCTCACTGGGGTACACTTCTACAGGCACTGACTCTCACAGGGGTACATTTCCACTGGCACTGACTCTCACTGGGTACACTTCTACAGGCACTGAATCTGGATGGTGTAAAGTTCTACAGGGACTGAAGCTGAATGGGGTAAACTTCCACAGGCACTGAATCTGAATGGGATAAACTTCTGCAGGTACTGAATCTGAATGGGGTAAAAGTCCACAGGCACTGACTCTCACAGCGGAACACTTCCACAGGCACTGACTCTGAATGGTGTAAACTTCCACAGGCACTGACTCTCACTGGGGTACACTTCCACAGGCACTGGCACTGAATGGGTTAAACACCCACAGGCACTGACTCTCACTGGGGTACACTTCCACAGGCACTGACTCTCACAGGGGTACACTTACACAGGCACTGGCTCTGAGTGGGGTACACTTCCAAAGGCACTGACTCTCACTGGGGTACACTTCCACAGGCAATGACTCTGAATGGGGTAAACTTCCACAGGCACTGACTCTGAATGGCGTTAACTTCTACTGGCTCTGAATCTGAATGGGGTACATTTCCACAGGCACTGATTCTGAATGGGGTAAACTTCTACAAGTACTGAATCTGAATGGTGTAAACTTCTACAGGTACTGAATCTGAATGGGGTAAACTTCTACAGGCACTGAATCTGAATGGTGTACACTTCAACAGGCACTGACTCTGAATGGGTTAAACTTCCACAGGCACTGACTGTCACTGGCGTAAACTTCCACAGGCACTGACTCTGAATGGGTTAAACTTCCACAGGCACTGACTCTCACTGGGGTAAACTTCCACAGGCACTGACTCTCACTGGGGCACACTTCCACAGGCACTGACTCTCACTGGGGTACATTTACACATGCACTGACTCTGAATGGGGTAAACTTCCGCAGGCACTGACTCTAACTGGGGTACACTTCGACAGGCACTGAATCTGAATATGGTAAACTTCTACAGGTACTAAATCTGAATGGGGTAAACTTCCACAGGCACTGACTTTCACTGGGGTACATTTCCACAGGCACTGACTCTGAATGGGTTAAACTTCCACAGGCACTGACTCTCACTGGGGTACACTTCCACAGGCATTGACTCTCACTGGGGTAAACTTACACAGGCACTGACTCGGAATGGGGACAACTTCCAAAGGCACTGACTCTCACTGGGGTACACTTCCACAGGCACTGACTCTGAATGGGGTAAACTTCCACAAGCACTGACTCTGAATGGGGTTAACATCTACAGGCTCTGAATCTGAATTGGGTAAACTTCTACAGGTACTGAATCTGAATGGGGTAAACTTCCACAGGCATTGACTCTCACAGGAGTACACTTCCACAGGCACTGAATCTCATTGGGGGTCAGTTCCACAGGCACAGACTCTGAATGGGGTAAACTTCCACAGGCACTGACCCTCACTGGGATGCACTTCCACAGGCAATGACACTGAATGGGGTCAACTTCCACAGGCAAAGACTCTCTTTGGTGCACACGTCCACATGCACTGACTCTGAATGGGATAAACATCCACAGGCATTGACTCTCACTGGGGTACTCTTCCACTGGCACTGAATCCGAATGGGTTAAACTTCCACAGGCACTTACTCTCACTGGGGTACACTACCACAGGCACTGAATCTGAATGGTGTAAACTTCCACAGGCACTGACTCTGAATTGGTTACAGTTCCACAGGCAATAACTCTCAGTGGAGTACACTTCGACAGGCACTGGCTCAGACTGGGGTACACTTCCACAGGCACTGTCTCTCACTGGGGTGCAGTCCCACAGGCTCTAGCTGTCACTTGGATACCGTTCCCTAGGCACTGACTCGAACTGGGGGACACTTCTACAGGCACTGACTCTCACTTGGTTAAACTTCCAAAGGCACTGACTCTCAATGGGGTGCACTTCAGCAGGCACTGACTCTGAATGGGGTAAACTTCCACAGGCACTTACTCTGAATGGCGTAAACATCCACAGGTACTGACACTGAATGGGGTAAACTTGCAGAGGCAATGACTCTCACCGGGGTACACTTCCACAGGCACTGACTCTCACTGGGGTACTATTCCACAGGCACTGACTTAGAATGGGATAAACATCCACAGGCACTGACCCTCACTTGGGTGCACTTCCACAGGCACTGACTCTGAATGTGTTAAACTTCCACAGGCACTGACTGTTACTGGGGTACACTTCCACAGACACTGACTCTGAATGGGGTAAACTTCCACAGGCACTGACTCTCACTGGGGTACATTTCCACAGGCACTGACTCTCACTGGGGTACATTTCCATTGGCACTGACTCTCACTTTGGTACACTTCTACAGGCACTGACTCTCACTTATGTACACTTCTGCAGGCACTGACTCTCACTGGTGTACCTTTCCACATGCACTGACTCTGAATCGGATACACTTCTATAGGCAGTGACTCCTAATGGAGAGCCGCTCCCCAGCCACTGAATCTCACTGGGGTACACTTCTACAGGCACTGACTCTCACAGGGGTACATTTCCACTGGCACTGACTCTCACTGGGTTCACTTCTACAGGCACTGAATCTGAATGGGGTTAACATCTACAGGTACTGTAGCTGAATGGGGTAAACATCCACAGGCACTGACTCTCACTGGGGTAAACTTCCACAGGCACTGACTCTGAATGGAATAAACTTCCACAGGCACAGACTGTCACTGGGGTACACTTCCACAGGCACTGACTCTGAATGGGGTAACATTCCACAGGCACTGACTCTCACTTGGGAACACTTCCACAGTCACTGACTCTCACTGGGGTACACTTCCACAGGCACTGATTCTGAATGGGGTAAACTTCTACAAGTACTGAATCTGAATGGTGTCAACTTCTACAGGTACTGAATCTGAATGGGGTAAACTTCTACAGGCACTGAATCTGAATGGTGTACACTTCAACAGGCACTGACTCTGAATGGGTTAAACTTCCACAGGCACTGAATCTCACTGGGGTAAACTTACACAGGCACTGACTCTGAATGGGTTAAACTTCCACAGGCACTGACTCGCACTGGGGTAAACTTCCACAGGCACTGACTCTCACTGGGGTACACTTCCACAGGCACTGAATCTCACTGGGGTACATTTACACATGCACTGACTCTGAATGGGGTAAACTTCCACAGGCACTGACTCTAACTGGGGTACACTTCGACAGGCACTGGATCTGAATGTGGTAAACTTTTACAGGTACTAAATCTGAATGGGGTAAACTTCCACAGGCACTGAATTTCACTGGGGTACATTTCCACAGGCACTGACTCTGAATGGGTTAAACTTCCACAGGCACTGACTCTCACTGGGGTACACTTCCACAGGCATTGACTCTCACTGGGGTAAACTTACACAGGCACTGACTCGGAATGGGGAAAACTTCCAAAGGCACTGGCTCTCACTGGGGTACACTTCCACAGGCACTGACTCTGAATGGGGTAAACTTCCACAAGCACTGACTCTGAATTGGGTAAACTTCTACAGGTACTGAATCTGAATGGGGTAAACTTCCACAGGCACTGAATCTCACTGGGGTACACTTACACAGGTACTGACTCTGAATGGGGTAAACGTCCACAGGCACTGACTCTCACTGGGGTACACTTCCACAGGCACTGAATCTGAATGGGGTAAACTTCCACAGGCACTGACTATGAATGGGGTAAACGTCCACAGGTACTGACTCTGAATGGGGAAATCTTCCAGAGGCAATGACTCTAACTGTGGTACACTCCCACAGGCACTGACTCTCACAGGGGGACACTTCCACAGCCACTGACTCTGAATGGGGTACAGTTCCACAGGCATTGACCCTCACTTGGGTGCACTTCCACAGGCACTGACTCACACTGGGGTACACTTCCAGAGGCACTGACTCTGAATGGGGTAAACTTCCACAGGCACTGACTCTCACTGAGGTACACTTCCAGTGGCACTGACTCTCACTGGGGTACATTTTCACAGGCACTGACTCTCACTGGGGTGCATTTCCACAGGCACTGACTCTCACTTCGGTACACTTCTACAGGCACTGACTCTCACTGGCGTACATTTCCACAGGCACTGACTCTCACTGGGGTACATTTCCACATGCACTGACTCTGAGTGGGTTACACTTTCATAGGCAGTGTCTCCTAATGGTGAGCCGCTTCCCAGCCACTGAATCGCACTGGGGTACACTTCTACAGGCACTGACTCTCACAGGGGTACATTTCCACAGGCACTGACTCTGAAAGTGGTAAACTTCCACAGGCACTGACTCTCACTGGGGTACACTTCCACAGGCACTGACTCTGAATGGGGTAAACTTCCACAGGTACTGAATCTGAATGGGGTAAACTTCCACAGGCACTGAGTCTGAAAGTGGTAAACTTCCACAGGCACTGACCCTCACTGGGATGCACTTCCACAGGCACTGACTCTCACTGGGGTGCACTTCATCAGGCACTGACTCTGAATGGGGTAAACTTCCACAGGCACTTACTCTGAATTGCGTAAACATCCACAGGTACTGACACTGAATGGGGTAAACTTGCAGAGGCAATGACTCTCACCGGGGTACACTTCCACAGGCACTGACTCTCACTGGGGTACACTTCCACAGGCACTGACTTAGAATGGGATAAACATCCACAGGCACTGACCCTCACTTGGGTGCACTTCCACAGGCACTGACTCTGAATGTGTTAAACTTCCACAGGCACTGACTGTTACTGGGGTACACTTCCACAGACACTGACTCTGAATGGGGTAAACTTCCACAGGCACTGACTCTCACTGGGGTACATTTCCACAGGCACTGACTCTCACTGGGGTACATTTCCACAGGCACTGACTCTCACTGGGGTACATTTCCATTGGCACTGACTCTCACTTTGGTACACTTCTACAGGCACTGACTCTCACTTATGTACACTTCTGCAGGCACTGACTCTCACTGGTGTACCTTTCCACATGCACTGACTCTGAATCGGATACACTTCTATAGGCAGTGACTCCTAATGGAGAGCCGCTCCCCAGCCACTGAATCTCACTGGGGTACACTTCTACAGGCACTGACTCTCACAGGGGTACATTTCCACTGGCAGTGGCTCTCACTGGGTTCACTTCTACAGGCACTGAATCTGAATGGGGTTAACATCTACAGGTACTGTAGCTGAATGGGGTAAACATCCACAGGCACTGACTCTCACTGGGGTAAACTTCCACAGGCACTGACTCTGAATGGAATAAACTTCCACAGGCACAGACTGTCACTGGGGTACACTTCCACAGGCACTGACTCTGAATGGGGTAACATTCCACAGGCACTGACTCTCACTTGGGAACACTTCCACAGTCACTGACTCTCACTGGGGTACACTTCCACAGGCACTGATTCTGAATGGGGTAAACTTCTACAAGTACTGAATCTGAATGGTGTCAACTTCTACAGGTACTGAATCTGAATGGGGTAAACTTCTACAGGCACTGAATCTGAATGGTGTACACTTCAACAGGTACTAAATCTGAATGGGGTAAACTTCCACAGGCACTGACTTTCACTGGGGTACATTTCCACAGGCACTGACTCTGAATGGGTTAAACTTCCACAGGCACTGACTCTCACTGGGGTACACTTCCACAGGCATTGACTCTCACTGGGGTACACTTACACAGGCACTGACTCGGAATGGGGAAAACATCCAAAGGCACTGACTCTCACTGGGGTACACTTCCACAGGTACTGACTCTGAATGGGGTAAACTTCCACAAGCACTGACTCTGAATTGGGTAAACTTCTACAGGTACTGAATCTGAATGGGGTAAACTTCCACAGGCACTGAATCTCACTGGGGTACACTTACACAGGTACTGACTCTGAATGGGGTAAACTTCCACAGGCACTGACTCTCACTGGGGTACACTTCCACAGGCACTGATTCTGAATGGGGTAAACTTCCACAGGCACTGACTATGAATGGGGTAAACGTCCACAGGTACTGACTCTGAATGGGGAAATCTTCCAGAGGCAATGACTCTAACTGGGGTACACTCCCACAGGCACTGACTCTCACAGGGGGACACTTCCACAGCCACTGACTCTGAATGGGGTACAGTTCCACAGGCATTGACCCTCACTTGGGTGCACTTCCACAGGCACTGACTCACACTGGGGTACACTTCCAGAGGCACTGACTCTGAATGGGTTAAACTTCCACAGGCACTGACTCGCACTGGGGTAAACTTCCACAGGCACTGACTCTCACTGGGGTACACTTCCACAGGCACTGAATCTCACTGGGGTACATTTACACATGCACTGACTCTGAATGGGGTAAACTTCCACAGGCACTGACTCTAACTGGGGTACACTTCGACAGGCACTGGATCTGAATGTGGTAAACTTTTACAGGTACTAAATCTGAATAGGGTAAACTTCCACAGGCACTGAATTTCACTGGGGTACATTTCCACAGGCACTGACTCTGAATGGGTTAAACTTCCACAGGCACTGACTCTCACTGGGGTACACTTCCACAGGCATTGACTCTCACTGGGGTAAACTTACACAGGCACTGACTCGGAATGGGGAAAACTTCCAAAGGCACTGACTCTCACTGGGGTACACTTCCGCAGGCACTGACTCTGAATGAGGTAAACTTCCACAAGCACTGACTCTGAATTGGGTAAACTTCTACAGGTACTGAATCTGAATGGGGTAAACTTCCACAGGCACTGAATCTCACTGGGGTACACCTACACAGGTACTGACTCTGAATGGGGTAAACGTCCACAGGCACTGACTCTCACTGGGGTACACTTCCACAGGCACTGAATCTGAATGGGGTAAACTTCCACAGGCACTGACTATGAATGGGGTAAACGTCCACAGGTACTGACTCTGAATGGGGAAATCTTCCAGAGGCAATGACTCTAACTGGGGTACACTCCCACAGGCACTGACTCTCACAGGGGGACACTTCCACAGCCACTGACTCTGAATGGGGTACAGTTCCACAGGCATTGACCCTCACTTGGGTGCACTTCCACAGGCACTGACTCACACTGGGGTACACTTCCAGAGGCACTGACTCTGAATGGGGTAAACTTCCACAGGCACTGACTCTCACTGAGGTACACTTCCAGTGGCACTGACTCTCACTGGGGTACATTTTCACAGGCACTGACTCTCACTGGGGTGCATTTCCACAGGCACTGACTCTCACTTCGGTACACTTCTACAGGCACTGACTCTCACTGGCGTACATTTCCACAGGCACTGACTCTCACTGGGGTACATTTCCACATGCACTGACTCTGAGTGGGTTACACTTTCATAGGCAGTGTCTCCTAATGGTGAGCCGCTTCCCAGCCACTGAATCGCACTGGGGTACACTTCTACAGGCACTGACTCTCACAGGGGTACATTTCCACAGGCACTGACTCTGAAAGTGGTAAACTTCCACAGGCACTGACTCTCACTGGGGTACACTTCCACAGGCACTGACTCTGAATGGGGTAAACATCCACAGGTACTGAATCTGAATGGGGTAAACTTCCACAGGCACTGAGTCTGAAAGTGGTAAACTTCCACAGGCACTGACCCTCACTGGGATGCACTTCCACAGGCACTGACTCTCACTGGGGTGCACTTCATCAGGCACTGACTCTGAATGGGGTAAACTTCCACAGGCACTTACTCTGAATTGCGTAAACATCCACAGGTACTGACACTGAATGGGGTAAACTTGCAGAGGCAATGACTCTCACCGGGGTACACTTCCACAGGCACTGACTCTCACTGGGGTACACTTCCACAGGCACTGACTTAGAATGGGATAAACATCCACAGGCACTGACCCTCACTTGGGTGCACTTCCACAGGCACTGACTCTGAATGTGTTAAACTTCCACAGGCACTGACTGTTACTGGGGTACACTTCCACAGACACTGACTCTGAATGGGGTAAACTTCCACAGGCACTGACTCTCACTGGGGTACATTTCCACAGGCACTGACTCTCACTGGGGTACATTTCCACAGGCACTGACTCTCACTGGGGTACATTTCCATTGGCACTGACTCTCACTTTGGTACACTTCTACAGGCACTGACTCTCACTTATGTACACTTCTGCAGGCACTGACTCTCACTGGTGTACCTTTCCACATGCACTGACTCTGAATCGGATACACTTCTATAGGCAGTGACTCCTAATGGAGAGCCGCTCCCCAGCCACTGAATCTCACTGGGGTACACTTCTACAGGCACTGACTCTCACAGGGGTACATTTCCACTGGCAGTGGCTCTCACTGGGTTCACTTCTACAGGCACTGAATCTGAATGGGGTTAACATCTACAGGTACTGTAGCTGAATGGGGTAAACATCCACAGGCACTGACTCTCACTGGGGTAAACTTCCACAGGCACTGACTCTGAATGGAATAAACTTCCACAGGCACAGACTGTCACTGGGGTACACTTCCACAGGCACTGACTCTGAATGGGGTAACATTCCACAGGCACTGACTCTCACTTGGGAACACTTCCACAGTCACTGACTCTCACTGGGGTACACTTCCACAGGCACTGATTCTGAATGGGGTAAACTTCTACAAGTACTGAATCTGAATGGTGTCAACTTCTACAGGTACTGAATCTGAATGGGGTAAACTTCTACAGGCACTGAATCTGAATGGTGTACACTTCAACAGGTACTAAATCTGAATGGGGTAAACTTCCACAGGCACTGACTTTCACTGGGGTACATTTCCACAGGCACTGACTCTGAATGGGTTAAACTTCCACAGGCACTGACTCTCACTGGGGTACACTTCCACAGGCATTGACTCTCACTGGGGTACACTTACACAGGCACTGACTCGGAATGGGGAAAACATCCAAAGGCACTGACTCTCACTGGGGTACACTTCCACAGGTACTGACTCTGAATGGGGTAAACTTCCACAAGCACTGACTCTGAATTGGGTAAACTTCTACAGGTACTGAATCTGAATGGGGTAAACTTCCACAGGCACTGAATCTCACTGGGGTACACTTACACAGGTACTGACTCTGAATGGGGTAAACTTCCACAGGCACTGACTCTCACTGGGGTACACTTCCACAGGCACTGATTCTGAATGGGGTAAACTTCCACAGGCACTGACTATGAATGGGGTAAACGTCCACAGGTACTGACTTGGAATGGGGAAATCTTCCAGTGGCAATGACTCTAACTGGGGTACACTCACACAGGCACTGACTCTCACAGGGGGACACTTCCACAGCCACTGACTCTGAATGGGGTACAGTTCCACAGGCATTGACCCTCACTTGGGTGCACTTCCACAGGCACTGACTCACACTGGGGTACACTTCCAGAGGCACTGACTCTGAATGGGGTAAACCTCCACAGGCACTGACTCTCACTGAGGTACACTTCCACAGGCACTGACTCTCACTGGGGTACATTTTCACAGGCACTGACTCTCACTGAGGTGCATTTCCACAGGCACTGACTCTCACTTCGGTACACTTCTACAGGCACTGACTCTCACTGGCGTACATTTCCACAGGCACTGTCTCTCACTGGGGTACATTTCCACATGCACTGACTCTGAGTGGGGTACACTTTCATAGGCAGTGTCTCCTAATGGTGAGCCGCTTCCCAGCCACTGAATCGCACTGGGGTACACTTCTACAGGCACTGACTCTCACAGGGGTACATTTCCACAGGCACTGAGTCTGAAAGTGGTAAACTTCCACAGGCATTGACTCTCACAGGAGTACACTTCCACAGGCACTGAATCTGAATGGCGTAAACTTCCACAGGCACTGACTCTCACTGGGGTACACTTCCACAGGCACTGAATCTCATTGGGGTAAACTTCCACAGTCACTGACCCTCACTGGGATGCACTTCCACAGGCAATGACACTGAATGGGGTCAACTTCCACAGGCAAAGACTCTCTTTGGTGCACACGTCCACATGCACTGACTCTGAATGGGATAAACATCCACAGGCATTGACTCTCACTGGGGTACACTTCCACTGGCACTGAATCCGAATGGGTTAAACTTCCACAGGCACTTACTCTCACTGGGGTACACTTCCACAGGCACTGAATCTGAATGGTGTAAACTTCCCCAGGCACTGACTCTGAATGTGTAAACTTCCACAGGCACTGACTCTGAATTGGTTACAGTTCCACAGGCAATAACTCTCAGTGGGGTACACTTCGACAGGCACTGACTCTGACTGGGGTACACTTCCACTGGCACTGTCTATCACTGGCGTGCAGTCCCACAGGCTCTAGCTGTCACTTGGATACAGTTCCCGAGGCACTGACTCGAACTGGGGTACACTTCTACAGGCACTGACTCTCACTTGGTTAAACTTCCACAGGCACTGACTCTCACTGGGGTGCACTTCAACAGGCACTGACTCTGAATGGGGTAAACTTCCACAGGCACTCACTCTGAATGGCGTAAACATCCACAGGTACTGACACTGAATGGGGTAAACTTGCAGAGGCAATGACTCTCACCGGGGTACACTTCCACAGGCACTGACTCTCACTGGGGTACATTTCCACAGGCACTGACTCTCACTGGGGTACATTTACACAGGCACTGACTCTCACTGGGGTACATTTCCATTGGCACTGACTCTCACTTTGGTACACTTCGACAGGCACTGACTCTCACTTGGGTACACTTCTGCAGGCACTGACTCTCACTGGTGTACCTTTCCACATGCACTGACTCTGAATCGGATACACTTCTATAGGCAGTGACTCCTAATGGAGAGCCGCTCCCCAGCCACTGAATCTCACTGGGGTACACTTGTACAGGCACTGACTCTCACAGGGGTACATTTCCACTGGCACTGACTCTCACTGGGGTTCACTTCCACAGGCACTGAATCTGAATGGGGTTATCATCTACAGGTACTGAAGCTGAATGGGGTAAACATCCACAGGCACTGACTCTCACTGGGGTAAGCTTCCACAGGCACTGACTCTGAATGGAATAAACTTCCACAGGCACAGACTGTCACTGGGGTACACTTCCACAGGCACTGACTCTGAATGGGGTAACATTCCACAGGCACTGACTCTCACTTGGGTACACTTCCACAGGCACTGACTCTGAATGGGGTACACTTCCACAGGCACTGACTCAGAATGGGGTAAACTTCCAAAGGCACTGACTCTCACTGGGGTACACTTCCACAGGCACTGACTCTGAATGTGGTAAACTTCCACAGGCACTGACTCTGAATGGGGTAAACTTCGACAGGCACTGAATCTGAATGTGTTAAACTTCTACAGGTACTGAATCTGAATGGGGTAAACTTCCACAGGCACTGACTCTCACTGGGGTACACTTCCAGAGGCAATGACTCTCACCGGGGTACACTTCCACAGGCACTGTCGCTCACTGGGGGACACTTCCACAGGCACTGACTCTGAAAGGGGAAAACTTCCACAGGCACTGACTCTGAATGGTGTAAACTTCCACAGGCACAGACTCTCACTGGGGTACACTTGCACAGGCAATGACTCTGAATGGGGTAACTTCCACAGGCACTGGCTCTCACTGCGATCACTTCCACAGGCACTGAATCTGAATGTGGTAAACATCCACAGGCACTGACTCTCACTGGGGTACACTTCCACATGCACTGACTCTGAATGGGGTAAACTTCCACAGGTACTGAATCTGAATGGGTTAAACTTCCACAGGCACTGAGTCTGAAAGGGGTAAACTTCCACAGGCACTGACCCTCACTGGGATGCACTTCCACAGTCACTGATTCTGAATGAGGTAAA
Source organism: Heterodontus francisci (assembly GCF_036365525.1). Classification (NCBI taxonomy): domain Eukaryota; kingdom Metazoa; phylum Chordata; class Chondrichthyes; order Heterodontiformes; family Heterodontidae; genus Heterodontus; species Heterodontus francisci. The sequence continues at coordinate 2,897,004 of NW_027140908.1, read as the reverse complement.
CTTCCACAGGCACAGACTCTGAATTTGTTACAGTTACACAGGCAATGACTCTCACTGGTGTACACTTCCACATGCACTGAATCTGAATGGGGTTAACTTCCCCAGGAACTGACTCTGAATGGGGTAAACTTCCACAGGCACTGACTCTGAATTTGTTACACTTCCACAGGCAATGACTCTCAGTGGGGTACACTTCGACAGGCATTGACTCTCACTGGGGTACATTTCCACAGTGACTGACTCTGACTGGTGTACATTTCCACAGGCACAGATTCTCAATTGGGTACACTTCTACAGGCACTGTCTCTCACTTGGGTACACTTCTACAGGCACTGAGTCTCACTGGGGTACATTTCCACAGGCACTGACTCTCACTGGGGTACATTACCACATGCACTGACTCTCACTTGGGTACACTTCTACAGGCACTGACTCTCACTTGGGTACACTTCTACAGGCCCTGACTCTCACTCGGGTACATTTCCACAGGCCCTGCTCTCACTGGGGTACATTTCCACATGCACTGACTCTGAGTGTGGTACACTTCTATAGGCAGTGACTCCTAATGGAGAGCCGCTCCCCAGCCACTGAATCTCACTGGGGTACACTTCTGCAGTCAGTGACAGTCACTGGGGTACACTTCCACAGGCACTGACTCTGAATGGGGTAAACCTCCACAGGCACTGACTCTCATTGTGTTACACTTCCACAGGCACTGTCTCTGAATGGGGTACACTTACACAGGCCCTGACTCTGAATGGGGTAAACTTCTCCAGGCACTGAATATGAATGGGGAAAACGTCTACAGTTTCTGAATCTGAATGGGGTAAACTTCCACAGGCACTGACTCTGAATTGGTTACAGTTCCACAGGCAATGACTCTCAGTGGGGTACACTTCGACAGGCACTGTCTCTCACTGAGGTACACTTCCACAGGCACTGACTCTGAATGGGGTACACTTCTACTGGCATTGACTCTCACTGGGGTACATTTCCACAGTGACTGACTCTCACTGGTGTACATTTCCACAGGCACAGATTCTCAATTGGGTACACTTCTACAGGCACTGAATCTGAATGGGGTAAACTTCCACAGGCATTGACTCTCACTGGGGTACACTTCCACATGCTCTCAATATGAATGGGTTAAATTCCACAGCCACTGACTCTCACTGGGGTACACTTCCACAGGCACTGAATCTGAATGGGGTAAACTTCCACAGGCACTGACTCTGAATTGGTTACAGTTCCACAGGCAATGACTCTCAGTGGGGTACACTTCGACAGGCATTGACTCTCACTGGGGTACATTTCCACAGTGACTGACTCTCACTGGTGTACATTTCCACAGGCACACATTTTCAATTGGGTACACTTCCACATGCACTGTCTCTCACTTGGGTACACTTCTACAGGCACTGAGTCTCACTGGGGTACATTTCCACAGGCACTGACTCTCACTGGGGAACATTACCACATTCACTGACTCTCACTTGGGTACACTTCGACAGGCACTGACTCTCACTTGGGTACACTTCTACAGGCCCTGACTCTCACTCGGGTACATTTCCACAGGCACTGACTCTCACTGGGGTACATTTCCACATGCACTGACTCTGATTGGGGTACACTTCTATAGGCAGTGACTCCAAATGGAGAGCCGCTCCCGAGCCACTGAATCTCACTGGGGTACACTTCTGCAGGCAGTGACTGTCATGGGGTACACTTCCACAGGCACTGACTCTGAATGGGGTAAACTTCCACTGGCACTGACTCTCACTGTGTTACACTTCCACAGGCACTGACTCTGAACGGGGTACACTTACACAGGCCCTGACTCTGAATGGGGTAAACTTCTCCAGGCACTGAATATGAATGGGGAAAACGTCTACAGTTTCTGAATCTGAATGGGGTAAACTTCCACAGGCACAGACTCTGAATTGGTTACAGTTCCACAGGCAATGACTCTCAGTGGGGTACACTTCGACAGGCACTGACTCTCACTGGGGTACACTTCCACAGGCACTGACTCTGAATGGGGTACACTTCTACAGGCATTGACTCTCACTGGGGTACATTTCCACAGTGACTGACTCTCTCTGGTGTACATTTCCACAGGCACAGATTCTCAATTGGGTACAATTCTATAGGCACTGTCACTCGCTTGGGTACACTTCTACAGGCCCTGACTCTCACTCGGGTACATTTCCACTGGCACTGAGTCTCACTGTGTTACACTTCCACAGGCACTGACTCTGAACGGGGTACACTTACACAGGCCCTGACTCTGAATGGGGTAAACTTCTCCAGGCACTGAATATGAATGGGGAAAACTTCTACAGTTTCTGAATCTGAATGGGGTAAACTTCCACAGGCACTGACTCTCACTGGGGTACACTTCCACAGGCACTGACTCTCACTGGGGTACACTTACACAGGCACTGACTCTGTATGGGGTAAACTTCCAAAGGCACTGACTCTCACTGGGGTACACTTCCACAGGTACTGACTCTGAATGGGGTAAACTTCCACAGGCACTGATTCTGAATTGGGTAAACTTCTACAGGCACTGCATCTGAATGGGGTAAACTTCTACAGGTACTGAATCTGAATGGCGTAAACTTCCACAGGCACTGACTCTCACTGGGGGGCACATCCACAGGCACTGAATCTGAATGGGTTAAACTTCCACAGGCACTGACTCTGAATGGGGTTAACTTCTACTGGCTCTGCATCTGAATGGGGTACATTTCCACAGGCACTGAATCTGAATGGGGTAAACTTCTACAGGTACTGAATCTGAATGGTGTAAACTTCTACAGGTACTGACTCTGAATGGGGTAAACTTCTACAGGCACTGAAATAAAAGCAAAATACTGCGGATGCTGGAAATCTGAAACAAAAACAAGAAATGCTGGAATCACTCAGCAGGTCTGGCAGCATCTGTGGAAAGAGTAGCAGAGTAAACGTTTCGGGTCAGTGACCCATCTTCGGAACTGACAAATATTAGAAAAGTCACAGATTATAAACAAGTGTGGTGGGGGTGGGGCAAGAGATAACAAAGGAGAAGGTGCAGATTGGACCAGGCCACATAGCAGACCAAAAGGTCACGGAGAAAAGGCCAACAATATTGCTTTGTCTTTCAACACACCATTAACATATTGTTTGCCTTTTCTCCGTGAACTTTTGGTCAGCTATGTGGCCTGGTAATCTGCACCTGCTCCTTTGTTAACTCTTGCCCCCCGCCCCCCCACCTCACTTGATGATAATCTGTGACTTTTCTAATATTTGACAGTTCCGAAGAAGGGTCACTGACCCGAAACGTAAACTCTGCTTCTCTTTCCACAGATGCTGCCAGACCTGCTGAGTGATTCCAGCATTTCTTGTTTTTGTTCCGCAGGCAGTGACCCTCACTTGGGTGCACTTCCACAGGCACTGACTCTGAATGGGGTAAACATCCACAGGCACTGACTCTCACTGGGGCACACTTCCACAGGCACTGACTCTCACTGGGGTACACTTCCACAGGCACTGAATCTGAATGGGGTAAACTTCCACAGGCACTGATTCTCACTTGGGTACACTTCTTCAGGCACTGACTCTCACTGGCATACATTTCCACAGGCACTGACTCTCACTGGGGTACATTTCCACAGGCACTGACTCTCACTTGGGTACACTTCTACAGGCACTGACTCTCACTTGGGTACACTTCTGCAGGCACTGACTCTCACTGGGGTACATTTCCACAGGCACTGACTCTCACTGGTGTACATTTCCACATGCACTGACTCCGAGTGGGGTACACTTCTATCGGCACTGAATCTGAATGGTGTAAACTTCCAGACGTACTGAATCTGAAAGGGGTAAACTTGCAGAGGCACTGACTCTGAATGCGGTAAACTTCCACAGGCACTGACTCTCACTGGGGTACATTTCCACAGGCACTGACTCTCACTTGGCTACACTTCTACAGGCACCGACTCTCACTTGGGTACACTTCTGCAGGCACTGACTCTCACTGGGGTACATTTCCACAGGCACTGACTCTCACTGGTGTACATTTCCACATGCACTGACTCCGAGTGGGGTACACTTCTATAGGCACTGAATCTGAATGGTGTAAACTTCCAGACGTACTGAATCTGAAAGGGGTAAACTTGCAGAGGCACTGACTCTGAATGCGGTAAACTTCCACAGGCACTGACTCTCACTGGGGTACACTTCCACAGGCACTGACTCTCACCGGGGTACATGTACACATGCACTGACTCTGAATGGGGTAAACTTCCACAGGCACTGACTCCCACAGGGGTACACTTCGACAGGCACTGAATCTGAATGTGGTAAACTTCGACAGGTACTGAAACTCACAGGGTTAAACTTCCACAGGCACTGAAACTCACAGGGGTAAACTTCCACAGGCACTGAATCTCACTGGGGTACAGTTACACAGGCACTGACTCTGAATGGAGTAAACTTCCACAGGCACTGACTCTCACTGGGGTACACTTCCACAGGCACTGAATCTGAATGGGGTAAACCTCCACAGGCACTGACTATGAATGGGGTAAACATCCACAGGAACTGACTCTGAATGGGGAAATCTTCCAGAGGCAATGACTCTAACTGGGGTACACTCCCACAGGCACTGACACTCACTTGGGTACACATCTACAGGCACTGACTCTCACTGGCGTACATTTCCACAGGCACTGACTCTCACTGGGGTACATTTCCACATGCACTGACTCTGAGTGGGGTACACTTCCATAGGCAGTGACTCTCACTGGCGTACATTTCCACAGGCACTGACTCTCACTGGGGTACATTTCCACAGGCACTGACTCTGAATGTGGTCAACTTCCACAGGCATTGTCTCTCACAGGAGTACACTTCCACAGGCACTGAATCTGAATGGCGCAAACTTCCACAGGCACTGACTCTCACTGGGGTAAACTTCCACAGGCACTGAATCTGAATGGGGTAAACTTCCACAGGCACTGACTCTCACTGCAGTACACTTCCACAGGCACTGATTTTGAATGGGGTAAATTCCACAGGCATTTACTCTCACTGGGGTACACTTCCACAGGCACTGAATCTGAATGGGGTAAAGTTCCACAGGCACTGACTCTGAATTGGTTACAGTTCCACAGGCAATGACTCTCAGTGGAGTACACTTCGACAGGCACTGACTCTGACTGGGTAAACTTCCACAGGCACTGACTCTCACTGGGGTACACTTCCACAGGCACTGATTCTGAATGGGGCAAACTTCCACAGGCACTGACTCTCACTGGAGTACTCTTCCACAGGCACTGACTCTGAATGGGGCAAATTTCTACTGGCACTGACTCTCTCTGAGGAACAGTTCCACAGGCACTGACTCCCACTTGGGTAAATTTCCACAGGCACTGACTCTCACTTGGGTACACTTCTACAGGCACTGAATCTCACTTGGGTACACTTCTACAGGCACTGACTCTCACTGGGGTACATTTCCACAGGCACTGACTCTGAATGGGGTAAACTTCCACAGGCGCTGACTCTGAATGTGGTGCTCTTCCACAGGCACTGACTCTGAATGGGGTAATCGTCTACAGGCACTGAATATGAATGGGGTAAACTTCTACAGTTACTGAATCTGAATGGGGTAAACTTCCACAGACACTGACTCTCACTGGGGTACACTTCCACAGGAACTGACACGCACTGGGGTACACTTACACAGGCACTTACTCTGTATGGGGTAAACTTCCAAAGGCACTGACTCTCACTGGGGTACCCTTCCACAGGTACTGACTCTGAATGGGGTAAACTTCCAAAGGAACTGACTGTGAATGGGTTAATCTTCTACAGGCACTGCATCTGAATGGGGTAAACCTCTACAGGTACTGAATCTGAATGGGGTAAACTTCCACAGGCACTGATTCTCACTGGGGGACATTTCCACAGGCACTGAATCTGAATGGGGTAAACTTCCACAGGCACTGACTATGAATGGGGTAAACTTCCACAGGCACTGAATCTGAATTGGGTTTTCTTCCACAGGCACTGATTCTGAATGGCGTAAACTTCCAGAGGCAATAACTCTCACTGGGGTAAACGTCCACCGGGACTGACTCTCACTGCGGTACACTTCCACAGGCACTGAATCTGAATGTGGTAAACTTCCACAGGCACTGACTCTGAATGGCGTGAACTTCCTGAGGCAATGACGCTCACTGGGGTACTCTTCCACAGGCACTGATTCTCACTGGGGGACACTTCCACAGGCACTGACTCTGAATGGTGTCAACATCCACAGGCATTGACTCTCACTGGAGTACACTTCCACTGGCACTGAATGCGTATGGGGTAAACTTCCACAGGCACTTACTCTCACTGGGGTGCACTTCCACAGGCACTGAATCTGAATGGGGTAAACTTCCCCAGGCACTGACTCTGAATGTGTAAACTTCCACAGGCACTGAATCTGAATTGGTTACAGTTCCACAGGCAATAACTCTCAGTGGGGTACACTTCGACAGGCACTGACACTGACTGGCGTACACTTCCACAGGCACTGTCTCTCACTGGGGTGCAGTCCCACAGGCTCTAGCTGTCACTTGGATTCCATTCCCTAGCCACTGACTCGAACTGGGGTACACTTCTACAGGCACTGACTCTCACTTGGGTAAACTTCCACAGGCACTGACTCTCACTGGGGTGCACTTCAACAGGCACTGACTCTGAATGGGGTAAACTTCCACAGGCACTGACTCTGAATGGGGTACACTTCAACAGGCACTGAATCTGAATGGTGTAAACATCCACAGGTACTGACACTGAATGGGGTAAACTTCCAGAGGCAATGACTCTCACCGGGGTAAACTTCCACAGGCACTGACTCTCACTGGGGTACACTTCCACAGGCACTGACTTAGAATGGGGTAAACATCCACAGGCACTGACCCTCACTAGGGTGCCCTCTCACAGGCACTGACTCTGAATGGGGTAAACTTCCACAGGCACTGACTGTCACTGGGGTACACTTCCACAGACACTGACTCTGAATGGGGTAAACTTCCACAGGCACTGATTTTCACCGGGGGACACTTCCACAGGCACTGACTCTGAATGGGGTAAACTTCCACAGGCACTGTCCCTCACTTGGGTACACTTCTTCAGGCACTGACTCTCACTGGGGTACATTTCCATTGGCACTGACTCTCACTTGGGTGCACTTCTACAGGCACTGAATCTGAATGGGGTACATTTCCACAGGCACTGACTCTCTCTGGGGTACACTTCTACAGGCACTGAATCTGAATGGGGTTAACATCTACAGGTACTGAAGCTGAATGGGGTAAACATCCACAGGCACTGACTCTGAATGGGATAAACTTCCAAAGGCACTGACTGTCACTGGGGTACACTTCCACAGGCACAGACTCTGAATGGGGTAAACGTCCACAGGCACTGACTCTCACTTGGGTACACTTCGACAGGCACTGACTCTCACTGGGGTAAACTTCCAATGGCACTGACTCTCACTGGGGTACAATTCCACAGGCACTGACTCTGAATGGGGTAAACTTCGACAGGCACTGAATCTGAATGTGGTAAACTTCTACAGGTACTGAATCTGAATGGGGTAAACTTCCACAGGCACTGACTCTCACTGGGGTACACTTCCACAGGCACTGACTCCGAATGGGGTAAACTTCCAAAGGCACAGACTCTCACTGGGGTACACTTCCACAAGCACTGAATATGAATGGGGTAAACTTCCACAGGCACTGACTCTCACTGGGGTACACTTCCACATGCACTGACTCTGAATGAGGTAAACTTCCACAGGTACTGACACTGTTTGGGGTACACTTCCACAGGCACTGAGTCTGAAAGGGGGAAACTTCCACAGGCACAGACTCTCACTGGGGTACACTTCCACATGCACTGAATCTGAATGGTTTATACTTGCTCAGGCACTGACTCTCACTGGGGTACACGTCCACTGGCACTGACTCTAACTGGGGTACACTTACATAGGCACTGACTCTGAATGGGGTAAACTTCCACAGGCACTGACTCTCACCGGGGTACACTTCCACAGGCACAGATTCTGAATGGGGTAATCTTCCACAGGCACTGACTCTCACTGGGGTACACTTCTACAGGCACTGAATCTGAATGTGGTAAACTTCTACAGGTACTGAATCTGAATGGGGTACACTTCCACAGGCACTGACTCCCACTGGGGTACACTTCCACAGGCACTGACTCTGAATGGGGTAAACTTCCACAGGCACTGACTCTCACTGAGGTACACTTCCACAGGTACTGACTCTGAATGGGGTAAACTTCCACACGCCCTGACTCTGAAAGGGGTAAACTTCCACAGGCACTGACTCTCACTGAGGAACACTTCCACAGCTACTGACTCTGAATGGGGTAAACTTCCACAGGCACTGACTCTCACTGAGGTACACTTCCACAGGTACTGACTCTGAATGGTGTAAACATCCACAGGCACTGACTCTGAATGGTGTAAACTTCCACAGGCACAGACGCTCACTGGGGTAAACTTCCACACGCCCTGACTCTGAAAGGGGTAAACTTCCACAGGCACTGACTCTCACTGAGGTACACTTCCACACGTACTGACTCTGAATGGCGTAAACTTCCACAGGCACTGACTCTCACTGAGGTACACTTCCACAGGTACTGACTCTGAATGGGGTAAACTTCCACACGCCCTGACTCTGAAAGGGGTAAACTTCCACAGGCACTGACTCTCACTGAGGAACACTTGCACAGGTACTGAATCTGAATGGGGTAAACTTCCACAGGCACTGGCTCTCACTGGGGTAAACTTCCAGAGGCACTGACTCTCACTGGGTTACAATTCCACTGGCAATGACTCTCACTGGGGTACACTTCCACAGGCACTGACTCTGAATGGGGTAAACTTGCACAGGCCCAGACTCTCACTGGGGTACACTTCTACAGGGACTGTCTCTCACTGGAGTACACTTCTACAGGTACACACTCTCACAGGGGTACGCTTCTACAGGGACTGACTCTCACTGGGGTACACTTCTAAAGGTACAGACTCTCACTGGGGTACACTTCTATAGGCACTGACTCTCTCTGGGTTAAAATTCCACCCACACTGACTCGCACTTGGGTGCAGTCCCACAGGCTCTAACTATCACTTGGGTACCGTTCCGTAGGCAATGACTCGAACTAGCACAAATTGCTACTGGCACTGACTCTCTCTGAGGTACAGTTCCACAGGCACTGAGTCTCACTTGGGTACACTTCTACAGGCACTGACTCTCACTTCGGTACACTTCTATAGGCACTGACACTCACTTGGGTACATTTCCACAGGCACTGACTCTCACTTGGGTACACTTCTACAGGCACTGACTCTCACTGGGGTACATTTCCACAGGCACTGACTCTCACTGGGGTACATTTCCACAGGCACTGACTCTCACTGGGGTACACTTATTCAGGCACTGAATCTGAATGTTGTAAACTTCTACAGGTACTGAATCTGAATGGGGTAAACTTCCACAGGCACTGACTCTGAATGGGGTAAACTTCCACAGGCACTGACTCTGACTGGGGTACACTTCCACAGGCAATGACTCTCACTGGGGTACACTTCCACAGGCACTGACTCTGAATGTGTTAAACTTGCACAGGCACTGACTCTCACTGGGGTACACTTCCACTGGCACTAACTCTAACTGGGGTACACTTCCACAGGCACCGACTCTGAATGGGGTACACTTCCACAGGCACTGACACTCACTGGGGTACACTTCCACATGCACTGAATCTGAATGGGGTAAACTTGCACAGGCACTGACTCTCACTGGGGTACACGTCCACTGGCACTGACTCTAACTGGGGTACACTTACATAGGCACTGACTCTGAATGGGGTAAACTTCCACAGGCACTGACTCTCACCGGGGTACACTTCCACAGGCACAGATTCTGAATGGGGTAATCTTCCACAGGCACTGACTCTCACTGCGGTACACTTCTACAGGCACTGACTCTGAATGGGATAAACTTCCACAGGCACTGACTCTCACTGAGGTACACTTCCACAGGTACTGACTCTGAATGGGGTAAACTTCCACACGCCCTGACTCTGAAAGGGGTAAACTTCCACAGGCACTGACTCTGACTGGGGTACACTTCCACAGGCAATGACTCTCACTGGGGTACACTTCCACAGGCACTGACTCTGAATGGGTTAAACTTGCACAGGCACTGACTCTCACTGGGGTACACTTCCACTGGCACTAACTCTAACTGGGGTACACTTCCACAGGCACCGACTCTGAATGGGGTACACTTCCACAGGCACTGACTCTCACTGGGGTACACTTCCACAGGCACTGACTCTGAATTGGGGTAAACGTCCACAGGCACTGACTCTCACTGAGGTACACTTCCACAGGTACTGACTCTGAATGGGGTAAACTTCGACAGGCACTGAATCTGAATGTGGTAAACTTCTACAGGTACTGAATCTGAATGGGGTAAACTTCCACAGGCAGTGACTCTCACTGGGGTACACTTCCACATGCACTGACTCTGAATGAGGTAAACTTCCACAGGTACTGACTCTGAATGGGGTACACTTCCACAGGCACTGAGTCTGAAAGGGGTAAACTTCCACAGGCACTGACCCTCACTGGGGTGCACTTCCACAGGCACTGACTCTGAATGAGGTAAACTTCCACAGGCACAGACTCTCACTGGGGTACACATCCACATGCACTGAATCTGAATGGGGTAAACTTCCACAGGCATTGACTCTCACTGGGGTACACTTACACATGCATCCGATATGAATGGGGTAAATTCCACAGCCACTGACTCTCACTGGGGTACACTTCCACAGGCACTGAATCTGAATGGGGTTAACCTCCCCAGGAACTGACGCTGAATGGGGTAAACATCCTCAGGCACTGACTCTGAATTGGTTACAGTTCCACAGGCAATGACTCTCAGTGGGGTACACTTCGACAGGCACACGCTCACTGGGGTACACTTCCACAGGCACTGACACTGAAAGGGGTAAACTTCCACAGGCACTGACTCTCACTGGGGTACACTTCCACAGGCACTGACTCTGAATGGGGTAAACCTCCACAGGCAATGACTCTCAGTGGGGTACACTTCGACAGACACTGACACTGTCTGGGGTAAACTTCCACAGGCACTGACTCTCACTGGGGTACACTTCCACAGGCACTGACTCTCACTGGGTTACTCTTCCACAGGCACTGACTCTGAATGGGGTAAACTTCCACAGGCACTGACTCTCGCTGGGGTACACTTCCGCAGGCACTGACTCTGAATGGTTTAAACTTCTACAGGCACTGACTCTGAATGGGGTAAACTTCCACAGGCACTGACTCTGAATGGGGTAAACTTCCACAGGCACTGACTCTCACTGGGGTACCCTTCTACAGGGACTGACTCTCACTGGGGTACACTTCTAAAGGTACAGACTCTCACAGGGGTACGCTTCTACAGGGACTGACTATCACTGGGGTTCACTTCCACTGGCACTGACTCTAACTGGGGTACACTTACATAGGCACTGACTCTGAATGGGGTAAACTTCCACAGGCACTGACTCTCACCGGGGTACACTTCCACAGGCACCGACTCTGAATGGGGTTCAATTCCACAGGCACTGACTCTCACTGGAGTACACTTCCACAGGCACTGACTCTGAATGGGTTAAACCTGCACAGGCACTGACTCTCACTGGGGTACACTTCCACTGGCACTGACTCTAACTGGGGTACACTTACATAGGCACTGACTCTGAATGGGGTAAACTTCCACAGGCACTGACTCTCACCGGGGTACACTTCCACAGGCACCGACTCTGAATGGGGTTCAATTCCACAGGCACTGACTCTCACTGGGGTACACTTCCACAGGCACTGACTCTGAATGGGTTAAACTTCCACAGGCACTGACTCTCACTGAGGTACACTTCCACAGGTGCAGACTCTGAATGGGGTAAACTTCGACACGCACTGACTCTGATTGGGTAAACTTCCACATGCACTGAATCTAAATGGGGAAAACATCCACAGGAAATGGCTCTCATTGGGGTACACTTCGAGAGGCACTGACTCTCAGTGGGTTAAACTTCCAAAGGCACTGACTCTGAATGGGGTAAACTTCGACAGGCACTGAATCTGAATGAGGTAAACTTCTACAGGTACTGAATCTGAATGGGGTAAACTTCCACAGGCAATGACTCTCACTGGGGTACACTTCCACATGCACTGACCCCGAATGGGGTAAACTTCCAAAGGCACTGACTCTCACTGGTGTGCACTTCCACAGGCACTGACTCTGAATGGGGTAAACTTCCACAGGCACTGACTCTGAATGGGGTAAACTTCGACAGGCACTGAATCTGAATGTGGTAAACTTCTACAGGTACTGAATCTGAATGGGGTAAACTTCCACAGGCACTGACTCTCACTGGGGTACACTTCCACATGCACTGACTCTGAATGAGGTAAACTTCCACAGGTACTGACTCTGAATGGGGTACACTTCCACAGGCACTGAGTCTGAAAGGTTAAAATTCCACAGGCACTGACCCTCACTGGGGTACACTTCCACATGCACTGAATCTGAATGGGGTAAACTTCCACAGGCATTGACTCTCACTGGGGTACACTTCCACATGCATTCAATATGAATGGGGTAATTTCCACAGCCACTGACTCTCACTGGGGTACACTTCCACAGGCACTGAATCTGAATGGGGTTAACTTCCCCAGGAACTGACGCTGAATGGGGTAAACTTCCTCAGGCACTGACTCTGAATTGGTTACAGTTCCACAGGCAATGTCTCTCAGTGGGGTACACTTCGAGAGGCACTGACTCTCACTGGGGTACACTTCCACAGGCACTGACACTGAATGGGGTAAACTTCCACAGGCACTGACTCTCACTGGAGTGCTCTTCCACAGGCACTGACTCTGAATGGGGTAAAATTCCACAGGCACTGACTCTCACTGGGGTACACTTCCACAGGCACTGACTCTGAATGGGGTAAACTTCCACAGGCAATGACTCTCAGTGGGGTACACTTCGACAGGCACTGACACTGACTGGGGTAAAATTCCACAGGCACTTACTCTCACTGGGGTACACTTCCACAGGCACTGACTCTCACTGAGTTACACTTCCACAGGCACTGACTCTGAATGGGGTAAACTTCCACAGGCTCTGTCTCTCACTGGAGTACACTTCCACAGGCACTGACTCTAACTGGGGTACACTTCCACAGGCACTGACACTGAATGGTGTAAACCTCTACAGGCACTGACTCTGAATGGGGTAAACTTCCAAAGGCACTGACACTGAATTGTTTACAGTTCCACAGGCAATGACTCTCAGTGGGGTACACTTCGACAGGCACTGACTCTGACTGGGGGACACTTCCACAGGCACTGACTCTAACTGGGGTACACTTCCACAGGCACTGAATCTGAATGGTGTAAACTTCTACAGGTACTGAATCTGAATGGGGTAAACTTCCACAGGCACTGACTCTGAATGGGGTAAACTTCCACAGGCACTGTCTCTCACTTGGGTGCACTTCTACAGGCACTGACTCTCACTTGGGTAAACTTCTATAGGCACTGACACTCACTTGGGTACATTTCCACAGGTACTGACTCTCACTGGGGTACATTTCCACAGGCACTGACTCTCACTGGGGTACACTTATTCAGGCACTGAATCTGAATGGTGTAAACTTCTACAGGTACTGAATCTGAATGGGGTAAACTTCCACAGGCACTGACTCTGAATGGGGTAAACTTCCACAGGCACTGACTCTGACTGGGGTACACTTCCACAGGCAATGACTCTCACTGGGGTACACTTCCACAGGCACTGACTCTGAATGGGTTAAACCTGCACAGGCACTGACTCTCACTGGGGTACACTTCCACTGGCACTGACTCTAACTGGGGTACACTTACATAGGCACTGACTCTGAATGGGGTAAACTTCCACAGGCACTGACTCTCACCGGGGTACACTTCCACAGGCACCGACTCTGAATGGGGTTCAATTCCACAGGCACTGACTCTCACTGGGGTACACTTCCACAGGCACTGACTCTGAATGGGTTAAACTTCCACAGGCACTGACTCTCACTGAGGTACACTTCCACAGGTGCAGACTCTGAATGGGGTAAACTTCGACACGCACTGACTCTGATTGGGTAAACTTCCACATGCACTGAATCTAAATGGGGAAAACATCCACAGGAAATGGCTCTCATTGGGGTACACTTCGACAGGCACTGACACTTCCTGGGTTAAACTTCCAAAGGCACTGACTCTGAATGGGGTAAAGTTCCACAGGCACTGACTCTCACTTGGGTACACTTCGACAGGCACTGACTCTCAATGGGGTGAACTTCCAAAGGCACTGACTCTGAATGGGGTAAACTTCGACAGGCACTGAATCTGAATGAGGTAAACTTCTACAGGTACTGAATCTGAATGGGGTAATCTTCCACAGGCAATGACTCTCACTGGGGTACACTTCCACATGCACTGACCCCGAATGGGGTAAACTTCCAAAGGCACTGACTCTCACTGGTGTGCACTTCCACAGGCACTGACTCTGAATGGGGTAAACTTCCACAGGCACTGACTCTGAATGGGGTAAACTTCGACAGGCACTGAATCTGAATGTGGTAAACTTCTACAGGTACTGAATCTGAATGGGGTAAACTTCCACAGGCACTGACTCTCACTGGGGTACACTTCCACATGCACTGACTCTGAATGAGGTAAACTTCCACAGGTACTGACTCTGAATGGGGTACACTTCCACAGGCACTGAGTCTGAAAGGTTAAAATTCCACAGGCACTGACCCTCACTGGGGTGCACTTCCACAGGCACTGACTCAGAATGAGGTAAACTTCCACAGGCACAGACTCTCACTGGGGTACACTTCCACATGCACTGAATCTGAATGGGGTAAACTTCCACAGGCATTGACTCTCACTGGGGTACACTTCCACATGCATTCAATATGAATGGGGTAATTTCCACAGCCACTGACTCTCACTGGGGTACACTTCCACAGGCACTGAATCTGAATGGGGTTAACTTCCCCAGGAACTGACGCTGAATGGGGTAAACTTCCTCAGGCACTGACTCTGAATTGGTTACAGTTCCACAGGCAATGTCTCTCAGTGGGGTACACTTCGAGAGGCACTGACTCTCACTGGGGTACACTTCCACAGGCACTGACACTGAATGGGGTAAACTTCCACAGGCACTGACTCTCACTGGAGTGCTCTTCCACAGGCACTGACTCTGAATGGGGTAAAATTCCACAGGCACTGACTCTCACTGGGGTACACTTCCACAGGCACTGACTCTGAATGGGGTAAACTTCCACAGGCAATGACTCTCAGTGGGGTACACTTCGACAGGCACTGACACTGACTGGGGTAAAATTCCACAGGCACTTACTCTCACTGGGGTACACTTCCACAGGCACTGACTCTCACTGGGTTACACTTCCACAGGCACTGACTCTGAATGGGGTAAACTTCCACAGGCTCTGTCTCTCACTGGAGTACACTTCCACAGGCACTGACTCTAACTGGGGTACACTTCCACAGGCACTGACACTGAATGGTGTAAACCTCTACAGGCACTGACTCTGAATGGGGTAAACTTCCAAAGGCACTGACACTGAATTGTTTACAGTTCCACAGGCAATGACTCTCAGTGGGGTACACTTCGACAGGCACTGACTCTGACTGGGGGACACTTCCACAGGCACTGACTCTAACTGGGGTACACTTCCACAGGCACTGAATCTGAATGGTGTAAACTTCTACAGGTACTGAATCTGAATGGGGTAAACTTCCACAGGCACTGACTCTGAATGGGGTAAACTTCCACAGGCACTGACTCTGACTGTGGTACACTTCCA
Organism: Heterodontus francisci; assembly: GCF_036365525.1. NCBI lineage: Eukaryota > Metazoa > Chordata > Chondrichthyes > Heterodontiformes > Heterodontidae > Heterodontus > Heterodontus francisci. Next base: position 2,880,978 of record NW_027140908.1, on the reverse strand, counting down.
CAGGCAATGACTCTCACTGGGGTACACTTCCACAGGCACTGACTCTGAATGGGTTAATCTTGCACAGGCACAGAATCTCAATGGGGTACACTTTCACTGGCACTGACTCTAACTGGGGTACACTTACATAGGCACTGACTCTGAATGGGGTAAAATACCGCAGGCACTGACTCTCACCGGGGTACTCTTCCACAGGAACAGACTCTGAATGAGGTAATCTTCCACAGGCACTGACTCTCACTGGGGTACACTTCTACAGGCACTGAATCTGAATGTGGTAAACTTCTGCAGGTACTGAATCTGAATGGGGTAAACTTCCACAGGCACTGACTCTCACTGGGATACACTTCCACAGGCACTGACGCTCACTGAGGTACACTTCCACAGGTACTGACTCTGAATGGGGTAAACTTCCACACGCACTGACTCTGATTGAGGTACATTCCACATGCACTGAATCCAAATGGTGTAAATATCCACAGGCACTGACTCTCACTTGGGTACACTTCGACAGGCACTGACTCTCACTGGGGTGAACTTCCAAAGGCACAGACTCTCACTGGGGTACACTTCCACAGGCACTGACTATGAATGGGGTAAACGTCCACAGGCACTGACTCTGAATGGGGTAATCTTCGACAGGCACTGAATCTGAATGTGGTAAACTTCTACAGGTACTGAAACTGAATGGGGTAAACTTCCACAGGCACTGACTCTCACTGGGGTACACTTCCACAGGCACTGACTCAGAATGGGGTAAACTTCCAAAGGCACTGACTCTCACTGGGGTACACTTCCACAGGCACTGACTCTGAATGGGGTAAACTTCCACATGCACTGACTCTGAATTGGGTAAACTTCGACAGGCACTGAATCTGAATGTGGTAAACTTCTACAGGTACTGAATCTGAATGGGGTAAACTTCCACAGGCACTGACTCTCACTGGGGTACACTTCCACAGGCACTGACTCTGAATGGGGTAAACTTCCACAGGTACTGAATCTGAATGGGTTAAACTTCCACAGGCACTGAGTCTGAAAGGGGTAAACTTCCACAGGCACTGACACTCACTGGGGTGCACTTCCACAGGCACTGACTCTGAATGAGGTAAACTTCCATAGGCACAGACTCTCACTGGGGTACACTTCCACATGCACTGAATCTGAATGGGGTAAACTTCCACAGGCATTGACTCTTACTGGGGTACACTTCCATATGCACTCAATATGAATGGGGTAAATTAAATAGCCACTGACTCTCACTGGGGTACACTTCCACAGGCACTGAATCTGAATGGGGTAAACTTCCCCAGGAACTGACTCTGAATGGGGTAAACTTCCACAGGCACTGACTCTGAATTGTTTACAGTTCCACAGGCAATGACTCTCAGTGGGGTACACTTCGACAGGCACTGACTCTCACTGGGGTACTCTTCGACAGGCACTGACTCTCACTGGGGTACACTTCCACTGGCACTGACTCTAACTGGGGTACACTTACATAGGCACTGACACTGATTGGGGTAAACTTCCACAGGCACTGACTCTCACTGGAGTGCTCTTCCACAGGCACTGATTCTGAATGGGGTAATCTTCCACAGGCACTGACTCTCACTGGGGTACACGTCCACAGGCACTGACTCTGAATGGGGTAAACTTCCACAGGCACTGACTCTCACTGGGGTACACTTCCACAGGCACTGACTCTCACTGGGTTACACTTCCACAGTCACTGACTCTGAATGGGGTAAACTTCCACAGGCACTGACTCTCACTGGGGTACACTTCCACAGGCACTGACTCTGACTGGGGTGAACGTCCACATGCACTGACTCTGAATGGGGTAAACTTCGACAGGCACTGAATCTGAATGTGGTAAACTTCTACAGGTACTGAATCTGAATGGGGTAAACTTCCACAGGCACTGACTCTCACTGGGTACACTTCCACAGGCACTGACTCTGAATGGGGTAAACTTCCACATGTACTGAATCTGAGTGGGGTAAACTTCCACAGGCACTGAGTCTGAAAGGGGTAAACATCCACCGGCACTGGCACTCACTGCGGTGCACTTCCACAGGCACTGACTCTGAATGAGGGAAACCGCCACAGGCACAGACTCTCACTGGGGTACACTTCCACATGCACTGAATTTGAATGGGGTAAACTTCCACAGGCATTGACTCTCACTGGGGTACACTTCCACATGCACTGACTCTGAATGAGGTAAACTTCCACAGGTACTGACTCTGAATGGGGTACACTTCCACAGGCACTGAGTCTGAAAGGGTAAAATTCCACAGGCACTGACCCTCACTGGGGTGCATTTCCACAGGCACTGACTCTGAATGAGGTAAACTTCCACAGGCACAGACTCTCACTGGGGTACACTTCCACATGCACTGAATCTGAATGGGGTAAACTTCCACAGGCATTGACTCTCACTGGGGTACACTTGCACATGCATTCAATATGAATGGGGTAATTTCCACAGCCACTGACTCTCACTGGGGTACACTTCCACAGGCACTGAATCTGAATGGGGTTAACTTCCCCAGGAACTGACGCTGAATGGGGTAAACTTCCTCAGGCACTGACTCTGAATTGGTTACAGTTCCACAGGCAATGTCTCTCAGTGGGGTACACTTCGAGAGGCACTGACTCTCACTGGGGTACACTTCCACAGGCACTGACACTGAACGGGGTAAACTTCCACAGGCACTGACTCTCACTGGAGTGCTCTTCCACAGGCACTGACTCTGAATGGGGTAAAATTCCACAGGCACTGACTCTCACTGGGGTACACTTCCACAGGCACTGACTCTGAATGGGGTAAACTTCCACAGGCAATGACTCTCAGTGGGGTACACTTCGACAGGCACTGACACTGACTGGGGTAAAATTCCACAGGCACTTACTCTCACTGGGGTACACTTCCACAGGCACTGACTCTCACTGGGTTACACTTCCACAGGCACTGACTCTGAATGGGGTAAACTTCCACAGGCTCTGTCTCTCACTGGAGTACACTTCCACAGGCACTGACTCTAACTGGGGGACACTTGCACAGGCACTGACTCTAACTGGGGTACACTTCCACAGGCACTGACACTGAATGGTGTAAACCTCTACAGGCACTGACTCTGAATGGGGTAAACTTCCAAAGGCACTGACACTGAATTGTTTACAGTTCCACAGGCAATGACTCTCAGTGGGGTACACTTCGACAGGCACTGACTCTGACTGGGGGACACTTCCACAGGCACTGACTCTAACTGGGGTACACTTCCACAGGCACTGAATCTGAATGGTGTAAACTTCTACAGGTACTGAATCTGAATGGGGTAAACTTCCACAGGCACTGACTCTGAATGGGGTAAACTTCCACAGGCACTGACTCTGACTGTGGTACACTTCCACAGGCAATGACTCTCACTGGGGTACACTTCCACAGGCACTGACTCTGAATGGGTTAATCTTGCACAGGCACAGAATCTCAATGGGGTACACTTTCACTGGCACTGACTCTAACTGGGGTACACTTACATAGGCACTGACTCTGAATGGGGTAAAATACCGCAGGCACTGACTCTCACCGGGGTACTCTTCCACAGGAACAGACTCTGAATGAGGTAATCTTCCACAGGCACTGACTCTCACTGGGGTACACTTCTACAGGCACTGAATCTGAATGTGGTAAACTTCTGCAGGTACTGAATCTGAATGGGGTAAACTTCCACCGGCACTGACTCTCACTGGGATACACTTCCACAGGCACTGACGCTCACTGAGGTACACTTCCACAGGTACTGACTCTGAATGGGGTAAACTTCCACACGCACTGACTCTGATTGAGGTACATTCCACATGCACTGAATCCAAATGGTGTAAATATCCACAGGCACTGACTCTCACTTGGGTACACTTCGACAGGCACTGACTCTCACTGGGGTGAACTTCCAAAGGCACAGACTCTCACTGGGGTACACTTCCACAGGCACTGACTATGAATGGGGTAAACGTCCACAGGCACTGACTCTGAATGGGGTAATCTTCGACAGGCACTGAATCTGAATGTGGTAAACTTCTACAGGTACTGAAACTGAATGGGGTAAACTTCCACAGGCACTGACTCTCACTGGGGTACACTTCCACAGGCACTGACTCAGAATGGGGTAAACTTCCAAAGGCACTGACTCTCACTGGGGTACACTTCCACAGGCACTGACTCTGAATGGGGTAAACTTCCACATGCACTGACTCTGAATGGGGTAAACTTCGACAGGCACTGAATCTGAATGTGGTAAACTTCTACAGGTACTGAATCTGAATGGGGTAAACTTCCACAGGCACTGACTCTCACTGGGGTACACTTCCACAGGCACTGACTCTGAATGGGGTAAACTTCCACAGGTACTGAATCTGAATGGGTTAAACTTCCACAGGCACTGAGTCTGAAAGGGGTAAACTTCCACAGGCACTGACACTCACTGGGGTGCACTTCCACAGGCACTGACTCTGAATGAGGTAAACTTCCATAGGCACAGACTCTCACTGGGGTACACTTCCACATGCACTGAATCTGAATGGGGTAAACTTCCACAGGCATTGACTCTGACTGGGGTACACTTCCATATGCACTCAATATGAATGGGGTAAATTAAATAGCCACTGACTCTCACTGGGGTACACTTCCACAGGCACTGAATCTGAATGGGGTAAACTTCCCCAGGAACTGACTCTGAATGGGGTAAACTTCCACAGGCACTGACTCTGAATTGTTTACAGTTCCACAGGCAATGACTCTCAGTGGGGTACACTTCGACAGGCACTGACTCTCACTGGGGTACTCTTCGACAGGCACTGACTCTCACTGGGGTACACTTCCACTGGCACTGACTCTAACTGGGGTACACTTACATAGGCACTGACTCTGAATGGGGTAAACTTCCACAGGCACTGACTCTCACTGGAGTGCTCTTCCACAGGCACTGATTCTGAATGGGGTAAACTTCCACAGGCACTGACTCTCACTGGGTACACTTCCACAGGCACTGACTCTGAATGGGGTAAACTTCCACATGTACTGAATCTGAGTGGGGTAAACTTCCACAGGCACTGAGTCTGAAAGGGGTAAACATCCACCGGCACTGGCACTCACTGCGGTGCACTTCCACAGGCACTGACTCTGAATGAGGGAAACCGCCACAGGCACAGACTCTCACTGGGGTACACTTCCACATGCACTGAATTTGAATGGGGTAAACTTCCACAGGCATTGACTCTCACTGGGGTACACTTCCACATGCACTGACTCTGAATGAGGTAAACTTCCACAGGTACTGACTCTGAATGGGGTACACTTCCACAGGCACTGAGTCTGAAAGGGTAAAATTCCACAGGCACTGACCCTCACTGGGGTGCACTTCCACAGGCACTGACTCTGAATGAGGTAAACTTCCACAGGCACAGACTCTCACTGGGGTACACTTCCACATGCACTGAATCTGAATGGGGTAAACTTCCACAGGCACAGACTCTCACTGGGGTACACTTCCACATGCACTGAATCTGAATGGGGTAAACTTCCACAGGCATTGACTCTCACTGGGGTACACTTGCACATGCATTCAATATGAATGGGGTAATTTTCACAGCCACTGACTCTCACTGGGGTACACTTCCACAGGCACTGAATCTGAATGGGGTTAACTTCCCCAGGAACTGACGCTGAATGGGGTAAACTTCCTCAGGCACTGACTCTGAATTGGTTACAGTTCCACAGGCAATGTCTCTCAGTGGGGTACACTTCGAGAGGCACTGACTCTCACTGGGGTACACTTCCACAGGCACTGACACTGAACGGGGTAAACTTCCACAGGCACTGACTCTCACTGGAGTGCTCTTCCACAGGCACTGACTCTGAATGGGGTAAAATTCCACAGGCACTGACTCTCACTGGGGTACACTTCCACAGGCACTGACTCTGAATGGGGTAAACCTCCACAGGCAATGACTCTCAGTGGGGTACACTTCGACAGGCACTGACACTGACTGGGGTAAAATTCCACAGGCACTTACTCTCACTGGGGTACACTTCCACAGGCACTGACTCTCACTGGGTTACACTTCCACAGGCACTGACTCTGAATGGGGTAAACTTCCACAGGCTCTGTCTCTCACTGGAGTACACTTCCACAGGCACTGACTCTAACTGGGGGACACTTGCACAGGCACTGACTCTAACTGGGGTACACTTCCACAGGCACTGACACTGAATGGTGTAAACCTCTACAGGCACTGACTCTGAATGGGGTAAACTTCCAAAGGCACTGACACTGAATTGTTTACAGTTCCACAGGCAATGACTCTCAGTGGGGTACACTTCGACAGGCACTGACTCTGACTGGGGGACACTTCCACAGGCACTGACTCTAACTGGGGTACACTTCCACAGGCACTGAATCTGAATGGTGTAAACTTCTACAGGTACTGAATCTGAATGGGGTAAACTTCCACAGGCACTGACTCTGAATGGGGTAAACTTCCACAGGCACTGACTCTGACTGTGGTACACTTCCACAGGCAATGACTCTCACTGGGGTACACTTCCACAGGCACTGACTCTGAATGGGTTAATCTTGCACAGGCACAGAATCTCAATGGGGTACACTTTCACTGGCACTGACTCTAACTGGGGTACACTTACATAGGCACTGACTCTGAATGGGGTAAAATACCGCAGGCACTGACTCTCACCGGGGTACTCTTCCACAGGAACAGACTCTGAATGAGGTAATCTTCCACAGGCACTGACTCTCACTGGGGTACACTTCTACAGGCACTGAATCTGAATGTGGTAAACTTCTGCAGGTACTGAATCTGAATGGGGTAAACTTCCACAGGCACTGACTCTCACTGGGATAAACTTCCACAGGCACTGACGCTCACTGAGGTACACTTCCACAGGTACTGACTCTGAATGGGGTAAACTTCCACACGCACTGACTCTGATTGAGGTACATTCCACATGCACTGAATCCAAATGGTGTAAATATCCACAGGCACTGACTCTCACTTGGGTACACTTCGACAGGCACTGACTCTCACTGGGGTGAACTTCCAAAGGCACAGACTCTCACTGGGGTACACTTCCACAGGCACTGACTATGAATGGGGTAAACGTCCACAGGCACTGACTCTGAATGGGGTAATCTTCGACAGGCACTGAATCTGAATGTGGTAAACTTCTACAGGTACTGAAACTGAATGGGGTAAACTTCCACAGGCACTGACTCTCACTGGGGTACACTTCCACAGGCACTGACTCAGAATGGGGTAAACTTCCAAAGGCACTGACTCTCACTGGGGTACACTTCCACAGGCACTGACTCTGAATGGGGTAAACTTCCACATGCACTGACTCTGAATGGGGTAAACTTCGACAGGCACTGAATCTGAATGTGGTAAACTTCTACAGGTACTGAATCTGAATGGGGTAAACTTCCACAGGCACTGACTCTCACTGGGGTACACTTCCACAGGCACTGACTCTGAATGGGGTAAACTTCCACAGGTACTGAATCTGAATGGGTTAAACTTCCACAGGCACTGAGTCTGAAAGGGGTAAACTTCCACAGGCACTGACACTCACTGGGGTGCACTTCCACAGGCACTGACTCTGAATGAGGTAAACTTCCATAGGCACAGACTCTCACTGGGGTACACTTCCACATGCACTGAATCTGAATGGGGTAAACTTCCACAGGCATTGACTCTGACTGGGGTACACTTCCATATGCACTCAATATGAATGGGGTAAATTAAATAGCCACTGACTCTCACTGGGGTACACTTCCACAGGCACTGAATCTGAATGGGGTAAACTTCCCCAGGAACTGACTCTGAATGGGGTAAACTTCCACAGGCACTGACTCTGAATTGTTTACAGTTCCACAGGCAATGACTCTCAGTGGGGTACACTTCGACAGGCACTGACTCTCACTGGGGTACTCTTCGACAGGCACTGACTCTCACTGGGGTACACTTCCACTGGCACTGACTCTAACTGGGGTACACTTACATAGGCACTGACTCTGAATGGGGTAAACTTCCACAGGCACTGACTCTCACTGGAGTGCTCTTCCACAGGCACTGATTCTGAATGGGGTAAACTTCCACAGGCACTGACTCTCACTGGGGTACACTTCCACAGGCACTGACTCTCACTGGGTTACACTTCCACAGTCACTGACTCTGAATGGGGTAAACTTCCACAGGCACTGACTCTCACTGGGGTACACTTCCATAGGCACTGACTCTGACTGGGGTGAACGTCCACATGCACTGACTCTGAATGGGGTAAACTTCGACAGGCACTGAATCTGAATGGGGTAAACTTCCACAGGCACTGACTCTCACTGGGTACACTTCCACAGGCACTGACTCTGAATGGGGTAAACTTCCACAGGTACTGAATCTGAGTGGGGTAAACTTCCACAGGCACTGAGTCTGAAAGGGGTAAACCTCCACCGGCACTGGCACTCACTGCGGTGCACTTCCACAGGCACTGACTCTGAATGAGGGAAACCGCCACAGGCACAGACTCTCACTGGGGTACACTTCCACATGCACTGAATTTGAATGGGGTAAACTTCCACAGGCATTGACTCTCAGTGGGGTACACTTCCACATGCACTCAATACGAATGGGGTAAATTCCACAGCCACTGACTCTCACTGGGGTACACTTCCACAGGCGCTGAATCTGAATGGGGTAAACTTCCACAGGCACTGACTCTGAATTGTTTACAGTTCCACAGGCAATGACTCTCAGTGGCGTACACTTCGACAGGCACTGACTCTCACTGGGGTACTCTTCTACAGGCACTGACACTCACTGGGGTACACATCCACTGGCACTGACTCTAACTGGGGTACACTTACATAGGCACTGACACTGAATGGGGTAAACTTCCACAGGCACTGACTCTCACTGGAGTGCACTTCCACAGGCACTGATTCTGAATGGGGTAAACTTTCACAGGCACTGACTCTCACTGGGGTACACGTCCACAGGCACTGACTCTGAATGGGGTAGACTTCCACAGGCACTGACTCTCACTGGGGTACACTTCCACAGGCACTGACTCTCATTGGGTTACACTTCCACAGGCACTGACTCTGAATGGGGTAAACTTCCACAGGCACTGTCTCTCACTGGAGTACACTTCCACAGGCACTGACTCTAACTGGGGGACACTTCCACAGGCACTGACTCTCACTGGGGTACACTTCCACAGGCACTGACTCTGAATGGTGTAAACTTCTACAGGCACTGACTCTGAATGGGGTAAACTTCCACAGGCACTGACTCTGAATGGAGTAAACTTCCACAGTCACTGACTCTGACTGGGGTACACTTCCACAGGCAATGACTCTCACTGGGGTACACTTCCACAGGCACTGACTCAGAATGGGTTAAACTTGCACAGGCCCTGACTCTCACTGGGGTACACTTCTGCAGGGACTGACTATCACTGGGGTACACTTCTACAGGTACAGACTCTCACAGGGGTAAGCTTCTACAGGGACTGACTCTCACTGGGGTACACTTCTACAGGTACAGACTCACACTGTGGTACACTTCTATAGGCACTGACTCTCTCTGGGTTAAAATTCCACCCACACTGACTCGCACTGGGGTGCAGTCCCACAGGCTCTAACTATCACTTGGGTATGGTTCCCTAGGCAATGACTCGAACTAGGGCAAATTTCTACTGGCACTGACTCTCTCTGAGGTACAGTTCCACAGGCACTGACTCTCACTTGGGTACAATTCTACAGGCACTGACTCTCACTTGGGTACACTTCTATAGGCACTGACTCTCACTTGGGTACACTTCTAAAAGCACTGACTCTCACTTGGGTACATTTCCACAGGCACTGACTCTCACTGGGGTACACTTCTGCAGGCACTGACTCTGAATGGGGTAAACTTCCACAGGCACTGACTCTGAATGGGGTAAACCTCGGCAGGCACTGAATCTGAATGTGGTAAACATCTATAGGTACTGAATCTGAATGGGGTAAACTTCCACAGGCACTAACTCTCACTGGGGTACACTTCCACAGGCACTGACTCTGAATGGGGTAAACTTCCACATGTACTGAATCTGAATGGGGTACACTTCCACAGGCACTGAGTCTGAAAGGGGTAAACTTCCACAGGCATTGACTCTCACTGGGGTACCCTTCCACAGGTACTGAATCTGAATGGGGTAAACTTCCACAGGCACTGACTCTCACTGGGATACACTTCCACAGGCACTGACGCTCACTGAGGTACACTTCCACAGGTACTGACTCTGAATGGGGTAAACTTCCACAGGCACTGACTCTCACTGGGGTACACGTCCACAGGCAGTGACTCTGAATGGGGTAAACTTTCACAGGCACTGACTCTCACTGGGGTACACGTCCACAGGCACTGACTCTGAATGGGGTAGACTTCCACAGGCACTGACTCTCACTGGGGTACACTTCCACAGGCACTGACTCTCATTGGGTTACACTTCCACAGGCACTGACTCTGAATGGGGTAAACTTCCACAGGCACTGTCTCTCACTGGAGTACACTTCCACAGGCACTGACTCTAACTGGGGGACACTTCCACAGGCACTGACTCTCACTGGGGTACACTTCCACAGGCACTGACTCTGAATGGTGTAAACTTCTACAGGCACTGACTCTGAATGGGGTAAACTTCCACAGGCACTGACTCTGAATGGAGTAAACTTCCACAGTCACTGACTCTGACTGGGGTACACTTCCACAGGCAATGACTCTCACTGGGGTACACTTCCACAGGCACTGACTCAGAATGGGTTAAACTTGCACAGGCCCTGACTCTCACTGGGGTACACTTCTGCAGGGACTGACTATCACTGGGGTACACTTCTACAGGTACAGACTCTCACAGGGGTAAGCTTCTACAGGGACTGACTCTCACTGGGGTACACTTCTACAGGTACAGACTCACACTGTGGTACACTTCAATAGGCACTGACTCTCTCTGGGTTAAAATTCCACCCACACTGACTCGCACTGGGGTGCAGTCCCACAGGCTCTAACTATCACTTGGGTATGGTTCCCTAGGCAATGACTCGAACTAGGGCAAATTTCTACTGGCACTGACTCTCTCTGAGGTACAGTTCCACAGGCACTGACTCTCACTTGGGTACAATTCTACAGGCACTGACTCTCACTTGGGTACACTTCTATAGGCACTGACTCTCACTTGGGTACACTTCTAAAAGCACTGACTCTCACTTGGGTACATTTCCACAGGCACTGACTCTCACTTGGGTACACTTCTGCAGGCACTGACTCTGAATGGGGTAAACTTCCACAGGCACTGACTCTGAATGGGGTAAACCTCGGCAGGCACTGAATCTGAATGTGGTAAACATCTATAGGTACTGAATCTGAATGGGGTAAACTTCCACAGGCACTAACTCTCACTGGGGTACACTTCCACAGGCACTGACTCTGAATGGGGTAAACTTCCACATGTACTGAATCTGAATGGGGTACACTTCCACAGGCACTGAGTCTGAAAGGGGTAAACTTCCACAGGCATTGACTCTCACTGGGGTACCCTTCCACAGGTACTGAATCTGAATGGGGTAAACTTCCACAGGCACTGACTCTCACTGGGATACACTTCCACAGGCACTGACGCTCACTGAGGTACACTTCCACAGGTACTGACTCTGAATGGGGTAAACTTCCACAGGCACTGACTCTCACTGGGGTACACGTCCACAGGCACTGACTCTGAATGGGGTAAACTTCCACAGGCACTGACTCTCACTGGGGTACACTTCTACAGGCACTGACTCTCACTGGGTTACACTTCCACAGTCACTGACTCTGAATGGGGTAAACTTCCACAGGCACTGACTCTCACTGGGGTACACTTCCACAGGCACTGACTCTGACTGGGGTGAACGTCCACATGCACTGACTCTGAATGGGGTAAACTTCGACAGGCACTGAATCTGAATGGGGTAAACTTCCACAGGCACTGACTCTCACTGGGTACACTTCCACAGGCACTGACTCTGAATGGGGTAAACTTCCACAGGTACTGAATCTGAGTGGGGTAAACTTCCACAGGCACTGAGTCTGAAAGGGGTAAACCTCCACCGGCACTGGCACTCACTGCGGTGCACTTCCACAGGCACTGACTCTGAATGAGGGAAACCGCCACAGGCACAGACTCTCACTGGGGTACACTTCCACATGCACTGAATTTGAATGGGGTAAACTTCCACAGGCATTGACTCTCAGTGGGGTACACTTCCACATGCACTCAATACGAATGGGGTAAATTCCACAGCCACTGACTCTCACTGGGGTACACTTCCACAGGCGCTGAATCTGAATGGGGTAAACTTCCACAGGCACTGACTCTGAATTGTTTACAGTTCCACAGGCAATGACTCTCAGTGGCGTACACTTCGACAGGCACTGACTCTCACTGGGGTACTCTTCTACAGGCACTGACACTCACTGGGGTACACATCCACTGGCACTGACTCTAACTGGGGTACACTTACATAGGCACTGACACTGAATGGGGTAAACTTCCACAGGCACTGACTCTCACTGGAGTGCACTTCCACAGGCACTGATTCTGAATGGGGTAAACTTTCACAGGCACTGACTCTCACTGGGGTACACGTCCACAGGCACTGACTCTGAATGGGGTAACCTTCCACAGGCACTGACTCTCACTGGGGTACACTTCCACAGGCACTGACTCTCATTGGGTTACACTTCCACAGGCACTGACTCTGAATGGGGTAAACTTCCACAGGCACTGTCTCTCACTGGAGTACACTTCCACAGGCACTGACTCTATCTGGGGGACACTTCCACAGGCACTGACTCTCACTGGGGTACACTTCCACAGGCACTGACTCTGAATGGTGTAAACTTCTACAGGCACTGACTCTGAATGGGGTAAACTTCCACAGGCACTGACTCTGAATGGAGTAAACTTCCACAGTCACTGACTCTGACTGGGGTACACTTCCACAGGCAATGACTCTCACTGGGGTACACTTCCACAGGCACTGACTCAGAATGGGTTAAACTTGCACAGGCCCTGACTCTCACTGGGGTACACTTCTGCAGGGACTGACTATCACTGGGGTACACTTCTACAGGTACAGACTCTCACAGGGGTAAGCTTCTACAGGGACTGACTCTCACTGGGGTACACTTCTACAGGTACAGACTCACACTGTGGTACACTTCTATAGGCACTGACTCTCTCTGGGTTAAAATTCCACCCACACTGACTCGCACTGGGGTGCAGTCCCACAGGCTCTAACTATCACTTGGGTATGGTTCCCTAGGCAATGACTCGAACTAGGGCAAATTTCTACTGGCACTGACTCTCTCTGAGGTACAGTTCCACAGGCACTGACTCTCACTTGGGTACAATTCTACAGGCACTGACTCTCACTTGGGTACACTTCTAAAAGCACTGACTCTCACTTGGGTACATTTCCACAGGCACTGACTCTCACTGGGGTACACTTCTGCAGGCACTGACTCTGAATGGGGTAAACTTCCACAGGCACTGACTCTGAATGGGGTAAACCTCGGCAGGCACTGAATCTGAATGTGGTAAACATCTATAGGTACTGAATCTGAATGGGGTAAACTTCCACAGGCACTAACTCTCACTGGGGTACACTTCCACAGGCACTGACTCTGAATGGGGTAAACTTCCACATGTACTGAATCTGAATGGGGTACACTTCCACAGGCACTGAGTCTGAAAGGGGTAAACTTCCACAGGCACTGACACTCACTGAGGTACACTTCCACAGGTACTGACTCTGAATGGGGTAAACTTCCACACGCACTGACTCTGATTGAGGTACATTCCACATGCACTGAATCCAAATGGTGTAAACATCCACAGGCACTGACTCTCACTTGGGTACACTTCGACAGGCACTGACTCTCACTGGGGTGAACTTCCAAAGGCACTGACTCTCACTGGGGTACACTTCCACAGGCACTGACTATGAATGGGGTAAACGTCCACAGGCACTGACTCTGAATGGGGTAATCTTCGACAGGCACTGAATCTGAATGTGGTAAACTTCTACAGGTACTGAATCTGAATGGGGTAAACTTCCACAGGCACTGACTCTCACTGGGGTACACTTCCACAGGCACTGACTCTGAATGGGGTAAACTTCCACAGGCACTGACTCTCACTGGGGTACACTTCCACAGGCACTGACTCTGAATGGGGTAAACTTCCACATGCACTGACTCTGAATGGGGTAAACTTCGACAGGCACTGAATCTGAATGTGGTAAACTTCTACAGGTACTGAATCTGAATGGGGTAAACTTCCACAGGCACTGACTCTCACTGGGGTACACTTCCACAGGCACTGACTCTGAATGGGGTAAACTTCCACATGTACTGAATCTGAATGGGGTAAACTTCCACAGGCACTGAGTCTGAAAGGGGTAAACTTCCACAGGCACTGACACTCACTGGGGTGCACTTCCACAGGCACTGATTCTGAATGAGGTAATCTTCCACAGGCACAGACTCTCTCTGGGTTACACTTCCACATGCACTGAATCTGAATGGGGTAAACGTCCACAGGCATTGACTCTCACTGGGGTACCCTTCCACAGGCACTGAATCTGAATGGGGTAAACTTCCCCAGGAACTGACTCCGAATGGGGTAAACTTCCACAGGCACTGACTCTGAATTGGTTACAGTTCCACAGGCAATGACTCTCAGTGGGGTACACTTCGACAGGCACTGACTCTCACTGGGGTACACTTCTACAGGCACTGACTCTCACTGGAGTGCTCTTCCACAGGCAATGACTCTGAATGTGGTAAACTTCCACAGGCACTGAATCTCACTGGGATACAAGTCCGCAGGCTCTGACTCTGAATGGGGTAAACTTCCACAGGCACTGACTCTCACTGGGGTACACTTCCACAGGAACTGACTCTCACTGGGTTACACTTCCACAGGCACTGACTCTGAATGGGGTAAACTTCCACAAGCACTGTCTCTCACTGGAGTACAC
The DNA here is from genome assembly GCF_036365525.1 of Heterodontus francisci. NCBI lineage: Eukaryota > Metazoa > Chordata > Chondrichthyes > Heterodontiformes > Heterodontidae > Heterodontus > Heterodontus francisci. Next base: position 2,865,832 of record NW_027140908.1, on the reverse strand, counting down.
TTCCACAGGCACTGACTCTCACTGGGTTACACTTCCACAGGCACTGACTCTCACTGGGGTACACTTCCACAGGCACTGACTCTGAATGGTGTAAACGTCTACAGGCACTGACTCTGAATGGGGTAAACTTCCACAGGCACTGACTCTGAATGGGGTCAACTTCCACAGGAACTGACTATGACTGGGGTACACTTCCACAGGCAATGACTCTCACTGGGGTACACTTCCACTGGCACTGACTCTGAATGGGTAAAACTTGCACAGGCCCTGACTCTCACTGGGGTACACTTCTAAAGGGACTGACTCTCACTGGGGTACACATCTACAGGTACAGACTCTCACAGGGGTACGCTTCTACAGGGACTGACTCTCACTGCGGTACACTTCTACAGGTACAGACTCTCGCTGGGGTACACTTCTATAGGCACTGACTCTCTCTGGGTTAAAATTCCACCCACACTGACTCGCACTGGGGTGCAGTCCCACAGGCTCTAACTATCACTTGGGTACCTTTCCCTAGGCAATGACTCGAACTCGGGCATATTTCTACTGGCACTGACTCTCTCTGCGGTACAGTTCCACAGGCACTGACTCCCACTTGGGTACACTTCTACAGGCACTGACTCTCACTTGGGTACACTTCTATAGGCACTGACTCTCACTTGGGTACATTTCCACAGGCCCTGACTCTCACTTGGGTACACTTCTACAGGTCCTGACTCTCACTGGGGTACATTTCCACAGGCGCTGACTCTCACTGGGGTACATTTCCACAGGCACTGATTCTCACTGTGGTACACTTATTCAGGCACAGAATCTGAATGGTGTAAACTTCTACAGGTACTGAATCTGAATGGGGTAAACTTCCACAGGCACTGACTCTGAATGGGGTAAACTTCCACAGGCACTGACTCTGACTGGGGTACACTTCCACAGGCAATGACTCTCACTGGGGTACACTTCCACAGACACTGACTCTGAATGGGTTAAACTTGCACAGGCACTGACTCTCACTGGTGTACACTTCCACTGGCACTGACTCTAACTGGGGTACACTTACATAGGCACTGACTCTGAATGGGGTAAACTTCCACAGGCACTGACTCTCACCGGGGTACACTTCCACAGGCACAGACTCTGAATGGGGTAATCTTCCACAGGCACTGACTCTCACTGGGGTACACTTCCACAGGCACCGAGTTTGAATGGGGTAAACTTCCACAGGCACTGAATCTCACTGGAGTACAGTTCCACAGGCACTGACTCACACTGGGGTACACTTCCACAGGCACTGACTCTGAAAGTGGTAAACTTCCACAGGCACTGACACTCACTCGGATCCAGTTCCACATGGACTGACTCTCACAGGGGTACACTTCTACAGGGACTGACTCTCACTGGGGTACACATCTACAGGTACAGACTCTCACTTGGCTACACTTCTGTAGGCAATGACACTCTCTGGGTTAAAATTCCACCCACACTGACTCGCACTGGGGTGCAGTCCCACAGGATCTAACTATCACTTGTGTACCGTTCCACAGGCACTGACTCTCACTGGGGCAAATTTCTACTGGCACTGACTCTCACTTGGATACACTTCTATAGGCACTGACTCTCACTTGGGTACATTTCCACAGGCACTGACTCTCACTTGGGTACACTTCTACAGGCACTGACTCTCACTGGAGTACACTTCTACAGGCACTGACTCTCACTGGAGTACACTTCCACAGGCACTGACTCTCAATGGAGTGCACTTCTACAGGCACTGTCTCTCACTGGGGTACATTTCCACAGGCACTGAATCTCACTTGGGTACACTTCGGCAGACACTGACTCTCACTGGGGTACATTTCCACATTCACTGAATCTCACTTGGGTACACTTCTATAGGCACTATCTCTCACTTGGGTACATTTCCACAGGCACTGACTCTCACTTGGGTACACTTCTACAGGCACTGACTCTTTCTGAGGTACAGTTACACAGGCACTGACTCTCACTTGGGTACACTTCTACAGGCACTGACTCTCACTGGGGTACATTTCCACAGGCACTGACTCTCACTTGGGTACACTTCTACAGGCACAGAATCTGAATGATGTAAACTTCTACAGGTACTGAATCTGAATGGGGTAAACATCCACAGGCACTGACTCTGAATGGCGTAAACTTGCACAGGCACTGACTCTCACTGGGGTACACTTCTGCAGGCACTGAATCTGAATGTGGTAAATTTCTACAGGTACTGAATCTGAATGGGGTAAATTTCCGCAGGCACTGACTCTCACTGGGGTACACTTCCACAGGCATTGACTCTGAATGGGGTAAACTTCCACAGGCACTGACTCTCACTGGGATACACTTCCACAGGCACTGACGCTCACTGAGGTACACTTCCACAGGTACTGACTCTGAATGGGGTAAACTTCCACACGCACTGACTCTGATTGAGGTACATTCCACATGCACTGAATCCAAATGGTGTAAATATCCACAGGCACTGACTCTCACTTGGGTACACTTCGACAGGCACTGACTCTCACTGGGGTGAACTTCCAAAGGCACAGACTCTCACTGGGGTACACTTCCACAGGCACTGACTATGAATGGGGTAAACGTCCACAGGCACTGACTCTGAATGGGGTAATCTTCGACAGGCACTGAATCTGAATGTGGTAAACATCTACAGGTACTGAAACTGAATGGGGTAAACTTCCACAGGCACTGACTCTCACTGGGGTACACTTCCACAGGCACTGACTCAGAATGGGGTAAACTTCCAAAGGCACTGACTCTCACTGGGGTACACTTCCACAGGCACTGACTCTGAATGGGGTAAACTTCCACATGCACTGACTCTGAATGGGGTAAACTTCGACAGGCACTGAATCTGAATGTGGTAAACTTCTACAGGTACTGAATCTGAATGGGGTAAACTTCCACAGGCACTGACTCTCACTGGGGTACACTTCCACAGGCACTGACTCTGAATGGGGTAAACTTCCACATGCACTGACTCTGAATGGGGTGCACTTCCACAGGCACTGACTCTGAAAGTGGTAAACTTCCACAGGCACTGACACTCACTCGGATCCAGTTCCACATGGACTGACTCTCACAGGGGTACACTTCTACAGGGACTGACTCTCACTGGGGTACACATCTACAGGTACAGACTCTCACTGGGCTACACTTCTGTAGGCAATGACACTCTCTGGGTTAAAATTCCACCCACACTGACTCGCACTGGGGTGCAGTCCCACAGGATCTAACTATCACTTGTGTACCGTTCCACAGGCACTGACTCTCACTGGGGCAAATTTCTACTGGCACTGACTCTCACTTGGATACACTTCTATAGGCACTGACTCTCACTTGGGTACATTTCCACAGGCACTGACTCTCACTTGGGTACACTTCTACAGGCACTGACTCTCACTGGAGTACACTTCTACAGGCACTGACTCTCACTGGAGTACACTTCCACAGGCACTGACTCTCAATGGAGTGCACTTCTACAGGCACTGTCTCTCACTGGGGTACATTTCCACAGGCACTGAATCTCACTTGGGTACACTTCGGCAGACACTGACTCTCACTGGGGTACATTTCCACATTCACTGAATCTCACTTGGGTACACTTCTATAGGCACTATCTCTCACTTGGGTACATTTCCACAGGCACTGACTCTCACTTGGGTACACTTCTACAGGCACTGACTCTTTCTGAGGTACAGTTACACAGGCACTGACTCTCACTTGGGTACACTTCTACAGGCACTGACTCTCACTGGGGTACATTTCCACAGGCACTGACTCTCACTTGGGTACACTTCTACAGGCACAGAATCTGAATGATGTAAACTTCTACAGGTACTGAATCTGAATGGGGTAAACATCCACAGGCACTGACTCTGAATGGCGTAAACTTGCACAGGCACTGACTCTCACTGGGGTGCACTTCCACAGGCACTGACTCTGAATGAGGTAAACTTCCATAGGCACAGACTCTCACTGGGGTACACTTCCACATGCACTGAATCTGAATGGGGTAAACTTCCACAGGCATTGACTCTGACTGGGGTACACTTCCATATGCACTCAATATGAATGGGGTAAATTAAATAGCCACTGACTCTCACTGGGGTACACTTCCACAGGCACTGAATCTGAATGGGGTAAACTTCCCCAGGAACTGACTCTGAATGGGGTAAACTTCCACAGGCCCTGACTCTGAATTGTTTACAGTTCCACAGGCAATGACTCTCAGTGGGGTACACTTCGACAGGCACTGACTCTCACTGGGGGACTCTTCGACGGCACTGACTCTCACTGGGGTACACTTCCACTGGCACTGACTCTAACTGGGGTACACTTACATAGGCACTGACACTGATTGGGGTAAACTTCCACAGGCACTGACTCTCACTGGAGTGCTCTTCCACAGGCACTGATTCTGAATGGGGTAATCTTCCACAGGCACTGACTCTCACTGGGGTACACGTCCACAGGCACTGACTCTGAATGGGGTAAACTTCCACAGGCACTGACTCTCACTGGGGTACACTTCCACAGGCACTGACTCTCACTGGGTTACACTTCCACAGTCACTGACTCTGAATGGGGTAAACTTCCACAGGCACTGACTCTCACTGGGGTACACTTCCACAGGCACTGACTCTGACTGGTGTGAACGTCCACATGCACTGACTCTGAATGGGGTAAACTTCGACAGGCACTGAATCTGAATGGGGTAAACTTCCACAGGCACTGACTCTCACTGGGTACACTTCCACAGGCACTGACTCTGAATGGGGTAAACTTCCACAGGTACTGAATCTGAGTGGGGTAAACTTCCACAGGCACTGAGTCTGAAAGGGGTAAACCTCCACCGGCACTGGCACTCACTGCGGTGCACTTCCACAGGCACTGACTCTGAATGAGGGAAACCGCCACAGGCACAGACTCTCACTGGGGTACACTTCCACATGCACTGAATTTGAATGGGGTAAACTTCCACAGGCATTGACTCTCAGTGGGGTACACTTCCACATGCACTCAATACGAATGGGGTAAATTCCACAGCCACTGACTCTCACTGGGGTACACTTCCACAGGCGCTGAATCTGAATGGGGTAAACTTCCACAGGCACTGACTCTGAATTGTTTACAGTTCCACAGGCAATGACTCTCAGTGGCGTACACTTCGACAGGCACTGACTCTCACTGGGGTACTCTTCTACAGGCACTGACACTCACTGGGGTACACATCCACTGGCACTGACTCTAACTGGGGTACACTTACATAGGCACTGACACTGAATGGGGTAAACTTCCACAGGCACTGACTCTCACTGGAGTGCACTTCCACAGGCACTGATTCTGAATGGGGTAAACTTTCACAGGGACTGACTCTCACTGGGGTACACGTCCACAGGCACTGACTCTGAATGGGGTAAACTTCCACAGGCACTGACTCTCACTGGGGTACACTTCCACAGGCACTGACTCTCATTGGGTTACACTTCCACAGGCACTGACTCTGAATGGGGTAAACTTCCACAGGCACTGTCTCTCACTGGAGTACACTTCCACAGGCACTGACTCTAACTGGGGGACACTTCCACAGGCACTGACTCTCACTGGGTTACACTTCCACAGTCACTGACTCTGAATGGGGTAAACTTCCACAGGCACTGACTCTCACTGGGGTACACTTCCACAGGCACTGACTCTGACTGGGGTGAACGTCCACATGCACTGACTCTGAATGGGGTAAACTTCGACAGGCACTGAATCTGAATGGGGTAAACTTCCACAGGCACTGACTCTCACTGGGTACACTTCCACAGGCACTGACTCTGAATGGGGTAAACTTCCACAGGTACTGAATCTGAGTGGGGTAAACTTCCACAGGCACTGAGTCTGAAAGGGGTAAACCTCCACCGGCACTGGCACTCACTGCGGTGCACTTCCACAGGCACTGACTCTGAATGAGGGAAACCGCCACAGGCACAGACTCTCACTGGGGTACACTTCCACATGCACTGAATTTGAATGGGGTAAACTTCCACAGGCATTGACTCTCAGTGGGGTACACTTCCACATGCACTCAATACGAATGGGGTAAATTCCACAGCCACTGACTCTCACTGGGGTACACTTCCACAGGCGCTGAATCTGAATGGGGTAAACTTCCACAGGCACTGACTCTGAATTGTTTACAGTTCCACAGGCAATGACTCTCAGTGGCGTACACTTCGACAGGCACTGACTCTCACTGGGGTACTCTTCTACAGGCACTGACACTCACTGGGGTACACATCCACTGGCACTGACTCTAACTGGGGTACACTTACATAGGCACTGACACTGAATGGGGTAAACTTCCACAGGCACTGACTCTCACTGGAGTGCACTTCCACAGGCACTGATTCTGAATGGGGTAAACTTTCACAGGCACTGACTCTCACTGGGGTACACGTCCACAGGCACTGACTCTGAATGGGGTAAACTTCCACAGGCACTGACTCTCACTGGGGTACACTTCCACAGGCACTGACTCTCATTGGGTTACACTTCCACAGGCACTGACTCTGAATGGGGTAAACTTCCACAGGCACTGTCTCTCACTGGAGTACACTTCCACAGGCACTGACTCTAACTGGGGGACACTTCCACAGGCACTGACTCTCACTGGGGTACACTTCCACAGGCACTGACTCTGAATGGTGTAAACTTCTACAGGCACTGACTCTGAATGGGGTAAACTTCCACAGGCACTGACTCTGAATGGAGTAAACTTCCACAGTCACTGACTCTGACTGGGGTACACTTCCACAGGCAATGACTCTCACTGGGGTACACTTCCACAGGCACTGACTCAGAATGGGTTAAACTTGCACAGGCCCTGACTCTCACTGGGGTACACTTCTGCAGGGACTGACTATCACTGGGGTACACTTCTACAGGTACAGACTCTCACAGGGGTAAGCTTCTACAGGGACTGACTCTCACTGGGGTACACTTCTACAGGTACAGACTCACACTGTGGTACACTTCTATAGGCACTGACTCTCTCTGGGTTAAAATTCCACCCACACTGACTCGCACTGGGGTGCAGTCCCACAGGCTCTAACTATCACTTGGGTATGGTTCCCTAGGCAATGACTCGAACTAGGGCAAATTTCTACTGGCACTGACTCTCTCTGAGGTACAGTTCCACAGGCACTGACTCTCACTTGGGTACAATTCTACAGGCACTGACTCTCACTTGGGTACACTTCTAAAAGCACTGACTCTCACTTGGGTACATTTCCACAGGCACTGACTCTCACTGGGGTACACTTCTGCAGGCACTGACTCTGAATGGGGTAAACTTCCACAGGCACTGACTCTGAATGGGGTAAACCTCGGCAGGCACTGAATCTGAATGTGGTAAACATCTATAGGTACTGAATCTGAATGGGGTAAACTTCCACAGGCACTAACTCTCACTGGGGTACACTTCCACAGGCACTGACTCTGAATGGGGTAAACTTCCACATGTACTGAATCTGAATGGGGTACACTTCCACAGGCACTGAGTCTGAAAGGGGTAAACTTCCACAGGCACTGACACTCACTGGGGTGCACTTCCACAGGCACTGATTCTGAATGAGGTAATCTTCCACAGGCACAGACTCTCTCTGGGTTACACTTCCACATGCACTGAATCTGAATGGGGTAAACGTCCACAGGCATTGACTCTCACTGGGGTACCCTTCCACAGGTACTGAATCTGAATGGGGTAAACTTCCACAGGCACTGACTCTCACTGGGATACACTTCCACAGGCACTGACGCTCACTGAGGTACACTTCCACAGGTACTGACTCTGAATGGGGTAAACTTCCACACGCACTGACTCTGATTGAGGTACATTCCACATGCACTGAATCCAAATGGTGTAAACATCCACAGGCACTGACTCTCACTTGGGTACACTTCGACAGGCACTGACTCTCACTGGGGTGAACTTCCAAAGGCACTGACTCTCACTGGGGTACACTTCCACAGGCACTGACTATGAATGGGGTAAACGTCCACAGGCACTGACTCTGAATGGGGTAATCTTCGACAGGCACTGAATCTGAATGTGGTAAACTTCTACAGGTACTGAATCTGAATGGGGTAAACTTCCACAGGCACTGACTCTCACTGGGGTACACTTCCACAGGCACTGACTCAGAATGGGGTAAACTTCCAAAGGCACTGACTCTCACTGGGGTACACTTCCACAGGCACTGACTCTGAATGTGGTAAACTTCCACATGCACTGACTCTGAATGGGGTAAACTTCGACAGGCACTGAATCTGAATGTGGTAAACTTCTACAGGTACTGAATCTGAATGGGGTAAACTTCCACAGGCACTGACTCTCACTGGGGTACACTTCCACAGGCACTGACTCTGAATGGGGTAAACTTCCACATGTACTGAATCTGAATGGGGTAAACTTCCACAGGCACTGAGTCTGAAAGGGGTAAACTTCCACAGGCACTGACACTCACTGGGGTGCACTTCCACAGGCACTGATTCTGAATGAGGTAATCTTCCACAGGCACAGACTCTCTCTGGGTTACACTTCCACATGCACTGAATCTGAATGGGGTAAACGTCCACAGGCATTGACTCTCACTGGGGTACCCTTCCACAGGCACTGAATCTGAATGGGGTAAACTTCCCCAGGAACTGACTCCGAATGGGGTAAACTTCCACAGGCACTGACTCTGAATTGGTTACAGTTCCACAGGCAATGACTCTCAGTGGGGTACACTTCGACAGGCACTGACTCTCACTGGGGTACACTTCTACAGGCACTGACTCTCACTGGAGTGCTCTTCCACAGGCAATGACTCTGAATGTGGTAAACTTCGACAGGCACTGAATCTCACTGGGATACAAGTCCACAGGCTCTGACTCTGAATGGGGTAAACTTCCACAGGCACTGACTCTCACTGGGGTACACTTCCACAGGAACTGACTCTCACTGGGTTACACTTCCACAGGCACTGACTCTGAATGGGGTAAACTTCCACAAGCACTGTCTCTCACTGGAGTACACTTCCACAGGCACTGACTCTCACTGGGTTACACTTCCACAGGCACTGACTCTCACTGGGGTACACTTCCACAGGCACTGACTCTGAATGGTGTAAACGTCTACAGGCACTGACTCTGAATGGGGTAAACTTCCACAGGCACTGACTCTGAATGGGGTCAACTTCCACAGGAACTGACTATGACTGGGGTACACTTCCACAGGCAATGACTCTCACTGGGGTACACTTCCACTGGCACTGACTCTGAATGGGTAAAACTTGCACAGGCCCTGACTCTCACTGGGGTACACTTCTAAAGGGACTGACTCTCACTGGGGTACACTTCTACAGGTACAGACTCTCACAGGGGTACGCTTCTACAGGGACTGACTCTCACTGCGGTACACTTCTACAGGTACAGACTCTCACTGGGGTACACTTCTATAGGCACTGACTCTCTCTGGGTTAAAATTCCACCCACACTGACTCGCACTGGGGTGCAGTCCCACAGGCTCTAACTATCACTTGGGTACCTTTCCCTAGGCAATGACTCGAACTCGGGCATATTTCTACTGGCACTGACTCTCTCTGCGGTACAGTTCCACAGGCACTGACTCCCACTTGGGTACACTTCTACAGGCACTGACTCTCACTTGGGTACACTTCTATAGGCACTGACTCTCACTTGGGTACATTTCCACAGGCCCTGACTCTCACTTGGGTACACTTCTACAGGCCCTGACTCTCACTGGGGTACATTTCCACAGGCGCTGACTCTCACTGGGGTACATTTCCACAGGCACTGACTCTCACTGTGGTACACTTATTCAGGCACAGAATCTGAATGGTGTAAACTTCTACAGGTACTGAATCTGAATGGGGTAAACTTCCACAGGCACTGACTCTGAATGGGGTAAACTTCCACAGGCACTGACTCTGACTGGGGTACACTTCCACAGGCAATGACTCTCACTGGGGTACACTTCCACAGACACTGACTCTGAATTGGTTAAACTTGCACAGGCACTGACTCTCACTGGTGTACACTTCCACTGGCACTGAATCTAACTGGGGTACACTTACATAGGCACTGACTCTGAATGGGGAAAACTTCCACAGGCACTGACTCTCACCGGGGTACACTTCCAAAGGCACAGACTCTGAATGGGGTAATCTTCCACAGGCACTGACTCTCACTGGGGTACACTTCCACAGGCACCGAGTTTGAATGGGGTAAACTTCCACAGGCACTGACTCTCACTGGAGTACAGTTCCACAGGCACTGACTCACACTGGGGTACACTTCCACAGGCACTGACTCTGAAAGGGGTAAACCTCCACAGGCACTGTCTCTCTACTGGAGTACACTTCCACAGGCACTGACTCTGAATGGGGTGCACTTCCACAGGCACTGACTCTGAAAGTGGTAAACTTCCACAGGCACTGACACTCACTCGGATCCAGTTCCACATGGACTGACTCTCACAGGGGTACACTTCTACAGGGACTGACTCTCACTGGGGTACACATCTACAGGTACAGACTCTCACTGGGCTACACTTCTGTAGGCAATGACACTCTCTGGGTTAAAATTCCACCCACACTGACTCGCACTGGGGTGCAGTCCCACAGGATCTAACTATCACTTGTGTACCGTTCCCTAGGCAATGACTCGAACTGGGGCAAATTTCTACTGGCACTGACTCTCTCTGAGAGACAGTTCCACAGGCACTGACTCTCACTGGGGTACATTTCCACAGGCACTGACTCTCACTTGGGTACACTTCTACAGGCACTGACTCTCACAGGGGTACAGTTCCACAGGCACTGACTCTCACTTGGATACACTTCTATAGGCACTGACTCTCACTTGGGTACATTTCCACAGGCACTGACTCTCACTTGGGTACACTTCTACAGGCACTGACTCTCACTGGAGTACACTTCTACAGGCACTGACTCTCACTGGAGTACACTTCCACAGGCACTGACTCTCAATGGAGTGCACTTCTACAGGCACTGTCTCTCACTGGGGTACATTTCCACAGGCACTGAATCTCACTTGGGTACACTTCTGCAGACACTGACTCTCACTGGGGTACATTTCCATATTCACTGAATCTCACTTGGGTACACTTCTATAGGCACTATCTGTCACTTGGGTACATTTCCACAGGCGCTGACTCTCACTTGGGTACACTTCTACAGGCACTGACTCTTTCTGAGGTACAGTTACACAGGCACTGACTCTCACTTGGGTACACTTCTACAGGCACTGACTCTCACTGGGGTACATTTCCACAGGCACTGACTCTCACTTGGGTACACTTCTACAGGCACAGAATCTGAATGATGTAAACTTCTACAGGTACTGAATCTGAATGGGGTAAACATCCACAGGCACTGACTCTGAATGGCGTAAACTTCCACAGGCACTGACTCTCACTGGGGTACACTTCTGCAGGCACTGAATCTGAATGTGGTAAATTTCTACAGGTACTGAATCTGAATGGGGTAAATTTCCACAGGCACTGACTCTGACTGAGGTACACTTCCACAGTTACTGACTCTGAATGGGGTAAACTTCCACACGCACTGACTCTGATTGGGGTACACTTCCACATGCACTGAATCTAAATTGGGTAAAAATCCACAGGCAATGACTCTCAGTGGGGTACACTTCGATAGGCACTGACACTTCCTGGGGTAAACTTCCAAAGGCACTGACTCTGAATGGGGTAAATTCCACAGGCACTGACTCTCACTTGGGTACACTTCGACAGGCACTGACTCTCACTGGGGTAAACTTCCAAAGGCACTGACACTCACTGGGGTACACTTCCACAGGCACTGACTATGAATGGGGTAAACTTCCACAGGCACTGACTCTGAATGGGGTAAACTTCGACAGGCACTGAATCTGAATGTGGTAAACTTCTACAGGTACTGAATCTGAATGGGGTAAACTTCCACAGGCACTGACTCTCACTGGGGTACGCTTCCACAGGCAGTGACTCCGAATGGGGTAAACTTCCACAGGCACTGACTCACATTGGGGTACACTTCCGCAGGTACTGACTCTGAATGGGGTAAACTTCCACAGGCACTGACTCTGAATGGGGTGAACTTCGACAGGCACAGAATCTGAATGTGGTAAACTTCTACAGGTACTGAATCTGAATGGGGTAAACTTCCATAGGCACTAACTCTCACTGGGGTACACTTCCACAGGCAATGACTCTCACTGGGGTAAACTTCCACAGGCACTGACTCTGAATGGGGTAAACTTCCACAGGTACTGAATCTGAATGGGGTAAACTTCCACAGGCACTGAGTCTGAAAGGGGTAAACTTCCACAGGCACTGACACTCACTGGGGTGCACTTCCACAGGCACTGACTCTGAATGAGGTAAACTTCCACAGGCACAGACTCTCACTGGGGTACACTTCCACATGCACTGAATCTGAATTGGGTAAATTCCACAGCCACTGACTCTCACTGGGGTACACTTCCACAGGCAAAGAATCTGAATGGGGTAAACTTCCCCAGGAACTGACTCCGAATGGGGTAAACTTCCACAGGCACAGACTCTGAATTGGTTACAGTTCCACAGGCAATGACTCTCAGTGGGGTACACTTCGACAGGCACTGACTCTCACTGGGGTACACTTCTACAGGCACTGACTCCCACTGGGGTACACTTTCCACTGGCACTGACTCTAACTGGGGTACACTTACATAGGCACTGACACTGAATGGAGTAAACTTCCACAGGCAGTGACTCTCACTGGAGTGCTCTTCCACAGGCACTGACTCTGAATGTGGTAAACTTCCACAGGCACTGAATCTCACTGGGGTACACGTCCACAGGCTCTGACTCTGAATGGGGTACACTTGCACAGGCACTGACTCTCACTGGGTTACACTTCCACAGGCACTGACTCTGAATGGGGTTAACTTCCACAGGCATTGTCTCTCACTGGAGTACACTTCCACAGGCACTGACTCTCACTGGGGGACTCTTCCACAGGCACTGACTCTCACTGGGGTACACTTCCACAGGCACTGACTCTGAATGGTGTAAACCTCTACAGGCACTGACTCTGAATGGGATAAACTTCCACAGGCACTGACTCTGAATGGGGTAAACTTCCACAGGCACTGACTCTGACTGGGGTACACTTCCACAGGCACAGACTCTCACTGGGGTACACTTCCACATGCACTCAATATGAATGGGGTAAATTCCACAGCCACTGACTCTAACTGGGGTACACTTCCACAGGCACTGAATCTGAATGGGGTAAACTTCCCCAGGAACTGATTCCGAATGGGGTAAACTTCCACAGGCACTGACTCTGAATTGGTTACAGTTCCACAGGCAATGACTCTCAGTGGGGTACACTTCGACAGGCACTGACTCTCACTGGGGTACACTTCTACAGGCACTGACTCCCACTGGGGTACACTTTCCACTGGCACTGACTCTAACTGGGGTACACTTACATAGGCACTGACACTGAATGGAGTAAACTTCCACAGGCAGTGACTCTCACTGGAGTGCTCTTCCACAGGCACTGACTCTGAATGTGGTAAACTTCCACAGGCACTGAATCTCACTGGGGTACACGTCCACAGGCTCTGACTCTGAATGGGGTACACTTGCACAGGCACTGACTCTCACTGGGTTACACTTCCACAGGCACTGACTCTGAATGGGGTAAACTTCCACAGGCATTGTCTCTCACTGGGGTACACTTCCACAGGCACTGACTCTCACTGGGGGACTCTTCCACAGGCACTGACTCTCACTGGGGTACACTTCCACAGGCACTGACTCTGAATGGTGTAAACCTCTACAGGCACTGACTCTGAATGGGGTAAACTTCCACAGGCACTGACTCTGAATGGGGTAAACTTCCACAGGCACTGACTCTGACTGGGGTACACTTCCACAGGCACAGACTCTCACTGGGGTACACTTCCACATGCACTCAATATGAATGGTGTAAATTCCACAGCCACTGACTCTCACTGGGGTACACTTCCACAGGCACTGAACCTGAATGGGGTAAACTTCCCCAGGAACTGACTCCGAATGGGGTAAACTTCCACAGGCACTGACTCTGAATTGGTTACAGTTCCACAGGCAATGACTCACAGTGGGGTACACTTCGACAGGCACTGACTCTCACTGGGCTACAGTTCTACAGGCACTGACTCCCACTGGGGTACACTTCCACTGGCACTGACTCTAACTGGGGTACACTTACATAGGCACTGACACTGAATGGGGTAAAATTCCACAGGCACTGACTCTCACTGGAGTGCTCTTCCACAGGCACTGATTCTGAATGTGGTAAACTTCCACAGGCACTGAATCTCACTGGGGTACACGACCACAGGCACTGACTCTGAATGTGGTAAACTTCCACAGGCACTGAATCTCACTGGGGTACACGTCCACAGGCTCTGACTCTGAATGGGGTACACTTCCACAGGCACTGACTCTCACTGGGTTACACTTCCACAGGCACTGACTCTGAATGGTGTAAACTTCTACAGGCACTGACTCTGAATGGGGTAAACTTCCACAGGCACTGACTCTGAATGGGGTAAACTTCCACATGCACTGACTCTGACTGGGGTACACTTCCACAGGCAATGACTCTCACTGGGGTACACTTCCACTGGCACTGACTCTGAATGGTTTAAACTTGCACAGGCCCTGACTCTCACTGGGGTACACTTCTACAGGGACTGACTCTCACTGGGGTACACTTCTACAGGTACAGACTCTCACAGGGGTACGCTTCTACAGGGACTGACTCTCACTGGGGTACACTTCTACAGGTACAGACTCTCACTGGGGTACACTTCTATAGGCACGGACTCTCTCTGGGTTAAAATTCCACCCACACTGACTCGCACAGGGTTGCAGTCCCACAGGCTCTAACTATCACTTGGGTACCGTTCCCTAGGCAATGACTCGAACTCGGGCATATTTCTACTGGCACTGACTCTCTCTGAGGTACAGTTCCACAGGCACTGACTCTCACTTGGGTACACTTCTACAGGCACTGACTCTCACTTGGGTACACTTCTACAGGCACTGACTCTCACTGGGGTACATTTCCACAGGCACTGACTCTCACTGGGGTACATTTCCACAGGCTCTGACTCTCACTGTGGTACACTTAATCAGGCACTGAATCTGAAAGGTGTAAACTTCTACAGGTACTGAATCTGAATGGGGTAAACTTCCACAGGCACTGACTCTGAATGGGTTAAACTTGCACAGGCACTGACTCTCACTGGGGTACACTTCCACTGGCACTGACTCTAACTGGGGTACACTTACATAGACACTGACTCTGAATTTGGTAAACTTCCACAGGCACTGACTCTCACCGGGGTACACTTCCACAGGCACAGACTCTGAATGGGGTAATCTTCCACAGGCACTGACTCTGATTGGGGTACACTTCCACATGCACTGAATCTGAATGGGGTAAACATCCACAGGCAATGACTCTCAGTGGGGTACACTTCGATAGGCACTGACACTTCCTGGGGTAAACTTCCAAAGGCACTGACTCTGAATGGGGTAAACGTCCACAGGCAATGACTCTCAGTGGGGTACACTTCGATCGGCAGTGACAGTTACTGGGGTAAACTTCCACAGGCACTGACTCTCACTGGAGTACACTTCCACAGGCACTGACTCAGAATGGGGTAAAATTCCACAGGCAATGACTCTCAGTGGGTTTCACCTCGATAGGCACTGACACTTACTGTGGTAAACTTCCACAGGCACTGACTCTCTCTGGAGAACGCTTCCACAGGCACTGACTCTGAATGGGGTAAACTTGCACAGGCACTGACTCTCACTGGAGTACACTTCCACAGGCACCGACTCTGAATGGGGATATCTTCCACAGGCACTGACTCTCTCTGGAGAACGCTTCCACAGGCACTGACTCTGAATGGGGTAAACTTCCACAGGCACTGACTCTCACTGGAGTACAGTTCCACAGGCACTGACTCACACTGGGGTACACTTCCACAGGCACTGACTCTGAATGGGGTAAACTTCCACAGGCACTGACTCTCACTTGGGTACACGTCTACAGGCACTGACTCTCACTGGAGTACACTTCTACAGGCACTGACTCTAACTGGGGTACACTTACATAGGCACTGACACTGAATGGAGTAAACTTCCACAGGCAGTGACTCTCACTGGAGTGCTCTTCCACAGGCACTGACTCTGAATGGGGTAAATTCCACAGCCACTGACTCTCACTGGGGTACACTTCCACAGGCAAAGAATCTGAATGGGGTAAACTTCCCCAGGAACTGACTCCGAATGGGGTAAACTTCCACAGGCATTGTCTCTCACTGGGGTACACTTCCACAGGCACTGACTCTCACTGGGGGACTCTTCCACAGGCACTGACTCTCACTGGGGTACACTTCCACAGGCACTGACTCTGAATGGTGTAAACCTCTACAGGCACTGACTCTGAATGGGGTAAACTTCCACAGGCACTGACTCTGAATGGGGTAAACTTCCACAGGCACTGACTCTGACTGGGGTACACTTCCACAGGCACAGACTCTCACTGGGGTACACTTCCACATGCACTCAATATGAATGGTGTAAATTCCACAGCCACTGACTCTCACTGGGGTACACTTCCACAGGCACTGAATCTGAATGGGGTAAACTTCCCCAGGAACTGCCTCCGAATGGGGTAAACTTCCACAGGCACTGACTCTGAATTGGTTACAGTTCCACAGGCAATGACTCTCAGTGGGGTACACTTCGACAGGCACTGACTCTCACTGGGCTACAGTTCTACAGGCACTGACTCCCACTGGGGTACACTTCCACTGGCACTGACTCTAACTGGGGTACACTTACATAGGCACTGACACTGAATGGGGTAAAATTCCACAGGCACTGACTCTCACTGGGGTACACGACCACAGGCACTGACTCTGAATGTGGTAAACTTCCACAGGCACTGAATCTCACTGGGGTACACGTCCACAGGCTCTGACTCTGAATGGGGTACACTTCCACAGGCACTGACTCTCACTGGGTTACACTTCCACAGGCACTGACTCTGAATGGTGTAAACTTCTACAGGCACTGACTCTGAATGGGGTAAACTTCCACAGGCACTGACTCTGATTGGGGTAAACTTCCATATGCACTGACTCTGACTGGGGTACACTTCCACAGGCAATGACTCTCACTGGGGTACACTTCCACTGGCACTGACTCTGAATGGTTTAAACTTGCACAGGCCCTGACTCTCACTGGGGTACACTTCTACAGGGACTGACTCTCACTGGGGTACACTTCTACAGGTACAGACTCTCACAGGGGTACGCTTCTACAGGGACTGACTCTCACTGGGGTACACTTCTACAGGTACAGACTCTCACTGGGGTACACTTCTATAGGCACGGACTCTCTCTGGGTTAAAATTCCACCCACACTGACTCGCACAGGGTTGCAGTCCCACAGGCTCTAACTATCACTTGGGTACCGTTCCCTAGGCAATGACTCGAACTCGGGCATATTTCTACTGGCACTGACTCTCTCTGAGGTACAGTTCCACAGGCACTGACTCTCACTTGGGTACACTTCTACAGGCACTGACTCTCACTTGGGTACACTTCTACAGGCACTGACTCTCACTGGGGTACATTTCCACAGGCACTGACTCTCACTGGGGTACACTTAATCAGGCACTGAATCTGAAAGGTGTAAACTTCTACAGGTACTGAATCTGAATGGGGTAAACTTCCACAGGCACTGACTCTGAATGGGTTAAACTTGCACAGGCACTGACTCTCACTGGGGTACACTTCCACTGGCACTGACTCTAACTGGGGTACACTTACATAGACACTGACTCTGAATTTGGTAAACTTCCACAGGCACTGACTCTCACCGGGGTACACTTCCACAGGCACAGACTCTGAATGGGGTAATCTTCCACAGGCACTGACTCTGATTGGGGTACACTTCCACATGCACTGAATCGGAATGGGGTAAACATCCACAGGCAATGACTCTCAGTGGGGTACACTTCGATAGGCACTGACACTTCCTGGGGTAAACTTCCAAAGGCACTGACTCTGAATGGGGTAAACGTCCACAGGCAATGACTCTCAGTGGGGTACACTTCGATCGGCAGTGACAGTTACTGGGGTAAACTTCCACAGGCACTGACTCTCACTGGAGTACACTTCCACAGGCACTGACTCAGAATGGGGTAAAATTCCACAGGCAATGACTCTCAGTGGGTTTCACCTCGATAGGCACTGACACTTACTGTGGTAAACTTCCACAGGCACTGACTCTCTCTGGAGAACGCTTCCACAGGCACTGACTCTGAATGGGGTAAACTTGCACAGGCACTGACTCTCACTGGAGTACACTTCCACAGGCACCGACTCTGAATGGGGATATCTTCCACAGGCACTGACTCTCTCTGGAGAACGCTTCCACAGGCACTGACTCTGAATGGGGTAAACTTCCACAGGCACTGACTCTCACTGGAGTACAGTTCCACAGGCACTGACTCACACTGGGGTACACTTCCACAGGCACTGACTCTGAATGGGGTAAACTTCCACAGGCACTGACTCTCACTTGGGTACACGTCTACAGGCACTGACTCTCACTGGAGTACACTTCTACAGGCACTGACTCTCACTGGAGTACACTTCCACAGGCACTGACTCTCACTGGAGTGCACTTCTACAGGGACTGTCTCTCACCTGTGTACATTTCCACAGGCACTGAATCTCACTTGGGTTCACTTCGACAGGCACTGACTCTCACTTGGGTACACTTCTACAGACACTGACTCTCACTTGGGTACATTTCCACAGGCACTGACTCTCACTTGGGTACACCTCTACAGGCACTGACTCTTTCTGAGGTACAGTTCCACAGGCACTGACTCTCACTTGGGTACACTTCTACAGGCACTGACTCTCACTGGGGTACATTTCCACAGGCACTGACTCTCACTTGGGTACACGTCTCTAGGCACTGACTTTCACTTGGGTACATTTCCACAGGCACTTACTCTCACTTTGGTACACTTCTACAGGCACTGACTCTCGCTTGGGTACACTTCCACAGGCACTGACTCTGAATGGGTTAAACTTGCACAGGCACTGACTCTCACTGGCATACACGTCCACTGGCACTGACTCTCACTGGGGTACACTTACATAGGCACTGACTCTGAATGGTGTAAACTTCTACAGGTACTGAATCTGAATGGGTTAAACATCCACAGGCACTGACTCTAAATGGCGTAAACTTCCACTGGCACTGACTCTGACTGGGGAACACGTCCACAGGCAATGACTCTCACTGGGGTACACTTCCACAGGCACTGACTCTGAATGGGTTAAACTTGCACAGGCACTGACTCTCACCGGCATACACTTCCACTGCCACTGACTCTCACTGGGGTACACTTACATAGGCACTGACTCTGAATGGGGTGAACTTCCACAGGCACTGACTCTCACCGGGGCACACTTCCACAGGCACTGACTCTGAATGGGGTAATCTTCCACAGTCACTGACTCTCAGTGGGGTACACTTCTACAGGCACTGAATCTGAATGTGGTAAACTTCTACATTTACTGAATCTGAATGGGGTAAAATTCCACAGGCACTGACTCCCACTGGGATACAATTCCACAGGCACTGACTCTGAATGGGGTAAACTTCCACAGGCACTGACTCTGATAGGGGTGCACTTCCACATGCACTGAATCTGAATGGGGTAAACATCCACAGGCACTGACACTCACTGGAGTACACTACCGCAGGCACTGACTCTGAATGGGGTAAACTTCCACAGGCACTGACTCTCACTGGAGAACACTTCCACAGGCACTGACTCTGAATGGGGTAAACGTCCACAGGCACTGTCTCTCACTGGAGTGCACTTCCACAGGCAATGACTCTCACTGGGGTACACATCCACAGGCACTGACTCTGAATGGGTTAAACTTCCACAGGCACTGACACTCACTGTGGTAAACTTCCACAGGCACTGACTCTGAATGGGTTAAAATTCCACAGGCACTGACTCTCACTGGGGTAAACTTCCACAGGCACTGACTCTCACTGGGGTTCACTTCCACAGGTTCTGTCACTGAATGGGGTAAACTTCCACAGGCAGTGACTCTGAAAGGGGTAATCTTCTACAGACATTGAATCTGAATGGGGTAAACTTCTACAGGAACTGAATCTGCATGGGGTAAACTTCCACAGGCACTGACTCTCACTGGAGTGCACTTCTACAGGGACTGTCTCTCACCTGTGTACATTTCCACAGGCACTGAATCTCACTTGGGTTCACTTCGACAGGCACTGACTCTCACTTGGGTACACTTCTACAGACACTGACTCTCACTGGGGGTACATTTCCACATTCACTGACTCTCACTTGGGTACACTTCTATAGGCACTGACTCTCACTTGGGTACATTTCCACAGGCACTGACTCTCACTTGGGTACACTTCTACAGGCACTGACTCTCACTGGGGTACATTTCCACAGGCACTGACTCTCATTTGGGTACACTTCTGCAGTCACTGACACTGAATGGGGTAAACTTCCACAGGCACTGACTCTCACTGGGGGACACTTCCACAGGTACTGACACAGGATGGGGTAAACATCCACAGGCACTGACTCTGAATGGTGTAAACTTCCAAAGGCACTGATTCTGAATGGCGTAAACCTCTACAGGAACTGAATCTGCATGGGGTAAACTTCCACAGGCACTGACTCACAATGGGGGACACTTCCACAGGCACTGACTCTGAATGGGGTAAACTTCCACAGGCACTGACTCTCACTGGGGGACACTTCCACAGGTACTGACACAGGATGGGGTAAACTTCCACAGGCACTGATTCTGAATGGCGTAAACTTCTAGAGGCAATGACTCTCACTGGGGTAAACGTCCACAGGCACTGACTCTGAATGGGGTAAACTTCCACAGGCACTGACTCTCACTGGGGTACACTTCCACAGGCACTGAATCTGAATGGGGTAAACTTCCACAGGCACCGACTCTCACTTGGGATCTCTTCTTCAGGCACTGACACTCACTTGGGTACACTTCTACAGGCACTGACTCTCACTTGGGTACACTTCTGCAGGCACTGACTGTCACTGGTGTAACTTTCCACATGCACTGACTCTGAATGGGATACAGTTCTATAGGCAGTGACTCCTAATGGAGAGCCGCTCCCCAGCCACTGAATCTCACTGGGGTACACTTCTACAGGCACTGACTCTCACAGGGGTACATTTCCACTGGCGCTGACTCTCACTGGGTACACTTCCACAGTCAATGACTCTCACTGGGGTACACTTCCACAGGCACTGACTCTGAATGGGTTAAACTTCCACAGTCACTGACTCTCACTGGTGTACATTTCCACAGGCACAGATTCTCAATTGGGTACACTTCTACAGGCACTGTCTCTCACTTGGGTACACGTCTACAGGCACTGACTCTCACTGGGGTACATTTCCACAGGCACTGACTCTCACTGGGGTACATTTCCACAGGCACTGACTCTCACTTGGGTACACTTCTACTGGCACTGAATCTGAATGTGGTAAACTTCCACAGGAACAGACTCTCACTTGGGTACACTTCTACAGGCACTGACTCTCACTGGGTACATTTCCACATGCACTGACTCACACTGTGGTACATTTCCACAGGCACTGACTCTCACTTGGGTACACTTCTGCAGGCATTGACTCTCACTTGGGTACACTTGTGCAGCCTCTGACTCTCACTTGAGTACATTTCCACAGGCACTGACTCTCACAGGGATACATATTAACTGTCACTGAATCTCACTGGGGTTCACTTCTACAGGCACTGAATCTGAATGGGGTAAACTTCTACAGGTACTGAATCTGAATGGGGAAAACATCCACAGGCATTGACTCCCACTTTTGTAAACTTCCACAGGCACTGACTCTGAATGGGGTAAACTTCCACAGGCACTGACTCTCACTGGAGTACACTTCCACAGGCCCTGACTCTGAATGGGGTAAACGTCCACAGGCACTAATTCTGAATGGGGTACACTGCCACAGGCACTGAAAATGAATGGGGTAAACTTCCACAGGCACTGATTCTGAATGGCGTAAACTTCTAGAGGCAATGACTCTCACTGGGGTAAACGTCCACAGGCACTGGCTCTCACTGGGGTACACTTCCACAGGCACTGACTCTGAATGGGGTGCACTTCCACAGGCACTGACTCTGAAAGTGGTAAACTTCCACAGGCACTGACACTCACTCGGATCCAGTTCCACAGGGACTGACTCTCACAGGGGTACACTTCTACAGGGACTGACTCTCACTGGGGTACACTTCTACAGGTACAGAATCTCACTGGGCTACACTTCTGTAGGCAATGACACTCTCTGGGTTAAAATTCCACCCACACTGACTCGCACTGGGGTGCAGTCCCACAGGCTCTAACTATCACTTGGGTACCGTTCCCTAGGCAATGACTCGAACTGGGGCAATTTTCTACTGGCACTGACTCTCTGAGAGACAGTTCCACAGGCACTGACTCTCACTGGGATACATTTCCACAGGCACTGACTCTCACTTGGGTACACTTCTACAGGCACTGACCCTCACTGGGGTACATTTCAACAGGCACTGACTCTCACTTGGGTACACTTCTATAGGCACTGACTCTCACTTGGGTACATTTCCACAGGCACTGACTCTCACTTGGGTACACTTCTACAGGCATTGTCTCTCACTGGGGTACATTTCTACAGGCTATGACTCTCACTTGGGTACACTTCTACAGGCACTGACTCTCACTTGGGTACACTTCTACAGGCACTGACTCTCACTGGAGTACAATTCCACAGGCACTGACTCTACTGGGGGACACTTCCACAGGCACTGACTATCTCTGAGAGACAGTTCCACAGGCACTGGCTCTCACTGGGGTACAGTTCCACAGGCACTGACTCTCACTTGGATACACTTCTATAGGCACTGACTCTCACTTGGGTACATTTCCAAAGGCACTGACTCTCACTTGGGTACACTTCTACAGGCACTGACTCTCACTGGAGGACAATTCTACAGGCACTGACTCTCACCGGAGTACACTTCCACAGGCACTGACTCTCACTGGAGTACACTTCTGCAGGCACTGTCTCTCACTGGGGTACATTTCCACACGCACTGAATCTCACTTGGGTACACTTCGACAGGCACTGACTCTCACTTGGGTACACTTCTACAGACACTGACTCTCACTGAGGTACATTTCCACAATCACTGACTCTCACTTGGGTTCACTTCTATAGGCACTGACTCTCACCTGGGTACATTTCCACAGGCACTGACTCACACTTGGGTACACATCTACAGGCACTGACTCTCTCTGAGGTATAGTTCCACAGGCACTGACTCTCACTTGGGTACACTTCTACAGGCACTGACTCTCACTGGGGTACATTTCCACAGGCACTGACAGCCACTTGGGTACACTTCTATAGGCACTGACTCTCACTTGGGTACATTTCCACAGGCACTGACTCTCACTTGGGTACATTTCCACAGGCACTGACTCTCACTTGGGTACACTTCTACAGGCACTGTCTACAGGCACTGAATCTGAATGGTGTAAACTTCGACAGGTACTGAATCTGAATGGGTTAAACTTCCACAGGCACTGACACTCACTGTGGTAAACTTCCACAGGCACTGACTCTGAATGGGTTAAAATTCCACAGGCACTGACTCTCACTGGGGTAAACTTCCACAGGCACTGACTCTCACTGGGGTTCACTTCCACAGGTTCTGACACTGAATGGGGTAAACTTCCACAGGCAGTGACTCTGAAAGGGGTAATCTTCTACAGACACTGAATCTGAATGGGGTAAACTTCTACAGGAACTGAATCTGCATGGGGTAAACTTCCACAGGCACTGACTCTCACTGGAGTGCACTTCTGCAGGGACTGTCTCTCACCTGAGTACATTTCCACAGGCACTGAATCTCACTTGGGTTCACTTCGACAGGCACTGACTCTCACTTGGGTACACTTCTACAGACACTGACTCTCACTGGGGTACATTTCCACATTCACTGACTCTCACTTGGGTACACTTCTATAGGCACTGACTCTCACTTGGGTACATTTTCACAGGCACTGACTCTCACTTGGGTACACTTCTACAGGCACTGACTCTTTCTGAGGTACAGTTCCACAGGCACTGACTCTCACTTGGGTACACTTCTGCAGGCACTGACTCTCACTGGGGTACATTTCCACAGGCACTGACTCTCACTTGGGTACACTTCTGCAGTCACTGACACTGAATGGGGTAAACTTCCACAGGCACTGACTCTCACTGGGGGACACTTCCACAGGTACTGACACAGGATGGGGTAAACTTCCACAGGCACTGACTCTGAATGGTGTAAACGTCCAAAGGCACTGATTCTGAATGGCGTAAACTTCTACAGGAACTGAATCTGCATGGGGTAAACTTCCACAGGCACTGACTCACACTGGGGGACACTTCCACAGGCACTGACTCTGAATGGGGTAAACTTCCACAGGCACTGACTCTCACTGGGGGACACTTCCACAGGTACTGACACAGGATGGGGTAAACTTCCACAGGCACTGACTCTGAATGGTGTAAACTTCCAAAGGCACTGATTCTGAATGGCGTAAACTTCTAGAGGCAATGACTCTCACTGGGGTAAACGTCCACAGGCACTGACTCTGAATGGGGTAAACTTCCACAGGCACTGACTCTCACTGGGGTACACTTCCACAGGCACTGAATCTGAATGGGGTAAACTTCCACAGGCACCGACTCTCACTTGGGATCTCTTCTTCAGGCACTGACACTCACTTGGGTACACTTCTACAGGCACTGACTCTCACTTGGGTACACTTCTGCAGGCACTGACTGTCACTGGTGTAACTTTCCACATGCACGGACTCTGAATGGGATACAGTTCTATAGGCAGTGACTCCTAATGGAGAGCCGCTCCCCAGCCACTGAATCTCACTGGGGTACACTTCTACAGGCACTGACTCTCACAGGGGTACATTTCCACTGGCGCTGACTCTCACTGGGTACACTTCCACAGTCAATGACTCTCACTGGGGTACACTTCCACAGGCACTGACTCTGAATGGGTTAAACTTCCACAGGCACTGACTCTCATTGGGGTACACTTCCACAGGCACTGACTCTCACTGGGGTACACCTCCACAGGCACTGAATCTGAATGGGGTAAACTTCTACAGGTACTGAATCTGAATGGCATAAACGTCCAGAGGCACTGACTCTCACTTGGGTACACTTCTACATGCATTGACTCTCTCTGGGGTACATTTCCACAGTCACTGACTCTCACTGGTGTACATTTCCACAGGCACAGATACTCAATTGGGTACACTTCTACAGGCACTGTCTCTCACTTGGGTACACGTCTACAGGCACTGACTCTCACTGGGGTACATTTCCACAGGCACTGACTCTCACTGGGGTACATTTCCACAGGCACTGACTCTCACTTGGGTACACTTCTACTGGCACTGAATCTGAATGTGGTAAACTTCCACAGGAACAGACTCTCACTTGGGTACACTTCTACAGGCACTGACTCTCACTGGGTACATTTCCACAGGCACTGACTCACACTGTGGTACATTTCCACAGGCACTGACTCTCACTTGGGTACACTTCTGCAGGCATTGACTCTCACTTGGGTACACTTGTGCAGCCTCTGACTCTCACTTGAGTACATTTCCACAGGCACTGACTCTCACAGGGATACATATTAACTGTCACTGAATCTCACTGGGGTTCACTTCTACAGGCACTGAATCTGAATGGGGTAAACTTCTACAGGTACTGAATCTGAATGGGGAAAACATCCACAGGCATTGACTCTCACTTTTGTAAACTTCCACAGGCACTGACTCTGAATGGGGTAAACTTCCACAGGCACTGACTCTCACTGGAGTACACTTCCACAGGCCCTGACTCTGAATGGGGTAAACGTCCACAGGCACTAAGTCTGAATGGGGTACACTGCCACAGGCACTGAATCTGAATGGGGTAAACTTCCGCAGGCACTGATTCTGAATGGCGTAAACTTCTAGAGGCAATGACTCTCACTGGGGTAAACGTCCACAGGCACTGGCTCTCACTGGGGTACACTTCCACAGGCACTGAATCTGAATATGGTAAACTTCCACAGGCACTGACTCTGAATGGCGTAGACTTCCACAGGCACTGTCTCTCACTGGAGTACACTTCCACAGGCACTGACTCTGAATGGGGTGCACTTCCACAGGCACTGACTCTGAAAGTGGTAAACTTCCACAGGCACTGACACTCACTCGGATCCAGTTCCACAGGGACTGACTCTCACAGGGGTACACTTCTACAGGGACTGACTCTCACTGGGGTACACTTCTACAGGTACAGAATCTCACTGGGCTACACTTCTGTAGGCAATGACACTCTCTGGGTTAAAATTCCACCCACACTGACTCGCACTGGGGTGCAGTCCCACAGGCTCTAACTATCACTTGGGTACCGTTCCCTAGGCAATGACTCGAACTGGGGCAATTTTCTACTGGCACTGACTCTCTCTGAGAGACAGTTCCACAGGCACTGACTCTCACTGGGATACATTTCCACAGGCACTGACTCTCACTTGGGTACACTTCTACAGGCACTGACCCTCACTGGGGTACATTTCAACAGGCACTGACTCTCACTTGGGTACACTTCTATAGGCACTGACTCTCACTTGGGTACATTTCCACAGGCACTGACTCTCACTTGGGTACACTTCTACAGGCATTGTCTCTCACTGGGGTACATTTCTACAGGCTATGACTCTCACTTGGGTACACTTCTACAGGCACTGACTCTCACTTGGGTACACTTCTACAGGCACTGACTCTCACTGGAGTACAATTCCACAGGCACTGACTCTACTGGGGGACACTTCCACAGGCACTGACTATCTCTGAGAGACAGTTCCACAGGCACTGGCTCTCACTGGGGTACAGTTCCACAGGCACTGACTCTCACTTGGATACACTTCTATAGGCACTGACTCTCACTTGGGTACATTTCCAAAGGCACTGACTCTCACTTGGGTACACTTCTACAGGCACTGACTCTCACTGGAGGACAATTCTACAGGCACTGACTCTCACCGGAGTACACTTCCACAGGCACTGACTCTCACTGGAGTACACTTCTGCAGGCACTGTCTCTCACTGGGGTACATTTCCACACGCACTGAATCTCACTTGGGTACACTTCGACAGGCACTGACTCTCACTTGGGTACACTTCTACAGACACTGACTCTCACTGAGGTACATTTCCACAATCACTGACTCTCACTTGTGTTCACTTCTATAGGCACTGACTCTCACCTGGGTACATTTCCACAGGCACTGACTCACACTTGGGTACACATCTACAGGCACTGACTCTCTCTGAGGTATAGTTCCACAGGCACTGACTCTCACTTGGGTACACTTCTACAGGCACTGACTCTCACTGGGGTACATTTCCACAGGCACTGACAGCCACTTGGGTACACTTCTATAGGCACTGACTCTCACTTGGGTACATTTCCACAGGCACTGACTCTCACTTGGGTACATTTCCACAGGCACTGACTCTCACTTGGGTACACTTCTACAGGCACTGTCTACAGGCACTGAATCTGAATGGTGTAAACTTCGACAGGTACTGAATCTGAATGGGGTAAACATCCACAGGCACTGACTCTGAATGGCGTAAACTTCCACAGGCACTGACTCTGACTGGGGTACACTTCCACAGGCAATGCCTCTCACTGGGGTACACTTCCACAGGCACTGACTCTGAATGGGTTAAACTTGCACAGGCACTGTCTCTCACTGGCATACACTTCCACTGGCACTGACTCTCACTGGGGTACACTTACATAGGCACTGACTCTGAATGGGGTAATCCTCCACAGGCACTGACTCTCAATGGGGTACACTTCTACAGGCACTGAATCTGAATGTGGTAAACTTCTACATTTACTGAATCTGAATGGGGTAAAATTCCACAGGCACTGACTCTCACTGGGGGACACTTCCACAGGCACTGACTCTGAATGGGGTAAACTTCCACAGGCACTGACTCTGATTGGGGTGCACTTCCACATGCACTGAATCTGAATGGGGTAAACATCCACAGGTACTGACTCTGAATGGGGTAAACTTCCAGAGGCAATGATTCTCACTGGGGTACAATTCCTCAGGCACTGATTCTCACTGGGGTACAATTCCACAGGCACTGACTCTGAATGGGGTAAACCTCCACAGGCAATGACTCTCAGTGGGGTACACTTCGATCGGCACTGACACCTACTGGGGTAAATTTCCACAGGCACTGTCTCTCACTGGAGTACACTTCCACAGGCACTGTCTCTGAATGGGGTAAACATCCACAGGCACTGACTCTCACTGGAGAACACTTCCACAGGCACTGACTCTGAATGGGGTAAACGTCCACAGGCAATGTCTCTCACTGGAGTGCACTTCCACAGGCAATGACTCTCACTGGGGTACACATCCACAGGCACTGACTCTGAATGGCTTAAACTTCCACAGGCACTGACTCTCACTGGGTAAACATCAACAGGCACTGACTCTGAATGGGTTAAACTTCCACAGGCACTGACTCTCACTGGGGTAAACCTCCACAGGCACTGACTCTCACTGGGGTTCACTACCACAGGTACTGACACTGAATGGGGTAAACTTCCACAGGCAGTGACTCTGAAAGGGGTAATCTTCTACAGACACTGAATCTGAATGGGGTAAACTTCTACAGGTACTGAATCTGCATGGGGTAAACTTCCACAGGCACTGACTCACACTGGGGGACACTTCCACAGGCACTGACTCTGAATGGGGTAAACTTCCACAGGCCCTGACTCTCACTGGGGTACACTTCCAAAGGCACTGACTCTGAATGGGGCAAATTTCCGCAGGCACTGACTCTCACTGGGGGACACTTCCACAGGTACTGACCCTGGATGGGGTAAACTTCCACAGGCACTGACTCTGAATGGGGTAAACTTCCAAAGGCACTGATTCTGAATGGCGTAACCTTCTGGAGGCAATGACTCTCACTGGGGTAAACGTCCACAGGCACTGACTCTGAATGGGGTAAACTTCCACAGGCAATGACTCTCACTAGGGTACACTTCCACAGGCAATGAATCTGAATGGGGTAAACTTCCACAGGCACCGACTCTCACTTGTGATCTCTTCTTCAGGCACTGACTCTCACTTGGGTATACTTCTACAGGCACTGACTCTCACTTGGGTACACTTCTGCAGGCACTGACTGTCACTGGTGTAACTTTCCACATGCACTGACTCTGAATGGGATTCACTTCTATAGGCAGTGACTCCTAATGGACAGCCGCTCCCCAGCCACTGAATCTCACTGGGGTACACTTCTACAGGCACTGACTCTCACAGGGGTACATTTCCACTGGCACTGACGCTCACTGGGTACACTTCTACAGGCACTGAATCTGAATGGTGTAAACTTCTACAGGGACTGATGCTGAATGGGGTAAACTTCCACAGGCACTGACTCTCACTGGGGTACACTTCCACAGGCAATGACTCTCACTGGGGTACACTTCCACAGGCACTGACTCTCACTGGGGTACACTTCCACAGGCACTGACTCTCACTGGGGGACACTTCCACAGGCACTGAATCTGAATGGGGTAAACTTCTGCAGGTACTGAATCTGAATGGCATAAACTTCCAGAGGCACTGACTCTCACTTGGGTACACATCTACAGTCATTGACTCTCACTGAGGTACATTTCCACAGTCACTGACTCTCACTGGTGTACATTTCCACAGGCACATATTCTCATTTGGGTACACTTTTACAGGCACTGTCTCTCACTTGGGTACACGTCTACAGGCACTGACTCTCACTGGGCTACATTTCCACAGGCACTGACTCTCACTGGGGTAAATTACCACATGCACTGACTCTCACTTGGGTACACTACTACTGGCTATGAATCTGAATGGGGTAAACTTCCACAGGCACTGACTCTCACTTGGGTACACTTCTACAGGCACTGACTGTCACTGGGGTACATTTCCACAGGCACTGACTCTCACTTGGGTACATTTCTACAGGCACTGACTCTCACTTGGGTACACTTCTGCAGGCACTGACTCTCGCTGGTGTACATTTCCACAGGCACTGACTCTCACTGGTGTACATTTCCATATGCACTGACTCTGAGTGGGGTACACTTCTAGAGGCACTGAATCTGAAAGGTGTAAACTTCTCGAGGCAATGACTCTGAATGGGGTAAACTTCCACAGGCACTGACTCTGAATGGGGTAAACTTCCAAAGGCACTGATTCTGAATGGCGTAACCTTCTGGAGGCAATGACTCTCACTGGGGTAAGCGTCCACAGGCACTGACTCTGAATGGGGTAAACTTCCACAGGCAATGACTCTCACTGGGGTACACTTCCACAGGCAATGAATCTGAATGGGGTAAACTTCCACAGGCACCGACTCTCACTTGTGATCTCTTCTTCAGGCACTGACTCTCACTTGGGTATACTTCTACAGGCACTGACTCTCACTTGGGTACACTTCTGCAGGCACTGACTGTCACTGGTGTAACTTTCCACATGCACTGACTCTGAATGGGATTCACTTCTATAGGCAGTGACTCCTAATGGACAGCCGCTCCCCAGCAACTGAATCTCACTGGGGTACACTTCTACAGGCACTGACTCTCACAGGGGTACATTTCCACTGGCACTGACGCTCACTGGGTACACTTCTACAGGCACTGAATCTGAATGGTGTAAACTTCTACAGGGACTGATGCTGAATGGGGTAAACTTCCACAGGCACTGACTCTCACTGGGGTACACTTCCACAGGCAATGACTCTCACTGGGGTACACTTCCACAGGCACTGACTCTCACTGGGGTACACTTCCACAGGCACTGACTCTCACTGGGGGACACTTCCACAGGCACTGAATCTGAATGGGGTAAACTTCTGCAGGTACTGAATCTGAATGGCATAAACTTCCAGAGGCACTGACTCTCACTTGGGTACACATCTACAGTCATTGACTCTCACTGAGGTACATTTCCACAGTCACTGACTCTCACTGGTGTACATTTCCACAGGCACAGATTCTCAATTGGGTACACTTTTACAGGCACTGTCTCTCACTTGGGTACACGTCTACAGGCACTGACTCTCACTGGGCTACATTTCCACAGGCACTGACTCTCACTGGGGTACATTACCACATGCACTGACTCTCACTTGGGTACACTTCTACTGGCAATGAATCTGAATGGGGTAAACTTCCACAGGCACTGACTCTCACTTGGGTACACTTCTACAGGCACTGACTGTCACTGGGGTACATTTCCACAGGCACTGACTCTCACTTGGGAACATTTCTACAGGCACTGACTCTCACTTGGGTACACTTCTGCAGGCACTGACTCTCGCTGGTGTACATTTCCACAGGCACTGACTCTCACTGGTGTACATTTCCATATGCACTGACTCTGAGTGGGGTACACTTCTAGAGGCACTGAATCTGAAAGGTGTAAACTTCTCGAGGCAATGACTCTGAATGGGGTAAACTTCCACAGGCACTGACTCTGAATGGGGTAAACATCCACAGGCACTGACTCTCACTGGTGTACATTTCCACATGCACTGACTCTGAGTGGGGTACACTTCTATAGGCACTGAATCTGAATGGTGTAAACTTCTAGAGGTACTGAATCTGAATGGGGTAAACTTGCACAGGCACTGACTCTGAATGGGGTAAACTTCCACAGGCACTGACTCTCACTGGGGTACACTTCCACAGGCACTGACTCTCACTGGGGTACATTTACACATGCACTGACTCTGAATGGGGTAAACTTCCACAGGTACTGAATCTGAATGGGGTAAACTTCCACAGGCACTGACTTTCACTGGGTTACATTTCCACAGGCACTGATTCTGAGTGGGTTAAACTTCCACAGGCACTGACTATCAGTGGGGTACACTTCCACAGGCACTGACTCTGAATGGGGTAAACTTCCACAAGCACTGACTCTGAATGGGGTTAACTTCTACAGGCTCTGAATCTGAATGGGGTAAACTTCAACAGGTACTGTATCTGAATGGGGTAAACTTCCACAGGCACTGAATCTCACTGGGGTACACTTAAACAGGCACTGACTCTGAATGGGGTAAACTTCCACAGGCACTGACTCTAACTGGGGTATACTTCGACAGGCGCTGAATCTGAATGTGGTAAACTTCTGCAGGTACTGAATCTGAATGGGGTAAACTTCCACAGGCACTGACTTTCACTGGGATACATTTCCACAGGCACTGACTCTGAGTGGGTTAAACTTCCACAGGCACTGACTATCAGTGGGGTACACTTCCACAGGCACTGACTCTGAATGGGGTAAACTTCCACAGGCACTGACTCTGAATGGGGTTAACTTCTACAGGCTCTGAATCTGAATGGGGTAAACTTCAACAGGTACTGTATCTGATTGGGGTAAAGTTCCACAGGCACTGAATCTCACTGGGGTACACTTAAACAGGCACTGACTCTGAATGGGGTAAACTTCCACAGGCACTGACTCTCACTGGGGTACACTTCCACAGGCACTGAATCTGAATGGGGTAAACGTCCACAGGCACTGACTATGAATGGGGTAAACATCCACAGGTACTGACTCTGAATGGGGAAATTTTCCAGAGGCAATGATTCTAACTGGGGTACACTCCCACAGGCACTGACTCTCACAGGGGGACACTTCCACAGCCACTGTCTCTGAATGGGGTACACTTCCACAGGCATTGACCGTAACTTGGGTGCACTTCCACAGGCACTGTCTCTCACTGGGGTACACTTCCAAAGGCACTGACTCTGAATGGGGTAAACTTCCACAGGCACTGACTCTCACTGGGGTACACTTCCACAGGCACTGACTCTCACTGGGGTACATTTTCACAGGCACTGACTCTCACTGGGGTGCATTTCCACAGGCACTGAGTCTCACTGGGGTTAACGTCCACAGGCAGTGACTCTGAAAGGGGTAAACTTCTAGAGGTACTGAATCTGCATGGGGTAAACTTCCACAGGCACTGACTCACACTGGCGGACACTTCCACAGGCACTGACTCTAAAAGGGGTAAACTTCCACAGGCACTGACTCTGAAAGGGTTAAACTTGCACAGGCCCTGACTCTCACTGGGGTACACTTCTACAGGGACTGACTCTCACTGGGGTACACTACTACAGGTACAGACTCTCACAGGGGTACGCTTCTACAGGGACTGACTCTCACTGGGGTACACTTCTACAGGTACAGACTCTCACTGGTATACACTTCTATAGGCACTGACTCTCTCTGGGTTGAAATTCCACCCACACTGACTCGGACTGGGGTGCAGTCCCACAGGCTCTAACTATCACTTGGGTACCGTTCCCTAGGCAATGACTCGAACTGGGGCAAATTTCTACTGGCACTGACTCTCTCAGAGGTACAGTTCCACAGGCACTGACTCTCACTTGGGTACACTTCTACAGGCACTGATTCTCACTTGGGTACACCTCGATAGGCACTGACTCTCACTTGGGTACATTTCCACAGGCACTGACTCTCACCTGTGTACACTTCTACAGGCACTGACTCTCACTGGGATACATTTCCACAGGCACTGACTCTCACTGGGGTACATTTCCACAGGCACTGACTCTCAGTGCGGAACACTTATTCCGGCACTGAATCTGAATGGTGTAAACTTCTGCAGGCAATGACTCTGAATGGGGTAAACTTCCACAGGCACTGACTCTGACTGGGGTACATTTCCACAGGCAATGACTCTCACTGGGGTACACTTCCACAGGCACTGACTCTGAATGGGTTAAACTTGCACAGGCACTGACTCTCACTGGGGTACACTTCCACTGGCACTGACTCTAACTGGGCTACACTTACATAGGCACTGACTCTGAA
Organism: Heterodontus francisci; assembly: GCF_036365525.1. Classification (NCBI taxonomy): domain Eukaryota; kingdom Metazoa; phylum Chordata; class Chondrichthyes; order Heterodontiformes; family Heterodontidae; genus Heterodontus; species Heterodontus francisci. Next base: position 2,831,533 of record NW_027140908.1, on the reverse strand, counting down.
TGGGGTAAACTTCCACAGGCACTGACTCTCACCGGGGTACACTTCCACAGGCACAGACTCTGAATGGGGTAATCTTCCACAGGCACTGACTCTCACTGGGGTACCCTTCTGCAGGCACTCAATCTGAATGTGGTAAACTTCTGCAGGTACTGAATCTGAATGGGGTAAACTTCCACAGGCACTGACTCTCACTGGGGTACACTTCCACAGGCACTGACTCTGAATGGGGTAAACTTCCACAGGCACTGACTCTCACTGAGGTACACTTCCACAGGTACTGACTCTGAATGGGGTAAACTTCCACACGCACTGACTCTGATTGGGGTGCACTTCCACATGCACTGAATCTAAATGGGGTAAACATCCACAGGCAATGACTCTCAGTGGGGTACTCTTCGATAGGCACTGACACTTCCTGGGGCAAACTTCCAAAGGCACTGACTCTGAATGGGGTAAACTTCCACAGGCACTGACTCTCACTTGGGTACACTTCGACAGGCACTGACTCTCACTGGGGTAAACTTCCAAAAGCACTGACTCTCACTGGGGTACACTTCCACAGGCACTGACTCTGAATGGGTTAAACTTGCACAGGCACTGACTCTCACTGGCATACACGTCCACTGGCACTGACTCTCACTGGGGTACACTTACATAGGCACTGACTCTGAATGGTGTAAACTTCTACAGGTACTGAATCTGAATGGGGTAAACATCCACAGGCACTGACTCTGAATGGCGTAAAGTTCCACTGGCACTGACTCTGACTGGGGAACACGTCCACAGGCAATGACTCTCACTGGGGGACACTTCCAAAGGCACTGACTCTGAATGGGTTAAACTTGCACAGGCACTGACTCTCACCGGCATACACTTCCACTGCCACTGACTCTCACTGGGGTACACTTACATAGGCACTGACTCTGAATGGGGTGAACTTCCACAGGCACTGACTCTCACCGGGGTACACTTCCACAGGCACTGACTCTGAATGGGGTAATCTTCCACAGTCACTGACTCTCACTGGGGTACACTTCTACAGGCACTGAATCTGAATGTGGTAAACTTCTACATTTACTGAATCTGAATGGGGTAAAATTCCACAGGCACTGACTCCCACTGGGATACAATTCCACAGGCACTGACTCTGAATGGGGTAAACTTCCACAGGCACTGACTCTGTTAGGGGTGCACTTCCACATGCACTGAATCTGAATGGGGTAAACATCCACAGGCACTGACTCTCACTGGAGTACACTACCGCAGGCACTGACTCTGAATGGGTTAAACTTCCACAGGCACTGACTCTCACTGGAGAACACTTCCACAGGCACTGACTCTGAATGGGGGTAAACGTCCACAGGCACTGTCTCTCACTGGAGTGCACTTCCACAGGCAATGACTCTCACTGGGGTACACATCCACAGGCACAGACTCTGATTGGGTTAAACTTCCACAGGCACTGACACTCACTGTGGTAAACTTCCACAGGCACTGACTCTGAATGGGTTAAAATTCCACAGGCACTGACTCTCACTGGGGTAAACTTCCACAGGCACTGACTCTCACTGGGGTTCACTTCCACAGGTTCTGACACTGAATGGGGTAAACTTCCACAGGCAGTGACTCTGAAAGGGGTAATCTTCTACAGACACTGAATCTGAATGGGGTAAACTTCTACAGGAACTGAATCTGCATGGGGTAAACTTCCACAGGCACTGACTCTCACTGGAGTGCACTTCTACAGGGACTGTCTCTCACCTGTGTACATTTCCACAGGCACTGAATCTCACTTGGGTTCACTTCGACAGGCACTGACTCTCACTTGGGTACACTTCTACAGACACTGACTCTCACTGGGGTACATTTCCACATTCACTGACTCTCACTTGGGTACACTTCTATAGGCACTGACTCTCACTTGGGTACATTTCCACAGGCACTGACTCTCACTTGGGTACACTTCTACAGGCACTGACTCTTTCTGAGGTACAGTTCCACAGGCACTGACTCTCACTTGGGTACACTTCTACAGGCACTGACTCTCACTGGGGTACATTTCCACAGGCACTGACACTCACTTGGGTACACTTCTGCAGGCACTGACACTGAATGGGGTAAACTTCCACAGGCACTGACTCTCACTGGGGGACACTTCCACAGGTACTGACACAGGATGGGGTAAACCTCCACAGGCACTGACTCTGAATGGTGTAAACTTCCAAAGGCACTGATTCTGAATGGCGTAAACTTCTACAGGAACTGAATCTGCATGGGGTAAACTTCCACAGGCACTGATTCACACTGGGGGACACTTCCACAGGCACTGACTCTGAATGGGGTAAACTTCCACAGGCACTGACTCTCACTGGGGGACACTTCCACAGGTACTGACACAGGATGGGGTAAACTTCCACAGGCACTGACTCTGAATGGTGTAAACTTCCAAAGGCTCTGATTCTGAATGGCGTAAACTTCTAGAGGCAATGACTCTCACTGGGGTAAACGTCCACAGGCACTGACTCTGAATGGGGTAAACTTCCACAGGCACTGACTCTCACTGGGGTACACTTCCACAGGCACTGAATCTGAATGGGGTAAACTTCCACAGGCACCGACTCTCACTTGGGATCTCTTCTTCAGGCACTGACACTCACTTGGGTACACTTCTACAGGCACTGACTCTCACTTGGGTACACTTCTGCAGGCACTGACTGTCACTGGTGTAACTTTCCACATGCACTGACTCTGAATGGGATACAGTTCTATCGGCAGTGACTCCTAATGGAGAGCCGCTCCCCAGCCACTGAATCTCACTGGGGTACACTTCTACAGGCACTGACTCTCACAGGGGTACATTTCCACTGGCACTGACTCTCACTGGGTACACTTCCACAGTCAATGACTCTCACTGGGGTACACTTCCACAGGCACTGACTCTGAATGGGTTAAACTTCCACAGGCACTGACTCTCATTGGGGTACACTTCCACAGGCACTGACTCTCACTGGGGTACACTTCCACAGGCACTGAATCTGAATGGGGTAAACATCTACAGGTACTGAATCTGAATGGCATAAACTTCCAGAGGCACTGACTCTCACTTGGGTACACTTCTACATGCATTGACTCTCTCTGGGGTACATTTCCACAGTCACTGACTCTCACTGGTGTACATTTCCACAGGCACAGATTCTCAATTGGGTACACTTCTACAGGCACTGTCTCTCACTTGGGTACACGTCTACAGGCACTGACTCTCACTGGGGTACACTTCTACAGGTACAGACTCTCACTGGTGTACACTTCTATAGGCACTGACTCTCTCTGGGTTAAAATTCCACCCACACTGGCTCGTACTGGGGTGCAGTCCCACAGGCTCTAACTATCACTTGGGTACCGTTCCCTAGGCAATGACTCGAACTAGGGCAAATTTCTACTGGCACTGACTCTCTCTGAGGTACAGTTCCACAGGCATTGACTCTCACTTGGGTACACTTCTACAGGCACTGATTCTCACTTGGGTACACCTCGATAGGCACTGACTCTCACTTGGGTACATTTCCACAGGCACTGACTCTCACCTGTGTACACTTCTACAGGCACTGACTCTCACTGGGATACATTTCCACAGGCACTGACTCTCACTGGGGTACATTTCCACAGGCACTGACTCTCAGTGCGGAACACTTATTCCGGCACTGAATCTGAATGGTGTAAACTTCTGCAGGCAATGACTCTGAATGGGGTAAACGTCCACAGGCACTGACTCTGACTGGGGTACATTTCCACAGGCAATGACTCTCACTGGGGTACACTTCCACAGGCACTGACTCTGAATGGGTTAAACTTGCACAGGCACTGACTCTCACTGGGGTACACTTCCACTGGCACTGACTCTAACTGGGCTACACTTACATAGGCACTGACTCTGAATGGGGTAAACTTCCACAGGCACTGACTCTCACTGGGGTACACTTCCACAGGCACAGACTCTGAATGGGGTAATCGTCCACAGGCACTGACTCTCACTGGGGTACCCTTCTGCAGGCACTCAATCTGAATGTGGTAAACTTCGACAGGTACTGAATCTGAATGGGGTAAACTTCCACAGGCACTGACTCTCACTGGGGTACACTTCCACAGGCACTGACTCTGAATGGGGTAAACTTCCACAGGCACTGACTCTCACTGAGGTACACTTCCACAGGTACTGACTCTGAATGGGGTAAACTTCCACACGCACTGACTCTGATTGGGGTGCACTTCCACATGCACTGAATTTAAATGGGGTAAACATCCACAGGCAATGACTCTCAGTGGGGTACTCTTCGATAGGCACTGACACTTCCTGGGGCAAACTTCCAAAGGCACTGACTCTGAATGGGGTAAACTTCCACAGGCACTGACTCTCACTTGGGTACACTTCGACAGGCACTGACTCTCACTGGGGTAAACTTCCAAAAGCACTGACTCTCACTGGGGTACACTTCCACAGGCACTGACTCTGAATGGGTTAAACTTGCACAGGCACTGACTCTCACTGGCATACACGTCCACTGGCACTGACTCTCACTGGGGTACACTTACATAGGCACTGACTCTGAATGGTGTAAACTTCTACAGGTACTGATCTGAATGGGGTAAACATCCACAGGCACTGACTCTGAATGGCGTAAACTTCCACTGGCACTGACTCTGACTGGGGAACACGTCCACAGGCAATGACTCTCACTGGGGTACACTTCCACAGGCACTGACTCTGAATGGGTTAAACTTGCACAGGCACTGACTCTCACCGGCATACACTTCCACTGCCACTGACTCTCACTGGGGTACACTTACATAGGCACTGACTCTGAATGGGGTGAACTTCCACAGGCACTGACTCTCACCGGGGTACACTTCCACAGGCACTGACTCTGAATGGGGTAATCTTCCACAGTCACTGACTCTCACTGGGGTACACTTCTACAGGCACTGAATCTGAATGTGGTAAACTTCTACATTTACTGAATCTGAATGGGGTAAAATTCCACAGGCACTGACTCCCACTGGGATACAATTCCACAGGCACTGACTCTGAATGGGGTAAACTTCCACAGGCACTGACTCTGATAGGGGTGCACTTCCACATGCACTGAATCTGAATGGGGTAAACATCCACAGGCACTGACTCTCACTGGAGAACACTTCCACAGGCACTGACTCTGAATGGGGTAAACGTCCACAGGCACTGTCTCTCACTGGAGTGCACTTCCACAGGCAATGACTCTCACTGGGGTACACATCCACAGGCACTGACTCTTAATGGGTTAAACTTCCACAGGCACTGACACTCACTGTGGTAAACTTCCACAGGCACTGACTCTGAATGGGTTAAAATTCCACAGGCACTGACTCTCACTGGGGTAAACTTCCACAGGCACTGACTCTCACTGGGGTTCACTTCCACAGGTTCTGACACTGAATGGGGTAAACTTCCACAGGCAGTGACTCTGAAAGGGGTAATCTTCTACAGACACTGAATCTGAATGGGGTAAACTTCTACAGGAACTGAATCTGCATGGGGTAAACTTCCACAGGCACTGACTCTCACTGGAGTGCACTTCTACAGGGACTGTCTCTCACCTGTGTACATTTCCACAGGCACTGAATCTCACTTGGGTTCACTTCGACAGGCACTGACTCTCACTTGGGTACACTTCTACAGACACTGACTCTCACTGGGGTACATTTCCACATTCACTGACTCTCACTTGGGTACACTTCTATAGGCACTGACTCTCACTTGGGTACATTTCCACAGGCACTGACTCTCACTTGGGTACACTTCTACAGGCACTGACTCTTTCTGAGGTACAGTTCCACAGGCACTGACTCTCACTTGGGTACATTTCTACAGGCACTGACTCTCACTGGGGTACATTTCCACAGGCACTGACTCTCACTTGGGTACACTTCTGCAGGCACTGACACTGAATGGGGTAAACTTCCACAGGCACTGACTCTCACTGGGGGACACTTCCACAGGTACTGACACAGGATGGGGTAAACTTCCACAGGCACTGACTCTGAATGGTGTAAACTTCCAAAGGCACTGATTCTGAATGGCGTAAACTTCTACAGGAACTGAATCTGCATGGGGTAAACTTCCACAGGCACTGACTCACACTGGGGGACACTTCCACAGGCACTGACTCTGAATGGGGTAAACTTCCACAGGCACTGACTCTCACTGGGGGACACTTCCACAGGTACTGACACAGGATGGGGTAAACTTCCACAGGCACTGACTCTGAATGGTGTAAACTTCCAAAGGCACAGATTCTGAATGGCGTAAACTTCCACAGGCAATGACTCTCACTGGGGTAAACGTCCACAGGCACTGACTCTGAATGGGGTAAACTTCCACAGGCACTGACTCTCACTGGGGTACACTTCCACAGGCACTGAATCTGAATGGGGTAAACTTCCACAGGCACCGACTCTCACTTGGGATCTCTTCTTCAGGCACTGACACTCACTTGGGTACACTTCTACAGGCACTGACTCTCACTTGGGTACACTTCTGCAGGCACTGACTATCACTGGTGTAACTTTCCACATGCACTGACTCTGAATGGGATACAGTTCTATAGGCAGTGACTCCTAATGGAGAGCCGCTCCCCAGCCACTGAATCTCACTGGGGTACACTTCTACAGGCACTGACTCTCACAGGGGTACATTTCCACTGGCACTGACTCTCACTGGGTACACTTCCACAGTCAATGACTCTCACTGGGGTACACTTCCACAGGCACTGACTCTGAATGGGTTAAACTTCCACAGGCACTGACTCTCATTGGGGTACACTTCCACAGGCACTGACTCTCACTGGGGTACACTTCCACAGGCACTGAATCTGAATGGGGTAAACTTCTACAGGTACTGAATCTGAATGGCATAAACGTCCAGAGGCACTGACTCTCACTTGGGTACACTTCTACATGCATTGACTCTCTCTGGGGTACATTTCCACAGTCACTGACTCTCACTGGTGTACATTTCCACAGGCACAGATTCTCAATTGGGTACACTTCTACAGGCACTGTCTCTCACTTGGGTACACGTCTACAGGCACTGACTCTCACTGGGGTACATTTCACACAGGCACTGACTCTCACTGGGGTACATTTCCACAGGCACTGACTCTCACTTGGGTACACTTCTACTGGCACTGAATCTGAATGTGGTAAACTTCCACAGGAACAGACTCTCACTTGGGTACACTTCTACAGGCACTGACTCTCACTGGGTACATTTCCACAGGCACTGACTCACACTGTGGTACATTTCCACAGGCACTGTCTCACACTGTGGTACATTTCCACAGGCACTGACTCTAACTTGGGTAAACTTCTGCAGGCATTGACTCTCACTTGGGTACACTTGTGCAGCCTCTGACTCTCACTTGAGTACATTTCCACAGGCACTGACACTCACAGGGATACATATCCACTGTCACTGAATCTCACTGGGTTTCACTTCTACAGGCACTGAATCTGAATGGGGTAAACTTCTACAGGTACTGAATCTGAATGGGGAAAACTTCCACAGGCATTGACTCTCACTTTTGTAAACTTCCACAGGCACTGACTCTGATAGGGGTGCACTTCCACATGCACTGAATCTGAATGGGGTAAACATCCACAGGCACTGACTCTCACTGGAGAACACTTCCACAGGCACTGACTCTGAATGGGGTAAACGTCCACAGGCACTGTCTCTCACTGGAGTGCACTTCCACAGGCAATGACTCTCACTGGGGTACACATCCACAGGCACTGACTCTTAATGGGTTAAACTTCCACAGGCACTGACACTCACTGTGGTAAACTTCCACAGGCACTGACTCTGAATGGGTTAAAATTCCACAGGCACTGACTCTCACTGGGGTAAACTTCCACAGGCACTGACTCTCACTGGGGTTCACTTCCACAGGTTCTGACACTGAATGGGGTAAACTTCCACAGGCAGTGACTCTGAAAGGGGTAATCTTCTACAGACACTGAATCTGAATGGGGTAAACTTCTACAGGAACTGAATCTGCATGGGGTAAACTTCCACAGGCACTGACTCTCACTGGAGTGCACTTCTACAGGGACTGTCTCTCACCTGTGTACATTTCCACAGGCACTGAATCTCACTTGGGTTCACTTCGACAGGCACTGACTCTCACTTGGGTACACTTCTACAGACACTGACTCTCACTGGGGTACATTTCCACATTCACTGACTCTCACTTGGGTACACTTCTATAGGCACTGACTCTCACTTGGGTACATTTCCACAGGCACTGACTCTCACTTGGGTACACTTCTACAGGCACTGACACTTTCTGAGGTACAGTTCCACAGGCACTGACTCTCACTTGGGTACATTTCTACAGGCACTGACTCTCACTGGGGTACATTTCCACAGGCACTGACTCTCACTTGGGTACACTTCTGCAGGCACTGACACTGAATGGGGTAAACTTCCACAGGCACTGACTCTGAATGGTGTAAACTTCCAAAGGCACTGATTCTGAATGGCGTAAACTTCTACAGGAACTGAATCTGCATGGGGTAAACTTCCACAGGCACTGACTCACACTGGGGGACACTTCCACAGGCACTGACTCTGAATGGGGTAAACTTCCACAGGCACTGACTCTCACTGGGGGACACTTCCACAGGTACTGACACAGGATGGGGTAAACTTCCACAGGCACTGACTCTGAATGGTGTAAACTTCCAAAGGCACAGATTCTGAATGGCGTAAACTTCCACAGGCAATGACTCTCACTGGGGTAAACGTCCACAGGCACTGACTCTGAATGGGGTAAACTTCCACAGGCACTGACTCTCACTGGGGTACACTTCCACAGGCACTGAATCTGAATGGGGTAAACTTCCACAGGCACCGACTCTCACTTGGGATCTCTTCTTCAGGCACTGACACTCACTTGGGTACACTTCTACAGGCACTGACTCTCACTTGGGTACACTTCTGCAGGCACTGACTATCACTGGTGTAACTTTCCACATGCACTGACTCTGAATGGGATACAGTTCTATAGGCAGTTACTCCTAATGGAGAGCCGCTCCCCAGCCACTGAATCTCACTGGGGTACACTTCTACAGGCACTGACTCTCACAGGGGTACATTTCCACTGGCACTGACTCTCACTGGGTACACTTCCACAGTCAATGACTCTCACTGGGGTACACTTCCACAGGCACTGACTCTGAATGGGTTAAACTTCCACAGGCACTGACTCTCATTGGGGTACACTTCCACAGGCACTGACTCTCACTGGGGTACACTTCCACAGGCACTGAATCTGAATGGGGTAAACTTCTACAGGTACTGAATCTGAATGGCATAAACTTCCAGAGGCACTGACTCTCACTTGGGTACACTTCTACATGCATTGACTCTCTCTGGGGTACATTTCCACAGTCACTGACTCTCACTGGTGTACATTTCCACAGGCACAGATTCTCAATTGGGTACACTTCTACAGGCACTGTCTCTCACTTGGGTACACGTCTACAGGCACTGACTCTCACTGGGGTACATTTCCACAGGCACTGACTCTCACTGGGGTACATTTCCACAGGCACTGACTCTCACTTGGGTACACTTCTACTGGCACTGAATCTGACTGTGGTAAACTTCCACAGGAACAGACTCTCACTTGGGTACACTTCTACAGGCACTGACTCTCACTGGGTACATTTCCACAGGCACTGACTCACACTGTGGTACATTTCCACAGGCACTGACTCACACTGTGGTACATTTCCACAGGCACTGACTCTCACTTGGGTAAACTTCTGCAGGCATTGACTCTCACTTGGGTACACTTGTGCAGCCTCTGACTCTCACTTGAGTACATTTCCACAGGCACTGACACTCACAGGGATACATATCCACTGTCACTGAATCTCACTGGGGTTCACTTCTACAGGCACTGAATCTGAATGGGGTAAACTTCTACAGGTACTGAATCTGAATGGGGAAAACTTCCACAGGCATTGACTCTCACTTTTGTAAACTTCCACAGGCACTGACTCTGAATGGGGTAAACCTCCACAGGCACTGACTCTCACTGGAGTACACTTCCACAGGCCCTGACTCTGAATGGGGTAAACGTCCACAGGCACTAAGTCTGAATGGGGTACACTGCCACAGGCACTGAATCTGAATGGGGTAAACTTCCGCAGGCACTGATTCTGAATGGCGTAAACATCTAGAGGCAATGACTCACACTGGGGTAAACGTCCACAGGCACTGGCTCTCACTGGGGTACACTTCCACAGGCACTGAATCTGAATGGGGTAAACTTCCACAGGCACTGACTCTGAATGGCGTAGACTTCCACAGGCACTGTCTCTCACTGGAGTACACTTCCACAGGCAGTGACTCTGAATGGGGTGCACTTCCACAGGCACTGACTCTGAAAGTGGTAAACTTCCACAGGCACTGACACTCACTCGGATCCAGTTCCACAGGGACTGACTCTCACAGGGGTACACTTCTACAGGGACTGACTCTCACTGGGGTACACTTCTACAGGTACAGAATCTCACTGGGCTACACTTCTGTAGGCAATGACACTCTCTGGGTTAAAATTCCACCCACACTGACTCGCACTGGGGTGCAGTCCCACAGGCTCTAACTATCACTTGGGTACCGTTCCCTCGGCAATGACTCGAACTGGGGCAATTTTCTACTGGCACTGACTCTCTCTGAGAGACAGTTCCACAGGCACTGACTCTCACTGGGATACATTTCCACAGGCACTGACTCTCACTTGGGTACACTTCTACAGGCACTGACCCTCACTGGGGTACATTTCAACAGGCACTGACTCTCACTTGGGTACACTTCTATAGGCACTGACTCTCACTTGGGTACATTTCCACAGGCACTGACTCTCACTTGGGTACACTTCTACAGGCATTGTCTCTCACTGGGGTACATTTCTACAGGCTATGACTCTCACTTGGGTACACTTCTACAGGCACTGACTCTCACTTGGGTACACTTCTACAGGCACTGACTCTCACTGGAGTACAATTCCACAGGCACTGACTCTACTGGGGGACACTTCCACAGGCACTGACTATCTCTGAGAGACAGTTCCACAGGCACTGACTCTCACTGGGGTACAGTTCCACAGGCACTGACTCTCACTTGGACACATTTCTATAGGCACTGACTCTCACTTGGGTACATTTCCAAAGGCACTGACTCTCACTTGGGTACACTTCTACAGGCACTGACTCTCACTGGAGGACAATTCTACAGGCACTGACTCTCACCGGAGTACACTTCCACAGGCACTGACTCTCACTGGAGTACACTTCTGCAGGCACTGTCTCTCACTGGGGTACATTTCCACAGGCACTGAATCTCACTTGGGTACACTTCGACAGGCACTGACTCTCACTTGGGTACACTTCTACAGACACTGACTCTCACTGAGGTACATTTCCACAATCACTGACTCTCACTTGGGTTCACTTCTATAGGCACTGACTCTCACCTGCGTACATTTCCACAGGCACTGACTCACACTTGGGTACACATCTACAGGCACTGACTCTCTCTGAGGTATAGTTCCACAGGCACTGACTCTCACTTGGGTACACTTCTACAGGCACTGACTCTCACTGGGGTACATTTCCACAGGCACTGACAGCCACTTGGGTACACTTCTATAGGCACTGACTCTCACTTGGGTACATTTCCACAGGCACTGACTCTCACTTGGGTACATTTCCACAGGCACTGACTCTCACTTGGGTACACTTCTACAGGCACTGTCTACAGGCACTGAATCTGAATGGTGTAAAATTCGACAGGTACTGAATCTGAATGGGGTAAACATCCACTGGCACTGACTCTGAATGGCGTAAACTTCCACAGGCACTGACTCTGACTGGGGTACACTTCCACAGGCAATGACTCTCACTGGGGTACACTTCCACAGGCACTGACTCTGAATGGGTTAAACTTGCACAGGCACTGACTCTCACTGGCATACACTTCCACTGGCACTGACTCTCACTGGGGTACACTTACATAGGCACTGACTCTGAATGGGGTAATCCTCCACAGGCACTGACTCTCAATGGGGTACACTTCTACAGGCACTGAATCTGAATGTGGTAAACTTCTACATTTACTGAATCTGAATGGGGTAAAATTCCACAGGCACTGACTCTCACTGGGGGACACTTCCACAGGCACTGACTCTGAATGGGGTAAACTTCCACAGGCACTGACTCTGATTGGGGTGCACTTCCACATGCACTGAATCTGAATGGGGTAAACATCCACAGGTACTGACTCTGAATGGGGTAAACTTCCAGAGGCAATGATTCTCACTGGGGTACAATTCCTCAGGCACTGACTCTCACTGGGGTACAATTCCACAGGCACTGACTCTGAATGGGGTAAACCTCCACAGGCAATGACTCTCAGTGGGGTACACTTCGATCGGCACTGACACCTACTGGGGTCAATTTCCACAGGCACTGTCTCTCACTGGAGTACACTTCCACAGGCACTGTCTCTGAATGGGGTAAAAATCCACAGGCACTGACTCTCACTGGAGAACACTTCCACAGGCACTGACTCTGAATGGGGTAAACGTCCACAGGCAATGTCTCTCACTGGAGTGCACTTCCACAGGCAATGACTCTCACTGGGGTACACATCCACAGGCACTGACTCTGAATGGCTTAAACTTCCACAGGCACTGACTCTCACTGGGTAAACATCCACAGGCACTGACTCTGAATGGGTTAAACTTCCACAGGCACTGACTCTCACTGGGGTAAACTTCCACAGGCACTGACTCTCACTGGGGTTCACTACCACAGGTACTGACACGGAATGGGGTAAACTTCCACAGGCAGTGACTCTGAAAGGGGTAATCTTCTACAGACACTGAATCTGAATGGGGTAAACTTCTACAGGTACTGAATCTGCATGGGGTAAACTTCCACAGGCACTGACTCACACTGGGGGACACTTCCACAGGCACTGACTCTGAATGGGGTAAACTTCCACAGGCCCTGACTCTCACTGGGGTACACTTCCAAAGGCACTGACTCTGAATGGGGCAAATTTCCGCAGGCACTGACTCTCACTGGGGGACACTTCCACAGGTACTGACCCTGGATGGGGTAAACTTCCACAGGCACTGACTCTGAATGGGGTAAACTTCCAAAGGCACTGATTCTGAATGGCGTAACCTTCTGGAGGCAATGACTCTCACTGGGGTAAACGTCCACAGGCACTGACTCTGAATGGGGTAAACTTCCACATGCAATGACTCTCACTGGGGTACACTTCCACAGGCAATGAATCTGAATGGGGTAAACTTCCACAGGCACCGACTCTCACTTGTGATCTCTTCTTCAGGCACTGACTCTCACTTGGGTATACTTCTACAGGCACTGACTCTCACTTGGGTACACTTCTGCAGGCACTGACTGTCACTGGTGTAACTTTCCACATGCACTGACTCTGAATGGGATTCACTTCTATAGGCAGTGACTCCTAATGGACAGCCGCTCCCCAGCCACTGAATCTCACTGGGGTACACTTCTACAGGCACTGACTCTCAAAGGGGTACATTTCCACTGGCACTGACGCTCACTGGGTACACTTCTACAGGCACTGAATCTGAATGGTGTAAACTTCTACAGGGACTGATGCTGAATGGGGTAAACTTCCACAGGCACTGACTCTCACTGGGGTACACTTCCACAGGCAATGACTCTCACTGGGGTACACTTCCACAGGCACTGACTCTCACTGGGGTACACTTCCACAGGCACTGACTCTCACTGGGGGACACTTCCACAGGCACTGAATCTGAATGGGGTAAACATCCACAGGTACTGACTCTGAATGGCATAAACTTCCACAAGCACTGACTCTCACTGGGGTACATTTACACATGCACTGACTCTGAATGGGGTAAACTTCCACAGGTACTGAATCTGAATGGGGTAAACTTCCACAGGCACTGACTTTCACTGGGTTACATTTCCACAGGCACTGACTCTGAATGGGGTAAACTTCCACAGGCACTGACTCTGAGTGGGTTAAACTTCCACAGGCACTGACTATCAGTGGGGTACACTTCCACAGGCACTGACTCTGAATGGGGTAAACTTCCACAGGCACTGACTCTGAATGGGGTTAACTTCTACAGGCTCTGAATCTGAATGGGGTAAACTTCAACAGGTACTGTATCTGAATGGGGTAAACTTCCACAGGCACTGAATCTCACTGGGGTACACTTAAACAGGCACTGACTCTGAATGGGGTAAACTTCCACAGGCACTGACTCTAACTGGGGTATACTTCGACAGGCGCTGAATCTGAATGTGGTAAACTTCTGCAGGTACTGAATCTGAATGGGGTAAACTTCCACAGGCACTGACTTTCACTGGGTTACATTTCCACAGGCACTGACTCTGAGTGGGTTAAACTTCCACAGGCACTGACTATCAGTGGGGTACACTTCCACAGGCACTGACTCTGAATGGGGTAAACTTCCACAGGCACTGACTCTGAATGGGGTTAACTTCTACAGGCTCTGAATCTGAATGGGGTAAACTTCAACAGGTACTGTATCTGAATGGGGTAAAGTTCCACAGGCACTGAATCTCACTGGGGTACACTTAAACAGGCACTGACTCTGAATGGGGTAAACTTCCACAGGCGTTGACTCTCACTGGGGTACACTTCCACAGGCACTGACTCTGAATGGGGTAATCTTCCACAGGCACTGACTCTCACTGGGGTACCCTTCTGCAGGCACTCAATCTGAATGTGGTAAACTTCTGTAGGTACTGAATCTGAATGGGGTAAACTTCCACAGGCACTGACTCTCACTGGGGTACACTTCCACAGGCACTGACTCTGAATGGGGTAAACTTCCACAGGCACTGACTCTCACTGAGGTACACTTCCACAGGTACTGACTCTGAATGGGGTAAACTTCCACACGCACTGACTCTGATTGGGGTGCACTTCCACATGCACTGAATCTAAATGGGGTAAACATCCACAGGCAATGACTCTCAGTGGGGTACTCTTCGATAGGCACTGACACTTCCTGGGACAAACTTCCAAAGGCACTGACTCTGAATGGGGTAAACTTCCACAGGCACTCACTCTCACTTGGGTACACTTCGACAGGCACTGACTCTCACTGGGGTAAACTTCCAAAAGCACTGACGCTCACTGGGGTACACTTCCACAGGCACTGACTCTGAATGGGTTAAACTTGCACAGGCACTGACTCTCACTGGCATACACGTCCACTGGCACTGACTCTCACTGGGGTACACTTACATAGGCACTGACTCTGAATGGTGTAAACTTCTACAGGTACTGAATCTGAATGGGGTAAACATCCACAGGCACTGACTCTGAATGGCGTAAACTTCCACTGGCACTGACTCTGACTGGGGAACACGTCCACAGGCAATGACTCTCACTGGTGTACACTTCCACAGGCACTGACTCTGAATGGGTTAAACTTGCACAGGCACTGACTCTCACCGGCATACACTTCCACTGCCACTGACTCTCACTGGGGTACACTTACATAGGCACTGACTCTGAATGGGGTGAACTTCCACAGGCACTGACTCTCACCGGGGTACACTTCCACAGGCACTGACTCTGAATGGGGTAATCTTCCACAGTCACTGACTCTCACTGGGGTACACTTCTACAGGCACTGAATCTGAATGTGGTAAACTTCTACATTTACTGAATCTGAATGGGGTAAAATTCCACAGGCACTGACTCCCACTGGGATACAATTCCACAGGCACTGACTCTGAATGGGGTAAACTTCCACAGGCACTGACTCTGATAGGGGTGCACTTCCACATGCACTGAATCTGAATGGGGTAAACATCCACAGGCACTGACTCTCACTGGAGTACACTACCGCAGGCACTGACTCTGAATGGGGTAAACTTCCACAGGCACTGACTCTCACTGGAGAACACTTCCACAGGCACTGACTCTGAATGGGGGTAAACGTCCACAGGCACTGTCTCTCACTGGAGTGCACTTCCACAGGCAATGACTCTCACTGGGGTACACATCCACAGGCACTGACTCTGAATGGGTTAAACTTCCACAGGCACTGACACTCACTGTGGTAAACTTCCACAGGCACTGACTCTGAATGGGTTAAAATTCCACAGGCACTGACTCTCACTGGGGTAAACTTCCACAGGCACTGACTCTCACTGGGGTTCACTTCCACAGGTTCTGACACTGAATGGGGTAAACTTCCACAGGCAGTGACTCTGAAAGGGGTAATCTTCTGCAGACACTGAATCTGAATGGGGTAAACTTCTACAGGAACTGAATCTGCATGGGGTAAACTTCCACAGGCACTGACTCTCACTGGAGTGCACTTCTACAGGGACTGTCTCTCACCTGTGTACATTTCCACAGGCACTGAATCTCACTTGGGATCACTTCGACAGGCACTGACTCTCACTTGGGTACACTTCTACAGAAACTGACTCTCACTGGGGTACATTTCCACATTCACTGACTCTCACTTGGGTACACTTCTATAGGCACTGACTCTCACTTGGGTACATTTCCACAGGCACTGACTCTCACTTGGGTACACTTCTACAGGCACTGACTCTTTCTGAGGTACAGTTCCACAGGCACTGACTCTCACTTGGGTACACTTCTACAGGCACTGACTCTCACTGGGGTACATTTCCACAGGCACTGACTCTCACTTGGGTACACTTCTGCAGGCACTGACACTGAATGGGGTAAACTTCCACAGGCACTGACTCTCACTGGGGGACACGTCCACAGGTACTGACACAGGATGGGGTAAACCTCCACAGGCACTGACTCTGAATGGTGTAAACTTCCAAAGGCACTGATTCTGAATGGCGTAAACTTCTACAGGAACTGAATCTGCATGGGGTAAACTTCCACAGGCACTGATTCACACTGGGGGACACTTCCACAGGCACTGACTCTGAATGGGGTAAACGTCCACAGGCACTGTCTCTCACTGGGGGACACTTCCACAGGTACTGACACAGGATGGGTAAACTTCCACAGGCACTGACTCTGAATGGTGTAAACTTCCAAAGGCACTGATTCTGAATGGCGTAAACTTCTAGAGGCAATGACTCTCACTGGGGTAAACGTCCACAGGCACTGACTCTGAATGGGGTAAACTTCCACAGGCACTGACTCTCACTGGGGTACACTTCCACAGGCACTGAATCTGAATGGGGTAAACTTCCACAGGCACCGACTCTCACTTGGGATCTCTTCTTCAGGCACTGACACTCACTTGGGTACACTTCTACAGGCACTGACTCTCACTTGGGTACACTTCTGCAGGCACTGACTGTCACTGGTGTAACTTTCCACATGCACTGACTCTGAATGGGATACAGTTCTATCGGCAGTGACTCCTAATGGAGAGCCGCTCCCCAGCCACTGAATCTCACTGGGGTACACTTCTACAGGCACTGACTCTCACAGGGGTACATTTCCACTGGCACTGACTCTCACTGGGTACACTTCCACAGTCAATGACTCTCACTGGGGTACACTTCCACAGGCACTGACTCTGAATGGGTTAAACTTCCACAGGCACTGACTCTCATTGGGGTACACTTCCACAGGCACTGACTCTCACTGGGGTACACTTCCACAGGCACTGAATCTGAATGGGGTAAACATCTACAGGTACTGAATCTGAATGGCATAAACTTCCAGAGGCACTGACTCTCACTTGGGTACACTTCTACATGCATTGACTCTCTCTGGGGTACATTTCCACAGTCACTGACTCTCACTGGTGTACATTTCCACAGGCACAGATTCTCAATTGGGTACACTTCTACAGGCACTGTCTCTCACTTGGGTACACGTCTACAGGCACTGACTCTCACTGGGGTACACTTCTACAGGTACAGACTCTCACTGGTGTACACTTCTATAGGCACTGACTCTCTCTGGGTTAAAATTCCACCCACACTGACTCGTACTGGGGTGCAGTCCCACAGGCTCTAACTATCACTTGGGTACCGTTCCCGAGGCAATGACTCGAACTAGGGCAAATTTCTACTGGCACTGACTCTCTCTGAGGTACAGTTCCACAGGCACTGACTCTCACTTGGGTACACTTCTACAGGCACTGATTCTCACTTGGGTACACCTCGATAGGCACTGACTCTCACTTGGGTACATTTCCACAGGCACTGACACTCACCTGTGTACACTTCTACAGGCACTGACTCTCACTGGGATACATTTCCACAGGCACTGACTCTCACTGGGGTACATTTCCACAGGCACTGACTCTCAGTGCGGAACACTTATTCCGGCACTGAATCTGAATGGTGTAAACTTCTGCAGGCAATGACTCTGAATGGGGTAAACTTCCACAGGCACTGACTCTGACTGGGGTACATTTCCACAGGCAATGACTCTCACTGGGGTACACTTCCACAGGCACTGACTCTGAATGGGTTAAACTTGCACAGGCACTGACTCTCACTGGGGTACACTTCCACTGGCACTGACTCTAACTGGGCTACACTTACATAGGCACTGACTCTGAATGGGGTAAACTTGCACAGGCACTGACTCTCACCGGGGTACACTTCCACAGGCACAGACTCTGAATGGGGTAATCTTCCACAGGCACTGACTCTCACTGGGGTACCCTTCTGCAGGCACTCAATCTGAATGTGGTAAACTTCTACAGGTACTGAATCTGAATGGGGTAAACTTCCACAGGCACTGACTCTCACTGGGGTACACTTCCACAGGCACTGACTCTGAATGGGGTAAATTTCCACAGGCACTGACTCTCACTGAGGTGCACTTCCACAGGTACTGACTCTGAATGGGGTAAACTTCCACACGCACTGACTCTGATTGGGGTGCACTTCCACATGCACTGAATCTAAATGGGGTAAACATCCACAGGCAATGACTCTCAGTGGGGTACTCTTCGATAGGCACTGACACTTCCTGGGGCAATCTTCCAAAGGCACTGACTCTGAATGGGGTAAACTTCCACAGGCACTGAATCTCACTTGGGTACACTTCGACAGGCACTGACTCTCACTGGGGAAAACTTCCAAAAGCACTGACTCTCACTGGGGTACACTTCCACAGGCACTGACTCTGAATGGGTTAAACTTGCACAGGCACTGACTCTCACTGGCATACACGTCCACTGGCACTGACTCTCACTGGGGTACACATACATAGGCACTGACTCTGAATGGTGTAAACTTCTACAGGTACTGATCTGAATGGGGTAAACATCCACAGGCACTGACTCTGAATGGCGTAAACTTCCACTGGCACTGACTCTGACTGGGGAACACGTCCACAGGCAATGACTCTCACTGGGGTACACTTCCACAGGCACTGACTCTGAATGGGTTAAACTTGCACAGGCACTGACTCTCACCGGCATACACTTCCACTGCCACTGACTCTCACTGGGGTACACTTACATAGGCACTGACTCTGAATGGGGTGAACTTCCACAGGCACTGACTCTCACCGGGGTACACTTCCACAGGCACTGACTCTGAATGGGGTAATCTTCCACAGTCACTGACCCTCACTGGGGTACACTTCTACAGGCACTGAATCTGAATGTGATAAACTTCTACCTTTACTGAATCTGAATGGGGTAAAATTCCACAGGCACTGACTCCCACTGGGATACAATTCCACAGGCACTGACTCTGAATGGGGTAAACTTCCACAGGCACTGACTCTGATAGGGGTGCACTTCCACATGCACTGAATCTGAATGGGGTAAACATCCACAGGCACTGACTCTCACTGGAGTACACTACCGCAGGCACTGACTCTGAATGGGGTAAACTTCCACAGGCACTGACTCTCACTGGAGAACACTTCCACAGGCACTGACTCTGAATGGGGTAAACGTCCACAGGCACTGTCTCTCACTGGAGTGCACTTCCACAGGCAATGACTCTCACTGGGGTACACATCCACAGGCACTGACTCTGAATGGGTTAAACTTCCACAGGCACTGACACTCACTGTGGTAAACTTCCACAGGCACTGACTCTGAATGGGTTAAAATTCCACAGGCACTGACTCTCACTGGGGTAAACTTCCACAGGCACTGACTCTCACTGGGGTTCACTTCCACAGGTTCTGACACTGAATGGGGTAAACTTCCACAGGCAGTGACTCTGAAAGGGGTAATCTTCTACAGACACTGAATCTGAATGGGGTAAACTTCTACAGGAACTGAATCTGCATGGGGTAAACTTCCACAGGCACTGACTCTCACTGGAGTGCACTTCTACAGGGACTGTCTCTCACCTGTGTGCATTTCCACAGGCACTGAATCTCACTTGGGTTCACTTCGACAGGCACTGACTCTCACTTGGGTACACTTCTACAGACACTGACTCTCACTGGGGTACATTTCCACATTCACTGACTCTCACTTGGGTACACTTCTATAGGCACTGACTCTCACTTGGGTACATTTCCACAGGCACTGACTCTCACTTGGGTACACTTCTACAGGCACTGACTCTTTCTGAGGTACAGTTCCACAGGCACTGACTCTCACTTGGGTACACTTCTACAGGCACTGACTCTCACTGGGGTACATTTGCACAGGCACTGACTCTCACTTGGGTACACTTCTGCAGGCACTGACACTGAATGGGGTAAACTTCCACAGGCACTGACTCTCACTGGGGGACACTTCCACAGGTACTGACACAGGATGGGGTAAACTTCCACAGGCACTGACTCTGAATGGTGTAAACTTCCAAAGGCACTGATTCTGAATGGCGTAAACTTCTACAGGAATTGAATCTGCATGGGGTAAACTTCCACAGGCACTGACTCACACTGGGGGACACTTCCACAGGCACTGACTCTGAATGGGGTAAACTTCCACAGGCACTGACTCTCACTGGGGGACACTTCCACAGGTACTGACACAGGATGGGGTAAACTTCCACAGGCACTGACTCTGAATGGTGTAAACTTCCAAAGGCACAGATTCTGAATGGCGTAAACTTCTAGAGGCAATGACTCTCACTGGGGTAAACGTCCACAGGCACTGACTCTGAATGGGGTAAACTTCCACAGGCACTGAGTCTCACTGGGGTACACTTCCACAGGCACTGAATCTGAATGGGGTAAACTTCCACAGGCACCGACTCTCACTTGGGATCTCTTCTTCAGGCACTGACACTCACTTGGGTACACTTCTACAGGCACTGACTCTCACTTGGGTACACTTCTGCAGGCACTGACTGTCACTGGTGTAACTTTCCACATGCACTGACTCTGAATGGGATACAGTTCTATAGGCAGTGACTCCTAATGGAGAGCCGCTCCCCAGCCACTGAATCTCACTGGGGTACACTTCTACAGGCACTGACTCTCACAGGGGTACATTTCCACTGGCACTGACTCTCACTGGGTACACTTCCACAGTCAATGACTCTCACTGGGGTACACTTCCACAGGCACTGACTCTGAATGGGTTAAACATCCACAGGCACTGACTCTCATTGGGGTACACTTCCACAGGCACTGACTCTCACTGGGGTGCACTTCCACAGGCACTGAATCTGAATGGGGTAATCTTCTACAGGTACTGAATCTGAATGGCATAAACTTCCAGAGGCACTGACTCTCACTTGGTTACACTTCTACATGCATTGACTCATTCTGGGGTACATTTCCACAGTCACTGACTCTCACTGGTGTACATTTCCACAGGCACAGATTCTCAATTGGGTACACTTCTACAGGCACTGTCTCTCACTTGGGTACACGTCTACAGGCACTGACTCTCACTGGGGTACATTTCCACAGGCACTGACTCTCACTGGGGTACATTTCCACAGGCACTGACTCTCACTTGGGTACACTTCTACTGGCACTGAATCTGAATGTGGTAAACTTCCACAGGAACAGACTCTCACTTGGGTACACTTCTACAGGCACTGACTCTCACTGGGTACATTTCCACAGGCACTGACTCACACTGTGGTACATTTCCACAGGCACTGACTCACACTGTGGTACATTTCCACAGGCACTGACTCTCACTTGGGTACACTTCTGCAGGCATTGACTCTCACTTGGGTACACTTGTGCAGCCTCTGACTCTCACTTGAGTACATTTCCACAGGCACTGACTCTCACAGGGATACATATCCACTGTCACTGAATCTCACTGGGGTTCACTTCTACAGGCACTGAATCTGAATGGGGTAAACTTCTACAGGTACTGAATCTGAATGGGGAAAACTTCCACAGGCATTGACTCTCACTTTTGTAAACTTCCACAGGCACTGACTCTGAATGGGGTAAACTTCCACAGGCACTGACTCTCACTGGAGTACACTTCCACAGGCCCTGACTCTGAATGGGGTAAACGTCCACAGGCACTAAGTCTGAATGGGGTACACTGCCACAGGCACTGAATCTGAATGGGGTAAACTTCCGCAGGCACTGATTCTGAATGGCGTAAACTTCTAGAGGCAATGACTCTCACTGGGGTAAACGTCCACAGGCACTGGCTCTCACTGGGGTACACTTCCACAGGCACTGAATCAGAATGGGGTAAACTTCCACAGGCACTGAATCTGAATGGCGTAGACTTCCACAGGCACTGTCTCTCACTGGAGTACACTTCCACAGGCACTGACTCTGAATGGGGTGCACTTCCACAGGCACTGACTCTGAAAGTGGTAAACTTCCACAGGCACTGACACTCACTCGGATCCAGTTCCACAGGGACTGACTCTCACAGGGGTACACTTCTACAGGGACTGACTCTCACTGGGGTACACTTCTACAGGTACAGAATCTCACTGGGCTACACTTCTGTAGGCAATGACACTCTCTGGGTTAAAATTCCACCCACACTGACTCGCACTGGGGTGCAGTCCCACAGGCTCTAACTATCACTTGGGTACCGTTCCCTCGGCAATGACTCGAACTGGGGCAATTTTCTACTGGCACTGACTCTCTCTGAGAGACAGTTCCACAGGCACTGACTCTCACTGGGATACATTTCCACAGGCACTGACTCTCACTTGGGTACACTTCTACAGGCACTGACCCTCAGTGGGGTACATTTCAACAGGCACTGACTCTCACTTGGGTACATTTCCACAGGCACTGACTCTCACTTGGGTACACTTCTACAGGCATTGTCTCTCACTGGGGTACATTTCTACAGGCTATGACTCTCACTTGGGTACACTTCTACAGGCACTGACTCTCACTTGGGTACACTTCTACAGGCACTGACTCTCACTGGAGTACAATTCCACAGGCACTGACTCTACTGGGGGACACTTACACAGGCACTGACTATCTCTGAGAGACAGTTCCACAGGCACTGACTCTCACTGGGGTACAGTTCCACAGGCACTGACTCTCACTTGGATACACTTCTATAGGCACTGACTCTCACTTGGGTACATTTCCAAAGGCACTGACTCTCACTTGGGTACACTTCTACAGGCACTGACTCTCACTGGAGGACAATTCTACAGGCACTGACTCTCACCGGAGTACACTTCCACAGGCACTGACTCTCACTGGAGTAGACTTCTGCAGGCACTGTCTCTCACTGGGGTACATTTCCACAGGCACTGAATCTCACTTGGGTACACTTCGACAGGCACTGACTCTCACTTGGGTACACTTCTACAGACACTGACTCTCACTGAGGTACATTTCCACAATCACTGACTCTCACTTGGGTTCACTTCTATAGGCACTGACTCTCACCTGGGTACATTTCCACAGGCACTGACTCACACTTGGGTACACATCTACAGGCACTGACTCTCTCTGAGGTATAGTTCCACAGGCACTGACTCTCACTTGGGTACACTTCTACAGGCACTGACTCTCACTGGGGTACATTTCCACAGGCACTGACAGCCACTTGGGTACACTTCTATAGGCACTGACTCTCACTTGGGTACATTTCCACAGGCACTGACTCTCACTTGGGTACATTTCCACAGGCACTGACTCTCACTTGGGTACACTTCTACAGGCACTGTCTACAGGCACTGAATCTGAATGGTGTAAACTTCGACAGGTACTGAATCTGAATGGGGTAAACATCCACAGGCACTGACTCTGAATGGCGTAAACTTCCACAGGCACTGACTCTGACTGGGGTACACTTCCACAGGCAATGACTCTCACTGGGGTACACTTCCACAGGCACTGACTCTGAATGGGTTAAAATTGCACAGGCACTGACTCTCACTGGCATACACTTCCACTGGCACTGACTCTCACTGGGGTACACTTACATAGGCACTGACTCTGAATGGGGTAATCCTCCACAGGCACTGACTCTCAATGGGGTACACTTCTACAGGCACTGAATCTGAATGTGGTAAACTTCTACATTTACTGAATCTGAATGGGGTAAAATTCCACAGGCACTGACTCTCACTGGGGGACACTTCCACAGGCACTGACTCTGAATGGGGTAAACTTCCACAGGCACTGACTCTGATTGGGGTGCACTTCCACATGCACTGAATCTGAATGGGGTAAACATCCACAGGGACTGACTCTGAATGGGGTAAACTTCCAGAGGCAATGATTCTCACTGGGGTACAATTCCTCAGGCACTGACTCTCACTGGGGTACAATTCCACAGGCACTGACTCTGAATGGGGTAAACCTCCACAGGCAATGACTCTCAGTGGGGTACACTTCGATCGGCACTGACACCTACTGGGGTCAATTTCCACAGGCACTGTCTCTCACTGGAGTACACTTCCACAGGCACTGTCTCTGAATGGGGTAAAAATCCACAGGCACTGACTCTCACTGGAGAACACTTCCACAGGCACTGACTCTGAATGGGGTAAACGTCCACAGGCAATGTCTCTCACTGGAGTGCACTTCCACAGGCAATGACTCTCACTGGGGTACACATCCACAGGCACTGACTCTGAATGGCTTAAACTTCCACAGGCACTGACTCTCACTGGGTAAACATCCACAGGCACTGACTCTGAATGGGTTAAACTTCCACAGGCACTGACTCTCACTGGGGTAAACTTCCACAGGCACTGACTCTCACTGGGGTTCACTACCACAGGTACTGACACTGAATGGGGTAAACTTCCACAGGCAGTGACTCTGAAAGGGGTAATCTTCTACAGACACTGAATCTGAATGGGGTAAACTTGTACAGGTACTGAATCTGCATGGGGTAAACTTCCACAGGCACTGACTCACACTGGGGGACACTTCCACAGGCACTGACTCTGAATGGGGTAAACTTCCACAGGCCCTGACTCTCACTGGGGTACACTTCCAAAGGCACTGACTCTGAATGGGGCAAATTTCCGCAGGCACTGACACTCACTGGGGGACACTTCCACAGGTACTGACCCTGGATGAGTAAACTTCCACAGGCACTGACTCTCACTGGGGTACATTTTCACAGGCACTGACTCTCACTGGGGTGCATTTCCACAGGCACTGACTCTCACTGGGGTAAACGTCCACAGGCAGTGACTCTGAAAGGGGTAAACTTCAAGAGGTCCTGAATCTGCATGGGGTAAACTTCCACAGGCACCGACTCTCACTTGGGATCTCTTCTTCAGGCACTGACACTCACTTGGGTACACTTCTACAGGCACTGACTCTCACTTGGGTACACTTCTGCAGGCACTGACTGTCACTGGTGTAACTTTCCACATGCACTGACTCTGAATGGGATACAGTTCTATAGGCAGTGACTCCTAATGGAGAGCCGCTCCCCAGCCACTGAATCTCACTGGGGTACACTTCTACAGGCACTGACTCTCACAGGGGTACATTTCCACTGGCACTGACTCTCACTGGGTACACTTCCACAGTCAATGACTCTCACTGGGGTACACTTCCACAGGCACTGACTCTGAATGGGTTAAACATCCACAGGCACTGACTCTCATTGGGGTACACTTCCACAGGCACTGACTCTCACTGGGGTGCACTTCCACAGGCACTGAATCTGAATGGGGTAATCTTCTACAGGTACTGAATCTGAATGGCATAAACTTCCAGAGGCACTGACTCTCACTTGGTTACACTTCTACATGCATTGACTCATTCTGGGGTACATTTCCACAGTCACTGACTCTCACTGGTGTACATTTCCACAGGCACAGATTCTCAATTGGGTACACTTCTACAGGCACTGTCTCTCACTTGGGTACACGTCTACAGGCACTGACTCTCACTGGGGTACATTTCCACAGGCACTGACTCTCACTGGGGTACATTTCCACAGGCACTGACTCTCACTTGGGTACACTTCTACTGGCACTGAATCTGAATGTGGTAAACTTCCACAGGAACAGACTCTCACTTGGGTACACTTCTACAGGCACTGACTCTCACTGGGTACATTTCCACAGGCACTGACTCACACTGTGGTACATTTCCACAGGCACTGACTCACACTGTGGTACATTTCCACAGGCACTGACTCTCACTTGGGTACACTTCTGCAGGCATTGACTCTCACTTGGGTACACTTGTGCAGCCTCTGACTCTCACTTGAGTACATTTCCACAGGCACTGACTCTCACAGGGATACATATCCACTGTCACTGAATCTCACTGGGGTTCACTTCTACAGGCACTGAATCTGAATGGGGTAAACTTCTACAGGTACTGAATCTGAATGGGGAAAACTTCCACAGGCATTGACTCTCACTTTTGTAAACTTCCACAGGCACTGACTCTGAATGGGGTAAACTTCCACAGGCACTGACTCTCACTGGAGTACACTTCCACAGGCCCTGACTCTGAATGGGGTAAACGTCCACAGGCACTAAGTCTGAATGGGGTACACTGCCACAGGCACTGAATCTGAATGGGGTAAACTTCCGCAGGCACTGATTCTGAATGGCGTAAACTTCTAGAGGCAATGACTCTCACTGGGGTAAACGTCCACAGGCACTGGCTCTCACTGGGGTACACTTCCACAGGCACTGAATCAGAATGGGGTAAACTTCCACAGGCACTGAATCTGAATGGCGTAGACTTCCACAGGCACTGTCTCTCACTGGAGTACACTTCCACAGGCACTGACTCTGAATGGGGTGCACTTCCACAGGCACTGACTCTGAAAGTGGTAAACTTCCACAGGCACTGACACTCACTCGGATCCAGTTCCACAGGGACTGACTCTCACAGGGGTACACTTCTACAGGGACTGACTCTCACTGGGGTACACTTCTACAGGTACAGAATCTCACTGGGCTACACTTCTGTAGGCAATGACACTCTCTGGGTTAAAATTCCACCCACACTGACTCGCACTGGGGTGCAGTCCCACAGGCTCTAACTATCACTTGGGTACCGTTCCCTCGGCAATGACTCGAACTGGGGCAATTTTCTACTGGCACTGACTCTCTCTGAGAGACAGTTCCACAGGCACTGACTCTCACTGGGATACATTTCCACAGGCACTGACTCTCACTTGGGTACACTTCTACAGGCACTGACCCTCAGTGGGGTACATTTCAACAGGCACTGACTCTCACTTGGGTACATTTCCACAGGCACTGACTCTCACTTGGGTACACTTCTACAGGCATTGTCTCTCACTGGGGTACATTTCTACAGGCTATGACTCTCACTTGGGTACACTTCTACAGGCACTGACTCTCACTTGGGTACACTTCTACAGGCACTGACTCTCACTGGAGTACAATTCCACAGGCACTGACTCTACTGGGGGACACTTACACAGGCACTGACTATCTCTGAGAGACAGTTCCACAGGCACTGACTCTCACTGGGGTACAGTTCCACAGGCACTGACTCTCACTTGGATACACTTCTATAGGCACTGACTCTCACTTGGGTACACTTCTACAGGCACTGACTCTCACTGGAGGACAATTCTACAGGCACTGACTCTCACCGGAGTACACTTCCACAGGCACTGACTCTCACTGGAGTAGACTTCTGCAGGCACTGTCTCTCACTGGGGTACATTTCCACAGGCACTGAATCTCACTTGGGTACACTTCGACAGGCACTGACTCTCACTTGGGTACACTTCTACAGACACTGACTCTCACTGAGGTACATTTCCACAATCACTGACTCTCACTTGGGTTCACTTCTATAGGCACTGACTCTCACCTGGGTACATTTCCACAGGCACTGACTCACACTTGGGTACACATCTACAGGCACTGACTCTCTCTGAGGTATAGTTCCACAGGCACTGACTCTCACTTGGGTACACTTCTACAGGCACTGACTCTCACTGGGGTACATTTCCACAGGCACTGACAGCCACTTGGGTACACTTCTATAGGCACTGACTCTCACTTGGGTACATTTCCACAGGCACTGACTCTCACTTGGGTACATTTCCACAGGCACTGACTCTCACTTGGGTACACTTCTACAGGCACTGTCTACAGGCACTGAATCTGAATGGTGTAAACTTCGACAGGTACTGAATCTGAATGGGGTAAACATCCACAGGCACTGACTCTGAATGGCGTAAACTTCCACAGGCACTGACTCTGACTGGGGTACACTTCCACAGGCAATGACTCTCACTGGGGTACACTTCCACAGGCACTGACTCTGAATGGGTTAAAATTGCACAGGCACTGACTCTCACTGGCATACACTTCCACTGGCACTGACTCTCACTGGGGTACACTTACATAGGCACTGACTCTGAATGGGGTAATCCTCCACAGGCACTGACTCTCAATGGGGTACACTTCTACAGGCACTGAATCTGAATGTGGTAAACTTCTACATTTACTGAATCTGAATGGGGTAAAATTCCACAGGCACTGACTCTCACTGGGGGACACTTCCACAGGCACTGACTCTGAATGGGGTAAACTTCCACAGGCACTGACTCTGATTGGGGTGCACTTCCACATGCACTGAATCTGAATGGGGTAAACATCCACAGGGACTGACTCTGAATGGGGTAAACTTCCAGAGGCAATGATTCTCACTGGGGTACAATTCCTCAGGCACTGACTCTCACTGGGGTACAATTCCACAGGCACTGACTCTGAATGGGGTAAACCTCCACAGGCAATGACTCTCAGTGGGGTACACTTCGATCGGCACTGACACCTACTGGGGTCAATTTCCACAGGCACTGTCTCTCACTGGAGTACACTTCCACAGGCACTGTCTCTGAATGGGGTAAAAATCCACAGGCACTGACTCTCACTGGAGAACACTTCCACAGGCACTGACTCTGAATGGGGTAAACGTCCACAGGCAATGTCTCTCACTGGAGTGCACTTCCACAGGCAATGACTCTCACTGGGGTACACATCCACAGGCACTGACTCTGAATGGCTTAAACTTCCACAGGCACTGACTCTCACTGGGTAAACATCCACAGGCACTGACTCTGAATGGGTTAAACTTCCACAGGCACTGACTCTCACTGGGGTAAACTTCCACAGGCACTGACTCTCACTGGGGTTCACTACCACAGGTACTGACACTGAATGGGGTAAACTTCCACAGGCAGTGACTCTGAAAGGGGTAATCTTCTACAGACACTGAATCTGAATGGGGTAAACTTGTACAGGTACTGAATCTGCATGGGGTAAACTTCCACAGGCACTGACTCACACTGGGGGACACTTCCACAGGCACTGACTCTGAATGGGGTAAACTTCCACAGGCCCTGACTCTCACTGGGGTACACTTCCAAAGGCACTGACTCTGAATGGGGCAAATTTCCGCAGGCACTGACACTCACTGGGGGACACTTCCACAGGTACTGACCCTGGATGAGTAAACTTCCACAGGCACTGACTCTCACTGGGGTACATTTTCACAGGCACTGACTCTCACTGGGGTGCATTTCCACAGGCACTGACTCTCACTGGGGTAAACGTCCACAGGCAGTGACTCTGAAAGGGGTAAACTTCAAGAGGTCCTGAATCTGCATGGGGTAAACTTCCACAGGCACTGACTCACACTGGCGGACACTTCCACAGGCACTGACTCTAAAAGGGGTAAACTTCCACAGGCACTGACTCTGAATGGAGTAAACTTCCACAGGCATTGACTCTGCTTGGGGTACACTTCCACAGGCAATGACTCTGACTGGGGTACACTTCCACAGGCACTGACTCTGAATGGGTTAAACTTGCACAGGCCCTGACTCTCACTGGGGTACACTTCTACAGGGACTGACTCTCACTGGGGTACACTACTACAGGTACAGACTCTCACAGGGGTACGCTTCTACAGGGACTGACTCTCACTGGGGTACACTTCTACAGGTACAGACTCTCACTGGTGTACACTTCTATAGGCACTGACTCTCTCTGGGTAAAAATTCCACCCACACTGACTCGTACTGGGGTGCAGTCCCACAGGCTCTAACTATCACTTGGGTACCGTTCCCTAGGCAATGACTCGAACTGGGGCAAATTTCTACTGGCACTGACTCTCTCTGAGGTACAGTTCCACAGGCACTGACTCTCACTTGGGTACACTTCTACAGGCACTGATTCTCACTTGGGTACACCTCGATAGACACTGACTCTCACTTGGGTACATTTCCACAGGCACTGACTCTCACCTGTGTACACTTCTACAGGCACTGACTCTCACTGGGATACATTTCCACAGGCACTGACGCTCACTGGGGTACATTTCCACAGGCACTGACTCTCAGTGCGGAACACTTATTCCGGCACTGAATCTGAATGGTGTAAACTTCTGCAGGCAATGACTCTGAATGGGGTAAACTTCCACAGGCACTGACTCTGACTGGGGTACATTTCCACAGGCAATGACTCTCACTGGGGTACACTCTGAATGGGTTAAACTTGCACAGGCACTGACTCTCACTGGGGTACACTTCCACTGGCACTGACTCTAACTGGGCTACACTTACATAGGCACTGACTCTGAATGGGGTAAACTTCCACAGGCACTGACTCTCACCGGGGTACACTTCCACAGGCACAGACTCTGAATGGGGTAATCTTCCACAGGCACTGACTCTCACTGGGGTACCCTTCTGCAGGCACTCAATCTGAATGTGGTAAACTTC
Organism: Heterodontus francisci; assembly: GCF_036365525.1. NCBI lineage: Eukaryota > Metazoa > Chordata > Chondrichthyes > Heterodontiformes > Heterodontidae > Heterodontus > Heterodontus francisci. The sequence continues at coordinate 2,800,316 of NW_027140908.1, read as the reverse complement.
TACAGGTACTGAATCTGAATGGGGTAAACTTCCACAGGCACTGACTCTCACTGGGGTACACTTCCACAGGCACTGACTCTGAATGGGGTAAACTTCCACACGCACTGACTCTGATTGGGGTGCACTTCCACATGCACTGAATCTAAATGGGGTAAACATCCACAGGCAATGACTCTCAGTGGGGTACTCTTCGATAGGCACTGACACTTCCTGGGGCAAACTTCCAAAGGCACTGACTCTGAATGGGGTAAACTTCCACAGGCACTGACTCTCACTTGGGTGCACTTCGTCAGGCACTGACTCTCACTGGGGTAAACTTCCAAAAGCACTGACTCTCAATTGGGTACAATTCCACAGGCACTGACTCTGAATGGGCTACACTTCGACAGGCACTGAATCTGAATGTGGTAAACTTCTACAGGTACTGAATCTGAATGGGGTAAACTTCCACAGGCACTGACTCTCACTGGGGTACACTTCCACAGGCACTGACTCCGAATGGGGTAAACTTGCAAAGGCACTGACTCTCACTGGGGTACACTTCCACAGGCACTGACTCTGAATGGGGTAAACCTCCACAGGCACTGACTTTGAATGGGGTAAACTTCGACAGGCACTGAATCTGAATGTTGTAAACTTCTACAGGTACTGAATCTGAATGGGGTAAACTTCCACAGGCACTGACTCTGAATTGGTTATAGTTCAACATGCAACGACTCTCAGTGGGGTACACTTCGACAGGCAATGACTCTGACTGGGTCAACTTGCACAGGCACTGACTCTCACTGGGGTACACTTCCACAGGCAATGACTCTGAATGGGGTAAAATTCCACAGGCACTGACTCTCACTTGGGTACACTTCTGCAGGCACTGACACTCACTGGGGTACATTTCCACAGGCACTGACTCTGAATGGGGTAAACTTCCACAGGCACTGACTCTGAATGGGGTACTCTTCCACAGGCACTGACTCTGAATGGGGTACATTACCACATGCACTGACTCTCACTTGGGTACACTTCTGCTGGCACTGACTCTCAATTGGGTACACTTCTACAGGCACTGACTCTAACTTGGGTACACTTCGACATTCCCTGAGTCTCACTCGGGTACATTTCCACAGGCACTGACTCACACTGGGGTACATTTCCACATGCACTGACTCTGAGTGGGGTACACTTCTATAGGCAGTGACTCCTAATGGAGAGCCGCTCCCCTGCCACTGAATCTCTCTGGGGTACACTTCTGCAGGCACTGACTGTCACTGGGGTTCACTTCCACAGGCACTGACTCTGAATGGGGTAAACTTCCACAGGCACTGAATATGAATGGGGAAAACGTCTACAGTTTCTGATTCTGAATTGGGGTCAACTTCCACAGGCACTGACTCTCACAGGGGTACACTTCCACAGGCACTGACTCTCACTGGGGTACACTTACACAGGCACTGAATCTGTATGGTGTAAACTTCCAACGGCACTGACTCTCACTGGGGCACACTTCCACAGGTACTGACTCTCACTGGGGTAAACATCCAAAGGCACTGACTCTGAATGGGGTAAACATCTACAGGCACTGCATCTGAATGGGGTAAACTTCTACAGGTACAGAATCTGAATGGGGTAAACTTCCACAGGCGCTGACTCTCACTGGGGGACACATCCACAGGCACTGAATCTGAATGGGGTAAACTTCCACAGGCACTGACTCTCACTTGGGTACACTTCTACAGGCACTGACTCTCACTGGGGTACATTTCCACAGGCACTGACTCTCACTGGGGTACACTTCCACAGGCACTAACTCTCACTTGGGTACACTTCTGCAGGCATTGACTCTCACTTGGGTACACTTCTGCAGCCTCTGATTCTCACTGGAGTACATTTCCACAGGCACTGACTCTCACAGGGATACATTTCCACTGGCACTGAATCTCACTGGGGTACACTTCTACAGGCACTGAATCTGAATGGGGTAAACTTCCACAGGCAGTGACTCTGAATGGTGTAAACTTCTGCAGGCACTGAATCTGAATGGGGTAAACTTCTACAGGTACTGAATCTGAATGGGGTAAGCTTCCACAGGCACTGACTCACACTGGGGGACACTTCCACAGGCACTGACTCTGAATGGGGTAAACTATCACAGGCACTGACTCTCACTGGGGTGCAATTCACCAGGCACTGACTCTGAATGGGGTAAACTTCCACAGGCACTGACTCTGAATGGGGTACACTTCTACAGGCATTGACTCTCACTGGGGTACATTTCCACAGTGACTGACTCTCACTGGTGTACATTTCCACAGGCACAGATTCTCAATTGGGTACACTTCTACAGGCACTGTCTCTCACTTGGGTACACTTCTACAGGCACTGACTCTCACTGGGGTACATTACCACATGCACTGACTCTCACTTGGGTACACTTCTAAAAGCACTGACACTCAATTGGGTACACTTCTACAGGCACTGACTCTCACTTGGGTACACTTCTACAGGCCCTGACTCTCACTCGGGTACATTTCCACAGGCACTGACTCTGAATGTGGTAAACTTCCATAAGGCACTGACTCTGAATGGGGTAAACTTCCACACGCACTGCATCTGAATGGGGTAAACTTCCACAGGCACTGACTCTCAATGGGGTAAACTTCCACAGGCACTGACTCTGTATGGGGTAAACTTCCAAAGGCACTGTCTCTCACTGGGGTACACTACCACAGGTACTGACTCTGAATGTGGTAAACTTCCATAAGGCACTGACTCTGAATGGGGTAATCTTCCAAAGGCACTGACTCTGAATGGGGTAAACTTCCACAGGCACTGACTCTGAATTGGGTTAACTACTACTGGTTCTGAATCTGAATGGGGTAAACTTCTACAGGTGCTGAATCTGAATGGTGTAAACTTCTACAGGTACTGAATCTGAATGGGGTAAACTTCTACAGGCACTGAATCTGAATGGTGTAAACTTCTACAGGCACTGAATCTGAATGGGGTAATCTTCCACAGGCACTGACTCTGAATGGGGTAAACTTCCACAGGCACTGTCTCTCACTGGAGTGCACGTCCACAGGCAATGACTCTCACTGGGGTACACTTCCACAGGCACTGACTCTGAATGGGTTAAACTTCCACAGGCACTGACTCTCACTGGGGTAAACCTCCACAGGCACTGACCCTCACTTGGGTGCACATCCACAGGCACTGACTCTGAATGGGGTAAACTTCCACAGGCACTGACTGTCACTGGGGTACCCTTCCACAGGCACTGACTCTGAATGGGGTAAACTTCCACAGGCACTGACTCTCACTGTGTTACACTTCCACAGGCACTGACTCTGAATGGGGTACACTTACACAGGCACTGACTCTGAATGGGGTAAACTTCTCCAGGCACTGATTATGAATGGGGAAAACGTCTACAGTTTCTGAATCTGAATGGGGTAAACTTCCACATGCACTGACTCTCAATGGGTTACACTTCCAAAGGCACTGACTCTGTATGGGGTAAACTTCCAAAGGCACTGTCTCTCACTGCGGTACACTACCACAGGTACTGACTCTGAATGGGGTAAACATCCACAGGCACTGCATCTGAATGGGGTAAACATCTACAGGTACTGCATCTGAATGGGGTAAACTTACACAGGCACTGACTCTCACTGGGGGACACATCCACAGGCACCGAATCTGAATGGGGTAAACTTCCACAGGCTCGGACTCTCACTTGGGTACACTTCTACAGGCACTGACTCTCACAGGGGTACATTTCCACAGGCTCTGACTCTCACTGGGGTGCACTTCTACAGGCACTGAATCTGAATGGCGAAACTTCTACAGGTACTGAATCTGAATGGGGAAAACTTCCACAAGCTCTGACTCTCACTGGGGTAAACTTACACAGGCACTGACTCTGAATGGGGTAAACTTCCACAGGCACTGACTATCACTGGGGTACACTTCCACAGGCACTGACTCTGAATGGGGTAAACTTCCACAGGCACTGAGTCTGAATTTGGTACACTGCCACAGGCACTGAATCTGAATGGGGTAAACTTCCACAGGCACTGATTCTGAATGGCGTAAACTTCTAGAGGCAATGACTCTCACTGGGCTAAACGTCCACAGGCACTGACTCTGAATGGGGTAAACTTCCACAGGCACTGACTCTCACTGGGGTACACTTGAACAGGCACTGAATCTGAATGGGGTAAACATACACAGGCACCGACTCTCACTTGGGATCACTTCTTCAGGCAATGACTCTCACTTGGGTACACTTCTGCAGGCACAGACTCTCACTGGTGTACCGTTCCACATGCACTGACTCTGAGTGGGGTACACTTCTATAGGCAGTGACTCCTAATGGAGAACCGCTCCCCAGCCACTGGATCTCACTGGGGTACACTTCGACAGGCACTGACTCTCACAGGGGTACATTTCCACTGGCACTGACTCTCACTGGCTACACTTCTACAGGCACTGAATCTGAATGGTGTAACCTTCAACAGGGACTGAAGCTGAATGGGGTAAACTTCCACAGGCACTGACTCTCACTGGGGTAAACTTCCACAGGCACTGACTCTAAATGGGGTAAACTTCCACTGGCACTGACTCTCACTGGGGTACACTTCCACAGGCACTGACTCTGAATGGGGTAAACTTCCACAGGCACTGACTCTGAATGGGGTACACTTCCACACGCACTGAATGTGAATGGGGTAAACTTCTACAGGTACTGAATCTGAATGGGGTAATCTTCCACAGGCACTGACTCTCACTGGGGTACACTTCCACAGGCACTGACTCTGAATGAGGTAAATTTCCACAGGCACTGACTCTCACTTGGGTACACTTCCACAGGCACTGACTCTCACTGGGGTACACTTCCACAGGCACTGTCTCTGAATGGGTTAAACATACACAGGCACTGACTCTCACTTGGGTACACTTCTACAGGCACTGACTCTCACTGGGGTACATTACCACATGCACTGACTCTCACTTGGGTACACTTCTACTGGCACTGACACTCAATTGGGTACACTTCTACAGGCACTGACTCTCACTTGGGTACACTTCTACAGGCCCTGACTCTCACTCGGGTACATTTCCACAGGCACTGACTCTGAATGTGGTAAACTTCCATAAGGCACTGACTCTGAATGGGGTAAACTTCCACACGCACTGCATCTGAATGGGGTAAACTTCCACAGGCACTGACTCTCAATGGGGTAAACTTCCACAGGCACTGACTCTGTATGGGGTAAACTTCCAAAGGCACTGTCTCTCACTGGGGTACACTACCACAGGTACTGACTCTGAATGTGGTAAACTTCCATAAGGCACTGACTCTGAATGGGGTAATCTTCCAAAGGCACTGACTCTGAATGGGGTAAACTTCCACAGGCACTGACTCTGAATGGGGTTAACTACTACTGGTTCTGAATCTGAATGGGGTAAACTTCTACAGGTGCTGAATCTGAATGGTGTAAACTTCTACAGGTACTGAATCTGAATGGGGTAAACTTCTACAGGCACTGAATCTGAATGGTGTAAACTTCTACAGGTACTGAATCTGAATGGGGTAATCTTCCACAGGCACTGACTCTGAATGGGGTAAACTTCCACAGGCACTGTCTCTCACTGGAGTGCACGTCCACAGGCAATGACTCTCACTGGGGTACACTTCCACAGGCACTGACTCTGAATGGGTTAAACTTCCACAGGCACTGACTCTCACTGGGGTAAACCTCCACAGGCACTGACCCTCACTTGGGTGCACATCCACAGGCACTGACTCTCACTGGGGTACACTTCCAGAGGCACTGACTCTGAATGGGGTAAACTTCCACAGACACTGACTCTCACAGGGGTACACTTCCAGAGGCACTGACACTGAATGGGGTAAACCTCCACAGGCACTGACCCTCACTTTGCTACACTTCTGCAGGCACTGACTCTCACTGGGGTACATTTTCACAGGCACTGACTCTCACTGGGGTGCATTTCCACAGGCACTGACATTCACTTGGGTGCACTTCCACAGGCACTGACTCTGAATGGGGTAAACTTCCACAGGCACTGACTGTCACTGGGGTACCCTTCCACAGGCACTGACTCTGAATGGGGTAAACTTCCACAGGCACTGACTCTCACTGTGTTACACTTCCACAGGCACTGACTCTGAATGGGGTACACTTACACAGGCACTGACTCTGAATGGGGTAAACTTCTCCAGGCACTGATTATGAATGGGGAAAACGTCTACAGTTTCTGAATCTGAATGGGGTAAACTTCCACATGCACTGACTCTCAATGGGTTACACTTCCAAAGGCACTGACTCTGTATGGGGTAAACTTCCAAAGGCACTGTCTCTCACTGCGGTACACTACCACAGGTACTGACTCTGAATGGGGTAAACATCCACAGGCACTGCATCTGAATGGGGTAAACATCTACAGGTACTGCATCTGAATGGGGTAAACTTCCACAGGCACTGACTCTCACTGGGGGACACATCCACAGGCACCGAATCTGAATGGGGTAAACTTCCACAGGCTCGGACTCTCACTTGGGTACACTTCTACAGGCACTGACTCTCACAGGGGTACATTTCCACAGGCTCTGACTCTCACTGGGGTGCACTTCTACAGGCACTGAATCTGAATGGCGAAACTTCTACAGGTACTGAATCTGAATGGGGAAAACTTCCACAAGCTCTGACTCTCACTGGGGTAAACTTACACAGGCACTGACTCTGAATGGGGTAAACTTCCACAGGCACTGACTATCACTGGGGTACACTTCCACAGGCACTGACTCTGAATGGGGTAAACTTCCACAGGCACTGAGTCTGAATTTGGTACACTGCCACAGGCACTGAATCTGAATGGGGTAAACTTCCACAGGCACTGATTCTGAATGGCGTAAACTTCTAGAGGCAATGACTCTCACTGGGCTAAACGTCCACAGGCACTGACTCTGAATGGGGTAAACTTCCACAGGCACTGACTCTCACTGGGGTACACTTGAACAGGCACTGAATCTGAATGGGGTAAACATACACAGGCACCGACTCTCACTTGGGATCACTTCTTCAGGCAATGACTCTCACTTGGGTACACTTCTGCAGGCACAGACTCTCACTGGTGTACCGTTCCACATGCACTGACTCTGAGTGGGGTACACTTCTATAGGCAGTGACTCCTAATGGAGAACCGCTCCCCAGCCACTGGATCTCACTGGGGTACACTTCGACAGGCACTGACTCTCACAGGGGTACATTTCCACTGGCACTGACTCTCACTGGCTACACTTCTACAGGCACTGAATCTGAATGGTGTAACCTTCAACAGGGACTGAAGCTGAATGGGGTAAACTTCCACAGGCACTGACTCTCACTGGGGTAAACTTCCACAGGCACTGACTCTAAATAGGGTAAACTTCCACTGGCACTGACTCTCACTGGGGTACACTTCCACAGGCACTGACTCTGAATGGGGTAAACTTCCACAGGCACTGACTCTGAATGGGGTACACTTCCACACGCACTGAATGTGAATGGGGTAAACTTCTACAGATACTGAATCTGAATGGGGTAAACTTCCACAGGCACTGACTCTGAATGAGGTAAATTTCCACAGGCACTGACTCTCACTTGGGTACACTTCCACAGGCACTGACTCTCACTGGGGTGCACTTCTACAGGCACTGAATCTGAATGGCGAAACATCTACAGGTACTGAATCTGAATGGGGAAAACTTCCACAAGCTCTGACTCTCACTGGGGTAAACTTACACAGGCACTGACTCTGAATGGGGTAAACTTCCACAGGCACTGACTCTCACTGGGGTACACTTCCACAGGTACTGACTCTGAATGGGGTAAACATCCACAGGCACTGCATCTGAATGGGGTAAACATCTACAGGTACTGCATCTGAATGGGGTAAACTTCCACAGGCACTGACTCTCACTGGGGGACACATCCACAGGCACCGAATCTGAATGGGGTAAACTTCCACAGGCTCGGACTCTCACTTGGGTACACTTCTACAGGCACTGACTCTCACAGGGGTACATTTCCACAGGCTCTGACTCTCACTGGGGTGCACTTCTACAGGCACTGAATCTGAATGGCGAAACTTCTACAGGTACTGAATCTGAATGGGGAAAACTTCCACAAGCTCTGACTCTCACTGGGGTAAACTTACACAGGCACTGACTCTGAATGGGGTAAACTTCCACAGGCACTGACTCTGAATGAGGTAAATTTCCACAGGCACTGACTCTCACTTGGGTACACTTCCACAGGCACTGACTCTCACTGGGGTACACTTCCACAGGCACTGTCTCTGAATGGGTTAAACATACACAGGCACTGACTCTCACTTGGGTACACTTCCACAGGCACTGACTCTCACTGGGGTACACTTACACAGGCACTGACTCTGAGTGGGGTAAACTTCCAAAGGCACTGACTCTCATTGGGGTACACTTCCACAGGCACTGACTCTGAATGGGGTAAACTTCCACAGGCACTGACTCTGAATGGGGTTAACTTCTACTGGCTCTGAATCTGAATGGGGTACATTTCCACAGGCACTGAATCAGAATGGGGTAAACTTCTAAAGGTACTGAATCTGAATGGTGTAAACTTCTACAGGTACTGAATCTGAATGGGGTAAACTTCTACAGGCACTGAATCTGAATGGTGTAAACTTCTGCAGGTACTGAATCTGAATGGGGTAAACTTCCACAGGCACTGACTCTGAATGGGGTAAACTTCCACAGGCACTGTCTCTCACTGGAGTGCACGTCCACAGGCAATGACTCTCACTGGGGTACACTTCCACAGGCACTGACTCTGAATGGGTTAAACTTCCACAGGCACTGACTCTCACTGGGGTAAACTTCCACAGGCACTGACTCTGAATGGGTTAAACTTCCACAGGCACTGACTCTCACTGGGGTAAACTTCCACAGGCACTGACTCTCACTGGGGTACACTTCCACAGGTACTGACACTGAATGGGGTAAACTTCCACAGGCAGTGACTCTGAAAGGGATAATCTTCTACAGACACTGAATCTGAATGGGGTAAACTTCCACAGGCCCTGACTCTCACTGGGGGGCACTTCCACAGGCACTGACTCTGAATGGGGCAAACTTCCACAGGCACTGACTCTCACTGGGGTACACTTCCTCAGGCACTGAATCTGAATGGCTTAAACATCCACAGGTACTGACTCTGAATGGGGTAAACTTCCAGAGGCAATGACTCGAACTCGGGTACACTTCCTCAGGCACTGACTCCCACTGGGGGACACTTCCACAGGCACTGACTCAGAATGGGGTAAACTTCCAGAGGCAATGACTCGAACTGGGATACACTTCCACAGGCACTGACTCCCACTGGGGCACACTTCCACAGGTACTGACACTGGATGGGGTAAACTTCCACTGGCACTGACTCTAAATGGGGTAAACTTCCACAGGCACTGAAATAAAAGCAAAATACTGCGGATGCTGGAAATCTGAAACAAAAACAAGAAATGCTGTTATCACTCAGCAGGTCTGGCAGCATCTGTGGAAAGAGAAGCAGAGTTAACGTTTCGGGTCAGTGACCCTTCTTCGGAACTGACAAATATTAGAAAAGTCACAGATTATAAACAAGTGAGGTGGGGGTGGATCAAGAGATAACAAAGGAGAAGGTGCAGATTGGACCAGGCCACATAGCTGACCAAAAGTTCAAGGAGAAAAGGCAAACCATATTGCTTTGTCTTTCAACACACCATTAACATATTGTTTGCCTTTTCTCCGTGAACCTTTGGTCAGCTATGTGGCCTGGTCCAATCTGCACCTTCTCCTTTGTTATCTCTTGCCCCACCCCCACCTCACTTGTTCATAATCTGTGACTTTTCTAATATTTGTCAGTTCCGAAGAAGGGTCACTGACCCGAAACGTTAACTCTGCTTCTCTTTCCACAGATGCTGCCAGAACTGCTGAGTGATTCCAGCATTTCTTGTTTTTGTTCCACAGGCACTGACCCTCACTTGGGTGCACTTCCACAGGCACTGACTCTGAATGGGGTACACTTCTGCAGGCACTGACTCTCACTGGGGTACATTTCCACAGGCACTGACTCTCACTGGTGTACATTTCCACATGCACTGACTCTGAGTGGGGTACACTTCTATTGGCACTGAATCTGAATGGTGTCAACTTCTAGAGGCACTGACTCTGAATGGGGTAAACTTCCACAGGCACTGACTCTCACTGGGGTACACTTCCACAGGCACTGACTCTCACTGGGGTACATTTACACATGCACTGACTCTGAATGGGGTAAACTTCCACAGGCACTGACTCTAACTGGGGTACCCTTCGACATGCACAGAATCTGAATGGGGTTAACTTCTACAGGTACTGAATCTGAATGGGGTAAACTTCCACAGCACTGACTTTCACTGGGGTACATTTCCTCAGGCACTGACTCTGAATGGGTTAAACTTCCACAGGCACTGACTCTCACTGGGGTACACTACCACAGGCACTGAATCTCACTGGGGTACACTTACACAGGCACTGATTCGGAATGGGGAAAACTTCCAAATGCACTGACTCTCACTGGGGTACAGTTACACAGGCAATGACACTGAATGGGTAAACTTCCACAGGCACTGACTCTGAATGGGGTTAACTTCTACAGGCTCTGAATCTGAATGGGGTAAACTTCCACAGGCACTGACTCTGAATGGGGTTAACTTCTACAGGTACTGAATCTGAATGAGGTAAACTTCCACAGGCACTGAATCTCACTGGGTTACACGTACACAGGCACTGACTCTGAATGGGGTAAACTTCCACAGGCACTGACTCTCACTGGGGTACACTTCCACTGGCACTGACTCTGAATGGGGTAAACTTCCACAGGCACTGACACTGAATGGGGTAAACATCCACAGGTACTGACTCTGAATGGGGTAATCTTCCAGAGGCAATGACACTAACTGGGGTAGACTCCCACAGGCACTGACTCTCACAGGGGTCACTTCCACTGCCACTGACTCTGAATGGGGTACACTTCCACAGGCATTGACCCTCACTTGGGTGCACATCCACAGGCACTGACTCTCACTGGGGTACACTTCCAGAGGCACTGACTCTGAATGGGGTAAACTTCCACAGACACTGACTCTCACAGGGGTACACTTCCAGAGGCACTGACTCTGAATGGGGTAAACTTCCACAGGCACTGACCCTCACTTGGCTACACTTCTGCAGGCACTGACTCTCACTGGGGTACATTTTCACAGGCACTGACTCTCACTGGGGTGCATTTCCACAGGCACTGACCTTCACTTGGGTGCACTTCCACAGGCACTGACTCTGAATGGGGTAAACTTCCACAGGCACTGACTCTCACTGGGGCACACTTCCACAGGCACTGACTCTGAATGGGGTAAACTTCCACAGGCACTGACTCTCACTGGGGTACACTTCCACAGGCACTGAATCTGAATGGGGTAAACTTCCGCAGGCACTGATTCTCACTTGGGTACACTTCTTCAGGCACTGACTCTCACTGGGGTACATTTCCACAGGCACTGACTCTCACTGGGGTACATTTCCACAGGCACTGACTCTCACTTGGGTACACTTCTACAGGCACTGACTCTCACTTGGGTACACTTCTGCAGGCACTGACTCTCACTGGGGTTACATTTCCACAGGCACTAACTCTCACTGGTGTACATTTCCACATGCACTGACTCTGAGTGGGGTACACTTCTATTGGCACTGAATCTGAATGGTGTAAACTTCTAGAGGCACTGAATCTGAAAGGGGTAAACTTGCACAGGCACTGACTCTGAATGGGGCAAACTTCCACAGGCACTGACTCTCACTGGTGTACATTTACACATGCACTGACTCAGAATGGGGTAAACTTCCACAGGCACTGACTCGAACTGGGGTACACTTCGACAAGCAATGAATCTGAATGTGGTAAACTTCTACAGGTACTGAATCTGAATGGGGTAAACTTCCACAGCACTGACTTTCACTGGGGAGCATTTCCACAGGCACTGACTCTGAATGGGTTAAACTTCCACAGGCACTGACTCTCACTGAGGTACACTTCCACAGGCACTGACTCTCACTGGGGTACACTTACACAGGCACTGACTCGGAATGGGGAAAACATCCAAAGGCACTGACTCTCACTGGGGTCCACTTCCACAGGCACTGACTCTGAATGGGGTTAACTTCTCCAGGCTCTGAATCTAAATGGGGTAAACGTCTACAGGTACTGAATCTGAATGGCGTAATCTTCCACAGGCACTGAATCTCACTGGGGTACACTTACACAGGCACTGACTCTGAATGGGGTAAACTTCCACAGGCACTGACACTCACTGGCGTACACTTCCACAGGCACTGAATCTGAATGGGGTAAACTTCCACAGGCACTGACTATGAAAGGGGTAAACATCCACAGGTACTGACTCTGAATGGGGAAATCTTCCATCGGCAATGAGTCTAACTGGGGTACACTCCCACAGGCATTGACCCTCACTTGGGTGCACTGCGACAGGCACTGAATCTCACTGGGGTACATTTTCACAGGCACTGACTCTCACTGGGGTGCATTTCCACATGCACTGACTCTCACTTGGGTACACTTCTACAGGCACTGACTCTCACTGGCGTACATTTCCACATGCACTGACTCTGAGTGGTGTACACTTCCATGGGCAGTGACTCCTAATGGTGAGCCGCTTCACAGCCACTGAATCTCACTGGGGTACACTTCCACAGGCATTGACTCTCACAGGAGTACACTTCCACAGGCACTGAATCTGAATGGGGTAAACTTCCACAGGCACTGACTCTCACAGCAGTACACTTCCACAGGCACTGATTCTGAATGGGGTAAACTTCCACAGGCATTTACCCTCACTGGGGTACACTTCCACAGGCACTGAATCTGAATGGGGTAAAGTTCCACAGGCACTGACTCTGAATTGGTTACAGTTCCACAGGCAATGACTCTCAGTGGGGTACACTTCGACAGGCACTGACTCTCACTTGGGTACACTTCTACAGGCACTGACTCTCACTGGGGTACATTTCCACAGGCACTGACTCTGAATGGGGTAAACTTCCACAGGCACTGACTCTGAATGTGGAACACTTCCACAGGCACTGACTCTGAATGGGGTAATCGCCAACAGGCACTGAATCTGAATGGGGTAAACTTCTACAGTTACTGAATCTGAATGGGGTAAACTTCCACAGGCACTGACTCTCACTGGGGTACACTTCCACAGGCACTGACTCTCACTGGGGTACACTGACACAGGCACTGACTCTGTATGGGGAAATCTTCAAAAGGCACTGAGTCTCGCTGGGGTACCCTTCCACAGGTACTGCCTCTGAATGGGGTAAAATTCCAAAGGCACTGACTCTGAATGGGGTAAACCTCTGCAGGCACTGCATCTGAATGGGGAAACTTCTACAGGGACTGAATCAGAATGGGGTAAACTTCCACAGGCACTGAATCTCACTGGGGGACACTTCCACAGGCACTGAATCTGAATGGGATAAACTTCCACAGGCACTGACTCTCACAGCAGTGCACTTCCACAGGCACTGATTCTGAATGGGGTAAACTTCCACAGGCATTTTCTCTCACTGGGGTACACTTCCAAAGGCACTGAATCTGAATGGGGTAAAGTTCCACACGCACTGACTCTGAATTGGTTACAGTTCCACAGGCAATGACTCTCAGTGGGGTACACTTCGACAGGCACTGACTCTCACTTGGGTACACTTCTACAGGCACTGACTCTCACTGGGGTACATTTCCACAGGCACTGACTCTGAATGGGGTAAACTTCCACAGGCACTGACTCTGAATGTGGTACACTTCCACAGGCACTGACTCTGAATGGGGTAATCGCCAACAGGCACTGAATATGAATGGGGTAAACTTCTACAGTTACTGAATCTGAATGGGGTAAACTTCCACAGGCACTGACTCTCACTGGGGTACACTTCCACAGGCACTGACTCTCACTGGGGTACACTTACACAGGCACTGACTCTGTATGGGGAAAATTTCCAAAGGCACTGACTCTCACTGGGGTACCCTTCCACAGGTACTGACTCTGAATGGGGTAAACTTCCAAAGGCACTGAATCTGAATGGGGTAAACTTATACAGGCACTGCATCTGAATGGGGAAACTTCTACAGGTACTGAATCTGAATGGGGTAAACTTCCACAGGCACTGAATCTCACTGGGGGACACTTCCACAGGCACTGAATCTGAATGGGGTAAACTTCCACAGGCACTGATTCTGAATGGCGTAAACTTCTAGAGGCAATGACTCTCACGGGGGTAAACGTCCACAGGCACTGACTCTTACTGGGGTACACATCCACAGGCACTGAATGTGAATGGGGTAAACTTCCACAGACACTGACTCTGAGTGGTGTAAACCTCCAGAGGCAATGACTCTCACTGGGGTACTCTTCCACAGGCACTGAATCTCACTGTGGGACACTTCCACAGGCACTGACTCTGAATGGGGTAAACTTCCACACACACTGACCCTCACTGGGATGCACTTCCACAGGCAATGACTCTGAATGGGGTCAACTTCCACAGGTAAAGACTCTCTTTGGTGCACACTTCCACATGCACTGACTCTGAATGGGGTGAACATCAACAGGCATTGACTCTCACTGGGGTACACTTCCACTGGCACTGAATCCGAATGGGGTAAACTTCCACAGGCACTTACTCTCACTGGGGTACACTTCCACAGGCACTGAATCTGAATGGGGTAAACTTCCCCAGGCACTGACTCTGAATGTGCAAACTTCCACAGGCACTGACTCTGAATTGGTTACAGTTCCACAGGCAATAACTCTCAGTGGGGTACACTTCGACAGGCACTGTCTCTGACTGGGGTACACTTCCACAGGCACTGTCTCTCACTGGGGTGCAGTCCCACAGGCTCTAGCTGTCACTTGGATACCGTTCCCTAGGCACAGACTCGAACTGGGGTACACTTCTACAGGCACTGACTCTCACTTGGGTAAACTTCCACAGGCACTGACTCTCACAGGGGTGCACTTCAACAGGCACTGACTCTCAATGGGGTAAACTTCCACAGGCACTGACTCTGAATGGGGTACACTTCAACAGGCACTGAATCTGAATGGCGTAAACATCCACAGGTACTGACACTGAATGGGGTAAACTTCCAGAGGCAATGACGCTCACTGGGGTACACTTACACAGACACTGTTTCTGAATGGGGTAAACTTCCACAGGCACTCACTCTCACTTGGGTACACTTCTTCAGGCACTGACTCTCACTTGGGTACACTTCTGCAGGCACTGGTGTACCTTTCCACATGCACTGACTCTGAATGGGATACACTTCTATAGGCAGTGACTCCTAATGGAGAGCCGCTCCCCAGCCACTGAATCTCACTGGTGTACACTTCTGCAGGCACTGACTCTCACAGGGGTACATTTCCACTGGCACTGACTCTCACTGGGGTACACTTCTACAGGCACTGAATCTGAATGGGGTTAACATCTACAGGTACTGAAGCTGAATGGGGTAAACATCCACAGGCACTGACTCTCAGTGGGGTAAACTTCCACAGGCACTGACTCTGAATGGGATAAAATTCCACAGGCACTGACTGTCACTGGGGTACACCTCCACAGGCACTGACTCTGAATGGGGTAATCTTCCACAGGCACTGACTCTCACTTGGGGACACTTCGACAGGCACTGACTCTCACTGGGGTAAACTTCCAAAGGCACAGACTCTCACTGGGGTACACTTCCAAAGGCACTGACTCTGAATGGGGTAAACATCCACAGGCACTGACTCTGAATGGGGTAAACTTCGACAGGCACTGAAACTGAATGTGGTAAACTTCTACAGGTACTGAATCTGAATGGGGTAAACTTCCAAAGGCACTGACACTCACTGGGGTACACTTCCACAGGCAATTACTCCGAATGGGGTAAAATTGCAAAGGCACAGACTCTCACTGGGGTACACTTCCACAGGCACTGACTCTGAATGGGGTAAACTTCCACAGGCACTGCATCTGAATGGCTAAACTTCGACAGGCACTGAATCTGAATGTGGTAAACTTCTACAGGTACTGAATCTGAATGGGGTAAACTTCCACAGGCACTGACTCTCACTGGGGTACACTTCCACAGGCAATGACTCTCACTGGGGTACACTTCCACAGGCACTGTCGCTCACTGGGGGACACTTCCACAGGCACTAACTCTGAATGGGGTAAACTTCCACAGGCACTGACTCTGAATGTTGTAAACTTCCAGAGGCACAGACTCTCACTGGGGTACACTCCCACAGGCACTGACTCTGAATGGGGTAAATTCCACAGGCACCTGTTTCCAGGGTAACTGATCTCCCTGTTTCTGGGATAACTGACTGCCATGTTTCCGGGATAACTGACTGCCCTGTTTCCAGGGTAACTGACTGCCCTGTTTCCAGGATAACTGATCACCCTGTTTCCGGGGTAGCTGAGTAATCTGTTTCCAGGGTTACTGACCGCCCTGTTTCCGGGGTAACTGACTGCCCTGTTTCCTGGGTAACTGACTGCCCAGTTTCCAGGGTAACTGATCACCCTGTTTCTGGGGTAACTGACTGCCCTGTTTCCAGGGTCACTGACTGCTCAGTTTCCAGGGTAACTGATCACCCTGTTTACGGGATCGCTGACTCCCCTGTTTCCAGGGTAACTGACTGCCCAGCTTACAGGGTAACTGACTGCCCTATTTCCGGGGTAACTGACTGCCCTGTTTCTTGGGTAACTGATCACACTGTTTCTGGGATAACCTGCTGCCATGCTTCCGGGATAACTGACTGCCCTGTTTCCAGGGTAACTGACTGCCCTGTTTCCAGGGTAACTGACTGCCCTGTTTCCAGTATAACTGTTCACCCTGTTTCCAGGGTAACTGACTGATCTGTTTCCAGGGTTACTGACCGCCCTGTTTCCAGGGTTACTGACTGCCCTGTTTCCGGGGTAACTGACCGCCCTGTTTCCAGGGTAACTGACCACCCTGTTTCCAGGATAACTGACTGCCCTGTTTCCAGGGTAACTGACTGCCCTCTTTCCGGTGTAGCTGATCTCCCGGTTTCCAGGGTAACTGACCCCCTGTTTCCAGGATAAGTGACCGCCCTATTTCCGGGTAACTGACCGCCCTGTTTCCAGGATAACTGACTGCCCTGTTTCCAGGGTAACGTTCTGCCCAATTTCCGGGGTAACTGACTGCCCTCTTTCCAGGCTAACTGACTGCCCTGTTTCCGGGGTAACTGACCGCCCTGTTTCCAGGATAACTGATCACCCTGTTTCCGGGGTAACAGACTGCCCTGTTTCCAGGGTAACTGACCACCCTGTTTCCAGGATAACGGACTGCCCTGTTTCCAGGGTAACTGACTGCCCTGTTTCCGGGGTAACTGATCTCCCTGTTTCCGGGGGAACTGATCACCCTGTTTCCAGGATAACTGACCGCCCTATTTCCGGGATAACTGACCGCCCTGTTTCCGGGGTAACTGACTGCCCTGTTTCCAGGGTAACTGATCACCCTGTTTCCGGGATAACTGACTGCCATGTTTCCGGGATAACTGATTGCCCTGTTTCCAGGGTAACTGACTGCCCTGTTTCCAGGGTAACTGATCACCCTGTTTCCGGGGTAACCGACTGATCTGTTTCCAGGGTTACTGACCGCCCAGTATCCGGGGTAACTGACTGCCCTGTTTCCGGGGTAACTGACCGCCCAGTTTCAAGGGGAACTGACCACCCTGTATCCAGGATAACTGACTGCCCTGCTCCCAGGGTAACTTTCTGCCCGGTTTCCGGGGTAACTTACCGCCCTGTTTCCAGGATAACTGATCACCCTGTTTCCGGGGTTACAGACTGCCCTGTTTCCAGGGTAACTGACCACCCTGTTTACAGGATAACGGACTGCCCTGTTTCCAGGGTAACTGACTGCCCTGTTTCCGGGGTAACTGACTGCCCTGTTTCCGGGGTAACTGACCGCCCTGTTTACAGGATAACTGATCACCCTGTTTCCGGGGTAACAGACTGCCCTGTTTCCAGTGTAACTGACCACCCTGTTTCCAGTATAACGGACTGCCCTGTTTCCAGGGTAACTGACTTCCCTGTTTCCGGGGTAACTGATCTGCCTGTTTCCAGGGGAACTGATCACCCTGTTTCCAGGATAACTGACCGCCCTATTTCCGGGATAACTGACCGCGCTGTTTCCAGGGTAACTGACTGCCCTGTTTCCAGGGTAACTGATCACACTGTTTCCAGAGTAACTGACCACCCTGTTTCCGGGGTAACTGACTGATCTGTTTCCAGGGTAACAGTTCTCCCTTTTCCTGGGTAAATGACTGCCCTGTTTCCAGGGTAACTAACCGCCCTGTTTCCGGGGTAACTGACAGCCCTGTTTCCAGGGTAAATGACCGCCCTGTTTTCGGGGTAACTGACCGCCCTGTTTCCAGGATAACGGAATGCCCTGTTTCCAGGATAACTGATCACCCTGTTTCCGGGGTAGCTGAGTAATCTGTTTCCAGGGTTACTGACCGCCCTGTTTCCGGGGTAACTGACTGCCCTGTTTCCTGGGTAACTGACTGCCCAGTTTCCAGGGTAACTGATCACCCTGTTTCTGGGGTAACTTACTGCCCTGTTTCCAGGGTAACTGACTGCTCAGTTTCCAGGGTAACTGATCACCCTGCTTCCGGGATCACTGACTCCCCTGTTTCCAGGGTAACTGACTGCCCAGCTTACAGGGTAACTGACTGCCCTATTTCCGGGGTAACTGACTGCCCTGTTTCCAGGGTAACTGATCACCCTGTTTCTGGGATAACCTACTGCCATGTTTCCGGGATAACTGACTGCCCTGTTTCCAGGGTCACTGACTGCCCTGTTTCCAGGGTAACTGACTGCCCTGTTTCCAGTATAACTGATCACCCTGTTTCTGGGGTAACTGTCTGATCTGTTTCCAGGGTTACTGACCGCCCTGTTTCCGGGGTAACTGACTGCCCTGTTTCCGGGGTAACTGACCGCCCTGTTTCCAGGGTAACTGACCACCCTGTTTCCAGGATAACTGACTGCCCTGTTTCCAGGGTAACTGACTGCCCTGTTTCCGGGGTAACTGATCTCCCGGTTTCCAGCATAACTGACCCCCTTTTTCCAGGATAACTGACCGCCCTATTTCCGGGTAACTGACCGCCCTGTTTCCAGGGTAACGAACTGCCCAATTTCCGGAGGAACTGACTGCCCTCTTTCCAGGCTAACTGACTGCCCTGTTTCCGGGGTAACTGACTGCCCTGTTTCCGGGGTAACTGACCGCCCTGTTTCCAGGATAACTGATTACCCTGTTTCCGGTGTAAGAGACTGCCCTGTTTCCAGGGTAACTTACCACCCTGTTTCCAGGATAACGGACTGCCCTGTTTCCAGGGTAACTGACTGCCCTGTTTCTGGGGTAACTGATCTCCCTGTTTCCGGGGGAACTGATCACCCTGTTTCCAGGATAACTGACCGCCCTATTTCCAGGATAACTGACCACCCTGTTTCCGGGGTAACTGACTGCCCTGTTTCCAGGGTAACTGATCACCCTGTTTCCGGGATAACTGACTGCCATGTTTCCGGGATAACTGACTGCCCTTTTTCCAGGGTAACTGACTGCCCTTTTTCCAGGGTAACTGATCACCCTGTTTCCGGGGTAACTGACTGATCTGTTTCCAGTGTTACTGACCGCCCTGTTTCCGGGCTAACTGACTGCCCTGTTTCCTGGGTAACTGACTGCCCAGTTTCCAGGGTAACTGATCACCCTGTTTCTGGGGTAACTTACTGCCCTGCTTCCAGGGTAACTGACTGCTCAGTTTCCAGGGTAACTGATCACCCTGTTTCCGGGATCAATGACTCCCCTGTTTCCAGGGTAACTGACTGCCCAGCTTACAGGGTAACTGACTGCCCTATTTCCGGGGTAACTGACTGCCCTGTTTCCAGGGTAACTGATCACCCTGTTTCTGGGATAACCTACTGCCATGTTTCCGGAATAACTGACTGCCCTGTTTCCAGGGTAACTGACCGCCCTGTTTCTGGGGTAACTGACAGCCCTGTTTCCAGGGTAACTGACCGCCCTTTTTTCGGGGTAACTGACCGCCCTGTTTCCAGGATAACTGACTGCCCAGTTTCCAGGGTAACTGACCGCCCTGTTTCCAGGATAACTGATCACCCTGTTTCCGGGGTAGCTGAGTAATCTGTTTCCAGAGTTACTGACCGCCCTGTTTCCGGGGTAACTGACTGCCCTGTTTCCAGGGTAACTGACTGCCCAGTTTCCAGGGTAACTGATCACCCTGTTTCTGGGGTAACTGACTGCCCTGTTTCCAGGGTAACTGATCACCCTGTTTCCGGGGTAGGTGAGTAATCTGTTTCCAGGGTTTCTGACCGCCCTGTTTCCGGGGTAACTGACTGCCCTGTTTCCAGGGTTACTGACCGCCCTGTTTCCAGGGTAACTGACTGCCCAGTTTCTTGGGTAACTGATCACCCTGTTTCTGGGGTAACTGACTGCCCTGTTTCCAGGGTAACTGATCACCCTGTTTCCGGGATAACTGTGTGCGCTGTTTCCATGGTAAAAAACTGCACTGTTTCCGGGGTAACTGAGCGCCCTGTTTCCAGGATAACTGATCACCCTGTTTCCGGGGCAGCTGAGTAATCTGTTTCCAGGGTTACTGACCGCCCTGTTTCCGGGGTAACTGACTGCCCTGTTTCCAGGATAACTGATCACCCTGTTTCCGGGGTAACTGACTGCCCTGTTTCCAGGGTAACTGACCTCCCTGTTTCCAGAGTAACTGATCACCCTGTTTCCGGGGTAACTGACTGCCCTGTTTCCAGGGCAACTGACCGCCCTGTTTCCGTGGTAACTGTCTGCTCTGTTTCCAGGGTTACTGTTCACCCTGTTTCCGGGGTAACTGATCACCCTTTTTCTGGGGTAACTGACTGCCCTGTTTCCAGGGTAACTGACCACCCTGTTTCCCGGGTAACTGACTGCACTGTTTCCAGGGTAACAGTTCACCCTGTTCCGGGGTAAATGACTGCCCTATTTCCAGGGTAACTGACCGCCCTGTTTCCAGGGTAACTGACAGCCCTGTTTCCAGGGTTGCTGACCGCCCTGTTTTCGGGGTAACTGACCGCCCTGTTTCCAGGAGAACGGAATGCCCTGTTTCCAGGGTAACTGATCACCCTGTTTCCGGGATAACTGTGTGCGCTGTTTCCAGGGTAAAAAACTGCCCTGTTTCCGGGGTAACTGACTGCCCTGTTTCCAGGATAACTGATCACCCTGTTTCCGGGGTAGCTGAGTAATCTGTTTCCAGGGTTACTGACCGCCCTGTTTCCGGGGTAACTGACTGCCCTGTTTCCTGGGTAACTGACTGCCCAGTTTCCAGGGTAACTGATCACCCTGTTTACGGGATCGCTGACTCCCCTGTTTCCAGGGTAACTGACTGCCCAGCTTACAGGGTAACTGACTGCCCTATTTCCGGGGTAACTGACTGCCCTGTTTCCAGGGTAACTGATCACACTGTTTCTGGGATAACCTACTGCCATGTTTCCGGGATAACTGACTGCCCTGTTTCCAGGGTAACTGACTGCCCTGTTTCCAGGGTAACTGACTGCCCAGTTTCCAGTATAACTGTTCACCCTGTTTCCAGGGTAACTGACTGATCTGTTTCCAGGGTTACTGACCGCCCTTTTTCCAGGGTTACTGACTGCCCTGTTTCCGGGGTAACAGACCGCCCTGTTTCCAGGGTAACTGACCACCCTGTTTCCAGGATAACTGACTGCCCTGTTTCCAGGGTAACTGACTGCCCTCTTTCCGGTGTAACTGATCTCCCGGTTTCCAGGGTAACTGACCCCCTGTTTCCAGGATAAGTGACCGCCCTATTTCCGGGTAACTGACCGCCCTGTTTCCAGGATAACTGACAGCCCTGTTTCCAGGGTAACGTTCTGCCCAATTTCCGGGGTAACTGACTGCCCTCTTTCCAGGCTAACTGACTGCCCTGTTTCCGGGGTAACTGACCGCCCTGTTTCCAGGATAACTGATCACCCTGTTTCCGGGGTAACAGACTGCCCTGTTTCCAGGGTAACTGACCACCCTGTTTCCAGGATAACGGACTGCCCTGTTTCCAGGGTAACTGACTGCCCTGTTTCTGGGGTAACTGATCTCCCTGTTTCCGGGGGAACTGATCACCCTGTTTCCAGGATAACTGACCGCCCTATTTCCGGGATAACTGACCGCCCTGTTTCCGGGGTAACTGACTGCCCTGTTTCCAGGGTAACTGATCACCCTGTTTCCGGGATAACTGACTGCCATGTTTCCGGGATAACTGATTGCCCTGTTTCCAGGGTAACTGACTGCCCTGTTTCCAGGGTAACTGATCACCCTGTTTCCGGGGTAACCGACTGTTCTGTTTCCAGGGTTACTGACCGCCCAGTATCCGGGGTAACTGACTGCCCTGTTTCCGGGGTAACTGACCGCCCTGTTTCCAGGGGAACTGACCACCCTGTATCCAGGATAACTGACTGCCCTGCTCCCAGGGTAACTTTCTGCCCGGTTTCTGGGGTAACTTACCGCCCTGTTTCCAGGGTAACTGACCACCCTGTTTACAGGATAACGGACTGCCCTGTTTCCAGGGTAACTGACTGCCCTGTTTCCGGGGTAACTGACTGCCCTGTTTACAGGATAACTGATCACCCTGTTTCCGGGGTAACAGACTGCCCTGTTTCCAGTGTAACTGACCACCCTGTTTCCAGGATAACGGACTGCCCTGTTTCCAGGGTAACTGACTTCCCTGTTTCCGGGGTAACTGATCTGCCTGTTTCCGGGGGAACTGATCACCCTGTTTCCAGGATAACTGACCGCCCTATTTCCGGGATAACTGACCGCGCTGTTTCCAGGGTAACTGACTGCCCTGTTTCCAGGGTAACTGGTCACACTGTTTCCAGGGTAACTGACCACCCTGTTTCCGGGGTAACTGACTGATCTGTTTCCAGGGTAACAGTTCTCCCTTTTCCGGGGTAAATGACTGCCCTGTTTCCAGGGTAACTGACCTCCCTGTTTCCGGGGTAACTGACAGCCCTGTTTCCAGGGTAAATGACCGCCCTGTTTTCGGGGTAACTGACCACCCTGTTTCCAGGATAACGGAATGCCCTGTTTCCAGGATAACTGATCACCCTGTTTCCGGGGTAGCTGAGTAATCCGTTTCCAGGGTTACTGACCGCCCTGTTTCCGGGGTAACTGACTGCCCTGTTTCCTGGGTAACTGACTGCACAGTTTCCAGGGTAACTGATCACCCTGTTTCTGGGGTAACTTACTGCCCTGTTTCCAGGGTAACTGACTGCTCAGTTTCCAGGGTAACTGATCACCCTGCTTCCGGGATCACTGACTCCCCTTTTTCCAGGGTAACTGAATGCCCAGCTCACAGGGTAACTGACTGCCCTATTTCCGGGGTAACTGACTGCCCTGTTTCCAGGGTAACTGATCACCCTGTTTCTGGGATAACCTACTGCCATGTTTCCGGGATAACTGACTGCCCTGTTTCCAGGGTAACTGACTGCCCTGTTTCCGGGGTAACTGACCGCCCTGTTTCCAGGATAACTGATCACCCTGTTTCCGGGGTAACAGACTGCCCTGTTTCCAGGGTAACTGACCACCCTGTTTCCAGGATAACGGACTGCCCTGTTTCCAGGGTAACTGACTGCCCTGTTTCTGGGGTAACTGATCTCCCTGTTTCCGGGGGAACTGATCACCCTGTTTCCAGGATAACTGACCGCCCTATTTCCGGGATAACTGACCGCCCTGTTTCCGGGGTAACTGACTGCCCTGTTTCCAGGGTAACTGATCACCCTGTTTCCGGGATAACTGACTGCCATGTTTCCGGGATAACTGATTGCCCTGTTTCCAGGGTAACTGACTGCCCTGTTTCCAGGGTAACTGATCACCCTGTTTCCGGGGTAACCGACTGATCTGTTTCCAGGGTTACTGACCGCCCAGTATCCGGGGTAACTGACTGCCCTGTTTCCGGGGTAACTGACCGCCCTGTTTCCAGGGGAACTGACCACCCTGTATCCAGGATAACTGACTGCCCTGCTCCCAGGGTAACTTTCTGCCCGGTTTCTGGGGTAACTTACCGCCCTGTTTCCAGGGTAACTGACCACCCTGTTTACAGGATAACGGACTGCCCTGTTTCCAGGGTAACTGACTGCCCTGTTTCCGGGGTAACTGACTGCCCTGTTTCCGGGGTAACTGACCGCCCTGTTTACAGGATAACTGATCACCCTGTTTCCGGGGTAACAGACTGCCCTGTTTCCAGTGTAACTGACCACCCTGTTTCCAGGATAACGGACTGCCCTGTTTCCAGGGTAACTGACTTCCCTGTTTCCGGGGTAACTGATCTGCCTGTTTCCGGGGGAACTGATCACCCTGTTTCCAGGATAACTGACCGCCCTATTTCCGGGATAACTGACCGCGCTGTTTCCAGGGTAACTGACTGCCCTGTTTCCAGGGTAACTGGTCACACTGTTTCCAGGGTAACTGACCACCCTGTTTCCGGGGTAACTGACTGATCTGTTTCCAGGGTAACAGTTCTCCCTTTTCCGGGGTAAATGACTGCCCTGTTTCCAGGGTAACTGACCTCCCTGTTTCCGGGGTAACTGACAGCCCTGTTTCCAGGGTAAATGACCGCCCTGTTTTCGGGGTAACTGACCACCCTGTTTCCAGGATAACGGAATGCCCTGTTTCCAGGATAACTGATCACCCTGTTTCCGGGGTAGCTGAGTAATCCGTTTCCAGGGTTACTGACCGCCCTGTTTCCGGGGTAACTGACTGCCCTGTTTCCTGGGTAACTGACTGCCCAGTTTCCAGGGTAACTGATCACCCTGTTTCTGGGGTAACTTACTGCCCTGTTTCCAGGGTAACTGACTGCTCAGTTTCCAGGGTAACTGATCACCCTGCTTCCGGGATCACTGACTCCCCTTTTTCCAGGGTAACTGACTGCCCAGCTCACAGGGTAACTGACTGCCCTATTTCCGGGGTAACTGACTGCCCTGTTTCCAGGGTAACTGATCACCCTGTTTCTGGGATAACCTACTGCCATGTTTCCGGGATAACTGACTGCCCTGTTTCCAGGGTAACTGACTGCCCTGTTTCCAGGGTAACTGACTGCCCTGTTTCCAGTATAACTGATCACCCTGTTTCCGGGGTAACTGTCTGATCTGTTTCCAGGGTTACTGACCGCCCTGTTTCCGGGGTAACTGACTGCCCTGTTTCCGGGGTAACTGACCGCCCTGTTTCCAGGGTAACTGACCACCCTGTTTCCAGGATAACTGACTGCCCTGTTTCCAGGGTAACTGACTGCCCTGTTTCCGGGGTAACTGATCTCCCGGTTTCCAGCATAACTGACCCCCTTTTTCCAGGATAACTGACAGCCCTATTTCCGGGTAACTGACCGCCCTGTTTCCAGGATAACTGACTGCCCTGTTTCCAGGGTAACGTACTGCCCAATTTCCGGAGGAACTGACTGCCCTCTTTCCAGGCTAACTGACTGCCCTGTTTCCGGGGTAACTGACTGCCCTGTTTCCGGGGTAACTGACCGCCCTGTTTCCAGGATAACTGATTACCCTGTTTCCGGTGTAACAGACTGCCCTGTTTCCAGGGTAACTTACCACCCTGTTTCCAGGATAACGGACTGCCCTGTTTCCAGGGTAACTGACTGCCCTGTTTCTGGGGTAACTGATCTCCCTGTTTCCAGGATAACTGACCGCCCTATTTCCGGGATAACTGACCACCCTGTTTCCAGGGTAACTGACTGCCCTGTTTCCAGGGTAACTGATCACCCTGTTTCCGGGATAACTGACTGCCATGTTTCCGGGATAACTGACTGCCCTGTTTCCAGGGTAACTGACTGCCCTTTTTCCAGGGTAACTGATCACCCTGTTTCCGGGGTAACTGACTGATCTGTTTCCAGGGTTACTGACCGCCCTGTTTCCGGGCTAACTGACTGCCCTGTTTCCTGGGTAACTGACTGCCCAGTTTCCAGGGTAACTGATCACCCTGTTTCTGGGGTAACTTACTGCCCTGTTTCCAGGGTAACTGACTGCTCAGTTTCCAGGGTAACTGATCACCCTGTTTCGGGGATCACTGACTCCCCTGTTTCCAGGGTAACTGACTGCCCAGCTTACAGGGTAACTGACTGCCCTATTTCCGGGGTAACTGACTGCCCTGTTTCCAGGGTAACTGATCACCCTGTTTCTGGGATAACCTACTGCCATGTTTCCGGGATATCTGACTGCCCTGTTTCCAGGGTAACTGACTGCCCTGTTTCCAGGGTAACTGACTGCCCTGTTTCCAGTATAACTGATCACCCTGTTTCCGGGGTAACTGTCTGATCTGTTTCCAGCGTTACTGACCGCCCTGTTTCCGGGGTAACTGACTGCCCTGTTTCCGGGGTAACTGACCGCCCTGTTTCCAGGGTAACTGACCACCCTGTTTCCAGGATAACTGACTGCCCTGTTTCCAGGGTAACTGACTGCCCTGTTTCCGGGGTAACTGATCTCCCTGTTTCTGGGGGAACTGATCACCCTGTTTCCAGGATAACTGACCGCCCTATTTCCGGGATAACTGACCACCCTGTTTCCGGGGTAACTGACTGCCCTGTTTCCAGGGTAACTGATCACCCTGTTTCCGGGATAACTGACTGCCATGTTTCCGGGATAACTGACTGCCCTGTTTCCAGGGTAACTGACTGCCCTGTTTCCAGGGTAACTGATCACCCTGTTTCCGGGGTAACTGACTGATCTGTTTCCAGGGTGACTGACCACCCTGTATCCAGGATAACTGACTGCCCAGTTTCCAGTGTAAATTTCTGCCCGGTTTCCAGGGTAACTGACCGCCCTGTTTCCAGGATAACTGATCACCCTGTTTCGGGGGTAACAGAATGCCCTGTTTCCAGAGCAACTGACCACCCTGTTTCCAGGATAACGGACTGCCCTGTTTCCAGGGTTACTGACCGCCCTGTTTCCGGGGTAACTGACTGCCCTGTTTCCGGGGTAACTGACCGCCCTGTTTCCAGGGTAACTGACCACCCTGTTTCCAGGATAACTGACTGCCCTGTTTCCAGGGTAACTGACTGCCCTGTTTCCGGGGTAACTGATCTCCCGGTTTCCAGCATAACTGACCCCCTTTTTCCAGGATAACTGACAGCCCTATTTCCGGGTAACTGACCGCCCTGTTTCCAGGATAACTGACTGCCCTGTTTCCAGGGTAACGTACTGCCCAATTTCCGGAGGAACTGACTGCCCTCTTTCCAGGCTAACTGACTGCCCTGTTTCCGGGGTAACTGACTGCCCTGTTTCCGGGGTAACTGACCGCCCTGTTTCCAGGATAACTGATTACCCTGTTTCCGGTGTAACAGACTGCCCTGTTTCCAGGGTAACTTACCACCCTGTTTCCAGGATAACGGACTGCCCTGTTTCCAGGGTAACTGACTGCCCTGTTTCTGGGGTAACTGATCTCCCTGTTTCCAGGATAACTGACCGCCCTATTTCCGGGATAACTGACCACCCTGTTTCCAGGGTAACTGACTGCCCTGTTTCCAGGGTAACTGATCACCCTGTTTCCGGGATAACTGACTGCCATGTTTCCGGGATAACTGACTGCCCTGTTTCCAGGGTAACTGACTGCCCTTTTTCCAGGGTAACTGATCACCCTGTTTCCGGGGTAACTGACTGACCTGTTTCCAGGGTTACTGACCGCCCTGTTTCCGGGCTAACTGACTGCCCTGTTTCCTGGGTAACTGACTGCCCAGTTTCCAGGGTAACTGATCACCCTGTTTCTGGGGTAACTTACTGCCCTGTTTCCAGGGTAACTGACTGCTCAGTTTCCAGGGTAACTGATCACCCTGTTTCGGGGATCACTGACTCCCCTGTTTCCAGGGTAACTGACTGCCCAGCTTACAGGGTAACTGACTGCCCTATTTCCGGGGTAACTGACTGCCCTGTTTCCAGGGTAACTGATCACCCTGTTTCTGGGATAACCTACTGCCATGTTTCCGGGATATCTGACTGCCCTGTTTCCAGGGTAACTGACTGCCCTGTTTCCAGGGTAACTGACTGCCCTGTTTCCAGTATAACTGATCACCCTGTTTCCGGGGTAACTGTCTGATCTGTTTCCAGCGTTACTGACCGCCCTGTTTCCGGGGTAACTGACTGCCCTGTTTCCGGGGTAACTGACCGCCCTGTTTCCAGGGTAACTGACCACCCTGTTTCCAGGATAAAAGACTGCCCTGTTTCCAGGGTAACTGACTGCCCTGTTTCCGGGGTAACTGATCTCCCTGTTTCTGGGGGAACTGATCACCCTGTTTCCAGGATAACTGACCGCCCTATTTCCGGGATAACTGACCACCCTGTTTCCGGGGTAACTGACTGCCCTGTTTCCAGGGTAACTGATCACACTGTTTCCGGGATAACTGACTGCCATGTTTCCGGGATAACTGACTGCCCTGTTTCCAGGGTAACTGACTGCCCTGTTTCCAGGGTAACTGATCACCCTGTTTCCGGGGTAACTGACTGATCTGTTTCCAGGGTGACTGACCACCCTGTATCCAGGATAACTGACTGCCCAGTTTCCAGTGTAAATTTCTGCCCTGTTTCCAGGGTAACTGACCGCCCTGTTTCCAGGATAACTGATCACCCTGTTTCGGGGGTAACAGAATGCCCTGTTTCCAGAGCAACTGACCACCCTGTTTCCAGGATAACGGACTGCCCTGTTTCCAGGGTAACTGACTGCCCTGTTTCCGGGGTATCTGACTGCCCTGTTTCCGGGGTAACTGACCGCCCTGTTTCCAGGATAACTGATCACCCTGTTTCCGGGGTAACAGACTGCCCAGTTTCCCGGGTAACTGACCACCCTGTTTCCAGGATAACGGACTGCCCTGTTTCCAGGGTAACTGACTTCCCTGTTTCCGGGGTAACTGATCTCCCTGCTTCCGGGGGAACTGATCACCCTGTTTCCAAGATAACTGACCGCCCTATTTCCGGGATAACTGACCGCCCTGTTTCCAGGGTAACTGACTGCCCTGTTTCCAGGGTAACTGATCACCCTGTTTCCGGCATAACTGACTGCCATGTTTCCGGGGTAACTGACCGCCCTGTATCCAGGATAACTGACTGCTCCTGTTTTCAGGGTAACTGACTGCCCGGTTTCCGGGGTAACTGATCTCCCTGTTTCCAGGGTAACTGACCGCCCTTTTTCCAGGATAACTGACTGCCCTGTTTCCAGGGTAAAGTACTGCCCAGTTTCCGGGGTAACTGACTGCCGTGTTTCCAGGCTTACTGACTGCCCTGTTTCCAGGATAACTGATCACCCTGTTTCTGGTGTAACTGACTAATCTGTTTCCAGGGTTACTGACTGCCCTGTTTCCGGGGTAACTGAATGCCCTGTTTCCAGGATAACTGACTGCCCTGTTTCCAGGGTAACGTACTGCCCAGTTTCCGGGGTAGCTGACTGCCCTGTTTCCAGGATAACTGATCTCCCGGTTTCCAGGGTAACTGACCCCCTGTTTCCAGGATAACTGACCGCCCTATTTCCGGGTAACTGACCGCCCTGTTTCCAGGATAACTGACTGCCCTGTTTCCAGGGTAACGTACTGCCCAATTTCCGGGGTAACTGACTGCCCTCTGTCCAGGCTAACTGACTGCCGTGTTTCCAGGCTAACTGACTGCCCTGTTTCCAGGATAACTGATCACCCTGTTTCTGGGGTAACTGACTAATCTGTTTCCAGGGTTACTGACTGCCCTGTTTCCGGGGTAACTGACCGCCCTGTTTCCAGGATAACTGACTGCCCTGTTTCCAGGGTAACGTACTGCCCAGTTTCCGGGGTAGCTGACTGCCCTGTTTCCAGGATAACTGATCTCCCGGTTTCCAGGGTAACTGACCCCCTGTTTCCAGGATAACTGACCGCCCTATTTCCGGGTAACTGACCGCCCTGTTAACAGGATAACTGACTGCCCTGTTTCCAGGGTAACGTACTGCCCAATTTCCGGGGTAACTGACTGCCCTCTTTCCAGGCTAACTGACTGCCCTGTTTCCGGGGTAACTGACTGCCCTGTTTCCGGGGTAACTGACCGCCCTGTTTCCAGGATAACTGATCACCCTGATTCCGGGGTAACAGACTGCCCTGTTTCCAGGGTAACTGACCACCCTGTTTCCAGGATAACGGAATGCCCTGTTTCCAGGGTAACTGACTGCCCTGTTTCTGGGGTTACTGATCTCCCTGATTCCGGGGAAACTGATCACCCTGTTTCCAGGATAACTGACCGCCCTATTTCCGGGATAACTGACCGCCCTGTTTCTGGGGTAACTGACTGCCGTGTTTCCAGGGTAACTGATCACCCTGTTTCCGGGATAACTGTCTGCCATGTTTCCGGGATAACTGTCTGCCCTGTTTCCAGGGTAACTGACTGCCCTGTTTCCAGGGTAACTGATCAGCCTGTTTCCGGGGTAACTGACTGATCTGTTTCCAGGGTTACTGACCGCCCAGTTTTCGGGGTAACTGACTGCCCTGTTTCCGGGGTAACTGACCGCCCTGTTTCCAGGGTAACTGACCACGCTGTATCCAGGATAACTGACTGCCCTGTTTCCATGGTAACTTTCTGCCCGGTTTCCGGGGTAACTGACCGCCCTGTTTCCAGGATAACTGATCACCCTGTTTCCAGGGTAACAGACTGCCCTGTTTCCAGGGTAACTGACAACCCTGTTTCCAGGATAACGGACTGCCCTGTTTCCAGGGTAACTGACTGCCCTGCTTCCGGGGTAACTGACTGCCCGGTTTCCGGGGTAACAGACCGCCCTGTTTCCGGGGGAACTGATCACCCTGTTTCCAGGATAACTGACCGCCCTATTTCCAGTATAACTGACCTCCCTGTTTCCAGGGTAACTGACTGCCCTCTTTCCAGGGTAACTGATCACCCTGTTTCCGGGATAACTGACTGCCATGTTTCCGGGATAACTGACTGATCTGTTTCCAGGGTTACTGACCGCCCAGTTTCCGGGGTAACAGACTGCCCTGTTTCCGGGGTAACTGACCGCCCTGTTTCCAGGGTAACTGACCACCCTGTATCCAGGATAACAGACTGCCCTGTTTCCGGGGTAACTGACCGCCCTGTTTCCAGGGTAACTGACCACCCTGTATCCAGGATAACTGACTGCTCCTGTTTCCAGGGTAACTGACTGCCCGGTTTCCGGGGTAATTGATCACCCTGTTTCCAGGGTAACTGACCGCCCTTTTTCCAGGATAACTGACTGCCCTGTTTCCAGGGTAACGTACTGCCCAGTTTCCGGGGTAACTGACTGCCGTGTTTCCAGGCTAACTGACTGCCCTGTTTCCAGGATAACTGATCACCTTGTTTCTGGGTTAACTGAATAATCTGTTCCAGGGTCACTGACTGCCCTGTTTCCGGGGTAACTGACTGCCCTGTTTCCAGGATAACTGACTGCCCAGTTTCCAGGATAACTGATCACCCTGTTTCCAGGGTAACTGACTGCCCTGTTTCCAGGGTTACAGACTGCCAGTTGCCGGGGTAACTGACTGCCCGGTTTCCGGGGTAATTGATCACCCTGTTTCCAGGGTAACTGACCGCCCTGTTTCCAGGATAACTGACTGCCCTGTTTCCAGGGTAACGTACTGCCCAGTTTCCGGGGTAACTGACTGCCGTGTTTCCAGGCTAACTGACTGCCCTGTTTCCAGGATAACTGATCACCCTGTTTCCGGGGTAACTGACAAATCTGTTTCCAGGGTTACAGATTGCCAGTTGCCGGGGTAACTGACTGCCCTGTTTCCAGGGTAACTGACTGCCCTGCTTCCGGGGTAACTGATCACCCTGTTTCCAGGGTAACTGACTGCCCTGTTTCCAGGGCAACTGACCACCCTGTTTCGAGGATAACGGACTGCCCTGTTTCCAGGGTAACTGACTGCCCTGTTTCCAGGGTAACTGATCTCCCTGTTTCCGGGGTAACTGATCACCCTCTTTCCTGGATAACTGACCGCCCTATTTCCGGGGTAACTGACCGCCCTCCTTCCAGGATAACTGAATGCCCTGTTTCCAGGATAACTGACTGCCCTGTTTCCAGGTTAACTGACTGCCCTGTTTCCGGGGTAACTGACTGCCCTGTTTCCAGGGTAACTGACCGCCCTGTTTCCGGGGTAACTGATCTCCCTGTTTCCGGGGTAACTGACCGCCCTGTTTCCAGAGTAACTGACCGCCCTATTTCCAGGGTAACTGACCGCCCTGTTTCCAGGATAACGAACCGCCCTGTTTCCAGGGTAACTGACAGCCCTGTTTCCACGGTATCTGACCGCCCTGTTTCCGGGGTAACTGACTGCCCTGTTTCCAGGATAACTGACTGCCATGTTTAAAGGGTAACTGATCACCCTGTTTCCGGGATAACTGACAGCCCTGTTTCCAGGGTAACTGATCACCCTGTTTCCGGGATATCTGACTGCCCTGTTTCTGGGGTAACTGACCGCCCTGTTTCCAGGGTAACTGATCACCCTGTTTCCAGGGTAACTGATCACCCTGTTTCCGGGGTTACTGACTGTCCTGATTCAAGGGTAACTGATCACCCTGTTTCCGGGATAACTGACTGCCCTATTTCCGTGCTAACTGACTGCCCAATTTCCAGGGTAACTGATCTCCCTGTTTCTGGGGTAAATGATGAACCTGTTTCCACGGTAACTGAACGCCCTGTTTCCGGGTTAACTGACTGCCCTGTTTCCAGGGTAACTGATCTCCCTGTTTCCAGGGTAACTGACCGCCCTTTTTCCAGGATAACTGACTGCCCTGTTTCCAGGGTAACGTACTGCCCAGTTTCCGGGGTAACTAACTGCCGTGTTTCCAGGCTAACTGACTGCCCTGTTTCCAGGATAACTGATCACCCTGTTTCTGGGGTAACTGACTAATCTGTTTCCAGGGTTACTGACTGCCCTGTTTCCGGGGTAACTGACCGCCCTGTTTCCAGGATAACTGACAGCCCTGTTTCCAGGGTAACGTACTGCCCAGTTTCCGGGGTAGCTGACTGCCCTGTTTCCAGGATAACTGATCTCCCGGTTTACAGGGTAACTGACCCCCTGTTTCCAGGATAACTGACCGCCCTATTTCCGGGTAACTGACCGCCCTGTTTCCAGGATAACTGACTGCCCTGTTTCCAGGGAAACGTACTGCCCAATTTCCGGGGTAACTGACTGCCCTCTTTCCAGGCTAACTGACTGCCCTGTTTCGGGGATAATTGACTGCCCTGTTTCCGGGGTAACTGACTGCCCTGTTTCCAGGGTACCGTACTGCCCAATTTCCGGGGTAACTGACTGCCCTCTTTCCAGGCTAACTGACTGCCCTGTTTCCGGGGTAACTGACTGCCCTGTTTCCAGGGCAACTGACCGCCCTGTTTCCGGGGTAGTTGACTGCCCTGTTTCCAGGGTTACTGTTCACCCTGTTTCCGGGGTAACTGATCACCCTGTTTCCAAGATAACTGACCGCCCTATTTCCGGGATAACTGACCGCCCTGTTTCCAGGGTAACTGACTGCCCTGTTTCCAGGGTAAATGATCACCCTGTTTCCGGTGTAACTGACTGCCCTGTTTCCAGGGCAACAGACCGCCCTGTTTCCGGGGTAGCTGACTGCCCTGTTTCCAGGGTTACTGTTCACCCTGTTTCCGGGGTAACTGATCACCCTGTTTCCAAGATCACTGACCGCCCTATTTCCGGGATAACTGACCGCCCTGTTTCCAGGGTCACTGACTGCCCTGTTTCCAGGGTAACTGATCACCCTGTTTCCGGGATAACTGACTGCCATGTTTCCGGGAAACTGACTGATCTGTTTCCAGGGTTACTGACCGCCCAGTTTCCAGGGTAACTGACTGCCCTGTTTCCGGGGTAACTGACCGCCCTGTTTCCAGGGTAACTGACCACCCTGTATCCAGGATAACTAACTGCTCCTGTTTTCAGGGTAACTGACTGCCCGGTTTCCGGGGTAACTGATCTCCCTGTTTCCAGGGTAACTGACCGCCCTTTTTCCAGGATAACTGACTGCCCTGTTTCCAGGGTAACGTACTGCCCAGTTTCCGGGGTAACTAACTGCCGTGTTTCCAGGCTAACTGACTGCCCTGTTTCCAGGATAACTGATCACCCTGTTTCTGGGGTAACTGACTAATCTGTTTCCAGGGTTACTGACTGCCCTGTTTCCGGGGTAACTGACCGCCCTGTTTCCAGGATAACTGACAGCCCAGTTTCCAGGGTAACGTACTGCCCAGTTTCCGGGGTAGCTGACTGCCCTGTTTCCAGGATAACTGATCTCCCGGTTTCCAGGGTAACTGACCCCCTGTTTCCAGGATAACTGACCGCCCTATTTCCGGGTAACTGACCGCCCTGTTTCCAGGATAACTGACTGCCCTGTTTCAAGGGTAACGTGTTGCCCAATTTCCGGGGTAACTGACTGCCCTCTTTCCAGGCTAACTGACTGCCCTGTTTCCGGGGTAACTGACTGCCCTGTTTCCGGGGTAACTGACCGCCCTGTTTCCAGGATAACTGATCACCCTGTTTCCGGGGTAACAGACTGCCCTGTTTCCAGGGTAACGTACTGCCCAGTTTCCGGGGTAACTGACTGCCCTCTTTCCAGGCTAACTGACTGCCCTGTTTCGGGGGTAACTGTCCACCCTGTTTCCAGGATAACTGACTGCCCTGTTTCCAGGGTAACTGACTGCCCAATTTCCGGGGTAACTGACTGCCCTGTTTCCAGGGTAACGTACTGCCCAATTTCCGGGGTAACTGACTGCCCTCTTTCCAGGCTAACTGACTGCCCTGTTTCCGGGGTAACTGACTGCCCTGTTTCCGGGGTAACTGACCGCCCTGTTTCCAGGATAACTGATCACCCTGTTTCCAGGGTAACAGACTGCCCTGTTTCCAGGGTAACTGACCACCCTGTTTCCAGGATAACGGACCGCCCTGTTTCCAGGGTAACTGACTGCCCTGTTTCCAGGGTAACTGATCACCCTGTTTCCGGGATAACTGACTGCCATGTTTCCGGGAAACTGACTGATCTGTTTCCAGGGTTACTGACCGCCCAGTTTCCAGGGTAACTGACTGCCCTGTTTCCGGGGTAACTGACCGCCCTGTTTCCAGGGTAACTGACCACCCTGTATCCAGGATAACTAACTGCTCCTGTTTTCAGGGTAACTGACTGCCCGGTTTCCGGGGTAACTGATCTCCCTGTTTCCAGGGTAACTGACCGCCCTTTTTCCAGGATAACTGACTGCCCTGTTTCCAGGGTAACGTACTGCCCAGTTTCCGGGGTAACTAACTGCCGTGTTTCCAGGCTAACTGACTGCCCTGTTTCCAGGATAACTGATCACCCTGTTTCTGGGGTAACTGACTAATCTGTTTCCAGGGTAACTGACCCCCTGTTTCCAGGATAACTGACCGCCCTATTTCTGGGTAACTGACCGCCCTGTTTCCAGGATAACTGACTGCCCTGTTTCCAGGGTAACGTACTGCCCAATTTCCGGGGTAACTGACTACCCTCTTTCCAGGCTAACTGACTGCCCTGTTTCCGGGGTAACTGACTGCCCTGTTTCCGGGGTAACTGACCGCCCTGTTTCCAGGATAACTGATCACCCTGTTTCCGGGGTAACAGACTGCCCTGTTTCCAGGGTAACGTACTGCCCAGTTTCCGGGGTAACTGACTGCCCTCTTTCCAGGCTAACTGACTGCCCTGTTTCGGGGGTAACTGACCACCCTGTTTCCAGGATAACTGACTGCCCTGTATCCAGGGTAACTGACTGCCCAATTTCCGGGGTAACTGACTGCCCTCTTTCCAGGCTAACTGACTGCCCTGTTTCGGGGGTAACTGACTGCCCTGTTTCCGGGGTAACTGACTGCCCTGTTTCCAGGGTAACGTACTGCCCAATTTCTGGGGTAACTGACTGCCCTCTTTCCAGGCTAACTGACTGCCCTGTTTCCGGGGTAACTGACTGCCCTGTTTCCGGGGTAACTGACCGCCCTGTTTCCAGGATAACTGATCACCCTGTTTCCAGGGTAACAGACTGCCCTGTTTCCAGGGTAACTGACCACCCTGTTTCCAGGATAACGGACTGCCCTGTTTCCAGGGTAACTGACTGCCCTGTTTCCGGGGTAACTGATCTCCCTGTTTCCGGGGGAACTGATCACCCTGTTTCCAGGATAACTGAACGCCCTATTTCCGGGATAACTGACTGCCCTGTTTCCAGGGTAACTGATCACCCTGTTTACGGGATAACTGACTGCCATGTTTCCGGGATAACTGTTTGCCCTGTTTCCAGGGTAACTGACTGCCCTGTTTCCAGGGTAAATGATCACCCTGTTTCCGGTGTAACTGACTGCCCTGTTTCCAGGGCAACAGACCGCCCTGTTTCCGGGGTAGCTGACTGCCCTGTTTCCAGGGTTACTGTTCACCCTGTTTCCGGGGTAACTGATCACCCTGTTTCCAAGATCACTGACCGCCCTATTTCCGGGATAACTGACCGCCCTGTTTCCAGGGTCACTGACTGCCCTGTTTCCAGGGTAACTGATCACCCTGTTTCCGGGATAACTGACTGCCATGTTTCCGGGAAACTGACTGATCTGTTTCCAGGGTTACTGACCGCCCAGTTTCCAGGGTAACTGACTGCCCTGTTTCCGGGGTAACTGACCGCCCTGTTTCCAGGGTAACTGACCACCCTGTATCCAGGATAACTAACTGCTCCTGTTTTCAGGGTAACTGACTGCCCGGTTTCCGGGGTAACTGATCTCCCTGTTTCCAGGGTAACTGACCGCCCTTTTTCCAGGATAACTGACTGCCCTGTTTCCAGGGTAACGTACTGCCCAGTTTCCGGGGTAACTAACTGCCGTGTTTCCAGGCTAACTGACTGCCCTGTTTCCAGGATAACTGATCACCCTGTTTCTGGGGTAACTGACTAATCTGTTTCCAGGGTTACTGACTGCCCTGTTTCCGGGGTAACTGACCGCCCTGTTTCCAGGATAACTGACAGCCCTGTTTCCAGGGTAACGTACTGCCCAGTTTCCGGGGTAGCTGACTGCCCTGTTTCCAGGATAACTGATCTCCCGGTTTCCAGGGTAACTGACCCCCTGTTTCCAGGATAACTGACCGCCCTATTTCCGGGTAACTGACCGCCCTGTTTCCAGGATAACTGACTGCCCTGTTTCAAGGGTAACGTGTTGCCCAATTTCCGGGGTAACTGACTGCCCTCTTTCCAGGCTAACTGACTGCCCTGTTTCCGGGGTAACTGACTGCCCTGTTTCCGGGGTAACTGACCGCCCTGTTTCCAGGATAACTGATCACCCTGTTTCCGGGGTAACAGACTGCCCTGTTTCCAGGGTAACGTACTGCCCAGTTTCCGGGGTAACTGACTGCCCTCTTTCCAGGCTAACTGACTGCCCTGTTTCGGGGGTAACTGTCCACACTGTTTCCAGGATAACTGACTGCCCTGTTTCCAGGGTAACTGACTGCCCAATTTCCGGGGTAACTGACTGCCCTGTTTCCAGGGTAACGTACTGCCCAATTTCCGGGGTAACTGACTGCCCTCTTTCCAGGCTAACTGACTGCCCTGTTTCCGGGGTAACTGACTGCCCTGTTTCCGGGGTAACAGACCGCCCTGTTTCCAGGATAACTGATCACCCTGTTTCCAGGGTAACAGACTGCCCTGTTTCCAGGGTAACTGACCACCCTGTTTCCAGGATAACGGACCGCCCTGTTTCCAGGGTAACTGACTGCCCTGTTTCCAGGGTAACTGATCACCCTGTTTCCGGGATAACTGACTGCCATGTTTCCGGGAAACTGACTGATCTGTTTCCAGGGTTACTGACCGCCCAGTTTCCAGGGTAACTGACTGCCCTGTTTCCGGGGTAACTGACCGCCCTGTTTCCAGGGTAACTGACCACCCTGTATCCAGGATAACTAACTGCTCCTGTTTTCAGGGTAACTGACTGCCCGGTTTCCGGGGTAACTGATCTCCCTGTTTCCAGGGTAACTGACCGCCCTTTTTCCAGGATAACTGACTGCCCTGTTTCCAGGGTAACGTACTGCCCAGTTTCCGGGGTAACTAACTGCCGTGTTTCCAGGCTAACTGACTGCCCTGTTTCCAGGATAACTGATCACCCTGTTTCTGGGGTAACTGACTAATCTGTTTCCAGGGTTACTGACTGCCCTGTTTCCGGGGTAACTGACCGCCCTGTTTCCAGGATAACTGACTGCCCTGTTTCCAGGGTAACGTACTGCCCAGTTTCCGGGGTAGCTGACTGCCCTGTTTCCAGGATAACTGATCTCCCGGTTTCCAGGGTAACTGACCCCCTGTTTCCAGGATAACTGACCGCCCTATTTCCGGGTAACTGACCGCCCTGTTTCCAGGATAACTGACTGCCCTGTTTCCAGGGTAACGTACTGCCCAATTTCCGGGGTAACTGACTGCCCTCTTTCCAGGCTAACTGACTGCCCTGTTTCCGGGGTAACTGACTGCCCTGTTTCCGGGGTAACTGACCGCCCTGTTTCCAGGATAACTGATCACCCTGTTTCCGGGGTAACAGACTGCCCTGTTTCCAGGGTAACGTACTGCCCAGTTTCCGGGGTAACTGACTGCCCTCTTTCCAGGCTAACTGACTGCCCTGTTTCGGGGGTAACTGACCACCCTGTTTCCAGGATAACTGACTGCCCTGTATCCAGGGTAACTGACTGCCCAATTTCCGGGGTAACTGACTGCCCTCTTTCCAGGCTAACTGACTGCCCTGTTTCGGGGGTAACTGACTGCCCTGTTTCCGGGGTAACTGACTGCCCTGTTTCCAGGGTAACGTACTGCCCAATTTCTGGGGTAACTGACTGCCCTCTTTCCAGGCTAACTGACTGCCCTGTTTCCGGGGTAACTGACTGCCCTGTTTCCGGGGTAACTGACCGCCCTGTTTCCAGGATAACTGATCACCCTGTTTCCAGGGTAACAGACTGCCCTGTTTCCAGGGTAACTGACCACCCTGTTTCCAGGATAACGGACTGCCCTGTTTCCAGGGTAACTGACTGCCCTGTTTCCGGGGTAACTGATCTCCCTGTTTCCGGGGGAACTGATCACCCTGTTTCCAGGATAACTGAACGCCCTATTTCCGGGATAACTGACTGCCCTGTTTCCAGGGTAACTGATCACCCTGTTTCCGGGATAACTGACTGCCATGTTTCCGGGATAACTGTTTGCCCTGTTTCCAGGGTAACTGACTGCCCTGTTTCCAGGGTAACTGATCTCCCTGTTTCCGGGGTAACCGACTGATCTGTTTCCAGGGTTACTGACCGCCCAGTATCCGGGGTAACTGACTGCCCTGTTTCCGGGGTATCTGACCGCCCTGTTTCCAGGGGAACTGACCACCCTGTATGCAGGATAACTGACTGCCCTGCTCCCAGGGTAACTTTCTGCCCGGTTTCCGGGGTAACTTACCGCCCTGTTTCCAGGATAACTGATCACCCTGTTTCCGGGGTTACAGACTGCCCTGTTTCCAGGGTAACTGACCACCCTGTTTACAGGATAACGGACTGCCCTGTTTCCAGGGTAACTGACTGCCCTGTTTCCGGGGGAACTGACTGCCCTGTTTCCGGGGTAACTGACCGCCCTGTTTACAGGATAACTGATCACCCTGTTTCCGGGGTAACAGACTGCCCTGTTTCCAGGGTAACTGACCGCCCTATTTCCGGGATAACTGACCGCGCTGTTTCCAGGGTAACTGACTGCCCTGTTTCCAGGGTAACTGATCACACTGTTTCCAGGGTAACTGACCACCCTGTTTCCGGGGTAACTGACTGATCTGTTTCCAGGGTAACAGTTCACCCTTTTCCGGGGTAAATGACTGCCCTGTTTCCAGGGTAACTGACCGCTCTGTTTCCGGGGTAACTGACAGCCCTGTTTCCAGGGTAAATGCCCGCCCTGTTTTCGGGGTAACTGACCGCCCTGTTTCCAGGATAACGGAATGCCCTGTTTCCAGGCTAACAGATCACCCTGTTTCCGGGATAACTGTGTGCTCTGTTTCCAGGGGAAAAAACTGCCCTGTTTCCTGGGTAACTGACCGCCCTGTTTCCAGGATAACTGATCACCCTGTTTCCGGGGTAGCTGAGTAATCTGTTTCCAGGGTTACTGACCGCCCTGTTTCCGGGGTAACTGACTGCCCTGTTTCCTGGGTAACTGACTGCCCAGTTTCCAGGGTAACTGATCACCCTGTTTCTGGGGTAACTTACTGCCCTGTTTCCAGGGTAACTGACTGCTCAGTTTCCAGGGTAACTGATCACCCTGTTTCCGGGATCACTGACTCCCCTGTTTCCAGGGTAACTGACTGCCCAGCTTACAGGGTAACTGACTGCCCTATTTCAGGGGTAACTGACTGCCCTGTTTCCAGGGTAACTGATCACCCTGTTTCTGGGATAACCTACTGCCATGTTTCCGGGATAACTGACTGCCCTGTTTCCAGGGTAACTGACTGCCCTGTTTACAGTATAACTGACTGCCCTGTTTCCAGGGTAACTGACCGCCCTGTTTCCGGGGTAACTGACTGCCCTGTTTCCAGGGTAACTGACCACCCTGTTTCCAGGATAACTGACTGCCCTGTTTCCAGGGTAACTGACTGCCCTGTTTCCGGGGTAACTGATCTCCCGGTTTCCAGCATAACTGACCCCCTTTTTCCAGGATAACTGACCGCCCTATTTCCGGGTAACTGACCGCCCTGTTTCCAGGATAACTGACTGCCCTGTTTCCAGGGTAACGTACTGCCCAATTTCCGGAGGAACTGACTGCCCTCTTTCCAGGCTAACTGACTGCCCTGTTTCCGGGGTAACTGACTGCCCTGTTTCCGGGGTAACTGACCGCCCTGTTTCCAGGATAACTGATTACCCTGTTTCCGGTGTAACAGACTGCCATGTTTCCAGGGTAACTTACCACCCTGTTTCCAGGATAACGGACTGCCCTGTTTCCAGGGTAACTGACTGCCCTGTTTCTGGGGTAACTGATCTCCCTTTATCCGGGGGAACTGATCACCCTGTTTCCAGGATAACTGACCGCCCTATTTCCGGGATAACTGACCACCCTGTTTCCGGGGTAACTGACTGCCCTGTTTCCAGGGTAACTGATCACCCTGTTTCCGGGATAACTGACTGCCATGTTTCCGGGATAACTGACTGCCCTGTTTCCAGGGTAACTGACTGCCCTGTTTCCAGGGTAACTGATCACCCTGTTTCCGGGGTAACTGACTGAACTGTTTCCAGGGTTACTGACCGCCCTGTTTCCGGGCTAACTGACTGCCCTGTTTCCTGGGAAACTGACTGCCCAGTTTCCAGGGTAACTGATCACCCTGTTTCTGGGGTAACTTACTGCCCTGTTTCCAGGGTAACTGACTGCTCAGTTTCCAGGGTAACTGATCACCCTGTTTGAGGGATCACTGACTCCCCTGTTTCCAGGGTACCTGACTGCCCAGCTTACAGGGTAACTGACTGCCCTATTTCCGGGGTAACTGACTGCCCTGTTTCCAGGGTAACTGATCACCCTGTTTCTGGGATAACCTACTGCCATGTTTCCGGGATAACTGACTGCCCTGTTTCCAGGGTATCTGACTGCCCTGTTTCCAGGGTAACTGACTGCCCTGTTTCCAGTATAACTGATCACCCTGTTTCCGGGGTAACTGTCTGATCTGTTTCCAGGGTTACTGACCGCCCTGTTTCCGGGGTCACTGACTGCCCTGTTTCCGGGGTAACTGACCGCCCTGTTTCCAGGGTAACTGACCACCCTGTTTCCAGGATAACTGACTGCCCTGTTTCCAGGGTAACTGACTGCCCTGTTTCCGGGGTAACTAATCTCCCGGTTTCCAGGGTAACTGACCCCCTTTTTCCAGGATAACTGACCGCCCTATTTCCGGGTAACTGACCGCCCTGTTTCCAGGATAACTGACTGCCCTGTCTCCAGGGTAACGTACTGCCCAATTACCGGAGTAACTGACTGCCCTCTTTCCAGGCTAACTGACTGCCCTGTTTCCGGGGTAACTGACTGCCCTGTTTCCGGGGTAACTGACTGCACAGTTTCCAGGATAACTGATTACCCTGTTTCCGGTGTAACAGACTGCCCTGTTTCCAGGGTAACTGATCACCCTGTTTCCGGGGTAACTGACTGATCTGTTTCCAGGGTTACTGACCGCCCAGTTTCCGGGGTAACTGACTGCCCTGTTTCCGGGGTAACTGACCGCCCCGTTTCCAGTGTACATTTCTGCCCGGTTTCCGGGGTAACTGACCGCCCTCTTTCCAGGATAACTGATCACCCTGTTTCCGGGGTAACAGAATGCCCTGTTTCCAGAGTAACTGACCACCCTGTTTCCAGGATAACGGACTGCCCTGTTTCCAGGGTAACTGACTGCCCTGTTTCCAGGGTAACTGATCACCCTGTTTCTGGGGTAACTTACTGCCCTGTTTCCAGGGTAACTGACTGCTCAGTTTCCAGGGTAACTGATCACCCTGTTTGAGGGATCACTGACTCCCCTGTTTCCAGGGTACCTGACTGCCCAGCTTACAGGGTAACTGACTGCCCTATTTCCGGGGTAACTGACTGCCCTGTTTCCAGGGTAAGTGATCACCCTGTTTCTGGGATAACCTACTGCCATGTTTCCGGGATAACTGACTGCCCTGTTTCCAGGGTATCTGACTGCCCTGTTTCCAGGGTAACTGACTGCCCTGTTTCCAGTATAACTGATCACCCTGTTTCCGGGGTAACTGTCTGATCTGTTTCCAGGGTTACTGACCGCCCTGTTTCCGGGGTAACTGACTGCCCTGTTTCCGGGGTAACTGACCGCCCTGTTTCCAGGGTAACTGACCACCCTGTTTCCAGGATAACTGACTGCCCTGTTTCCAGGGTAACTGACTGCCCTGTTTCCGGGGTAACTGATCTCCCGGTTTCCAGGGTAACTGACCCCCTTTTTCCAGGATAACTGACCGCCCTATTTCCGGGTAACTGACCGCCCTGTTTCCAGGATAACTGACTGCCCTGTCTCCAGGGTAACGTACTGCCCAATTACCGGAGTAACTGACTGCCCTCTTTCCAGGCTAACTGACTGCCCTGTTTCCGGGGTAACTGACTGCCCTGTTTCCGGGGTAACTGACCGCCCTGTTTCCAGGAAAACTGATTACCCTGTTTCCGGTGTAACTGACTGCCCTGTTTCCAGGGTAACTGATCACCCTGTTTCCGGGGTAACTGACTGATCTGTTTCCAGGGTTACTGACCGCCCAGTTTCCGGGGTAACTGACTGCCCTGTTTCCGGGGTAACTGACCGCCCCGTTTCCAGTGTAAATTTCTGCCCGGTTTCCGGGGTAACTGACCGCCCTCTTTCCAGGATAACTGATCACCCTGTTTCCGGGGTAACAGAATGCCCTGTTTCCAGAGTAACTGACCACCCTGTTTCCAGGATAACGGACTGCCCTGTTTCCAGGGTAACTGACTGCCCTGTTTCCGGGGTAACTGACTGCCCTCTTTCCGGGGTAACTGACCGCCCTGTTTCCAGGATAACTGATCACCCTGTTTCCGGGGTAACAGTCTGCCCAGTTTCCCGGGTAACTGACCACCCTGTTTCCAGGATAACGGACTGCCCTGTTTCCAGGGTAACTGACTTCCCTGTTTCCGGGGTAACTGATCTCCCTGTTTCCGGGGGAACTGATCACCCTGTTTCCATGATAACTGACCACCCTATTTCCGGGATAACTGACCGCCCTGTTTCCAGGGTAACTGACTGCCCTGTTTCCAGGGTAACTGATCACCCTGTTTCCGGGGTAACTGACTGCACTGTTTCCGGGGTAACTGACCGCCCTGTTTCCAGGGTAACTGACCACCCTGTATCCAGGATAACTGACTGCTCCTGTTTTCAGGGTAACTGACTGCCAGGTTTCCGGGGTAAATGATCTCCCTGTTTCCAGGGTAACTGACCGCCCTTTTTCCAGGATAACTGACTGCCCTGTTTCCAGGGTAACGTAC
This sequence comes from Heterodontus francisci, assembly GCF_036365525.1. NCBI lineage: Eukaryota > Metazoa > Chordata > Chondrichthyes > Heterodontiformes > Heterodontidae > Heterodontus > Heterodontus francisci. Next base: position 2,756,118 of record NW_027140908.1, on the reverse strand, counting down.
TGCCCAGTTTCCGGGGTAACTGACTGCCGTGTTTCCAGGCTTACTGACTGCCCTGTTTCCAGGATAACTGATCACCCTGTTTCTGGGGTAACTGACTAATCTGTTTCCAGGGCTACTGACTGCCCTGTTTCCGGGGTAGCTGACCGCCCTGTTTCCAGGATAACTGACTGCCCTGTTCCCAGGGTAACGTACTGCCCAGTTTCCGGGGTAGCTGACTGCCCTGTTTCCAGGATAACTGATCTCCCGGGTTCCAGGGTAACTGACCCCCTGTTTCCAGGATAACTGGCCGCCCTATTTCCGGGTAACTGACCGCCCTGTTTCCAGGATAACTGACTGCCCTGTTTCCAGGGTAACGTACTGCCCAATTTCCGGGGTAACTGACTGCCCTCTTTCCAGGCTAACTGACTGCCCTGTTTCCGGGGTAACTGACTGCCCTGTTTCCGGGGTAACTGACCGCCCTGTTTCCAGGATAACTGATCACCCTCTTTCCGGGGTAACAGACTGCCCTGTTTCCAGGATAACTGATCACCCTGTTTCTGGGGTAACTGACTAATCTGTTTCCAGCATTACTGACTGCCCTGTTTCCGGGGTAACTGACCGCCCTGTTTCCAGGATAACTGACTGCCCTGTTTCCAGGGTAACGTACTGCCCAGTTTCCGGGGTAGCTGACTGCCCTGTTTCCAGGATAACTGATCTCCCGGTTTCCAGGGTAACTGACCCCCTGTTTCCAGGATAACTGAGCGCCCTATTTCCGGGTAACTGACCGCCCTATTAACAGGATAACTGACTGCCCTGTTTCCAGGGTAACGTACTGCCCAATTTCCGGGGTAACTGACTGCCCTCTTTCCAGGCTAACTGACTGCCCTGTTTCCGGGGTAACTGACTGCCCTGTTTCCGGGGTAACTGACCGCCCTGTTTCCAGGATAACTGATCACCCTGATTCCGGGGTAACAGACTGCCCTGTTTCCAGGGTAACTGACCACCCTGTTTCCAGGATAACGGAATGCCCTGTTTCCAGGGTAACTGACTGCCCTGTTTCCACGGTAACTGACCGCCCTGTTTCCGGGGAAACTGATCACCCTGTTTCCAGGATAACTGACCGCCCTATTTCCGGGATAACTGACCGCCCTGTTTCCGGGGTAACTGACTGCCGTGTTTCCAGGGTAACTGATCACCCTGTTTCCGGGATAACTGACTGCCATGTTTCCGGGATAACTGACTGCCCTGTTTCCAGGGTAACTGACTGCCCTGTTTCCAGGGTAACTGATCAGCCTGTTTCCGGGGTAACTGACTGATCTGTTTCCAGGGTTACTGACCGCCCAGTTTCCGGGGTAACTGACTGCCCTGTTTCCGGGGTAACTGACCGCCCCGTTTCCAGTGTAAATTTCTGCCCGGTTTCCGGGGTAACTGACCGCCCTCTTTCCAGGATAACTGATCACCCTGTTTCCGGGGTAACAGAATGCCCTGTTTCCAGAGTAACTGACCACCCTGTTTCCAGGATAACGGACTGCCCTGTTTCCAGGGTAACTGACTGCCCTGTTTCCGGGGTAACTGACTGCCCTCTTTCCGGGGTAACTGACCGCCCTGTTTCCAGGATAACTGATCACCCTGTTTCCGGGGTAACAGACTGCCCAGTTTCCCGGGTAACTGACCACCCTGTTTCCAGGAAAACGGACTGCCCTGTTTCCAGGGTAACTGACTTCCCTGTTTCCGGGGTAACTGATCTCCCTGTTTCCGGGGGAACTGATCACCCTGTTTCCATGATAACTGACCACCCTATTTCCGGGATAACTGACCGCCCTGTTTCCAGGGTAACTGACTGCCCTGTTTCCAGGGTAACTGATCACCCTGTTTCCGGGGTAACTGACTGCACTGTTTCCGGGGTAACTGACCGCCCTGTTTCCAGGGTAACTGGCCACCCTGTATCCAGGATAACTGACTGCTCCTGTTTTCAGGGTAACTGACTGCCCGGTTTCCGGGGTAACTGATCTCCCTGTTTCCAGGGTAACTGACCGCCCTTTTTCCAGGATAACTGACTGCCCTGTTTCCAGGGTAACGTACTGCCCAGTTTCCGGGGTAACTGACTGCCGTGTTTCCAGGCTTACTGACTGCCCTGTTTCCAGGATAACTGATCACCCTGTTTCTGGGGTAACTGACTAATCTGTTTCCAGGGTTACTGACTGCCCAGTTTCCGGGGTAGCTGACTGCCCTGTTTCCAGGATAACTGATCTCCCGGTTTCCAGGGTAACTGACCCCCTGTTTCCAGGATAACTGGCCGCCCTATTTCCGGGTAACTGACCGCCCTGTTTCCAGGATAACTGACTGCCCTGTTTCCAGGGTAACGTACTGCCCAATTTCCGGGGTAACTGACTGCCCTCTTTCCAGGCTAACTGACTGCCCTGTTTCCGGGGTAACTGACTGCCCTGTTTCCGGGGTAACTGACCGCCCTGTTTCCAGGATAACTGATCACCCTGTTTCCGGGGTAACAGACTGCCCTGTTTCCAGGGTAACGTACTGCCCAGTTTCCGGGGTAACTGACTGCCGTGTTTCCAGGCTAACTGACTGCCCTGTTTCCAGGATAACTGATCACCCTGTTTCTGGGGTAACTGACTAATCTGTTTCCAGGGTTACTGACTGCCCTGTTTCCGGGGTAACTGACCGCCCTGTTTCCAGGATAACTGACTGCCCTGTTTCCAGGGTAACGTACTGCCCAGTTTCCGGGGTAGCTGACTGCCCTGTTTCCAGGATAACTGATCTCCCCGTTTCCAGGGTAACTGACCCCCTGTTTCCAGGATAACTGACCGCCCTATTTCCGGGTAACTGACCGCCCTGTTAACAGGATAACTGACTGCCCTGTTTCCAGGGTAACGTACTGCCCAATTTCCGGGGTAACTGACTGCCCTCTTTCCAGGCTAACTGACTGCCCTGTTTCCGGGGTAACTGACTGCCCTGTTTCCGGAGTAACTGACCGCCCTGTTTCCAGGATAACTGATCACCCTGATTCCGGGGTAACAGACTGCCCTGTTTCCAGGGTAACTGACCACCCTGTTTCCAGGATAACGGAATGCCCTGTTTCCAGGGTAACTGACTGCCCTGTTTCCACGGTAACTGACCGCCCTGTTTCCGGGGAAACTGATCACCCTGTTTCCAGGATAACTGACCGCCCTATTTCCGGGATAACTGACCGCCCTGTTTCCGGGGTAACTGACTGCCGTGTTTCCAGGGTAACTGATCACCCTTTTTCCGGGATAACTGACTGCCATGTTTCCGGGATAACTGACTGCCCTGTTTCCAGGGTAACTGACTGCCCTGTTTCCAGGGTAACTGATCAGCCTGTTTCCGGGGTAACTGACTGATCTGTTTCCAGGGTTACTGACCGCCCAGTTTCCGGGGTAACTGACTGCCCTGTTTCCGAGGTAACTGACCGCCCTGTTTCCAGGGTAACTGACCACGCTGTATCCAGGATAACTGACTGCCCTGTTTCCAGGGTAGCTTTCTGCCCGGTTTCCGGGGTAACTGACCGCCCTGTTTCCAGGATAACTGATCACCCTGTTTCCAGGGTAACAGACTGCCCTGTTTCCAGGGTAACTGACAACCCTGTTTCCAGGATAACGGACTGCCCTGTTTCCAGGGTAACTGACTGCCCTGCTTCCGGGGTAACTGACTGCCTGGTTTCCGGGGTAACTGACCGCCCTGTTTCCAGGATAACTGATCACCCTGTTTCTGGGGTAACAGACTGCCCTGTTTCCAGGGTAACTGACTACCCTGTTTGCAGGATAAGAGACTGCCCTGTTTCCAGGGTAACTGACTTCCCTGTTTCCGGGGTAACTGATCTCCCTGTTTCCGGGGGAACTGATCACCCTGTTTCCAGGATAACTGACCGCCCTATTTCTGGGATAACTGACCTCCCTGTTTCCAGGGTAACTGACTGCCCTGTTTCCAGGGTAACTGATCACCCTGTTTCCGGGATAACTGACTGCCATGTTTCCGGGATAACTGACTGATCTGTTTCCAGGGTTACTGACCGCCCAGTTTCCGGGGTAACAGACTGCCCTGTTTCCGGGGTAACTGACCGCCCTGTTTCCAGGGTAACTGACCACCCTGTATCCAGGATAACAGACTGCCCTGTTTCCGGGGTAACTGACCGCCCTGTTTCCAGGGTAACTGACCACCCTGTATCCAGGATAACTGACTGCTCCTGTTTCCAGGGTAACTGACTGCCCGGTTTCCGGGGTAACTGATCACCCTGTTTCCAGGGTAACTGACCGCCCTGTTTCCAGGATAACTGACTGCCCTGTTTCCAGGGTAACGTACTGCCCAGTTTCCGGGGTAACTGACTGCCGTGTTTCCAGGCTAACTGACTGCCCTGTTTCCAGGATAACTGATTACCCCGTTTCTGGGTTAACTGAATAATCTGTTCCAGGGTTACTGACTGCCCTGTTTCCGGGGTAACTGACCGCCCTGTTTCCAGGATAACTGACTGCCCAGTTTCCAGGATAACTGATCACCCTGTTTCCGGGGTAACTGACAAATCTATTTCCAGGGTTACTGACTGCCAGTTTCCGGGGTAACTGACTGCCCTGTTTCCAGGGTAACTGACTGCCCTGCTTCCGGGGTAACTGATCACCCTGCTTCCAGGGTAACTGACTGCCCTGTTTCCAGGGCAACTGACCACCCTGTTTCGAGGATAAAGGACTGCCCTGTTTCCAGGGTAACTGACTGCCCTGTTTCCAGGGTAACTGATCTCCCTGTTTCCGGGGTAACTGATCACCCTCTTTCCTGGATAACTGACCGCCCTATTTCCGGAGTAACTGACCGCCCTCCTTCCAGGATAACTGAATGCCCTGTTTCCAGGATAACTGACTGCCCTGTTTCCAGGTTAACTGACTGCCCTGTTTCCGGGGTAACTGACTGCCCTGTTTCCAGGGTAACTGACCGCCCTGTTTCCGGGGTAACTTATCTCCCTGTTTCCGGGGTAACTGACCGCCCTGTTTCCAGAGTAACTGACCGCCCTATTTACAGCGTAACTGACCGCCCTGTTTCCAGGATAACGAACCGCCCTGTTTCCAGGGTAACTGACTGCCCTGTTTCACGGTAACTGACCGCTCTGTTTCGGGGGTAACTGACTGCCCTGCTTCCAGGATAACTGACTGCCATGTTTAAAGGGTAACTGATCACCCTGTTTCCGGGATAACTGACAGCCCTGTTTCCAGGGTAACTGATCACCCTGTTTCCGGGATATCTGACTGCCCTGTTTCTGGGGTAACTGACCGCCCTGTTTCCAGGGTAACTGATCACCCTGTTTCCAGGGTAACTGATCACCCTGTTTCCGGGGTTACTGACTGTCCTGTTTCAAGGGTAACTGATCACCCTGTTTCCGGTATAACTGACTGCCCTATTTCCGTGCTAACTGACAGCCCAATTTCCAGGGTAACTGATCTCCCTGTTTCTGGGGTAACTGATGAACCTGTTTCCACGGTAACTGAACGCCCTGTTTCCGGGGTAACTGACCGCCCTGTTTCCAGGATAACTGATCACCCTGTTTCAGGGGTAACTGACAGCCCTGTTTCCAGGGTAACTGATCTCCCTGTTTCCAGGGTAACTGATCACCCTGTTTCCGGCGTAACTGACTGCCCTGTTTCCAGGGCAAATGACCGCCCTGTTTCCGGGGTAGCTGACTGCCCTGTTTCCAGGGTTACTGTTCACCCTGTTTCCGGGGTAACTGATCACCCTGTTTCCAAGAAAACTGACCGCCCTATTTCCGGGATAACTGACCGCCCTGTTTCCAGGGTAACTGACTGCCCTGTTTCCAGGGTAACTGATCACCCTGTTTCCGGTGTAACTGACTGCCCTGTTTCCAGGGCAACTGACCGCCCTGTTTCCGGGGTAGCTGACTGCCCTGTTTCCAGGGTTACTGTTCACCCTGTTTCCGGGGTAACTGATCACCCTGTTTCCAAGATAACTGACCGCCCTACTTCCGGGATAACTGACCGCCCTGTTTCCAGGGTAACTGACTGCCCTGTTTCCAGGGTAACTGATCACCCTGTTTCCGGGATAACTGACTGCCATGTTTCCGGGAAACTGACTGATCTGTTTCCAGGGTTACTGACCGCCCAGTTTCCAGGGTAACTGACTGCCCTGTTTCCGGGGTAACTGACCGCCCTGTTTCCAGGGTAACTGACCACCCTGTATCCAGGATAACTAACTGCTCCTGTTTTCAGGGTAACTGACTGCCCAGTATCCGGGGTAACTGATCTCCCTGTTTCCAGTGTAACTGACCGCCCTTTTTCCAGGATAACTGACTGCCCTGTTTCCAGGGTAACGTACTGCCCAGTTTCCGGGGTAACTGACTGCCGTGTTTCCAGGCTAACTGACTGCCCTGTTTCCAGGATAACTGATCACCCTGTTTCTGGGGTAACTGACTAATCTGTTTCCAGGGTTACTGACTGCCCTGTTTCCGGGGTAACTGACCGCCCTGTTTCCAGGATAACTGACTGCCCTGTTTCCAGGGTAACGTACTGCCCAGTTTCCGGGGTAGCTGACTGCCCTGTTTCCAGGATAACTGATCTTCCGGTTTCCAGGGTAACTGACCCCCTGTTTCCAGGATAACTGACTGCCCTATTTCCGGGTAACTGACCGCCCTGTTTCCAGGATAACTGACTGCCCTGTTTCCAGGGTAACGTACTGCCCAATTTCCGGGGTAACTGACTGCCCTCTTTCCAGGCTAACTGACTGCCCTGTTTCCGGGGTAACTGACTGCCCTGTTTCCGGGGTAACTGACCGCCCTGTTTCTAGGATAACTGATCACCCTGTTTCCAGGGTAACAGACTGCCCTGTTTCCAGGGTAACGTACTGCCCAGTTTCCGGGGTAACTGACTGCCCTCTTTCCAGGCTAACTGACTGCCCTGTTTCGGGGGTAACTGACCGCCCTGTTTCCAGGATAACTGACTGCCCTGTTTCCAGGGTAACGTACTGCCCAATTTCCGGGGTAACTGACTGCCCTCTTTCCAGGCTAACTGACTGCCCTGTTTCGGGGGTAACTGACTGCCCTGTTTCCGGGGTAACTGACTACCCTGTTTCCAGGGTAACGTACTGCCCAATATCCGGGGGAACTGACTGCCCTCTTTCCAGGCTAACTGACTGCCCTGTTTCCGGGGTAACTGACTGCCCGGTTTCCGGGGTAACTGACCGCCCTGTTTCCAGGATAACTGATCACCCTGTTTCCGGGGTAACAGACTGCCCTGTTTCCAGGGTAACTGACCACGCTGTTTCCAGGATAACGGAATGCCCTGGTTCCAGGGTAACTGACTGCCCTGTTTCCGGGGTTACTGATCTCCCTGTTTCCGGGGAAACTGATCACCCTGTTTCCAGGATAACTGACCGCCCTATTTCCGGGATAACTGACCACCCTGTTTCCGGGGTAACTGACTGCCGTGTTTCCAGGGTAACTGATCACCCTGTTTCCGGGATAACTGACTGCCATGTTTCCGGGATAAAAGACTGCCCTGTTTCCAGGGTAACTGACTGCCCTGTCTCCAGGGTAACTGATCAGCCTGTTTCCGGGGTAACTGACTGATCTGTTTCCTGGGTTACTGACCGCCCAGTTTCCGGGGTAACTGACTGCCCTGTTTCCGGGGTAACTGACCGCCCTGTTTCCGGGGTAACTGACCACGCTGTATCCAGGATAACCTACTGCCCTGTTTCCAGGGTAACTTTCTGCCCGGTTTCCGGGGTAACTGACCGCCCTATTTCCGGGTAACTGACCGCCCTGTTTCCAGGATAACTGACTGCCCTGTTTCCAGGCTAACGTACTGCCCAATTTCCGGGGTAACTGACTGCCCTCTTTCCAGGCTAACTGACTGCCCTGTTTCCGGGGTAACTGACTGCCCTGTTTCCGGGGTAACTGACCGCCCTGTTTCCAGGATAACTGATCACCCTGTTTCCGGGGTAACAGACTGCCCTGTTTCCAGGGTAACGTACTGCCCAGTTTCCGGGGTAACTGACTGCCGTGCTTCCAGGCTAATTGACTGCCCTGTTTCCAGGATAACTGATCATCCTGTTTCTGGGGTAACTGACTAATCTGTTTCCAGGGTTACTGACTGCCCTGTTTCCGGGGTAACTGACCGCCCTGTTTCCAGGATAACTGACTGCCCTGTTTCCAGGGTAACGTACTGCCCAGTTTCCGGGGTAGCTGACTGCCCTGTTTCCAGGATAACTGATCTCCCGGTTTCCAGGGTAACTGACCCCCTGTTTCCAGGATAACTGACCGCCCTATTTCCGGGTAACTGACCGCCCTGTTTCCAGGATAACTGACTGCCCTGTTTCCAGGGAAACGTACTGCCCAATTTCCGGGGTAACTGACTGCCCTCTTTCCAGGCTAACTGACTGCCCTGTTTCGGGGATAACTGACTGCCCTGTTTCCGGGGTAACTGACTGCCCTGTTTCCAGGGTAACGTACTGCCCAATTTCCGGGGTAACTGACTGCCCTCTTTCCAGGCTAACTGACTGCCCTGTTTCCGGGGTAACTGACTGCCCTGTTTCCGGGGTAACTGACCGCCCTGTTTCCAGGATAGCTGATCACCCTGTTTCCGGGGTAACAGACTGCCCTGTTTCCAGGGTAACTGACCACGCTGTTTCCAGGATAACGGAATGCCCTGTTTCCAGGGTAACTGACTGCCCTGTTTCCGGGGTTACTAATCTCCCTGTTTCCGGGGAAACTGATCACCCTGTTTCCAGGATAACTGACCGCCCTATTTCCGGGATAACTGACCGCCCTGTTTCCGGGGTAACTGACTGCCGTGTTTCCAGGGTAACTGATCACCCTGTTTCCGGGATAACTGACTGCCATGTTTCCGGGATAACTGACTGCCCTGTTTCAAGGGTAACTGACTGCCCTGTTTCCAGGGTAACTGATCAGCCTGTTTCCGGGGTAACTGGCTGATCTGTTTCCAGGGTTACTGACCGCCCAGTTTCCGGGGTAACTAACTGCCCTGTTTCCGGTGTAACTGACAGCCCTGTTTCCAGGGTAACTGACCACGCTGTATCCAGGATAACTGACTGCCCTGTTTCCAGGGTAACTTTCTGCCCGGTTTCCGGGGTAACTGACCGCCCTGTTTCCAGGATAACTGATCACCCTGATTCCAGGGTAACAGACTGCCCTGTTTCCAGGCTAACTGACAACCCTGTTTCCAGGATAACGGACTGCCCTGTTTCCAGGGTAACTGACTGCCCTGCTTCTGGGGTAACTGACTGCCCTGTTTCCGGGGTAACTGACCGCCCTGTTTCCAGGATAACTGATCACCCTGTTTCCGGGGTAACAGACTGCCCTGTTTCCAGGGTAACTGACTACCCTGTTTCCAGGATAACGGACTGCCCTGTTTCCAGGGTAACTGACTTCCCTGTTTCCGGGGTAACTGATCTCCCTGTTTCCGGGGGAACTGATCACCCTGTTTCCAGGATAACTGACCGCCCTATTTCCGGGATAACTGACCTCCCTGTTTCCAGGGTAACTGACTGCCCTGTTTCCAGGGGAACTGATCACCCTGTTTCCAGGATAACTGACCGCCCTATTTCTGGGGTAACAGACTGCCCTGTTTCCGGGGTAACTGACCGCCCTGTTTCCAGGGTAACTGACCACCCTGTATCCAGGATAACTGACTGCTCCTGTTTCCAGGGTAACTGACTGCCCGGTTTCCGGGGTAACTGATCACCCTGTTTCCAGGGTAACTGACCGCCCTGTTTCCAGGATAACTGACTGCCCTGTTTCCAGGGTAACGTACTGCCCAGTTTCCGGGGTAACTGACTTCCGTGTTTCCAGGCTAACTGACTGCCCTGTTTCCAGGATAACTGATCACCCTGTTTCTGGGGTAACTGAATAATCTGTTTCCAGGGTTACTGACTGCCCTGTTTCCGGGGTAACTGACTGCCCTGCTTCCAGGATAACTGACTGCCCAGTTTCCAGGGTAACGTACTGCCCAGTTTCCGGGGTAACTGACTGCCCTGTTTCCAGGATAACTGATCACCCTGTTTCCGGGGTAACTGACTAATCTGTTTCCAGGGTTACTGACTGCCAGTTTCCGGGGTAACTGACTGCCCTGTTTCCGGGGTAACTGACTGCCCTGCTTCCGGGGTAACTGATCACCCTGTTTCCAGGGTAACTGACTGCCCTGTTTCCAGGGTAACTGACCACCCTGTTTCCAGGATAACGGACTGCCCTGTTTCCAGGGTAACTGACTGCCCTGTTTCCAGGGTAACTGATCTCCCTGTTTCCGGGGTAACTGATCACCCTCTTTCCTGGATAACTGACCGCCCTATTTCCGGGGTAACTGACCGCCCTCCTTCCAGGATAACTGAATGCCCTGTTTCCAGGATAACTGACTGCCCTGTTTCCAGGTTAACTGACTGCCCTGTTTCCGGGGTAACTGACTGCCCTGTTTCCAGGGTAACTGACCGCCCTGTTTCCAGGGTAACTGATCTCCCTGTTTCCGGCTAACTGACTGCCCTGCTTCCGGGGTAACTGATCACCCTGTTTCCAGGGTAACTGACTACCCTGTTTCCAGGGTAACTGGCCACCCTGTTTCCAGGATAACGGACTGCCCTGTTTCCAGGGTAACTGACTGCCCTGTTTCCAGGGTAACTGATCTCCCTGTTTCTGGGGTAACTGATCACCCTCTTTCCTGGATAACTGACCGCCCTATTTCCGGGGTAACTGACCACCCTCCTTCCAGGATAACTGAATGCCCTGTTTCCAGGATAACTGACTGCCCTGTTTCCAGGTTAACTGACTGCCCTGTTTCCGGGGTAACTGACTGCCCTGTTTCCAGGGTAACTGACCGCCCTGTTTCCGGGATAACTGACCGCCCTGTTTCCAGGGTAACTGACTGCCCTGTTTCCACGGTAACTGACCGCCCTGTTTCCGGGGTAACTGACTGCCCTGTTTCCAGGATAACTGACTGCCATGTTTAAAGGGTAACTGATCACCCTGTTTCCGGGATAACTGACAGCCCTGTTTCCAGGGTAACTGATCACCCTGTTTCCGGGATATCTGACTGCCCTGTTTCTGGGGTAACTGACCGCCCTGTTTCCAGGGTAACTGATCACCCTGTTTCCAGGGTAACTGATCACCCTGTTTCCCGGGTTACTGACTGTCCTGTTTCAAGGGTAACTGATCACCCTGTTTCCGGGATAACTGACTGCCCTATTTCCGTGCTAACTGACTGCCCAGTTTCCAGGGTAACTGATCTCCCTGTTTCTGGGGTAACTGATGAACCTGTTTCCACGGTAACTGAACGCCCTGTTTCCGGGGTAACTGACTGCCCTGTTTCCAGGATAACTGATCACCCTGTTTCCGGGGTAACTGACTGCCCTGTTTCCAGGGTAACTGATCTCCCTGTTTCCAGGGTAAATGATCACCCTGTTTCTGGGGTAACTGACTGCCCTGTTTCCAGCGCATCTGACAGCCCTGTTTCCGGGGTAGCTGACTGCCCTGTTTCCAGGGTTACTGTTCACCCTGTTTCCGGGGTAACTGATCACCCTGTTTCCGGGGTAACTGACTGCCCTGTTTCCAGGGTAACTGACCGCCCTGCTTCCGGGACAACTGACTGCACTTTTTCCAGGGTAATAGTTCACCCTGTTTCCGGGGTAAATGACTGCCCTGTTTCCAGGGTAACTGACCGCCCTGTTTCCGGGGTAACTGACAGCCCTGTTTCCAGGGTAACTGACCGCCATGTTTGCGGGGTAAATGACCGCCCTGTTTCCAGGATAACTGACTGCCCTGTTTCCAGGGTAACTGATCACCCTGTTTCCGGGGTAGCTGAGTAATCTGTTTCCAGGGTTACTGACCGCCCTGTTTCCGGGGTAACTGACTGCCCTGTTTCCAGGGTAACTGACTGCCCAGCTTCCAGGGTAACTGATCTCCTTGTTTCTGGGGTAACTGACTACCCTGTTTCCAGGGTAACTGACCGCCCTGTTCCCAGGGTAACTGATCACCCTTTCTCCAGGGTAACTGATCACCCTGTTTCCGGGGTAACTGACTGCCCTGTTTCCAGTTTAACTGACTGCCCTGTTTCCGGGTTAACTGACTGCCCTGTTCCCAGGGTAACTGACCGCCCTGTTTCCGGGGTAACTGATCTCGCTGTTTCCGGGGTAACTGACCGCCCTGTTTCCAGGATAACTGACCACCCTGTTTACAGGGTAACTGATCTCCCTGTTTCCGGGGTAACTGACTGCCCTGCTTCCGGGGTAACTGATCACCCTGTTTCCAGGGTAACTGACTGCCCTGTTTCCAGGGTAACTGACCACCCTGTTTCCTGGATAACGGACTGCCCTGTTTCCAGGGTAACTGACTGCCCTGTTTCCAGGGTAACTGATCTCCCTGTTTCCGGGGTAACTGATCACCCTCTTTCCTGGATAACTGACCGCCCTATTTCCGGGGTAACTGACCGCCCTCCTTCCAGGATAACTGAATGCCCTGTTTCCAGGATAACTGACTGCACTGTTTCCAGGTTAACTGACTGCCCTGTTTCCGGGGTAACTGACTGCCCTGTTTCCAGGGTAACTGACCGCCCTGTTTCCGGGGTAACTGATCTCCCTGTTTCCGGGGTAACTGACCGCCCTGTTTCCAGGGTAACTGACCGCCCTATTTCCAGGGTAACTGACCGCCCTGTTTCCAGGATAACTGACCGCCCTGTTTCCAGGGTAACTGACTGCCCTGTTTCCACGGTAACTGACCGCCCTGTTTCCGGGGTAACTGACTGCCCTGTTTCCAGGATAACTGACTGCCATGTTTAAAGGGTAACTGATCACCCTGTTTCCGGGATAACTGACAGCCCTGTTTCCAGGGTAACTGATCACCCTGTTTCCGGGATATCTGACTGCCCTGTTTCTGGGGTAGCTGACCGCCCTGTTTCCAGGGTAACTGATCACCCTGTTTCCAGGGTAACTGATCACCCTGTTTCCGGGGTTACTGACTGTCCTGTTTCAAGGGTAACTGATCACTCTGTTTCCGGGATAACTGACTGCCCTATTTCCGTGCTAACTGACTGCCCAGTTTCCAGGGTAACTGATCTCCCTGTTTCTGGGGTAACTGATGAACCTGTTTCCACGGTCACTGAACGCCCTGTTTCCGGGGTAACTGACCGCCCTGTTTCCAGGATAACTGATCACCCTGTTTCCGGGGTAACTGACTGCCCTGTTTCCAGGGTAACTGATCTCCCTGTTTCCCGGGTAAATGATCACCCTGTTTCCGGGGTAACTGACTGCCCTGTTTCCAGCGCATCTGACAGCCCAGTTTCCGGGGTAGCTGACTGCCCTGTTTCCAGGGTTACTGTTCACCCTGTTTCCGGGGTAACTGATCACCCTGTTTCCGGGGTAACTGACTGCCCTGTTTCCAGGGTAACTGACCGCCCTGTTTCCGGGACAACTGACTGCACTTTTTCCAGGGTAATAGTTCACCCTGTTTCCGGGGTAAATGACTGCCCTGTTTCCAGGGTAACTGACCGCCCTGTTTCCAGGGTAACTGACCGCCATGTTTCCGGGGTAAATGACTGCCCTGTTTCCAGGATAACTGACTGCCCTGTTTCCAGGGTAACTGATCACCCTGTTTCCGGGGTAGCTGAGTAATCTGTTTCCAGGGTTACTGACCGCCCTGTTTCCGGGGTAACTGACTGCCCTGTTTCCAGGGTAACTGACTGCCCAGCTTCCAGGGTAACTGATCTCCTTGTTTCTGGGGTAACTGACCGCCCTGTTTCCAGGGTAACTGACCGCCCTGTCCCCAGGGTAACTGATCACCCTTTCTCCAGGGTAACTGATCACCCTGTTTCCGGGGTAACTGACTGCCCTGTTTCCAGTTTAACTGACTGCCCTGTTTCCGGGTTAACTGACTGCCCTGTTCCCAGGGTAACTGACCGCCCTGTATCCAGGATAACTGACTGCCCTGTTTACAGGGTAACTGACTGCCCTGTTTCCACGGTAAAAGACCTCCCTGTTTCCGGGGTAACTGACTGCCCTATTTCCAGGATAACTGACTGCCCTCTTTCCAGGGTAACTGATCACCCTGTTTCTGGGATAAATGACAGCCCTGTTTCCAGGGTAACTGATCACCCTGATTCCGGGATAACTGACTGCCCTGTTTCTGGGGTAACTGACCGCCCTGTTTCCAGGGTAACTGATCACCCTGTTTCCAGGGTAACGGATCACCCTGTTTCCGGGGTAAATGACTGCCCTGTTTCCAGGGTAACTGACCGCCCTGTTTCCGGGCTAACTGACAGCCATGTTTCCAGGGTAACTGACCGCCATGTTTTCGGGGTAAATGACCGCCCTGTTTCCAGGATAACTGACTGCCCTGTTTCCAGGGTAACTGATCACCCTGTTTCCGGGGTAGCTGAGTAATCTGTTTCCAGGGTTACGGACCGCCCTGTTTCCGGGGTAACTGACCGCCCTATTTCCGGGTAACTGACCGCCCTGTTTCCAGGATAACTGACTGCCCTGTTTCCAGGGTAACGTACTGCCCAATTTTCGGGGTAACTGACTGCCATCTTTCCAGGCTAACTGACTGCCCTGTTTCCGGGGTAACTGACTGCCCTGTTTCCGGGGTAACTGACCGCCCTGTTTCCAGGATAACTGATCACCCTGTTTCCGGGGTAACAGACTGCCCTGTTTCCAGGGTAACGTACTGCCCAGTTCCGGGGTAACTGACTGCCCTCTTTCCAGGCTAACTGACTGCCCTGTTTCGGGGGTAACTGACCGCCCTGTTTCCAGGATAACTGACTGCCCTGTTTCCAGGGTAACGTACTGCCCAATTTCCGGGGTAACTGACTGCCCTCTTTCCAGGCTAACTGACTGCCCTGTTTCGGGGGTAACTGACTGCCCTGTTTCCGGGGTAACTGACTACCCTGTTTCCAGGGTAACGTACTGCCCAATTTCCGGGGTAACTGACTGCCCTCTTTCCAGGCTAACTGACTGCCCTGTTTCCAGGGTAACTGACTGCCCTGTTTCCGGGGTAACTGACCGCCCTGTTTCCAGGATAACTGATCACCCTGTTTCCGGGGTAACAGTCTGCCCTGTTTCCATGGTAACTGACCACGCTGTTTCCAGGATAACGGAATGCCCTGTTTCCAGGGTAACTGACTGCCCTGTTTCCGGGGTTACTGATCTCCCTGTTTCCGGGGAAACTGATCACCCTGTTTGCAGGATAACTGACCGCCCTATTTCCGGGATAACTGACCACCCTGTTTCCGGGGTAACTGACTGCCGTGTTTCCAGGGTAACTGATCACCCTGTTTCCGGGATAACTCACTGCCATGTTTCCGGGATAACTGACTGCCCTGTTTCCAGGGTAACTGACTGCCCTGTCTCCAGGGTAACTGATCAGCCTGTTTCCGGGGTAACTGACTGATCTGTTTCCAGGGTTACTGACCGCCCAGTTTCCGGGGTAACTGACCGCCCTGTTTCCGGGGTAACTGACCGCCCTGTTTCCAGGGTAACTGACCACGCAGTATCCAGGATAACCTACTGCCCTGTTTCCAGGGTAACTTTCTGCCCGGTTTCCGGGGTAACTGACCGCCCTATTTCCGGGTAACTGACCGCCCTGTTTCCAGGATAACTGACTGCCCTGTTTCCAGGGTAACGTACTGCCCAATTTCCGGGGTAACTGACTGCCCTCTTTCCAGGCTAACTGACTGCCCTGTTTCCGGGGTAACTGACTGCCCTGTTTCCGGGGTAACTGACCGCCCTGTTTCCAGGATAACTGATCACCCTGTTTCCGGGGTAACAGACTGCCCTGTTTCCAGGGTAACGTACTGCCCAGTTTCCGGGGTAACTGACTGCCGTGTTTCCAGGCTAACTGACTGCCCTTTTTCCAGGATAACTGATCACCCTGTTTCTGGGGTAACTGACTAATCTGTTTCCAGGGTTACTGACTGCCCTGTTTCCGGGGTAACTGACCGCCCTGTTTCCAGGATAACTGACTGCCCTGTTTCCAGGGTAACGTACTGCCCAGTTTCCGGGGTAGCTGTCTGCCCTGTTTCCAGGATAACTGATCTCCCAGTTTCCAGGGTAACTGACCCCCTGTTTCCAGGATAACTGACCGCCCTATTTCCGGGTAACTGACCGCCCTGTTTCCAGGATAACTGACTGCCCTGTTTCCAGGGTAACGTACTGCCCAATTTCCGGGGTAACTGACTGCCCTCTTTCCAGGCTAACTGACTGCCCTGTTTCGGGGATAACTGACTGCCCTGTTTCCGGGGTAACTGACTGCCCTGTTTCCAGGGTAACGTACTGCCCAATTTCCGGGGTAACTGATCACCCTGTTTCCGGCGTAACAGACTGCCCTGTTTCCAGGGTAACTGACCACGCTGTTTCCAGGATAACGGAATGCCCTGTTTCCAGGGTAACTGACTGCCCTGTTTCCGGGGTTACTAATCGCCCTGTTTCCGGGGAAACTGATCACCCTGTTTCCAGGATAACTGACCGCCCTATTTCCGGGATAACTGACTGCCCTGTTTCCGGGGTAACTGACTGCCGTGTTTCCAGGGTAACTGATCACCCTGTTTCCGGGATAACTGACTGCCATGTTTCCGGGATAACTGACTGCCCTGTTTCAAGGGTAACTGACTGCCCTGTTTCCAGGGTAACTGATCAGCCTGTTTCCGGGGTAACTTACTGATCTGTTTCCAGGGTTACTGACCGCCCAGTTTCCGGGGTAACTGACTGCCCTGTTTCCGGTGTAACTGACAGCCCGGTTTCCAGGGTAACTGACCACGCTGCATCCAGGATAACTGACTGCCCTGTTTCCAGGGTAACTTTCTGCCCGGTTTCCGGGGTAACTGACCGCCCTGTTTCCAGGATAACTGATCACCCTGTTTCCAGGGTAACAGACTGCCCTGTTTCCAGGCTAACTGACAACCCTGTTTCCAGGATAACGGACTGCCCTGTTTCCAGGGTAACTGACTGCCCTGCTTCTGGGGTAACTGACTGCCCTGTTTCCGGGGTAACTGACCGCCCTGTTTCCAGGATAACTGATCACCCTGTTTCCGGGGTAACAGACTGCCCTGTTTCCAGGGTAACTGACTACCCTGTTCCCAGGATAACGGACTGCCCTGTTTCCAGGGTAACTGACTTCCCTGTTTCCGGGGTAACTGATCTCCCTGTTTCCGGGGGAACTGATCACCCTGTTTCCAGGATAACTGACCGCCCTATTTCCGGGATAACTGACCTCCCTGTTTCCAGGGTAACTGACTGCCCTGTTTCCAGGGGAACTGATCACCCTGTTTCCAGGATAACTGACCACCCTATTTCCGGGGTAACAGACTGCCCTGTTTCTGGGGTAACTGACCGCCCTGTTTCCAGGGTAACTGACCACCCTGTATCCAGGATAACTGACTGCTCCTGTTTCCAGGGTAACTGACTGCCCGGTTTCCGGGGTAACTGATCACCCTGTTTCCAGGGTAACTGACCGCCCTGTTTCCAGGATAACTGACTGCCCTGTTTCCAGGGTAACGTACTGCCCAGTTTCCGGGGTAACTGACTTCCGTGTTTCCAGGCTAACTGACTGCCCTGTTTCCAGGATAACTGATCACCCTGTTTCTGGGGTAACTGAATAATCTGTTTCCAGGGTTACTGACTGCCCTGTTTCCGGGGTAACTGACTGCCCTGCTTCCAGGATAACTGACTGCCCAGTTTCCAGGGTAACGTACTGCCCATTTTCCGGGGTAACTGACTGCCCTGTTTCCAGGATAACTGATCACCCTGTTTCCGGGGTAACTGACTAATCTGTTTCCAGGGTTACTGACTGCCAGTTTCCGGGGTAACTGACTGCCCTGTTTCCGGGGTAACTGACTGCCCTGCTTCCGGGGTAACTGTTCACCCTGTTTCCAGGGTAACTGACTGCCCTGTTTCCAGGGTAACTGTCCACCCTGTTTCCAGGATAACGGACTGCCCTGTTTCCAGGGTAACTGACTGCCCTGTTTCCAGGGTAACTGATCTCCCTGTTTCCGGGGTAACTGATCACCCTCTTTCCTGGATAACTGTCCGCCCTATTTCCGGGGTAACTGACCGCCCTCCTTCCAGGATAACTGAATGCTCTGTTTCCAGGATAACTGACTGCCCTGTTTCCAGGTTAACTGACTGCCCTGTTTCCGGGGTAACTGACTGCCCTGTTTCCAGGGTAACTGACCGCCCTGTTTCCAGGGTAACTGATCTCCCTGTTTCCGGCTAACTGACTGCCCTGCTTCCGGGGTAACTGATCACCCTGTTTCCAGGGTAACTGACTACCCTGTTTCCAGGGTAACTGACCACCCTGTTTCCAGGATAACGGACTGCCCTGTTTCCAGGGTAACTGATTGCCCTGTTTCCAGGGTAACTGATCTCCCTGTTTCCGGGGTAACTGATCACCCTCTTTCCTGGATAACTGACCGCCCTATTTCCGGGGTAACTGACCGCCCTCCTTCCAGGATAACTGAATGCCCTGTTTCCAGGATAACTGACTGCCCTGTTTCCAGGTTAACTGACTGCCCTGTTTCCGGGGTAACTGACTGCCCTGTTTCCAGGGTAACTGACCGCCCTGTTTCCGGGATAACTGACCGCCCTGTTTCCAGGGTAACTGACTGCCCTGTTTCCACGGTAACTGACCGCCCTGTTTCCGGGGTAACTGATTGCCCTGTTTCCAGGATAACTGACTGCCATGTTTAAAGGGTAACTGATCACCCAGTTTCCGGGATAACTGACAGCCCTGTTTCCAGGGTAACTGATCACCCTGTTTCCGGGATATCTGACTGCCCTGTTTCTGGGGTAACTGACCGCCCTGTTTCCAGGGTAACTGATCACCCTGTTTCCAGTGTAACTGATCACCCTGTTTCCGGGGTTACTGACTGTCCTGTTTCAAGGGTAACTAATCACCCTGTTTCCGGGATAACTGACTGCCCTATTTCCGTGCTAACTGACTGCCCAGTTTCCAGGGTAACTGATCTCCCTGTTTCTGGGGTAACTGATGAACCTGTTTCCACGGTAACTGAACGCCCTGTTTCCGGGGTAACTGACCGCCCTGTTTCCAGGATAACTGATCACCCTGTTTCCGGGGTAACTGACTGCCCTGTTTCCAGGGTAACTGATCTCCCTGTTTCCAGGGTAAATGATCACCCTGTTTCCGGGGTAACTGACTGCCCTGTTTCCAGCGCATCTGACAGCCCTGTTTCCGGGGTAGCTGACTGCCCTGTTTCCAGGGTTACTGTTCACCCTGTTTCCGGGGTAACTGCTCACCATGTTTCCGGGGTAACTGACTGCCCTGTTTCCAGGGTAACTGACCGCCCTGTTTCCGGGACAACTGACTGCACTTTTTCCAGGGTAATAGTTCACCCTGTTTCCGGGGTAAATGACTGCCCTGTTTCCAGGGTAACTGACCGCCCTGTTTCCGTGGTAACTGACAGCCCTGTTTCCAGGGTAACTGACCGCCATGTTTTCGGGGTAAATGACCGCCCTGTTTCCAGGATAACTGACTGCCCTGTTTCCAGGGTAACTGATCACACTGTTTCCGGGGTAGCTGAGTAATCTGTTTCCAGGGTTACTGACCGCCCTGTTTCCGGGGTAACTGACTGCCCAGCTTCCAGGGTAACTGATCTCCTTGTTTCTGGGGTAACTGACTACCCTGTTTCTGGGGTAACTGACCGCCCTGTTCCCAGGGTAACTGATCACCCTTTCTCCAGGGTAACTGATCACCCTGTTTCCGGGGTAACTGACTGCCCTGTTTCCAGTTTAACTGACTGCCCTGTTTCCGGGTTAACTGACTGCCCTGTTCCCAGGGTAACTGACCGCCCTGTTTCCGGGGTAACTGATCTCGCTGTTTCCGGGGTAACTGACCGCCCTGTTTCCAGGATAACTGACCACCCTGTTTCCAGGGTAACTGATCTCCCTGTTTCCGGGGTAACTGACTGCCCTGCTTCCGGGGTAACTGATCACCCTGTTTCCAGGGTAACTGATCACCCTGTTTCCAGGGTAACTGACCACCCTGTTTCCAGGATAACGGACTGAACTGTTTCCAGGGTAACTGACTGCCCTGTTTCCAGGGTAACTGATCTCCCTGTTTCCGGGGTAACTGATCACCCTCTTTCCTGGATAACTGACCGCCCTATTTCCGGGGTAACTGACCGCCCTCCTTCCAGGATAACTGAATGCCCTGTTTCCAGGATAACTGACTGCCCTGTTTCCAGGTTAACTGACTGCCCTGTTTCCGGGGTAACTGACTGCCCTGTTTCCAGGGTAACTGACCGCCCTGTTTCCGGGGTAACTGATCTCCCTGTTTCCGGGGTAACTGACCGCCCTGTTTCCAGGGTAACTGACCGCCCTATTTCCAGGGTACCTGACCGCCCTGTTTCCAGGATAACTGACCGCCCTGTTTCCAGGGTAACTGACTGCCCTGTTTCCACGGTAACTGACCGCCCTGTTTCCGGGGTAACTGACTGCCCTATTTCCAGGATAACTGACTGCCATGTTTAAAGGGTAACTGATCACCCTGTTTCCGGGATAACTGACAGCCCTGTTTCCAGAGTAACTGATCACCCTGTTTCCGGGATATCTGACTGCCCTGTTTCTGGGGTAACTGACCGCCCTGTTTCGGGGGTAACTGATCACCCTGTTTCCAGGGTAACTGATCACCCTGTTTCCGGGGTTACTGACTGTCCTGTTTCAAGGGTAACTGATCACCCTGTTTCCGGGATAACTGACTGCCCTATTTCCGTGCTAACTGACTGCCCAGTTTCCAGGGTAACTGATCTCCCTGTTTCTGGGGTAACTGATGAACCTGTTTCCACGGTAACTGAACGCCCTGTTTCCGGGGTAACTGACCGCCCTGTTTCCAGGATAACTGATCACCCTGTTTCCGGGGTAACTGACTGCCCTGTTTCCAGGGTAACTGATCTCCCTGTTTCCAGGGTATATGATCACCCTGTTTCCGGGGTAACTGACTGCCCTGTTTCCAGCGCATCTGACAGCTCTGTTTCCGGGGTAGCTGTCTGCCCTGTTTCCAGGGTTACTGTTCACCCTGTTTCCGGGGTAACTGATCACCCTGTTTCCGGGGTAACTGACTGCCCTG
The DNA here is from genome assembly GCF_036365525.1 of Heterodontus francisci. Taxonomy (NCBI): domain Eukaryota; kingdom Metazoa; phylum Chordata; class Chondrichthyes; order Heterodontiformes; family Heterodontidae; genus Heterodontus; species Heterodontus francisci. The sequence continues at coordinate 2,735,036 of NW_027140908.1, read as the reverse complement.
TTTCCAGGGTAACTGACCGCCCTGTTTCCGGGACAACTGACTGCACTTTTTCCAGGGTAATAGTTCACCCTGTTTCCGGGGTAAATGACTGCCCTGTTTCCAGGGTAACTGACCGCCCTGTTTCCGGGGTAACTGACAGCCCTGTTTCCAGGGTAACTGACCGCCATGTTTTCGGGGTAAATGACCGCCCTGTTTCCAGGATAACTGACTGCCCTGTTTCCAGGGTAACTGATCAGCCTGTTTCCGGGGTAGCTGAGTAATCTGTTTCCAGGGTTACTGACCGCCCTGTTTCCGGGGTAACTGACTGCCCTGTTTCCAGGGTAACTGACTGCCCAGCTTCCAGGGTAACTGATCTCCTTGTTTCTGGGGTAACTGACTACCCTGTTTCCAGGTTAACTGACCGCCCTGTTCCCAGGGTAACTGATCACCCTTTCTCCAGGGTAACTGATCACCCTGTTTCCGGGGTAACTGACTGCCCTGTTTCCAGTTTAACTGACTGCCCTGTTTCCGGGTTAACTGACTGCCCTGTTCCCAGGGTAACTGACCGCCCTGTTTCCGGGGTAACTGATCTCGCTGTTTCCGGGGTAACTGACCGCCCTGTTTCCAGGATAACTGACTGCCCTGTTTACAGGGTAACTGACTGCCCTGTTTCCACAGTAAAAGACCTCCCTGTTTCCGGGGTAACTGACTGCCCTATTTCCAGGATAACTGACTGCCCTCTTTCCAGGGTAACTGATCACCCTGTTTCTGGGTTAAATGACAGCCCTGTTTCCTGGGTAACTGATCACCCTGTTTCCGGGATAACTGACTGCCCTGTTTCTGGGGTAACTGACCGCCCTGTTTCCAGGGTAACTGATCACCCTGTTTCCAGGGTAACGGATCACCCTGTTTCCAGGGTAAATGACTGCCCTGTTTCCAGGGTAACTGACCGCCCTGTTTCCGGGGTAACTGACAGCCCTGTTTCCAGGGTAACTGACCGCCTTGTTTTCGGGGTAAATGACCACCCTGTTTCCAGGATAACTGACTGCCCTGTTTCCAGGGTAACTGATCACCCTGTTTCCGGGGTAGCTGAGTAATCTGTTTCCAGGGTTACTGACCGCCCTGTTTCCAGGGTAACTGACTGCCCTGTTTCCAGGGTAACTGACTGCCCAGCTTCCAGGGTAACTGATCTCCTTGTTTCTGGGGTAACTGACTACCCTGTTTCCAGGGTAACTGACCGCCCTGTTCCCAGGGTAACTGATCACCCTTTCTCCAGGGTAACTGATCACCCTGTTTCCGGGGTAACTGACTGCCCTGTTTCCAGTTTAACTGACTGCCCTGTTTCCGGGTTAACTGACTGCCCTGTTCCCAGGGTAACTGACCTCCCTGTTTCCGGGGTAACTGACTGCCCTATTTCCAGGATAACTGATCACCCTGTTTCCGGGGTAACTGACTGCCCTGTTTCCAGGGTAACTGATCTCCCTGTTTCCAGGGTAAATGATCACCCTGTTTCCGGGGTAACTGACTGCCCTGTTTCCAGGGTAACTGATCTCCCTGTTTCCAGGGTAAATGATCACCCTGTTTCCGGGGTAACTGACTGCCCTGTTTCCAGCGCATCTGACAGCCCTGTTTCCGGGGTAGCTGACTGCCCTGCTTCCAGGGTTACTGTTCACCCTGTTTCCGGGGTAACTGCTCACCATGTTTCCGGGGTAACTGACTGCCCTGTTTCCAGGGTAACTGACCGCCCTGTTTCCGGGACAACTGACTGCACTTTTTCCAGGGTAATAGTTCACCCTGTTTCCGGGGTAAATGACTGCCCTGTTTCCAGGGTAACTGACCGCCCTGTTTCCGTGGTAACTGACAGCCCTGTTTCCAGGGTAACTGACCGCCATGTTTTCGGGGTAAATGACCGCCCTGTTTCCAGGATAACTGACTGCCCTGTTTCCAGGGTAACTGATCACACTGTTTCCGGGGTAGCTGAGTAATCTGTTTCCAGGGTTACTGACCGCCCTGTTTCCGGGGTAACTGACTGCCCAGCTTCCAGGGTAACTGATCTCCTTGTTTCTGGGGTAACTGACTACCCTGTTTCTGGGGTAACTGACCGCCCTGTTCCCAGGGTAACTGATCACCCTTTCTCCAGGGTAACTGATCACCCTGTTTCCGGGGTAACTGACTGCCCTGTTTCCAGTTTAACTGACTGCCCTGTTTCCGGGTTAACTGACTGCCCTGTTCCCAGGGTAACTGACCGCCCTGTTTCCGGGGTAACTGATCTCGCTGTTTCCGGGGTAACTGACCGCCCTGTTTCCAGGATAACTGACCACCCTGTTTCCAGGGTAACTGATCTCCCTGTTTCCGGGGTAACTGACTGCCCTGCTTCCGGGGTAACTGATCACCCTGTTTCCAGGGTAACTGACTGCCCTGTTTCCAGGGTAACTGACCACCCTGTTTCCAGGATAACGGACTGAACTGTTTCCAGGGTAACTGACTGCCCTGTTTCCAGGGTAACTGATCTCCCTGTTTCCGGGGTAACTGATCACCCTCTTTCCTGGATAACTGACCGCCCTATTTCCGGGGTAACTGACCGCCCTCCTTCCAGGATAACTGAATGCCCTGTTTCCAGGATAACTGACTGCCCTGTTTCCAGGTTAACTGACTGCCCTGTTTCCGGGGTAACTGACTGCCCTGTTTCCAGGGTAACTGACCGCCCTGTTTCCGGGGTAACTGATCTCCCTGTTTCCGGGGTAACTGACCGCCCTGTTTCCAGGGTAACTGACCGCCCTATTTCCAGGGTAACTGACCGCCCTGTTTCCAGAGTAACTGATCACCCTGTTTCCGGGATATCTGACTGCCCTGTTTCTGGGGTAACTGACCGCCCTGTTTCGGGGGTAACTGATCACCCTGTTTCCAGGGTAACTGATCACCCTGTTTCCGGGGTTACTGACTGTCCTGTTTCAAGGGTAACTGATCACCCTGTTTCCGGGATAACTGACTGCCCTATTTCCGTGCTAACTGACTGCCCAGTTTCCAGGGTAACTGATCTCCCTGTTTCTGGGGTAACTGATGAACCTGTTTCCACGGTAACTGAACGCCCTGTTTCCGGGGTAACTGACCGCCCTGTTTCCAGGATAACTGATCACCCTGTTTCCGGGGTAACTGACTGCCCTGTTTCCAGGGTAACTGATCTCCCTGTTTCCAGGGTATATGATCACCCTGTTTCCGGGGTAACTGACTGCCCTGTTTCCAGCGCATCTGACAGCTCTGTTTCCGGGGTAGCTGACTGCCCTGTTTCCAGGGTTACTGTTCACCCTGTTTCCGGGGTAACTGATCACCCTGTTTCCGGGGTAACTGACTGCCCTGTTTCCAGGGTAACTGACCGCCCTGTTTCCGGGACAACTGACTGCACTTTTTCCAGGGTAATAGTTCACCCTGTTTCCGGGGTAAATGACTGCCCTGTTTCCAGGGTAACTGACCGCCCTGTTTCCGGGGTAACTGACAGCCCTGTTTCCAGGGTAACTGACCGCCATGTTTTCGGGGTAAATGACCGCCCTGTTTCCAGGATAACTGACTGCCCTGTTTCCAGGGTAACTGATCAGCCTGTTTCCGGGGTAGCTGAGTAATCTGTTTCCAGGGTTACTGACCGCCCTGTTTCCGGGGTAACTGACTGCCCTGTTTCCAGGGTAACTGACTGCCCAGCTTCCAGGGTAACTGATCTCCTTGTTTCTGGGGTAACTGACTACCCTGTTTCCAGGGTAACTGACCGCCCTGTTCCCAGGGTAACTGATCACCCTTTCTCCAGGGTAACTGATCACCCTGTTTCCGGGGTAACTGACTGCCCTGTTTCCAGTTTAACTGACTGCCCTGTTTCCGGGTTAACTGACTGCCCTGTTCCCAGGGTAACTGACCGCCCTGTTTCCGGGGTAACTGATCTCGCTGTTTCCGGGGTAACTGACCGCCCTGTTTCCAGGATAACTGACTGCCCTGTTTACAGGGTAACTGACTGCCCTGTTTCCACAGTAAAAGACCTCCCTGTTTCCGGGGTAACTGACTGCCCTATTTCCAGGATAACTGACTGCCCTCTTTCCAGGGTAACTGATCACCCTGTTTCTGGGTTAAATGACAGCCCTGTTTCCTGGGTAACTGATCACCCTGTTTCCGGGATAACTGACTGCCCTGTTTCTGGGGTAACTGACCGCCCTGTTTCCAGGGTAACTGATCACCCTGTTTCCAGGGTAACGGATCACCCTGTTTCCAGGGTAAATGACTGCCCTGTTTCCAGGGTAACTGACCGCCCTGTTTCCGGGGTAACTGACAGCCCTGTTTCCAGGGTAACTGACCGCCTTGTTTTCGGGGTAAATGACCACCCTGTTTCCAGGATAACTGACTGCCCTGTTTCCAGGGTAACTGATCACCCTGTTTCCGGGGTAGCTGAGTAATCTGTTTCCAGGGTTACTGACCGCCCTGTTTCCGGGGTAACTGACTGCCCTGTTTCCAGGGTAACTGACTGCCCAGCTTCCAGGGTAACTGATCTCCTTGTTTCTGGGGTAACTGACTACCCTGTTTCCAGGGTAACTGACCGCCCTGTTCCCAGGGTAACTGATCACCCTTTCTCCAGGGTAACTGATCACCCTGTTTCCGGGGTAACTGACTGCCCTGTTTCCAGTTTAACTGACTGCCCTGTTTCCGGGTTAACTGACTGCCCTGTTCCCAGGGTAACTGACCTCCCTGTTTCCGGGGTAACTGACTGCCCTATTTCCAGGATAACTGACTGCCCTCTTTCCAGGGTAACTGATCACCCTGTTTCTGGGATAAATGACAGCCCTGTTTCCAGGGTATCTGATCACCCTGTTTCCGGGATAACTGACTGCCCTGTTTCTGGGGTAACTGACCGCCCTGTTTCCAGGGTAACTGATCACCCTGTTTCCGGGGTAACTGACGAACCTGTTTCCAGGGTAACTGACCGCCCTGTTACCAGGATAACTGATCACCCTGTTTCCCGGGTAACTGAATGCCCTGTTTCCAGTGCAACTGATCTCCCTGTTTCAAGTGTAACTGATCACGCTGTTTCCGGGGTAACTGACTGCCCTGTTTCCAGGGCAAATGACCGCCCTGTTTCCGGGGTAACTGACTGCCCTGTTTCCAGGGTTACTGTTCACCCTGTTTCCGGGGTAACTGATCACCCTGTTTCCGGGGTAACTGACTGCCCTGTTTGGAGGGTAACTGACAGCCCTGTTTCCGGGGTAACTGACAGAACTGTTTTCGGGGTAACTGACCGCATGGTTTCCAGGATAACTGACTGCACTGTTTCCAGGGTAACTGATCACCCTGTTTCCGGGATAACTGATCACCCTGTTTCCGTGGTAGCTGAGTTATCTGTTTCCAGGGTTACTGACCGCCCTGTTTCCGGGGTAACTGACTGCCCTGTTTCCAGGGTAACTGACTGCCCATTTTCCAGGGAAACTGATCACCATGTTACTGGGGTAACTGACTGCCCTGTTTCCAGGGTAACTGACTGCCCAGTTTCCAGGGTAACTGATCACCCTGTTTCCGGGATAACTGACTCCCCTGTTTCCAGGGTAACTGACTGCCAAGTTTCCAGGGTAACTGATCACCCTGTTTCCGGGATAGCTGACTGCCCTGTTTCCGGGATAACTGACTGCCCTGTTTCCAGGGTAACTGACTGCCCTGTTTCCAGGATAACTGATCACCCTGATTCCGGGGTAACTGACCGCCCTGTTTCCAGGGTAACTGACCGCCCTGTTTCCAGGATAACTGACCGCCCTGTTTCCAGGGTAACTGACCGCCCTGTTTCCACGTTAACTGACCGCCCTGTTTCCGGGGTAACTGACTGCCCTGTTTCCAGGATAACTGACTGCCATGTTTAAAGGGTAACTGATCACCCTGTTTCCGGGATAACTGACAGCCCTGTTTCCAGGGTAACTGATCACCCTGTTTCCGGGATATCTGACTGCCCTGTTTCTGGGGTAACTGACCGCCCTGTTTCCAGGGTAACTGATCACCCTGTTTCCAGGGTAACTGATCACCCTGTTTCCGGGGTTACTGACTGTCCTGTTTCAAGGGTAACTGATCACCCTGTTTCCGGGATAACTGACTGCCCTATTTCCGTGCTAACTGACTGCCCAGTTTCCAGGGTAACTGATCTCCCTGTTTCTGGGGTAACTGATGAACCTGTTTCCACGGTAACTGAACGCCCTGTTTCCGGGGTAACTGACCGCCCTGTTTCCAGGAGAACTGATCACCCTGCTTCCGGGGTAACTGACTGCCCTGTTTCCAGGGTAACTGATCTCCCTGTTTCCAGGGTAACTGATCACCCTGTTTCCGGGGTAACTGACTGCCCTGTTTCCAGCGCAACTGACAGCCCTGTTTCCGGGGTAGCTGACTGCCCTGTTTCCAGGGTTACTGTTCACCCTGTTTCCGGGGTAACTGATCACCCTGTTTCCGGGGTAACTGACAGCCCTGTTTCCAGGGTAACTGACCGCCATGTTTTCGGGGTAAATGACCGCCCTGTTTCCAGGATAACTGACTGCCCTGTTTCCAGGGTAACTGATCACCCTGTTTGCGGGGTAGCTGAGTAATCTGTTTCCAGGGTTACTGACTGCCCTGTTTCCAGGGTAACTGACTGCCCAGCTTCCAGGTAACTGATCTCCTTGTTTCTGGGGTAACTGACTACCCTGTATCCAGGGTAGCTGACCGCCCTGTTCCCAGGGTAACTGATCACCCTTTCTCCAGGGTAACTGATCACCCTGTTTCCGGGGTAACTGACTGCCCTGTTTCCAGTTTAACTGACTGCCCTGTTTCCGGGGTAATGACTGCCCTGTTCCCAGGGTAACTGACCGCCCTGTTTCCGGGGTAACTGATCTCGCTGTTTCCGGGGTAACTGACCGCCCTGTTTCCAGGATAACTGACTGCCCTGTTTACAGGGTAACTGACTGCCTGTTTCCACGGTAACAGACCACCCTGTTTCCGGGGTAACTGACGAACCTGTTTCCAGGGTAACTGACCGCCCTGTTACCAGGATAACTGATCACCCTGTTTCCCGGGTAACTGAATGCCCTGTTTCCAGTGCAACTGATCTCCCTGTTTCAAGTGTAACTGATCACGCTGTTTCCGGGGTAACTGACTGCCCTGTTTCCAGGGCAAATGACCGCCCTGTTTCCGGGGTAACTGACTGCCCTGTTTCCAGGGTTACTGTTCACCCTGTTTCCGGGGTAACTGATCACCCTGTTTCCGGGGTAACTGACTGCCCTGTTTGGAGGGTAACTGACAGCCCTGTTTCCGGGGTAACTGACAGAACTGTTTTCGGGGTAACTGACCGCATGGTTTCCAGGATAACTGACTGCACTGTTTCCAGGGTAACTGATCACCCTGTTTCCGGGATAACTGATCACCCTGTTTCCGTGGTAGCTGAGTTATCTGTTTCCAGGGTTACTGACCGCCCTGTTTCCGGGGTAACTGACTGCCCTGTTTCCAGGGTAACTGACTGCCCATTTTCCAGGGAAACTGATCACCATGTTACTGGGGTAACTGACTGCCCTGTTTCCAGGGTAACTGACTGCCCAGTTTCCAGGGTAACTGATCACCCTGTTTCCGGGATAACTGACTCCCCTGTTTCCAGGGTAACTGACTGCCAAGTTTCCAGGGTAACTGATCACCCTGTTTCCGGGATAGCTGACTGCCCTGTTTCCGGGATAACTGACTGCCCTGTTTCCAGGGTAACTGACTGCCCTGTTTCCAGGATAACTGATCACCCTGATTCCGGGGTAACTGACCGCCCTGTTTCCAGGGTAACTGACCGCCCTGTTTCCAGGATAACTGACCGCCCTGTTTCCAGGGTAACTGACCGCCCTGTTTCCACGTTAACTGACCGCCCTGTTTCCGGGGTAACTGACTGCCCTGTTTCCAGGATAACTGACTGCCATGTTTAAAGGGTAACTGATCACCCTGTTTCCGGGATAACTGACAGCCCTGTTTCCAGGGTAACTGATCACCCTGTTTCCGGGATATCTGACTGCCCTGTTTCTGGGGTAACTGACCGCCCTGTTTCCAGGGTAACTGATCACCCTGTTTCCAGGGTAACTGATCACCCTGTTTCCGGGGTTACTGACTGTCCTGTTTCAAGGGTAACTGATCACCCTGTTTCCGGGATAACTGACTGCCCTATTTCCGTGCTAACTGACTGCCCAGTTTCCAGGGTAACTGATCTCCCTGTTTCTGGGGTAACTGATGAACCTGTTTCCACGGTAACTGAACGCCCTGTTTCCGGGGTAACTGACCGCCCTGTTTCCAGGAGAACTGATCACCCTGCTTCCGGGGTAACTGACTGCCCTGTTTCCAGGGTAACTGATCTCCCTGTTTCCAGGGTAACTGATCACCCTGTTTCCGGGGTAACTGACTGCCCTGTTTCCAGCGCAACTGACAGCCCTGTTTCCGGGGTAGCTGACTGCCCTGTTTCCAGGGTTACTGTTCACCCTGTTTCCGGGGTAACTGATCACCCTGTTTCCGGGGTAACTGACAGCCCTGTTTCCAGGGTAACTGACCGCCATGTTTTCGGGGTAAATGACCGCCCTGTTTCCAGGATAACTGACTGCCCTGTTTCCAGGGTAACTGATCACCCTGTTTGCGGGGTAGCTGAGTAATCTGTTTCCAGGGTTACTGACTGCCCTGTTTCCAGGGTAACTGACTGCCCAGCTTCCAGGTAACTGATCTCCTTGTTTCTGGGGTAACTGACTACCCTGTATCCAGGGTAGCTGACCGCCCTGTTCCCAGGGTAACTGATCACCCTTTCTCCAGGGTAACTGATCACCCTGTTTCCGGGGTAACTGACTGCCCTGTTTCCAGTTTAACTGACTGCCCTGTTTCCGGGGTAATGACTGCCCTGTTCCCAGGGTAACTGACCGCCCTGTTTCCGGGGTAACTGATCTCGCTGTTTCCGGGGTAACTGACCGCCCTGTTTCCAGGATAACTGACTGCCCTGTTTACAGGGTAACTGACTGCCTGTTTCCACGGTAACAGACCTCCCTGTTTCCGGGGTAACTGACTGCCCTATTTCCAGGATAACTGACTGCCCTCTTTCCAGGGTAACTGATCACCCTGTTTCTGGGATAAATGACAGCCCTGTTTCTGGGGTAACTGACCGCCCTGTTTCCAGGGTAACTGATCACCCTGTTTCCAGGGTAACGGATCACCCTGTTTCAAGGGGTAACTGACTGCCCAGTTTCCAGGGTAACTGATCTCCTTGTTTCTGGGGTTACTGACGAACCTGTTTCCAGGGTAACTGATCACCCTGTTTCCGGGGTAACTGACGAAACTGTTTCCAGGGTAACTGACCGCCCTGTTACAAGGATAACTGATCACCCTGTTTCCCGGGTAACTGAATGCCCTGTTTCCAGTGCAACTGATCTCCCTGTTTCAAGTGTAACTGATCACGCTGTTTCTGGGGTAACTGACTGCCCTGTTTCCAGGGCAAATGACCGCCCTGTTTCCGGGGTAACTGACTGCCCTGTTTCCAGGGTTACTGTTCACCCTGTTTCCGGGGTAACTGATCACCCTGTTTCCGGGGTAACTGACTGCCCTGTTTGGAGGGTAACTGACAGCCCTGTTTCCGGGGTAACCGACAGAACTATTTTCGGGGTAACTGACCGCCCTGTTTCCAGGATAACTGACTGCACTGTTTCCAGGGTAACTGATCACCCTGTTTCCGGGATAACAGATCACCCTGTTTCCGTGGTAGCTGATTTATCTGTTTCCAGGGTTACTGACCGCCCTGTTTCCGGGGTAACTGACTGCCCTGTTTCCAGGGTAACTGACTGCCCATTTTCCAGGGTAACTGTTCACCATGTTACTGGGGTAAATGACTGCCCTGTTTCCAGGGTAACTGACTGCCCAGTTTCCAGGGTAACTGATCACCCTGTTTCCGGGATAACTGACTCCCCTGTTTCCAGGGTAACTGACTGCCCAGTTTCCAGGGTAACTGATCACCCTGTTTCCGGGATAACTGACTGCCCTGTTTCCGGGATAACTGACTGCCCTGTTTCCAGGGTAACTGACTGCCCTGTTTACAAGATAACTGATCACCCTTATTCCGGGGTAACTGACTGCCCTGTTTCCAGGGCAAATGACCGCCCTGTTTCCGGGGTAACTGACTGCCCTGTTTCTGGGGTAACTGACCGCCCTGTTTCCAGGGTAACTGATCACCCTGTTTCCAGGGTAACTGATCACCCTGTTTCCGGGGTTACTGACTGTCCTGTTTCAAGGGTAACTGATCACCCTGTTTCCGGGATAACTGACTGCCCTATTTCCGTGCTAACTGACTGCCCAGATTCCAGGGTAACTGATCTCCCTGTTTCTGGGGTAACTGATGAACCTGTTTCCACGGTAACTGAACGCCCTGTTTCCGGGGTAACTGACCGCCCTGTTTCCAGGATAACTGATCACCCTGTTTCCGGGGTAACTGACTGGCCTGTTTCCAGGGTAACTGATCTCCCTGTTTCCAGGGTAACTGATCACCCTGTTTCCGGGGTAACTGACTGCCCTGTTTCCAGCGCAACTGACAGCCCTGTTTCCGGGGTGGCTGACTGCCCTGTTTCCAGGGTTACTGTTCACCCTGTTTCCGGGGTAACTGATCACCCTGTTTCCGGGGTAACTGACTGCCCTGTTTCCAGGGTAACTGACCGCCCTGTTTCCGGGGCAACTGACTGCACTTTTTCCAGGGTAAAAGTTCAACCTGTTTCCGGGGTAAATGACTGCCCTGTTTCCAGGGTAACTGACCGCTCTGTTTCCAGGGTAACTGACAGCCCTGTTTCCAGGGTAACTGACCGCCATGTTTTCGGGGTAAATGACCACCCTGTTTCCAGAATAACTGACTGCCCTGTTTCCAGGGTAACTGATCACCCTGTTTCCGGGGTAGCTGAGTAATCTGTTTCCAGAGTTACTGACCGCCCTGTTTCCGGGGTAACTGACTGCCCTGTTTCCAGGGTAACTGACTGCCCAGCTTCCAGGGTAACTGATCTCCTTGTTTCTGGGGTAACTGACTACCCTGTTTCCAGGGTAACTGACCGCCCTGTTCCCAGGGTAACTGATCACCCTTTCTCCAGGGTAACTGATCACCCTGTTTCCAGTTTAACTGACTGCCCTGTTTCCGGGGTTATGACTGCCCTGTTCCCAGGGTAACTGACCGCCCTGTTTCCGGGGTAACTGATCTCGCTGTTTCTGGGGGAACTGACCGCCCTGTTTCCAGGATAACTGACTGCCCTGTTTACAGGGTAACTGACTGCCCTGTTCCACGGTAACAGAATTCCCTGTTTCCGGGGTTACTGACTGCCCTATTTCCAGGATAACTGACTGCCCTCTTTCCAGGGTAACTGATCACCCTGTTTCTGGGATAAATGACAGCCCTCTTTCCAGGGTAACTGATCACCCTGTTTCCGGGATAACTGACTGCCCTGTTTCTGGGGTAACTGACCGCCCTGTTTCCAGGGTAACTGATCACCCTGTTTCCAGGGTAACGGATCACCCTGTTTCAAGGGGTAACTGACTGCCCAGTTTCCAGGGTAACTGATCTCCTTGTTTCTGGGGTAACTGACGAACCTGTTTCCAGGGTAACTGATCACCCTGTGTCCGGGGTAACTGACGAACCTGTTTCCAGGGTAACTGACCGCCCTGTTACCAGGATAACTAATCACCCTGTTTCCCGGGTAACTGAATGCCCTGTTTCCAGTGCAACTGATCTCCCTGTTTCAAGTGTAACTGATCACGCTGTTTCCGGGGTAACTGACTGCCCTGTTTCCAGGGCAAATGACCGCCCTGTTTCCGGGGTAACTGACTGCCCTGTTTCCAGGGTTACTGTTCACCCTGTTTCCGGGGTAACTGATCACCCTGTTTCCGGGGTAACTGACTGCCCTGTTGGGAGGGTAACTGACAGCCCTGTTTCCGAGGTAACTGACAGAACTGTTTTCGGGGTAACTGACCGCCCTGTTTCCAGGATAACTGACTGCACTGTTTCCAGGGTAACTGATCACCCTGTTTCCGGGATAACTGATCAACCTTTTACTGCCCTGTTTCCAGGGTAACTGACTGCCCTGTTTCCAGGATAACTGATCACCCTGATTCCGGGTAACTGACTGCCCTGTTTCCAGGGCAAATGACCGCCCTGTTTCCGGGGTAACTGACTGCCCTGTTTCCAGGGTAACTGACCGCCTGTTTCCAGGATAACTGATCACCCTGTTTGCAGGATAACTGGCAGCTCTATTTCTGGGCAACTGACCGCCCTGTTTCCAGGATAACTGACTGCCCTGTTTCCAGGGTCACTGACTGCCCTGTTTTCAGGGTAACTGACCGCACAGTTTCCGGGTTAACTGATCTCCCTCTTTCCGTGGTAACTGACCGCCCTGTTTCCAGGATAACTGACCGCCCTATTTCCGTGTTAACTGACCGCACTGTTTCCAGGATAACTGTCTGCCCTGTTTCCATGATAACTGACTGCCCTGTTTCCATGGTAACTGACTGCCCTGTTTGCAGGGTAACTGACAGCCCAGTTTCTTGGGTAACTGATCACCCTGTTGCCAGGATAACTGACTGCCCTGTTTCCAGGATAACTGACTGCCCAGTTTCCTGGGTAACTAATCACACTGTTTCCAGGATAACTGACCGCCCTGTTGCCAGGATAACTGTCTGCCCTGTTTCCAGGATAACTGACTTCCCTGTTTCCATGGTAACTGACTGCCCTGTTTCCAGGATAACTGACTGCGCTGTTTCCAGGGTAACTGACCGCCCTGTTTCCAGGGTAACTGACTGCCCTGTTTCCAAAGTAACTGATCACCCTGTTTCCGGGATAACTGACTGCCCGGTTTCCGGTATACCTGACTGCCCTGTTTCCAGGGTAACTGGCTGCGCAGTTTCCAGGGTAACTGATCACCCTGTTTCCGGAATAACTGACTGCCCTGTTTCCAGGGTAACTGACTGCCCTGTTTCCAGGGTAACTGAATGCCCAGTTTCCAGGGTAGCTGATCATCCTGTTTCCAGGGTAACTGACTAACCAGTTTCCAAGGTGACTGGTTGCCCTGTTTCCAGGGTAGCTTACTGCCCAGTTTCCGGGGTAACTGACTGCCCTGTTTCCAGGGTAACTGATTACCCTGTTTCTGGGGTAAGTGACTGCCCTGTTTCCTGGGTAAATGACCTCCCTGTTTCCGTGGTAACTGACTGCCCAGTTTCCGGGGTAACTGATCACCCTGTTTCCGGGATAACTGACTGCCCTTTTTCCAGGGTAACTGACTGCCCAGTTTCCAGGGTAACGGATCACCCTGTTTCAAGGGGTAACTGACTGCCCAGTTTCCAGGGCAACTGATCTCCTTGTTTCTGGGGTAACTGACGAACCTGTTTCCAGGGTAACTGATCACCCTGTTTCCGGGGTAACTGACGAACCTGTTTCCAGGGTAACTGACCGCCCTGTTACCAGGAAAATTGACTGCCCTGTTTCCAGGGAAACGTACTGCCCAATTTCCGGGGTAACTGACTGCCCTCTTTCCAGGCTAACCGACTGCCCTGTTTCGGGGATAACTGACTGCCCTGTTTCCGGGGTAACTGACTGCCCTGTTTCCAGGGTAACGTACTGCCCAATTTCCGGGGTAACTGACTGCCCTCTTTCCAGGCTAACTGACTGCCCTGTTTCCGGGGTAACTGACTGCCCTGTTTCCGGGGTAACTGACCGCCCTGTTTCCAGGATAGCTGATCACCCTGTTTCCGGGGTAACAGACTGCCCTGTTTCCAGGGTAACTGACCACGCTGTTTCCAGGATAACGGAATGCCCTGTTTCCAGGGTAACTGACTGCCCTGTTTCCGGGGTTACTAATCTCCCTGTTTCCGGGGAAACTGATCATCCTGTTTCCAGGATAACTGACCGCCCTATTTCCGGGATAACTGACCGCCCTGTTTCCGGGGTAACTGACTGCCGTGTTTCCAGGGTAACTGATCACCCTGTTTCCGGGATAACTGACTGCCATGTTTCCGGGATAACTGACTGCCCTGTTTCAATGGTAACTGACTGCCCTGTTTCCAGGGTAACTGATCAGCCTGTTTCCGGGGTAACTGGCTGATCTGTTTCCAGGGTTACTGACCGCCCAGTTTCCGGGGTAACTGACTGCCCTGTTTCCGGTGTAACTGACAGCCCTGTTTCCAGGGTAACTGACCACGCTGTATCCAGGATAACTGACTGCCCTGTTTCCAGGGTAACTTTCTGCCCGGTTTCCGGGGTAACTGACCGCCCTGTTTCCAGGATAACTGATCACCCTGATTCCAGGGTAACAGACTGCCCTGTTTCCAGGCTAACTGACAACCCTGTTTCCAGGATAACGGACTGCCCTGTTTCCAGGGTAACTGACTGCCCTGCTTCTGGGGTAACTGACTGCCCTGTTTCCGGGGTAACTGACCGCCCTGCTTCCAGGATAACTGATCACCCTGTTTCCGGGGTAACAGACTGCCCTGTTTCCAGGGTAACTGACTACCCTGTTTGCAGGATAACGGACTGCCCTGTTTCCAGGGTAACTGACTTCCCTGTTTCCGGGGTAACTGATCTCCCTGTTTCCGGGGGAACTGATCACCCTGTTTCCAGGATAACTGACCGCCCTATTTCCGGGATAACTGACCTCCCTGTTTCCAGGGTAACTGACTGCCCTGTTTCCAGGGGAACTGATTACCCTGTTTCCAGGATAACTGACCGCCCTATTTCCGGGGTAACAGACTGCCCTGTTTCCGGGGTAACTGACCGCCCTGTTTCCAGGGTAACTGACCACCCTGTATCCAGGATAACTGACTGCTCCTGTTTCCAGGGTAACTGACTGCCCGGTTTCCGGGGTAACTGATCACCCTGTTTCCAGTGTAACTGCCCGCCCTGTTTCCAGGATAACTGACTGCCCTGTTTCCAGGGTAACGTACTGCCCAGTTTCCGGGGTAACTGACTTCCGTGTTTCCAGGCTAACTGACTGCCCTGTTTCCAGGATAACTGATCACCCTGTTTCTGGGGTAACTGAATAATCTGTTTCCAGGGTTACTGACTGCCCTGTTTCCGGGGTAACTGACTGCCCTGCTTCCAGGATAACTGACTGCCCAGTTTCCAGGGTAACGTACTGCCCAGTTTCCGGGGTAACTGACTGCCCTGTTTCCAGGATAACTGATCACCCTGTTTCCGGGGTAACTGACTAATCTGTTTCCAGGGTTACTGACTGCCAGTTTCCGGGGTAACTGACTGCCCTGTTGCCGGGGTAACTGACTGCCCTGCTTCCGGGGTAACTGATCACCCTGTTTCCAGGGTAACTGACTGCCCTGTTTCCAGGGTAACTGACCACCCTGTTTCCAGGATAACGGACTGCCCTGTTTCCAGGGTAACTGACTGCCCTGTTTCCAGGGTAACTGATCTCCCTGTTTCCGGGGTAACTGATCACCCTCTTTCCTGGATAACTGACCGCCCTATTTCCGGGGTAACTGACCGCCCTCCTTCCAGGATAACTGAATGCCCTGTTTCCAGGATAACTGACTGCCCTGTTTCCAGGTTAACTGACTGCCCTGTTTCCGGGGTAACTGACTGCCCTGTTTCCAGGGTAACTGACCGCCCTGTTTCCAGGGTAACTGATCTCCCTGTTTCCGGCTAACTGACTGCCCTGCTTCCGGGGTAACTGATCACCCTGTTTCCAGGGTAACTGACTACCCTGTTTCCTGGGTAACTGACCACCCTGTTTCCAGGATAACGGACTGCCCTGTTTCCAGGGTAACTGACTGCCCTGTTTCCAGGGTAACTGATCTCCCTGTTTCTGGGGTAACTGATCACCCTCTTTCCTGGATAACTGACCGCCCTATTTCCGGGGTAACTGACCACCCTCCTTCCAGGATAACTGAATGCCCTGTTTCCAGGATAACTGACTGCCCTGTTTCCAGGTTAACTGACTGCCCTGTTTCCGGGGTAACTGACTGCCCTGTTTCCAGGGTAACTGACCGCCCTGTTTCCGGGATAACTGACCGCCCTGTTTCCAGGGTAACTGACTGCCCTGTTTCCATGGTAACTGACCGCCCTGTTTCCGGGGTAACTGACTGCCCTGTTTCCAGGATAACTGACTGCCATGTTTAAAGGGTAACTGATCACCCTGTTTCCGGGATATCTGACTGCCCTGTTTCTGGGGTAACTGACCGCCCTGTTTCCAGGGTAACTGATCACCCTGTTTCCAGGGTAACTGATCACCCTGTTTCCGGGGTTACTGACTGTCCTGTTTCAAGGGTAACTGATCACCCTGTTTCCGGGATAACTGACTGCCCTATTTCCGTGCTAACTGACTGCCCAGTTTCCAGGTTAACTGATCTCCCTGTTTCTGGGGTAACTGATGAACCTGTTTCCACGGTAACTGAACGCCCTGTTTCCGGGGTAACTGACTGCCCTGTTTCCAGGATAACTGATCACCCTGTTTCCGGGGTAACTGACTGCCCTGTTTCCAGGGTAACTGATCTCCCTGTTTCCAGGGTAAATGATCACCCTGTTTCTGGGGTAACTGACTGCCCTGTTTCCAGCGCATCTGACAGCCCTGTTTCCGGGGTAGCTGACTGCCCTGTTTCCAGGGTTACTGTTCACCCTGTTTCCGGGGTAACTGATCACCCTGTTTCCGGGGTAACTGACTGCCCTGTTTCCAGGGTAACTGACCGCCCTGCTTCCGGGACAACTGACTGCACTTTTTCCAGGGTAATAGTTCACCCTGATTCCGGGGTAAATGACTGCCCTGTTTCCAGGGTAACTGACCGCCCTGTTTCCGGGGTAACTGACAGCCCTGTTTCCAGGGTAACTGACCGCCATGTTTGCGGGGTAAATGACCGCCCTGTTTCCAGGATAACTGACTGCCCTGTTTCCAGGGTAACTGATCACCCTGTTTCCGGGGTAGCTGAGTAATCTGTTTCCAGGGTTACTGACCGCCCTGTTTCCGGGGTAACTGACTGCCCTGTTTCCAGGGTAACTGACTGCCCAGCTTCCAGGGTAACTGATCTCCTTGTTTCTGGGGTAACTGACTACCCTGTTTCCAGGGTAACTGACCGCCCTGTTCCCAGGGTAACTGATCACCCTTTCTCCAGGGTAACTGATCACCCTGTTTCCGGGGTAACTGACTGCCCTGTTTCCAGTTTAACTGACTGCCCTGTTTCCGGGTTAACTGACTGCCCTGTTCCCAGGGTAACTGACCGCCCTGTTTCCGGGGTAACTGATCTCGCTGTTTCCGGGGTAACTGACCGCCCTGTTTCCAGGATAACTGACCACCCTGTTTACAGGGTAACTGATCTCCCTGTTTCCGGGGTAACTGACTGCCCTGCTTCCGGGGTAACTGATCACCCTGTTTCCAGGGTAACTGACTGCCCTGTTTCCAGGGTAACTGACCACCCTGTTTCCTGGATAACGGACTGCCCTGTTTCCAGGGTAACTGACTGCCCTGTTTCCAGGGTAACTGATCTCCCTGTTTCCGGGGTAACTGATCACCCTCTTTCCTGGATAACTGACCGCCCTATTTCCGGGGTAACTGACCGCCCTCCTTCCAGGATAACTGAATGCCCTGTTTCCAGGATAACTGACTGCCCTGTTTCCAGGTTAACTGACTGCCCTGTTTCCGGGGTAACTGACTGCCCTGTTTCCAGGGTAACTGACCGCCCTGTTTCCGGGGTAACTGATCTCCCTGTTTCCGGGGTAACTGACCGCCCTGTTTCCAGGGTAACTGACCGCCCTATTTCCAGGGGAACTGACCGCCCTGTTTCCAGGATAACTGACCGCCCTGTTTCCAGGGTAACTGACTGCCCTGTTTCCACGGTAACTGACCGCCCTGTTTCCAGGGTAACTGACTGCCCTGTTTCCAGGATAACTGACTGCCATGTTTAAAGGGTAACTGATCACCCTGTTTCCGGGATAACTGACAGCCCTGTTTCCAGGGTAACTGATCACCCTGTTTCCGGGATATCTGACTGCCCTGTTTCTGGGGTAGCTGACCGCCCTGTTTCCAGGGTAACTGATCACCCTGTTTCCAGGGTAACTGATCACCCTGTTTCCGGGGTTACTGACTGTCCTGTTTCAAGGGTAACTGATCACTCTGTTTCCGGGATAACTGACTGCCCTATTTCCGTGCTAACTGACTGCCCAGTTTCCAGGGTAACTGATCTCCCTGTTTCTGGGGTAACTGATGAACCTGTTTCCACGGTAACTGAACGCCCTGTTTCCGGGGTAACTGACCGCCCTGTTTCCAGGATAACTGATCACCCTGTTTCCGGGGTAACTGACTGCCCTGTTTCCAGGGTAACTGATCTCCCTGTTTCCCGGGTAAATGATCACCCTGTTTCCGGGGTAACTGACTGCCCTGTTTCCAGCGCATCTGACAGCCCAGTTTCCGGGGTAGCTGACTGCCCTGTTTCCAGGGTTACTGTTCACCCTGTTTCCGGGGTAACTGATCACCCTGTTTCCGGGGTAACTGACTGCCCTGTTTCCAGGGTAACTGACCGCCCTGTTTCCGGGACAACTGACTGCACTTTTTCCAGGGTAATAGTTCACCCTGTTTCCGGGGTAAATGACTGCCCTGTTTCCAGGGTAACTGACCGCCCAGTTTCCGGGGTAACTGACAGCCCTGTTTCCAGGGTAACTGACCGCCATGTTTCCGGGGTAAATGACTGCCCTGTTTCCAGGATAACTGACTGCCCTGTTTCCAGGGTAACTGATCACCCTGTTTCCGGGGTAGCTGAGTAATCTGTTTCCAGGGTTACTGACCGCCCTGTTTCCGGGGTAACTGACTGCCCTGTTTCCAGGGTAACTGACTGCCCAGCTTCCAGGGTAACTGATCTCCTTGTTTCTGGGGTAACTGACTACCCTGTTTCCAGGGTAACTGACCGCCCTGTCCCCAGGGTAACTGATCACCCTTTCTCCAGGGTAACTGATCACCCTGTTTCCGGGGTAACTGACTGCCCTGTGTCCAGTTTAACTGACTGCCCTGTTTCCGGGTTAACTGACTGCCCTGTTCCCAGGGTAACTGACCGCCCTGTTTCCAGGATAACTGACTGCCCTGTTTACAGGGTAACTGACTGCCCTGTTTCCACGGTAAAAGACCTCCCTGTTTCCGGGGTAACTGACTGCCCTATTTCCAGGATAACTGACTGCCCTCTTTCCAGGGTAACTGATCACCCTGTTTCTGGGATAAATGACAGCCCTGTTTCCAGGGTAACTGATCACCCTGATTCCGGGATAACTGACTGCCCTGTTTCTGGGGTAACTGACCGCCCTGTTTCCAGGGTAACTGATCACCCTGTTTCCAGGGTAACGGATCACCCTGTTTCCGGGGTAAATGACTGCCCTGTTTCCAGGGTAACTGACCGCCCTGTTTCCTGGCTAACTGACAGCCCTGTTTCCAGGGTAACTGACCGCCATGTTTTCGGGGTAAATGACCGCCCTGTTTCCAGGATAACTGACTGCCCTGTTTCCAGGGTAACTGATCACCCTGTTTCCGGGGTAGCTGAGTAATCTGTTTCCAGGGTTACTGACCGCCCTGTTTCCGGGGTAACTGACCGCCCTATTTCCGGGTAACTGACCGCCCTGTTTCCAGGATAACTGACTGCCCTGTTTCGAGGGTAACGTACTGCCCAATTTCCGGGGTAACTGACTGCCCTCTTTCCAGGCTAACTGACTGCCCTGTTTCCGGGGTAACTGACTGCCCTGTTTCCGGGGTAACTGACCGCCCAGTTTCCAGGATAACTGATCACCCTGTTTCCGGGGTAACAGACTGCCCTGTTTCCAGGGTAACGTACTGCCCAGTTTCCGGGGTAACTGACTGCCCTCTTTCCAGGCTAACTGACTGCCCTGTTTCGGGGGTAACTGACCGCCCTGTTTCCAGGATAACTGACCACGCAGTATCCAGGATAACCTACTGCCCTGTTTCCAGGGTAACTTTCTGCCCGGTTTCCGGGGTAACTGACCGCCCTATTTCCGGGTAACTGACCGCCCTGTTTCCAGGATAACTGACTGCCCTGTTTCCAGGGTAACGTACTGCCCAATTTCCGGGGTAACTGACTGCCCTCTTTCCAGGCTAACTGACTGCCCTGTTTCCGGGGTAACTGACTGCCCTGTTTCCGGGGTAACTGACCGCCCTGTTTCCAGGATAACTGATCACCCTGTTTCCGGGGTAACAGACTGCCCTGTTTCCAGGGTAACGTACTGCCCAGTTTCCGGGGTAACTGACTGCCGTGTTTCCAGGCTAACTGACTGCCCTTTTTCCAGGATAACTGATCACCCTGTTTCTGGGGTAACTGACTAATCTGTTTCCAGGGTTACTGACTGCCCTGTTTCCGGGGTAACTGACCGCCCTGTTTCCAGGATAACTGACTGCCCTGTTTCCAGGGTAACGTACTGCCCAGTTTCCGGGGTAGCTGACTGCCCTGATTCCAGGATAACTGATCTCCCAGTTTCCAGGGTAACTGACCCCCTGTTTCCAGGATAACTGACCGCCCTATTTCCGGGTAACTGACCGCCCTGTTTCCAGGATAACTGACTGCCATGTTTCCAGGGTAACGTACTGCCCAATTTCCGGGGTAACTGACTGCCCTGTTTCCAGGCTAACTGACTGCCCTGTTTCGGGGATAACTGACTGCCCTGTTTCCGGGGTAACTGACTGCCCTGTTTCCAGGGTAACGTACTGCCCAATTTCCGGGGTAACTGATCACCCTGTTTCCGGGGTAACAGACTGCCCTGTTTCCAGGGTAACTGACCACGCTGTTTCCAGGATAACGGAATGCCCTGTTTCCAGGGTAACTGACTGCCCTGTTTCCGGGGTTACTAATCGCCCTGTTTCCGGGGAAACTGATCACCCTGTTTCCAGGATAACTGACCGCCCTATTTCCGGGATAACTGACTGCCCTGTTTCCGGGGTAACTGACTGCCGTGTTTCCAGGGTAACTGATCACCCTGTTTCCGGGATAACTGACTGCCATGTTTCCGGGATAACTGACTGCCCTGTTTCAAGGGTAACTGACTGCCCTGTTTCCAGGGTAACTGATCAGCCTGTTTCCGGGGTAACTGACTGATCTGTTTCCAGGGTTACTGACCGCCCAGTTTCCGGGGTAACTGACTGCCCTGTTTCCGGTGTAACTGACAGCCCGGTTTCCAGGGTAACTGACCACGCTGCATCCAGGATAACTGACTGCCCTGTTTCCAGGGTAACTTTCTGCCCGGTTTCCGGGGTAACTGACCGCCCTGTTTCCAGGATAACTGATCACCCTGTTTCCAGGGTAACAGACTGCCCTGTTTCCAGGCTAACTGACAACCCTGTTTCCAGGATAACGGACTGCCCTGTTTCCAGGGTAACTGACTGCCCTGCTTCTGGGGTAACTGACTGCCCTGTTTCCGGGGTAACTGACCGCCCTGTTTCCAGGATAACTGATCACCCTGTTTCCGGGGTAACAGACTGCCCTGTTTCCAGGGTAACTGACTACCCTGTTCCCAGGATAACGGACTGCCCTGTTTCCAGGGTAACTGACTTCCCTGTTTCCGGGGTAACTGATCTCCCTGTTTCCGGGGGAACTGATCACCCTGTTTCCAGGATAACTGACCGCCCTATTTCCGGGATAACTGACCTCCCTGTTTCCAGGGTAACTGACTGCCCTGTTTCCAGGGGAACTGATCACCCTGTTTCCAGGATAACTGACCACCCTATTTCCGGGGTAACAGACTGCCCTGTTTCTGGGGTAACTGACCGCCCTGTTACCAGGGTAACTGACCACCCTGTATCCAGGATAACTGACTGCTCCTGTTTCCAGGGTAACTGACTGCCCGGTTTCCGGGGTAACTGATCACCCTGTTTCCAGGGTAACTGACCGCCCTGTTTCCAGGATAACTGACTGCCCTGTTTCCAGGGAAACGTACTGAAGAGTTTCCGGGGTAACTGACTTCCGTGTTTCCAGGCTATCTGACTGCCCTGTTTCCAGGATAACTGATCACCCTGTTTCTGGGGTAACTGAATAATCTGTTTCCAGGGTTACTGACTGCCCTGTTTCCGGGGTAACTGACTGCCCTGCTTCCAGGATAACTGACTGCCCAGTTTCCAGGGTAACGTACTGCCCAGTTTCCGGGGTAACTGACTGCCCTGTTTCCAGGATAACTGATCACCCTGTTTCCGGGGTAACTGACTAATCTGTTTCCAGGGTTACTGACTGCCAGTTTCCGGGGTAACTGACTGCCCTGTTTCCGGGGTAACTGACTGCCCTGCTTCCGGGGTAACTGTTCACCCTGTTTCCAGGGTAACTGACTGCCCTGTTTCCAGGGTAACTGTTCACCCTGTTTCCAGGATAACGGACTGCCCTGTTTCCAGGGTAACTGACTGCCCTGTTTCCAGGGTAACTGATCTCCCTGTTTCCGGGGTAACTGATCACCCTCTTTCCTGGATAACTGTCCGCCCTATTTCCGGGGTAACTGACCGCCCTCCTTCCAGGATAACTGAATGCCCTGTTTCCAGGATAACTGACTGCCCTGTTTCCAGGTTAACTGACTGCCCTGTTTCCGGGGTAACTGACTGCCCTGTTTCCAGGGTAACTGACCGCCCTGTTTCCAGGGTAACTGATCTCCCTGTTTCCGGCTAACTGACTGCCCTGCTTCCGGGGTAACTGCTCACCCTGTTTCCAGGGTAACTGACTACCCTGTTTCCAGGGTAACTGACCACCCTGTTTCCAGGATAACGGACTGCCCTGTTTCCAGGGTAACTGATTGCCCTGTTTCCAGGGTAACTGATCTCCCTGTTTCCGGGGTAACTGATCACCCTCTTTCCTGGATAACTGACCGCCCTATTTCCGGGGTAACTGACCGCCCTCCTTCCAGGATAACTGAATGCCCTGTTTCCAGGATAACTGACTGCCCTGTTTCCAGGTTAACTGACTGCCCTGTTTCCGGGGTAACTGACTGCCCTGTTTCCAGGGTAACTGACCGCCCTGTTTCCGGGATAACTGACCGCCCTGTTTCCAGGGCAACTGACTGCCCTGTTTCCACGGTAACTGACCGCCCTGTTTCCGGGGTAACTGACTGCCCTGTTTCCAGGATAACTGACTGCCATGTTTAAAGGGTAACTGATGACCCTGTTTCCGGGATAACTGACAGCCCTGTTTCCAGGGTAACTGATCACCCTGTTTCCGGGATATCTGACTGCCCTGTTTCTGGGGTAACTGACCGCCCTGTTTCCAGGGTAACTGATCACCCTGTTTCCAGGGTAACTGATCACCCTGTTTCCGGGGTTACTGACTGTCCTGTTTCAGGGGTAACTAATCACCCTGTTTCCGGGATAACTGACTGCCCTATTTCCGTGCTAACTGACTGCCCAGTTTCCAGGGTAACTGATCTCCCTGTTTCTGGGGTAACTGATGAACCTGTTTCCACGGTAACTGAACGCCCTGTTTCCGGGGTAACTGACCGCCCTGTTTCCAGGATAACTGATCACCCTGTTTCCGGGGTAACTGACTGCCCTGTTTCCAGGGTAACTGATCTCCCTGTTTCCAGGGTAAATGATCACCCTGTTTCCGGGGTAACTGACTGCCCTGTTTCCAGCGCATCTGACAGCCCTGTTTCCGGGGTAGCTGACTGCCCTGTTTCCAGGGTTACTGTTCACCCTGTTTCCGGGGTAACTGCTCACCCTGTTTCCGGGGTAACTGACTGCCCTGTTTCCAGGGTAACTGACCGCCCTGTTTCCGGGACAACTGACTGCACTTTTTCCAGGGTAATAGTTCACCCTGTTTCCGGGGTAAATGACTGCCCTGTTTCCAGGGTAACTGACCGCCCTGTTTCCGTGGTAACTGACAGCCCTGTTTCCAGGGTAACTGACCGCCATGTTTTCGGGGTAAATGACCGCCCTATTTCCAGGATAACTGACTGCCCTGTTTCCAGGGTAACTGATCACCCTGTTTCCGGGGTAGCTGAGTAATCTGTTTCCAGGGTTACTGACCGCCCTGTTTCCGGGGTAACTGACTGCCCAGCTTCCAGGGTAACTGATCTCCTTGTTTCTGGGGTAACTGACTACCCTGTTTCTGGGGTAACTGACTGCCCTGTTCCCAGGGTAACTGATCACCCTTTCTCCAGGGTAACTGATCACCCTGTTTCCGGGGTAACTGACTGCCCTGTTTCCAGTTTAACTGACTGCCCTGTTTCCGGGTTAACTGACTGCCCTGTTCCCAGGGTAACTGACCGCCCTGTTTCCGGGGTAACTGATCTCGCTGTTTCCGGGGTAACTGACCGCCCTGTTTCCAGGATAACTGACCACCCTGTTTCCAGGGTAACTGATCTCCCTGTTTCCGGGGTAACTGACTGCCCTGCTTCCGGGGTAACTGATCACCCTGTTTCCAGGGTAACTGACTGCCCTGTTTCCAGGGTAACTGACCACCCTGTTTCCAGGATAACGGACTGCCCTGTTTCCAGGGTAACTGACTGCCCTGTTTCCAGGGTAACTGATCTCCCTGTTTCCGGGGTAACTGATCACCCTCTTTCCTGGATAACTGACCGCCCTATTTCCGGGGTAACTGACCGCCCTCCTTCCAGGATAACTGACTGCCCTGTTTCCAGGTTAACTGACTGCCCTGTTTCCGGGGTAACTGACTGCCCTGTTTCCAGGGTAACTGACCGCCCTGTTTCCGGGGTAACTGATCTCCCTGTTTCCGGGGTAACTGACCGCCCTGTTTCCAGGGTAACTGACCGCCCTATTTCCAGGGTAACTGACCGCCCTGTTTCCAGGATAACTGACCGCCCTGTTTCCAGGGTAACTGACTGCCCTGTTTCCACGGTAACTGACCGCCCTGTTTCCAGGGTAACTGACTGCCCTGTTTCCAGGATAACTGAATGCCATGTTTAAAGGGTAACTGATCACCCTGTTTCCGGGATAACTGACAGCCCTGTTTCCAGAGTAACTGATCACCCTGTTTCCGGGATATCTGACTGCCCTGTTTCTGGGGTAACTGACCGCCCTGTTTCCAGGGTAACTGATCACCCTGTTTCCAGGGTAACTGATCACCCTGTTTCCGGTGTTACTGACTGTCCTGTTTCAAGGGTAACTGATCACCCTGTTTCCGGGATAACTGACTGCCCTATTTCCGTGCTAACTGACTGCCCAGTTTCCAGGGTAACTGATCTCCCTGTTTCTGGGGTAACTGATGAACCTGTTTCCACGGTAACTGAACGCCCTGTTTCCGGGGTAACTGACCGCCCTGTTTCCAGGATAACTGATCACCCTGTTTCCGGGGTAACTGACTGCCCTGTTTCCAGGGTAACTGATCTCCCTGTTTCCAGGGTAAATGATCACCCTGTTTCCGGGGTAACTGACTGCCCTGTTTCCAGCGCATCTGACAGCTCTGTTTCCGGGGTAGCTGACTGCCCTGTTTCCAGGGTTACTGTTCACCCTGTTTCCAGGGTAACTGATCACCCTGTTTCCGGGGTAACTGACTGCCCTGTTTCCAGGGTAACTGACCGCCCTGTTTCCGGGACAACTGACTGCACTTTTTCCAGGGTAATAGTTCACCCTGTTTCCGGGGTAAATGACTGCCCTGTTTCCAGGTTAACTGACCGCCCTGTTTCCGGGGTAACTGACAGCCCTGTTTCCAGGGTAACTGACCGCCATGTTTTCGGGGTAAATGACCGCCCTGTTTCCAGGATAACTGACTGCCCTGTTTCCAGGGTAACTGATCACCCTGTTTCCGGGGTAGCTGAGTAATCTGTTTCCAGGGTTACTGACCGCCCTGTTTCCGGGGTAACTGACTGCCCTGTTTCCAGGGTAACTGACTGCCCAGCTTCCAGGGTAACTGATCTCCTTGTTTCTGGGGTAACTGACTACCCTGTTTCCAGGGTAACTGACCGCCCTGTTCCCAGGGTAACTGATCACCCTTTCTCCAGGGTAACTGATCACCCTGTTTCCGGGGTAACTGACTGCCCTGTTTCCAGTTTAACTGACTGCCCTGTTTCCGGGTTAACTGACTGCCCTGTTCCCAGGGTAACTGACCGCCCTGTTTCCGGGGTAACTGATCTCGCTGTTTCCGGGGTAACTGACCGCCCTGTTTCCAGGATAACTGACTGCCCTGTTTACAGGGTAACTGACTGCCCTGTTTCCACGGTAAAAGACCTCCCTGTTTCCGGGGTAACTGACTGCCCTATTTCCAGGATAACTGACTGCCCTCTTTCCAGGGTAACTGATCACCCTGTTTCTGGGTTAAATGACAGCCCTGTTTCCAGGGTAACTGATCACCCTGTTTCCGGGATAACTGACTGCCCTGTTTCTGGGGTAACTGACCGCCCTGTTTCCAGGGTAACTGATCACCCTGTTTCCAGGGTAACGGATCACCCTGTTTCCAGGGTAAATGACTGCCCTGTTTCCAGGGTAACTGACCGCCCTGTTTCCGGGGTAACTGACAGCCCTGTTTCCAGGGTAACTGACCGCCTTGTTTTCGGGGTAAATGACCGCCCTGTTTCCAGGATAACTGACTGCCCTGTTTCCAGGGTAACTGATCACCCTGTTTCCGGGGTAGCTGAGTAATCTGTTTCCAGGGTTACTGACCGCCCTGTTTCCGGGGTAACTGACTGCCCTGTTTCCAGGGTAACTGACTGCCCAGCTTCCAGGGTAACTGATCTCCTTGTTTCTGGGGTAACTGACTACCCTGTTTCCAGGGTAACTGACCGCCCTGTTCCCAGGGTAACTGATCACCCTTTCTCCAGGGTAACTGATCACCCTGTTTCCGGGGTAACTGACTGCCCTGTTTCCAGTTTAACTGACTGCCCTGTTTCCGGGTTAACTGACTGCCCTGTTCCCAGGGTAACTGACCGCCCTGTTTCCGGGGTAACTGATCTCGCTGTTTCCGGGGTAACTGACCGCCCTGTTTCCAGGATAACTGACTGCCCTGTTTACAGGGTAACTGACTGCCCAGTTTCCACGGTAACAGACCTCCCTGTTTCCGGGGTAACTGACTGCCCTATTTCCAGGATAACTGACTGCCCTCTTTCCAGGGTAACTGATCACCCTGTTTCTGGGATAAATGACAGCCCTGTTTCCAGGGTATCTGATCACCCTGTTTCCGGGATAACTGACTGCCCTGTTTCTGGGGTAACTGACCGCCCTGTTTCCAGGGTAACTGATCACCCTGTTTCCAGGGTAACTGACGAACCTGTTTCCAGGGTAACTGACCGCCCTGTTACCAGGATAACTGATCACCCTGTTTCCCGGGTAACTGAATGCCCTGTTTCCAGTGCAACTGATCTCCCTGTTTCAAGTGTAACTGATCACGCTGTTTCCGGGGTAACTGACTGCCCTGTTTCCAGGGCAAATGACCGCCCTGTTTCCGGGGTAACTGACTGCCCTGTTTCCAGGGTTACTGTTCACCCTGTTTCCGGGGTAACTGATCACCCTGTTTCCGGGGTAACTGACTGCCCTGTTTGGAGGGTAACTGACAGCCCTGTTTCCGGGGTAACTGACAGAACTGTTTTCGGGGTAACTGACCGCATGGTTTCCAGGATAACTGACTGCACTGTTTCCAGGGTAACTGATCACCCTGTTTCCGGGATAACTGATCACCCTGTTTCCGTGGTAGCTGAGTTATCTGTTTCCAGGGTTACTGACCGCCCTGTTTCCGGGGTAACTGACTGCCCTGTTTCCAGGGTAACTGACTGCCCATTTTCCAGGGAAACTGATCACCATGTTACTGGGGTAACTGACTGCCCTGTTTCCAGGGTAACTGACTGCCCAGTTTCCAGGGTAACTGATCACCCTGTTTCCGGGATAACTGACTGCCCTGTTTCCAGGGTAACTGACTGCCCTGTTTCCAGGATAACTGATCACCCTGATTCCGGGGTAACTGACCGCCCTGTTTCCAGGGTAACTGACCGCCCTGTTTCCAGGATAACTGACCGCCCTGTTTCCAGGGTAACTGACCGCCCTGTTTCCACGGTAACTGACCGCCCTGTTTCCGGGGTAACTGACTGCCCTGTTTCCAGGATAACTGACTGCCATGTTTAAAGGGTAACTGATCACCCTGTTTCCGGGATAACTGACAGCCCTGTTTCCAGGCTAACTGATCACCCTGTTTCCGGGATATCTGACTGCCCTGTTTCTGGGGTAACTGACCGCCCTGTTTCCAGGGTAACTGATCACCCTGTTTCCAGGGTAACTGATCACCCTGTTTCCGGGGTTACTGACTGTCCTGTTTCAAGGGTAACTGACTGCCATGTTTAAAGGGTAACTGATCACCCTGTTTCCGGGATAACTGACTGCCCTATTTCCGTGCTAACTGACTGCCCAGTTTCCAGGGTAACTGATCTCCCTGTTTCTGGGGTAACTGATGAACCTGTTTCCACGGTAACTGAACGCCCTGTTTCCGGGGTAACTGACCGCCCTGTTTCCAGGAGAACTGATCACCCTGCTTCCGGGGTAACTGACTGCCCTGTTTCCAGGGTAACTGATCTCCCTGTTTCCAGGGTAACTGATCACCCTGTTTCCGGGGTAACTGACTGCCCTGTTTCCAGCGCAACTGACAGCCCTGTTTCCGGGGTAGCTGACTGCCCTGTTTCCAGGGTTACTGTTCACCCTGTTTCCGGGGTAACTGATCACCCTGTTTCCGGGGTAACTGACAGCCCTGTTTCCAGGGTAACTGACCGCCATGTTTTCGGGGTAAATGACCGCCCTGTTTCCAGGATAACTGACTGCCCTGTTTCCAGGGTAACTGATCACCCTGTTTGCGGGGTAGCTGAGTAATCTGTTTCCAGGGTTACTGACTGCCCTGTTTCCAGGGTAACTGACTGCCCAGCTTCCAGGGTAACTGATCTCCTTGTTTCTGGGGTAACTGACTACCCTGTTTCCAGGGTAGCTGACCGCCCTGTTCCCAGGGTAACTGATCACCCTTTCTCCAGGGTAACTGATCACCCTGTTTCCGGGGTAACTGACTGCCCTGTTTCCAGTTTAACTGACTGCCCTGTTTCCGGGGTAATGACTGCCCTGTTCCCAGGGTAACTGACCGCCCTGTTTCCGGGGTAACTGATCTCGCTGTTTCCGGGGTAACTGACCGCCCTGTTTCCAGGATAACTGACTGCCCTGTTTACAGGGTAACTGACTGCCTGTTTCCACGGTAACAGACCTCCCTGTTTCCGGGGTAACTGACTGCCCTATTTCCAGGATAACTGACTGCCCTCTTTCCAGGGTAACTGATCACCCTGTTTCAGGGATAAATGACAGCCCTGTTTCTGGGGTAACTGACCGCCCTGTTTCCAGGGTAACTGATCACCCTGTTTCCAGGGTAACGGATCACCCTGTTTCAAGGGGTAACTGACTGCCCAGTTTCCAGGGTAACTGATCTCCTTGTTTCTGGGGTTACTGACGAACCTGTTTCCAGGGTAACTGATCACCCTGTTTCCGGGGTAACTGACGAAACTGTTTCCAGGGTAACTGACCGCCCTGTTACAAGGATAACTGATCACCCTGTTTCCCGGGTAACTGAATGCCCTGTTTCCAGTGCAACTGATCTCCCTGTTTCAAGTGTAACTGATCACGCTGTTTCTGGGGTAACTGACTGCCCTGTTTCCAGGGCAAATGACCGCCCTGTTTCCGGGGTAACTGACTGCCCTGTTTCCAGGGTTACTGTTCACCCTGTTTCCGGGGTAACTGATCACCCTGTTTCCGGGGTAACTGACTGCCCTGTTTGGAGGGTAACTGACAGCCCTGTTTCCGGGGTAACCGACAGAACTATTTTCGGGGTAACTGACCGCCCTGTTTCCAGGATAACTGACTGCACTGTTTCCAGGGTAACTGATCACCCTGTTTCCGGGATAACAGATCACCCTGTTTCCGTGGTAGCTGATTTATCTGTTTCCAGGGTTACTGACCGCCCTGTTTCCGGGGTAACTGACTGCCCTGTTTCCAGGGTAACTGACTGCCCATTTTCCAGGGTAACAGATCACCATGTTACTGGGGTAACTGACTGCCCTGTTTCCAGGGTAACTGACTGCCCAGTTTCCAGGGTAACTGATCACCCTGTTTCCGGGATAACTGACTCCCCTGTTTCCAGGGTAACTGACTGCCCAGTTTCCAGGGTAACTGATCACCCTGTTTCCGGGATAACTGACTGCCCTGTTTCCGGGATAACTGACTGCCCTGTTTCCAGGGTAACTGACTGCCCTGTTTCCAAGATAACTGATCACCCTTATTCCGGGGTAACTGACTGCCCTGTTTACAGGGCAAATGACCGCCCTGTTTCCGGGGTAACTGACTGCCCTGTTTCTGGGGTAACTGACCGCCCTGTTTCCAGGGTAACTGATCACCCTGTTTCCAGGGTAACTGATCGCCCTGTTTCCGGGGTTACTGACTGTCCTGTTTCAAGGGTAACTGATCACCCTGTTTCCGGGATAACTGACTGCCCTATTTCCGTGCTAACTGACTGCCCAGATTCCAGGGTAACTGATCTCCCTGTTTCTGGGGTAACTGATGAACCTGTTTCCACGGTAACTGAACGCCCTGTTTCCGGGGTAACTGACCGCCCTGTTTCCAGGATAACTGATCACCCTGTTTCCGGGGTAACTGACTGGCCTGTTTCCAGGGTAACTGATCTCCCTGTTTCCAGGGTAACTGATCACCCTGTTTCCGGGGTAACTGACTGCCCTGTTTCCAGCGCAACTGACAGCCCTGTTTCCGGGGTGGCTGACTGCCCTGTTTCCAGGGTTACTGTTCACCCTGTTTCCGGGGTAACTGATCACCCTGTTTCCGGGGTAACTGACTGCCCTGTTTCCAGGGTAACTGACCGCCCTGTTTCCGGGGCAACTGACTGCACTTTTTCCAGGGTAAAAGTTCAACCTGTTTCCGGGGTAAATGACTGCCCTGTTTCCAGGGTAACTGACCGCTCTGTTTCCAGGGTAACTGACAGCCCTGTTTCCAGGGTAACTGACCGCCATGTTTTCGGGGTAAATGACCACCCTGTTTCCAGAATAACTGACTGCCCTGTTTCCAGGGTAACTGATCACCCTGTTTCCGGGGTAGCTGTGTAATCTGTTTCCAGAGTTACTGACCGCCCTGTTTCCGGGGTAACTGACTGCCCTGTTTCCAGGGTAACTGACTGCCCAGCTTCCAGGGTAACTGATCTCCTTGTTTCTGGGGTAACTGACTACCCTGTTTCCAGGGTAACTGACCGCCCTGTTCCCAGGGTAACTGATCACCCTTTCTCCAGGGTAACTGATCACCCTGTTTCCAGTTTAACTGACTGCCCTGTTTCCGGGGTTATGACTGCCCTGTTCCCAGGGTAACTGACCGCCCTGTTTCCGGGGTAACTGATCTCGCTGTTTCTGGGGGAACTGACCGCCCTGTTTCCAGGATAACTGACTGCCCTGTTTACAGGGTAACTGACTGCCCTGTTCCACGGTAACAGAATTCCCTGTTTCCGGGGTTACTGACTGCCCTATTTCCAGGATAACTGACTGCCCTCTTTCCAGGGTAACTGATCACCCTGTTTCTGGGATAAATGACAGCCCTCTTTCCAGGGTAACTGATCACCCTGTTTCCGGGATAACTGACTGCCCTGTTTCTGGGGTAACTGACCGCCCTGTTTCCAGGGTAACTGATCACCCTGTTTCCAGGGTAACGGATCACCCTGTTTCAAGGGGTAACTGACTGCCCAGTTTCCAGGGTAACTGATCTCCTTGTTTCTGGGGTAACTGACGAACCTGTTTCCAGGGTAACTGATCACCCTGTTTCCGGGGTAACTGACGAACCTGTTTCCAGGGTAACTGACCGCCCTGTTACCAGGATAACTAATCACCCTGTTTCCCGGGTAACTGAATGCCGTGTTTCCAGTGCAACTGATCTCCCTGTTTCAAGTGTAACTGATCACGCTGTTTCCGGGGTAACTGACTGCCCTGTTTCCAGGGCAAATGACCGCCCTGTTTCCGGGGTAACTGACTGCCCTGTTTCCAGGGTTACTGTTCACCCTGTTTCCGGGGTAACTGATCACCCTGTTTCCGGGGTAACTGACTGCCCTGTTTGGAGGGTAACTGACAGCCCTGTTTCCGAGGTAACTGACAGAACTGTTTTCGGGGTAACTGACCGCCCTGTTTCCAGGATAACTGACTGCACTGTTTCCAGGGTAACTGATCACCCTGTTTCCGGGATAACTGATCACCCTTTTACTGCCCTGTTTCCAGGGTAACTGACTGCCCTGTTTCCAGGATAACTGATCACCCTGATTCCGGGTAACTGACTGCCCTGTTTCCAGGGCAAATGACCGCCCTGTTTCCGGGGTAACTGACTGCCCTGTTTCCAGGGTAACTGACCGCCTGTTTCCAGGATAACTGATCACCCTGTTTGCAGGATAACTGGCAGCTCTATTTCTGGGCAACTGACCGCCCTGTTTCCAGGATAACTGACTGCCCTGTTTCCAGGGTCACTGACTGCCCTGTTTTCAGGGTAACTGACCGCACAGTTTCCGGGTTAACTGATCTCCCTCTTTCCGTGGTAACTGACCGCCCTGTTTCCAGGATAACTGACCGCCCTATTTCCGTGTTAACTGACCGCACTGTTTCCAGGATAACTGTCTGCCCTGTTTCCATGATAACTGACTGCCCTGTTTCCATGGTAACTGACTGCCCTGTTTGCAGGGTAACTGACTGCCCAGTTTCTTGGGTAACTGATCACCCTGTTGCCAGGATAACTGACTGCCCTGTTTCCAGGATAACTGACTGCCCAGTTTCCTGGGTAACTAATCACACTGTTTCCAGGATAACTGACCGCCCTGTTGCCAGGATAACTGTCTGCCCTGTTTCCAGGATAACTGACTTCCCTGTTTCCATGGTAACTGACTGCCCTGTTTCCAGGATAACTGACTGCGCTGTTTCCAGGGTAACTGACCGCCCTGTTTCCAGGGTAACTGACTGCCCTGTTTCCAAAGTAACTGATCACCCTGTTTCCGGGATAACTGACTGCCCGGTTTCCGGTATACCTGACTGCCCTGTTTCCAGGGTAACTGGCTGCGCAGTTTCCAGGGTAACTGATCACCCTGTTTCCGGAATAACTGACTGCCCTGTTTCCAGGGTAACTGACTGCCCTGTTTCCAGGGTAACTGACTGCCCAGTTTCCAGGGTAGCTGATCATCCTGTTTCCAGGGTAACTGACTAACCAGTTTCCAAGGTGACTGGTTGCCCTGTTTCCAGGGTAACTTACTGCCCAGTTTCCGGGGTAACTGACTGCCCTGTTTCCAGGGTAACTGATTACCCTGTTTCCGGGGTAAGTGACTGCCCTGTTCCCTGGGTAAATGACCTCCCTGTTTCCATGGTAACTGACTGCCCAGTTTCCGGGGTAACTGATCACCCTGTTTCCGGGATAACTGACTGCCCTTTTTCCAGGGCAACTGACTGCCCAGTTTCCAGGGTAACGGATCACCCTGTTTCAAGGGGTAACTGACTGCCCAGTTTCCAGGGTAACTGATCACCCTGTTTCCGGGGTAACTGACGAACCTGTTTCCAGGGTAACTGACCGCCCTGTTACCAGGATAACTAATCACCCTGTTTCCCGGGTAACTGAATGCCCTGTTTCCAGTGCAACTGATCTCCCTGTTTCAAGTGTAACTGATCACGCTGTTTCCGGGGTAACTGACTGCCCTGTTTCCAGGGCAAATGACCGCCCTGTTTCCGGGGTAACTGACTGCCCTGTTTCCAGGGTTACTGTTCACCCTGTTTCCGGGGTAACTGATCACCCTGTTTCCGGGGTAACTGACTGCCCTGTTTGGAGGGTAACTGACAGCCCTGTTTCCGAGGTAACTGACAGAACTGTTTTCGGGGTAACTGACCGCCCTGTTTCCAGGATAACTGACTGCACTGTTTCCAGGGTAACTGATCACCCTGTTTCCGGGATAACTGATCACCCTTTTACTGCCCTGTTTCCAGGGTAACTGACTGCCCTGTTTCCAGGATAACTGATCACCCTGATTCCGGGTAACTGACTGCCCTGTTTCCAGGGCAAATGACCGCCCTGTTTCCGGGGTAACTGACTGCCCTGTTTGCAGGGTAACTGACCGCCTGTTTCCAGGATAACTGATCACCCTGTTTGCAGGATAACTGGCAGCTCTATTTCTGGGCAACTGACCGCCCTGTTTCCAGGATAACTGACTGCCCTGTTTCCAGGGTCACTGACTGCCCTGTTTTCAGGGTAACTGACCGCACAGTTTCCGGGTTAACTGATCTCCCTCTTTCCGTGGTAACTGACCGCCCTGTTTCCAGGATAACTGACCGCCCTATTTCCGTGTTAACTGACCGCACTGTTTCCAGGATAACTGTCTGCCCTGTTTCCATGATAACTGACTGCCCTGTTTCCATGGTAACTGACTGCCCTGTTTGCAGGGTAACTGACTGCCCAGTTTCTTGGGTAACTGATCACCCTGTTGCCAGGATAACTGACTGCCCTGTTTCCAGGATAACTGACTGCCCAGTTTCCTGGGTAACTAATCACACTGTTTCCAGGATAACTGACCGCCCTGTTGCCAGGATAACTGTCTGCCCTGTTTCCAGGATAACTGACTTCCCTGTTTCCATGGTAACTGACTGCCCTGTTTCCAGGATAACTGACTGCGCTGTTTCCAGGGTAACTGACCGCCCTGTTTCCAGGGTAACTGACTGCCCTGTTTCCAAAGTAACTGATCACCCTGTTTCCGGGATAACTGACTGCCCGGTTTCCGGTATACCTGACTGCCCTGTTTCCAGGGTAACTGGCTGCGCAGTTTCCAGGGTAACTGATCACCCTGTTTCCGGAATAACTGACTGCCCTGTTTCCAGGGTAACTGACTGCCCTGTTTCCAGGGTAACTGACTGCCCAGTTTCCAGGGTAGCTGATCATCCTGTTTCCAGGGTAACTGACTAACCAGTTTCCAAGGTGACTGGTTGCCCTGTTTCCAGGGTAACTTACTGCCCAGTTTCCGGGGTAACTGACTGCCCTGTTTCCAGGGTAACTGATTACCCTGTTTCCGGGGTAAGTGACTGCCCTGTTTCCTGGGTAAATGACCTCCCTGTTTCCGTGGTAACTGACTGCCCAGTTTCCGGGGTAACTGATCACCCTGTTTCCGGGATAACTGACTGCCCTTTTTCCAGGGTAACTGACTGCCCAGTTTCCAGGGTAACTGATCACCCTGTTTCCGGAATAACTGACTGCCCTGTTTCCAAGGTAACTGACTGCCCTGTTTCCAGGCTAACTGACTGCCCAGTTTCCAGGGTAACTGATGAACCTGTTTCCAGGGTAACTGATCACCCTGTTTCTGGGGTAATTAACCGCCCTGTTTCCGGGGTAACTGAACGTCCTGTTTCCGGGGTAACTGACTGCCCTGTTTCCAGGGTAACTGACCGCCTTCTTTCCGGGAAAACGGATCGCCCTGTTTCCGGGTAACTGATCACCCTGTTTCCGGGGTAACTGATCACCCTGTTTCCGTGGTAAATGACTGCCCTGTTTCCACGCTAACTGATCACCCTGTTTCCCGGATAACTGACTGCCCTGTTTCCAGGGTAGCGGAACAACCTGTTTCCGGGATAACTGACTGCCCTGTTTCCAGGTTAACCAGCCGCCCTGTTTCCGGGATAACTGACCGCCCTGTTTCCATGCTAACTGATCACCCTGTTTCCGGAATAACTGACTGCCCTGTTTCCAGGGTAACTGACTGCCCTGTTTCCAGGGTAACTGACTGCCCAGTTTTCAGGGTAACTGATCAACCTGTTTCCAGGGCAACTGACCGCCCTGTTTCCGGGGTAACTGACCGCCCTGTTTCCAGGATAACTGACTGCCCTGTTTCCAGGGTAACTGATCTCCCTGTTTCCTGGCTAACTAACCGCCCTGTTTCTGGGGTAACTGACCGCCCAGTTTCCAGGATAACTGACTGCCCTGTTTCCAAGGTGACTGGTTGCCCTGTTTCCAGGGTAACTGACTGCCCAGTTTCCGGGGTAACTGACTGCCCTGTTTCCAGGGTAACTGATCACCCTGGTTCCGGGTAAGTGACTGCCCTATTTCCAGGGTAAATGACGTCCCTGTTTCCGTGGTAACTGACTGCCCAGTTTCCGGGGTAACTGATCACCCTGTTTCCGGGATAACTGACTGCCCTTTTTCCAGGGTAACTG
This sequence comes from Heterodontus francisci, assembly GCF_036365525.1. Classification (NCBI taxonomy): domain Eukaryota; kingdom Metazoa; phylum Chordata; class Chondrichthyes; order Heterodontiformes; family Heterodontidae; genus Heterodontus; species Heterodontus francisci. The sequence continues at coordinate 2,698,915 of NW_027140908.1, read as the reverse complement.
ACTGCCCAGTTTCCAGGTTATCTGATCACCCTGTTTCCGGGGTAACTGACCGCCCTGTTTCCAGGGTAACTGATCACCCTGTTTCCAGGGCAACTGACCGCCCTGTTTCCGGGGTAACTGACTGCCCTGTTTCCTGTGTTACTGTTCACCCTGTTTCCGGGGTAACTGATCACCCTGTTTCCGGGGTAACTGACTGCCCTGTTTCCAGGGTAACTGACCGCCCTGTTTCCGGGGTAACTGACTGCCCTGTTTCCAGGGTAACTGACTGCCCAGTTTCCAGAGTAAATGATCACCCTGTTTCTGGGGTAACTGACTGCCCTGTTTCCAGGATAACTGACTCCACTTTTTCCAGGGTAACTGACTGCCCAGTTTCCAGGGTAACTGACTGCCCTGTTTCCGGGGTAACTGACTGCCCTGTTTCCAGGGTAACAGATCACCCTGTTTCCAGAATAACTGACTCCACTTTTTCCAGGGTAACTGACTGCCCAGTTTCCAGGGTAACTGACTGCCCTGTTTCCGGGGTAACTGACTGCCCTGTTTCCAGGGTAACAGATCACCCTGTTTCCGGTATAACTGACTGCCCTGTTTCCGGGATAACTGACTGCCCTGTTTCCAGGGTAACTGACTGCCCTGTTTCTGGGGTAACTGACAGCCCAGTTTCCAGGGTAACTGATCACCCTGTTTCCAGGGTAACTGATTGCCCTGTTTCTGGGGTAATTAGCCGCCCTGTTTCCGGGGTAACTGAACGTCCTGTTTCCGGGGTAACTGACTGCCCTGTATCCAGGGTGACTGACCGCCCTGTTTCCGGGAAAACAGATCGCCCTGTTTCCGGGTAACTGATCACGCTGTTTCCGGGGAAACTAATCGCCCTGTTTCCGGGGTAACTGATCACCCTGTTTCCGGGGTAACTGACTGCCCTTTTTCCATGGTAACTGATCACCCTGTTTCCGGGATAACTGACTGCCCTGTTACCAGTGTAACTGATCACCCTGTTTCCGGGATAACTGACTGCCCTGTTTCCAGGCTAACTGATCACCCTGCTTCCGGGATAACTGACTGCCATGTTTCCAGGGTAACTGACTGCCCAGTTTCCAGGGTAACTGACTGCCCTGTTTCCGGGGTAACTGACTGCCCTGTTTCCAGGGTAACTGATCACCCTGTTTCCGGTATATCTGACTGCCCTGTTTCCGGGATAACTGACTGCCCTGTTTCCAGGGTAACTGACTGCCCTGTCTTCGGGGTAACTGATCACCCTGTTTCCAGGGTAACAGATCGCCCTGTTTCTGGGGTAATTAGCCGCCCTGTTTCCAGGGTAAATGACCTCCCTGTTTCCGTGGTAACTGACTGCCCAGTTTCCGGGGTAACTGATCACCCTGTTTCCGGGATAACTGACTGCCCTTTTTCCAGGGTAACTGACTGCCCAGTTTCCAGGGTATCTGATCACCCTGATTCCGGGATAACTGACTGCCCTGTTTCCGGGGTAACTGACCGCCCTGTTTCCAGGGTAACTGATCACCCTGTTTCCAGGGCAACTGACCGCCCTGTTTCCGGGGTAACTGACTGCCCTGTTTCCTGTGTTACTGTTCACCCTGTTTCCGGGGTAACTGATCACCCTGTTTCCGGGGTAACTGACTGCCCTGTTTCCAGGGTAACTGACCGCCCTGTTTCCGGGGTAACTGACTGCAATGTTTCCAGGGTAACAGTTCACCCTGTTTCCGGGGTAAATGACTGCCCTGTTTCCAGGGTAACTGACCGACCTGTTTCTAGGGTAACTGATCACCCTGTTTCCGGGATAACGCTGTCCGCTGTTTCCAGGGTAAAAAACTTCACTGTTTCTGGGGTAACTGACCGCCCTGTTTCCAGGATTACTGATCACCCTTTTTCCGGGGTAGCTGAGTAATCTGTTTCCAGGGTTACTTACCGCCCTGTTTCCGGGGTAACTGACTGCCCTGTTTCCAGGGTAACTGACTGCCCAGTTTCCAGAGTAAATGATCACCCTGTTTCTGGGGTAACTGACTGCCCTGTTTCCAGGATAAGTAACTGCCCTGTTTCCAGGGTAACAGATCACCCTGTTTCCGGAATAACTGACTCCACTTTTTCCAGGGTAACTGACTGCCCAGTTTCCAGGGTAACTGACTGCCCTGTTTCCGGGGTAACTGACTGCCCTGTTTCCAGGGTAACTGATCACCCTGTTTCCGGTATAACTGACTGCCCTGTTTCCGGGATAACTGACTGCCCTGTTTCCAGGGTAACTGACTGCCCTGTTTCCGGGGTAACTGACAGCCCAGTTTCCAGGGTAACTGATCACCCTGTTTCCAGGGTAACTGATCGCCCTGTTTCTGGGGTAATTAGCCGCCCTGTTTCCGGGGTAACTGAACGTCCTGTTTCCGGGGTAACTGACTGCCCTGTATCCAGGGTGACTGACCGCCCTGTTTCCGGGAAAACAGATCGCCCTGTTTCCGGGTAACTGATCACGCTGTTTCCGGGGAAACTAATCGCCCTGTTTCCGGGGTAACTGATCACCCTGTTTCCGGGGTAACTGACTGCCCTTTTTCCATGGTAACTGATCACCCTGTTTCCGGGATAACTGACTGCCCTGTTACCAGTGTAACTGATCACCCTGTTTCCGGGATAACTGACTGCCCTGTTTCCAGGCTAACTGATCACCCTGTTTCCGGGATAACTGACTGCCATGTTTCCAGGGTAACTGACTGCCCAGTTTCCAGGGTAACTGACTGCCCTGTTTCTGGGGTAACTGACTGCCCTGTTTCCAGGGTAACTGATCACCCTGTTTCCGGAAGAACTGACTGCCCTGTTGCCGGGACAACTGACTGCCCTGTTTCCAGGGTAACTGATTGCCCTGTTTCCGGGGTAACTGATCACCCTGTTTCCAGGGTAACAGATCGCCCTGTTTCTGGGGTAATTAGCCGCCCTGTTTCCGGGGTAACTGACTGCCCTGTATCCAGGGTGACTGACCGCCCTGTTTCCGGGAAAACAGATCGCCCTGTTTCCGGGTAACTGATCACGCTGTTTCCAGGGAAACTAATCGCCCTGTTTCCGGGGTAACTGATGACCCTGTTTCCGGGGTAACTGACTGCCCTTTTTCCACGGTAACTGATCACCCTGTTTCCGGGATAACTGACTGCCCTGTTTACAGGGTAACTGACCGCCCTGTTTCCAGGGTAACTGACAGCCCTGTTTCCAGGGTAACTGATCACCCTGTTTCCGGGGCAAGTGACTGCCCTGTTTCCAGGGTAAATGACCTCCCTGTTTCCGTGGTAACTGACTGCCCAGTTTCCGGGGTAACTGATCACCCTGTTTCCGGGATAACTGACTGCCCTTTTTCCAGGGTAACTGACTGCCCAGTTTCCAGGGTATCTGATCACCCTGTTTCCGGGATAACTGACTGCCCTGTTTCCGGGGTAACTGACCGCCCTGTTTCCAGGGTAACTGATCACCCTGTTTCCAGGGCAACTGACCGCCCTGTTTCCGGGGTAACTGACTGCCCTGTTTCCTGTGTTACTGTTCACCCTGTTTCCGGGGTAACTGATCACCCTGTTTCCGGGGTAACTGACTGCCCTGTTTCCGGGGTAACTGACCGCCCTGTTTCCGGGGTAACTGACTGCAATGTTTCCAGGGTAACAGTTCACCCTGTTTCCGGGGTAAATGACTTCCCTGTTTCCAGGGTAACTGACCGACCTGTTTCTAGGGTAACTGATCACCCTGTTTCCGGGATAACGCTGTCTGCTGTTTCCAGGGTAAAAAACTTCACTGTTTCTGGGGTAAATGACCGCCCTGTTTGCAGGATAACTGATCACCCTTTTTCCAGGGTAGCTGAGTAATCTGTTTCCAGGGTTACTGACCGCCCTGTTTCCGGGGTAACTGACTGCCCTGTTTCCAGGGTAACTGACTGCCCAGTTTCCAGAGTAAATGATCACCCTGTTTCTGGGGTAACTGACTGCCCTGTTTCCATGGTAACTGACTGCCCTGTTTCCAGGATAACAGATCACCCTGTTTCCAGAATAACAGACTCCACTTTTTCCAGGGTAACTGACTGCCCAGTTTCCAGGGTATCTGATCACCCTGTTTCCGGGATAACTGACTGCCCTGTTTCCGGGGTAACTGACCGCCCTGTTTCCAGGGTAACTGATCACCCTGTTTCCAGGGCAACTGACTGCCCTGTTTCCGGGGTAACTGACTGCACTTTTTCCTGTGTTACTGTTCACCCTGTTTCCGGGGTAACTGATCACCCTGTTTCCGGGGTAACTGACTGCCCTGTTTCCAGGGTAACTGACCGCCCTGTTTCCGGGGTAACTGACTGCAATGTTTCCAGGGTAACAGTTCACCCTGTTTCCGGGGTAAATGACTGCCCTGTTTCCAGGGTAACTGACCGACCTGTTTCTAGGGTAACTGATCACCCTGTTTCCGGGATAACGCTGTCCGCTGTTTCCAAGGTAAAAAACTTCACTGTTTCTGGGGTAACTGACCGCCCTGTTTCCAGGATAACTGATCACCCTTTTTCCGGGGTAGCTGAGTAATCTGTTTCCAGGGTTACTGACCGCACTGTTTCCGGGGTAACTGACTGCCCTGTTTCCAGGGTAACTGACTGCCCAGTTTCCAGAGTAAATGATCACCCTGTTTCTGGGGTAACTGACTGCCCTGTTTCCAGGGTAACTGACTGCCCTGTTTCCAGGGTAACAGATCACCCTGTTTCCGGAATAACTGACTCCACTTTTTCCAGGGTAACTGACTGCCCAGTTTCCAGGGTAACTGACTGCCCTGTTTCCGGGGTAACTGACCGCCCTGTTTCCAGGGTAACTGATCACCCTGTTTCCAGGGCAACTGACCGCCCTGTTTCCGGGGTAACTGACTGCCCTGTTTCCTGTGTTACTGTTCACCCTGTTTCCGGGGTAACTGATCACCCTGTTTCCGGGGTAACTGACTGCCCTGTTTCCAGGGTAACTGACCGCCCTGTTTCCGGGGTAACTGACTGCAATGTTTCCAGGGTAACAGTTCACCCTGTTTCCGGGGTAAATGACTGCCCTGTTTCCAGGGTAACTGACCGACCTGTTTCTAGGGTAACTGATCACCCAGTTTCCGGGATAACGCTGTCCGCTGTTTCCAGGGTAAAAAACTTCACTGTTTCTGGGGTAACTGACCGCCCTGTTTCCAGGATAACTGATCACCCTGTTTCCGGGGTAACTGACTGCCCTGTTTCCGGGGTAACTGACTGCCCTGTTTCCAGGGTAACTGACTGCCCAGTTTCCAGAGTAAATGATCACCCTGTTTCTGGGGTAACTGACTGCCCTGTTTCCAGGGTAACTGACTGCCCTGTTTCCAGGGTAACAGATCACCCTGTTTCCGGAATAACTGACTCCACTTTTTCCAGGGTAACTGACTGCCCAGTTTCCAGGGTAACTGACTGCCCTGTTTCCAGGGTAACAGATCACCCTGTTTCCGGAATAACTGACTCCACTTTTTCCAGGGTAACTGACTGCCCAGTTTCCAGGGTAACTGACTGCCCTGTTTCCGGGGTAACTGATCACCCTGTTTCCGGTATAACTGACTGCCCTGTTTCCGGGATAACTGACTGCCCTGTTTCCAGGGTAACTGACTGCCCTGTTTCCAGGGTAACTGATCGCCCTATTTCTGGGGTAATTAGCCGCCCTGTTTCCGGGGTAACTGAACGTCCTGTTTCCGGGGTAACTGACTGCCCTGTATCCAGGGTGACTGACCGCCCTGTTTCCGGGAAAACAGATCGCCCTGTTTCCGGGTTACTGATCACGCTGTTTCCGGGGAAACTAATCGCCCTGTTTCCGGGGTAACTGATCACCCTGTTTCCGGGGTAACTGACTGCCCTTTTTCCATGGTAACTGATCACCCTGTTTCGGGGATAACTGACTGCCCTGTTTACAGGGTAACTGACCGCCCTGTTTCCAGGGTAACTGACTGCCCTGTTTCCAGGGTAACTGATCAACCTGTTTCCGTGATAACTGACTGCCCTGTTTCCAGGTTAACTAAGCGCCCTGTTTCCAGGGTAACTGACTGCCCTTTTTCCAGGATAACTGACTGCCCTGTTACCAGTGTAACTGATCACCCTGTTTCCGGGATAACTGACTGCCCTGTTTCCAGGCTAACTGATCACCCTGTTTCCGGGATAACTGACTGCCATGTTTCCAGGGTAACTGACTGCCCAGTTTCCAGGGTAAATGACTGCCCTGTTTCCGGGGTAACTGACTGCCCTGTTTCCAGGGTAACTGATCACCCTGCTTCCGGTATAACTGACTGCCCTGTTTCCGGGATAACTGACTGCCCTGTTTCCAGGGTAACTGACTGCCCTGTTTCCGGGGTAACTGATCACCCTGTTTCCAGGGTAACTGATCGCCCTGTTTCTGGGGTAATTAGCCGCCCTGTTTCCGGGGTAACTGACTGCCCTGTATCCAGGGTGACTGACCGCCCTGTTTCCGGGAAAACAGATCGCCCTGTTTCCGGGATAACTGATCACGCTGTTTCCAGGGAAACTAATCGCCCTGTTTCCGGGGTAACTGATCACCCTGTTTCCAGGGTAACTGACTGCCCTTTTTCCACGGTAACTGATCACCCTGTTTCCGGGATAACTGACTGCCCTGCTTACAGGGTAACTGACTGCCCTGTTTCCAGGGTAACTGACCGCCCTGTTTTCAGGATAACTGATCACCCTTTTTCCGGGGTAGCTGAGTAATCTGTTTCCAGGCTTACTGACCGCCCTGTTTCCGGGGTAACTGACTGCCCTGTTTCCAGGGTAACTGACTGCCCAGTTTCCAGAGTAAATGATCACCCTGTTTCTGGGGTAACTGACTGCCCTGTTTCGAGGGTAACTGACTGCCCTGTTCCCAGGGTAACAGATCACCCTGTTTCCGGAATAACTGACTCCACTTTTTCCAGGGTAACTGACTGCCCAGTTTCCAGGGTAACTGACTGCCCTGTTTCTGGGGTAACTGACTGCCCTGTTTCCAGGGTAACTGATCACCCTGTTTCCGGTATAACTGACAGCCCTGTTTCCGGGATAACTGACTGCCCTGTTTCCAGGGTAACTGACTGCCCTGTTTCCGGGGTAACTGACAGCCCAGTTTCCAGGGTAACTGATCACCCTGTTTCCAGGGTAACTGATCGCCCTGTTTCTGGGGTAATTAGCCGCCCTGTTTCCAGGGTAACTGACCGCCCTGTTTCCAGGATAACTGATCACCCTTTTTCCGGGGTAGCTGAGTAATCTGTTTCCAGGGTTACTGACCGCACTGTTTCCGGGGTAACTGACTGCCCTGTTTCCAGAGTAAATGATCACCCTGTTTCTGGGGTAACTGACTGCCCTGTTTCCATGGTAACTGACTGCCCTGTTTCCAAGGTAACAGATCACCCTGTTTCCGGAATAACTGACTCCACTTTTTCCAGGGTAACTGACTGCCCAGTTTCCAGGGTAACTGACTGCCCTGTTTCCGGGGTAACGGATCACCCTGTTTCCGGTATAACTGACTGCCCTGTTTCCGGGATAACTGACTGCCCTTTTTCGAGGGTAACTGACTGCCCTGTTTCCGGGGTAACTGACAGCCCAGTTTCCAGGGTAACTGATCACCCTGTTTCCAGGGTAACTGATCGCCCTGTTTCTGGGGTAATTAGCCGCCCTGTTTCCGGGGTAACTGAACGTCCTGTTTCCGGGGTAACTGACTGCCCTGTATCCAGGGTGACTGACCGCCCTGTTTCCGGGAAAACAGATCGCCCTGTTTCCGGGATAACTGATCACGCTGTTTCCAGGGAAACTAATCGCCCTGTTTCCGGGGTAACTGATCACCCTGTTTCCAGGGTAACTGACTGCCCTTTTTCCACGGTAACTGATCACCCTGTTTCCGGGATAACTGACTGCCCTGCTTACAGGGTAACTGACTGCCCTGTTTCCAGGGTAACTGACCGCCCTGTTTTCAGGATAACTGATCACCCTTTTTCCGGGGTAGCTGAGTAATCTGTTTCCAGGCTTACTGACCGCCCTGTTTCCGGGGTAACTGACTGCCCTGTTTCCAGGGTAACTGACTGCCCAGTTTCCAGAGTAAATGATCACCCTGTTTCTGGGGTAACTGACTGCCCTGTTTCGAGGGTAACTGACTGCCCTGTTCCCAGGGTAACAGATCACCCTGTTTCCGGAATAACTGACTCCACTTTTTCCAGGGTAACTGACTGCCCAGTTTCCAGGGTAACTGACTGCCCTGTTTCTGGGGTAACTGACTGCCCTGTTTCCAGGGTAACTGATCACCCTGTTTCCGGTATAACTGACAGCCCTGTTTCCGGGATAACTGACTGCCCTGTTTCCAGGGTAACTGACTGCCCTGTTTCCGGGGTAACTGACAGCCCAGTTTCCAGGGTAACTGATCACCCTGTTTCCAGGGTAACTGATCGCCCTGTTTCTGGGGTAATTAGCCGCCCTGTTTCCAGGGTAACTGACCGCCCTGTTTCCAGGATAACTGATCACCCTTTTTCCGGGGTAGCTGAGTAATCTGTTTCCAGGGTTACTGACCGCACTGTTTCCGGGGTAACTGACTGCCCTGTTTCCAGAGTAAATGATCACCCTGTTTCTGGGGTAACTGACTGCCCTGTTTCCATGGTAACTGACTGCCCTGTTTCCAAGGTAACAGATCACCCTGTTTCCGGAATAACTGACTCCACTTTTTCCAGGGTAACTGACTGCCCAGTTTCCAGGGTAACTGACTGCCCTGTTTCCGGGGTAACGGATCACCCTGTTTCCGGTATAACTGACTGCCCTGTTTCCGGGATAACTGACTGCCCTTTTTCGAGGGTAACTGACTGCCCTGTTTCCGGGGTAACTGACAGCCCAGTTTCCAGGGTAACTGATCACCCTGTTTCCAGGGTAACTGATCGCCCTGTTTCTGGGGTAATTAGCCGCCCTGTTTCCGGGGTAACTGAACGTCCTGTTTCCGGGGTAACTGACTGCCCTGTATCCAGGGTGACTGACCGCCCTGTTTCCGGGAAAACAGATCGCCCTGTTTGCGGGTTACTGATCACGCTGTTTCCGGGGAAATTAATCACCCTGTTTCCGGGGTAACTGATCACCCTGTTTCCGGGATAACTGACTGCCCTTTTTCCATGGTAACTGATCACCCTGTTTCCGGGATAACTGACTGCCCTGTTTCCAGGGTAACTGATCAACCTGTGTCCGTGATAACTGACTGCCCTGTTTCCAGGTTAACTAAGCGCCCTGTTTCCAGGGTAACTGACCGCCCTGTTTCCAGGATAACTGACTGCCCTGTTACCAGTGTAACTGATCACCCTGTTTCCGGGATAACTGACTGCCCTGTTTCCAGGCTAACTGATCACCCTGTTTCCGGGATAACTGACTGCCATGTTTCCAGGGTAACTGACTGCCCAGTTTCCAGGGTAAATGACTGCCCTGTTTCCGGGGTAACTGACTGCCCTGTTTCCAGGGTAACTGATCACCCTGTTTCCGGTATAACTGACTGCCCTGTTTCCGGGATAACTGACTGCCCTGTTTCCAGGGTAACTGACTGCCCAGTTTCCGGGGTAACTGACTGCCCTGTTTCCGGGGTAACTGATCACCCTGTTTCCGGTATAACTGACTGCCCTGTTTCCGGGATAACTGACTGCCCTGTTTCCAGGGTAACTGACTGCCCTGTTTCCGGGGTAACTGACAGCCCAGTTTCCAGGGTAACTGATCACCCTGTTTCCAGGGTAACTGATCGCCCTGTTTCCGGGATAACTGACTGCCCTGTTTACAGGGTAACTGACCGCCCTGTTTCCAGGGTAACTGACCGCCCTGTTTCCAGGATAACTGATCACCCTTTTTCCGGGGTAGCTGAGTAATCTGTTTCCAGGGTTACTGACCGCCCTGTTTCCGGGGTAACTGACTGCCCTGTTTCCAGGGTAACTGACTGCCCAGTTTCCAGAGTAAATGATCACCCTGTTTCTGGGGTAACTGACTGCCCTGTTTCCAGGGTAACTGGCTGCCCTGTTTCCAGGGTAACAGATCACCCTGTTTCCGGAATAACTGACTCCACTTTTTCCAGGGTAACTGACTGCCCAGTTTCCAGGGTAACTGACTGCCCTGTTTCCAGGGTAACTGACTGCCCTGTTTCCAGGGTAACTGATCACCCTGTTTCCGGTATAACTGACTGCCCTGTTTCCGGGATAACTGACTGCCCTGTTTCCAGGGTAACTGACTGCCCTGTTTCCGGGGTAACTGACAGCCCAGTTTCCAGGGTAACTGATCACCCTGTTTCCAGGGTAACTGATCGCCCTGTTTCTGGGGTAATTAGCCGCCCTGTTTCCGGGGTAACTGAACGTCCTGTTTCCGGGGTAACTGACTGCCCTGTATCCAGGGTGACTGACCGCCCTGTTTCCGGAAAAACAGATTGCCCTGTTTCCGGGTAACTGATCACGCTGTTTCCAGGGAAACTAATCGCCCTGTTTCCGGGGTATCTGATCACCCTGTTTCCGGGGTAACTGACTGCCCTTTTTCCATGGTAACTGATCACCCTGTTTCCGGGATAACTGACTGCCCTGTTACCAGTGTAACTGATCACCCTGTTTCCGGGATAACTGACTGCCCTGTTTCCAGGCTAACTGATCACCCTGTTTCCGGGATAACTGACTGCCATGTTTCCAGGGTAACTGACTGCCCAGTTTCCAGGGTAACTGACTGCCCTGTTTCCGGGGTAACTGACTGCCCTGTATCCAGGGTGACTGACCGCCCTGTTTCAGGGAAAACAGATCGCCCTCTTTCCGGGTAACTGATCACGCTGTTTCCAGGGAAACTAATCGCCCTGTTTCCGGGGTAACTGATCACCCTGTTTCCGGGGTAACTGACTGCCCTTTTTCCACGGTAACTGATTACCCTGTTTCCGGGATAACTGACTGCCCTGTTTACAGGGTAACTGACCGCCCTGTTTCCAGGGTAACTGACAGCCCTGTTTCCAGGGTAACTGATCACCCTGATTCCGGGGTAAGTGACTGCCCTGTTTCCAGGGTAAATGACCTCCCTGATTCCGTGGTAACTGACTGCCCAGTTTCCGGGGTAACTGATCACCCTGTTTCCGGGATAACTGACTGCCCTTTTTCCAGGGTAACTGACTGCCCAGTTTCCAGGGTATCTGATCACCCTGTTTCCGGGATAACTGACCGCCCTGTTTCCGGGGTAACTGACTGCAATGTTTCCAGGGTAACAGTTCACCCTGTTTCCGGGGTAAATGACTGCCCTGTTTCCAGGGTAACTGACCGACCTGTTTCTAGGGTAACTGATCACCCTGTTTCCGGGATAACGCTGTCCGCTGTTTCCAGGGTAAAAAACTTCACTGTTTCTGGGGTAACTGACCGCCCTGTTTCCAGGATAACTGATCACCCTTTATCCGGGGTAGCTGAGTAATCAGTTTCCAGGGTTACTGACCGCCCTGTTTCCGGGGTAACTGACTGCCCTGTTTCCAGGGTAACTGACTGCCCAGTTTCCAGAGTAAATGATCACCCTGTTTCTGGGGTAACTGACTGCCCTGTTTCCAGGGTAACTGACTGCCCTGTTTCCAGGGTAACAGATCACCCTGTTTCCGGAATAACTGTCTCCACTTTTTCCAGGGTAACTGACTGCCCAGTTTCCAGGGTATCTGATCACCCTGTTTCCGGGATAACTGACTGCCCTGTTTCCGGGGTAACTGACCGCCCTGTTTCCAGGGTAACTGACTGCCCTGTTTCCAGGGCAACTGACCCTCCTGTTTCCGGGGTAACTGACTGCCCTGTTTCCTGTGTTACTGTTCACCCTGTTTCCGAGGTAACTGATCACCCTGTTTCCGGGGTAACTGACTGCCCTGTTTCCAGGGTAACTGACCGCCCTGTTTCCGGGGTATCTGACTGCAATGTTTCCAGGGTAACAGTTCACCCTGTTTCCGGGGTAAATGACTGCCCTGTTTCCAGGGTAACTGACCGACCTGTTTCTAGGGTAACTGATCACCCTGTTTCCGGGATAACGCTGTCCGCTGTTTCCAGGGTAAAAAACTTCACTGTTTCTGGGGTAACTGACCGCCCTGTTTCCAGGATAACTGATCACCCTTTTTCCGGGGTAGCTGAGTAATCTGTTTCCAGGGTTACTGACCGCCCTGTTTCCGGGGTAACTGACTGCCCTGTTTCCAGGGTAACTGACTGCCCAGTTTCCAGAGTAAATGATCACCCTGTTTCTGGGGTAACTGACTGCCCTGTTTCCAGGGTAACTGACTGCCCTGTTTCCAGGGTAACAGATCACCCTGTTTCCGGAATAACTGACTCCACTTTTTCCAGGGTAACTGACTGCCCAGTTTCCAGGGTAACTGACTGCCCTGTTTCCGGGGTAACTGACCGCCCTGTTTCCAGGGTAACTGATCACCCTGTTTCCAGGGCAACTGACCGCCCTGTTTCCGGGGTAACTGACTGCCCTGTTTCCTGTGTTACTGTTCACCCTGTTTCCGGGGTAACTGATCACCCTGTTTCCGGGGTAACTGACTGCCCTGTTTCCAGGGTAACTGACTGCCCAGTTTCCAGAGTAAATGATCACCCTGTTTCTGGGGTAACTGACTGCCCTGTTTCCAGGGTAACTGACTGCCCTGTTTCCAGGGTAACAGATCACCCTGTTTCCGGAATAACTGACTCCACTTTTTCCAGGGTAACTGACTGCCCAGTTTCCAGGGTAACTGACTGCCATGTTTCCGGGGTAACTGACTGCCCTGTTTCCAGGGTAACTGACTGCCCTGTTTCCAGGGTAACACATCACCCTGTTTCCGGAATAACTGACTCCACTTTTTCCAGGGTAACTGACTGCCCAGTTTCCAGGGTAACTGACTGCCCTGTTTCTGGGGTAACTGACTGCCCTGTTTCCAGGGTAACTGATCACCCTGTTTCCGGTATAACTGACTGCCCTGTTTCCGGGATAACTGACTGCCCTGTTTCCAGGGTAACTGACTGCCCTGTTTCTGGGGTAACTGGCAGCCCAGTTTCCAGGGTAACTGATCACCCTGTTTCCAGGGTAACTGATCGCCCTGTTTCTGGGGTAATTAGCCGCCCTGTTTCCGGGTTAACTGAACGTCCTGTTTCCGGGGTAACTGACTGCCCTGTATCCAGGGTGACGGACCGCCCTGTTTCCGGGAAAACAGATCGCCCTGTTTCCGGGTAACTGATCACGCTGTTTCCGCGGAAACTAATCGCCCTGTTTCCGGGGTAACTGATCACCCTGTTTCCGGGGTAACTGACTGCCCTTTTTCCATGGTAACTGATCACCCTGTTTCCGGGATAACTGACTGCCCTGTTACCAGTGTAACTGATCACCCTGTTTCCGGGATAACTGACTGCCCTGTTTCCAGGCTAACTGATCACCCTGTTTCCGGGATAACTGACTGCCATGTTTCCAGGGTAACTGACTGCCCAGTTTCCAGGGTAAATGACTGCCCTGTTTCCGGGGTAACTGACTGCCCTGTATCCAGGGTGACTGACCGCCCTGTTTCCGGGAAAACAGATCGCCCTGTTTCTGGGTAACTGATCACGCTGTTTCCAGGGAAACAAATCGCCCTGTTTCTGGGGTAACTGATCACCCTGTTTCCGGGGTAACTGACTGCCCTTTTTCCACGGTAACTGATCACCCTGTTTCCGGGATAACTGACTGCCCTGTTTACAGGGTAACTGACCGCCCTGTTTCCAGGGTAACTGACAGCCCTGTTTCCAGGGTAACTGATCACCCTGTTTCCTGGGTAAGTGACTGCCCTGTTTCCAGGGTAAATGACCTCCCTGATTCCGTGGTAACTGACTGCCCAGTTTCCGGGGTAACTGATCACCCTGTTTCCGGGGTAACTGACTGCCCTGTTTCCTGTGTTACTGTTCACCCTGTTTCCGGGGTAACTGATCACCCTGTTTCCGGGGTAACTGACTGCCCTGTTTCCAGGGTAACTGACCGCCCTGTTTCCGGGGTAACTGACTGCAATGTTTCCAGGGTAACAGTTCACCCTGTTTCCGGGGTAAATGACTGCCCTGTTTCCAGGGTAACTGACCGACCTGTTTCTAGGGTAACTGATCACCCTGTTTCCGGGATAACGCTGTCCGCTGTTTCCAGGGTAAAAAACTTCACTGTTTCTGGGGTAACTGACCGCCCTGTTTCCAGGATAACTGATCACCCTTTTTCCGGGGTAGCTGAGTAATCAGTTTCCAGGGTTACTGACCGCCCTGTTTCCGGGGTAACTGACAGCCCTGTTTCCAGGGTAACTGACTGCCCAGTTTCCAGAGTAAATGATCACCCTGTTTCTGGGGTAACTGACTGCCCTGTTTCCAGGGTAACTGACTGCCCTGCTTCCAGGGGAACAGATAACCCTGTTTCCGGAATAACTGACTCCACTTTTTCCAGGGTAACTGACTGCCCAGTTTCCAGGGTATCTGATCACCCTGTTTCCGGGATAACTGACTGCCCTGCTTCCGGGGTACCTGACCGCCCTGTTTCCAGGGTAACTGATCACCCTGTTTCCAGGGCAACTGACCGCCCTGTTTCCGGGGTAACTGACTGCCCTGTTTCCTGTGTTACTGTTCACCCTGTTTCCGGGGTAACTGATCACCCTGTTTCCGGGGTAACTGACTGCCCTGTTTCCAGGGTAACTGACCGCCCTGTTTCCGGGGTAACTGACTGCAATGTTTCCAGGGTAACAGTTCACCCTGTTTCCGGGGTAAATGACTGCCCTGTTTCCAGGGTAACTGACCGACCTGTTTCTAGGGTAACTGATCACCCTGTTTCCGGGATAACGCTGTCCGCTGTTTCCAGGGTAAAAAACTTCACTGTTTCTGGGGTAACTGACCGCCCTGTTTCCAGGATAACTGATCACCCTTTTTCCGGGGTAGCTGAGTAATCTGTTTCCAGGGTTACTGACCGCCCTGTTTCCGGGGTAACTGACTGCCCTGTTTCCAGGGTAACTGACTGCCCAGTTTCCAGAGTAAATGATCACCCTGTTTCTGGGGTAACTGACTGCCCTGTTTCCAGGGTAACTGACTGCCCTGTTTCCAGGGTAACAGATCACCCTGATTCCGGAATAACTGACTCCACTTTTTCCAGGGTAACTGACTGCCCAGTTTCCAGGGTAACTGACTGCCCTGTTTCCGGGGTAACTGACCGCCCTGTTTCCAGGGTAACTGATCACCCTGTTTCCAGGGCAACTGACCTCCCTGTTTCCGGGGTAACTGACTGCCCTGTTTCCTGTGTTACTGTTCACCCTGTTTCCGGGGTAACTGATCACCCTGTTTCCGGGGTAACTGACTGCCCTGTTTCCAGGGTAACTGACTGCCCAGTTTCCAGAGTAAATGATCACCCTGTTTCTGGGGTAACTGACTGCCCTGTTTCCAGGGTAACTGACTGCCCTGTTTCCAGGGTAACAGATCACCCTGTTTCCGTAATAACTGACTCCACTTTTTCCAGGGTAACTGACTGCCCAGTTTCCAGGGTAACTGACTGCCATGTTTCCGGGGTAACTGACTGCCCTGTTTCCAGGGTAACTGACTGCCCTGTTTCCAGGGTAACAGATCACCCTGTTTCCGGAATAACTGACTCCACTTTTTCCAGGGTAACTGACTGCCCAGTTTCCAGGGTAACTGACTGCCCTGTTTCTGGGGTAACTGACTGCCCTGTTTCCAGGGTAAATGATCACCCTGTTTCCGGTATAACTGACTGCCCTGTTTCCGGGATAACTGACTGCCCTGTTTACAGGGTAACTGACTGCCCTGTTTCCGGGGTAACTGACAGCCCAGTTTCCAGGGTAACTGATCACCCTTTTTCCAGGGTAACTGATCGCCCTGTTTCTGGGGTAATTAGCCGCCCTGTTTCCGGGGTAACTGAACGTCCTGTTTCCGGGGTAAATGACTGCCCTGTTTCCAGGCTAACTGATCACCCTGTTTCCAGGATAACTGACTGCCATGTTTCCAGGGTAACTGACTGCCCAGTTTCCAGGGTAAATGACTGCCCTGTTTCCGGGGTAACTGACTGCCCTGTATCCAGGGTGACTGACCGCCCTGTTTCCGGGAAAACAGATCGCCCTGTTTCCGGGTAACTGATCACGCTGTTTCCAGGGAAACTAATCGCCCTGTTTCCGGGGTAACTGATCACCCTGTTTCCGGGGTAACTGACTGCCCTTTTTCCACGGTAACTGATCACCCTGTTTCCGGGATAACTGACTGCCCTGTTTACAGGGTAACTGACCGCCCTGTTTCCAGGGTAACTGACAGCCCTGTTTCCAGGGTAACTGATCACCCTGTTTCCGGGGTAAGTGACTGCCCTGTTTCCAGGGTAAATGACCTCCCTGATTCCGTGGTAACTGACTGCCCAGTTTCCGGGGTAACTGATCACCCTGTTTCCGGGATAACTGACTGCCCTTTTTCCAGGGTAACTGACTGCCCAGTTTCCAGGGTATCTGATCACCCTGTTTCCGGGATAACTGACCGCCCTGTTTCCGGGGTAACTGACCGCCCTGTTTCCAGGGTAACTGATCACCCTGTTTCCAGGGCAACTGACCGCCCTGTTTCCGGGGTAACTGACTGCCCTGTTTCCTGTGTTACTGTTCACCCTGTTTCCGGGGTAACTGATCACCCTGTTTCCGGGGTAACTGACTGCCCTGTTTCCAGGGTAACTGACCGCCCTGTTTCCGGGGTAACTGACTGCAATGTTTCCAGGGTAACAGTTCACCCTGTTTCCGGGGTAAATGACTGCCCTGTTTCCAGGGTAACTGACCGACCTGTTTCTAGGGTATTTGATCACCCTGTTTCCGGGATAACGCTGTCCGCTGTTTCCAGGGTAAAAAACTTCAATGTTTCTGGGGTAACTGACCGCCCTGTTTCCAGGATAACTGATCACCCTTTTTCCGGGGTAGCTGAGTAATCAGTTTCCAGGGTTACTGACCGCCCTGTTTCCGGGATAACTGACTGCCCTGTTTCCAGGGTAACTGACTGCCCAGTTTCCAGAGTAAATGATCACCCTGTTTCTGGGGTAACTGACTGCCCTGTTTCCAGGGTAACTGACTGCCCTGTTTCCAGGGTAACAGATCACCCTGTTTCCGGAATAACTGACTCCACTTTTTCCAATGTAACTGACTGCCCAGTTTCCAGGGTCTCTGATCACTCTGTTTCCGGGATAACTGACTGCCCTGTTTCTGGGGTAACTGACCGCCCTGTTTCCAGGGTAACTGATCACCCTGTTTCCAGGGCAACTGACCGCCCTGTTTCCAGGGTAACTGACTGCCCTGTTTTCTGTGTTACTGTTCGCCCTGTTTCCGGGGTAACTGATCACCCTGTTTCCGGGGTAACTGACTGCCCTGTTTCCAGGGTAACTGACCGTCCTGTTTCCGGGGTAACTGACTGCAATGTTTCCAGTGTAACAGTTCACCCTGTTTCCGGGGTAAATGACTGCCCTGTTTCCGGGGTAACTGACTGCCCTGTTTCCAGGGTAACTGACTGCCTAGTTTCCAGAGTAAATGATCACCCTGTTTCTGGGGTAACTGACTGCCCTGTTTCCAGGGTAACTGACTGCCCTGTTTCCAGGGTAACAGATCACCCTGATTCCGGAATAACTGACTCCACTTTTTCCAGGGTAACTGACTGCCCAGTTTCCAGGGTAACTGACTGCCCTGTTTCCGGGGTAACTGACCGCCCTGTTTCCAGGGTAACTGATCACCCTGTTTCCAGGGCAACTGACCTCCCTGTTTCCGGGGTAACTGACTGCCCTGTTTCCTGTGTTACTGTTCACCCTGTTGCCGGGGTAACTGATCACCCTGTTTCCGGGGTAACTGACTGCCCTGTTTCCAGGGTAACTGACTGCCCAGTTTCCAGAGTAAATGATCACCCTGTTTCTGGGGTAACTGACTGCCCTGTTTCCAGGGTAACTGACTGCCCTGTTTCCAGGGTAACAGATCACCCTGTTTCCGTAATAACTGACTCCACTTTTTCCAGGGTAACTGACTGCCCAGTTTCCAGGGTAACTGACTGCCATGTTTCCGGGGTAACTGACTGCCCTGTTTCCAGGGTAACTGACTGCCCTGTTTCCAGGGTAACAGATCACCCTGTTTCCGGAATAACTGACTCCACTTTTTCCAGGGTAACTGACTGCCCAGTTTCCAGGGTAACTGACTGCCCTGTTTCTGGGGTAACTGACTGCCCTGTTTCCAGGGTAAATGATCACCCTGTTTCCGGTATAACTGACTGCCCTGTTTCCGGGATAACTGACTGCCCTGTTTACAGGGTAACTGACTGCCCTGAATCCGGGGTAACTGACAGCCCAGTTTCCAGGGTAACTGATCACCCTGTTTCCAGGGTAACTGATCGCCCTGTTTCTGGGGTAATTAGCCGCCCTGTTTCCGGGGTAACTGAACGTCCTGTTTCCGGGGTAAATGACTGCCCTGTATCCAGGGTGACTGACCGCCCTGTTTCCGGAAAAACAGATCGCCCTGTTTCCGGGTAACTGATCACGCTGTTTCCAGGGAAACTAATCGCCCTGTTTCCGGGGTAACTGATCACCCTGTTTCCGGGGTAACTGACTGCCCTTTTTCCATGGTAACTGATCACCCTGTTTCCGGGATAACTGACTGCCCTGTTACCAGTGTAACTGATCACCCTGTTTCCGGGATAACTGACTGCCCTGTTTCCAGGCTAACTGATCACCCTGTTTCCGGGATAACTGACTGCCATGTTTCCAGGGTAACTGACTGCCCAGTTTCCAGGGTAAATGACTGCCCTGTTTCCGGGGTAACTGACTGCCCTGTATCCAGGGTGACTGACCGCCCTGTTTCCGGGAAAACAGATCGCCCTGTTTCCGGGTAACTGATCACGCTGTTTCCAGGGAAACTAATCGCCCTGTTTCCGGGGTAACTGATCACCCTGTTTCCGGGGTAACTGACTGCCCTTTTTCCACGGTAACTGATCACCCTGTTTCCGGGATAACTGACTGCCCTGTTTACAGGGTAACTGACCGCCCTGTTTCCAGGGTAACTGACAGCCCTGTTTCCAGGGTAACTGATCACCCTGTTTCCGGGGTAAGTGACTGCCCTGTTTCCAGGGTAAATGACCTCCCTGATTCCGTGGTAACTGACTGCCCAGTTTCCGGGGTAACTGATCACCCTGTTTCCGGGATAACTGACTGCCCTTTTTCCAGGGTAACTGACTGCCCAGTTTCCAGGGTATCTGATCACCCTGTTTCCGGGATAACTGACCGCCCTGTTTCCGGGGTAACTGACCGCCCTGTTTCCAGGGTAACTGATCACCCTGTTTCCAGGGCAACTGACCGCCCTGTTTCCGGGGTAACTGACTGCCCTGTTTCCTGTGTTACTGTTCACCCTGTTTCCGGGGTAACTGATCACCCTGTTTCCGGGGTAACTGACTGCCCTGTTTCCAGGGTAACTGACCGCCCTGTTTCCGGGGTAACTGACTGCAATGTTTCCAGGGTAACAGTTCACCCTGTTTCCGGGGTAAATGACTGCCCTGTTTCCAGGGTAACTGACCGACCTGTTTCTAGGGTATTTGATCACCCTGTTTCCGGGATAACGCTGTCCGCTGTTTCCAGGGTAAAAAACTTCAATGTTTCTGGGGTAACTGACCGCCCTGTTTCCAGGATAACTGATCACCCTTTTTCCGGGGTAGCTGAGTAATCAGTTTCCAGGGTTACTGACCGCCCTGTTTCCGGGATAACTGACTGCCCTGTTTCCAGGGTAACTGACTGCCCAGTTTCCAGAGTAAATGATCACCCTGTTTCTGGGGTAACTGACTGCCCTGTTTCCAGGGTAACTGACTGCCCTGTTTCCAGGGTAACAGATCACCCTGTTTCCGGAATAACTGACTCCACTTTTTCCAGGGTAACTGACTGCCCAGTTTCCAGGGTCTCTGATCACTCTGTTTCCGGGATAACTGACTGCCCTGTTTCCAGGGTAACTGATCACCCTGTTTCCAGGGCAACTGACCGCCCTGTTTCCGGGGTAACTGACTGCCCTGTTTTCTGTGATACTGTTCGCCCTGTTTCCGGGGTAACTGATCACCCTGTTTCCGGGGTAACTGACTGCCCTGTTTCCAGGGTAACTGACCGTCCTGTTTCCGGGGTAACTGACTGCAATGTTTCCAGTGTAACAGTTCACCCTGTTTCCGGGGTAAATGACTGCCCTGTTTCCAGGGTAACTGACCGACCTGTTTCTAGGGTAACTGATCACCCTGTTTCCGGGATAACGCTGTCCGCTGTTTCCAGGGTAAAAAACTTCACTGTTTCTGGGGTAACTGACCGCCCTGTTTCCAGGATAACTGATCACCCTTTTTCCGGGGTAGCTGAGTAATCTGTTTCCAGGGTTACTGACCGCCCTGTTTCCGGGGTAACTGACTGCCCTGTTTCCAGGGTAACTGACTGCCCAGTTTCCAGAGTAAATGATCACCCTGTTTCTGGGGTAACTGACTGCCCTGTTTCCAGGGTAACTGACTGCCCTGTTTCCAGGGTAACAGATCACCCTGTTTCCGGAATAACTGACTCCACTTTTTCCAGGGTAACTGACTGCCCAGTTTCCAGGGTAACTGACTGCCCTGTTTCCGGGGTAACTGACCGCCCTGTTTCCAGGGTAACTGATCACCCTGTTTCCAGGGCAACTGACCGCCCTGTTTCCGGGGTAACTGACTGCCCTGTTTCCTGTGTTACTGTTCACCCTGTTTCCGGGGTAACTGATCACCCTGTTTCCGGGGTAACTGACTGCCCTGTTTCCAGGGTAACTGACCGCCCTGTTTCCGGGGTAACTGACTGCAATGTTTCCAGGGTAACAGTTCACCCTGTTTCCGGGGTAAATGACTGCCCTGTTTCCAGGGTAACTGACCGACCTGTTTCTAGGGTAACTGATCACCCTGTTTCTGGGATAACGCTGTCCGCTGTTTCCAGGGTAAAAAACTTCACTGTTTCTGGGGTAACTGACCGCCCTGTTTCCAGGATAACTGATCAACCTTTTTCCGGGGCAGCTGAGTAATCTGTTTCCAGGGTTACTGACCGCCCTGTTTCCGGGGTAACTGACTGCCCTGTTTCCAGGGTAACTGACTGCCCAGTTTCCAGAGTAAATGATCACCCTGTTTCTGGGGTAACTGACTGCCTTGTTTCCAGGGTAACTGACTGCCCTGTTTCCAGGATAACAGATCACCCTGTTTCCGGAATAACTGACTCCACTTTTTCCAGGGTAACTGACTGCCCAGTTTCCAGGGTAACTGACTGCCATGTTTCCGGGGTAACTGACTGCCCTGTTTCCAGGGTAACTGATCACCCTGTTTCCGGTATAACTGACTGCCCTGTTTCCGGGATAACTGACTGCCCTTTTTCCAGGGTAACTGACTGCCCTGTTTCCGGGGTAACTGACAGCCCAGTTTCCAGGGTAACTGATCACCCTGTTTCCAGGGTAACTGATCGCCCTGTTTCTGGGGTAATTAGCCGCCCTGTTTCCGGGGTAACTGAACGTCCTGTTTCCAGGGTAACTGACTGCCCTGTATCCAGGGTGACTGACCGCCCTGTTTCCAGGGTAACTGATCACCCTGTTTCCGGTATAACTGACTGCCCTGTTTCCGGGATAACTGACTGCCCTGTTTCCAGGGTAACTGACTGCCCTGTTTCCGGGGTAACTGATCACCCTGTTTCCAGGGTAACTGATCGCCCTGTTTCCGGGGTAATTAGCCGCCCTGTTTCCGGGGTAACTGACTGCCCTGTATCCAGGGTGACTGACCGCCCTGTTTCCGGGAAAACAGATCGCCCTGTTTCCGGGTAACTGATCACGCTGTCTCCAGGGAAACTAATCGCCCTGTTTCAGGGGTAACTGATCAACCTGTTTCCGTGATAACTGACTGCCCTGTTTCCAGGTTAACTAACCGCCCTGTTTCCAGGGTAACTGACTGCCCTTTTTCCAGGATAACTGACTGCCCTGTCTCCAGTGTAACTGATCACCCTGTTTCCGGGATAACTGACTGCCCTGTTTCCAGGGTAACTGATCACCCTGTTTCCGGGATAACTGACTGCCCTGTTTCCGGGGTAACTGACCGCCCTGTTTCCAGGGTAACAGTTCGCCCTGTTTCCGGGGTAAATGACTGCCCTGTTTCCATGGTAACTGATCTCCCTGTTTCCGGGGTAAATGACCGCCCTGTTTCCAGGATAACTGACCGCCCTATTTCCAGGGTAACTGACTGCCCTGTTTCCAGGGTAACTGACTGCCCAGTTTCCAGAGTAAATGATCACCCTGTTTCTGGGGTAACTGACTGCCCTGTTTCCAGGGTAACTGACTGTCCTGTTTCCAGGGTAACAGATCACCCTGTTTCCGGAATAACTGACTCCACTTTTTCCAGGGTAACTGAATGCCCAGTTTCCACGGTAACTGACTGCCCTGTTTCCGGGGTAACTGACTGCCCTGTTTCCAGGGTAACTGATCACCCTGCTTCCGGTATAACTGACTGCCCTGTTTCCGGGATAACTGACTGCCCTGTTTCCAGGGTAACTGACTGCCCTGTTTCCGGGGTAACTGACAGCCCAGTTTCCAGGGTAACTGATCACCCTGTTTCCAGGGTAACTGATCGCCCTGTTTCTGGGGTAATTAGCCGCCCTGTTTCCGGGTTAACTGAACGTCCTGTTTCCGGGGTAACTGACTGCCCTGTATCCAGGGTGACTGACCGCCCTGTTTCCGGGAAAACAGATCGCCCTGTTTCCGGGTAACTGATCACGCTGTTTCCGGGGAAACTAATCGCCATGTTTCCGGGGTAACTGATCACCCTGTTTCCGGGGTAACTGACTGCCCTTTTTCCATGGTAACTGATCACCCTGTTTCCGGGATAACTGACTGCCCTGTTTACAGGTTAACTGACCGCCCTGTTTCCAGGGTAACTGACTGCCCTGTTTCCAGGGTAACTGATCAACCTGTTTCCGTGATAACTGACTGCCCTGTTTCCAGGTTAACTAAGCGCCCTGTTTCCAGGGTAACTGACTGCCCTTTTTCCAGGATAACTGACTGCCCTGTTACCAGTGTAACTGATCACCCTGTTTCCGGGATAACTGACTGCCCTGTTTCCAGGCTAACTGATCACCCTGTTTCCGGGATAACTGACTGCCATGTTTCCAGGGTAACTGACTGCCCAGTTTCCAGGGTAAATGACTGCCCTGTTTCCGGGGTAACTGACTGCCCTGTTTCCAGGGTAACTGATCACCCTGTTTCCAGGGTAACTGATCGCCCTGTTTCTGGGGTAATTAGCCGCCCTGTTTCCGGGGTAACTGACTGCCCTGTATCCAGGGTGACTGACCGCCCTGTTTCCGGGAAAACAGATCGCCCTGTTTCCGGGTAACTGATCACGCTGTTTCCAGGGAAACTAATCGCCCTGTTACCGGGGTAACTGATCACCCTGTTTCCGGGGTAACTGACTGCCCTTTTTCCACGGTAACTGATCAACCTGTTTCCGTGATAACTGACTGCCCTGTTTCCAGGTTAACTAACCGCCCTGTTTCCAGGGTAACTGACTGCCCTTTTTCCAGGATAACTGACTGCCCTGTTTCCAGTGTAACTGATCACCTGTTTCCGGGATAACTGACTGCCCTGTTTCCAGGGTAACTGATCACCCTGTTTCCGGGATAACTGACTGCCCTGTTTCCGGGGTAACTGACCGCCCTGTTTCCAGGGTAACTGATCACCCTGCCTCCAGGGTAACTGATCACCCTGTTTCCGGGGTAACTGACGGCCCTGTTTCCAGGGTAACTGATCACACTGATTCCAGGATAACTGACCGCCCTATTTCCATGGTAACTGACTGCCCTGTTACCCGGGTAACGGAACAGCCTGTTTCCGGGATAACTGACTGCCCTGTTTCCATGTTAACTAACCGCCCTGTTTCCGGGATAACTGACCGCCCTGTTTCCGGGATAACTGACTGCCCTCTTTCCAGGGCAACTGAGCGCCCTGTTTCCGGGGTAACTGACCGCCCTGTTTCCAGGATAACTGACTGCCCTGTTTCCAGGGTAACTGATCTCCCTGTTTCCTGGCTAACTAACCGCCCTGTTTCCGGGGTAACTGACCGCCCAGTTTCCAGGATAACTGACTGCCCTGTTTCCATTTTAACTGACTGCCCTGTTTCCGGGGTAACTGACTGCCCTGTTTCCAGGGTAACTGACCGCCCTGTTTCCGGTGTAACTGATCTCCCTGTTTCCGGGGTAAATGACCGCCCTGTTTCCAGGATAACTGACCGCCCTATTTCCGGGGTAACTGACCGCCCTGTTTCCAGGATAACTGATCACCCTGTTTCCAGGGTAAATGACTGCCCTGTTTCCACGGTAAATGACCGCCCCGTTTCCGGGGTAACTGACTGTCCCTGTTTCCAGGATAACTGACTGCCCTGTTTCCCGGGTAACTTTTCACGCTGTTTCCGGGATAACTGACAGCCCTGTTTCCAGGGTATCTGATCTCCCTGTTTCCGGGATAACTGACTGCCCTGTTTCCGGGGTAACTGACCACCCTGTTTCCAGGGTAACTGATCACCCTGTTTCCAGGGCAACTGACCACCCTGTTTCCGGGGTAACTGACTGCCCTGTTTCCTGTGTTACTGTTCACCCTGTTTCCGGGGTAACTGATCACCCTTTTTCCGGGGCAACTGACTGCCCTGTTTCCAGGGTAACTGACCGCCCTGTTTCTGGGGTAACTGACTGCAATGTTTCCAGGGTAACAGTTCACCCTGTTTCCGGGGTAAATGACTGCCCTGTTTCCAGGGTAACTGACCGACCTGTTTCCAGGGTAAGAGACACCCCTGTTTCCAGGGTAACTGACTGCCCTGTTTCCAGGGTAACTGATCACCCTGTTTCCGGGATAACGCTCTCCGCTGTTTCCAGGGTAAAAAACTGCACCGTTTCCGGGGTAACTGACCGCCCTGTTTCCAGGATAACTGATCACCCTGTTTCCGGGGTAGCTGAGTAATCTGTTTCCAGGGTTACTGACTGCCCTGTTTCCGGGGTAACTGACTGCCCTGTTTCCAGGGTAACTGACTGCCCATTTTCCAGGGTAACTGATCACCCTGTTTCTGGGGTAACTGACTGCCCAGTTTCCAGGGTAACTGATCACCCTGTTTCCGGGATAACTGTCTCCCCTGTTTCCGGGATAACTGACTGCCCTGTTTCCGGGATAACTGACTGCCCTGTTTCCAGGGCAACTGACTGCCCTGTTTCCAGGATAACTGATCACCCTGTTTCCGGGGTAACTGACTGAACTGTTTCCAGGGTTACTGACCGCCCTGTTTCCGGGGTAAGTGACTGCCCTGTATCCGGGGTAACAGACCGCCCTGTTTCCAGGATAACTGATCACCCTGTTTCCAGGATAACTGACTGCCCTGTTTCCAGGATAACTGACAGCCCTGTTTCCAGGGTAACTGACTGCCCTGTTTCCAGGGTAACTGACCGCCCAGTTTCTGGGTTAACTGATCTCCCTCTTTCCGTGGTAACTCACCGCCCTGTTTCCAGGATAACTGACCGCCCTATTTCCGGGTTAAATGACCGCACTGTTTCCAGGATAACTGTCTGCCCTGTTTTCAGGATAACTGACTGCCCTGTTTCCATGGTCACTGACTGCCCTGTTTCCAGGGTAACTGACTGCCCAGTTTCCTGGGTAACTGATCACCCTGTTTCCCGGATAACTGACTGCCCTGTTTCCAGGATAACTGACTGCCCAGTTTCCTGGGTAACTGATCACCCTGTTTCCAGGATAACTGACCGCCCTGTTGCCAGGGTAACTGATCAACCTGTTTCCGGGATAACTGTCTCCCCTGTTTCCGGGATAACTGACTGCCCTGTTTCCGGGATAACTGACTACCCTGTTTCCTGGGCAACTGACTGCCCTGTTTCCAGGATAACTGATCACCCTGTTTCCAGGGTAACTGGCTGAACTGTTTCCAGGGTTACTGACCGCCCTGTTTCCGGGGTAAGTGACTGCCCTGTTTCCGGGGTAACAGACCGCCCTGTTTCCAGGATAACTGATCACCCTGTTTCCAGGATAACTGGCAGCCCTATTTCTGGGCAACTGACCGCCCTGTTTCCAGGATAACTGACTGCCCTGTTTCCAGGATAACTGACAGCCCTGTTTCCAGGGTAACTGACTGCCCTGTTTCCAGGGTAACTGACCGCCCAGTTTCTGGGTTAACTGATCTCCCTCTTTCCGTGGTAACTCACCGCCCTGTTTCCAGGATAACTGACCGCCCTATTTCCGGGTTAAATGACCGCACTGTTTCCAGGATAACTGTCTGCCCTGTTTTCAGGATAACTGACTGCCCTGTTTCCATGGTCACTGACTGCCCTGTTTCCAGGGTAACTGACTGCCCAGTTTCCTGGGTAACTGATCACCCTGTTTCCAGGATAACTGACTGCCCTGTTTCCAGGATAACTGACTGCCCAGTTTCCTGGGTAACTGATCACCCTGTTTCCAGGATAACTGACCGCCCTGTTGCCAGGATAACTGTCTGCCATGTTTCCAGGATAACTGACTGCACTGTTTCCATGGTAACTGACTGCCCTGTTTCCAGGATAACTGACTGCCCTGTTTCCAGGGTAACTGGCCGCCCTGTTTCCAGGGTAACTGACTGCCCAGTTTCCAAAGTAACTGATCACCCTGTTTCCGGGATAACTGACTGCCCGGTTTCCAGTATACCTGACTGCCCTGTTTCCAGGGTAACTGACTGCCCAGTTTCCAGGGTAACTGATCACCCTGTTTCCGGAATAACTGACTGCCCTGTTTCCAGGGTAACTGACTGCCCTGTTTCCGGGGTAAATGACCGCCCTGTTTCCAGGATAACTGACCGCCCTATTTCCGGGGTAACTGACCGCCCTGTTTCCAGGATAACTGATCACCCTGTTTCCAGGGTAAATGACTGCCCTGTTTCCACGGTAAATGACCGCCCCGTTTCCGGGGTAACTGACTGTCCCTGTTTCCAGGATAACTGACTGCCCTGTTTCCCGGGTAACTGATCACGCTGTTTCCGGGATAACTGACAGCCCTGTTTCCATGGTATCTGATCACCCTGTTTTCGGGATAACTGACTGCCCTGTTTCCGGGGTAACTGACCGCCCTGTTTCCAGGGTAACTGATCACCCTGTTTCCAGGGCAACTGACCACCCTGTTTCCGGGGTAACTGACTGCCCTGTTTCCTGTGTTACTGTTCACCCTGTTTCCGGGGTAACTGATCACCCTTTTTCCGGGGCAACTGACTGCCCTGTTTCCAGGGTAACTGACCGCCCTGTTTCTGGGGTAACTGACTGCAATGTTTCCAGGGTAACAGTTCACCCTGTTTCCGGGGTAAATGACTGCACTGTTTCCAGGGTAACTGACCGACCTGTTTCCGGGGTAACTGACACCCCTGTTTCCAGGGTAACTGACTGCCCTGTTTCCAGGGTAACTGATCACCCTGTTTCCGGGATAACGCTCTCCGCTGTTTCCAGGGTAAAAAACTGCACCGTCTCTGGGGTAACTGACCGCCCTGTTTCCAGGATAACTGATCACCCTGTTTCCGGGGTAGCTGAGTAATCTGTTTCCAGGGTTACTGACCGCCCTGTTTCCGGGGTAACTGACTGCCCTGTTTCCAGGGTCACTGACTGCCCAGTTTCCAGGGTAACTGATCACCCTGTTTCCGGGATAACTGTCTCCCCTGTTTCCAGGGTAACTGACTGCCCAGTTTCCAGGGTAACTGATCACACTGTTTCTGGGATAACTGACTGCCCTGTTTCCGGGATAACTGACTGCCCTGTTTCCAGGGCAACTGACTGCCCTGTTTCCAGGATAACTGATCACCCTGTTTCCGGGGTAACTGACTGAACTGTTTCCAGGGTTACTGACCGCCCTGTATCCGGGGTAAGTGACTGCCCTGTTTCCGGGGTAACTGACCGCCCTGTTTCCAGGATAACTGATCACCCTGTTTCCAGGATAACTGGCAGCCCTATTTCTGGGCAACTGACCGCCCTGTTTCCAGGATAACTGACTGCCCTGTTTCCAGGATAACTGACAGCCCTGTTTCCAGGGTAACTGACTGCCCTGTTTCCAGGGTAACTGACCGCCCAGTTTCTGGGTTAACTGATCTCCCTCTTTCCGTGGGAACTGACCGCCCTGTTTCCAGGATAACTGACCGCCCTATTTCCAGGTTAAATGACCGCACTGTTTCCAGGATAACTGTCTGCCCTGTTTTCAGGATAACTGACTGCCCTGTTTCCATGGTCACTGACTGCCCTGTTTCCAGGGTAACTGACTGCCCAGTTTCCTGGGCAACTGATCACCCTGTTTCCAGGATAACTGACTGCCCTGTTTCCAGGATAACTGACTGCCCAGTTTCCTGGGTAACTGATCACCCTGTTTCCAGGATAACTGACCGCCCTGTTGCCAGGATAACTGTCTGCCATGTTTCCAGGATAACTGACTGCACTGTTTCCATGGTAAGTGACTGCCCTGTTTCCAGGATAACTGACTGCCCTGTTTCCAGGGTAACTGACCGCCCTGTTTCCAGGGTAACTGACTGCCCAGTTTCCAAAGTAACTGATCACCCTGTTTCCGGGATAACTGACTGCCCGGTTTCCGGTATACCTGACTGCCCTGTTTCCAGGGTAACTGACTGCCCAGTTTCCAGGGTAACTGATCACCCTGTTTCCGGAATAACTGACTGCCCTGTTTCCAGGGTAACTGACTGCCCAGTTTCCAGGGTAACTGATCAACCTGTTTCCAGGGCAACTGACCGCCCTGTTTCCGGGATAACTGACCGCCCTGTTTCCATGCTAACTGATCACTCTGTTTCCGGAATAACTGACTGCCCTGTTTCCAGGGTAACTGACTGCCCTGTTTCGAGGGTAACTGACTGCCCAGTTTCCAGGGTAACTGATCAATCTGTTTCCAGGGCAACTGACCGCCCTGTTTCCGGGGTAACTGACCGCCCTGTTTCCAGGATAACTGACTGCCCTGTTTCCAGGGTAACAGATCTCCCTGTTTCCTGGCTAACTAACCGCCCTGTTTCCGGGGTAACTGACCGCCCAGTCTCCAGGATAACTGACTGCCCTGTTTCCAAGGTGACTGGTTGCCCTGTTTCCAGGGTAACTGACTGCCCAGTTTCCGGGGTAACTGACTGCCCTGTTTCCAGGGTAACTGATCATCCTGTTTCCGGGGTAAGTGACTGCCCTGTTTCCAGGGTAAATGACCTCCCTGTTTCCGTGGTAACTGACTGCCCAGTTTCCGGGGTAACTGATCACCCTGTTTTCGGGATAACTGACTGCCCTTTTTCCATGGTATCTGACTGCCCAGTTTCCAGGGTATCTGATCACCCTGTTTCCGGGATAACTGACTGCCCTGTTTCCGGGGTAACTGACCACCCTGTTTCCAGGGTAACTGATCACCCTGTTTCCAGGGCAACTGACGCCCTGTTTCCGGGGTAACTGACTGCCCTGTTTCCTGTGTTACTGTTCACCCTGTTTCCGGGGTAACTGATCACCCTGTTTCCGGGGTAACTGACTGCCCTGTTTCCAGGGTAACTGACCGCCCTGTTTCCGGGGTAACTGACTGCAATGTTTCCAGGGTAACAGTTCACCCTGTTTCCGGGGTAAATGACTGACCTGCTTCCAGGGTAACTGACCGACCTGTTTCCGGGGTAACTGACAGCCCTGTTTCCAGGGTAACTGACTGCCCTGTTTCCAGGGTAACTGATCACCCTGTTTCCGGGATAACTGACTGAACTGTTTCCAGGATAACTGATCACCCTTTTTCCGGGGTAGCTGAGTAATCTGTTTCCAGGGTTACTGAACGCCCTGTTTCCAGGGTAACTGATCACCCTGTTTCCGGGGTAACTGACTGCCCTGTTTCCAGGGTAACTGACCGCCCTGTTTCCGGGGTAACTGACTGC
Organism: Heterodontus francisci; assembly: GCF_036365525.1. Lineage (NCBI taxonomy): Eukaryota > Metazoa > Chordata > Chondrichthyes > Heterodontiformes > Heterodontidae > Heterodontus > Heterodontus francisci. The sequence continues at coordinate 2,668,999 of NW_027140908.1, read as the reverse complement.
AATGTTTCCAGGGTAACAGTTCACCCTGTTTCCGGGGTAAATGACTGCCCTGCTTCCAGGGTAACTGACCGACCTGTTTCTCAGGTAACTGATCACCCTGTTTCCGGGATAACGCTGTCCGCTGTTTCCAGGGTAAAAAACTTCACTGTTTCTGGGGTAACTGACCGCCCTGTTTCCAGGATAACTGATCACCCTTTTTCCGGGGTAGCTGAGTAATCTGTTTCCAGGGTTACTGACCGCCCTGTTTCCGGGGTAACTGACTGCCCTGTTTCCAGGGTAACTGACTGTCCAGTTTCCAGAGTAAATGATCACCCTGTTTCTGGGGTAACTGACTGCCCTGTTTCCAGGGTAACTGACTGCCCTGTTTCCAGGGTAACAGATCACCCTGTTTCCGGAATAACTGACTCCACTTTTTCCAGGGTAACTGACTGCCCAGTTTCCAGGGTAACTGACTGCCCTGTTTCCGGGGTAACTGACTGCCCTGTTTCCAGGGTAACTGATCACCCTGTTTCCGGTATAACTGACTGCCCTGTTTCCGGGATAACTGACTGCCCTGTTTCCAGGGTAACTGACTGCCCTGTTTCCGGGGTAACTGACAGCCCAGTTTCCAGGGTAACTGATCACCCTGTTTCCAGGGTAACTGATCGACCTGTTTCTGGGGTAATTAGCTGCCCTGTTTCCGGGGTAACTGAACGTCCTGTTTCCGGGGTAACTGACTGCCCTGTATCCAGGGTGACTGACCGCCCTGTTTCCGGGAAAACAGATCGCCCTGTTTCCGGGTAACTGATCACGCTGTTTCCGGGGAAACTAATCGCCCTGTTTCCGGGGTAACTGATCACCCTGTTTCCAGGGTAACTGACTGCCCTTTTTCCATGGCAACTGATCACCCTGTTTCCGGGATAACTGACTGCCCTGTTTACAGGGTAACTGACCGCCCTGTTTCCAGGGTAACTGACTGCCCTGTTTCCAGGGTAACTGATCAACCTGTTTCCGTGATAACTGACTGCCCTGTTTCCAGGTTAACTAACTGCCCTGTTACCAGTGTAACTGATCACCCTGTTTCCGGGATAACTGACTGCCCTGTTTCCAGGCTAACTGATCACCCTGTTTCCGGGATAACTGACTGCCATGTTTCCAGGGTAACTGACTGCCCAGTTTCCAGGGTAACTGACTGCCCTGTTTCCGGGGTAACTGACTGCCCTGTTTCCAGGGTAACTGATCACCCTGTTTCCGGTATAACTGACTGCCCTGTTTCCGGGATAACTGACTGCACTGTTTCCAGGGTAACTGATCACCCTGTTTCCAGGGCAACTGACCACCCTGTTTCCGTGGTAACTGACTGCCCTGTTTCCTGTGTTACTGTTCACCCTGTTTCCGGGGTAACTGATCACCCTTTTTCCGGGGCAACTGACTGCCCTGTTTCCAGGGTAACTGACCGCCCTGTTTCTGGGGTAACTGACTGCAATGTTTCCAGGGTAACAGTTCACCCTGTTTCCGGGGTAAATGACTGCACTGTTTCCAGGGTAACTGACCGACCTGTTTCCGGGGTAACTGACAGCCCTGTTTCCAGGGTAACTGACTGCCCTGTTTCCAGGGTAACTGATCACCCTGTTTCCGGGATAACGCTCTCCGCTGTTTCCAGGGTAAAAAACTGCACCGTTTCCGGGGTAACTGACCGCCCTGTTTCCAGGATAACTGATCACCCTGTTTCCGGGGTAGCTGAGTAATCTGTTTCCAGGGTTACTGACCGCCCTGTTTCCGGGGTAACTGACTGCCCTGTTTCCAGGGTAACTGACTGCCCATTTTCCAGGGTAACTGATCACCCTGTTTCTGGGGTAACTGACTGCCCTGTTTCCAGGGTCACTGACTGCCCAGTTTCCAGGGTAACTGATCACCCTGTTTCCGGGATAACTGTCTCCCCTGTTTCCAGAGTAACTGACTGCCCAGTTTCCAGGGTAACTGATCACCCTGTTTCCGGGATAACTGACTGCCCTGTTTCCGGGATAACTGACTGCCCTGTTTCCAGGGCAACTGACTGCCCTGTTTCCAGGATAACTGATCACCCTGTTTCCGGGGTAACTGACTGAACTGTTTCCAGGGTTACTGACCGCCCTGTATCCGGGGTAAGTGACTGCCCTGTTTCCGGGGTAACTGACCGCCCTGTTTCCAGGATAACTGATCACCCTGTTTCCAGGATAACTGGCAGCCCTATTTCTGGGCAACTGACCGCCCTGTTTCCAGGATAACTGACTGCCCTGTTTCCAGGATAACTGACAGCCCTGTTTCCAGGGTAACTGACTGCCCTGTTTCCAGGGTAACTGACCGCCCAGTTTCTGGGTTAACTGATCTCCCTCTTTCCCTGGTAACTGACCGCCCTGTTTCCAGGATAACTGACCGCCCTATTTCCGGGTTAAATGACCGCACTGTTTCCAGGATAACTGTCTGCCCTGTTTTCAGGATAACTGACTGCCCTGTTTCCATGGTCGCTGACTGCCCTGTTTCCAGGGTAACTGACTGCCCAGTTTCCTGGGTAACTGATCACCCTGTTTCCAGGATAACTGACTGCTCTGTTTCCAGGATAACTGACTGCCCAGTTTCCTGGGTAACTGATCACCCTGTTTCCAGGATAACTGACCGCCCTGTTGCCAGGATAACTGTCTGCCATGTTTCCAGGATAACTGACTGCACTGTTTCCATGGTAAGTGACTGCCCTGTTTCCAGGATGACTGACTGCCCTGTTTCCAGGGTAACTGACCGCCCTGTTTCCAGGGTAACTGACTGCCCAGTTTCCAAAGTAACTGATCACCCTGTTTCCGGGATAACTGACTGCCCGGTTTCCGGTATACCTGACTGCCCTGTTTCCAGGGTAACTGACTGCCCAGTTTCCAGGGTAACTGATCACCCTGTTTCCGGAATAACTGACTGCCCTGTTTCCAGGGTAACTGACTGCCCTGTTTCCAGGGTAACTGACTGCCCAGTTTCCAGGGTAACTGATCAACCTGTTTCCATGGTAACTGATCGCCCTGTTTCTAGGGTAACTGATCACCCTGTTTCCGGGATAACGCTGTCCGCTGTTTCCAGGGTAAAAAACTTCACTGTTTCTGGGGTAACTGACCGCCCTGTTTCCAGGATAACTGATCACCCTTTTTCCGGGGTAGCTGAGTAATCTGTTTCCAGGGTTACTGAACGCCCTGTTTCCGGGGTAACTGACTGCCCTGTTTCCAGGGTAACTGACTGTCCAGTTTCCAGAGTAAATGATCACCCTGTTTCTGGGGTAACTGACTGCCCTGTTTCCAGGGTAACTGACTGCCCTGTTTCCAGGGTAACAGATCACCCTGTTTCCGGAATAACTGACACCACTTTTTCCAGGGTAACTGACTGCCCAGTTTCCAGGGTAACTGACTGCCCTGTTTCCGGGGTAACTGACTGCCCTGTTTCCAGGGTAACTGATCACCCTGTTTCCGGTATAACTGACTGCCCTGTTTCCGGGATAACTGACTGCCCTGTTTCCAGGGTAACTGACTGCCCTGTTTCCGGGGTAACTGACAGCCCTGTTTCCAGGGTAACTGATCGACCTGTTTCTGGGGTAATTAGCTGCCCTGTTTCCGGGGTAACTGAACGTCCTGTTTCCGGGGTAACTGACTGCCCTGTATCCAGGGTGACTGACCGCCCTGTTTCCGGGAAAACAGATCGCCCTGTTTCCGGGTAACTGATCACGCTGTTTCCGGGGAAACTAATCGCCCTGTTTCCGGGGTAACTGATCACCCTGTTTCCGGGGTAACAACTGCCCTTTTTCCATGGCAACTGATCACCCTGTTTCCGGGATAACTGACTGCCCTGTTTACAGGGTAACTGACCGCCCTGTTTCCAGGGTAACTGACTGCCCTGTTTCCAGGGTAACTGATCAACCTGTTTCCGTGATAACTGTCTGCCCTGTTTCCAGGTTAACTAACTGCCCTGTTACCAGTGTAACTGATCACCCTGTTTCCGCGATAACTGACTGCCCTGTTTCCAGGCTAACTGATCACCCTGTTTCCGGGATAACTGACTGCCATGTTTCCAGGGTAACTGACTGCCCAGTTTCCAGGGTAACTGACTGCCCTGTTTCCGGGGTAACTGACTGCCCTGTTTCCAGGGTAACTGATCACCCTGTTTCCGGTAAAACTGACTGCCCTGTTTCCGGGATAACTGACTGCCCTGTTTCCAGGGTAACTGATCACCCTGTTTCCAGGGCAACTGACCACCCTGTTTCCGGGGTAACTGATCACCCTGTTTCCTGTGTTACTGTTCACCCTGTTTCCGGGGTAACTGATCACCCTTTTTCCGGGGCAACTGACTGCCCTGTTTCCAGGGTAACTGACCGCCCTGTTTCTGGGGTAACTGACTGCAATGTTTCCAGGGTAACAGTTCACCCTGTTTCCGGGGTAAATGACTGCACTGTTTCCAGGGTAACTGACCGACCTGTTTCCGGGGTAACTAACAGCCCTGTTTCCAGGGTAACTGACTGCCCTGTTTCCAGGGTAACTGATCACCCTGTTTCCGGGATAACGCTCTCCGCTGTTTCCAGGGTAAAAAACTGCACCGTTTCCGGGGTAACTGACCGCCCTGTTTCCAGGATAACTGATCACACTGTTTCCGGGGGAGCTGAGTAATCTGTTTCTAGGGTTACTGACCGCCCTGTTTCCGGGGTAACTGACTGCCCTGTTTCCAGGGTAACTGACTGCCCATTTTCCAGGGTAACTGATCACCCTGTTTCTGGGGTAACTGACTGCCCTGTTTCCAGGGTCACTGACTGCCCAGTTTCCAGGGTAACTGATCACCCTGTTTCCGGGATAACTGTCTCCCCTGTTTCCAGGGTAACTGACTGCCCAGTTTCCAGGGTAACTGATCACCCTGTTTCCGGGATAACTGACTGCCCTGTTTCCGGGATAACTGACTGCCCTGTTTCCAGGGCAACTGACTGCCCTGTTTCCAGGATAACTGATCACCCTGTTTCCGGGGTAACTGACTGAACTGTTTCCAGGGTTACTGACCGCCCTGTATCTGGGGTAAGTGACTGCCCTGATTCCGGGGTAACTGACCGCCCTGTTTCCAGGATAACTGATCACCCTGTTTCCAGGATAACTGGCAGCCCTATTTCTGGGCAACTGACCGCCCTGTTTCCAGGATAAGTGACTGCCCTGTTTCCAGGATAACTGACAGCCCTGTTTCCAGGGTAACTGACTGCCCTGTTTCCAGGGTAACTGACCGCCCAGTTTCTGGGTTAACTGATCTCCCTCTTTCCATGGTAACTGACCGCCCTGTTTCCAGGATAACTGACCGCCCTATTTCCGGGTTAAATGACCGCACTGTTTCCAGGATAACTGTCTGCCCTGTTTTCAGGATAACTGACTGCCCTGTTTCCATGGTCACTGACTGCCCTGTTTCCAGGGTAACTGACTGCCCAGTTTCCTGGGTAACTGATCACCCTGTTTCCAGGATAACTGACTGCCCTGTTTCCAGGATAACTGACTGCCCAGTTTCCTGGGTAACTGATCACCCTGTTTCCAGGATAACTGACCGCCCTGTTGCCAGGATAACTGTCTGCCATGTTTCCAGGATAACTGACTGCACTGTTTCCATGGTAAGTGACTGCCCTGTTTCCAGGATAACTGACTGCCCTGTTTCCAGGGTAACTGACCGCCCTGTTTCCAGGGTAACTGACTGCCCAGTTTCCAAAGTAACTGATCACCCTGTTTCCGGGATAACTGACTGCCCGGTTTCCGGTATACCTGACTGCCCTGTTTCCAGGGTAACTGACTGCCCAGTTTCCAGGGTAACTGATCACCCTGTTTCCGGAATAACTGACTGCCCTGCTTCCAGGGTAACTGACTGCCCTGTTTCCAGGGTAACTGACTGCCCAGTTTCCAGGGTAACTGAACAACCTGTTTCCAGGGCAACTGACCGCCCTGTTTCCGGGATAACTGACCGCCCTGTTTCCATGCTAACTGATCACTCTGTTTCCGGAATAACAGACTGCCCTGTTTCCAGGGTAACTGACTGCCCTGTTTCGAGGGTAACTGACTGCCCAGTTTCCAGGGTAACTGATCAACCTGTTTCCAGGGCAACTGACCGCCCTGTTTCCGGGGTAACTGACCGCCCTGTTTCCAGGATAACTGACTGCCCTGTTTCCAGGGTAACAGATCTCCCTGTTTCCTGGCTAACTAACCGCCCTGTTTCCGAGGTAACTGACCGCCCAGTTTCCAGGATAACTGACTGCCCTGTTTCCAAGGTGACTGGTTGCCCTGTTTCCAGGGTAACTGACTGCCCAGTTTCCGGGGTAACTGACTGCCCTGTTTCCAGGGTAACTGATCACCCTGTTTCCGGGGTAAGTGACTGCCCTGTTTCCAGGGTAAATGACCTCCCTGTTTCCGTGGTAACTGACTGCCCAGTTTCCGGGGTAACTGATCACCCTGTTTTCGGGATAACTGACTGCCCTTTTTCCAGGGTAACTGACTGCCCAGTTTCCAGGGTATCTGATCACCCTGTTTCCGGGATAACTGACTGCCCTGTTTCCGGGGTAACTGACCGCCCTGTTTCCAGGGTAACTGATCACCCTGTTTCCAGGGCAACTGACCGCCCTGTTTCCGGGGTAACTGACTGCCCTGTTTCCTGTGTTACTGTTCACCCTGTTTCCGGGGAAACTGATCACCCTGTTTCCGGGGTAACTGACTGCCCTGTTTCCAGGGTAACTGACCGCCCTGTTTCCGGGGTAACTGACTGCAATGTTTCCAGGGTAACAGTTCACACTGTTTCCGGGGTAAATGACTGCCCTGCTTCCAGGGTAACTGACCGACCTGTTTCTAGGGTAACTGATCACCCTGTTTCCGAGATAACGCTGTCCGCTGTTTCCAGGGTAAAAAACTTCACTGTTTCTGGGGTAACTGACCGCCCTGTTTCCAGGATAACTGATCACCCTTTTTCCGGGGTAGCTGAGTAATCTGTTTCCAGGGTTACTGAACGCCCTGTTTCCGGGGTAACTGACTGCCATGTTTCCAGGGTAACTGACTGTCCAGTTTCCAGAGTAAATGATCACCCTGTTTCTGGGGTAACTGACTGCCCTGTTTCCAGGGTAACTGACTGCCCTGTTTCCAGGGTAACAGATCACCCTGTTTCCGGAATAACTGACTCCACTTTTTCCAGGGTAACTGACTGCCCAGTTTCCAGGGTAACTGACTGCCCTGTTTCCGGGGTAACTGACTGCCCTGTTTCCAGGGTAACTGATCACCCTGTTTCCGGTATAACTGACTGCCCTGTTTCCGGGATAACTGACTGCCCTGTTTCCAGGGTAACTGACTGCCCTGTTTCCGGGGTAACTGACAGCCCAGTTTCCAGGGTAACTGATCACCCTGTTTCCAGGGTAACTGATCGACCTGTTTCTGGGGTAATTAGCTGCCCTGTTTCCGGGGTAACTGAACGTCCTGTTTCCGGGGTAACTGACTGCCCTGTATCCAGGGTGACTGACCGCCCTGTTTCCGGGAAAACAGATCGCTCTGTTTCCGGGTAACTGATCACGCTGTTTCCGGGGAAACTAATCGCCCTGTTTCCGGGGTAACTGATCACCCTGTTTCCGGGGTAACTGACTGCCCTTTTTCCATGGCAACTGATCACCCTGTTTCCGGGATAACTGACTGCCCTGTTTACAGGGTAACTGACCACCCTGTTTCCAGGGTAACTGACTGCCCTGTTTCCAGGGTAACTGATCAACCTGTTTCCGTGATAACTGACTGCCCTGTTTCCAGGTTAACTAACCGCCCTGTTTCCAGGGTAACTGACTGCCCTTTTTCCAGGATAACTGACTGCCCTGTTACCAGTGTAACTGATCACCCTGTTTCCGGGATAACTGACTGCCCTGTTTCCAGGCTAACTGATCACCCTGTTTCCGGGATAACTGACTGCCATGTTTCCAGGGTAACTGACTGCCCAGTTTCCAGGGTAACTGACTGCCCTGTTTCCGGGGTAACTGACTGCCCTGTTTCCAGGGTAACTGATCACCCTGTTTCTGGTATAACTGACTGCCCTGTTTCCGGGATAACTGACTGCCCTGTTTCCAGGGTAACTGACTGCACTGTTTCCGGGATAACTGACTGCCCTGTTTCCAGGGTAACTGATCACCCTGTTTCCGGGATAACTGACTGCCCTGTTTCCGGGGTAACTGACCGCCCTGTTTCCAGGGTAACTGATCACCCTGCCTCCAGGGTAACTGATCACCCTGTTTCCGCGGTAACTGACGGCCCTGTTTCCAGGGTAACTGATCACACTGTTTCCAGGATAACTGACCGCCTTATTTCCGTGGTAACTGACGGCCCAGTTACCAGGGTAACGGAACAACCTGTTTCCGGGATAACTGACTGCCCTGTTTCCAGGTTAACTGACCGCCCTGTTTCCGGCGTAACAGACCGCCCTGTTTCCGGGATAACTGACTGCCCTGTTTCCAGGGCAACTGAGCGCCCTGTTTCCGGGGTAACTGTCTGCCCTGTTTCCAGGATAACTGACTGCCCTGTTTTCAGGGTAACTGATCTCCCTGTTTCCTGGCTAACTAACCGCCCTGTTTCCGGGGTAACTGACCGCCCAGTTTCCAGGATAACTGACTGCCCTGTTTCCATTTTAACTGACTGCCCTGTTAACGGGGTAAATGACTGCCCTGTTTCCAGGGTAACTGACCACCCTGTTTCTGGTGTAACTGATCTCCCTGTTTCCGGGGTAAATGACCGCCCTGTTTCCAGGATAACTGACCGCCCTATTTCCGGGGTAACTGACCGCCCTGTTTCCAGGATAACTGATCACCCTGTTTCCAGGGTAAATGACTGCCCTGTTTCCACGGTAAATGACCGCCCCGTTTCCGGGGTAACTGACTGTCCCTGTTTCCAGGATAACTGACTGCCCTGTTTCCCGGGTAACTTATCACGCTGTTTCTGGGATAACTGACAGCCCTGTTTCCAGGGTATCTGATCACCCTGTTTCTGGGATAACTGACTGCCCTGTTTCCGGGGTAACTGACCGCCCTGTTTCCAGGGTAACTGATCACCCTGTTTCCAGGACAACTGACCACCCTGTTTCCGGGGTAACTGACTGCCCTGTTTCCTGTGTTACTGTTCACCCTGTTTCTGGGGTAACTGATCACCCTGTTTCCGGGGCAACAGACTGCCCTGTTTCTAGGGTAACTGACCGCCCTGTTTCTGGGGTAACTGACTGCAATGTTTCCAGGGTAACAGTTCACCCTGTTTCCGGGGTAAATGACTGCCCTGTTTCCAGGGTAACTGACCGACCTGTTTCCGGGGTAACTGACACCCCTGTTTCCAGGGTAACTGACTGACCTGTTTCCAGGGTAACTGATCACCCTGTTTCCGGGATAACGCTCTCCGCTGTTTCCAGGGTAAAAAACTGCACCGTTTCCGGGGTAACTGACCGCTATGTTTCCAGGATAACTGATCACCCTGTTTCCGGGGTAGCTGAGTAATCTGTTTCCAGGGTTACTGACCGCCCTGTTTCCGGGGTAACTGACAGCCCTGTTTCCAGGGTAGCTGACTGCCCTGTTTCCGGGTTAACTGACTGCCCTGTTTCCAGGGTAACTGATCACCCTGTTTCCGGTATAACTGACTGCCCTGTTTCCGGGATAACTGACTGCCCTGTTTCCAGGGTAACTGACTGCCCTGTTTCCGGGGTAACTGACAGCCCAGTTTCCAGGGTAACTGATCACCCTGTTTCCAGGGTAACTGATCGCCCTGTTTCTGGGGTAATTAGCCGCCCTGTTTCCGGGGTAACTGACTGCCCTGTATCCAGGGTGACTGACCGCCCTGTTTCCGGGAAAACAGATCGCCCTGTTTTCGGGCAACTGATCACGCTGTTTCCGGGGAAACTAATCGCCCAGTTTCCGGGGTAACTGATCACCCTGTTTCCGGGGTAACTGACTGCCCTTTTTCCACGGTAACTGATCACCCTGTTTCCAGGATAACTGACTGCCCTGTTTACAGGGTAACTGACCGCCCTGTTTCCAGGGTAACTGACAGCCCTGTTTCCAGGGTAACTGATCAATCTGTTTCCGTGATAACTGACTGCCCTGTTTCCAGGATAACTAACCGCCCTATTTACAGGGTAACTGACTGCCCTTTTTCCAGGATAACTGACTGCCCTGTTTCCAGTGTAACTGATCACCCTGTTTCCGGGATAACTGACTGCCCTGTTTCCAGGGTAGCTGATCACCCTGTTTCCGGGATAACTGACTGCCCTGTTTCCGGGGTAACTGACCGCCCTGTTTCCAGGCTAACTGATCACCCTGCCTCCAGGGTAACTGATCACCCTGTTTCCGGGGTAACTGACGGCCCTGTTTCCAGGGTAACTGATCACACTGTTTCCAGGATAACTGACCGCCCTATTAACGTGGTAACTGACTGCCCAGTTACCAGGGTAACGGAACAACCTGTTTCCGGGATAACTGACTGCCCTGTTTCCAGGTTAACTAACCGCCCTGTTTCCGGGATAACTGACCGCCCTGTTTCCGGGGTAACAGACCGCCCTGTTTCCGGGATAACTGACTGCCCTGTTTCCAGGGCAACTGACCGCCCATGTTTCCGGGGTAACTGACCGCCCTGTTTCCAGGATAACTGACTGCCCTGTTTCCAGGGTAACTGATCTCCCTGTTTCCTGGCTAACTAACCGCCCTGTTTCCGGGGTAACTGACCGCTCATTTTCCAGGATAACAGACTGCCCTGTTTCCATTTTAACTGACTGCCCTGTTTCCGGGGTAAGTGACTGCCCTGTTTCCAGGGTAACTGACCGCCCTGTTTCCGGTGTAACTGATCTCCCTGTTTCCGGGGTAAATGACCGCCCTGTTTCCAGGATAACTGACCGCCCTATTTCCGGGGTAACTGACCGCCCTGTTTCCAGGATAACTGATCACCCTGTTTCCAGGGTAAATGACTGCCCTGTTTCCACGGTAAATGACCGCCCCGTTTCCGGGGTAACTGACTGTCCCTGTATCCAGGATATCTGACTGCCCTGTTTCCCGGTTAACTGATCACGCTGTTTCCGGGATAACTGACAGCCCTGTTTCCAGGGTATCTGATCACCCTGTTTCCGGGATAACTGACTGCCCTGTTTCCGGGGTAACTGACCGCCCTGTTTCCAGGGTAACTGATCACCCTGTTTCCAGGGCAACTGACCACCCTGTTTCCGGGGTAACTGACTGCCCTGTTTCCTGTGTTACTGTTCACCCTGTTTCCGGGGTAACTGATCACCCTGTTTCCGGTGCAACTGACTGCCCTGTTTCCAGGGTAACTGACCGCCCTGTTTCTGGGGTAACAGACTGCAATGTTTCCAGGGTAACAGTTCACCCTGTTTCCGGGGTAACTGACCGACCTGTTTCCGGGTTAACTGACACCCCTGTTTCCAGGGTAACTGACTGACCTGTTTCCAGGGTAACTGATCACCCTGTTTCCGGGATAACGCTCTCCGCTGTTTCCAGGGTAAAAAACTGCACCGTTTCCGGGGTAACTGACCGCCCTGTTTCCAGGATAACTGATCACCCTGTTTCCGTGGTAGCTGAGTAATCTGTTTCCAGGGTTACTGACCGCCCTGTTTCCGGGGTAACTGACTGCCCTGTTTCCAGGGTAACTGACTGCCCAGTTTCCAGGGTAACTGATCACCCTGTTTCCAGGATAACTGTCTCCCCTGTTTCCAGGGTAACTGACTGCCCAGTTTCCAGGGTAACTGATCACCCTGTTTCCGGGATAACTGACTGCCCTGTTTCCGGGATAAATGACTGCCCTTTTTCCGGGGCAACTGACTGCCCTGTTTCCAGGGTAACTGACCGCCCTGTTTCTGGGGTAACTGACTGCAATGTTTCCAGGGTCACAGTTCACCCTGTTTCCGGGGTAAATGACTGCCCTGTTTCCAGGGTAACTGACCGACCTGTTTCCGGGGTAACTGACACCCCTGTTTCCAGGGTAACTGACTGCCCTGTTTCCAGGGTAACTGATCACCCTGTTTCCGGGATAACGCTCTCCGCTGTTTCCAGGGTAAAAAACTGCACCGTTTCCGGGGTAACTGACCGCCCTGTTTCCAGGATAACTGATCACCCTGTTTCCGGGGTAGCTGAGTAATCTGTTTCCAGGGTTACTGACCGCCCTGTTTCCGGGGTAACTGACTGCCCTGTTTCCAGGGTAACTGACTGCCCATTTTCCAGGGTAACTGATCACCCTGTTTCTGGGGTAACTGACCGCCCAGTTTCTGGGGTAACAGACTGCAATGTTTCCAGGGTAACAGTTCACCCTGTTTCCGGGGTAAATGACTGCCCTATTTCCAGGGTAACTGACCGACCTGTTTCCGGGTTAACTGACACCCCTGTTTCCAGGGTAACTGACTGACCTGTTTCCAGGGTAACTGATCACCCTGTTTCCGGGATAACGCTCTCCGCTGTTTCCAGGGTAAAAAACTGCACCGTTTCCGGGGTAACTGACCGCCCTGTTTCCAGGATAACTGATCACCCTGTTTCCGTGGTAGCTGAGTAATCTGTTTCCAGGGTTACTGACCGCCCTGTTTCCGGGGTAACTGACTGCCCTGTTTCCAGGGTAACTGACTGCCCATTTTCCAGGATAACTGATCACCCTGTTTCTGGTGTAACTGACTGCCCTGTTTCCAGGGTAACTGACTGCCCAGTTTCCAGGGTAACTGACTGCCCTGTTTCCAGGATAACTGTCTCCCCTGTTTCCAGGGTAACTGACTGCCCAGTTTCCAGGGTAACTGATCACCCTGTTTCCGGGATAACTGACTGCCCTGTTTCCGGGATAAATGACTGCCCTTTTTCCGGGGCAACTGACTGCCCTGTTTCCAGGGTAACTGACCGCCCTGTTTCTGGGGTAACTGACTGCAATGTTTCCAGGGTCACAGTTCACCCTGTTTCCGGGGTAAATGACTGCCCTGTTTCCAGGGTAACTGACCGACCTGTTTCCGGGGTAACTGACACCCCTGTTTCCAGGGTAACTGACTGCCCTGTTTCCAGGGTAACTGATCACCCTGTTTCCGGGATAACGCTCTCCGCTGTTTCCAGGGTAAAAAACTGCACCGTTTCCGGGGTAACTGACCGCCCTGTTTCCAGGATAACTGATCACCCTGTTTCCGGGGTAGCTGAGTAATCTGTTTCCAGGGTTACTGACCGCCCTGTTTCCGGGGTAACTGACTGCCCTGTTTCCAGGGTAACTGACTGCCCATTTTCCAGGGTAACTGATCACCCTGTTTCTGGGGTAACTGACTGCCCTGTTTCCAGGGTCACTGACTGCCCAGTTTCCAGGGTAACTGATCACCCTGTTTCCGGGATAACTGTCTCCCCTGTTTCCAGGGTAACTGACTGCCCAGTTTCCAGGGTAACTGATCACCCTGTTTCCGGGATAACTGACTGCCCTGTTTCCGGGATAACTGACTGTCCTGTTTCCAGGGCAACTGACTGCCCTGTTTCCAGGATAACTGATCACCCTGTTTCCAGGGTAACTGACTGAACTGTTTCCAGGGTTACTGACCGCCCTGTTTCCGGGGTAAGTGACTGCCCTGTTTCCGGGGTAACTGACCGCCCTGTTTCCAGGATAACTGATCACCCTGTTTCCAGGATAACTGGCAGCCCTATTTCTGGGCAACTGACCGCCCTGTTTCCAGGATAACTGACTGCCCTGTTTCCAGGATAACTGATAGCCCCGTTTCCAGGGTAACTGACTGCCCTGTTTCCAGGGTAACTGACCGCCCAGTTTCTGGGTTAACTGATTTCCCTCTTTCCGTGGTAACTGACCGCCCTGTTTCCAGGATAACTGACCGCCCTATTTCCGGGTTAAATGACCGCACTGTTTCCAGGATAACTGTCTGCCCTGTTTTCAGGATAACTGACTGCCCTGTTTCCATGGTCACTGACTGCCCCGTTTCCAGGGTAACTGACTGCCCAGTTTCCTGGGTAACTGATCACCCTGTTTCCAGGATAACTGACTGCCCTGTTTCCAGGATAACTGACTGCCCAGTTTCCTGGGTAACTGATCACCCTGTTTCCAGGATAACTGACCGCCCTGTTGCCAGGATAACTGTCTGCCATGTTTCCAGGATAACTGACTGCACTGTTTCCATGGTAACTGACTGCCCTGTTTCCAGGATAACTGACTGCCCTGTTTCCAGGGTAACTGACCGCCCTGTTTCCAGGGTAACTGACTGCCCAGTTTCCAAAGTAACTGATCACCCTGTTTCCGGGATAACTGACTGCCCGGTTTCCGGTATACCTGACTGCCCTGTTTCCAGGGTAACTGACTGCCCAGTTTCCAGGGTAACTGATCACCCTGTTTCCGGAGTAACTGACTGCCCTGTTTCCAGGGTAACTGACTGCCCTGTGTCCAGGGTAACTGACTGCCCAGTTTCCAGGGTAACTGATCAACCTGTTTCCAGGGCAACTGACCGCCCTGTTTCCGGGATAACTGACCGCCCTGTTTCCATGCTAACTGATCACTCTGTTTCCGGAATAACTGACTGCCCTGTTTCCAGGGTAACTGACTGCCCTGTTTCGAGGGTAACTGACTGCCCAGTTTCCAGGGTAACTGATCAACCTGTTTCCAGGGCAACTGACCGCCCTGTTTCCGGGGTAACTGACCGCCCTGTTTCCAGGATAACTGACTGCCCTGTTTCCAGGGTAACAGATCTCCCTGTTTCCTGGCTAACTAACCGCCCTGTTTCCGGGGTAACTGACCGCCCAGTTTCCAGGATAACTGACTGCCCTGTTTCCAAGGTGACTGGTTGCCCTGTTTCCAGGGTAACTGACTGCCCAGTTTCCGGGGTAACTGACTGCCCTGTTTCCAGGGTAACTTATCACCCAGTTTCCGGGGTAAGTGACTGCCCTGTTTCCAGGGTAAATGACCTCCCTGTTTCCATGGTAACTGACTGCCCATTTTCCGGGGTAACTGATCACCCTGTTTTCGGGATAACTGACTGCCCTTTTTCCAGGGTAACTGACTGCCCAGTTTCCAGGGTATCTGATCACCCTGTTTCCGGGATAACTGACTGCCCTGTTTCTGGGGTAACTGACCGCCCTGTTTCCAGGGTAACTGATCACCCTGTTTCCAGGGCAACTGACCGCCCTGTTTCCGGGGTAACTGACTGCCCTGTTTCCTGTGTTACTGTTCACCCTGTTTCCGGGGTAACTGATCACCCTGTTTCCGGGGTAACTGACTGCCCTGTTTCCAGGGTAACTGACCGCCCTGTTTCCGGGGTAACTGACTGCAATGTTTCCAGGGTAACAGTTCACCCTGTTTCCGGGGTAAATGACTGCCCTGTTTCCAGGGTAACTGACCGACCTGTTTCTAGGGTAACTGATCACCCTGTTTCCGGGATAACGCTGTCCGCTGTTTCCAGGGTAAAAAACTTCAATGTTTCTGGGGTAACTGACCGCCCTGTTTCCAGGATAACTGATCACCCTTTTTCCGGGGTAGCTGAGTAATCTGTTTCCAGGGTTACTGACCGCCCTGTTTCCGGGGTAACTGACTGCCCTGTTTCCAGGGTAACTGACTGCCCAGTTTCCAGAATAAATGATCACCCTGTTTCTGGGGTAACTGACTGCCCTGTTTCCAGGGTAACTGACTGCCCTGTTTCCGGGGTAACTGACTGCCCTGTTTCCAGGGTAACTGATCACCCTTTTTCCGGTATAACTGACTGCCCTGTTTCCGGGATAACTGACTGCCCTGTTTCCAGGGTAACTGACTGCCCTGTTTCCGGGGTAACTGACAGCCCAGTTTCCAGGGTAACTGATCACCCTGTTTCCAGGGTAACTGATCGCCCTGTTTCTGGGGTAATTAGCTTCCCTGTTTCCGGGGTAACTGAACGTCCTGTTTCCGGGGTAACTGACTGCCCTGTATCCAGGGTGACTGACCGCCCTGTTTCCGGGAAAACAGATCGCCCTGTTTCCGGGTAACTGATCACGCTGTTTCCGGGGAAACTAATCGCCCTGTTTCCGGGGTAACTGATCACCCTGTTTTCGGGGTAACTGACTGCCCTTTTACCATGGCAACTGATCACCCTGTTTCCGGGATAACTGACTGCCCTGTTTCCAGGGTAACTGACTGCCCTGTTTCCAGGGTAACTGATCAACCTGTTTCCGGGATAACTGACTGCCCTGTTTCCAGGGTAACTGACTGCCCTGTTTCCAGGGTAACTGATCACCCTGTTTCCGGGGTAACTGACTGCCCTTTTACCATGGCAACTGATCACCCTGTTTCCGGGATAACTGACTGCCCTGTTTCCAGGGTAACTGACTGCCCTGTTTCCAGGGTAACTGATCAACCTGTTTCCGTGATAACTGACTGCCCTGTTTCCAGGTGAACTAACCGCCCTGTTTCCAGGGTAACTGACTGCCCTTTTTCCAGGATAACTGACTGCCCTGTTACCAGTGTAACTGATCACCCTGTTTCAGGGATAACTGACTGCCCTGTTTCCAGGCTAACTGATCACCCTGTTTCCGGGATAACTGACTGCCATGTTTCCAGGGTAACTGACTGCCCAGTTTCCAGGGTAACTGACTGCCCTGTTTCCGGGGTAACTGACTGCCCTGTTTCCAGGGTAACTGATCACCCTGTTTCCGGTATAACTGACTGCCCTGTGTCCGGGATAACTGACTGCCCTGTTTCCAGGGTAACTGACTGCCCTGTTTCCGGGGTAATTGACAGCCCAGTTTCCAGGGTAACTGATCACCCTGTTTCCAGGGTAACTGATCGCCTTGTTTCTGGGGTAATTAGCTGCCCTGTATCCGGGGTAACTGACTGCCCTGTATCCAGGGTGACTGACCGCCCTGTTTCCGGGAAAACAGATCGCCCTGTTTCCGGGTAACTGATCACGCTGTTTCCGGGGAAACTAATCGCCCTGTTTCCGGGGTAACTGATCACCCTGTTTCCGGGGTAACTGACTGCCCTTTTTCCACGGTAACTGATCACCCTGTTTCCGGGATAACTGACTGCCCTGTTTCCAGGGTAACTGACAGCCCTGTTTCCAGGGTAACTGATCAACCTGTTTCCGTGATAACTGACTGCCCTGTTTCCAGGATAACTAATCGCCCTGTTTCCAGGGTAACTGACTGCCCTTTTTCCAGGATAACTGACTGCCCTGTTTCCAGTGTAACTGATCACCCTGTTTCCGGGATAACTGACTGCCCTGTTTCCAGGGTAACTGATCACCCTGTTTCCGGGATAACTGACTGCCCTGTTTCCGGGGTAACTGACCGCCCTGTTTCCAGGGTAACTGATCACCCTGCCTCCAATGTAACTGATCACCCTGTTTCCGCGGTAACTGACGGCCCTGTTTCCAGGGTAACTGATCACACTGTTTCCAGGATAACTGTCCGCCCTATTTCCGTGGTAACTGACGGCCCAGTTACCAGGGTAGCGGAACAACCTGTTTCCGGGATAACTGACTGCCCTGTTTCCAGGTTAACTGACCGCCCTGTTTCCTGGGTAACAGACCGCCCTGTTTCCGGGATAACTGACTGCCCTGTTTCCAGGGCAACTGAGCGCCCTGTTTCCGGGGTAACTGACCGCCCTGATTCCAGGATAACTGACTGCCCTGTTTCCAGGGTAACTGATCTCCCTGTTTCCTGGCTAACTAACCGCCCTGTTTCCGGGGTAACTGACCGCCCAGTTTCCAGGATAACTGACTGCCCTGTTTCCATTTTAACTGACTGCCCTGTTAACGGGGTAAATGACTGCCCTGTTTCCAGGGTAACTGACCGCCCTGTTTCCGGTGTAACTGATCTCCCTGTTTCCGGGGTAAATGACCGCCCTGTTTCCAGGATAACTGACCGCCCTATTTCCGGGGTAACTGAACGCCCTGTTTCCAGGATAACGGATCACCCTGTTTCCAGGGTAAATGACTGCCCTGTTTCCACGGCAAATGACCGCCCCGTTTCCGGGGTAACTGACTGCCCTGTTTCCAGGGTAACTGACCGACCTGTTTCCGGGGTAACTGACACCCCTGTTTCCAGGGTAACTGACTGACCTGTTTCAAGGGTAACAGATCTCCCTGTTTCCTGGCTAACTAACCGCCCTGTTCCCGGGGTAACTGACCGCCCAGTTTCCAGGATAACTGACTGCCCTGTTTCCAAGGTGACTGGTTGCCCTGTTTCCAGGGTAACTGACTGCCCAGTTTCCGGGGTAACTGACTGCCCTGTTTCCAGGGTAACTGATCACCCAGTTTCCGGGGTAAGTGACTGCCCTGTTTCCAGGGTAAATGACCTCCCTGTTTCCATGGTAACTGACTGCCCAGTTTCCGGGGTAACTGATCACCCTGTTTTCGGGATAACTGACTGCCCTTTTTCCAGGGTAACTGACTGCCCAGTTTCCAGGGTATCTGATCACCCTGTTTCCGGGATAACTGACTGCCCTGTTTCTGGGGTAACAGACCGCCCTGTTTCCAGGGTAACTGATCACCCTGTTTCCAGGGCAACTGACCGCCCTGTTTCCGGGGTAACTGACTGCCCTGTTTCCTGTGTTACTGTTCACCCTGTTTCCGGGGTAACTGATCACCCTGTTTCCGGGGTAACTGACTGCCCTGTTTCCAGGGTAACTGACCGCCCTGTTTCCGGGGTAACTGACTGCAATGTTTCCAGGGTAACAGTTCACCCTGTTTCCGGGGTAAATGACTGCCCTGTTTCCAGGGTAACTGACCGACCTGTTTCTAGGGTAACTGATCACCCTGTTTCCGGGATAACGCTGTCCGCTATTTCCAGGGTAAAAAACTTCACTGTTTCTGGGGTAACTGACCGCCCTGCTTCCAGGATAACTGATCACCCTTTTTCCGGGGTAGCTGAGTAATCTGTTTCCAGGGTTACTGACCGCCCTGTTTCCGGGGTAACTGACTGCCCTGTTTCCAGGGTAACTGACTGCCCAGTTTCCAGAATAAATGATCACCCTGTTTCTGGGGTAACTGACTGCCCTGTTTCCAGGGTAACTGACTGCCCTGTTTCCGGGGTAACTGACTGCCCTGTTTCCAGGGTAACTGATCACCCTGTTTCCGGTATAACTGACTGCCCTGTTTCCGGGATAACTGACTGCCCTGTTTCCAGGGTAACTGACTGCCCTGTTTCCGGGGTAACTGACAGCCCAGTTTCCAGGGTAACTGATCACCCTGTTTCCAGGGTAACTGATCGCCCTGTTTCTGGGGTAATTAGCTTCCCTGTTTCCGGGGTAACTGAACGTCCTGTTTCCGGGGTAACTGACTGCCCTGTATCCAGGGTGACTGACCGCCCTGTTTCCGGGAAAACAGATCGCCCTGTTTCCGGGTATCTGATCACGCTGTTTCCGGGGAAACTAATCGCCCTGTTTCCGGGGTAACTGATCACCCTGTTTTCGGGGTAACTGACTGCCCTTTTACCATGGCAACTGATCACCCTGTTTCCGGGATAACTGACTGCCCTGTTTCCAGGGTAACTGACTGCCCTGTTTCCAGGGTAACTGATCAACCTGTTTCCGGGATAACTGACTGCCCTGTTTCCAGGGTAACTGACTGCCCTGTTTCCAGGGTAACTGATCACCCTGTTTCCGGGGTAACTGACTGCCCTTTTACCATGGCAACTGATCACCCTGTTTCCGGGATAACTGACTGCCCTGTTTCCAGGGTAACTGACTGCCCTGTTTCCAGGGTAACTGATCAACCTGTTTCCGTGATAACTGACTGCCCTGTTTCCAGGTTAACTAACCGCCCTGTTTCCAGGGTAACTGACTGCCCTTTTTCCAGGATAACTGACCGCCCTGTTACCAGTGTAACTGATCACCCTGTTTCCGGGATAACTGACTGCCCTGTTTCCAGGCTAACTGATCACCCTGTTTCCGGGATAACTGACTGCCATGTTTCCAGGGTAACTGACTGCCCAGTTTCCAGGGTAACTGACTGCCCTGTTTCCGGAGTAACTGACTGCCCTGTTTCCAGTGTAACTGATCACCCTGTTTCCGGTATAACTGACTGCCCTGTTTCCGGGATAACTGACTGCCCTGTTTCCAGGGTAACTGACTGCCCTGTTTCTGGGGTAATTGACAGCCCAGTTTCCAGGGTAACTGATCACCCTGTTTCCAGGGTAACTGATCGCCTTGTTTCTGGGGTAATTAGCTGCCCTGTATCCGGGGTAACTGACTGCCCTGTATCCAGGGTGACTGACCGCCCTGTTTCCGGGAAAACAGATCGCCCTGTTTCCGGGTAACTGATCACGCTGTTTCCGGGGAAACTAATCGCCCTGTTTCCGGGGTAACTGATCACCCTGTTTCCGGGGTAACTGACTGCCCTTTTTCCACGGTAACTGATCACCCTGTTTCCGGGATAACTGACTGCCCTGTTTCCAGGGTAACTGACAGCCCTGTTTCCAGGGTAACTGATCAACCTGTTTCCGTGATAACTGACTGCCCTGTTTCCAGGATAACTAATCGCCCTGTTTCCAGGGTAACTGACTGCCCTTTTTCCAGGATAACTGACTGCCCTGTTTCCAGTGTAACTGATCACCCTGTTTCCGGGATAACTGACTGCCCTGTTTCCAGGGTAACTGATCACCCTGTTTCCGGGATAACTGACTGCCCTGTTTCTGGGGTAACTGACCGCCCTGTTTCCAGGGTAACTGATCACCCTGCCTCCAATGTAACTGATCACCCTGTTTCCGCGGTAACTGACGGCCCTGTTTCCAGGGTAACTGATCACACTGTTTCCAGGATAACTGTCCGCCCTATTTCCGTGGTAACTGACGGCCCAGTTACCAGGGTAACGGAACAACCTGTTTCCGGGATAACTGACTGCCCTGTTTCCAGGTTAACTGACTGCCCTGTTTCCAGGGTAACTGATCAACCTGTTTCCGGGATAACTGACTGCCCTGTTTCCAGGGTAACTGACTGCCCTGTTTCCAGGGTAACTGATCAACCTGTTTCCGGGATAACTGACTGCCCTGTTTCCAGGGTAACTGACTGCCCTGTTTCCAGGGTAACTGATCACCCTGTTTCCGGGGTAACTGACTGCCCTTTTACCATGGTAACTGATCACCCTGTTTCCGGGATAACTGACTGCCCTGTTTCCAGGGTAACTGACTGCCCTGTTTCCAGGGTAACTGATCAACCTGTTTCCGTGATAACTGACTGCCCTGTTTCCAGGTTAACTAACCGCCCTGTTTCCAGGGTAACTGACTGCCCTTTTTCCAGGATAACTGACTGCCCTGTTACCAGTGTAACTGATCACCCTGTTTCCGGGATAACTGACTGCCCTGTTTCCAGGCTAACTGATCACCCTGTTTCCGGGATAACTGACTGCCATGTTTCCAGGGTAACTGACTGCCCAGTTTCCAGGGTAACTGATCACCCTGTTTCCGGTATAACTGACTGCCCTGTTTCCGGGATAACTGACTGCCCTGTTTCCAGGGTAACTGACTGCCCTGTTTCCGGGGTAATTGACAGCCCAGTTTCCAGGGTAACTGATCACCCTGTTTCCAGGGTAACTGATCGCCTTGTTTCTGGGGTAATTAGCTGCCCTGTATCCGGGGTAACTGACTGCCCTGTATCCAGGGTGACTGACCGCCCTGTTTCCGGGAAAACAGATCGCCCTGTTTCCGGGTAACTGATCACGCTGTTTCCGGGGAAACTAATCGCCCTGTTTCCGGGGTAACTGATCACCCTGTTTCCGGGGTAACTGACTGCCCTTTTTCCACGGTAACTGATCACCCTGTTTCCGGGATAACTGACTGCCCTGTTTCCAGGGTAACTGACAGCCCTGTTTCCAGGGTAACTGATCAACCTGTTTCCGTGATAACTGACTGCCCTGTTTCCAGGATAACTAATCGCCCTGTTTCCAGGGTAACTGACTGCCCTTTTTCCAGGATAACTGACTGCCCTGTTTCCAGTGTAACTGATCACCCTGTTTCCGGGATAACTGACTGCCCTGTTTCCAGGGTAACTGATCACCCTGTTTCCGGGATAACTGACTGCCCTGTTTCTGGGGTAACTGACCGCCCTGTTTCCAGGGTAACTGATCACCCTGCCTCCAATGTAACTGATCACCCTGTTTCCGCGGTAACTGACGGCCCTGTTTCCAGGGTAACTGATCACACTGTTTCCAGGATAACTGTCCGCCCTATTTCCGTGGTAACTGACGGCCCAGTTACCAGGGTAACGGAACAACCTGTTTCCGGGATAACTGACTGCCCTGTTTCCAGGTTAACTGACCGCCCTGTTTCCTGGGTAAAAGACCGCCCTGTTTCCGGGATAACTGACTGCCCTGTTTCCAGGGCAACTGAGCGCCCTGTTTCCGGGGTAACTGACCGCCCTGATTCCAGGATAACTGACTGCCCTGTTTCCAGGGTAACTGATCTCCCTGTTTCCTGGCTAACTAACCGCCCTGTTTCCGGGGTAACTGACCGCCCAGTTTCCAGGATAACTGACTGCCCTGTTTCCATTTTAACTGACTGCCCTGTTAACGGGGTAAATGACTGCCCTGTTTCCAGGGTAACTGACCGCCCTGTTTCCGGTGTAACTGATCTCCCTGTTTCCGGGGTAAATGACCGCCCTGTTTCCAGGATAACTGACCGCCCTATTTCCGGGGTAACTGAACGCCCTGTTTCCAGGATAACTGATCACCCTGTTTCCAGGGTAAATGACTGCCCTGTTTCCACGGTAAATGACCGCCCCGTTTCCGGGGTAACTGACTGCCCTGTTTCCAGGGTAACTGACCGACCTGTTTCCGGGGTAACTGACACCCCTGTTTCCAGGGTAACTGACTGACCTGTTTCCAGGGTAACTGATCACCCTGTTTCCGGGATAACGCTCTCCGCTGTTTCCAGGGTAAAAAACTGCACCGTTTCCGGGGTAACTGACCGCCCTGTTTCCAGGATGACTGATCACCCTGTTTCCGGGGTAGCTGAGTCATCTGTTTCCAGGGTTACTTACTGCCCTGTTTCCAGGGTAACTGACTGCCCTGTTTCTGGGGTAATTGACAGCCCAGTTTCCAGGGTAACTGATCACCCTGTTTCCAGGGTAACTGATCGCCTTGTTTCTGGGGTAATTAGCTGCCCTTTTTCCGGGGTAACTGACTACCCTGTATCCAGGGTGACTGACCGCCCTGTTTCCGGGAAAACAGATCGCCCTGTTTCCGGGTAACTGATCACGCTGTTTCCGGGGAAACTAATCGCCCTGTTTCCGGGGTAACTGATCACCCTGTTTCCGGGGTAACTGACTGCCCTTTTTCCACGGTAACTGATCACCCTGTTTCCGAGATAACTGACTGCCCTGTTTCCAGGGTAACTGACAGCCCTGTTTCCAGGGTAACTGATCAACCTGTTTCCGTGATAACTGACTGCCCTGTTTCCAGGATAACTAACCGCCCTGTTTCCAGGGTAACTGACTGCCCTTTTTCCAGGATAACTGACTGCCCTGTTTCCAGTGTAACTGATCACCCTGTTTCCGGGATAACTGACTGCCCTGTTTCCAGGGTAACTGATCACCCTGTTTCCGGGATAACTGACTGCCCTGTTTCCGGGGTAACTGACCGCCCTGTTTCCAGGGTTACTGATCACCCTGCCTCCAATGTAACTGATCACCCTGTTTCCGCGGTAACTGACGGCCCTGTTTCCAGGGTAACTGATCTCACTGTTCACAGGATAACTGACCGCCCTATTTCCGTGGTAACTGACGGCCCAGTTACCAGGGTAACGGAACAACCTGTTTCCGGGATAACTGACTGCCCTGTTTCCAGGTTAACTGACCGCCCTGTTTCCTTGGTAACAGACCGCCCTGTTTCCGGGACAACTGACTGCCCTGTTTCCAGGGCAACTGAGCGCCCTGTTTCCGGGGTAACTGACCGCCCTGTTTCCAGGATAACTGACTGCCCTGTTTCCAGGGTAACTGATCTCCCTGTTTCCTGGCTAACTAACCGCCCTGTTTCCGGGGTAACTGACCGCCCAGTTTCCAGGATAACTGACCGCCCTGTTTCCGGTGAAACTGATCTCCCTGTTTCCGGGGTAAATGACCGCCCTGTTTCCAGGATAACTGACCGCCCTATTTCCGGGGTAACTGACCGCCCTGTTTCCAGGATAACTGATCACCCTGTTTCCAGGGTAAATGACTGCCCTGTTTCCACGGTAAATGACCGCCCCGTTTCCGGGGTAACTGACTGTCCCTGTTTCCAGGATAACTGACTGCCCTGTTTCCCGGGTAACTGATCACCCTGTTTCCGGGATAACTGACAGCCCTGTTTCCAGGGTATCTGATCACCCTGTTTCCGGGATAACTGACTGCCCTGTTTCCGGGGTAACTGACCGCCCTGTTTCCAGGGTAACTGATCACCCTGTTTCCAGGGCAACTGACCACCCTGTTTCCGGGGTAACTGACTGCCCTGTTTCCTGTGTTACTGTTCACCCTGTTTCTGGGGTAACTGATCACCCTGTTTCCGGGGCAACAGACTGCCCTGTTTCTAGGGTAACTGACCGCCCTGTTTCTGGGGTAACTGACTGCAATGTTTCCAGGGTAACAGTTCACCCGGGTTCCGGGGTAAATGACTGCCCTGTTTCCAGGGTAACTGACCGACCTGTTTCCGGGGTAACTGACACCCCTGTTTCCAGGGTAACTGACTGACCTGTTTCCAGGGTAACTGATCACCCTGTTTCCGGGATAACGCTCTCCGCTGTTTCCAGGGTAAAAAACTGCACCGTTTCCGGGGTAACTGACCGCCCTGTTTCCAGGATAACTGATCACCCTGTTTCCGGGGTAGCTGAGTAATCTGTTTCCAGGGTTACTGACCGCCCTGTTTCTGGGGTAACAGACTGCCATGTTTCCAGGGTAGCTGACTGCCCTGTTTCCGGGGTAACTGACTGCCCTGTTTCCAGGGTAACTGATCACCCTGTTTCCGGTATAACTGACTGCCCTGTTTCCGGGATAACTGACTGCCCTGTTTCCAGGGTAACTGACTGCCCCGTTTCCGGGGTAACTGACAGCCCAGTTTCCAGGGTAACTGATCACCCTGTTTCCAGGGTAACTGATCGCCCTGTTTCTGGGGTAATTAGCCGCCCTGTTTCCGGGGTAACTGACTGCCCTGTATCCAGGGTGACTGACCGCCCTGTTTCCGGGAAAACAGATCGCCCTGTTTTCGGGCAACTGATCACGCTGTTTCCGGGGAAACTAATCGCCCAGTTTCCGGGGTAACTGATCACCCTGTTTCCGGGGTAACTGACTGCCCTTTTTCCACGGTATCTGATCACCCTGTTTCCGGGATAACTGACTGCCCTGTTTACAGGGTAACTGAACGCCCTGTTTCCAGGGTAACTGACAGCCCTGTTTCCAGGGTAACTGATCAATCTGTTTCCGTGATAACTGACTGCCCTGTTTCCAGGATAACTAACCGCCCTATTTACAGGGTAACTGACTGCCCTTTTTCCAGGATAACTGACTGCCCTGTTTCCAGTGTAACTGATCACCCTGTTTCCGGGATAACTGACTGCCCTGTTTCCAGGGTAACTGATCACCCTGTTTCCGGGATAACTGACTGCCCTGTTTCCGGGGTAACTGACCGCCCTGTTTCCAGGCTAACTGATCACCCTGCCTCCAGGGTAACTGATCACCCTGTTTCCGGGGTAACTGACGGCCCTGTTTCCAGGGTAACTGATTACACTGTTTCCAGGATAACTGACCGCCCTATTTCCGTGGTAACTGACTGCCCAGTTACCAGGGTAACGGAACAACCTGTTTCCGGGATAACTGACTGCCCTGTTTCCAGGTTAACTAACCGCCCTGTTTCCGGGATAACTGACCGCCCTGTTTCCGTGGTACCAGACCGCCCTGTTTCCGGGATAACTGACTGCCCTGTTTCCAGGGCAACTGACCGCCCTGTTTCCGGGGTAACTGACCGCCCTGTTTCCAGGATAACTGACTGCCCTGTTTCCAGGGTAACTGATCTCCCTGTTTCCTGGCTAACTAACCGCCCTGTTTCCGGGGTAACTGACCGCCCAGTTTCCAGGATAACTGACTGCCCTTTTCCATTTTAACTGACTGCCCTGTTTCCGGGGATAGTGACTGCCCTGTTTCCAGGGTAACTGACCGCCCTGTTTCCGGTGCAACTGATCTCCCTGTTTCCGGGGTAAATGACCGCCCTGTTTCCAGGATATCTGACCGCCCTATTTCCGGGGTAACTGACCGCCCTGTTTCCAGGATAACTGATCACCCTGTTTCCAGGGTAAATGACTGCCCTGTTTCCACGGTAAATGACCGCCCCGTTTCCGGGGTAACTGACTGTCCCTGTTTCCAGGATAACTGACTGCCCTGTTTCCCGGTTAACTGATCACGCTGTTTCCGGGATAACTGACAGCCCTGTTTCCAGGGTATCTGATCACCCTGTTTCCGGGATAACTGACTGCCCTGTTTCCGGGGTAACTGACCGCCCTGTTTCCAGGGTAACTGATCACCCTGTTTCCAGGGCAACTGACCACCCTGTTTCCGGGGTAACTGACTGCCCTGTTTCCTGTGTTACTGTTCACCCTGTTTCCGGGGTAACTGATCACCCTGTTTCCGGTGCAACTGACTGCCCTGTTTCCAGCAAAACTGACCGCCCTGTTTCTGGGGTAACTGACTGCAATGTTTCCAGGGTAACAGTTCACCCTGTTTCCGGGGTAAATGACTGCCCTGTTTCCAGGGTAACTGACCGACCTGTTTCCGGGGTAACTGACACCCCTGTTTCCAGGGTAACTGACTGACCTGTTTCCAGGGTAACTGATCACCCTGTTTCCGGGATAACGCTCTACGCTGTTTCCAGGGTAAAAAACTGCACCGTTTCCGGGGTAACTGACCGCCCTGTTTCCAGGATAACTGATCACCCTGTTTCCGGGGTAGCTGAGTAATCTGTTTCCAGGGTTACTGACCGCCCTGTTTCCGGGGTAACTGACTGCCCTGTTTCCAGGGTAACTGACTGCCCATTTTCCAGGGTAACTGATCACCCTGTTTCTGGGGTAACTGACTGCCCTGTTTCCAGGGTAACTGACTGCCCAGTTTCCAGGGTAACTGATCACCCTGTTTCCAGGATAACTGTCTCCCCTGTTTCCAGGGTAACTGACTGCCCAGTTTCCAGGGTAACTGATCACCCTGTTTCCGGGATAACTGACTGCCCTGTTTCCGGGATAACTGACTGCCCTGTTTCCAGGGCAACTGACTGCCCTGTTTCCAGGATAACTGATCACCCTGTTTCCTGGGTAACTGACTGAACTGTTTCCAGGGTTACTGACCGCCCTGTTTCCGGGGTAAGTGACTGCCCTGTTTCCGGGGTAACTGACCGCCCTGTTTCCAGGATAACTGGCAGCCCTATTTCTGGGCAACTGACCGCCCTGTTTCCAGGATAACTGACTGCCCTGTTTCCAGGATAACTGACAGCCCTGTTTCCAGGGTTACTGACCGCCCTGTTTCCGGGGTAAGTGACTGCCCTGTTTCCGGGGTAACTGACCGCCCTGTTTCCAGGATAACTGGCAGCCCTATTTCTGGGCAACTGACCGCCCTGTTTCCAGGATAACTGACTGCCCTGTTTCCAGGATAACTGACAGCCCTGTTTCCAGGGTAACTGACAGCCCTGTTTCCAGGGTAACTGACCGCCCTGTTTCCAGGATAACTGACCGCCCTATTTCCGGGTTAAATGACCGCACTGTTTCCAGGATAACTGTATGCCCTGTTTTCAGGATAACTGACTGCCCTGTTTCCATGGTAACTGACTGCCCTGTTTCCAGGGTAACTGACTGCCCTGTTTCCTGGGTAACTGATCACCCTGTTTCCAGGATAACTGACTGCCCTGTTTCCAGGATAACTGACTGCCCAGTTTCCTGGGTAACTGATCACCCTGTTTCCAGGATAACTGACCGCCCTGTTGCCAGGATAACTGTCTGCCATGTTTCCAGGATAACTGACTGCACTGTTTCCATGGTAACTGACTGCCCTGTTTCCAGGATAACTGACTGCCCTGTTTCCTAAGTAACTGACCGCCCTGTTTCCGGGTTAACTGACTGCCCGGTTTCCGGTATACCTGACTGCCCTGTTTCCAGGGTAACTGACTGCCCAGTTTCCAGGGTAACTGATCACCCTGTTTCCGGAATAACTGACTGCCCTGTTACCAGGGTAACTGACTGCCCTGTTTCCAGGGTAACTGACTGCCCAGTTTGCAGGGTAACTGATCATCCTGTTTGCAGGGTAAGAGACTAACCTGTTTCCAGGGTGACTGGTTGCCCTGTTTCCAGGGTAACTGACTGCCCAGTTTCCGGGGTAACTGACTGCCCTGTTTCCAGGGTAACTGATCACCCTGTTTCTGGGGTAACTGACTGCCCTGTTTCCAGGGTAAATGACCTCCCTGTTTCCAGGGTAACTGACTGCCCAGTTTCCAGGGTAACTGATCACCCTGTTTCGGGGATAACTGTCTCCCCTGTTTCCAGGGAAACTGACTGCCCAGTTTCCAGGGTAACTGATCACCCTGTTTCCGGGATAACTGACTGCCCTGTTTCCGGGATAACTGACTGCACTGTTTCCAGGATAACTGATCACCCTGTTTCCGGGGTAACTGACTGAACTGTTTCCAGGGTTACTGACCGCCCTGTTTCCGGGGTAAGTGACTGCCCTGTTTCCGGGGTAACTGACCGCCCTGTTTCCAGGATAACTGATCACCCTGTTTCCAGGATAACTGGCAGCCGTATTTCTGGGCAACTGACCGCCCTGTTTCCAGGATAACTGACTGCCCTGTTTCCAGGATAACTGACAGCCCTGTTTCCAGGGTAACTGACTGCCCTGTTTCCAGGGTAACTGACAGCCCAGTTTCCGGGTTAACTGATCTCCCTCTTTCCGTGGTAACTGACCGCCCTGTTTCCAGGATAACTGACCGCCCTATTTCCGGGTTAAATGACCGCACTGTTTCCAGGATAACTGTCTGCCCTGTTTTCAGGATAACTGACTGCCCTGTTTCCATGGAAACTGACTGCCCTGTTTCCAGGGTAACTGACTGCCCAGTTTCCTGGGTAACTGATCACCCTGTTTCCAGGATAACTGACTGCCCTGTTTCCAGGATAACTGACTGCCCAGTTTCCTGGGTAACTGATCACCCTGTTTCCAGGATAACTGACCGCCCTGTTGCCAGGATAACTGTCTGCCATGTTTCCAGGATAACTGACAGCACTGTTTCCATGGTAACTGACTGCCCTGTTTCCAGGATAACTGACTGCCCTGTTTCCAGGGTAACTGACCGCCCTGTTTCCAGGGTAACTGACCGCCCAGTTTCAAAAGTAACTGATCACCCTCTTTCCGGGATAACTGACTGCCCGGTTTCCGGAATACCTGACTGCCCTGTTTGCAGGGTAACTGACTGCCCTGTTTCCAGGGTAACTGATCACCCTGTTTCCGGAATAACTGACTGCCCTGTTTCCAGGGTAAATGACTGCCCTGTTTCCAGGGTAACTGACTGCCCAGTTTCCAGGGTAACTGATCATCCTGTTTCCAGGGTAACTGACTAACGTGTTTCCAGGGTGACTGGCTGCCCTGTTTCCAGGGTAACTGACTGCCCAGTTTCCGGGGTAACTGACTGCCCTGTTTCCAGGGTAACTGATCACCATGTTTCCGGGGTAAGTGACTTCCCTGTTTCCAGGGTAAATGACCTCCCTGTTTCCGTGGTAACTGACTGCCCAGTTTCCGGGGTAACTGATCACCCTGTTTCCGGGATAACTGACTGCCCTGTTTCCAGGGTAACTGACTGCCCAGTTTCCAGGGTAACTGATGGCCCTGTTTCTGGAGTAATTAACCGCCCTGTTTCCGGGGTAACTGATCACCCTGTTTCCGGGGTAACTGACAGCCCCGTTTCCTGGGTAACGGAACAACCTGTTTCCGGGATAACTGACTGACCTGTTTCCAGGTTCACTAACCGCGCTGTTTCCGGGATAACTGGCCGCCCTGTTTCCGGGGTAACTTATCACCCTGTTTCCGGAATAACTGACTGCCCTGTTTCCAGGGTAACTGACTGCCCTGTTTCCAGGGTAACTGACTGCCCGGTTTCCAGGGTAACTGATCAACCTTTTTCCAGGGTAACTGACTAACCTGTTTCCAGGGTGACTGGTTGCCCTTTTTCCAGGGTAACTGACTGACCAGTTTCCGGTGTAACTGACTGCCCTCTTTCCAGGGTAAATGACTGCCCATTTTCCAGGGTAACTGATCACCCTGTTTCTGGGGTAACTGACTGCCCTGTTTCCAGGGTAACTGACTGCCCAGTTTCCAGGGTAACTGATCACCCTGTTTCCGGGATAACTGACTCCCCTGTTTCCAGAGTAACTGACTGCCCAGTTTCCAGGGTAACTGATCACCCTGTTTCCGGGATAACTGACTGCCCTGTTTCCGGGATAACTGACTGCCCTGTTTCCAGGGTAACTGACAGCCCTGTTTCCAGGATAACTGATCACCCTGTTTCCAGGGTTACTGACCGCCCTGTTTCCGGAGTAAGTGACTTCCCTGTTTCTGGGGTAACTGACCGCCCTGTTTCCAGGATAACTGATCACCCTGTTTCCAGGATAACTGGCTGCCCTATTTCTGGGCAACTGACCGCCCTGTT
Organism: Heterodontus francisci; assembly: GCF_036365525.1. Lineage (NCBI taxonomy): Eukaryota > Metazoa > Chordata > Chondrichthyes > Heterodontiformes > Heterodontidae > Heterodontus > Heterodontus francisci. Next base: position 2,638,384 of record NW_027140908.1, on the reverse strand, counting down.
TCCAGGATAACTGACTGCCCTGTTTCCAGGATAACTGACAGTCCTGTTTCCAGGCTAACTGACTGCCCTGTTTCGAGGGTAACTGACCGCCCTGTTTCCAGGATAACTGACCGCCCTATTTCCGGGTTAACTGACCGCACTGTTTCCAGGATAACTGTCTGCCCTGTTTCCAGGATAACTGACTGCCCTGTTTCCATGGTAACTGACTGCCCTGTTTCCAGGGTAACTGACTGCCCAGTTTCCTGGGTAACTGATCAGCCTGTTTCCAGGATAACTGACTGCCCTGTTTCCAGGATAACTGACTGCCCAGTTTCCTGGGTAACTGATCACCCTGTTTCCAGGATAACTGACCGCCCTGTTGCCAGGATAAATGTCTGCCCTGTTTCCAGGATAACTGACTGCCCTGTTTCCATGGTAACTGACTGCCCTGTTTCCAGGGTAACTGACCGCCCTGTTTCCAGGGTAACTGACTGCCCAGTTTCCAAAGTAACTGATCACCCTGTTTCCGGGACAACTGACTGCCCAGTTTCTGGTATACCTGACTGCCCTGTTTCCAGGGTAACTGACTGCCCAGTTTCCAGGGTAACTGATCACCCTGTTTCCGGAATAACTGACTGCCCTGTTTCCAGGGTAACTGACTGCCCAGTTTCCAGGGAAACTGATCATCCTGTTTCCAGGGTAACTGACTAACCTGTTTCCAGGGTAACTGATCACCCTGTTTCCGGGGTAAGTGACTGCCCTGTTTCCAGGGCAAATGACCTCCCTGTTTCCGTGGTAACTGACTGCCCAGTTTCCGGGGTAACTGATCACCCTGTTTCTGGGATAACTGACTGCCCTGTTTCCAGGGTAACTGACTGCCCAGTTTCCAGGGTAACTGATCACCCTGTTACAGGAATAACTGACTGCCCTGTTTCCACGGTAACTGACTGCCCTGTTTCCAGGGTAACTGTCTGCCCAGTTTCCAGGGTAACTGATCAACCTGTTTCCAGGGTAACTGATGGCCCTGTTTCTGGGGTAATTAACCGCCCTGTTTCCGGGGTAACTGAACGTCCTGTTTCCGGGGTAACTGACTGCCCTGTTTCCAGGGTAACTGACCGGCTTCTTTCCGGGAAAACGGATCGCCCTGTTTCCGGGTAAATGATCACCCTGTTTCCGGGGTAACTGATCACCCTATTTCCGGGGTAACTGACTGCCCTGTTTCCACGCTAACTGATCACCCTGTTTCCGGGATAACTGACTGCCCTGTTTCCAGGGTAACGGAACAACCTGTTTTGGGGATAACTGACTGCCCTGCTTCCAGGCTAACTAACCACCCTGTTTCCGGGATAACTGACCGCCCTGTTTCCGGGGTAACTGATCACCCTGTTTCTGGAATAACTGACTGCCCTGTTTCCAGGGTAACTGACTGCCCTGTTTCCATGGTAACTAACTGCCAAGTTTCCAGGGTTACTGATCACCCTTTTTCCGGGATAACTGACTGCCCTGTTTCCGGGATAACTGAATGCCCTGTTTCCAGGGTAACTGACTGCCCTGTTTCCAGGATAACTGACTGCCCAGTTTCCAAGGTAACTGACTGCCATGTTTCCAGGGTAACTGATCACCCTGTTTCCGGGGAAACTGTCTGCCCTGTTTCCAGAGTAACTGACTGCCCAGTTTCCAGGGAAACTGATCACACTTTTTCCGGGATAACTGACTGCCCTGTTTCCGGGATAACTGAATGCCCTGTTTCCAGGGTAAACGACTGCCCCGTTTCCGGGGTAACTGACTGCCCTGTTTCCAGGGTAACTGAGTGCCCTGTTTCCGGGGAAACTGACTGCCCTGTTTCCAGGGTAATTGACTGCCCAGTTTCCAGGGTAACTGATCACCCTTTTTCCGGGATAACTGACTGCCCTGTTTCCGGGGTAACTGACTGCCCTGTTTCCAGGGTAACTGACTGCCCTGTTTCCGGGGTAACTGACTGCCCTATTTCCAGGGTAACTGACTGCCCTATTTCCAGGGTAACTGATCACCCTGTTTCCGGGGTAACTGACTGCCCTGTTTCCAGGGTAACCGACCACCCTGTTTACGGGGTAACTGACTGCCCTGTTTCCAGGGTAACAGTTCACCCTGTTTCCGGGGTAACTGACTGCCCTGTTTCCAGGGTAACTGACTGCCAAGTTTCCAGAGTAACTGATCACCCTTTTACCGGGATAACTGACTGCCCTTTTTCCGGGATAACTGAATGCCCTGTTTCCAGGGTAACTGACTGCCCTGTTTCCGGGGTAACTGATCACCCTGTTTCCGGGTTAACTGATTAACCTATTTCCAGGATAACTGAACGCCCTGTTTCCAGGGTAACTGACTGCCCTGTTTCCAGGGTAACTGACCGCCCTGTTTCCGGGATAACTGACTGCCCAATTTCCGGGGTAAATGACTGCCCTGTTTCCGGGATATCTGACTGCCCTGTTTCCAGGTTAACTGACTGCCCATTTTCCAGGGTAACTGACTGCCCTGTTTGCACGGTAACTGACCGCCCTGTTTCCAGGGTAACTGACTGCCCAGTTTCCAGGGTAACGGATCAACCTGTTTCCAGGGTAACTGATGGCCCTGTTTCTGGGGTAATTAACCGCCCTGTTTCCGGGGTAACTGAACGTCCTGTTTCCGGGGTAACTGACTGCCCTGTTTCCAGTGTAACTGACCGCCTTCTTTCCGGGAAAACGGATCGCCCTGTTTCCGGGGTAACTGATCACCCTGTTTCCGGGGTAACTGACTGCCCTGTTTCCTGGGTAACGGAACAACCTGTTTCTGGGATAACTGACTGACCTGTTTCCAGGTTAACTAACCGCGCTGTTTCCGGGATAACTGGCCGCCCTGTTTCCGGGGTAGCTGATCACCCTGTTTCCGGAATAACTGACTGCCCTGTTTCCAGGGTAACTGACTGCCCTGTTTCCAGGGTAACTGACTGCCCCGTTTCCAGGGTAACTGATCAACCTGTTTCCAGGGTAACTGACTAACCTGTTTCCAGGGTGACTGGTTGCCCTTTTTCCAGGGTAACTGACTGCCCAGTTTCCGGGGTAACTGACTGCCCTCTTTCCAGGGTAAATGACTGCACATTTTCCAGGGTAACTGATCACCCTGTCTCTGGCGTAACTCACTGCCCTGTTTCCAGGGTAACTGACTGCCCAGTTTCCAGGGTAACTGATCACCCTGTTTCCGGGATAACTGACTCCCCTGTTTCCAGAGTAACTGACTGCCCTGTTTCCTGGGTAACGGAACAACCTGTTTCCGGGATAACTGACTGACCTGTTTCCAGGTTAACTAACCGCGCTGTTTCGGGGATAACTGGCCGCCCTGTTTCCGGGGTAACTGATCACCCTGTTTCCGGAATAACTGACTGCCCTGTTTCCAGGGTAACTGACTGCCCTGTTTCCAGGGTAACTGACTGCCCGGTTTCCAGGGTAACTGATCAACCTGTTTCCAGGGTAACTGACTAACCTGTTTCCAGGGTGACTGGTTGCCCTTTTTCCAGGGTAACTGACTGCCCAGTTTCCGGGGTAACTGACTGCCCTCTTTCCAGGGTAAATGACTGCCCATTTTCCAGGGTAACTGATCACCCTGTCTCTGGCGTAACTCACTGCCCTGTTTCCAGGGTAACTGACTGCCCAGTTTCCAGGGTAACTGATCACCCTGTTTCCGGGATAACTGACTCCCCTGTTTCCAGAGTAACTGACTGCCCAGTTCCCAGGGTAACTGATCACCCTGTTTCCGGGATAACTGACTGCCCTGTTTCCGGGATAACTGACTGCCCTGTTTCCAGGGTAACTGACAGCCCTGTTTCCAGGATAACTGATCACCCTGTTTCCAGGATAACTGGCAGCCCTATTTCTGGGCAACTGACCGCCCTGTTTCCAGGATAACTGACTGCCCTGTTTCCAGGATAACTGACAGCCCTGTTTCCAGGGTAACTGACTGCCCTGTTTCGAGGGTAACTGACCGCCCTGTTTCCAGGATAACTGATGGCCCTGTTTCTGGGGTAATTAACCGCCCTGTTTCCGGGGTAACTGAACGTCCTGTTTCCGGGGTAACTGACTGCCCTGTTTCCAGTGTAACTGACCGCCTTCTTTCCGGGAAAACGGATCGCCCTGTTTCCGGGGAACTGATCACCCTGTTTCCGGGGTAACTGATCACCCTGTTTCCGGTGTAGCTGACTGCCCTGTTTCCTGGGTAACGGAACAACCTGTTTCCAGGGTAAATGACTGCCCGCTTTCCAGGGTAACTGATCAACCTGTTTCCAGGGTAACTGACTAACCTGTTTCCAGGGTGACTGGTTGCCCTTTTTCCAGGGTAACTGACTGCCCAGTTTCCGGGGTAACTGACTGCCCTCTTTCCAGGGTAAATGACTGTCCATTTTCCAGGGTAACTGATCACCCTGTTTCTGGGGTAACTGACTGCCCTGTTTCCAGGGTAACTGACTGCCCAGTTTCCAGGGTAACTGATCACCCTGTTTCTGGGATAACTGACTCCCCTGTTTCCAGAGTAACTGACTGCCCAGTTTCCAGGGTAACTGATCACCCTGTTTCCGGGATAACTGACTGCCCTGTTTCCGGGATAACTGACTGCCCTGTTTCCAGGGTAACTGACAGCCCTGTTTCCAGGATAACTGATCACCCTGTTTCCGGGGTAACTGACTGAACTGTTTCCAGGGTTACTGACCGCCCTGTTTCCGGAGTAAGTGACTTCCCTGTTTCTGGGGTAACTGACCGCCCTGTTTCCAGGATAACTGATCACCCTGTTTCCAGGATAACTGGCAGCCCTATTTCTGGGCAACTGACCGCCCTGTTTCCAGGATAACTGACTGCCCTGTTTCCAGGATAACTGACAGCCCTGTTTCCAGGGTAACTGACTGCCCTGTTTCGAGGGTAACTGACCGCCCTGTTTCCAGGATAACTGACCGCCCTATTTCCGGGTTAACTGACTGCACTGTTTCCAGGATAACTGTCTGCCCTGTTTCCAGGATAACTGACTGCCCTGTTTCCATGGTAACTGACTGCCCTGTTTCCAGGGTAACTGACTGCCCAGTTTCCTGGGTAACTGATCAGCCTGTTTCCAGGATAACTGACTGCCCTGTTTCCAGGACAACTGACTGCCCAGTTTCCTGGGTAACTGATCACCCTGTTTCCGGGATAACTGACCGCCCTGTTGCCAGGATAAATGTCTGCCCTGTTTCCAGGATAACTGACTGCCCTGTTTCCATGGTAACTGACTGCCCTGTTTCCAGGATAACTGACTGCCCTGTTTCCAGGGTAACTGACCGCCCTGTTTCCAGGGTAACTGACTGCCCAGTTTCCAAAGTAACTGATCACCCTGTTTCCGGGACAACTGACTGCCCTGTTTCCGGTATACCTGACTGCCCTGTTTCCAGGGTAACTGACTGCCCAGTTTCCAGGGTAACTGATCACCCTGTTTCCGGAATAACTGACTGCCCTGTTTCCAGGGTAACTGACTGCCCAGTTTCCAGGGTAACTGATCATCCTGTTTCCAGGGTAACTGACTAACCTGTTTCCAGGGTAACTGATCACCCTGTTTCCGGGGTAAGTGACTGCCCTGTTTCCAGGGCAAATGACCTCCCTGTTTCCGTGGTAACTGACTGCCCAGTTTCCGGGGTAACTGATCACCCTGTTTCTGGGATAACTGACTGCCCTGTTTCCAGGGTAACTGACTGCCCAGTTTCCAGGGTAACTGATCACCCTGTTTCCGGAATAACTGACTGCCCTGTTTCCACGGTAACTGACTGCCCTGTTTCCAGGGTAACTGTCTGCCCAGTTTCCAGGGTAACTGATCAACCTGTTTCCAGGGTAACTGATGGCCCTGTTTCTGGGGTAATTAACCGCCCTGTTTCCGGGGTAACTGAACGTCCTGTTTCCGGGGTAACTGACTGCCCTGTTTCCAGGGTAACTGACCGGCTTCTTTCCGTGAAAACGGATCGCCCTGTTCCCGGGTAAATGATCACCATGTTTCCGGGGTAACTGATCACCCTGTTTCCGGGGTAACTGACTGCCCTGTTTCCACGCTAACTGATCACCCTGTTTCCGGGATAACTGACTGCCCAGTTTCCAGGGTTACAGAACAACCTGTTTTGGGGATAACTGACTGCCCTGTTTCCAGGTTAACTAACCACCCTGTTTGCGGGATAACTGACCGCCCTGTTTCCGGGGTAACTGATCAGCCTGTTTCCGGAATAACTGACTGCCCTGTTTCCAGGGTAACTGACTGCCCTGTTTTCATGGTCACTGACTGCCAAGTTTCCAGGGTAACTGATCACCCTTTTTCCGGGATAACTGACTGCCCTGTTTCCAGGGTAACTGACTGCCCTGTTTCCAAGGTAACTGACTGCCCTGTTTCCAGGGTAACTGATCACCCTGTTTCCGGGGAAACTGTCTGCCCTGTTTCCAGAGTAACTGACTGCCCAGTTTCCAGGGTAACTGATCACACTTTTTCCGGGATAACTGACTGCCCTGTTTCCGGGATAACTGAATGCCCTGTTTCCAGGGTAATTGACTGCCCAGTTTCCAGGGTAACTGATCACCCTTTTTCCGGGATAACTGACTGCCTTGTTTCCGGGGTAACTGACTGCCCTGTTTCCAGGGTAACTGACTGCCCTGTTTCCAGGGTAACTGACTGCCCTATTTCCAGGGTAACTGACTGCCCTATTTCCCGGGTAACTGATCACCCTGTTTCCGGGGTAACTGACTGCCCTGTTTCCAGGGTAACCGACCGCCCTGTTTCCGGGGTAACTGACTGCCCTGTTTCCAGGGGAACAGTTCACCCTGTTTCCGGGGTAACTGACTGCCCTGTTTCCAGGGTAACTGACTGCCAAGTTTCCAGAGTAACTGATCACCCTTTTACCGGGATAACTGACTGCCCTGTTTCCGGGATAACTGAATGCCCTGTTTCCAGGGTAACTGACTGCCCTGTTTCCGGGGTAACTGATCACCCTGTTTCCGGGTTAACTGATTAACCTATTTCCAGGGTAACTGAACGCCCTGTTTCCAGGGTAACTGACTGCCCTGTTTCCAGGGTAACTGACCGCCCTGTTTCCGGGATAACTGACTGCCCGATTTCCGGGGTAAATGACTGCCCTGTTTCCGGGATATCTGACTGCCCTGTTTCCAGGTTAACTGACTGCCCATTTTCCAGGGTAACTGACTGCCCTGTTTGCAGGGTAACTGACCGCCCTGTTTCCAGGGTAACTGACTGCCCTGTTTCCAGGATAACTGACTGCCCTGTTTCCAGGGTAACTGACTGCCCACTTTCCAGGGTAACTGATCCCCCTGTTTCCAGGATAACTGACTGCCCTTTTTCCGGGGTAACTGACTGCCCTGTTTCCAGGGCAACTGACTGCCCTGTTTCCGGGGTAACTGACTGCCCTATTCCCAGGGTAACTGACTGCCCTGTTTCAAGGGTAACTGACTGCCCTATTTCCAGGGTTACTGATCACCCTGTTTCCGGGGTAACTGACTGCCCTGTTTCCAGGGTAACTGACCGCCCTGTTTCCGGGGTAACTGACTGTGCTGTTTCCAGGGTAACAGTTCACCCTGTTTCCGGGGTAACTGACTGCCAAGTTTCCAGAGTAACTGATCACCCTTTTTCCGGGTTAACTGACTACCCTGTTTCCGCGATAACTGAATGCCCTGTTTCCGGGGTAACTGATCACCCTGTTTCCGGGTTAACTGATTAACCTATTTCCAGGGTAACTGAACGCCCTGTTTCCAGGGTAACTGACTGCCCTGTTTCCAGGGTAACTGTCCGCCCTGTTTCCGGGATAACTGACTGCCCGATTTCCGGGGTAAATGACCGCCTTGTTTCCAGGGTAACTGACTGCCCTGTTTCCAGGGTAACTGATCTCCCTGTTTCTAGGATAACTGACTGCCCTGTTTCCAGGGTAACGGACCGCCCTGTTTCCGGGGTAACTGACTGCCCTCTTTCCAGGGTAACTGACCGCCCTGTTTCCAGGGTAACTGACTGCCCTGTTTCCAGGATAACTGACTGCCCTGTTTCCAGGGTAACTGACTGCCCACTTTCCAGGGTAACTGATCTCCCTGTTTCCAGGATAACTGACTGCCCTGTTTCCAGGGTAACGGACCGCCCTGTTTCCAGGGTAACTGACTGCCCAGTTTCCAGGATAACTGACTGCCCTGTTTCCGGGATAACTGACTGCCCTGTTTCCAGGGTAACTGACTGCCCTGTTTCCAGGGTAACTGACTGCCCTGTTTCCAGGTTAACTGACTGCCCTGTTTCCGGGATAACTGACTGCCCTGTTTCCAGGGTAACAGACCGCCCTGTTTCCAGGGTAACTGACTGCCCAGTTTCCAGGGTAGCTGATCACCCTGTTTCCAGGATAACTGACTGCCCTGTTTCCGGGATAACTGACTGCCCTGTTTTCAGGGTAACTGACTGCCCTGTTTCCAGGGGAACTGACTGCCCTGTTTCCGGGGTAACTGATCACCCTGTTTCCGGGGTAACTGACTAACCTGTTTAAAGGGTGAATGACTACCCTGTTTCCAGGGTAACTGACTGCCCAGTTTCCGGGGTAAATGACTGCCATGTTTCCAGGGTAACTGACTGCCCTGCTACCGGGGTAACTGTTTGCCCTGTTTCCAGGGAAACTGACTGCCCAGTTTCCAGGGTAACTGATCAGCCTTTTTCCGGGATAACTGACTGCCCTGTTTCCTGGATGACTGACTGCCCTGTTTCCAGGGTAACTGACTGCCCTTTTTCCGGGGTTACAGACTGCCCTGTTTCCAGGTTATCTGATCACCCTGTTTACGGGATAACTGACTGCCCTGTTTCCGGGATATCTGACTGCCCTGTTTCCAGGTAACTGACTGCCCAGTTTCCAGGGTAACTGATCACCCTGCTTCCAGGATAACAGACTGCCCTGTTTCCAGGGTAACTGACCGCCCTGTTTCCAGGGTAACTGACTGCCCAGTTTCCAGGGTAACTAATCACCCTGTTTCCAGGATAACTGACTGCCCTGTTTCCGGGGTAACTGACTTTCCTGTTTCTAGGGGAACTGACTGCCCTGTTTCCGGGTGAACTGATCACCCTGTTTCCGGGGTAACTGACTAACCTGTTTCCAGGGAGACTGACTACCCTGTTTCCAAAGTAACTGACTGCCCAGTTTCCAGGGTAACTGACTGCCCTGCTTCCGGGGTAACTGACGGCCCTGTTTCCAGGGAAACTGACTGCCCAGTTTCCAGGGTAACTGATCAGCCTTTGTCCGGGATAACTGACTGCCCTGTTTCCGGGATAACTGACTGCCCTGTTTCCAGGGTAACTGACTGCCCAGTTTCCAAGGTAACTGACTGCCCTGTTTCCAGGGTAACTGATCACCCTGCTTCCGGGTTAATGAACTGCCCTGTTTCCGGGATAACTGACTGCCCAGTTTCCAAGGTAACTGACTGCCCTGTTTCCAGAGTAACTGACTGCCCAGTTTCCAGGGTAACTGATCACACTTTTTCTGGGATTACTGACTGCCCTGTTTCCGGGATAACTGAATGCCCTGTTTCCAGGGTAACTGACTGCCCAGTTTCCGGGGTAACTGACTGCCCAGTTTCCAGGGTAACTGATCAACCTTTTTCCGGGATAACTTACTGCCCTGTTTCCGGGGTAACTGATCACCCGGTTTCCGGGTAACTGACTGCCCTGTTTCCAGGGTAACAGTTCACCCTGTTTCCGGGGTAACTGACTGCCCTGATTCCAGGGTAACTGACTGCCAAGCTTCCAGGGTAACTGATCACCCTTTTTCCGGGATAACTGACTGCCCTGTTTCCGGGATAACTGAATGCCCTGTTTCCAGGGTAACTGACTGCCCTGTTTCCGGTGTAACTGATCACCCTGTTTCCGGGTTAACTGATTAACCTATTTCCAGGGTAACTGAACGCCCTGTTTCCAGGGTAACTGACTGCCCTGTTTCCAGGGTAACTGACCGCCCTGCTTCCGGGATAACTGACTGCCCGATTTTCGGGGTAAATGACTGCCCTGTTTCCGGGACATCTGACTGCCCTGTTTCCAGGTTAACTGACTGCCCATTTTCCAGGGTAAGTGACTGCCCTGTTTCCAGGGTAACTGATCGCCCTGTTTCCGGGGTAACTGACTGCCCTGTTTCCAGGGTAACTGACCGCCCTGTTTCCAGGGTAACTGACTGCCCTGTTTCCAGGATAACTGACTGCCCTGTTTCCAGGGTAACTGACTGCCCACATTCCAGGGTAACTGATCCCCCTGTTTCCAGGATAACTGACTGCCCTGTTTCCATGGTAACAGACCGCCCTGTTTCCAGGGTAACTGACTGCCAGTTTCCAGGGTAACTGATCACCCTGTTTCCGGGATAACTGACTGCCCTATTTCCGGGATAACTGACTGCCCTGTTTCCAGGGTAACTGACTGCCCTGTTTCCTGGGGAACTGACTGCCCTGTTTCCGGGGTAACTGATCACCCTGTTTCCTGGGTAACGGACTAACCTGTTTCCAGGGAGACTGACTACCCTGTTTCCAGGGTAACTGACTGCCCAGTTTCCGGGGTAACTGACTGCCCTGTTTCCAGGGTATCTGACTACCCTGCTTCCGGGGTAACTGACTGACCTTTTTCCGGGATAACTGTCTGCCCTGTTTCCGGGATAACTGACTGCCCTGTTTCCAGGGTAACTGACTGCCCAGTTTCCAGGGTAACTGACTGCCCTGTTTCCAGGGTAACTGATCACCCAGTTTCCGGGTTAACTGACTGCCCTGTTTCCGTGATAACTGACTGCCCTGTTTCCAGGGTAACTGACTGCCCTGTTTCCGGGGTAAATGACTGCCCTGTTTCCAGGGTAACTGATCACCCTGTTTACGGGATAACTGACTGACCTGTTTCCGGGATAACTGACTGCCCTGTTTCCAGGGTAACTGACTGCCCTGTTTCCGGGGTAATTGACTGCCCTTTTTCCATGCGAACTGACTGCCCTGTTTCCAGGATAACTGATCACCCTATTTCCGGGGTAACTGTCTGCCCAGTTTCCAGGGTAACTGAGCAGCCTTTGTCCGGGATAACTGACTGCCCTGTTTCCGGGATAACTGACTGCCCTGTTTCCAGGGTAACTGACTGCCCAGTTTCCAAGGTAACTGACTGCCCTGTTTCCAGGGTAACTGATCACCGTGTTTCCGGGTTAACTGACTGCCCTGTTTCCGGGACAACTGACTGCACAGTTTCCAAGGTAACTGACTGCCCTGTTTCCAGGGTAACTGATCACCCTGTTTCCGGGGAAACTGTCTGCCCTGTTTCCAGAGTAACTGACTGCCCGGCTTCCAGGGTAACTGATCACACTTTTTCAGGCATAACTGACTGCCCTGTTTCCAGGATAACTGAATGCCCTGTTTCCAGGGTAACTGACTGCCCAGTTTCCGGCGTAACTGACTGCCCTGTTTCCAGGGTAACAGAGTGCCCTGTTTCCGGGGAAGCTGACCGCCCTGTTTCCAGGGTAACTGACTGCCCAGTTTCCAGGGTAACTGATCACCCTTTTTCCGGGATAACTGACTGCCCTGTTTCCGGGGTAACTGACTGCCCTATTTCCAGGGTAACTGACTGCCCTGTTGCCGGGGTAACTGACTGCCCTATTTCCAGGGTAACTGACTGCCCTATTTCCAGGGTAACTGATCACCCTGCTTCTGGGGTAACTGACTGCCCTGTTTCCAGGGTAACTGACTGCCCTGTTTCCAGGGTAACTGACTGACCTGTTTCCGGGGTAACTGACTGCCCTGTTTCCAGGGTAACTGACTGCCCTATTTCCTGGGTAACTGATCACCCTTTTTCCGGGTAACTGACTGCCCTGTTTCCAGGTTAACAGTTCACCCTGTTTCCGGGGTAACTGACTGCCCTGTTTCCAGGGTAACTGACTGCCCTGCTTCCGGGGTAACTGACGGCCCTGTTTCCAGGGAAACTGACTGCCCAGTTTCCAGGGTAACTGATCAGCCTTTGTCCGGGATAACTGACTGCCCTGTTTCCGGGATAACTGACTGCCCTGGTTCCAGGGTAACTGACTGCCCAGTTTCCAAGGTAACTGACTGCCCTGTTTCCAGGGTAACTGATCACCCTGCTTCCGGGTTAACTGACTGCCCTGTTTCCGGGATAACTGTCTGCCCAGTTTCCAAGGTAACTGACTGCCCTGTTTCCAAAGTAACTGACTGCCCAGTTTCCAGGGTAACTGATCACACTTTTTCTGGGATTACTGACTGCCCTGTTTCCGGGATAACTGAATGCCCTGTTTCCAGGGTAACTGACTGCCCAGTTTCCGGGGTAACTGACTGCCCAGTTTCCAGGGTAACTGATCAACCTTTTTCCGGGATAACTGACTGCCCTGTTTCCGGGATAACTGACTGCCCGGCTTCCAGGGTAACTGATCACACTTTTTCAGGCATAACTGACTGCCCTGTTTCCGGGATAACTGAATGCCCTGTTTCCAGGGTAACTGACTGCCCAGTTTCCGGCGTAACTGACTGCCCTGTTTCCAGGGTAACAGAGTGCCCTGTTTCCGGGGAAGCTGACCGCCCTGTTTCCAGGGTAACTGACTGCCCAGTTTCCAGGGTAACTGATCACCCTTTTTCCGGGATAACTGACTGCCCTGTTTCCGGGGTAACTGACTGCCCTATTTCCTGGGTAACTGATCACCCTTTTTCCGGGTAACTGACTGCCCTGTTTCCAGGTTAACAGTTCACCCTGTTTCCGGGGTAACTGACTGCCCTGTTTCCAGGGTAACTGACTGCCCTGCTTCCGGGGTAACTGACGGCCCTGTTTCCAGGGAAACTGACTGCCCAGTTTCCAGGGTAACTGATCAGCCTTTGTCCGGGATAACTGACTGCCCTGTTTCCGGGATAACTGACTGCCCTGGTTCCAGGGTAACTGACTGCCCAGTTTCCAAGGTAACTGACTGCCCTGTTTCCAGGGTAACTGATCACCCTGCTTCCGGGTTAACTGACTGCCCTGTTTCCGGGATAACTGTCTGCCCAGTTTCCAAGGTAACTGACTGCCCTGTTTCCAAAGTAACTGACTGCCCAGTTTCCAGGGTAACTGATCACACTTTTTCTGGGATTACTGACTGCCCTGTTTCCGGGATAACTGAATGCCCTGTTTCCAGGGTAACTGACTGCCCAGTTTCCGGGGTAACTGACTGCCCAGTTTCCAGGGTAACTGATCAACCTTTTTCCGGGATAACTGACTGCCCTGTTTCCGGGATAACTGACTGCCCGGCTTCCAGGGTAACTGATCACACTTTTTCAGGCATAACTGACTGCCCTGTTTCCGGGATAACTGAATGCCCTGTTTCCAGGGTAACTGACTGCCCAGTTTCCGGCGTAACTGACTGCCCTGTTTCCAGGGTAACAGAGTGCCCTGTTTCCGGGGAAGCTGACCGCCCTGTTTCCAGGGTAACTGACTGCCCAGTTTCCAGGGTAACTGATCACCCTTTTTCCGGGATAACTGACTGCCCTGTTTCCGGGGTAACTGACTGCCCTATTTCCAGGGTAACTGACTGCCCTGTTGCCGGGGTAACTGACTGCCCTATTTCCAGGGTAACTGACTGCCCTATTTCCAGGGTAACTGATCACCCTGCTTCCGGGGTAACTGACTGCCCTGTTTCCAGGGTAACTGACCGCCCTGTTTCCGGGGAAACTGACTGCCCAGTTTCCAGGGTAACTGTTCACACTTTTTCCGGCAAAACTGACTGCCCTGTTTCCGGGGTAACTGACCGCCCTGTTTCCAGGATAACTGACCGCCCTATTTCCGGAGTAACTGATCACCCTGTTTCCGGGGTAACTGACTGCCCTGTTTCCAGGGTAACTGACTGCCCTGTTTCCAGGGTAACTGACTGACCTGTTTCCGGGGTAACTGACTGCCCTGTTTCCAGGGTAACTGACTGCCCTATTTCCTGGGTAACTGATCACCCTGTTTCCGGGTAACTGACTGCCCTGTTTCCAGGGTAACAGTTCACCCTGTTTCCGGGGTAACTGACTGCCCTGTTTCCAGGGTAACTGACTGCCCTGCTTCCGGGGTAACTGACGGCCCTGTTTCCAGGGAAACTGACTGCCCTGTTTCCAGGGTAACTGATCAGCCTTTGTCCGGGATAAGTGACTGCCCTGTTTCCGGGATAACTGACTGCCCTGTTTCCATGGTAACTGACTGCCCAGTTTCCAAGGTAACTGAATGCCCTGTTTCCAGGGTAACTGATCACCCTGCTTCCGGGTTAACTGACTGCCCTGTTTCTGGGATAATTGACTGCCCAGTTTCCAAGGTAACTGACTGCCCTGTTTCCAGAGTAACTGACTGCCCAGTTTCCAGGGTAACTGATCACACTTTTTCTGGGATTACTGACTGCCCTGTTTCCGGGATAACTGAATGCCCTGTTTCCAGGGTAACTGACTGCCCAGTTTCCGGGGTAACTGACTGCCCAGTTTCCAGGGTAACTGATCAACCTTTTTCCGGGATAACTGACTGCCCTGTTTCCGGGGTAACTGACTGCCCTGTTTCCAGGGTAACTGACTGCCCTATTTCCTGGGTAACTGATCACCCTGTTTCCAGGTAACTGACTGCCCTGTTTCCAGGGTAACAGTTCACCCTGTTTCCGGGGTAACTGACTGCCCTGATTCCGGTGTAACTGATCACCCTGTTTCCGGGTTAACTGATTAACCTATTTCCAGGGTAACTGAACGCCCTGTTTCCAGGGTAACTGACTGCCCTGTTTCCAGGGTAACTGACCGCCCTGCTTCCGGGATAACTGACTGCCCGATTTTCGGGGAGAATGACTGCCCTGTTTCCGGGACATCTGACTGCCCTGTTTCCAGGTTAACTGACTGCCCATTTTCCAGGGTAAGTGACTGCCCTGTTTCCAGGGTAACTGACCGCCCTGTTTCTGGGGTAACTGACTGCCCTGTTTCCAGGGTAACTGACCGCCCTGTTTCCAGGGTAACTGACTGCCCTGTTTCCAGGATAACTGACTGCCCTGTTTCCAGGGTAACTGACTGCCCACTTTCCAGGGTAACTGATCCCCCTGTTTCCAGGATAACTGACTGCCCTGTTTCCATGGTAACAGACCGCCCTATTTCCAGGGTAACTGACTGCCAGTTTCCAGGGTAACTGATCACCCTGTTTCCGGGATAACTGACTGCCCTATTTCCGGGATAACTGACTGCCCTGTTTCCAGGGTAACTGACTGCCCTGTTTCCTGGGGAACTGACTGCCCTGTTTCCTGGGGAACTGACTGCCCTGTTTCCGGGGTAACTGATCACCCTGTTTCCTGGGTAACTGACTAACCTGTTTCCAGGGAGACTGACTACCCTGTTTCCAGGGTAACTGACTGCCCAGTTTCCGGGGTAACTGACTGCCCTGTTTCCAGGGTAACTGACTGCCCTGCTTCCGGGGTAACTGACTGACCTTTTTCCGGGATAACTGTCTGCCCTGTTTCCGGGATAACTGACTGCCCTGTTTCCAGGGTAACTGACTGCCCAGTTTCCAGGGTAACTGACTGCCCTGTTTCCAGGGTAACTGATCACCCAGTTTCCGGGTTAACTGACTGCCCTGTTTCCGTGATAACTGACTGCCCTGTTTCCAGGGTAACTGACTGCCCTGTTTCCGGGGTAACTGACTGCCCAGTTTCCAAGGTAACTGACTGCCCTGTTTCCAGGGTAACTGATCACCGTGTTTCCGGGTTAACTGACTGCCCTGTTTCCGGGACAACTGACTGCACAGTTTCCAAGGTAACTGACTGCCCTGTTTCCAGGGTAACTGATCACCCTGTTTCCGGGGAAACTGTCTGCCCTGTTTCCAGAGTAACTGACTGCCCGGCTTCCAGGGTAACTGATCACACTTTTTCAGGCATAACTGACTGCCCTGTTTCCAGGATAACTGAATGCCCTGTTTCCAGGGTAACTGACTGCCCAGTTTCCGGCGTAACTGACTGCCCTGTTTCCAGGGTAACAGAGTGCCCTGTTTCCGGGGAAGCTGACCGCTCTGTTTCCAGGGTAACTGACTGCCCAGTTTCCAGGGTAACTGATCACCCTTTTTCCGGGATAACTGACTGCCCTGTTTCCGGGGTAACTGACTGCCCTATTTCCAGGGTAACTGACTGCCCTGTTGCCGGGGTAACTGACTGCCCTATTTCCAGGGTAACTGACTGCCCTATTTCCAGGGTAACTGATCACCCTGCTTCCGGGATAACTGACTGCCCTGTTTCCAGGGTAACTGACCGCCCTGTTTCCGGGGAAACTGACTGCCCAGTTTCCAGGGTAACTGTTCACCCTTTTTCCGGCAAAACTGACTGCCCTGTTTCCGGGGTAACTGACCGCCCTGTTTCCAGGATAACTGACCGCCCTATTTCCGGAGTAACTGATCACCCTGTTTCCGGGGTAACTGACTGCCCTGTTTCCAGGGTAACTGACTGCCCTGTTTCCAGGGTAACTGACTGACCTGTTTCCGGGGTAACTGACTGCCCTGTTTCCAGGGTAACTGACTGCCCTATTTCCTGGGTAACTGATCACCCTTTTTCCGGGTAACTGACTGCCCTGTTTCCAGGGTAACAGTTCACCCTGTTTCCGGGGTAACTGACTGCCCTGTTTCCAGGGTAACTGACTGCCCTGCTTCCGGGGTAACTGACGGCCCTGTTTCCAGGGAAACTGACTGCCCAGTTTCCAGGGTAACTGATCAGCCTTTGTCCGGGATAACTGACTGCCCTGTTTCCGGGATAACTGACTGCCCTGTTTCCAGGGTAACTGACTGCCCAGTTTCCAAGGTAACTGACTGCCCTGTTTCCAGGGTAACTGATCACCCTGCTTCCGGGTTAACTGACTGCCCTGTTTCCGGGATAACTGACTGCCCAGTTTCCAAGGTAACTGACTGCCCTGTTTCCAAAGTAACTGACTGCCCAGTTTCCAGGGTAACTGATCACACTTTTTCTGGGATTACTGACTGCCCTGTTTCCGGGATTACTGAATGCCCTGTTTCCAGGGTAACTGACTGCCCAGTTTCCGGGGTAACTGACTGCCCAGTTTCCAGGGTAACTGATCAACCTTTTTCCGGGATAACTGACTGCCCTGTTTCCGGGGTAACTGACTGCCCGGCTTCCAGGGTAACTGATCACACTTTTTCAGGCATAACTGACTGCCCTGTTTCCGGGATAACTGAATGCCCTGTTTCCAGGGTAACTGACTGCCCAGTTTCCGGCGTAACTGACTGCCCTGTTTCCAGGGTAACAGAGTGCCCTGTTTCCGGGGAAGCTGACCGCCCTGTTTCCAGGGTAACTGACTGCCCAGTTTCCAGGGTAACTGATCACCCTTTTTCCGGGATAACTGACTGCCCTGTTTCCGGGGTAACTGACTGCCCTATTTCCAGGGTAACTGACTGCCCTGTTGCCGGGGTAACTGACTGCCCTATTTCCAGGGTAACTGACTGCCCTATTTCCAGGGTAACTGATCACCCTGCTTCCGGGCTAACTGACTGCCCTGTTTCCAGGGTAACTGACCGCCCTGTTTCCGGGGAAACTGACTGCCCAGTTTCCAGGGTAACTGTTCACACTTTTTCCGGCAAAACTGACTGCCCTGTTTCCGGGGTAACTGACCGCCCTGTTTCCAGGATAACTGACCGCCCTATTTCCGGAGTAACTGATCACCCTGTTTCCGGGGTAACTGACTGCCCTGTTTCCAGGGTAACTGACTGCCCTGTTTCCAGGGTAACTGACTGACCTGTTTCCGGGGTAACTGACTGCCCTGTTTCCAGGGTAACTGACTGCCCTATTTCCTGGGTAACTGATCACCCTGTTTCCGGGTAACTGACTGCCCTGTTTCCAGGGTAACAGTTCACCCTGTTTCCGGGGTAACTGACTGCCCTGTTTCCAGGGTAACTGACTGCCCTGCTTCCGGGGTAACTGACGGCCCTGTTTCCAGGGAAACTGACTGCCCAGTTTCCAGGGTAACTGATCAGCCTTTGTCCGGGATAACTGACTGCCCTGTTTCCGGGATAACTGACTGCCCTGTTTCCATGGTAACTGACTGCCCAGTTTCCAAGGTAACTGAATGCCCTGTTTCCAGGGTAACTGATCACCCTGCTTCCGGGTTAACTGACTGCCCTGTTTCCGGGATAATTGACTGCCCAGTTTCCAAGGTAACTGACTGCCCTGTTTCCAGAGTAACTGACTGCCCAGTTTCCAGGGTAACTGATCACACTTTTTCTGGGATTACTGACTGCCCTGTTTCCGGGATAACTGAATGCCCTGTTTCCAGGGTAACTGACTGCCCAGTTTCCGGGGTAACTGACTGCCCAGTTTCCAGGGTAACTGATCAACCTTTTTCCGGGATAACTGACTGCCCTGTTTCCGGGGTAACTGACTGCCCTGTTTCCAGGGTAACTGACTGCCCTATTTCCTGGGTAACTGATCACCCTGTTTCCAGGTAACTGACTGCCCTGTTTCCAGGGTAACAGTTCACCCTGTTTCCGGGGTAACTGACTGCCCTGATTCCAGGGTAACTGACTGCCAAGCTTCCAGGGTAACTGATCACCCTTTTTCCGGGATAACTGACTGCCCTGTTTCCGGGATAACTGAATGCCCTGTTTCCAGGGTAACTGACTGCCCTGTTTCCGGTGTAACTGATCACCCTGTTTCCGGGTTAACTGATTAACCTATTTCCAGGGTAACTGAACGCCCTGTTTCCAGGGTAACTGACTGCCCTGTTTCCAGGGTAACTGACCGCCCTGCTTCCGGGATAACTGACTGCCCGATTTTCGGGGAGAATGACTGCCCTGTTTCCGGGACATCTGACTGCCCTGTTTCCAGGTTAACTGACTGCCCATTTTCCAGGGTAAGTGACTGCCCTGTTTCCAGGGTAACTGACCGCCCTGTTTCTGGGGTAACTGACTGCCCTGTTTCCAGGGTAACTGACCGCCCTGTTTCCAGGGTAACTGACTGCCCTGTTTCCAGGATAACTGACTGCCCTGTTTCCAGGGTAACTGACTGCCCACTTTCCAGGGTAACTGATCCCCCTGTTTCCAGGATAACTGACTGCCCTGTTTCCATGGTAACAGACCGCCCTGTTTCCAGGGTAACTGACTGCCAGTTTCCAGGGTAACTGATCACCCTGTTTCCGGGATAACTGACTGCCCTATTTCCGGGATAACTGACTGCCCTGTTTCCAGGGTAACTGACTGCCCTGTTTCCTGGGGAACTGACTGCCCTGTTTCCTGGGGAACTGACTGCCCTGTTTCCGGGGTAACTGATCACCCTGTTTCCTGGGTAACTGACTAACCTGTTTCCAGGGAGACTGACTACCCTGTTTCCAGGGTAACTGACTGCCCAGTTTCCGGGGTAACTGACTGCCCTGTTTCCAGGGTAACTGACTGCCCTGCTTCCGGGGTAACTGACTGACCTTTTTCCGGGATAACTGTCTGCCCTGTTTCCGGGATAACTGACTGCCCTGTTTCCAGGGTAACTGACTGCCCAGTTTCCAGGGTAACTGACTGCCCTGTTTCCAGGGTAACTGATCACCCAGTTTCCGGGTTAACTGACTGCCCTGTTTCCGTGATAACTGACTGCCCTGTTTCCAGGGTAACTGACTGCCCTGTTTCCGGGGTAACTGACTGCCCTGTTTCCAGTGTAACTGATCACCCTGTTTACGGGATAACTGACTGACCTGTTTCCGGGATAACTGACTGCCCTGTTTCCAGGGTAACTGACTGCCCTGTTTCCGGGGTAATTGACTGCCCTTTTTCCATGCGAACTGACTGCCCTGTTTCCAGGATAACTGATCACCCTGTTTCCGGGGTAACTGACTGCCCAGTTTCCAGGGTAACTGAGCAGCCTTTGTCCGGGATAACTGACTGCCCTGTTTCCGGGATAACTGACTGCCCTGTTTCCAGGGTAACTGACTGCCCAGTTTCCGGCGTAACTGACTGCCCTGTTTCCAGGGTAACAGAGTGCCCTGTTTCCGGGGAAGCTGACCGCCCTGTTTCCTGGGTAACTGACTGCCCAGTTTCCAGGGTAACTGACTGCCCTGCTTCCGGGGTAACTGACTGACCTTTTTCCGGGATATCTGTCTGCCCTGTTTCCGGGATAACTGACTGCCCTGTTCGCAGGGTAACTGACTGCCCAGTTTCCAGGGTAACTGACTGCCCTGTTTCCAGGGTAACTGATCACCCATTTTCTGGGTTAACTGACTGCACTGTTTCCGTGATAACTGACTGCCCTGTTTCCAGGGTAACTGACTGCCCTGTTTCCGGGGTAACTGACTGCCCTGTTTCCAGTGTAACTGATCACCCTGTTTACGGGATAACTGACTGACCTGTTTCCGGGATAACTGACTGCCCTGTTTCCAGGGTAACTGACTGCCCTGTTTCCGGGGTAATTGACTGCCCTTTTTCCATGCGAACTGACTGCCCTGTTTCCAGGATAACTGATCACCCTGTTTCCAGGGTAACTGACTGCCCAGTTTCCAGGGTAGCTGAGCAGCCTTTGTCCGGGATAACTGACTGCCCTGTTTCCGGGATAACTGACTACCCTGTTTCCAGGGTAACTGACTGCCCAGTTTCCGGCGTAACTGACTGCCCTATTTCCAGGGTAACAGAGTGCCCTGTTTCCGGGGAAGCTGACCGCCCTGTTTCCAGGGTAAC
Source organism: Heterodontus francisci (assembly GCF_036365525.1). Classification (NCBI taxonomy): domain Eukaryota; kingdom Metazoa; phylum Chordata; class Chondrichthyes; order Heterodontiformes; family Heterodontidae; genus Heterodontus; species Heterodontus francisci. Next base: position 2,617,726 of record NW_027140908.1, on the reverse strand, counting down.
TGACTGCCCAGTTTCCAGGGTAACTGATCACCCTTTTTCCGGGATAACTGACTGCCCTGTTTCCGGGGTAACTGACTGCCCTATTTCCAGGGTAACTGACTGCCCTGTTGCCGGGGTAACTGACTGCCCTATTTCCAGGGTAACGACTGCCCTATTTCCAGGGTAACTGATCACCCTGCTTCCGGGCTAACTGACTGCCCTGTTTCCAGGGTAACTGACCGCCCTGTTTCCGGGGAATCTGACTGCCCAGTTTCCAGGGTAACTGTTCACACTTTTTCCGGCAAAACTGACTGCCCTGTTTCCGGGGTAACTGACCGCCCTGTTTCCAGGATAACTGACCGCCCTATTTCCGGAGTAACTGATCACCCTGTTTCCGGGGTAACTGACTGCCCTGTTTCCAGGGTAACTGACTGCCCTGTTTCCAGGGTAACTGACTGACCTGTTTCCGGGGTAACTGACTGCCCTGTTTCCAGGGTAACTGACTGCCCTATTTCCTGGGTAACTGATCACCCTGTTTCCGGGTAACTGACTGCCCTGTTTCCAGGGTAACAGTTCACCCTGTTTCCGGGGTAACTGTCTGCCCTGTTTCCAGGGTAACTGACTGCCCTGCTTCCGGGGTAACTGACGGCCCTGTTTCCAGGGAAACTGACTGCCCAGTTTCCAGGGTAACTGATCACCCTGCTTCCGGGTTAACTGACTGCCCTGTTTCCGGGATAATTGACTGCCCAGTTTCCAAGGTAACTGACTGCCCTGTTTCCAGAGTAACTGACTGCCCAGTTTCCAGGGTAACTGATCACACTTTTTCTGGGATTACTGACTGCCCTGTTTCCGGGATAACTGAATGCCCTGTTTCCATGGTAACTGACTGCCCAGTTTCCAAGGTAACTGAATGCCCTGTTTCCAGGGTAACTGATCACCCTGCTTCCGGGTTAACTGACTGCCCTGTTTCCGGGATAATTGACTGCCCAGTTTCCAAGGTAACTGACTGCCCTGTTTCCAGAGTAACTGACTGCCCAGTTTCCAGGATAACTGATCACACTTTTTCTGGGATTACTGACTGCCCTGTTTCCGGGATAACTGAATGCCCTGTTTCCAGGGTAACTGACTGCCCAGTTTCCGGGGTAACTGACTGCCCAGTTTCCAGGGTAACTGATCAACCTTTTTCCGGGATAACTGACTGCCCTGTTTCCGGGGTAACTGACTGCCCTGTTTCCAGGGTAACTGACTGCCCTATTTCCTGGGTAACTGATCACCCTGTTTCCAGGTAACTGACTGCCCTGTTTCCAGGGTAACAGTTCACCCTGTTTCCGGGGTAACTGACTGCCCTGATTCCAGGGTAACTGACTGCCAAGCTTCCAGGGTAACTGATCACCCTTTTTCCGGGATAACTGACTGCCCTGTTTCCGGGATAACTGAATGCCCTGTTTCCAGGGTAACTGACTGCCCTGTTTCCGGTGTAACTGATCACCCTGTTTCCGGGTTAACTGATTAACCTATTTCCAGGGTAACTGAACGCCCTGTTTCCAGGGTAACTGACTGCCCTGTTTCCAGGGTAACTGACCGCCCTGCTTCCGGGATAACTGACTGCCCGATTTTCGGGGAGAATGACTGCCCTGTTTCCGGGACATCTGACTGCCCTGTTTCCAGGTTAACTGACTGCCCATTTTCCAGGGTAAGTGACTGCCCTGTTTCCAGGGTAACTGACCGCCCTGTTTCCGGGGTAACTGACTGCCCTGTTTCCAGGGTAACTGACCGCCCTGTTTCCAGGGTAACTGACTGCCCTGTTTCCAGGATAACTGACTGCCCTGTTTCCAGGGTAACTGACTGCCCACTTTCCAGGGTAACTGATCCCCCTGTTTCCAGGATAACTGACTGCCCTGTTTCCATGGTAACAGACCGCCCTGTTTCCAGGGTAACTGACTGCCAGTTTCCAGGGTAACTGATCACCCTGTTTCCGGGATAACTGACTGCCCTATTTCCGGGATAACTGACTGCCCTGTTTCCAGGGTAACTGACTGCCCTGTTTCCTGGGGAACTGACTGCCCTGTTTCCTGGGGAACTGACTGCCCTGTTTCCGGGGTAACTGATCACCCTGTTTCCTGGGTAACTGACTAACCTGTTTCCAGGGAGACTGACTACCCTGTTTCCAGGGTAACTGACTGCCCAGTTTCCGGGGTAACTGACTGCCCTGTTTCCAGGGTAACTGACTGCCCTGCTTCCGGGGTAACTGACTGACCTTTTTCCGGGATAACTGTCTGCCCTGTTTCCGGGATAACTGACTGCCCTGTTTCCAGGGTAACTGACTGCCCAGTTTCCAGGGTAACTGACTGCCCTGTTTCCAGGGTAACTGATCACCCAGTTTCCGGGTTAACTGACTGCCCTGTTTCCGTGATAACTGACTGCCCTGTTTCCAGGGTAACTGACTGCCCTGTTTCCGGGGTAACTGACTGCCCTGTTTCCAGTGTAACTGATCACCCTGTTTACGGGATAACTGACTGACCTGTTTCCGGGATAACTGACTGCCCTGTTTCCAGGGTAACTGACTGCCCTGTTTCCGGGGTAATTGACTGCCCTTTTTCCATGCGAACTGACTGCCCTGTTTCCAGGATAACTGATCACCCTGTTTCCGGGGTAACTGACTGCCCAGTTTCCAGGGTAACTGAGCAGCCTTTGTCCGGGATAACTGACTGCCCTGTTTCCGGGATAACTGACTGCCCTGTTTCCAGGGTAACTGACTGCCCAGTTTCCGGCGTAACTGACTGCCCTGTTTCCAGGGTAACAGAGTGCCCTGTTTCCGGGGAAGCTGACCGCCCTGTTTCCAGGGTAACTGACTGCCCAGTTTCCAGGGTAACTGACTGCCCTGCTTCCGGGGTAACTGACTGACCTTTTTCCGGGATAACTGTCTGCCCTGTTTCCGGGATAACTGACTGCCCTGTTCGCAGGGTAACTGACTGCCCAGTTTCCAGGGTAACTGACTGCCCTGTTTCCAGGGTAACTGATCACCCATTTTCTGGGTTAACTGACTGCACTGTTTCCGTGATAACTGACTGCCCTGTTTCCAGGGTAACTGACTGCCCTGTTTCCGGGGTAACTGACTGCCCTGTTTCCAGTGTAACTGATCACCCTGTTTACGGGATAACTGACTGACCTGTTTCCGGGATAACTGACTGCCCTGTTTCCAGGGTAACTGACTGCCCTGTTTCCGGGGTAATTGACTGCCCTTTTTCCATGCGAACTGACTGCCCTGTTTCCAGGATAACTGATCACCCTGTTTCCAGGGTAACTGACTGCCCAGTTTCCAGGGTAGCTGAGCAGCCTTTGTCCGGGATAACTGACTGCCCTGTTTCCGGGATAACTGACTACCCTGTTTCCAGGGTAACTGACTGCCCAGTTTCCGGCGTAACTGACTGCCCTATTTCCAGGGTAACAGAGTGCCCTGTTTCCGGGGAAGCTGACCGCCCTGTTTCCAGGGTAACTGACTGCCCAGTTTCCAGGGTAACTGATCACCCTTTTTCCGGGATAACTGACTGCCCTGTTTCCGGGGTAACTGACTGCCCTATTTCCAGGGTAACTGACTGCCCTGTTGCCGGGGTAACTGACTGCCCTATTTCCAGGGTAACGACTGCCCTATTTCCAGGGTAACTGATCACCCTGCTTCCGGGCTAACTGACTGCCCTGTTTCCAGGGTAACTGACCGCCCTGTTTCCGGGGAATCTGACTGCCCAGTTTCCAGGGTAACTGTTCACACTTTTTCCGGCAAAACTGACTGCCCTGTTTCCGGGGTAACTGACCGCCCTGTTTCCAGGATAACTGACCGCCCTATTTCCGGAGTAACTGATCACCCTGTTTCCGGGGTAACTGACTGCCCTGTTTCCAGGGTAACTGACTGCCCTGTTTCCAGGGTAACTGACTGACCTGTTTCCGGGGTAACTGACTGCCCTGTTTCCAGGGTAACTGACTGCCCTATTTCCTGGGTAACTGATCACCCTGTTTCCGGGTAACTGACTGCCCTGTTTCCAGGGTAACAGTTCACCCTGTTTCCGGGGTAACTGTCTGCCCTGTTTCCAGGGTAACTGACTGCCCTGCTTCCGGGGTAACTGACGGCCCTGTTTCCAGGGAAACTGACTGCCCAGTTTCCAGGGTAACTGATCAGCCTTTGTCCGGGATAACTGACTGCCCTGTTTCCGGGATAACTGACTGCCCTGTTTCCATGGTAACTGACTGCCCAGTTTCCAAGGTAACTGAATGCCCTGTTTCCAGGGTAACTGATCACCCTGCTTCCGGGTTAACTGACTGCCCTGTTTCCGGGATAATTGACTGCCCAGTTTCCAAGGTAACTGACTGCCCTGTTTCCAGAGTAACTGACTGCCCAGTTTCCAGGGTAACTGATCACACTTTTTCTGGGATTACTGACTGCCCTGTTTCCGGGATAACTGAATGCCCTGTTTCCAGGGTAACTGACTGCCCAGTTTCCGGGGTAACTGACTGCCCAGTTTCCAGGGTAACTGATCAACCTTTTTCCGGGATAACTGACTGCCCTGTTTCCGGGGTAACTGACTGCCCTGTTTCCAGGGTAACTGACTGCCCTATTTCCTGGGTAACTGATCACCCTGTTTCCAGGTAACTGACTGCCCTGTTTCCAGGGTAACAGTTCACCCTGTTTCCGGGGTAACTGACTGCCCTGATTCCAGGGTAACTGACTGCCAAGCTTCCAGGGTAACTGATCACCCTTTTTCCGGGATAACTGACTGCCCTGTTTCCGGGATAACTGAATGCCCTGTTTCCAGGGTAACTGACTGCCCTGTTTCCGGTGTAACTGATCACCCTGTTTCCGGGTTAACTGATTAACCTATTTCCAGGGTAACTGAACGCCCTGTTTCCAGGGTAACTGACTGCCCTGTTTCCAGGGTAACTGACCGCCCTGCTTCCGGGATAACTGACTGCCCGATTTTCGGGGAGAATGACTGCCCTGTTTCCGGGACATCTGACTGCCCTGTTTCCAGGTTAACTGACTGCCCATTTTCCAGGGTAAGTGACTGCCCTGTTTCCAGGGTAACTGACCGCCCTGTTTCCGGGGTAACTGACTGCCCTGTTTCCAGGGTAACTGACCGCCCTGTTTCCAGGGTAACTGACTGCCCTGTTTCCAGGAAAACTGACTGCCCTGTTTCCAGGGTAACTGACTGCCCACTTTCCAGGGTAACTGATCCCCCTGTTTCCAGGATAACTGACTGCCCTGTTTCCATGGTAACAGACCGCCCTGTTTCCAGGGTAACTGACTGCCAGTTTCCAGGGTAACTGATCACCCTGTTTCCGGGATAACTGACTGCCCTATTTCCGGGATAACTGACTGCCCTGTTTCCAGGGTAACTGACTGCCCTGTTTCCTGGGGAACTGACTGCCCTGTTTCCTGGGGAACTGACTGCCCTGTTTCCAGGGTGACAGACCGCCCTGTTTCCAGGGTAACTGACTGCCCAGTTTCCAGGGTAATTGATCACCCTGTTTCCGGGATAACTGACTGCCCTATTTCCGGGATAAATGACTGCCCTGTTTCCAGGGTAACTGACTGCCCTGTTTCCTGGGGAACTGACTGCCCTGTTTCCGGGGTAACTGATCACCCTGTTTCCTGGGTAACTGACTAACCTGTTTCCAGGGAGACTGACTACCCTGTTTCCAGGGTAACTGACTGCCCAGTTTCCGGGGTAACTGACTGCCCTGTTTCCAGGGTAACTGACTGCCCTGCTTGCGGTGTAACTGACTGACCTTTTTCCGGGATAACTGTCTGCCCTGTTTCCGGGATAACTGACTGCTCTGTTTCCAGGGTAACTGACTGCCCAGTTTCCAGGGTAACTGACTGCCCTGTTTCCAGGGTAACTGATCACCCAGTTTCCGGGTTAACTGACTGCCCTGTTTCCGTGATAACTGACTGCCCTGTTTCCAGGGTAACTGATTGCCCTGTTTCCGGGGTAACTGACTGCCCTGTTTCCAGGGTAACTGATCACCATGTTTCCGGGTTAACTGACTGCCCTGTTTCCGGGACAACTGACTGCACAGTTTCCAAGGTAACTGACTGCCCTGTTTCCAGGGTAACTGATCACCCTGTTTCCGGGGAAACTGTCTGCCCTGTTTCCAGAGTAACTGACTGCCCGGCTTCCAGGGTAACTGATCACACTTTTTCAGGCATAACTGACTGCCCTGTTTCCGGGATAACTGAATGCCCTGTTTCCAGGGTAACTGACTGCCCAGTTTCCGGCGTAACTGTCTGCCCTGTTTCCAGGGTAACAGAGTGCCCTGTTTCCGGGGAAGCTGACCGCCCTGTTTCCAGGGTAACTGACTGCCCAGTTTCCAGGGTAACTGATCACCCTTTTTCCGGGATAACTGACTGCCCTGTTTCCGGGGTAACTGACTGCCCTATTTCCAGGGTAACTGACTGCCCTGTTGCCGGGGTAACTGACTGCCCTATTTCCAGGGTAACTGACTGCCCTATTTCCAGGGTAACTGATCACCCTGCTTCCGGGGTAACTGACTGCCCTGTTTCCAGGGTAACTGACCGCCCTGTTTCCGGGGAAACTGACTGCCCAGTTTCCAGGGTAACTGTTCACCCTTTTTCCGGCAAAACTGACTGCCCTGTTTCCGGGGTAACTGACCGCCCTGTTTCCAGGATAACTGACCGCCCTATTTCCGGAGTAACTGATCACCCTGTTTCCGGGGTAACTGACTGCCCTGTTTCCAGGGTAACTGACTGACCTGTTTCCGGGGTAACTGACTGCCCTGTTTCCAGGGTAACAGTTCACCCTGTTTCCAGGGTAACTGACTGCCCTGTTTCCAGGGTAACTGACTGCCCTGCTTCCGGGGTAACTGACGGCCCTGTTTCCAGGGAAACTGACTGCCCAGTTTCCAGGGTAACTGATCAGCCTTTGTCCGGGATAACTGACTGCCCTGTTTCCGGGATAACTGACTGCCCTGTTTCCAGGGTAACTGACTGCCCAGTTTCCAAGGTAACTGACTGCCCTGTTTCCAGGGTAACTGATCACCCTGCTTCCGGGTGAACTGACTGCCCTGTTTCCGGGATAACTGACTGCCCAGTTTCCAGGGTAACTGAGCAGCCTTTGTCCGGGATAACTGACTGCCCTGTTTCCGGGATAACTGACTGCCCTGTTTCCAGGGTAACTGACTGCCCAGTTTCCGGCGTAACTGACTGCCCTGTTTCCAGGGTAACAGAGTGCCCTGTTTCCGGGGAAGCTGACCGCCCTGTTTCCAGGGTAACTGACTGCCCAGTTTCCAGGGTAACTGACTGCCCTGTTTCCAGGGTAACTGATCACCCAGTTTCCGGGTTAACTGACTGCCCTGTTTCCGTGATAACTGACTGCCCTGTTTCCAGGGTAATGGACTGCCCTGTTTCCGGGGTAACTGACTGCCCTGTTTCCAGTGTAACTGATCACAATGTTTACGGGATAACTGACTGACCTGTTTCCGGGATAACTGACTGCCCTGTTTCCAGGGTAACTGACTGCCCTGTTTCCGGGGTAATTGACTGCCCTTTTTCCATGCGAACTGACTGCCCTGTTTCCAGGATAACTGATCACCCTGTTTCCGGGGTAACTGACTGCCCAGTTTCCAGGGTAACTGAGCAGCCTTTGTCCGGGATAACTGACTGCCCTGTTTCCGGGATAACTGACTGCCCTGTTTCCAGGGTAACTGACTGCCCAGTTTCCGGCGTAACTGACTGCCCTGTTTCCAGGGTAACAGAGTGCCCTGTTTCCGGGGAAGCTGACCGCCCTGTTTCCAGGGTAACTGACTGCCCAGTTTCCAGGGTAACTGATCACCCTTTTTCCGGGATAACTGACTGCCCTGTTTCCGGGGTAACTGACTGCCCTATTTCCAGGGTAACTGACTGCCCTGTTGCCGGGGTAACTGACTGCCCTATTTCCAGGGTAACTGACTGCCCTATTTCCAGGGTAACTGATCACCCTGCTTCCGGGCTAACTGACTGCCCTGTTTCCAGGGTAACTGACCGCCCTGTTTCCGGGGAAACTGACTGCCCAGTTTCCAGGTTAACTGTTCACACTTTTTCCGGCAAAACTGACTGCCCTGTTTCCGGGGTAACTGACCGCCCTGTTTCCAGGATAACTGACCGCCCTATTTCCGGAGTAACTGATCACCCTGTTTCCGGGGTAACTGACTGCCCTGTTTCCAGGGTAACTGACTGCCCTGTTTCCAGGGTAACTGACTGACCTGTTTCCGGGGTAACTGACTGCCCTGTTTCCAGGGTAACTGACTGCCCTATTTCCTGGGTAACTGATCACCCTGTTTCCGGGTAACTGACTGCCCTGTTTCCAGGGTAACAGTTCACCCTGTTTCCGGGGTAACTGACTGCCCTGTTTCCAGGGTAACTGACTGCCCTGCTTCCGGAGTAACTGGCGGCCCTGTTTCCAGGGAAACTGACTGCCCAGTTTCCAGGGTAACTGATCAGCCTTTGTCCGGGATAACTGACTGCCCTGTTTCCGGGATAACTGACTGCCCTGTTTCCATGGTAACTGACTGCCCAGTTTCCAAGGTAACTGAATGCCCTGTTTCCAGGGTAACTGATCACCCTGCTTCCGGGTTAACTGACTGCCCTGTTTCCGGGATAATTGACTGCCCAGTTTCCAAGGTAACTGACTGCCCTGTTTCCAGAGTAACTGACTGCCCAGTTTCCAGGGTAACTGATCACACTTTTTCTGGGATTACTGACTGCCCTGTTTCCGGGATAACTGAATGCCCTGTTTCCAGGGTAACTGACTGCCCAGTTTCCGGGGTAACTGACTGCCCAGTTTCCAGGGTAACTGATCAACCTTTTTCCGGGATAACTGACTGCCCTATTTCCTGGGTAACAGATCACCCTGTTTCCAGGTAACTGACTGCCCTGTTTCCAGGGTAACAGTTCACCCTGTTTCCGGGGTAACTGACTGCCCTGATTCCAGGGTAACTGACTGCCAAGCTTCCAGGGTAACTGATCACCCTTTTTCCGGGATAACTGACTGCCCTGTTTCCGGGATAACTGAATGCCCTGTTTCCAGGGTAACTGACTGCCCTGTTTCCGGTGTAACTGATCACCCTGTTTCCGGGTTAACTGATTAACCTATTTCCAGGGTAACTGAACGCCCTGTTTCCAGGGTAACTGACTGCCCTGTTTCCAGGGTAACTGACCGCCCTGCTTCCGGGATAACTGACTGCCCGATTTTCGGGGAGAATGACTGCCCTGTTTCCGGGACATCTGACTGCCCTGTTTCCAGGTTAACTGACTGCCCATTTTCCAGGGTAAGTGACTGCCCTGTTTCCGGGATAACTGACTGCCCAGTTTCCAAGGTAACTGACTGCCCTGTTTCCAAAGTAACTGACTGCCCAGTTTCCAGGGTAACTGATCACACTTTTTCTGGGATTACTGACTGCCCTGTTTCCGGGATAACTGAATGCCCTGTTTCCAGGGTAACTGACTGCCCAGTTTCCGGGGTAACTGACTGCCCAGTTTCCAGGGTAACTGATCAACCTTTTTCCGGGATAACTGACTGCCCTGTTTCCGGGGTAACTGACTGCCCGGCTTCCAGGGTAACTGATCACACTTTTTTAGGCATAACTGACTGCCCTGTTTCCGGGATAACTGAATGCCCTGTTTCCAGGTTAACTGACTGCCCAATTTCCGGCGTAACTGACTGCCCTGTTTCCAGGGTAACAGAGTGCCCTGTTTCCGGGGAAGCTGACCGCCCTGTTTCCAGGGTAACTGACTGCCCAGTTTCCAGGGTAACTGATCACCCTTTTTCCGGGATAACTGACTGCCCTGTTTCCGGGGTAACTGACTGCCCTATTTCCAGGGTAACTGACTGCCCTGTTGCCGGGGTAACTGACTGCCCTATTTCCAGGGTAACTGACTGCCCTATTTCCAGGGTAACTGATCACCCTGCTTCCGGGCTAACTGACTGCCCTGTTTCCAGGGTAACTGACCGCCCTGTTTCCGGGGAAACTGACTGCCCAGTTTCCAGGGTAACTGTTCACACTTTTTCCGGCAAAACTGACTGCCCTGTTTCCGGGGTAACTGACCGCCCTGTTTCCAGGATAACTGACCGCCCTATTTCCGGAGTAACTGATCACCCTGTTTCCGGGGTAACTGACTGCCCTGTTTCCAGGGTAACTGACTGCCCTGTTTCCAGGGTAACTGACTGACCTGTTTCCGGGGTAACTGACTGCCCTGTTTCCAGGGTAACTGACTGCCCTATTTCCTGGGTAACTGATCACCCTGTTTCCGGGTAACTGACTGCCCTGTTTCCAGGGTAACAGTTCACCCTGTTTCCGGGGTAACTGACTGCCCTGTTTCCAGGGTAACTGACTGCCCTGCTTCTGGGGTAACTGACGGCCCTGTTTCCAGGGAAACTGACTGCCCAGTTTCCAGGGTAACTGATCAGCCTTTGTCCGGGATAACTGACTGCTCTGTTTCCGGGATAACTGACTGCCCTGTTTCCATGGTAACTGACTGCCCAGTTTCCAAGGTAACTGAATGCCCTGTTTCCAGGGTAACTGATCACCCTGCTTCCGGGTTAACTGACTGCCCTGTTTCCGGGATAATTGACTGCCCAGTTTCCAAGGTAACTGACTGCCCTGTTTCCAGAGTAACTGACTGCCCAGTTTCCAGGGTAACTGATCACACTTTTTCTGGGATTACTGACTGCCCTGTTTCCGGGATAACTGAATGCCCTGTTTCCAGGGTAACTGACTGCCCAGTTTCCGGGGTAACTGACTGCCCAGTTTCCAGGGTAACTGATCAACCTTTTTCCGGGATAACTGACTGCCCTGTTTCCGGGGTAACTGACTGCCCTGTTTCCAGGGTAACTGACTGCCCTATTTCCTGGGTAACTGATCACCCTGTTTCCAGGTAACTGACTGCCCTGTTTCCAGGGTAACAGTTCACCCTGTTTCCGGGGTAACTGACTGCCCTGATTCCAGGGTAACTGACTGCCAAGCTTCCAGGGTAACTGATCACCCTTTTTCCGGGATAACTGACTGCCCTGTTTCCGGGATAACTGAATGCCCTGTTTCCAGGGTAACTGACTGCCCTGTTTCCGGTGTAACTGATCACCCTGTTTCCGGGTTAACTGATTAACCTATTTCCAGGGTAACTGAACGCCCTGTTTCCAGGGTAACTGACTGCCCTGTTTCCAGGGTAACTGACCGCCCTGCTTCCGGGATAACTGACTGCCCGATTTTCGGGGAGAATGACTGCCCTGTTTCCGGGACATCTGACTGCCCTGTTTCCAGGTTAACTGACTGCCCATTTTCCAGGGTAAGTGACTGCCCAGTTTCCAGGGTAACTGACCGCCCTGTTTCCGGGGTAACTGACTGCCCTGTTTCCAGGGTAACTGACCGCCCTGTTTCCAGGGAAACTGACTGCCCTGTTTCCAGGATAACTGACTGCCCTGTTTCCAGGGTAACTGACTGCCCACTTTCCAGGGTAACTGATCCCCCTGTTTCCAGGATAACTGACTGCCCTGTTTCCATGGTAACAGACCGCCCTGTTTCCAGGGTAACTGACTGCCAGTTTCCAGGGTAACTGATCACCCTGTTTCCGGGATAACTGACTGCCCTATTTCCAGGATAACTGACTGCCCTGTTTCCAGGGTAACTGACTGCCCTGTTTCCTGGGGAACTGACTGCCCTGTTTCCTGGGGAACTGACTGCCCTGTTTCCGGGGTAACTGATCACCCTGTTTCCTGGGTAACTGACTAACCTGTTTCCAGGGAGACTGACTACCCTGTTTCCAGGGTAACTGACTGCCCAGTTTCCTGGGTAACTGACTGCCCTGTTTCCAGGGTAACTGACTGCCCTGCTTCCGGGGTAACTGAATGCCCTGTTTCCAGGGTAACTGACTGCCCAGTTTCCGGGGTAACTGACTGCCCAGTTTCCAGGGTAACTGATCAACCTTTTTCCGGGATAACTGACTGCCCTGTTTCCGGGGTAACTGACTGCCCTGTTTCCAGGGTAACTGACTGCCCTATTTCCTGGGTAACTGATCACCCTGTTTCCAGGTAACTGACTGCCCTGTTTCCAGGGTAACAGTTCACCCTGTTTCCGGGGTAACTGACTGCCCTGATTCCAGGGTAACTGACTGCCAAGCTTCCAGGGTAACTGATCACCCTTTTTCCGGGATAACTGACTGCCCTGTTTCCGGGATAACTGAATGCCCTGTTTCCAGGGTAACTGACTGCCCTGTTTCCGGTGTAACTGATCACCCTGTTTCCGGGTTAACTGATTAACCTATTTCCAGGGTAACTGAACGCCCTGTTTCCAGGGTAACTGACTGCCCTGTTTCCAGGGTAACTGACCGCCCTGCTTCCGGGATAACTGACTGCCCGATTTTCGGGGAGAATGACTGCCCTGTTTCCGGGACATCTGACTGCCCTGTTTCCAGGTTAACTGACTGCCCATTTTCCAGGGTAAGTGACTGCCCTGTTTCCAGGGTAACTGACCGCCCTGTTTCCGGGGTAACTGACTGCCCTGTTTCCAGGGTAACTGACCGCCCTGTTTCCAGGGAAACTGACTGCCCTGTTTCCAGGATAACTGACTGCCCTGTTTCCAGGGTAACTGACTGCCCACTTTCCAGGGTAACTGATCCCCCTGTTTCCAGGATAACTGACTGCCCTGTTTCCATGGTAACAGACCGCCCTGTTTCCAGGGTAACTGACTGCCAGTTTCCAGGGTAACTGATCACCCTGTTTCCGGGATAACTGACTGCCCTATTTCCAGGATAACTGACTGCCCTGTTTCCAGGGTAACTGACTGCCCTGTTTCCTGGGGAACTGACTGCCCTGTTTCCTGGGGAACTGACTGCCCTGTTTCCGGGGTAACTGATCACCCTGTTTCCTGGGTAACTGACTAACCTGTTTCCAGGGAGACTGACTACCCTGTTTCCAGGGTAACTGACTGCCCAGTTTCCTGGGTAACTGACTGCCCTGTTTCCAGGGTAACTGACTGCCCTGCTTCCGGGGTAACTGACTGACCTTTTTCCGGGATAACTGTCTGCCCTGTTTCCGGGATAACTGACTGCCCTGTTTCCAGGGTAACTGTCTGCCCTGTTTCCGGGGTAACTGACTGCCCTGTTTCCAGGGTAACTGATCACCCTGTTTACGGGATAACTGACTGACCTGTTTCCGGGATAACTGACTGCCCTGTTTCCAGGGTAACTGACTGCCCTGTTTCCGGGGTAATTGACTGCCCTTTTTCCATGCGAACTGACTGCCCTGTTTCCAGGATAACTGATCACCCTGTTTCCGGGGTAACTGACTGCCCAGTTTCCAGGGTAACTGAGCAGCCTTTGTCCGGGATAACTGACTGCCCTGTTTCCGGGATAACTGACTGCCCTGTTTCCAGGGTAACTGACTGCCCAGTTTCCAAGATAACTGACTGCCCTGCTTCCAGGGTAACTGATCAACCTGTTTCCGGGGAAACTGTCTGCCCTGTTTCCAGAGTAACTGACTGCCCGGCTTCCAGGGTAACTGATCACACTTTTTCAGGCATAACTGACTGCCCTGTTTCCGGGATAACTGAATGCCCTGTTTCCAGGGTAACTGACTGCCCAGTTTCCGGCGTAACTGACTGCCCTGTTTCCAGGGTAACAGAGTGCCCTGTTTCCGGGGAAGCTGACCGCCCTGTTTCCAGGGTAACTGACTGCCCAGTTTCCAGGGTAACTGATCACCCTTTTTCCGGGATAACTGACTGCCCTGTTTCCGGGGTAACTGACTGCCCTATTTCCAGGGTAACTGACTGCCCTGTTGCCGGGGTAACTGACTGCCCTATTTCCAGGGTAACTGACTGCCCTATTTCCAGGGTAACTGATCACCCTGCTTCTGGGGTAACTGACTGCCCTGTTTCCAGGGTAACTGACCGCCCTGTTTCCGGGGAAACTGACTGCCCAGTTTCCAGGGTAACTGTTCACCCTTTTTCCGGCAAAACTGACCGCCCTGTTTCCGGGGTAACTGACCGCCCTGTTTCCAGGATAACTGACCGCCCTATTTCCGGAGTAACTGAACACCCTGTTTCCGGGGTAACTGACTGCCCTGTTTCCAGGGTAACTGACTGCCCTGTTTCCAGGGTAACTGACTGACCTGTTTCCGGGGTAACTGACTGCCCTGTTTCCAGGGTAACTGACTGCCCTATTTCCTGGGTAACTGATCACCCTGTTTCCGGGTAACTGACTGCCCTGTTTCCAGGGTAACTGACTGCCAAGCTTCCAGGGTAACTGATCACCGTTTTTCCGGGATAACTGACTGCCCTGTTTCCGGGATAACTGAATGCCCTGTTTCCAGGGTAACTGACTGCCCTGTTTCCGGTGTAACTGATCACCCTGTTTCCGGGTTAACTGATTAACCTATTTCCAGGGTAACTGAACGCCCTGTTTCCAGGGTAACTGACTGCCCTGTTTCCAGGGTAACTGACCGCCCTGCTTCCGGGATGACTGACTGCCCGATTTTCGGGGTAAATGACTGCCCTGTTTCCGGGACATCTGACTGCCCTGTTTCCAGGTTAACTGACTGCCCATTTTCCAGGGTAAGTGACTGCCCTGTTTCCAGGGTAACTGACTGCCCTGTTTCCGGGGTAACTGACTGCCCTGTTTCCAGGGTAACTGACTGCCCACTTTCCAGGGTAACTGATCCCCCTGTTTCCAGGATAACTGACTGCCCTGTTTCCAGGGTAACAGACCGCCCTGTTTCCAGGGTAACTGAATGCCCTGTTTCCAGGGTAACTGACCGCCCTGCTTCCGGGATGACTGACTGCCCGATTTTCGGGGTAAATGACTGCCCTGTTTCCGGGACATCTGACTGCCCTGTTTCCAGGTTAACTGACTGCCCATTTTCCAGGGTAAGTGACTGCCCTGTTTCCAGGGTAACTGACCGCCCTGTTTCCGGGGTAACTGACTGCCCTGTTTCCAGGGTAACTGACCGCCCTGTTTCCAGGATAACTGACTGCCCTGTTTCCAGGGTAACTGACTGCCCACTTTCCAGGGTAACTGATCCCCCTGTTTCCAGGATAACTGACTGCCCTGTTTCCAGGGTAACAGACCGCCCTGTTTCCAGGGTAAATGACTGCCCAGTTTCCAGGGTAACTGATCACCCTGTTTCCGGGATAACTGACTGCCCTATTTCCGGGATAACTGACTGCCCTGTTTCCAGGGTAACTGACTGCCCTGTTTCCTGGGGAACTGACTGCCCTGTTTCCGGGGTAACTGATCACCCTGTTTCCTGGGTAACTGACTAACCTGTTTCCAGGGAGACTGACTGTCCTGTTTCCTGGGGAACTGACTGCCCTGTTTCCGGGGTAACTGATCACCCTGTTTCCAGGGTAACTGACTGCCCAGTTTCCGGGGTAACTGACTGCCCCGTTTCCAGGGTAACTGACTGCCCTGCTTCCGGGGTAACTGACTGACCTTTTTCCGGGATAACTGTCTGCCCTGTTTCCGGGATAACTGACTGCCCTGTTTCCAGGATAACGGACTGCCCAGTTTCCAGGGTAACTGACTGCCCTGTTTCCAGGGTAACTGATCACCCTGTTTCCGGGTTAACTGACTGCCCTGTTTCCGTGATAACTGACTGCCCTGTTTCCAGGGTAACTGACTGCCCTGTTTCCGGGGTAACTGACTGCCCTGTTTCCAGGATAACTGATCACCCTGTTTACGGGATAACTGACTGACCTGTTTACGGTATAACTGACTGTCCAGTTTCCAGGGTAACTGACTGCCCTGTTTCCGGGGTAATTGACTGCCCTTTTTCCAGGCTAACTGACTGCCCTGTTTCCAGGATAACTGATCACCCTTTTTCTGGGATAACTGACTGCCCAGTTTCCAGGGTAACTGAGCAGCCTTTGTCCAGGATAACTGCCTGCCCTGTTTCCGGGATAACTGACTGCCCTGTTTCCAGGGTAACTGACTGCCCAGTTTCCAAGGTAACTGACTGCCCTGTTTCCAGGGTAACTGATCACCGTGTTTCCGGGTTAACTGACTGCCATGTTTCCGGGACAACTGACTGCCCAGCTTCCAGGGTAACTGATCACACTTTTTCAGGCATAACTGACTGCCCTGTTTCCGGGATAACTGAATGCCCTGTTTCCAGGGTAACTGACTGCCCAGTTTCCGGCGTAACTGACTGCCCTGTTTCCAGGGTAACAGAGTGCCCTGTTTCCGGGGAAGCTGACCGCCCTGTTTCCAGGGTAACTGACTGCCCAGTTTCCAGGGTAACTGATCACCCTTTTTCTGGGATAACTGACTGCCCTGTTTCCGGGGTAACTGACTGCCCTATTTCCAGGGTAACTGACTGCCCTGTTGCCGGGGTAACTGACTGCCCTATTTCCAGGGTAACTGACTGCCCTAATTCCAGGGTAACTGATCACCCTGTTTCCGGGGTAACTGACTGCCCTGTTTCCAGGGTAACTGACCGCCCTGTTTCCGGGGTAACTGACTGCCCTGTTTCCAGGGTAACTGACCGCCCTGTTTCCAGGATAACTGACTGCCCTGTTTCCAGGGTAACTGACTGCCCACTTTCCAGGGTAACTGATCCCCCTGTTTCCAGGATAACTGACTGCCCTGTTTCCAGGGTAACAGACCGCCCTGTTTCCAGGGTAAATGACTGCCCAGTTTCCAGGGTAACTGATCACCCTGTTTCCGGGATAACTGACTGCCCTATTTCCGGGATAACTGACTGCCCTGTTTCCAGGGTAACTGACTGCCCTGTTTCCTGGGGAACTGACTGCCCTGTTTCCGGGGTAACTGATCACCCTGTTTCCTGGGTAACTGACTAACCTGTTTCCAGGGAGACTGACTGTCCTGTTTCCTGGGGAACTGACTGCCCTGTTTCCGGGGTAACTGATCACCCTGTTTCCAGGGTAACTGACTGCCCAGTTTCCGGGGTAACTGACTGCCCCGTTTCCAGGGTAACTGACTGCCCTGCTTCCGGGGTAACTGACTGACCTTTTACCGGGATAACTGTCTGCCCTGTTTCCGGGATAACTGACTGCCCTGTTTCCAGGATAACGGACTGCCCAGTTTCCAGGGTAACTGACTGCCCTGTTTCCAGGGTAACTGATCACCCTGTTTCCGGGTTAACTGACTGCCCTGTTTCCGTGATAACTGACTGCCCTGTTTCCAGGGTAAATGACTGCCCTGTTTCCGGGGTAACTGACTGCCCTGTTTCCAGGGTAACTGATCACCCTGTTTACGGGATAACTGACTGACCTGTTTACGGTATAACTGACTGTCCAGTTTCCAGGGTAACTGACTGCCCTGTTTCCGGGGTAATTGACTGCCCTTTTTCCAGGCTAACTGACTGCCCTGTTTCCAGGATAACTGATCACCCTTTTTCTGGGATAACTGACTGCCCAGTTTCCAGGGTAACTGAGCAGCCTTTGTCCAGGATAACTGCCTGCCCTGTTTCCGGGATAACTGACTGCCCTGTTTCCAGGGTAACTGACTGCCCAGTTTCCAAGGTAACTGACTGCCCTGTTTCCAGGGTAACTGATCACCGTGTTTCCGGGTTAACTGACTGCCATGTTTCCGGGACAACTGACTGCCCAGCTTCCAGGGTAACTGATCACACTTTTTCAGGCATAACTGACTGCCCTGTTTCCGGGATAACTGAATGCCCTGTTTCCAGGGTAACTGACTGCCCAGTTTCCGGCGTAACTGACTGCCCTGTTTCCAGGGTAACAGAGTGCCCTGTTTCCGGGGAAGCTGACCGCCCTGTTTCCAGGGTAACTGACTGCCCAGTTTCCAGGGTAACTGATCACCCTTTTTCTGGGATAACTGACTGCCCTGTTTCCGGGGTAACTGACTGCCCTATTTCCAGGGTAACTGACTGCCCTGTTGCCGGGGTAACTGACTGCCCTATTTCCAGGGTAACTGACTGCCCTAATTCCAGGGTAACTGATCACCCTGTTTCCGGGGTAACTGACTGCCCTGTTTCCAGGGTAACTGACCGCCCTGTTTCCGGGGAAACTGACTGCCCAGTTTCCAGGGTAACTGTTCACCCTTTTTCCGGCAAAACTGACTGCCCTGTTTCCGGGGTAACTGACCGCCTTGTTTCCAGGATAACTGACCGCCCTATTTCCGGAGTAACTGATCACCCTGATTCCGGGGTAACTGACTGCCCTGTTTCCAAGGTAACTGACTGCCCAGTTTCCAGGGTAACTGATCACCCTTTTTCCGGGATAACTGACTGCCCTGTTTCTGGGATAACTGAATGCCCTGTTTCCAGGGTAACTGACTGACCTGTTTCCGGGGTAACT
Organism: Heterodontus francisci; assembly: GCF_036365525.1. Lineage (NCBI taxonomy): Eukaryota > Metazoa > Chordata > Chondrichthyes > Heterodontiformes > Heterodontidae > Heterodontus > Heterodontus francisci. The sequence goes on along the minus strand of NW_027140908.1, from coordinate 2,599,429 downwards.
GATCACCCTGTTTCCGGGGTAACTGATTAACCTATTTCCAGGGTAACTGACCGCCCTGTTTCCAGGGTAACTGACTGCCCTGTTTCCAGGGTAACTGACCGCCCTGTTTCCGGGATAACTGACTGCCCTGTTTCTGTGATAACTGACTGCCCGGTTGGCGGGGTAAATGAATGCCCTGTTTCCGGGATATCTGACTACCCTGGTTCCAGGGTAATTGACTGCCCATTTTCCAGGGTAACTGACTGCCCTGTTTCCAGGGTAACTGGCCGCCCTGTTTCCGGGGTAACTGACTGCCCTGTTTCCAGGGTAACTGACCGCCCTGTTTCCAGGGTAACTGACCGCCCTGTTTCCAGGACAACTGACTGCCCTTATTCCAGGGTAACTGACTGCCCACATTCCAGGGTAACTGATCCCCCTGTTTCCAGGATAACTGACTGCCCTCTTTCCAGGGTAACTGACCGCCCTGTTTCCAGGGTAACTGACTGCCCAGTTTCCAGGGTAACTGATCACCCTGTTACCGGGATAACTGACTGACCTGTTTCCGGGACATCTGACTGCCCTGTTTCCAGGTTAACTGACTGCCCATTTTCCAGGGTAAGTGACTGCCCTGTTTCCAGGGTAACTGACCGCCCTGTTTCCAGGGTAACTGACTGCCCTGTTTCCAGGGTAACTGACCGCCCTGTTTCCAGGGTAACTGACTGCCCTGTTTCCAGGATAACTGACTGCCCTGTTTCCAGGGTAACTGACTGCCCACTTTCCAGGGTAACTGATCCCCCTGTTTCCAGGATAACTGACTGCCCTGTTTCCAGGGTAACAGACCGCCTTGTTTCCAGGGTAACTGACTGCCCAGTTTCCAGGGTAACTGATCGCCCTGTTTCCGGGATAACTGACTGCCCTATTTCCGGGATAACTGACTGCCCTGTTTCCAGGGTAACTGACTGCCCTGTTTCCGGGGGAACTGATCACCCTGTTTCCGGGTAACTGACTGCCCTGTTTCCAGGGTAACAGTTCACCCTGTTTCCGGGGTAACTGACTGCCCTGTTTCCAGGGTAACTGACTGCCAAGCTTCCAGGGTAACTGATCACCCTTTTTCCGGGATAACTGACTGCCCTGTTTCCGGGATAACTGAATGCCCTGTTTCCAGGGTAACTGACTGCCCTGTTTCCGGTGTAACTGATCACCCTGTGTCCGGGTTAACTGATTAACCTATTTCCAGGGTAACTGAACGCCCTGTTTCCAGGGTAACTGACCGCCCTGCTTCCGGGATAACTGACTGCCCGATTTTCGGGGTAAATGACTGCCCTGTTTCCGGGACATCTGACTGCCCTGTTTCCAGGTTAACTGTCTGCCCATTTTCCAGGGTAAGTGACTGCCCTCTTTTCAAGGTAACTGACAGCCTGTTTCCGGGGTAACTGACTGCCCTGTTTCCAGGGTAACTGACCGCCCTGTTTCCAGGGTAACTGACTGCCCTGTTTCCAGGATAACTGACTGCCCTGTTTCCAGGGTAACTGACTGCCCACTTTCCAGGGTAACTGATCCCCCTGTTTCCAGGATAACTGACTGCCCTGTTTCCAGGTTAACAGACCGCCCTGTTTCCAGGGTAACTGACTGCCCAGTTTCCAGGGTAACTGATCACCCTGTTTCCGGGATAGCTGACTGCCCTATTTCCGGGATAACTGACTGCCATGTTTCCAGGGTAACTGACTGCCCTGTTTCCTGGGGAACTGACTGCCCTGTTTCCGGGGTAACTGATCACCCTGTTTCCTGGGTAACTGACTAACCTGTTTCCAGGGAGACTGACTGTCATGTTTCCTGGGGAACTGACTGCCCTGTTTCCGGGGTAACTGATCACCCTGTTTCCAGGGTAACTGACTGCCCAGTTTCCGGGGCAACTGACTGCCCTGTTTCCAGGGTAACTGACTGCCCTGCTTCCGGGGTAACTGACTGACCTTTTTCCGGGATAACTGTCTGCCCTGTTTCCGGGATAACCGACTGCCCTGTTTCCAGGGTAACGGACTGCCCAAGTTTCCAGGGTAACTGACTGCCCTGTTTCCAGGGTTACGGATCACCCCGTTTCCGGGTTAACTGACTGCCCTGTTTCCGTGATAACTGACTGCCCTGTTTCCAGGGTAACTGACTGCCCTGTTTCCGGGGTAACTGACTGCCCTGTTTCCAGGGTAACTGATCACCCTGTTTACGGGATAACTGACTGACCTGTTTCCGGAATAACTGACTGCCCTGTTTCCAGGGTAACTGACTGCCCTGTTTCCGGGGTAATTGACTGCCCTTTTTCCAGGCTAACTGACTGCCCTGTTTCCAGGATAACTGATCACCCTGTTTCCGGGGTAACTGACTGCCCAGTTTCCAGGGTAACTGAGCAGCCTTTGTCCGGGATAACTGACTGCCCTGTTTCTGGGATAACTGACTGCCCAGTTTCCAAGGTAACTGACTGCCCTGTTTCCAGGGTAACTGATCACCGTGTTTCCGGGTTAACTGACTGCCCTGTTTCCGGGACAACTGACTGCACAGTTTCCAAGGTAACTGACTGCCCTGTTTCCTGGGTAACTGATCACCCTGTTTCCGGGGAAACTGTCTGCCCTGTTTCCAGAGTAACTGACTGCCCGGCTTCCAGGGTAACTGATCACACTTTTTCAGGCATAACTGACTGCCCTGTTTCCGGGATAACTGAATGCCCTGTTTCCAGGGTAACTGACTGCCCAGTTTCCGGCGTAACTGACTGCCCTGTTTCCAGGGTAACAGAGTGCCCTGTTTCCGGGGTAGCTGACCGCCCTGTTTCCAGGGTAACTGACTGCCCAGTTTCCAGGGTAACTGATCACACTTTTTCCGGGATAACTGACTGCCCTGTTTCAGGGGTAACTGACTGCCCTATTTCCAGGGTAACTGACTGCCCTGTTGCCGGGGTAACTGACTGCCCTATTTCCAGGGTAACTGACTGCCCTATTTCCAGGGTAACTGATCACCCTGTTTCCGGGGTAACTGACTGCCCTGTTTCCAGGGTAACTGACCGCCCTGTTTCCGGGGAAACTGACTGCCCAGTTTCCAGGGTAACTGTTCACCCTTTTTCCGGCAAAACTGACTGCCCTGTTTCCGGGGTAACTGACCGCCCTGTTTCCAGGATAACTGACCGCCCTATTTCCGGAGTAACTGATCACCCTGTTTCCGGGGTAACTGACTGCCCTGTTTCCAGGGTAACTGACTGCCCAGTTTCCAGGGTAACTGATCACCCTTTTTCCGGGATAACTGACTGCCCTGTTTCTGGGATAACTGAATGCCCTGTTTCCAGGGTAACTGACTGAACTGTTTCCGGGGTAACTGATCACCCTGTTTCCTTGGTAACTGATTAACCTATTTCCAGGGTAACTGACCGCCCTGTTTCCAGGGTAACTGACTGCCCTGTTTCCAGGGTAACTGACCGCCCTGTTTCCGGGATAACTGACTGCCCTGTTTCTGTGATAACTGACTGCCCGGTTGGCGGGGTAAATGACTGCCCTGTTTCCGGGATATCTGACTGCCCTGGTTCCAGGGTAATTGACTGCCCATTTTCCAGGGTAACTGACTGCCCTGTTTCCAGGGTAACCGGCCGCCCTGTTTCCGGGGTAACTGACTGCCCTGTTTCCAGGGTAACTGACCGCCCTGTTTCCAGGGTAACTGACCGCCCTGTTTCCAGGACAACTGACTGCCCTTTTTCCAGGGTAACTGACTGCCCACATTCCAGGGTAACTGATCCCCCTGTTTCCAGGATAACAGACTGCCCTCTATCCAGGGTAACTGACCGCCCTGTTTCCAGGGTAACTGACTGCCCAGTTTCCAGGGTAACTGATCACCCTGTTACCGGGATAACTGACTGACCTGTTTCCGGGATAACTGACTGCCCAGTTTCCAGGGGAACTGTCTGCCCTGTTTCCAGGGGAACTGACTGCCCTGTTTCCAGAGGAACTGACTGCCCTGTTTCCGGGGTAACTGATCACCCTGTTTCCGGGGTAACTGTCTAACCTGTTTCCAAGGTGACTGACTACCCTGTATCCAGGGTAACTGACTGCCCTGTTTCCAGGGTAACTGATCACCCTTTTTCCGGGATAACTGACTGCCCTGTTTCCGGGATAACTGAATGCCCTGTTTCCAGGGTAACTGATCACCCTGTTTCCGGTGTAACTGATCACCCTGTTTCCGGGTTGACTGATTAACCTATTTCCAGGGTAACTGAACGCCCTGTTTCCAGGGTAACTGACTGCCCTGTTTCCAGGGTAACTGACCGCCCTGCTTCCGGGATAACTGACTGCCCGATTTTCGGGGTAAATGACTGCCCTATTTCCGGGACATCTGACTGCCCTGTTTCCAGCTTAACTGACTGCCCATTTTCAAGGGTAAGTGACTGCCCTGTTTCCAGGGTAACTGACCGCCCTGTTTCCGGGGTAACTGACTGCCCTGTTTCCAGGGTAACTGACCGCCCTGTTTCCAGGATAACTGACTGCCCTGTTTCCAGGATAACTGACTGCCCTGTTTCCAGGGTAACTGACTGCCCACTTTCCAGGCTAACTGATCCCCCTGTTTCCAGGATAACTGACTGCCCTGTTTCCAGGGTGACAGACCGCCCTGTTTCCAGGGTAACTGACTGCCCAGTTTCCAGGGTAATTGATCACCCTGTTTCCGGGATAACTGACTGCCCTATTTCCGGGATAACTGACTGCCCTGTTTCCAGGGTAACTGACTGCCCTGTTTCCTGGGGAACTGACTGCCCTGTTTCCGGGGTAACTGATCACCCTGTTTCCTGGGTAACTGACTAACCTGTTTCCAGGGAGACTGACTACCCTGTTTCCAGGGTAACTGACTGCCCAGTTTCCGGGGTAACTGACTGCCCTGTTTCCAGGGTAACTGACTGCCCTGCTTCCGGGGTAACTGACTGACCTTTTTCCGGGATAACTGTCTGCCCTGTTTCCGGGATAACTGACTGCCCTGTTTCCAGGGTAACGGACTGCCCAGTTTCCAGGGTAACTGACTGCCCTGTTTCCAGAGTAACTGACTGCCCGGCTTCCAGGGTAACTGATCACACTTTTTCAGGCATAACTGACTGCCCTGTTTCCGGGATAACTGAATGCCCTGTTTCCAGGGTAACTGACTGCCCAGTTTCCGGCGTAACTGACTGCCCTGTTTCCAGGGTAACAGAGTGCCCTGTTTCCGGGGAAGCTGACCGCCCTGTTTCCAGGGTAACTGACTGCCCAGTTTCCACGGTAACTGATCACCCTTTTTCCGGGATAACTGACTGCCCTGTTTCCGGGGTAACTGACTGCCCTATTTCCAGGGTAACTGATCACCCTATTTCCGGGGTAACTGACTGCCCTGTTTCCAGGGTAACTGACCGCCCTGTTTCCGGGGAAACTGACTGCCCAGTTTCCAGGGTAACTGTTCACCATTTTTCCGGCAAAAATGACTGCCCTGTTTCCGGGGTAACTGACCGCCCTGTTTCCAGGATAACTGACCGCCCTATTTCCGGAGTAACTGTTCACCCTGTTTCCGGGGTAACTGACTGCCCTGTTTCCAGGGTAACTGACTGCCCAGTTTCCAGGGTAACTGATCACCCTTTTTCCGGGATAACTGACTGCCCTGTTTCTGGGATAACTGAATGCCCTGTTTCCAGGGTAACTGACTGACCTGTTTCCGGGGTAACTGATCACCCTGTTTCCGGGGTAACTGATTAACCTATTTCCAGGGTAACTGACCGTCCTGTTTCCAGGGTAACTGACTGCCCTGTTTCCAGGGTAACTGACCGCCCTGTTTTGGGGATAACTGACTGTCCTGTTTCTGTGATAACTGACTGCCCGCTTGGCGGGGTAAATGACTGCCCTGTTTCCGGGATATCTGACTGCCCTGGTTCCAGGGTAATTGACTGCCCATTTTCCAGGGTAACTGACTGCCCTGTTTCCGGGGTAACTGACCGCCCTGTTTCCAGGGTAACTGACCGCACTGTTTCCAGGACAACTGACTGCCCTTTTTCCAGGGTAACTGACTGCCCACATTCCAGGGTAACTGATCCCCCTGTTTCCAGGATAACTGACTGCCCTCTTTCCAGGGTAACTGACCGCCCTGTTTCCAGGGTAACTGACTGCCCAGTTTCCAGGGTAACTGATCACCCTGTTACCGGGATAACTGACTGACCTGTTTCCAGGATAACTGACTGCCCAGTTTCCAGGTTAACTGTCTGCCCTGTTTCCAGGGTAACTGACTGCCCTGTTTCCGGGGTAACTGACTGCCCTGTTTCCGGGGTAACTGATCGCCCTGTTTCCGGGGTAACTGTCTAATCTGTTTCCAAGGTGACTGACTACCATGTATCCAGGGTAACTGACTGCCCTGTTTCCAGGGTAACTGACTGCCAAGCTTCCAGGGTAACTGATCACCCTTTTTCCGGGATAACTGACTGCCCTGTTTCCGGGATAACTGAATGCCCTGTTTCCAGGGTAACTGACTGCCCTGTTTCCAGGGTAACTGGCCGCCCTGTTTCCGGGGTAACTGACCGCCCTGTTTCCAGGGTAACTGACCGCACTGTTTCCAGGACAACTGACTGCCCTTTTTCCAGGGTAACTGACTGCCCACATTCCAGGGTAACTGATCCCCCTGTTTCCAGGATAACTGACTGCCCTCTTTCCAGGGTAACTGACCGCCCTGTTTCCAGGGTAACTGACTGCCCAGTTTCCAGGGTAACTGATCACCCTGTTACCGGGATAACTGACTGACCTGTTTCCAGGATAACTGACTGCCCAGTTTCCAGGTTAACTGTCTGCCCTGTTTCCAGGGTAACTGACTGCCCTGTTTCCAGGGTAACTGACTGCCCTGTTTCCGGGGTAACTGATCACCCTGTTTCCGGGGTAACTGTCTAATCTGTTTCCAAGGTGACTGACTACCATGTATCCAGGGTAACTGACTGCCCTGTTTCCAGGGTAACTGACTGCCAAGCTTCCAGGGTAACTGATCACCCTTTTTCCGGGATAACTGACTGCCCTGTTTCCGGGATAACTGAATGCCCTGTTTCCAGGGTAACTGACTGCCCTGTTTCCGGTGTAACTGATCACCCTGTTTCCGGGTTAACTGATTAACCTATTTCCAGGGTAACTGAACGCCCTGTTTCCAGGGTAACTGACTGCCCTGTTTCCAGGGTAACTGACCGCCCTGCTTCCGGGATAACTGACTGCCCGATTTTCGGGGTAAATGACTGCCCTGTTTCCGGGACATCTGACTGCCCTGTTTCCAAGTTAACTGACTGCCCATTTTCCAGGGTAAGTGACTGCCCTGTTTCCAGGGTAACTGACCGCCCTGTTTCCGGGGTAACTGACTGCCCTGTTTCCAGGGTAACTGACCGCCCTGTTTCCAGGGTAACTGACTGCCCTGTTTCCAGGATAACTGACTGCCCTGTTTCCAGGGTAACTGACTGCCCACTTTCCAGGGTAACTGATCCCCCTGTTTCCAGGATAACTGACTGCCCTGTTTCCAGGGTAACAGACCGCACTGTTTCCAGGGTAACTGACTGCCCAGTTTCCAGGGTAACTGATCACCCTGTTTCCGGGATAACTGACTGCCCTATTTCCGGGATAACTGACTGCCCTGTTTCCAGGGTAACTGACTGCCCTGTTTCCTGGGGAACTGACTGCCCTGTTTCCGGGGTAACTGATCACCCTGTTTCCTGGGTAACTGACTAACCTGTTTCCAGGGAGACTGACTACCCTGTTTCCAGGGTAACTGACTGCCCAGTTTCTGGGGTAACTGACTGCCCTGTTTCCAGGGTAACTGACTGCCCTGCTTCCGGGGTAACTGACTGAACTTTTTCCGGGATAACTGTCTGCCCTGTTTCCGGGATAACTGACTGCCCTGTTTCCAGGGTAACGGACTGCCCAGTTTCCAGGGTAACTGACTGCCCTGTTTCCAGGGTAACTGATCACCCTGTTTCCGGGTTAACTGACTGCCCTGTTTCCGTGATAACTGACTGCCCTGTTTCCAGGGTAACTGACTGCCCTGTTTCCGGGGTAACTGACTGCCCTGTTTCATGGGTAACTGATCACCCTGTTTCCGGGGTAATTGACTGCACTTTTTCCAGGCTAACTGACTGCCCTGTTTCCAGGATAACTGATCAATATGTTTCCGGGGTAACTGACTGCCCTGTTTCCAGGGTAACTGAGCAGCCTTTGTCCGGGATAACTGACTGCCCTGTTTCCATGATAACTGACTGCCCTGTTTCCAGGGTAACTGACTGCCCAGTTTCCAAGGTAACTGACTGCCCTGTTTCCAGGGTAACTGATCACCGTGTTTCCGGGTTAACTGACTGCCCTGTTTCCGGGACAACTGACTGCCCTGTTTCCAGGGTAACTGACTGCACTGTTTCCAGGGTAACTGATCACCCTGTTTCCGGGGAAACTGTCTGCCCTGTTTCCAGAGTAACTGACTGCCCTGCTTCCAGGGTAACTGATCACACTTTTTCAGGCATAACTGACTGCCCAGTTTCCGGCGTAACTGACTGCCCTGTTTCCAGGGTAACAGAGTGCCCTGTTTCCGGGGAAGCTGACCGCCCTGTTTCCAGGGTAACTCACTGCCCAGTTTCCAGGGTAACTGATCACCCTTTTTCCGGGATAACTGACTGCCCTGTTTCCGGGGTAACTGACTGCCCTATTTCCAGGGTAACTGACTGCCCTGTTGCCGGGGTAACTGACTGCCCTATTTCCAGGGTAACTGACTGCCCTATTTCCAGGGTAACTGATCACCCTGTTTCCGGGGTAACTGACTGCCCTGTTTCCAGGGTAACTGACCGCCCTGTTTCCGGGGAAACTGACTGCCCAGTTTCCAGGGTAACAGTTCACCCTTTTTCCAGCAATACTGACTGCCCTGTTTCCAGGGTAACTGACCGCCCTGTTTCCAGGATAACTGACCGCCCTATTTCCGGAGTAACTGATCACCCTGTTTCCGGGGTAACTGACTGCCCTGTTTCCAGCGTAACTGACTGCTCAGTTTCCAGGGTAACTGATCACCCTTTTTCCGGGATAACTGACTGCCCTGTTTCCGGGATAACTGAATGCCCTGTTTCCAGGGTAACTGACTGACCTGTTTCCGGGGTAACTGATCACCCTGTTTCCGGGGTAACTGATTAACCTATTTCCAGGGTAACTGACCGCCCTGTTTCCAGGGTAACTGACCGCCCTGTTTCCGGGATAACTGACTGCCCTGTTTCTGTGATAACTGACTGCCCGGTTGGCGGGGTAAATGACTGCCCTGTTTCCGGGATATCTGACTGCCCTGTTTCCAGGGTAATTGACTGCCCATTTTCCAGGGTAACTGACTGCCCTGTTTCCAGGGTAACTGGCCGCCCTGTTTCCGGGGTAACTGACTGCCCTGTTTCCAGGGTAACTGACCGCCCTGTTTCCAGGACAACTGACTGCCCTTTTTCCAGGGTAACTGACTGCCCACATTCCAGGGTAACTGATCCCCCTGTTTCCAGGATAACTGACTGCCCTCTTTCCAGGGTAACTGACCGCCCTGTTTCCAGGGTAACTGACTGCCCAGTTTCCAGGGTAACTGATCACCCTGTTACCGGGATAACTGACTGACCTGTTTCCGGGATAACTGACTGCCCAGTTTCCAGGGTAAATGTCTGCCCTGTTTCCAGGGGAACTGACTGCCCTGTTTCCAGGGGAACTGACTGCCCTGTTTCCGGGTAACTGATCACCCTGTTTCCGGGGTAACTGTCTAACCTGTTTCCAAGGTGACTGACTACCCTGTATCCAGGGTAACTGAATGCCCTGTTTCCAGGGTAACTGACTGCCCAGTTTCCAGGGTAACTGATCACCGTGTTTCCGGGTTAACTGACTGCCCTGTTTCCGTGATAACTGACTGCCCTGTTTCCAGGGTAACTGACTGCCCTGTTTCCGGGGTAACTGACTGCCCTGTTTCCAGGGTAACTGATCACCCTGTTTCCGGGGTAATTGACTGCCCTTTTTCAAGGCTAACTGACTGCCCTGTTTCCAGGATAACTGATCAATATGTTTCCGGGGTAACTGACTGCCCTGTTTCCAGGGTAACTGAGCAGCCTTTGTCCGGGATAACTGACTGCCCTGTTTCCGTGATAACTGACTGCCCTGTTTCCAGGGTAACTGACTGCCCAGTTTCCAAGGTAACTGACTGCCCTGTTTCCAGGGTAACTGATCACCGTGTTTCCGGGTTAACTGACTGCCCTGTTTCCGGGACAACTGACTGCCCTGTTTCCAGGGTAACTGACTGCCCTGTTTCCAGGGTAACTGATCACCCTGTTTCCGGGGAAACTGTCTGCCCTGTTTCCAGAGTAACTGACTGCCCGGCTTCCAGGGTAACTGATCACACTTTTTCAGGCATAACTGACTGCCCAGTTTCCGGCGTAACTGACTGCCCTGTTTCCAGGGTAACAGAGTGCCCTGTTTCCGGGGAAGCTGACCGCCCTGTTTCCAGGGTAACTGACTGCCCAGTTTCCAGGGTAACTGATCACCCTTTTTCCGGGATAACTGACTGCCCTGTTTCCGGGGTAACTGACTGCCCTATTTCCAGGGTAACTGACTGCCCTGTTGCCGGTGTAACTGACTGCCCTATTTCCAGGGTAACTGACTGCCCTATTTCCAGGGTAACTGATCACCCTGTTTCCGGGGTAACTGACTGCCCTGTTTCCAGGGTAACTGACCGCCCTGTTTCCGGGGAAACTGACTGCCAGTTTCCAGGGTAACTGTTCACCCTTTTTCCAGCAATACTGACTGCCCTGTTTCCAGGGTAACTGACCGCCCTGTTTCCAGGATAACTGACCGCCCTATTTCCGGAGTAACTGATCACCCTGTTTCCGGGGTAACTGACTGCCCTGTTTCCAGCGTAACTGACTGCTCAGTTTCCAGGGTAACTGATCACCCTTTTTCCGGGATAACTGACTGCCCTGTTTCCGGGATAACTGAATGCCCTGTTTCCAGGGTAACTGACTGACCTGTTTCCGGGGTAACTGATCACCCTGTTTCCGGGGTAACTGATTAACCTATTTCCAGGGTAACTGACCGCCCTGTTTCCAGGGTAACTGACCGCCCTGTTTCCGGGATAACTGACTGCCCTGTTTCTGTGATAACTGACTGCCCGGTTGGCGGGGTAAATGACTGCCCTGTTTCCGGGATATCTGACTGCCCTGTTTCCAGGGTAATTGACTGCCCATTTTCCAGGGTAACTGACTGCCCTGTTTCCAGGGTAACTGGCCGCCCTGTTTCCGGGGTAACTGACTGCCCTGTTTCCAGGGTAACTGACCGCCCTGTTTCCAGGACAACTGACTGCCCTTTTTCCAGGGTAACTGACTGCCCACATTCCAGGGTAACTGATCCCCCTGTTTCCAGGATAACTGACTGCCCTCTTTCCAGGGTAACTGACCGCCCTGTTTCCAGGGTAACTGACTGCCCAGTTTCCAGGGTAACTGATCACCCTGTTACCGGGATAACTGACTGACCTGTTTCCGGGATAACTGACTGCCCAGTTTCCAGGGTAAATGTCTGCCCTGTTTCCAGGGGAACTGACTGCCCTGTTTCCAGGGGAACTGACTGCCCTGTTTCCGGGTAACTGATCACCCTGTTTCCGGGGTAACTGTCTAACCTGTTTCCAAGGTGACTGACTACCCTGTATCCAGGGTAACTGACTGCCCTGTTTCCAGGGTAACTGACTGCCCAGTTTCCAGGGTATCTGATCACCCTTTTTCCGGGATAACTGACTGCCCTGTTTCCGGGATAACTGACTGCCCAGTTTCCAGGGTAACTGATCACCCTGTTACCGGGATTACTGACTGACCTGTTTCCGGGATAACTGACTGCCCAGATTCCAGGGTAACTGTCTGCCCTGTTTCCAGGGGAACTGACTGCCCTGTTTCCGGGTAACTGATCACCCTGTTTCCGGGGTAACTGTCTAACCTGTTTCCAAGGTGACTGACTACCCTGTTTCCAGGGTAACTGACTGCCCTGTTTCCAGGGTTACTGACTGCCCTGTTTCCAGGGTAACTGATCACCCTGTTTCCATGGGAACTGACTAACTAGATTCCAGGGTGACTGACAGCCCTTTTTCCAGGGTAACTGACTGCCCTGCTTCCAGGGTAACTGACAGCCCTGTTTCCAGGGTAACTGACCGCCCTGTTTCCAGGACAACTGACTGCCCTTTTTCCAGGGTAACTGACTGCCCACATTCCAGGGTAACTGATCCCCCTGTTTCCAGGATAACTGACTGCCCTCTTTCCAGGGTAACTGACCGCCCTGTTTCCAGGGTAACTGACTGCCCAGTTTCCAGGGTAACTGATCACCCTGTTACCGGGATAACTGACTGACCTGTTTCCGGGATAACTGACTGCCCAGTTTCCAGGGTAAATGTCTGCCCTGTTTCCAGGGGAACTGACTGCCCTGTTTCCAGGGGAACTGACTGCCCTGTTTCCGGGTAACTGATCACCCTGTTTCCGGGGTAACTGTCTAACCTGTTTCCAAGGTGACTGACTACCCTGTATCCAGGGTAACTGACTGCCCTGTTTCCAGGGTAACTGAATGCCCAGTTTCCAGGGTATCTGATCACCCTTTTTCCGGGATAACTGACTGCCCTGTTTCCGGGATAACTGACTGCCCAGTTTCCAGGGTAACTGATCACCCTGTTACCGGGATTACTGACTGACCTGTTTCCGGGATAACTGACTGCCCAGATTCCAGGGTAACTGTCTGCCCTGTTTCCAGGGGAACTGACTGCCCTGTTTCCAGGGGAACTGACTGCCCTGTTTCCGGGTAACTGATCACCCTGTTTCCGGGGTAACTGTCTAACCTGTTTCCAAGGTGACTGACTACCCTGTATCCAGGGTAACTGACTGCCCTGTTTCCAGGGTAACTGACTGCCCAGTTTCCAGGGTATCTGATCACCCTTTTTCCGGGATAACTGACTGCCCTGTTTCCGGGATAACTGAATGCCCTGTTTCCAGGGTAACTGACTGACCTGTTTCCGGGGTAACTGATCACCCTGTTTCCGGGGTAACTGATTAACCTATTTCCAGGGTAACTGACCGCCCTGTTTCAAGGGTAACTGAATGCCCTGTTTCCAGGTTAACTGACCGCCCTGTTTCCGGGATAACTGACTGCCCTGTTTCTGTGATAACTGACTGCCCGGTTGGCGGGGTAAATGACTGCCCTGTTTCCGGGATATCTGACTGCCCTGTTTCCAGGGTAATTGACTGCCCATTTTCCAGGGTAACTGACTGCCCTGTTTCCAGGGTAACTGGCCGCCCTGTTTCCGGGGTAACTGACTGCCCTGTTTCCGGGGTAACTGACCGCCCTGTTTCCAGGGTAACTGACCGCCCTGTTTCCAGGACAACTGACTGCCCTTTTTCCAGGGTAACTGACTGCCCACTTTCCAGGGTAACTGATCCCCCTGTTTCCAGGATAACTGACTGCCCTCTTTCCAGGGTAACTGACCGCCCTGTTTCCAGGGTAACTGACTGCCCAGTTTCCAGGGTAACTGATCACCCTGTTACCGGGATAACTGACTGCCCAGTTTCCAGGGTAACTGTCTGCCCTGTTTCCAGGGGAACTGACTGCCCTGTTTCCAGGGGAACTGACTGCCCTGTTTCCGGGGTAACTGATCACCCTGTTTCCGGGGTAACTGTCTAACCTGTTTCCAGGGTAACTGACTGCCCTGTTTCCGGGGGAACTGACTGCCCTGTTTCCGGGGTAACTGATCACCCTGATTCCGGGGTAACTGTCTAACCTGTTTCCAAGGTGACTGACTACCCTGTTTCCAGGGTAACTGACTGCCATGTTTCCGGGGTAACTGACTGCCGTTTTTCCAGGGTAACTCACTGCCCTGCTTCCGGGGTAACTGACTGCCCTGTTTCCAGGGTACCTGACTTCCCAGTTTCCAGGGTAACTGATCAGCCTTTTCCCGGGATAACTGACTGCCCTGTTTGCGGGATAACAGACTGCCCTGTTACCAGGGTAACTGATCACCCTGTTTCCGGGATAACTGACTGCCCTGTTTCCAGGGTAACAGTCTGCCCAGTTTCCTGGGTAACTGACTGCCCTGTTTCCGGGGTAACGGACTGCCCTGTTTCCAGGGTAACTGACTGCCCAGTTTCCAGGGTAACTGATCACCCTGTCTCAGGTATAACTGACTGCCTTGTTTCCAGGGTAACTGACTGCGCTGTTTCTGGGGGAACTGACTGCCCTGTTTCCAGGATAACTGCCTGCCCTGTTTCCAGGGTAACTGACTGCCCTGTTTCCAGGGGAACTGACCGCCCTGTTTCCAGGATAACTGACTGCCCTGTTTCCAGGGTAACTGACTGCCCTGTTTCCAGGGTTACTGACTGCCCTGTTTCCGGGGTAACTGATCACCCTGTTTCCATGGGAACTGACTAACTAGATTCCAGGGTGACTGACAGCCCTTTTTCCAGGGTAACTGACTGCCCTGCTTCCAGGGTAACTGACAGCCCTGTTTCCAGGGTAACTGACTGCCCAGATTCCAGGGTAACTGATCACCCTTTATCCGGGATAACTGACTGCCCTGTTTCCGGGGTAACTGATCACCCTGTTTCATGGAACTGACTCACCTGTTTCCAGGGTAACTGACTGCCCTGTTTCCAGGATAACTTAATGCCCTGCTTCCAAGGTAACTGACTGCCCTGTTTCCAGGGGAACTGACTTCCCTGTTTCGAGGGTAACTAATCACCCTTTTTCCGGGATAACTGACTGCCCTGTTTCCAGGGTAACTGACTGCCCTGTTTCCAGGGTAACTGACTGCCCAGTTTCCAGGGTAACTGATCACCCTGTTTCTGGGTTATCTGACTGCCCTGTTTCCGGGATAACTGACTGCCCTGTTTCCGGGTTAACTGACTGCCCTGTTTCCGGGGTAACTGACTGCCCTGTTTCCAGGGTAAGTGATCACCCTGTTTCCGGGATAACTGACTGCCGTGTTTCCGGGAATCCTGACTGCCCAGTTTCGAGGCTAACTGACTGCCCTGTTTCCAGTATAACTGATCACCCTGTTTCCGGGGTAACTGACTGCCCTGTTTCAGGGGTAACTGAACGCCCTGTTTCCAGGAAAGCTGATCACCCTGTTTCTGGGGTAACTGACCACCCTGTTTCTGGGGTAACTGACCACCCTGTTTCCAGGGTCACTGACCACCCTGTTTCCAGGATAACTGACTGCCCTGTTTCCAGGGTAACTGACTACACTGTTTCCAGGGTAACAGTTCACCCTGTTTCCGGGGTAATTGACTGCCCTGTTTCCAGGGTAACTGACTGCCCAGTTTCCAGTGTAACTGATCATCATTTTTCCAGGATAACCGACTGCCCTGTTTCCGGGATAACTGAATGCCCTGTTTCCAGGGTAACTGACTGCCCTGTTTCCGGGGTAACTGATCACCCTGCTTCCGGGGTAACTAATTAACCAATTTCCAGGTAACTGACCGCCCTGTTTCCAGGGTAACTGACTGCACTGTTTCCAGGGTAACTGTCCGCCCTGTTTCTAGGATAACTGACTGCCCTGTTTCCGGGATAACTGACTGCCCGGTTTCCGGGGTAAATGACTGCCCTGTTTCCGGGATATCTGACTGCCCTGTTTCCTGGGTAACTGACTGCCCATTTTCGAGGGTAACTGACTGCCCTGTTTCCAGGGTAACTGACCGCCCTGTTTCCGGGGTAACTGACTGCCCTGTTTTTCGGGTAACTGACCGCCCTGTTTCCAGGACCACTGACTGCCCTGTTTCCAGGGTAAGTGACTGCCCACTTTCCAGGGAAACTGATCCCCCTGTTTCCAGGATAACTGACTGCACTTTTTCCAGGGTATCTGACCGCCCTGTTTCCAGGGTAACTGACTGCCCAGTTTCCAGGGTTACTGATCACCCTGTTTCCGGGATAACTGACTGCCCTGTTTCCAGGGTAACTGACTGCCCTGTTTCCAGGGGAACTGACTGCCCTGTTACCGGGGTAACTGACTGCCCTGTTTCCAGGGTAACTGACTGTCCAGTTTCCAGGGTAACTGATCACCCTCTTTCCGGGATAACTGACTGCCCTGTTTCCAGGGTAAATGTCTGCGCTGTTTCTGGGGTAACTGACTGCCCTGTTTCCAGGCTAAATGACTGCCCTGTTTCCAGGATAAGTGATCACCCTGTTTCCGGTGTAACTGAATGCCCTGTTTCCGAGGTAACTGACCGCCCTGTTTCCAGCATAACTGACTGCCCTGTTTCCAGGATAACTGAATGCCCTGTTTCCAGGGTGACTGACGGCCCTTTTTCCAGGGTAACTGACTGCCCAGTTTCCGGGGTAACTGACTGCCCTGCTTCCAGGGTAACTGACTGCCCTGTTTGCAGGTTAACTGACTGCCCAGTTTCCTGGGTAACTGATCACTCTTTTTCCGGGATAAAAGGACTGCCCTGTTTCCGGGATAACTGACTGCCCTGTTTCCAGGGTAACTGATCAACCTGCTTCCGGGATAACTGACTGCCCTCTTTCCAGGGTAACTGACTGCCCTGTTTCCGGGATAACTGACTGCCCTGTTTCCAGGTTAACTGACGGCCCTGTTTCCGGGATAACTGACTGTCCTGTTTCCAGGGTAACTGACTGCCCTGTTTCCGGTGTAACTGACTGCCCTGTTTCCAGGGTAACTGATCACCCTGTTTCCGGGACAACTGACTGCCCTGTTTCCGGGATAATTGACTGCCCTGTTTCCAGGGTAACTGACTGCCCTGTTTCCGCGGTAAGTGTCTGCCCTGTTTCCAGGCTAACTGACTGCCCTGTATCCAATATAACTGATCACCCTGTTTACGGGGTAACTGACTGCCCTGTTTCCGGGGTAACTGACCGCCCTGTTTCCAGGATAACTGATCACCCTGTTTCAGGGGTAATTGACCACCCTGTTTCCGGGGTAACTGACCACCCTGTTTCCAGGGTCACTGACCACTCTGTTTCCTGAATAACTGACTGCCCTGTTTCCAGGGTAACTGACTGCCCTGTTTCCGGGGTAACAGATCTCCCTGTTTCCGGGGTAACTGACCGCCCTGTTTCCAGGATAACTGACTGCCCTATTTCCGGGGTAACTGACCGCCCTGTTTCGAGGATAACTGACTGCCCTGTTTCCAGGGTAACTCACTGCCCTGTTTCCAGGCTAACTGACTGCCCTGTTTCCAGGATAACTGATCACCCTGTTTCCGGGGTAACTGACTGCCCTGTTTCCGGGGTAACTGACCGCCCTGTATCCAGGATAACTGATCACCCTGTTTCCGGGGGAACTGACCACCCTGTTTCCGGGGTAACTGACCACCCTGATTCCAGGGTCACTGACCACCCTGTTTCCAGGATAACTGACTGCCCTGTTTCCGGGGTAACTGATCTCCCTGCTTCCGGTGTAACTGACCGCCCGGTTTCCAGGATAGCTTACTGCCCTGTTTCCAGGATAACTGACTGCCCGGTTTCCAGGGTAACTGACTGCCCAGTTTCCGGGGTAACTGACTGCCCTGTTACCAGGGTAACTGCCTGCCCTGTTTCCGGGGAAACTGACAGCCCTGTTTCCAGGGTAAGTGACTGCCCTGTTTCCA
Source organism: Heterodontus francisci (assembly GCF_036365525.1). Lineage (NCBI taxonomy): Eukaryota > Metazoa > Chordata > Chondrichthyes > Heterodontiformes > Heterodontidae > Heterodontus > Heterodontus francisci. Next base: position 2,581,830 of record NW_027140908.1, on the reverse strand, counting down.
GGGTAACTGATCACACTTTTTCCGGGATAACTGACTGCCCTGGTTCCGGGAAAGCTGAATGCCCTGTTTCCAGGGTAACTGACTGCCCAGTTTCCGGGGTAACTGACTGCCCAGTTTCCAGGGTAACTGACTGCCCACTTTCCAGGGTAACTGATCACCCTTTTTCTGGGATAACTGACTGCCCTGTTTCCGGGGTAACTGACCGCCCTGTTTCCAGGATAACTGACCGCCCTATTTCCGGGGTAACTGACCGCACTGTTTCCAGGATAACTGACTGCCCTATTTCCAGGATAACTGACTGCCCTGTTTCCAGGGTAACTGACCGCCCTGTTTCCAGGGTAACTGATCTCCCTGTTTAGGGGGTAACTGACCGCCCTGTTTCCAAGATAACTGACTGCCCTGTTTCCAGGGTAACTGACTGCCCTATTACAAGGGTAACTGATCACCCTGTATCGGGGGTAACTGACTGCCCTGTTTCCAGGGTAACTGACCGCCCTGTTTCCGGGGTAACTGACTGCCCTGTTTCCAGGGGAACTGTCTGCCCTGTTGCCGGGGTAACTGATCACCCAGTTTCCGGGGTAACTGACTAACCTGTTTCCAGGGTGACTGACTACCCTGTTTCCAGGGTAACTGACTGCCCTGTTTCCGGGGTAACTGACTGCATTGTTTCCAGGGTAACTAACTGCCCTGCTTCTGGGGTAACTGACTGCCCTGTTTCCAGTGTAACTCACTGCCCTGCTTCCGGGGTAACTGACTGCCCAGTTTCCAGGGTAACTGATCAGCCTTTTTCCGGGATAACTGACTGCCCTGTTTGCGGGATAACTGACTGCCCTGTTTCCAGGCTATTTGATCACCCTGTTTCCGGGATAACTGACTGCCCTGTTTCCAGGGTAACTGACTGCCCAGTTTCCTGGGTAACTGACTGCCCTGTTTCCGGGGTAACTGACTGCCCTGTTTCCAGGGTAACTGACTGTCCAGTTTCCAGGGTAACTGATCACCCTCTTTCCGGGATAACTGACTGCCCTGTTTCCAGGGTAAATGTCTGCGCTGATTCTGGGGTAACTGACTGCCCTGTTTCCAGGCTAAATGACTTCCCTATTTCCAGGATAACTGATCACCCTGTATCCGGGGTAACTGAATGCCCTGTTTCCGAGGTAACTGACCGCCCTGTTTCCAGGATAACTGACTGCCCTGTTTCCAGGACAACTGAATGCCCTGTTTCCGGGGTAACTGACTGCCCTGTTACCAGGGTAACTGCCTGCCCTGTTTCCGGGGAAACTGACAGCCCTGTTTCCAGGGTAAGTGACTGCCCAGTTTCCAGGGTAACTGATCACACTTTTTCCGGGATAACTGACTGCCCAGTTTCCGGGGTAACTGACTGCCCTGTTTCCAGGGTAACTGACTGCCCTGTTTCCGGGGAAACTGACTGCCCTGTTTCCAGGGTAACTGACTGCCCAGTTTCCAGGGTAATTGATCACCCTTTTTCTGGGATAACTGACTGCCCTGTTTCCGGAGTAACTGACCGCCCTGTTTCCAGGATAACTGACCGCCCTATTTCCGGGGTAACTGACCGCACTGTTTCCAGGATAACTGACTGCCCTATTTCCAGGATAACTGACTGCCCTGTTTCCAGGGTAACTGACCGCCCTGTTTCCAGGGTAACTGATCTCCCTGTTTAGGGGGTAACTGACCGCCCTGTTTTCAAGATAACTGACTGCGCTGTTTCCAGGGTAACTGACTGCCCTATTACAAGGGTAACTGATCACCCTGTATCCGGGGTAACTGACTGCCCTGTTTCCAGGGTAACTGACCGCCATGTTTCCGGGGTAACTGACTGCCCTGTTTCCAGGGTAACAGTTCACCCTGCTTCCGGGGTAAATGACTGCCCTGTTACCAGGGTAACTGACCGCCCTGTTTTCGGGGTAACTGACCGCCCTGTTTCCAGGATAACTGACTGCCTTGTTTCCAGGGTAACTGATCACCCTGTTTCCGGGATAACTGTGTGCCCTGTTTCCAGGGTAAAAAACTGCCCTGTTTCTGGGGTAACTGACTGCCCTGTTTCCGGGATAACTGACTGCCCTGTTTCCGGGATTGCTGACTGCCATGTTTCCAGGGTAACTAACTGCCCTGTTTCCGGGGTAACTGACTGCCCTGTTTCTAGGTTAACGGATCACCCTGTTTCCGGGATAACTGACTTCCCTGTTTCCGGGTTAACTGACTGCCCTGTTTCCAGGGTAACTGACTGCCCTGTTTCCGGGGTAACTGACTGCCCTGTTTCCAGGCTAACTGACTTCCCTGTTTCCAGGATAGCTGATTGCCCTGTTTACGGGGTACCTGACCGCCCTGTTTCCAGGATAACTGATCACCCTGTTTCCGGGGTAACTGACCACCCTGTTTCCAGGGTATCTGACCACCCTGTTTCCAGGATAACTGACTGCCCTGTTTCCAGGGTAACTGACTGCCCTGTTTCTGGACTAACTGATCTCCCTGTTTCCGGGGTAACTGACCGCCCTGTTTCCAGGATAACTGACTGCCCTGTTTCCAGGGTAACTGACTGCCCAGTTTCCAGGGTAACTGATCACCCTTTTTCCAGGATAACTGACTGCTCTGTTTCCAGGTTAACTGACCGCCCTGTTTCCAGGGTAACAGACTGCCCTGTTTCCAGGTTAACTGATCACCCTTTTTCCGGGATAACAGACTGCCCTGTTTCTGGGATAACTGACTGCCCAGTTTCCAGGGTAACTGAACATCCTGTTTCCGGGGTAACTGACTGCCCTGTTTCCAGGGAAACTGACCGCCCAGTTTCCAGGGTAACTGATCACCCTGTTTCCGGGATAACTGTCTGCCCTGTTTCCGGGATAACTGACTGCCCAGTTTCCAGGGTAACTGACTGCCCTGTTTCTACGCTAACTGATCACCCTGTTTCCGGGATAACTGACTGCCCTGTTTGCGGGATAACTGACTGCCCTGTTTCCAGGGTTACTGACTGCCCTGTTTCCGGGGTAACTGACTGCCCTGTTTCTACGCTAACTGATCACCCTGTTCACGGAATAACTGACTGCCCTGTTTCCGGGATAACTGACTGCCCTGTTTCTGGGGTAACTGACTGCCCTGCTTCCAGGATAACTGATCACCCTGTTTCTGTGGTAACTGACTAATCTGTTTCCAGGGTTACTGACCGCCCTGTTTCCGAGGTAACTGACTGCCCTGTTTCCGTGGTAACAGACCGTCCTGTTTCCAGGATAACTGGTCACCCTGTTTCTGGGGTAACTGACCACCCTGTTTCCAGGGTAACTGACCACCCTGTTTCCAGGATAACTGACTGCCCTGTTTCCAGGGTAACTGACTGCCCTGTTTCCAGGGTAGCTGATCTCCCTGCTTCCGGGGTAACTGACTGCCCTGTTTCCAGGATAACTGACTGCCCTGTTTCCAGGGTAACTGACCGCCCTGTTTCCAGGGTAACAGATTGCCCATGTTCCAGGTTTACTGATCACTCTGTTTCCGGGATAACTGACTGCCCTGTTTCCGGGACAACTGACTGCCCTGTTTCCAGGGTAACTGACTGCCCTGTTTCCAGGGGAACTGACTGCCCTGTTTCTGGGGTAACTGATTACCCTGTTTCCGGGGTAACTGAATAACCTGTTTCCAGGGTGACTGACTGCCCTGTTTCCAGGGTAACTGACTGCCCAGTTTCCGTGGTAACTGACTGCCCTGTTTCCAGGGTAACTGACTGCCCTGTTTCCATGGTGATTGATCTCCCTGTTTCCAGGGTAACTGACTGCCCAGTTTCCAGGGTAACTGATCACCCTTTTTCCGGGATAACTGACTGCCCTGTTTCCGGGATAACTGACTGCCCTGTTTCCAGGGTAACTGACTGCCCAATTTCCATGGTAACTGACTGCCCTGTTTCCGGGGTAACTGACTGCCCTGTTTCCAGGGTAACTGACTGGCCAGTTTCCATGGAAACTGATCACCCTGTTTCCGGAATACTGACTGCCCTGTTTCAGGGATAACTGAGTGCCCTGTTTCCAGGTTAACTGAATGCCCTGTTTCCAGGGTAAGTGACTGCCCTGTTTCCAGGGTAGCTGACCACCCTGTTTCCGGGGTAACTGATCTCCCTGTTTCCAGGGTAACTGACCGCCCTGTTTCCAGGAGAAATAACCGCCCTATTTCCGGGGTATCTGACTGCCCTGTTTCCAGGATAACTGACTGCCCAGTTTCCAGGGTAACTGACCGCCCTGTTTCCAGGTAACTGACTGCCCAGTTTCCAGGGTAACAGTTCACCCTTTTTCCGGGATAACTGACTGCCCTGTTTCCGGGATAACTGACTGCCGTTTTTCCGGGGTAACTGACTGCCCTGTTTCAGGGGTAACTGATCACCCTGTTTCCGGGGTAACTGACTGCCCAGTTTCCGGGGTAACTGAATGCCCTGTTCCCGGGGTAACTGACTGCCCTGTTTCCAGGGTAACTGACTGCCCTGCTTCCAAGGGAACTGACCGCCCTGTTTCCGGGGTAACTGATCTCCCTGTTTAGGGGGTAACTGACCGCCCTGTTTCCAAGATAACTGACTGCCCTGTTTCCAGGGTAACTGACTGCCCTATTACCAGGGTAACTGATCACCCTGTTTCCGGGGTAACTGACTGCCGTGTTTCCAGGGTAACTGACCGCCCTGTTTCCGGGGTAACTGACTGCCCTGTTTCCAGGGTAACAGTTCACACTGCTTCCGGGGTAAATGACTGCCCTGTTTCCAGGGTAACTGACCGCCCTGTTTTCGGGGTAACTGACCGCCCTGTTTCCAGGATAACTGACTGCCTTGTTTACAGGGTAACTGATCACCCTGTTTCCGGGATAACTGTGTGCCCTGTTTCCAGGGTAAAAAACTGTCCTGTTTCAGGGGTAACTGACTGCCCTGTTTCCGGGATAACTGACTGCCCTGTTTCCGGGATTGCTGACTGCCCTGTCACCAGGGTAACTGACTGCCCTGTTTCCGGGGTAACTGACTGCCCTGTTTCTAGGGTAACTGATCACCCTGGTTCCGGGATAACTGACTGCCCTGTTTCCGGGTTAACTGACTGCCCTGTTTCCAGGGTAACTGACTGCCCTGTTTCCGGGGTAACTGACTGCCCTGTTTCCAGGCTAACTGACTTCCCTGTTTCCAGGATAGCTGATTGCCCTGTTTACGGGGTAACTGACCGCACTGTTTCCAGGATAACTGATCACCCTGTTTCTGGGGTAACTGACCACCCTGTTTCCAGAATAACTGACTGCCCTGTTTCCAGGGTAACTGACTGCCCTGTTTCCGGGGTAACTGACTGCCCTGTTTCCGTGGTAACAGACCGTCCTGTTTCCAGGATAACTGGTCACCCTGTTTCCGGGGTAACTGACCACCCTGTTTCCAGGGTAACTGACCACCCTGTTTCCAGGATAACTGACTGCCCTGTTTCCAGGGTAACTGAATGCCCTGTTTCCAGGATAACTGACTGCCCTGTTTCCAGGGTAACTGACCGCCCTGTTTCCAGGGTAACAGATTGCCAATGTTCCAGGTTTACTGATCACTCTGTTTCCGGGATAACTGACTGCCCTGTTTCCGGGATAACTGACTGCCCTGTTTCCAGGGTAACTGACTGCCCTGTTCCCAGGGGAACTGACTGCCCTGTTTCTGGGGTAACTGATTACCCTGTTTCCGGGGTAACTGACTGCCCTGTTTCCAGGGTAACTGACTGCCCTGTTTCCGCGGTGATTGATCGCCCTGTTTCCAGGGTAACTGACTGCCCAGTTTCCAGGGTAACTGATCACCCTTTTTCCGGGATAACTGACTTCCCTGTTTCCGGGATAACAGACTGCCTTGTTTCCAGGGTAACTGACTGCCCAATTTCCATGGTAACTGACTGCCCTGTTTCCGGGGTAACTGACTGCCCTGTTTCCAGGGTAACTGACTGCCCAGTTTCCATGGAAACTGATCACCCTGTTTCCGGGATAACTGACTGCCCTGTTTCAGGGATAACTGACTGCCCTGTTTCCAGGTTAACTGAATGCCCTGTTTCCAGGGTAACTGACTGCCCTGTTTCCAGGGTAACTGACCGCCCTGTTTCCGGGGTAACTGATTTCCCTGTTTCCAGGGTAACTGACCGCCCTGTTTCCAGGAGAACTAACCGCCCTATTTCCGGGGTATCTGACTGCCCTGTTTCCAGGTAACTGACTGCCCAGTTTCCAGGGTAACAGTTCACCCTTTTTCCGGGATAACTGACTGCCCTGTTTCCGGGATAACTGACTGCCCTGTTTCCAGGGTAACTGATTGCCCTGTTTCCAGGGGAACTGACTGCCGTGTTTCCGGGGTAACTGACTGCCCTGTTTCAGGGGTAACTGATCACCCTGTTTCCGGGGTAACTGACTAACCTGTTTCCAGGGTCACTGACTGCCCTGTTTCCAGGGTAACTGACTGCCCAGTTTCCGGGTTAACTGAATGCCCTGTTTCCGGGGTAACTGACTGCCCTGTTTCCAGGGTAACTGACTGCCCTGTTTCCAGGGGAACTGACCGCCCTGTTTCCAGGGTAACTGATCTCCCTGTTTAGGGGGAAACTGACCGCCCTGTTTCCAAGATAACTGACTGCCCTGTTTCCAGGGTAACTGACTGCCCTATTACCAGGTTAACTGATCACCCTGTTTCCGGGGTAACTGACGGCCCTGTTTCCAGGGTAACTGAATGCCCTGTTTCCAGGATAACTGACTGCCCTGTTTCCAGGGTAACTGACCGCCCTGTTTCCAGGGTAACAGATTGCCAATGTTCCAGGTTTACTGATCACTCTGTTTCCGGGATAACTGACTGCCCTGTTTCCGGGATAACTGACTGCCCTGTTTCCAGGGTAACTGACTGCCCTGTTCCCAGGGGAACTGACTGCCCTGTTTCTGGGGTAACTGATTACCCTGTTTCCGGGGTAACTGACTGCCCTGTTTCCAGGGTAACTGACTGCCCTGTTTCCGCGGTGATTGATCGCCCTGTTTCCAGGGTAACTGACTGCCCAGTTTCCAGGGTAACTGATCACCCTTTTTCCGGGATAACTGACTTCCCTGTTTCCGGGATAACAGACTGCCTTGTTTCCAGGGTAACTGACTGCCCAATTTCCATGGTAACTGACTGCCCTGTTTCCGGGGTAACTGACTGCCCTGTTTCCAGGGTAACTGACTGCCCAGTTTCCATGGAAACTGATCACCCTGTTTCCGGGATAACTGACTGCCCTGTTTCAGGGATAACTGACTGCCCTGTTTCCAGGTTAACTGAATGCCCTGTTTCCAGGGTAACTGACTGCCCTGTTTCCAGGGTAACTGACCGCCCTGTTTCCGGGGTAACTGATTTCCCTGTTTCCAGGGTAACTGACCGCCCTGTTTCCAGGAGAACTAACCGCCCTATTTCCGGGGTATCTGACTGCCCTGTTTCCAGGTAACTGACTGCCCAGTTTCCAGGGTAACAGTTCACCCTTTTTCCGGGATAACTGACTGCCCTGTTTCCGGGATAACTGACTGCCCTGTTTCCAGGGTAACTGATTGCCCTGTTTCCAGGGGAACTGACTGCCGTGTTTCCGGGGTAACTGACTGCCCTGTTTCAGGGGTAACTGATCACCCTGTTTCCGGGGTAACTGACTAACCTGTTTCCAGGGTGACTGACTGCCCTGTTTCCAGGGTAACTGACTGCCCAGTTTCCGGGTTAACTGAATGCCCTGTTTCCGGGGTAACTGACTGCCCTGTTTCCAGGGTAACTGACTGCCCTGTTTCCAGGGGAACTGACCGCCCTGTTTCCAGGGTAACTGATCTCCCTGTTTAGGGGGAAACTGACCGCCCTGTTTCCAAGATAACTGACTGCCCTGTTTCCAGGGTAACTGACTGCCCTATTACCAGGTTAACTGATCACCCTGTTTCCGGGGTAACTGACGGCCCTGTTTCCAGGGTAACTGACCGCCCTGTTTCCGTGGTAACTGACTGCCCTGTTTCCAGGGTAACAGTTCACCCTGCTTCCGGGGTAAATGACTGCCCTGTTTCCAGGGTAACTGACCGCCCTGTTTTCGGGGTAACTGACCGCCCTGTTTCCAGCACAACTGACTGCCTTGTTTCCAGGGTAACTGATCACCCTGTTTCCGGATTAACTGTGTGCCCTGTTTCCAGGGTAAAAAACTGTCCTGTTTCTGGGGTAACTGACTGCCCTGTTTCCGGGATAACTGAATGCCCTGTTTCCGGGATAACTGACTGCCCTGTTTCTGGGATAACTGACTGCCCTGTTTCCGGGGTAACTGACTGCCCTGTTTCCGGGGTAACTGACTGCCCTGTTTCCAGGCTAACTGACTTCCCTGTTTCCAGGATAGCTGATTGCCCTGTTTACGGGGTAACTGACCGCACTGTTTCCAGGATAACTGATCACCCTGTTTCCGGGGTAACTGACCACCCTGTTTCCAGGGTAACTGACCACCATGTTTCCAGGATAACTGACTGCCCTGTTTCCAGGGTAACTGACTGCCCTGTTTCCGGAGTAACTGATCTCCCTGTTTCCGGGGTAACTGACTGCCCTGTTTCCAGGGTAACTGACTGCCCAGTTTCCAGGGTAACTGATCACCCTTTTTCCAGGATAACTGACTGCTCTGTTTCCAGGGTAACTGACCGCCCTGTTTCCAGGGTAACAGACTGCCCTGTTTCCAGGTTAACTGATCACCCTGTTTCCGGGATAACAGACTGCCCTGTTTCTGGGATAACTGACTGCCCAGTTTCCAGGGTAACTGATCATCCTGTTTCCGGGACAACTGACTCCCCCGTTTCCAGGGTAACTGACTGCCCAGTTTCCAGGGTAACTGACTGCCCTGTTTCCGGGGTAACTGACTGCCCTGTTTCCAGGGTAACTGACCGCCCAGTTTCCAGGGTAACTGATCACCCTGTTTCCGGGATAACTGACTGCCCTGTTTCCGGGATAACTGACTGCCCAGTTTCCAGGGTAACTGGCTGCCCTGTTTCTACGCTAACAGATCACCCTGTTTCCGGGATAACTGACTGCCCTGTTTCCGGGATAACTGACTGCCCTGTTTCCAGGGTTACTGACTGACCTGTTTCCGGGGTAACTGACTGCCCTGTTTCTACGCTAACTGATCACCCTGTTTCCGGGATAACTGACTGCCCTGTTTCCGGGATAACTGACTGCCCTGTTTCCAGTGTTACTGACTGCCCTGTTTCAGGGGTAACTGATCACCCTGTTTCCGGGGTAACTGACTAACCTGTTTCCAGGGTGACTGACTGCCCTGTTTCCAGGGTAACTGACTGCCCAGTTTCCGGGTTAACTGAATGCCCTGTTTCCGGGGTAACTGACTGCCCTGTTTCCAGGGGAACTGACCGCCCTGTTTCCAGGATAACTGATCTCCCTGTTTAGGGGGTAACTGACCGCCCTGTTTCCAAGATAACTGACTGCCCTGTTTCCAGGGTAACTGACTGCCCTATTACCAGGTTAACTGATCACCCTGTTTCCGGGGTAACTGACGGCCCTGTTTCCAGGGTAACTGACCGCCCTGTTTCCGTGGTAACTGACTGCCCTGTTTCCAGGGTAATAGTTCAGCCTGCTTCCGGGGTAAATGACTGCCCTGTTTCCAGGGTAACTGACCGCCCTGTTTTCGGGGTAACTGACCGCCCTGTTTACAGCACAACTGACTGCCTTGTTTCCAGGGTAACTGATCACCCTGTTTCCAGATTAACTGTGTGCCCTGTTTCCAGGGTAAAAAACTGTCCTGTTTCTGGGGTAACTGACTGCCCTGTTTCCGGGATAACTGAATGCCCTGTTTCCGGGATTGCTGACTGCCCTGTCTCCAGGGTAACTGACTGCCCTGTTTCCGTGGTAACTGACTGCCCTGTTTCCAGGGTAACTGATCACCCTGTTTCCGGGATAACTGACTGCCCTGTTTCTGGGATAACTGACTGCCCTGTTTCCGGGGTAACTGACTGCCCTTTTTCCGGGGTAACTGACTGCCCTGTTTCCAGGCTAACTGACTTCCCTGTTTCCAGGATAGCTGATTGCCCTGTTTACGGGGTAACTGACCGCACTGTTTCCAGGATAACTGATCACCCTGTTTCCGGGGTAACTGACCACCCTGTTTCCAGGGTAACTGACCACCATGTTTCCAGGATAACTGACTGCCCTGTTTCCGGAGTAACTGATCTCCCTGTTTCCGGGGTAACTGACTTCCCTGTTTCCAGGGTAACTGACTGCCCAGTTTCCAGGGTAACTGATCACCCTTTTTCCAGGATAACTGACTGCTCTGTTTCCAGGGTAACTGACCGCCCTGTTTCCAGGGTAACAGACTGCCCTGTTTCCAGGTTAACTGATCACCCTGTTTCCGGGATAACAGACTGCCCTGTTTCTGGGATATCTGACTGCCCAGTTTCCAGGGTAACTGATCATCCTGTTTCCAGGACAACTGACTCCCCCGTTTCCAGGGTAACTGACTGCCCAGTTTCCAGGGTAACTGACTGCCCTGTTTCCGGGGTAACTGACTGCCCTGTTTCCAGGGTAACTGACCGCCCAGTTTCCAGGGTAACTGATCACCCTGTTTCCGGGATAACTGACTGCCCTGTTTCCGGGATAACTGACTGCCCTGTTTCCAGGGTTACTGACTGACCTGTTTCCGGGGTAACTGACTGCCCTGTTTCTACGCTAACTGATCACCCTGTTTCCGGGATAACTGACTGCCCTGTTTCCGGGATAACTGACTGCCCTGTTTCCAGTGTTACTGACTGCCCTGTTTCCGGGGTAACTGACTGCCCTGCTTCCAGGATAACTGATCACCCTCTTTCTGGAGTAACTGTCTAATCTGTTTCCAGGGTTACTGACCGCCCTGTTTCCGGGGTAACTGACTGCCCTGTTTCCGTGGTAACAGACCGTCCTATTTCCGGGATAACAGACTGCCCTGTTTCCAGGGTAACTGACTGCCCAGTTTCCAGGGTAACTGAACACCCAGTTTCCGGGATAACTGACTGCCCTGTTTCCGGGATAACTGACTGCCCTGTTTCCAGGGTAACTGACTGCCCTGTTTCCGTGGTAACTGACTGCCCTGTTTTCAGGGTAACTTACTGCCCTGTTTCCGGGGAAACTGACTGCCCTGTTTCCAGGCTAACTGACTGCCCTGTTTCCAGGATAACTGATCACCCTGCTTCCGGGGTAACTGTCTAATCTGTTTCCAGGGTTACTGACCGTCCTGTTTCCGGGATAACTGACTGTCCTGTTCCCGGGGCAACTGACCGTCCTGTTTCCAGGATAACTGATCACCCTGTTTCCGGGGTAACTGACCGCCCTGTTTCCAGGCCATCTGACCACCCTGTTTCCAGGATAACGGACTGCCCTGTTTCCAGTGTAAATGACTGCCGTGTTTCCGGGGTAACTGATCTCCCTCTTTCCGGGGTAAATGACCGCCCTGTTTCCAGGATAACTGACCGCCCTATTTCCGGGGTAACTGACCGCCCTGTTTCCAGGATAACTGAATGCGCTGTATCCAGGATAACTGACTGCCCTGTTTCCAGGTTAACTGACTGCCCTGTTTCCAGGGGAACTGACTGCCCTGTTTCCAGGGTAACTAAAGGCCCTGTTTCCGGGGTAACTGATCTCCCTGTTTCCAGGGTAACTGACCGCCCTGTTTCCAGGGTGACTGACTGCCCTGTTTCCAGGATAACTGACTGCCCAGTTTCCCGGGTAACTGACTGCCCTGTTTCCAGGGTAACTGACTGCCCTGCTTCTGGTGTAACTTACTGCCCTTTTTCCGGGATAACAGACTGCCCTATTTCCGGGATAACTGACTGCCCTGTTTCCAGGGTAACTGATCACCCTGTTTCCGGGATAACTGACTGCCCTGTTTCCGGGATAACTGACCGCCCTGTTTCCAGGGTTACTGACTGCCCTGTTTCCGGGGTAACTGACTGCCCTGCTTCCAGGATAACTGATCACCCTCTTTCTGGAGTAACTGACTAATCTGTTTCCAGGGTTACTGACCGCCCTGTTTCCGGGGTAACTGACTGCCCTGTTTCCGTGGTAACAGACCGTCCTGTTTCCAGGATAACTGATCACCCTGTTTCCGGGGTAACTGACTGCCCTGTTTCCAGGGTAACTGATCACCCTGTTTCCGGGGTAACTGACTGCTCTGTTTACGGGATAAGTGACTGCCCTGTTTCCAGGGTAACTGACTGCCCAGTTTCCAGGGTAACTGATCACCCTGTTTCCGGGATAACTGACTGCCCTGTTTCCGGGATAACTGACTGCCCTGTTTCCAGGGTAACTGACTGCCCTGTTTCCGTGGAAACTGACTGCCCTGTTTCCAGGGTAACTGATCACCCTGCTTCCGGGATAACTGACTGCCCTGTTTCTGGGATAACTGACTGCCCTGTTTCCAGGGTAACTGACTGCACTGTTTCCGGGGTAACTGACTGCCCTGTTTCCAGGCTAACTGACTTCCCTGTTTCCAGGATAGCTGATTGCCCTGTTTACGGGGTAACTGACCGCACTGTTTCCAGGATAACTGATCACCCTGTTTCCGGGGTAACTGACCACCCTGTTTCCAGGGTAACTGACCACCCTGTTTCCAGTATAACTGACTGCCCTGTTTCCAGGGTAACTGACTGCCCTGTTTCCGGAGTAACTGATCTCCCTGTTTCCGGGGTAACTGACTGCCCTGTTTCCAGGGTAACTGACTGCCCAGTTTCCAGGGTAACTGATCACCCTTTTTCCAGGATAACTGACTGCTCTGTTTCCAGGGTAACTGACCGCCCTGTTTCCAGGGTAACAGACTGCCCTGTTTCCAGGTTAACTGATCACCCTGTTTCCGGGATAACAGACTGCCCTGTTTCTGGGATAACTGACTGCCCAGTTTCCAGGGTAACTGATCATCCTGTTTCCGGGATAACTGACTCCCCCGTTTCCAGGGTAACTGACTGCCCAGTTTCCAGGGTAACTGACCGCCCAGTTTCCAGGGTAACTGACTGCCCTGTTTCCGGGATAACTGACTGCCCTGTTTCCGGGATAACTGACTGCCCAGTTTCCAGGTTAACTGGCTGCCCTGTGTCTACGCTAACTGATCACCCTGTTTCCGGGATAACTGACTGCCCTGTTTCCGGGATAACTGACTGCCCTGTTTCCAGGGTTACTGACTGCCCTGTTTCCGGGGTAACTGACTGCCCTGTTCCTACGCTAACTGATCACCCTGTTTCCGGGATAACTGACTGCCCTGTTTCCGGGATAACTGACTGCCCTGTTTCCAGGGTTACTGACTGCCCTGTTTCCGTGGTAACTGACTGCCCTGCTTCCAGGATAACTGATCACCCTCTTTCTGGAGTAACTGACTAATCTGTTTCCAGGGTTACTGACCGCCCTGTTTCCGGGGTAACTGACTGCCCTGTTTCCGTGGTAACAGACCGTCCTGTTTCCAGGATAACTGATCACCCTGTTTCCGGGGTAACTGATTGCCCTGTTTCCAGGGTAACTGATCACCCTGTTTCCGGGGTAACTGACTGCCCTGTTTCCGGCATAACTGACTGCCCTGTTTCCAGGGTAACTGACTGCCCAGTTTCCAGGGTAACTGATCACCCTGTTTCCGGGATAACTGACTGCCCTGTTTCCGGGATAACTGACTGCCCTGTTTCCTGGTAACTGACTGCCCTGTTTCCGTGGTAACTGACTGCCCTGTTTCCAGGGTAACTGATCACCCTGTTTCCGGGATAACTGACTGCCCTGTTTCTGGGATAACTGACTGCCCTGTTTCCAGGGTAACTTACTGCCCTGTTTCCAGGATAACTGATCACCCTGCTTCCGGGGTAACTGTCTAATCTGTTTCCAGGGTTACTGACCGTCCTGTTTCCGGGATAACTGACTGCCCTGTTTCCGGGGCAACTGACCGTCCTGTTTCCAGGATAACTGATCACCCTGTTTCCGGGGTAACTGACCGCCCTGTTTCCAGGCCATCTGACCACCCTGTTTCCAGGATAACTGACTGCCCTGTTTCCAGGGTAACTGACTGCCCTGTTTCCGGGGTAACTGATCTCCCTCTTTCCGGGGTAAATGACCGCCCAGTTTCCAGGATAACTGACCGCCCTATTTCCGGGGTAACTGATCGCCCTGTTTCCGGGGTAACTGACTGCCCTGTTTCCAGGGTAACTGACTGCCCAGTTTCCAGGGTAACTGATCACCCTTTTTCCAGGATAACTGACTGCTCTGTTTCCAGGGTAACTGACCGCCCTGTTTCCAGGGTAACAGACTGCCCTGTTTCCAGGTTAACTGATCACCCTGTTTCCGGGATAACAGACTGCCCTGTTTCTGGGATAACTGACTGCCCAGTTTCCAGGGTAACTGATCATCCTGTTTCCGGGATAACTGACTCCCCCGTTTCCAGGGTAACTGACTGCCCAGTTTCCAGGGTAACTGACTGCCCTGTTTCCGGGGTAACTGATCACCCTGTTTCCGGGATAACTGACTGCCCTGTTTCTGGGATAACTGACTGCCCAGTTTCCAGGGTAACTGGCTGCCCTGTTTCTACGCTAACTGATCACCCTGTTTCCGGGATAACTGACTGCCCTGTTTCCGGGATAACTGACTGCCCTGTTTCCAGGGTTACTGACTGCCCTGTTTCCGGGGTATCTGACTGCCCTGTTTCTACGCTAACTGATCACCCTGTTTCCGGGATAACTGACTGCCCTGTTTCCGGGATAACTGACTGCCCTGTTTCCAGGGTTACTGACTGCCCTGTTTCCGTGGTAACTGACTGCCCTGCTTCCAGGATAAATGATCACCCTCTTTCTGGAGTAACTGACTAATCTGTTTCCAGGGTTACTGACCGCCCTGTTTCCGGGGTAACTGACTGCCCTGTTTCCGTGGTAACAGACCGTCCTGTTTCCAGGATAACTGATCACCCTGTTTCCGGGGTAACTGACTGCCCTGTTTCCAGGGTAACTGAACACCCTGTTTCCGGGGTAACTGACTGCCCTGTTTCCGGGATAACTGACTGCCCTGTTTCCAGGGTAACTGACTGCCCTGTTTCCGTGGTAACTGACTGCCCTGTTTCCAGGGTTACTGATCACCCTGTTTCCGGGATAACTGACTGCCCTGTTTCTGGGATAACTGACTGCCCTGTTTCCAGGGTAACTTACTGCCCTGTTTCCGGGGTAACTGACTGCCCTGTTTCCAGGCTAACTGACTGCCCTGTTTCCAGGATAACTGATCACCCTGCTTCCGGGGTAACTGTCTAATCTGTTTCCAGGGTTACTGACCGTCCTGTTTCCAGGATAACTGACTGCCCTGTTTCCGGGGCAACTGACCGTCCTGTTTCCAGGATAACTGATCACCCTGTTTCCGGGGTAACTGAACGCCCTGTTTCCAGGCCATCTGACCACCCTGTTTCCAGGATAACTGACTGCCCTGTTTCCAGGGTAACTGACTGCCCTGTTTCCGGGGTAACTGATCTCCCTCTTTCCGGGGTAAATGACCGCCCTGTTTCCAGGATAACTGACCGCCCTATTTCCGGGGTAACTGACCGCCCTGTTTCCAGGATAACTGAATGCGCTGTTTCCAGGATAACTGACTGCCCTGTTTCCAGGGTAACTGATCACCCTGTTTCCGGGGTAACTGACTGCTCTGCTTACGGGATAACTGACTGCCCTGTTTCCAGGGTAACTGACTGCCCAGTTTCCAGGGTAACTGATCACCCTGTTTCCGGGATAACTGACTGCCCTGTTTCCGGGATAACTGACTGCCCTGTTTCCAGGGTAACTGACTGCCCTGTTTCCGTGGAAACTGACTGCCCTGTTTCCAGGGTAACTGATCACCCTGTTTCCGGGATAACTGACTGCCCTGTTTCTGGGATAACTGACTGCCCTGTTTCCAGGGTAACTGACTGCCCTGTTTCCGGGGTAACTGACTGCCCTGTTTCCAGGCTAACTGACTTCCCTGTTTCCAGGATAGCTGATTGCCCTGTTTACGGGGTAACTGACCGCACTGTTTCCAGGATAACTGATCACCCTGTTTCCGGGGTAACTGACCACCCTGTTTCCAGGGTAACTGACCACCCTGTTTCCAGTATAACTGACTGCCCTGTTTCCAGGGTAACTGACTGCCCTGTTTCCGGAGTAACTGATCTCCCTGTTTCCGGGGTAACTGACTGCCCAGTTTCCAGGGTAACTGACTGCCCTGTTTCCGGGGTAACTGATCACCCTGTTTCCGGGATAACTGACTGCCCTGTTTCTGGGATAACTGACTGCCCAGTTTCCAGGGTAACTGGCTGCCCTGTTTCTACGCTAACTGATCACCCTGTTTCCGGGATAACTGACTGCCCTGTTTCCGGGATAACTGACTGCCCTGTTTCCAGGGTTACTGACTGCCCTGTTTCCGGGGTATCTGACTGCCCTGTTTCTACGCTAACTGATCACCCTGTTTCCGGGATAACTGACTGCCCTGTTTCCGGGATAACTGACTGCCCTGTTTCCAGGGTTACTGACTGCCCTGTTTCCGTGGTAACTGACTGCCCTGCTTCCAGGATAAATGATCACCCTCTTTCTGGAGTAACTGACTAATCTGTTTCCAGGGTTACTGACCGCCCTGTTTCCGGGGTAACTGACTGCCCTGTTTCCGTGGTAACAGACCGTCCTGTTTCCAGGATAACTGATCACCCTGTTTCCGGGGTAACTGACTGCCCTGTTTCCAGGGTAACTGAACACCCTGTTTCCGGGGTAACTGACTGCCCTGTTTCCGGGATAACTGACTGCCCTGTTTCCAGGGTAACTGACTGCCCTGTTTCCGTGGTAACTGACTGCCCTGTTTCCAGGGTTACTGATCACCCTGTTTCCGGGATAACTGACTGCCCTGTTTCTGGGATAACTGACTGCCCTGTTTCCAGGGTAACTTACTGCCCTGTTTCCGGGGTAACTGACTGCCCTGTTTCCAGGCTAACTGACTGCCCTGTTTCCAGGATAACTGATCACCCTGCTTCCGGGGTAACTGTCTAATCTGTTTCCAGGGTTACTGACCGTCCTGTTTCCAGGATAACTGACTGCCCTGTTTCCGGGGCAACTGACCGTCCTGTTTCCAGGATAACTGATCACCCTGTTTCCGGGGTAACTGAACGCCCTGTTTCCAGGCCATCTGACCACCCTGTTTCCAGGATAACTGACTGCCCTGTTTCCAGGGTAACTGACTGCCCTGTTTCCGGGGTAACTGATCTCCCTCTTTCCGGGGTAAATGACCGCCCTGTTTCCAGGATAACTGACCGCCCTATTTCCGGGGTAACTGACCGCCCTGTTTCCAGGATAACTGAATGCGCTGTTTCCAGGATAACTGACTGCCCTGTTTCCAGGGTAACTGATCACCCTGTTTCCGGGGTAACTGACTGCTCTGCTTACGGGATAACTGACTGCCCTGTTTCCAGGGTAACTGACTGCCCAGTTTCCAGGGTAACTGATCACCCTGTTTCCGGGATAACTGACTGCCCTGTTTCCGGGATAACTGACTGCCCTGTTTCCAGGGTAACTGACTGCCCTGTTTCCGTGGAAACTGACTGCCCTGTTTCCAGGGTAACTGATCACCCTGTTTCCGGGATAACTGACTGCCCTGTTTCTGGGATAACTGACTGCCCTGTTTCCAGGGTAACTGACTGCCCTGTTTCCGGGGTAACTGACTGCCCTGTTTCCAGGCTAACTGACTTCCCTGTTTCCAGGATAGCTGATTGCCCTGTTTACGGGGTAACTGACCGCACTGTTTCCAGGATAACTGATCACCCTGTTTCCGGGGTAACTGACCACCCTGTTTCCAGGGTAACTGACCACCCTGTTTCCAGTATAACTGACTGCCCTGTTTCCAGGGTAACTGACTGCCCTGTTTCCGGAGTAACTGATCTCCCTGTTTCCGGGGTAACTGACTGCCCTGTTTCCAGGGTAACTGACTGCCCAGTTTCCAGGGTAACTGATCACCCTTTTTCCAGGATAACTGACTGCTCTGTTTCCAGGGTAACTGACCGCCCTGTTTCCAGGGTAACAGACTGCCCTGTTTCCAGGTTAACTGATCACCCTGTTTCCGGGATAACTGACTGCCCAGTTTCCAGGGTAACTGATCATCCTGTTTCCGGGATAACTGACTCCCCCGTTTCCAGGGTAACTGACTGCCCAGTTTCCAGGGTAACTGACCGCCCAGTTTCCAGGGTAACTGACTGCCCTGTTTCCGGGATAACTGACTGCCCTGTTTCCGGGATAACTGACTTCCCTGTTTCCAGGGTTACTGACTGCCCTGTTTCCACGCTAACTGATCACCCTGTTTCCGGGATAACTGACTGCCCTGTTTCCGGGATAACTGACTGCCCTGTTTCCAGGGTTACTGACTGCCCTGTTTCCGGGGTAACTGACTGCCCTGTTCCTACACTAACTGATCACCCTGTTTCCGGGATAACTGACTGCCCTGTTTCCGGGATAACTGACTGCCCTGTTTCCAGGGTTACTGACTGCCCTGTTTCCATGGTAACTGACTGCCCTGCTTCCAGGATAACTGATCACCCTCTTTCTGGAGTAACTGACCAATCTGTTTCCAGGGTTACTGACCGCCCTGTTTCCGGGGTAACTGACTGCCCTGTTTCCGTGGTAACAGACCGTCCTGTTTCCAGGATAACTGATCAACCTGTTTCCGGGGTAACTGATTGCCCTGTTTCCAGGGTAACTGATCACCCTGTTTCCGGGGTAACTGACTGCCCTGTTTCCGGCATAACTGACTGCCCTGTTTCCAGGGTAATTGACTGCCCAGTTTCCAGGGTAACTGATCACCCTGTTTCCGGGATAACTGACTGCCCTGTTTCCGGGATAACTGACTGCCCTGTTTCCTGGTAACTGACTGCCCTGTTTCCGTGGTAACTGACTGCCCTGCTTCCAGGGTAACTGATCACCCTGTTTCCGGGATAACTGACTGCCCTGTTTCTGGGATAACTGACTGCCCTGTTTCCAGGGTAACTTACTGCCCTGTTTCCACGGTAACTGACTGCCCTGTTTCCAGGCTAACTGACTGCCCTGTTTCCAGGATAACTGATCACCCTGCTTCCGGGGTAACTGTCTAATCTGTTTCCAGGGTTACTGACCGTCCTGTTTCCGGGATAACTGACTGCCCTGTTTCCGGGGCAACTGACCGTCCTGTTTCCAGGATAACTGATCACCCTGTTTCCGGGGTAACTGACCGCCCTGTTTCCAGGCCATCTGACCACCCTGTTTCCAGGATAACTGACTGCCCTGTTTCCAGGGTAACTGACTGCCCTGTTTCCGGGGTAACTGATCTCCCTCTTTCCGGGGTAAATGACCGCCCAGTTTCCAGGATAACTGACCGCCCTATTTCCGGGGTAACTGATCTCCCTGTTTCCGGGGTAACTGACTGCCCTGTTCCAGGGTAACTGACTGCCCAGTTTCCAGGGTAACTGATCACCCTTTTTCCAGGATAACTGACTGCTCTGTTTCCAGGGTAACTGACCGCCCTGTTTCCAGGGTAACAGACTGCCCTGTTTCCAGGTTAACTGATCACCCTGTTTCCGGGATAACAGACTGCCCTGTTTCTGGGATAACTGACTGCCCAGTTTCCAGGGTAACTGATCATCCTGTTTCCGGGATAACTGACTCCCCCGTTTCCAGGGTAACTGACTGCCCAGTTTCCAGGGTAACTGACTGCCCTGTTTCCGGGGTAACTGATCACCCTGTTTCCGGGATAACTGACTGCCCTGTTTCCGGGATAACTGACTGCCCAGTTTCCAGGGTAACTGGCTGCCCTGTTTCTACGCTAACTGATCACCCTGTTTCCGGGATAACTGACTGCCCTGTTTCCGGGATAACTGACTGCCCTGTTTCCAGGGTTACTGACTGCCCTGTTTCCGGGGTAAATGACTGCCCTGTTTCTACGCTAACTGATCACCCTGTTTCCGGGATAACTGACTGCCCTGTTTCCGGGATAACTGACTGCCCTGTTTCCAGGGTTACTGACTGCCCTGTTTCCGTGGTAACTGACTGCCCTGCTTCCAGGATAACTGATCACCCTCTTTCTGGAGTAACTGACTAATCTGTTTCCAGGGTTACTGACCGCCCTGTTTCCGGGGTAACTGACTGCCCTGTTTCCGTGGTAACAGACCGTCCTGTTTCCAGGATAACTGATCACCCTGTTTCCGGGGTAACTGACTGCCCTGTTTCCAGGGTAACAGAACACCCTGTTTCCGGGGTAACTGACTGCCCTGTTTCCGGGATAACTGACTGCCCTGTTTCCAGGGTAACTGACTGCCCTGTTTCCGTGGTAACTGACTGCCCTGTTTCCAGGGAAACTGATCACCTTGTTTCCGGGATAACTGACTGCCCTCTTTCTGGGATAACTGACTGCCCTGTTTCCAGGGTAACTTTCTGCCCTGTTTCCGGGGTAACTGACTGCCCTGTTTCCAGGCTAACTGACTGCCCTGTTTCCAGGATAACTGATCACCCTGCTTCCGGGGTAACTGCCTAATCTGTTTCCAGGGTTACTGACCGTCCTGTTTCCAGGATAACTGACTGCCCTGTTTCCGGGGCAACTGACCGTCCTGTTTCCAGGATAACTGATCACCCTGTTTCCGGGGTAACTGACCGCCCTGTTTCCAGGCCATCTGACCACTCTGTTTCCAGGATAACTGACTGCCCTGTTTCCAGGGTAAGTGACTGCCTTGTTTCCGGGGTAACTGATCTCCCTCTTTCCGGTGTAAATGACCGCCCTGTTTCCAGGATAACTGACCGTCCTATTTCCGGGGTAACTGACCGCCCTGTTTCCAGGATAACTGAATGCGCTGTTTCCAGGTTAACTGACTGCCCTGTTTCCAGGGGAACTGACTGCCCTGTTTCCAGGGTAACTAAAGGCCCTGTTTCCGGGGTAACTGATCTCCCTGTTTCCGGGGTAACTGACCGCCATGTTTCCAGGGTGACTGACTGCCCTGTTTCCAGGGTAACTGACTGCCCAGTTTCCCGGGTAACTGACTGCCCTCTTTCCAGGGTAACTGACTGCCCTGCTTCTGGTGTAACTGACTGCCCTACTTCCGGGATAACTGACTGCCCTGTTTCTAGGGTAACTGATCACCCTGTTTCCGGGATAACTGACTGTCCTGTTTCCGGGATAACTGACTGCCCTGTTTCCAGGGTAACTGACCGCCCTGTTTCCAGGGTAACAGACTGCCCTGTTTCCAGGTTAACTGATCACCCTGTTTCCGGGATAACAGACTGCCCTGTTTCTGGGATAACTGACTGCCCAGTTTCCAGGGTAACTGATCATCCTGTTTCCGGGATAACTGACTCCCCCGTTTCCAGGGTAACTGACTGCCCTGTTTCCGGGGTAACTGATCACCCTGTTTCCGGGATAACTGACTGCCCTGTTTCCGGGATAACTGACTGCCCAGTTTCCAGGGTGACTGGCTGCCCTGTTTCTACGCTAACTGATCACCCTGTTTCCGGGATAACTGACTGCCCTGTTTCCGGGATAACTGACTGCCCTGTTTCCAGGGTTACTGACTGCCCTGTTTCCGGGGTAACTGACTGCCCTGTTTCTACGCTAACTGATCACCCTGTTTCCGGGATAACTGACTGCCCTGCTTCCGGGATAACTGACTGCCCTGTTTCCAGGGTTACTGACTGCCCTGTTTCCGTGGTAACTGACTGCCCTGCTTCCAGGATAACTGATCACCCTCTTTCTGGAGTAACTGACTAATCTGTTTCCAGGGTTACTGACCGCCCTGTTTCTGGGGTAACTGACTGCCCTGTTTCCGTGGTAACAGACCGTCCTGTTTCCAGGATAACTGATCACCCTGTTTCCGGGGTAACTGACTGCCCTGTTTCCAGGGTAACAGAACACCCTGTTTCCGGGGTAACTGACTGCCCTGTTTCCGGGATAACTGACTGCCCTGTTTCCAGGGTAACTGACTGCCCTGTTTCCGTGGTAACTGACTGCCCTGTTTCCAGGGTAACTGATCACCTTGTTTCCGGGATAACTGACTGCCCTGTTTCTGGGATAACTGACTGCCCTGTTTCCAGGGTAACTTACTGCCCTGTTTCCGGGGTAACTGACTGCCCTGTTTCCAGGCTAACTGACTGCCCTGTTTCCAGGATAACTGATCACCCTGCTTCCGGGGTAACTGCCTAATCTGTTTCCAGGGTTACTGACCGTCCTGTTTCCAGGATAACTGACTGCCCTGTTTCCGGGGCAACTGACCGTCCTGTTTCCAGGATAACTGATCACCCTGTTTCCGGGGTAACTGACCGCCCTGTTTCCAGGCCATCTGACCACTCTGTTTCCAGGATAACTGACTGCCCTGTTTCCAGGGTAAGTGACTGCCCTGTTTCCGGGGTAACTGATCTCCCTCTTTCCGGGGTAAATGACCGCCCTGTTTCCAGGATAACTGACCGCCCTATTTCCGGGGTAACTGACCGCCCTGTTTCCAGGATAACTGAATGCGCTGTTTCCAGGATAACTGACTGCCCTGTTTCCAGGTTAACTGACTGCCCTGTTTCCAGGGGAACTGACTGCCCTGTTTCCAGGGTAACTAAAGGCCCTGTTTCCGGGGTAACTGATCTCCCTGTTTCCGGGGTAACTGACCGCCATGTTTCCAGGGTGACTGACTGCC
The DNA here is from genome assembly GCF_036365525.1 of Heterodontus francisci. Taxonomy (NCBI): domain Eukaryota; kingdom Metazoa; phylum Chordata; class Chondrichthyes; order Heterodontiformes; family Heterodontidae; genus Heterodontus; species Heterodontus francisci. The sequence continues at coordinate 2,559,190 of NW_027140908.1, read as the reverse complement.
CTGTTTCCAGGGTAACTGACTGCCCAGTTTCCCGGGTAACTGACTGCCCTCTTTCCAGGGTAACTGACTGCCCTGCTTCTGGTGTAACTGACTGCCCTACTTCCGGGATAACTGACTGCCCTGTTTCTAGGGTAACTGATCACCCTGTTTCCGGGATAACTGACTGTCCTGTTTCCGGGATAACTGACTGCCCTGTTTCCAGGGTTACTGAATGCCCTGTTTCCGGGGTAACTGACTGCCCTGCTTCCAGGATAACTAATCACCCTCTTTCTGGAGTAACTGACTAATCTGTTTCCAGGATTACTGACCGCCCTGTTTCCGGGGTAACTGACTGCCCTGTTTCCGTGGTAACAGACCGTCCTGTTTCCAGGATAACTGATCACCCTGTTTCCGGGGTAACTGACTGCCCTGTTTCCAGGGTAACTGATCACCCTGTTTCCGGGGTAACTGACTGCCCTGTTTCCGGGATAACTGACTGCCCTGTTTCCAGGGTAACTGACTGCCCAGTTTCCAGGGTAACTGATCACCCTGTTTCCGGGATAACTGACTGCCCTGTTTCTGGGATAACTGACTGCCCTGTTTCCAGGGTAACTGACTGCCCTGTTTCCGTGGTAACTGACTGCCCTGTTTCCAGGGTAACTGATCACCCTGTTTCCGGGATAACTGACTGCCCTGTTTCTGGGATAACTGACTGCCCTGTTTCCAGGGTAACTTACTGCCCTGTTTCCGGGGTAACTGACTGCCCTGTTTCCAGGCTAACTGACTGCCCTGTTTCCAGGATAACTGATCACCCTGCTTCCGGGGTAACTGTCTAATCTGTTTCCAGGGTTACTGACCGTCCTGTTTCCAGGATAACTGACTGCCCTGTTTCCGCGGCAACTGACCGTCCTGTTTCCAGGATAACTGATCACCCTGTTTCCAGGGTAACTGACCGCCCTGTTTCCAGGCCATCTGACCACCCTGTTTCCAGCATAACTGACTGCCCTGTTTCCAGGGTAACTGACTGCCCTGTTTCCGGGGTAAGTGATCTCCCTCTTTCCGGGGTAAATGACCGCCCTGTTTCCAGGATAACTGACCGCCCTATTTCCGGGGTAACTGACAGCCCTGTTTCCAGGATAACTGAATGCGCTGTTTCCAGGATAACTGACTGCCCTGTTTCCAGGTTAACTGACTGCCCTGTTTCCAGGGGAACTGACTGCCCTGTTTCCAGGGGAACTAAAGGCCCTGTTTCCGGGGTAACTGATCTCCCTGTTTCCGGGGTAACTGACCGCCCTGTTTCCAGGGTGACTGATCACCCTGTTTCCAGGGTGACTGATCACCCAGTTTCCAGGGTAACTGACTGCCCAGTTTCCCGGGTAACTGACTGCCCTGTTTCCAGGGTAACTGACTGCCCTGCTTCTGGTGTAACTTACTGCCCTTTTTCCGGGATAACTGACTGCCCTATTTCCGGGATAACTGACTGCCCTGTTTCCAGGGTAACTGATCACCCTGTTTCAGGGATAACTGACTGCCCTGTTTCCAGTGTAACTGACTGCCCAGTTTCCAGGGTAACTGACTGCCCTGTTTCCTGGGTAACTGATCACCCTGTTTCCGGGATAACTGACTGCCCAGTTTCCGGGATAACTGACTGCCCTGTTTCCGGGGTAACTGACTGCCTGTTTCCTGGGTAACTGACTGCCCTGTTTCCAGGGTAACTGACTGCCCTGTTTCCGGGGTAACTGACTGCCCTGTTTCCAGGGTAACTGACCGCCCTGTTTCCAGGGTAACTGACTGCGCTGTTTCCAGGGTAACAGATCACCCTTTTTCCGGGATAACTGACCGCCCTGTTTCCGGGATAACTGACTGCCCTGTTTCCAGGATAACTGATCACCCTGTTACCGGTTTAACTGACTGCCCTGTTTCCGGGGTAACTGACTGCCCTGTTTCCAGGATAACTGATCACCCTGTTTCCGGGGTAACTGTCTGCCCTGTTTCCGGGGTAACTGACCACCCTCTTTCCAGGGTCACTGACCACTCTGTTTCCAGGATAACTGACTGCCCTGTTTCCAGGGTAACTGACTGCCCTGTTTCCGGGGTAACTGATCACCCTGTTTCCTGGGTAATTGACCGCCCTGTTTCCAGGATAACTGACCTCCCTGTTTCCGGGGTAACTAACCGCCCTGTTTCCAGGATAACTGACTGCCCTGTTTCCAGAATAACTGACTGCCCTTTTTCCAGGTTAACTGACTGCCCTGTTTCCAGGGTAACTGACTGCCCTGTTTCCAGGGGAACTGACTGCCCTGTTTCTGGGGTAACTGAACACCATGTTTCCGGGGTAACTAACTAAACTGTTTCCAGAGTGACTGACTGCCCTGTTTCCAGGGTGACTGACTGCCCTGTTTCCAGGGTAACTGACTGCCCAGTTTCCCGGGTAACTGACTGCCCTGTTTCCAGGTTAAATGACTGCCCTGCTTCTGGTGTAACTTACTGCCCTGTTTCCAGGGTAACTGACTGCCCAGTTTCCAGGGTAACTGATCACCCTTTTTCCGGGATAACTGACTGCCCTATTTCCGGGAGAACTGACTGCCCTGTTTCCAAGGTAACTGATCACCCTGTTTCCGGGATAACTGACTGCCCTGTTTCCAGTGTAACTGACTGCCCAGTTTGCAGGGCAACTGACTGCCCTGTTTCCGGGGTAACTGACTGCCCTGTTTCCAGGGTAACTGACTGCCCAGTTTCCAGGGTAACTGATCACCCTGTTTCCGGGATCACTGACTGCCCTGTTTCCGGGATAACTGACTGCCCTGTTTCCAGGGTAACTGACTGCCTGTTTCCTGGGTAACTGACTGCCCTGTTTCCAGGGTTACTGACTGCCCTGTTTCCGGGGTAACTGACTGCCCTGTTTCCAGGGTAACTGTCTCCCTGTTTTCAGGGTAACTGATCAGCCTTTTTCTGGGATGATTGAATGCCCTGTTTCCGGGATAACTGACTGCCCTGTTTCCAGGGTAACTGACTGCCCAGTTTCCCGGGTAACTGACTGCCCTGTTTCCAGGTTAAATGACTGCCCTGCTTCTGGTGTAACTTACTGCCCTGTTTCCAGGGTAACTGACTGCCCAGTTTCCAGGGTAACTGATCACACTTTTTCCGGGATAACTGACTGCCCTATTTCCGGGAGAACTGACTGCCCTGTTTCCAGGGTAACTGATCACCCTGTTTCCGGGATAACTGACTGCCCTGTTTCCAGTGTAACTGATTGCCCAGTTTGCAGGGTAACTGACTGCCCTGTTTCCGGGGTAACTGACTGCCCTGTTTCCAGGGTAACTGACTGCCCAGTTTCCAGGGTAACTGATCACCCTGTTTCCGGGATAACTGACTGCCCTGTTTCCGGGATAACTGACTGCCCTGTTTCCAGGGTAACTGACTGCCTGTTTCCTGGGTAACTGACTGCCCTGTTTCCAGGGTTACTGACTGCCCTGTTTCCGGGGTAACTGACTGCCCTGTTTCCAGGGTAACTGTCTGCCCTGTTTTCAGGGTAACTGATCACCCTTTTTCTGGGATGATTGAATGCCCTGTTTCCGGGATAACTGTCTGCCCTGTTTCCAGGATAACTGATCACCCTGTTTCCGGGTTAACTGACTGCCCTGTTTCCGGGGTAACTGACTGCCCTGTTTCCGGTGTAACTGAGTGCCCTGTTTCCAGGCTAACTGACTGCCCTGTTTCCAGGATAACTGATCACCCTGTTTCCGGGGTAACTGACTGCCCTGTTTCCGGGGTAACTGACCACCCTCTTTCCAGGGTCACTGACCACTCTGTTTCCAGGATAACTGACTGCCCTGTTTCCAGGGTAACTGACTGCTCTGTTTCCGGGGTAACTGATCACCCTGTTTCCGGGGTAACTGACCGCCCTGTTTCCAGGATAACTGACCTCCCTACTTCCGGGGTAACTAACCGCCCGGTTTCCAGGATAACTGACTGCCCTGTTTCCAGAATAACTGACTGCCCTTTTTCCAGGTTAACTGACTGCCCTGTTTCCAGGGTAACTGACTGCCCTGTTTCCAGGGGAACTGACTGCACTGTTTCTGGGGTAACTGAACACCATGTTTCCGGGGTAACTGACTAAACTGTTTCCAGAGTGACTGACTGCACTGTTTCCAGGGTAACTGACTGCCCAGTTTCCGGGGTAACAAACTGCCCTGTTTCCAGGGTAACTGACTGCCCTGCTTCCGGGGTAACTGACTGCTCTGTTTCCAGGGTAACTGACTGCCCAGTTTCCAGGGTAACTGTTCACATATTTTTCCAGGATAACTGACTGCCCTGTTTCCGGGATACCTAACCGCCCTGTTTCCAGGGTAACTGATCACCCTGTTTCCGGGATAAATGACTGCCCTGTTTCCAGGGTAACTGACTGCTCTGTTTCCAGGGTAACTGACTGCCCAGTTTCCAGGGTAACTGACTGCCCTGTTTCCGGGGTAACTGACTGCCCTGTTTCCAGCGTAACTGACTGCCCAGTTTCCAGGGTAACTGATCACCCAGTTTCCGCGATAACTGACTGCCCTGTTTCCGGCATAACTGACTGCCCTGTTTCCAGGGTAACTGACTGCCCTGTTTCCGGGGTAACTGAATGCCTGTTTCCAGGGTAACTGATCACCCTGTTTCCGGGATAACTGACTGCCCTGTTTCCGGGATAACTGACTGCCCAGTTTCCAGGGTAACTGACTGCCCTGTTTCCAGGGTAACTGACTGCCCTGTTTCCGGGGAAACTGACTGCCCTGTTTCCGGGGTAACTGACTGCCCAGTTTCCTGGGTAACTGACTGCCCTGCTTCCGGGGGAACTGACTGCTCTGTTTCCAGGGTAACTGATTGCCCAGTTTCCAGGTTAACTGATCACCCTTTTTCCGGGATAACCGACTGCCCTGTTTCCGGCATAACTGACTGCCCTGTTTCCAGGATAACTGACTGCCCTGTTTCCAGGGAATCTGACTGCCCTGTTTCAAGATAAATGACTGCCCTGTTTCCAGGGTAACTGACTGCCCTGTTTCCAGGGGAACTGACTGCAATGCTTCCGGGGTAACTGATCACCCTGTTTCCGGAGTAACTGACTAACCTGTTTCCAGGGTGACAGACTGCCCTGTTTCCAGGGTAACTGACTGCCCAGTTTCCGGGGTAACTGACTGCACTGTTTCCAGGGTAACTGACTGCCCTGCCTCCGGGGTAACTGACAGCCCTGTTTCCAGGGTAACTGACTGCCTAGTTTCCAGGGTAACTGATCACCCTTTTTCCGGGATAACTGACTGCCCTGTTACCGGGATAACTGACTGCCCTGTTTCCAGGGTAACTGATCACCCTGTTTCCGGGATAACTGACAGCCCTGTTTCCAGGATAACTGATCACCCTGTTTCTGGGGTAACTGACTAATCTATTTCCAGGGTTACTCACCGCCCTGTTTCCGTGGCAACTGGCTGCCCTGTTTCCGGGGTAACTGACCGTCCTTTTTCCAGGATAACTGATCACACAGTTTCCGGGGTAACTGACCACCCTGTTTCAAGGGTAACTGACCACCCTGTTTCCAGGATAACTGACTGCCCTGTTTCCAGGGTAACTGACTGCCCTGTTTCCGGGGTAACTGATCTCCCTGTTTCCGGGGTAACTGACCGCCTGTTTCCAGGATATCTGACCGCCCTATTTCCGGGGTAACTGACTGCCCTGTTTCCAGGTTAACTGACGGCCCTGTTTCCAGGGTAACTGACTGCCCTGTTTCCAGGGTAACTAACCGCCCTGTTTCCAGGGTAACTTATCTCCCTGTTTCCGGGGTAACTGGCCGCCCTGTTTCCAGGGTGACTGACTGCCCTGTTTCCAGAGTAACTGACTGCCCAGTTTCCCGGGAAACTGACTGCCCTGTTTCCAGGGTATCTGACTGCCCTGCTTCTGGTGTAACTTACTGCCCTGTTTCCAGGGTAACTGACTGCCCAGTTTCCAGGGTAACTGATCACACTTTTTCCGGGATAACTGACTGCCCTATTTCCGGGATAACAGACTGCCCTGTTTCCAGGGTAACTGATCACCCTGTTTCCGGGATAACTGACTGCACTGTTTCCAGGGTAACTGACTGCCCAGTTTCCTGGGTAACTGACTGCCCTGTTTCCGGGGTAACTGGCTGTCCTGTTTCCAAGGTTACTGACGGCCCAGTTTCCGGGGTATCTGTTCACCCTGTTTCCGGGGTAACTGACTGCCCAGTTTCCTGGGTATCTGTTCACCCTGTTTCCAGGATAACTGACTGCCCTGTTTCCGGGATAACTGACTCCCCTGTTTCCAGTGTAACTGACTGCCTGTTTCCAGGGTAACTGACTGCCCTGTTTCCAGGGTAACTGACTGCCTTTTTCCGGGGTAACTGACTGCCATGTTTCCAGGGTAACTGACTGCCCTGTTTCCAGGATAACTGATCACCCTGTTTCCGGGGTAACTGTCTGCCCTGTTTCCTGGGTAACTGACTGCCCGGTTTCCAGGGTAACTGACTGCCCTGTTTCCAGGATAACAGATCACCCTGTTTCCGGGGTAACTGACTGCCCTGTTTCTGGGGTAACTGACCACCCTGTTTCCCGGGTCACTGACCACACTGTTATCAGGATAACTGAATGCCCTGTTTCCAGGGAAACTGACTGCCCTCTTTCCGGGGTAACTGATCACCCTGCTTCCTGGGTAACTGACCGCCCTGTTTCCAGGATAACTGACCTCCCTGTTTCCGGGGGAACTAAACGCCCTGTTTCCGGGATAACCAACTGCCCTGTTTCCAGGATAACTGACTGCCCTTTTTCCAGGTTAACTGACTGCCATGGTTCCAGGGTAACTGACTGCCCTGTTTCCAGGGGAACTGACAGCCCTGTTTCCGGGGTAACTGATCACCCTGTTTCCGGGGTAACTGACTGCCCTGTTCCGGGGTAACTGACTGCCCTGTTTCCAGGCTAACTGACTGCCCTGTTTCCAGGATAACTGATCACCCTGTTTCCGGGGTAACTGACTGCACTGTTTCCGGGGTAACTGACCACCCTTTTTCCAGGGTCACTGACCCCACTGTTTCCAGGATAACTGACTGCCCTGTTTCCAGGGTAACTGACTGCCCAGTTTCCGGGGTAACTGATCACCCTGTTTCCGGGGTAACTGACCGCCCTGTTTCCAGGATAACTGACCTCCCTGTTTCCGGGGTAACTAACCGCCCTGTTTCCAGGATAACTGAATGCCCTGTTTCCAGGATAACTGACTGCCCTTTTTCCAGGTTAACTGACTGCCCTGTTTCCAGGGTAACTGACTGCCCTGTTTCCAGGGAAACTGACTGCCCTGTTTCCGGGGTAACTGATCACCCTGTTTCCGGGGTAACTGACTGCCCTGTTTCTGGGGTAACTGACCACCCTATTTCCAGGGTCACTGACCCCACTGTTTCCAGGATAACTGACTGCCCTGTTTCCAGGGTAACTGACTGCCCTGTTTCCGGGGTAACTGATCACCCTGTTTCCGGGGTAACTGACCGCCCTGTTTCCAGGATAACTGACCTCCCTGTTTCCGGGGTAACTAACCACCCTGTTTCCAGGATAACTGACTGCCCTGTTTCCAGGATAGCTGACTGCCCTTTTTCCAGGTTAACTGACTGCCCTGTTTCCAGGGTAACTGACTGCCCTGTTTCCAGGGAAACTTACTGCCCTGTTTCCGGGATAACTGATCACCATGTTTCCGGGCTAACTGACTAAACTGTTTCCAGGGTGACTGACTGCCCTGTTTCCAGGGTAACTGACTGCCCAGTTTCCGGGGTAAATGGCTGCCCTGTTTCCAGGGTATCTGACTGCCCTGCTTCCGGGGTAACTGACTGCTCTGTTTCCAGGGTAACTGACTGCCCAGTTTCCAGGGTAACTGATCACCCTTTTTCCGGGATCACTGACTGCCCTGTTTTCGGGATAACTGACTGCTCTGTTTCCAGGGTAACTGATCACCCTGTTTCCGGGATAACTGACTGCCCTGTTTCCAGGGTAACTGACTGCCCAGTTTCCAGGCTAACTGACTGCCCTGTTTCCGGGGTAACTGACTGCACTGTTTCCAGGGTAACTGACTGCCCAGTTTCCAGGGTAACAGATCACCCAGTTTCCGCGGTAACTGACTGCCCTGTTTCCGGCATATCTGACTGCCCTGTTTCCAGGGTAACTGACTGCCCTGCTTCCGGGGTAACTGAATGCCGTGTTTCCAGGGTATCTGATCACCCTGTTTCCGGGATAACTGACTGCCATGTTTCCGGGATAACTGACTGCCCTGTTTCCAGGGTAACTGACTGCCCTGTTTCCGGGGTAACTGTCTGCCCTGTTTCCGGGGGAACTGACTGCCCTGTTTACAGGATAACTGACTGCCCAGTTTCCAGGGTAACTGATCACCCTTTTTCCGGGGTAACTGACTGCCCAGTTTCCAGGGTAACTGACTGCCCTGCTTCTGGGGTAACTGACTGCTCTGTTTACAGGGTAACTGACTGCCCAGTTTCCAGGGTAACTGATCACCCTTTTTCCGGGATAACTGACTGCCCTGTTTCCAGCATAACTGACAGCCCTGTTTCCAGGATAACTGAATGCCCTGTTTCCAGGATAACTGACTGCCCTGTTTCCAGGGTAACTGACTGCCCTGTTTCCATGGCAACTGACTGCAATGTTTCGGGGGTAACTGATCACCCTGTTTACGGAGTAACTGACTAACCTGTTTCCAAGGTGACTGACTGCCCAGTTTCCAGGGTAACTGACTGCCCAGTTTCCGGGGTAACTGACTGCCCTGTTTCCAGGGTAACTGACCACCCTGTTTCCAGGGTCACTGACCACACTGTTTCCAGGATAACTGACTGCCCTGTTTCCAGTGTAACTGACTGCCCTGTTTCCGGGGTAACTGATCACCCTGTTTCCGGGGTAACTGACCGCCCTGTTTCCAGGATAACTGACCTCCCTGTTTCCAGGGTAACTATCCGCCCTGTTTCCAGGATAACTGACTGCCCTGCTTCCAGGATAACTGACTGCCCTTTTTCCAGGTTAACTGACTGCCCTGTTTCCAGGGTAACTGACTGCCCAGTTTCCAGGGAAACTGACTTCCCTGTTTCCGGGGTAACTGATCACCCTGTTTCCAGGGTCACTGACCACACTGTTTCCGGCATAACTGACCGCCCTGTTTCCGAGGTAACTGACTGCCCTGTTTCCGGGATAACTGACTGCCCTGTTTCCAGGGTAACTGACTGCCCCTTTCCAGGGTAACTGATCACCCTTTTTCCGGCGTAACTGACTGCCCAGTTTCCAGGGTAACTGACTGCCCAGTTTCCAGAGTAACTGATCACCCTTTTTCCGGGACAACTGACTGCCCTGTTTCCTGCAGAACTGACAGCCCTGTTTCCAGGATAACTGAATGCCCTGTTTCCAGGATAACTGACTGCCCTGTTTCCAGGTTAACTGACTGCCCTGTTTCCAGGGTAACTGACTGCCCTGTTTCCAGGGGAACTGACTGCAATGTTTCCGGGGTAACTGATCACCCTGTTTCCGGAGTAACTGACTAACCTGTTTCCAGGGTGACTGACTGCCCTGTTTCCAGGGTAACTGACTGCCCAGTTTCCGGGGTAACTGACTGCCTTGTTTCCAGGGTAACTGACAGCCCTGCTTCCGGGGTAACTGACAGCCCTGTTTCCAGGGTAACTGACTGCCCAGTTTCCAGGGTAACTGATCACCCTTTTCGTGACAACTGACTGCCCTGTTTCCGGGATAACTGACTGCCCTGTTTCCAGGGTAACTGATCACCCTGTTTCCGGGATAACTGACTGCCCTGTTTCCAGGGTAACTGACTGCCCAGATTCCCGGGTAACTGATCACCCTGTTTCCGGGTTAACTGACCGCCTTGTTTCCGGGATAACTGACTGCCCTGTTTCCAGGGTAAGTGACTGCCCTGTTTCCGGGGTAACTGATCACCCTGTTTCCGGCATAACTGACTGCCCTGTTTCCGGGATAACTGACTGCCCTGTTTCCAGGGTCACTGACTGCCCTGTTTCCGTAGTAACTGACTGCCCTGTTTCCAGGCTAACTGACTGCCCTGTTTCCAGGATAACTGATCACTCTGTTTCCGGGGTAACTGACCACCCTGTTTCCAGGGTCACTGACCACCCTGTTTCCAGGATAACTGACTGCCCTGTTTCCAGGGTAACTGACCGCCCTGTTTCCAGGAAAGCTGACCTCCCTATTTCCGGGGAAACTGACCACCCTTTTTCCAGGATAACTGACTGCCCTGTTTCCAGGATAACTGCTTGCCCTTTTTCCAGGTTAACTGACCGCCCTGTTTGCAGTGCAACGGACCGCCCTGTTTCCGGGTTAACTGATCTCCCTGTTTCCGGGCTAACTGACCGCCCTGTTTCCATGATAACTGTCTGCCCTGTTTCCAGGATAACTGACTGCCCTGTTTCCAGGGTAACCGACTACCCAGTTTCCAGGGTAACTGACTGCCCAGTTTCCAGGGTAACTGATCACCCTGTTTCCGGGATAACTGACTGCCCTGTTTCCAGGGTAACTGACTGCCCTGTTTCCAGGGTAACTGACTGCCAGTTTCCGGGGTAACTGTACACCATGTTTCCGGGATAACTGACTGCCCTGTTTCCGGGAAAGCTCAATGCCGTTTCCAGGGTAATTGACTGCCCTGTTTCTGGGGAAACTGACTGCCGTGTTTCCAGGGTAACTGACTGCACAGTTTCCACGGTAACTGATCACACTTTTTCCGGGATAACTGACTGCCCTGTTTCCGGGATAACTGAATGCCCTGTTTCCAGGGTAACTGACTGCCCAGTTTCCGGGGTAACTGACTGCCCTGTTTCGAGGGTAACTGACTGCCCTGATTCCGGGGAAACTGATTGCCCTGGTTCCAGGGTAACTGACTGCCCATTTTCCAGGGTAACTGATCACCCTTTTTCCGGGATAACTGACTGCCCTGTTTCCGAGGTAACTGACCGCCCTATTTCCAGGATAACAGACTGCCCTGTTTCCAGGGTAACTGACCGCCCTGTTTCCGGGGTAACTGATCTCCCTGTTTTGGGGGGTAACTGACCGCCCTGTTACGAGGATAACTGACCGCCCTATATCCGGGCTAACTGACCGCCCTGTTTCCAGGATAACTGCCTGCCCTGTTTCCAGGATAACTGACTGCCCTGTTTCCAGTGTCACTGACCACACTGTTTCCAGGGTAACTGACTGTCCTGTTTCCAGGGTAACTGATCACCCTGTTTCCAGGATATCTGACTGCCCTGTTTCCAGGGTAACTGACTGTCCTGTTTCCAGGGTAATTGATCAGCCTGTTTCCAGGATAACTGACTGCCCTGTTTCCAGGGTAACTGACTGTCCTGTTTCCAAAATAACTGATCACCCTGTTTCCAGGATAACTGACTGCCCTGTTTCCAGGGTAACTGACTGCCCAGTTTCCAGGGTAACTGATCACACTTTTTCCAGGATAACTGACTGCCCGGTTTCGGGGATAACTGACTGCCCTGTTTCCAGGGTAACTGACCACCATGTTTCCAGGGTCACTGACCACCCTGTTTCCAGGATAACTGACTGCCCTGTTTCCAGGGTAACTGACCGCCCTGTTTCCAGGATAACTGACTGCCATGTTTCCAGGGTAACTGACCGCCCTGTTTCCAGGATAACTGACCTTCCTATTTCTGGGGTAACTGACCGCCCTGTTTCCAGGATAACTGGCTGCCCAGTTTCCAGGATAACTGATTGCCCTTTTTCCAGGTTAACTGACCGCCCTGTTTCCAGTGTAACTGACCGCCCTGTTTCCAGGATAAATGACTGCCCTGTTTCCAGGATAACTGATTGCCCTTTTTCCAGGTTAACTGACCGCCCTGTTTCCAGTGTAACTGACCTCCCTGTTGCCGGGGTAACTGATCTCCCTGTTTTGGGGGGTAACTGACCGCCCTGTTACGAGGATAACTGACCGCCCTATATCCGGGCTAACTGACCGCCCTGTTTCCAGGATAACTGCCTGCCCTGTTTCCAGGATAACTGACTGCCCTGTTTCCAGTGTCACTGACCACACTGTTTCCAGGGTAACTGACTGTCCTGTTTCCAGGGTAACTGATCACCCTGTTTCCAGGATATCTGACTGCCCTGTTTCCAGGGTAACTGACTGTCCTGTTTCCAGGGTAATTGATCACCCTGTTTCCAGGATAACTGACTGCCCTGTTTCCAGGGTAACTGACTGTCCTGTTTCCAGGGTAACTGATCACCCTGTTTCCAGGATAACTGACTGCCCTGTTTCCAGGGTAACTGACTGCCCAGTTTCCAGGGTAACTGATCACACTTTTTCCAGGATAACTGACTGCCCGGTTTCGGGGATAACTGACTGCCCTGTTTCCAGGGTAACTGACCACCATGTTTCCAGGGTCACTGACCACCCTGTTTCCAGGATAACTGACTGCCCTTTTTCCAGGGTAACTGACCGCCCTGTTTCCAGGATAACTGACTGCCATGTTTCCAGGGTAACTGACCGCCCTGTTTCCAGGATAACTGACCTTCCTATTTCTGGGGTAACTGACCGCCCTGTTTCCAGGATAACTGGCTGCCCCGTTTCCAGGATAACTGATTGCCCTTTTTCCAGGTTAACTGACCGCACTGTTTCCAGTGTAACTGACCGCCCTGTTTCCAGGATAAATGACTGCCCTGTTTCCAGGATAACTGATTGCCCTTTTTCCAGGTTAACTGACCGCCCTGTTTCCAGTGTAACTGACCTCCCTGTTGCCGGGGTAACTGATCTCCCTGTTTCCGGGCTAGCTGACCGCCCTGTTTCCAGGATAACTGATCTCCCTATTTCTGGGGTAACTGAGCGCCCTGTTTCCAGGATAACTGACTGCCCTGTTTCCAGGATAACTGATTGCCCTTTTTCCAGGTTAACTGACCGCCCTGTTTCCAGTGTAACTGACCTCCCTGTTTCCGGGGTAACTGATCTCCCTGTTTCCGCGCTAACTGACAGCCCTGTTTCAAGGATAATTGACCGCCCCTTTTCCGGGGTAACTGACCGCCCTGTATCCATGATAACTGTCTTCCCTGTTTCCAGGATAACTGACTGCCCTGTTTCCAGGGTAACTGACTGCCCAGTTTCCAGGGTAACATATCACCCTGTTTCCGGGATAACTGACTGCCCTGTTTCCAGGGTAACTGACTGCCCTGTTTCCAGGGTAACTGACTGCCCAATTTCCGGGGTAACTGTTCACCCTGTTTCCGGGATAACTGACTGCCCTGTTTCCGGGATAGCTCACTGCCCTGTTTCCAGGGTAATTGACTGCCCTGTTTCTGGGGTAACTGACTGACCTGTTTCCATGGTAACTGATCACACTTTTTCCGGGATAACTGACGGCCCTGTTTCTGGGGAAACTGACTAACCTGTTTCCAGGGAAACTGACTGCCCAGTTTCCGGGGTCACTGACTGCCCTCTTTCCAGGGTAACTGCCTGCCCAGTTTCCGGGGTAACTGTTCACCCTGTTTCCGGGGTAACTGGCTGTCCTGTTTCCAAGGTTACTGACTGCCCAGTTTCCGGGGTATCTGTTCACCCTTTTTCCGGGGTAACTGACTGCCCAGTTTCCTGGGCATCTGTTCACCCTGTTTCCAGGATAACTGACTGCCCTGTTTCCGGGATAACTGACTCCCCTATTTCCAGTGTAACTGAATGCCTGTTTCCAGGGTAACTGACTGCCCTGTTTCCAGGGTAACTGACTGCCTTTTTCCTGGGTAACTGACTGCCCTGTTTCCAGGGTAACTGACTGCCCTGTTTCCAGGATAACTGATCACCCTGTTTCCGGGGTAAGTGTCTGCCCTGTTTCCTGGGTAACTGACTGCCCTGTTTCCAGGGTAACTGACTGCCCTGTTTCCAGGATAACAGATCACCCTGTTTCCGGGGTAACTGACTGCCCTGTTTCTGGGGTAACTGACCACCCTGTTTCCCGGGACACTGACCATACTGTTATCAGGATAACTGAATGCCCTGTTTCCAGGGTAACTGACTGCCCTGTTTCCGGGGTAACTGATCATCCTGCTTCCTGGGTAACTGACCGCCCTGTTTCCAGGATAACTGACCTCCCTGTTTCCGGGGGAACTAAACGCCCTGTTTCCGGGATAACCAACTGCCCTGTTTCCAGGATAACTGACTGCCCTTTTTCCAGGTTAACTGACTGCCCTGGTTCCAGGGTAACTGACTGCCCTGTTTCCAGGGGAACTGACAGCCCTGTTTCCGGGGTAACTGATCACCCTGTTTCCGGGGTAACTGACTGCCCTGTTCCGGGGTAACTGACTGCCCTGTTTCCAGGCTAACTGACTGCCCTGTTTCCAGGATAACTGATCACCCTGTTTCCGGGGTAACTGACTGCCCTGTTTCCGGGGTAACTGACCACCCTATTTCCAGGGTCACTGACCCCACTGTTTCCAGGATAACTGACTGCCCTGTTTCCAGGGTAACTGACTGCCCAGTTTCCGGGGTAACTGATCACCCTGTTTCCGGGGTAACTGACCGCCCTGTTTCCAGGATAACTGACCTCCCTGTTTCCGGGGTAACTAACCGCCCTGTTTCCAGGATAACTGAATGCCCTGTTTCCAGGATAACTGACTGCCCTTTTTCCAGGTTAACTGACTGCCCTGTTTCCAGGGTAACTGACTGCCCTGTTTCCAGGGAAACTTACTGCCCTTTTTCCGGGGTAACTGATCACCATGTTTCCGGGCTAACTGACTAAATTGTTTCAAGGGTGACTGACTGCCCTGTTTCCAGGTTAACTGACTGCCCTGTTTCCAGGGTAACTGACTGCCCTGTTTCCAGGGAAACTGACTGCCCTGTTTCCGGGGTAACTGATCACCCTGTTTCCGGGGTAACTGACTGCCCTGTTTCCGGGGTAACTGACCACCCTATTTCCAGGGTCACTGACCCCACTGTTTCCAGGATAACTGACTGCCCTGTTTCCGGGGTAACTGATCACCCTGTTTCCGGGGTAACTGACCGCCCTGTTTCCAGGATAACTGAACTCCCTGTTTCCGGGGTAACTAACCGCCCTGTTTCCAGGATAACTGACTGCCCTGTTTCCAGGATAACTGACTGCCCTTTTTCCAGGTTAATTGACTGCCCTGTTTCCAGGGTAACTGACTGCTCTGTTTCCAGGGAAACTTACTGCCCTTTTTCCGGGGTAACTGATCGCCATGTTTCCGGGCTAACTGACTAAACTGTTTCAAGGGTGACTGACTGCCCTGTTTCCAGGATAACTGACTGCCCTTTTTCCAGGTTAACTGACTGCCCTGTTTCCAGGGTAACTGAATGCCCTGTTTCCAGGGAAACTTACTGCCCTGTTTCCGGGGTAACTGATCACCATGTTTCCGGGCTAACTGACTAAACTGTTTCAAGGGTGACTGACTGCCCTGTTTCCAGGGTAACTGACTGCCCAGTTTCCGGGGTAAATGGCTGCCCTGTTTCCAGGGTATCTGACTGCCTTGCTTCCGGGGTAACTGACTGCTCTGTTTCCAGGGTAACTGACTGCCCAGTTTCCAGGGTAACTGATCACCCTTTTTCCGGAATCACTGACTGCCCTGTTTTCGGGATAACTGACTGCTCTGTTTCCAGGGTAACTGATCACCCTGTTTCCGGGATAACTGACTGCCCTGTTTCCAGGGTAACTGACTGCTCAGTTTCCAGGCTAACTGACTGCCCTTTTTCCGGGGTAACTGACTGCACTGTTTCCAGGGTAACTGACTGCCCAATTTCCGGGGTAACTGTTCACCCTGTTTCCGGGATAACTGACTGCCCTGTTTCCGGGATAGCTCACTGCCCTGTTTCCAGGGTAATTGACTGCCCTGTTTCCGGGGTAACTGACTGACCTGTTTCCATGGTAACTGATCACACTTTTTCCGGGATAACTGACGGCCCTGTTTCTGGGGAAACTGACTAACCTGTTTCCAGGGAAACTGACTGCCCAGTTTCCGGGGTCACTGACTGCCCTCTTTCCAGGGTAACTGCCTGCCCAGTTTCCGGGGTAACTGTTCACCCTGTTTCCGGGGTAACTGGCTGTCCTGTTTCCAAGGTTACTGACTGCCCAGTTTCCGGGGTATCTGTTCACCCTTTTTCCGGGGTAACTGACTGCCCAGTTTCCTGGGCATCTGTTCACCCTGTTTCCAGGATAACTGACTGCCCTGTTTCCGGGATAACTGACTCCCCTATTTCCAGTGTAACTGAATGCCTGTTTCCAGGGTAACTGACTGCCCTGTTTCCAGGGTAACTGACTGCCTTTTTCCTGGGTAACTGACTGCCCTGTTTCCAGGGTAACTGACTGCCCTGTTTCCAGGATAACTGATCACCCTGTTTCCGGGGTAAGTGTCTGCCAATTTCCTGGGTAACTGACTGCCCTGTTTCCAGGGTAACTGACTGCCCTGTTTCCAGGATAACAGATCACCCTGTTTCCGGGGTAACTGACTGCCCTGTTTCTGGGGTAACTGACCACCCTGTTTCCCGGGACACTGACCATACTGTTATCAGGATAACTGAATGCCCTGTTTCCAGGGTAACTGACTGCCCTGTTTCCGGGGTAACTGATCATCCTGCTTCCTGGGTAACTGACCGCCCTGTTTCCAGGATAACTGACCTCCCTGTTTCCGGGGGAACTAAACGCCCTGTTTCCGGGATAACCAACTGCCCTGTTTCCAGGATAACTGACTGCCCTTTTTCCAGGTTAACTGACTGCCCTGGTTCCAGGGTAACTGACTGCCCTGTTTCCAGGGGAACTGACAGCCCTGTTTCCGGGGTAA
Organism: Heterodontus francisci; assembly: GCF_036365525.1. Classification (NCBI taxonomy): domain Eukaryota; kingdom Metazoa; phylum Chordata; class Chondrichthyes; order Heterodontiformes; family Heterodontidae; genus Heterodontus; species Heterodontus francisci. The sequence continues at coordinate 2,542,394 of NW_027140908.1, read as the reverse complement.
CTGATCACCCTGTTTCCGGGGTAACTGACTGCCCTGTTCCGGGGTAACTGACTGCCCTGTTTCCAGGCTAACTGACTGCCCTGTTTCCAGGATAACTGATCACCCTGTTTCCGGGGTAACTGACTGCCCTGTTTCCGGGGTAACTGACCACCCTATTTCCAGGGTCACTGACCCCACTGTTTCCAGGATAACTGACTGCCCTGTTTCCAGGGTAACTGACTGCCCAGTTTCCGGGGTAACTGATCACCCTGTTTCCGGGGTAACTGACCGCCCTGTTTCCAGGATAACTGACCTCCCTGTTTCCGGGGTAACTAACCGCCCTGTTTCCAGGATAACTGAATGCCCTGTTTCCAGGATAACTGACTGCCCTTTTTCCAGGTTAACTGACTGCCCTGTTTCCAGGGTAACTGACTGCCCTGTTTCCAGGGAAACTTACTGCCCTTTTTCTGGGGTAACTGATCACCATGTTTCCGGGCTAACTGACTAAATTGTTTCAAGGGTGACTGACTGCCCTGTTTCCAGGTTAACTGACTGCCCTGTTTCCAGGGTAACTGACTGCCCTGTTTCCAGGGAAACTGACTGCCCTGTTTCCGGGGTAACTGATCACCCTGTTTCCGGGGTAACTGACTGCCCTGTTTCCGGGGTAACTGACCACCCTATTTCCAGGGTCACTGACCCCACTGTTTCCAGGATAACTGACTGCCCTGTTTCCAGGGTAACTGACTGCCCTGTTTCCGGGGTAACTGATCACCCTGTTTCCGGGGTAACTGACCGCCCTGTTTCCAGGATAACTGAACTCCCTGTTTCCGGGGTAACTAACCGCCCTGTTTCCAGGATAACTGACTGCCCTGTTTCCAGGATAACTGACTGCCCTTTTTCCAGGTTAACTGACTGCCCTGTTTCCAGGGTAACTGACTGCTCTGTTTCCAGGGAAACTTACTGCCCTTTTTCCGGGGTAACTGATCGCCATGTTTCCGGGCTAACTGACTAAACTGTTTCAAGGGTGACTGACTGCCCTGTTTCCAGGATAACTGACTGCCCTTTTTCCAGGTTAACTGACTGCCCTGTTTCCAGGGTAACTGAATGCCCTGTTTCCAGGGAAACTTACTGCCCTGTTTCCGGGGTAACTGATCACCATGTTTCCGGGCTAACTGACTAAACTGTTTCAAGGGTGACTGACTGCCCTGTTTCCAGGGTAACTGACTGCCCAGTTTCCGGGGTAAATGGCTGCCCTGTTTCCAGGGTATCTGACTGCCTTGCTTCCGGGGTAACTGACTGCTCTGTTTCCAGGGTAACTGACTGCCCAGTTTCCAGGGTAACTGATCACCCTTTTTCCGGAATCACTGACTGCCCTGTTTTCGGGATAACTGACTGCTCTGTTTCCAGGGTAACTGATCACCCTGTTTCCGGGATAACTGACTGCCCTGTTTCCAGGGTAACTGACTGCTCAGTTTCCAGGCTAACTGACTGCCCTGTTTCCGGGGTAACTGACTGCACTGTTTCCAGGGTAACTGACTGCCCAGTTTCCAGGGTAACAGATCACCCAGTTTCCGGGGTAACTGACTGCCCTGTTTCCGGCATATCTGACTGCCCTGCTTCCGGGGTAACTGAATGCCGTGTTTCCAGGGTATCTGATCACCCTGTTTCCGTGATAACTGACTGCCATGTTTCCGGGATAACTGACTGCCCTGTTTCCAGGGTAACTGACTGCCCTGTTTCCGGGGTAACTGACTGCCCTGTTTCCGGGGGAACTGACTGCCCTGTTTACAGGATAACTGACTGCCCAGTTTCCAGGGTAACTGTTCACCCTTTTTCCGGGGTAACTGACTGCCCAGTTTCCAGGGTAACTGACTGCCCTGCTTCTGGGGTAACTGACTGCTCTGTTTCCAGGGTAACTGACTGCCCTGTTTCCAGGGTAACTGATCACCCTTTTTCCGGGATAACTGACTGCCCTGTTTCCAGCATAACTGACTGCCCTGTTTCCAGGATAACTGAATGCCCTGTTTCCAGGGTAACTGACTGCCCTGTTTCCAGGGCAAATGACTGCAATGTTTCGGGGGTAACTGATCACCCTGTTTAGGGAGTAACTGACTAACCTGTTTCCAAGGTGACTGACTGCCCAGCTTCCGGGGTAACTGACTGCCCTGTTTCCAGGGTAACTGATCACCCTTTTTCCGGGGTAACTGACCACACTGTTTCCAGGATAACTGACCTCCCTGTTTCCGGGGTAACTATCCGCCCTGTTTCCAGGATAACTGACTGCCCTGCTTCCAGGATAACTGACTGCCCTTTTTCCAGGTTAACTGACTGCCCTGTTTCCAGGGTAACTGACTGCCCAGTTTCCAGGGAAACTGACTGCCCTGTTTCCGGGGTAACTGAATGCCGTGTTTCCAGGGTAACTGATCACCCGGTTTCCGTGATAACTGACTGCCCTGTTTCCGGGATAACTGACTGCCCTGTTTCCAGGGTAACTGACTGCCCAGTTTCCAGGGTAACTGATCACCCTTTTTCCGGCGTAACTGACTGCCCAGTTTCCAGGGTAACTGACTGCCCTGCTTCCGGGGTAACTGACTGCTCTGTTTCCAGGGTATCTGACTGCCCAGTTTCCAGAGTAACTGATCACCCTTTTTCCGGGACAACTGACTGCCCTGTTTCCTGCATAACTGACAGCCCTGTTTCCAGGATAACTGAATGCCCTGTTTCCAGGATAACTGACTGCCCTGTTTCCAGGTTAACTGACTGCCCTGTTTCCAGGGTAACTGACTGCCCTGTTTCCAGGGGAACTGACTGCAATGTTTCCGGGGTAACTGATCACCCTGTTTCCGGAGTAACTGACTAACCTGTTTCCAGGGTGACTGACTGCCCTGTTTCCAGGGTAACTGACTGCCCAGTTTCCGGGGTAACTGACTGCCTTGTTTCCAGGGTAACTGACAGCCCTGTTTCCAGGGTAACTGACTGCCCAGTTTCCAGGGTAACTGATCACCCTTTTCGTGACAACTGACTGCCCTGTTTCCGGGATAACTGACTGCCCTGTTTCCAGGGTAACTGATCACCCTGTTTCCGGGATAACTGACTGCCCTGTTTCCAGGGTAACTGACTGCCCAGTTTCCTGGGAAACTGATCACCCTGTTTCCGGGTTAACTGACCGCCTTGTTTCCGGGATAACTGACTGCCCTGTTTCCAGGGTATGTGACTGCCCTGTTTCCGGGGTAACTGATCACCCTGTTTCCGGCATAACTGACTGCCCTGTTTCCGGGATAACTGACTGCCCTGTTTCCAGGGTCACTGACTGCCCTGTTTCCGTAGTAACTGACTGCCCTGTTTCCAGGCTAACTGACCGCCCTGTTTCCAGGATAACTGATCACCCTGTTTCCGGGGTAACTGACCACCATGTTTCCAGGATAACTGACTGCCCTGTTTCCAGGGTAACTGACCGCCCTGTTTCCAGGAAAGCTGACCTCCCTATTTCCGGGGTAACTGACCGCCCTTTTTCCAGGATAACTGACTGCCCTGTTTCCAGGATAACTGCTTGCCCCTTTTCCAGGTTAACTGACCGCCCTGTTTGCAGTGTAACGGACCGCCCTGTTTCCGGGTTAACTGATCTCCCTGTTTCCGGGCTAACTGACCGCCCTGTTTCCATGATAACTGTCTGCCCTGTTTCCAGGATAACTGACTGCCCTGTTTCCAGGGTAACCGACTACCCAGTTTCCAGGGTAACTGATCACCCTGTTTCCGGGATAACTGACTGCCCTGTTTCCAGGGTAACTGACTGCCCTGTTTCCGGGAAAGCTCACTGCCCTGTTTCCAGGATAATTGACTGCCCTGTTTCTGGGGAACCTGACTGCCGTGTTTCCAGGGTAACTGACTGCACAGTTTCCACGGTAACTGATCACACTTTTTCCGGGATAACTGACTGCCCTGTTTCCGGGATAACTGACTGCCATGTTTCTGGGGAAACTGACTAACCTGTTTCCAGGGAAACTGACCGCCCAGTTTCCGGGAAACTGACTGCCCTGTTTCCAGGATAACTGCCTGCCTGTTTCCGGGGAAACTGACTGCCCTGTTTCCAGAGTAACTGACTGCCCAGTTTCCATGGTAACTGATCACAGTTTTTCCAGGCTAACTGACTGCCCTGTTTCCGGGATAACTGAATGCCCTGTTTCCAGGGTAACTGACTGCCCAGTTTCCTGGGTAACTGACTGCCCTGTTTCCAGGGTAACTGACTGCCCTGTTTCCGGGGAAACTGACTGCCCTGGTTCCAGGGTAACTGACTGCCCAGTTTCCAGGGTAACTGATCACCCTTTTTCCGGGACAACTGACTGCCCTGTTTCCTGCATAACTGACAGCCCTGTTTCCAGGATAACTGAATGCCCTGTTTCCAGGATAACTGACTGCCCTGTTTCCAGGTTAACTGACTGCCCTGTTTCCAGGGTAACTGACTGCCCTGTTTCCAGGGGAACTGACTGCAATGTTTGCGGGGTAACTGATCACCCTGTTTCCGGAGTAACTGACTAACCTGTTTCCAGGGTGACTGACTGCCCTGTTTCCAGGGTAACTGACTGCCCAGTTTCCGGGGTAACTGACTGCCTTGTTTCCAGGGTAACTGACAGCCCTGTTTCCAGGGTAACTGACTGCCCAGTTTCCAGGGTAACTGATCACCCTTTTCGTGACAACTGACTGCCCTGTTTCCGGGATAACTGACTGCCCTGTTTCCAGGGTAACTGATCACCCTTTTTCCGGGATAACTGACTGCCCTGTTTCCAGGGTAACTGACTGCCCAGTTTCCCGGGAAACTGATCACCCTGTTTCCGGGTTAACTGACCGCCTTGTTTCCGGGATAACTGACTGCCCTGTTTCCAGGGTAAGTGACTGCCCTGTTTCCGGGGTAACTGATCACCCTGTTTCCGGCATAACTGACTGCCCTGTTTCCGGGATAACTGACTGCCCTGTTTCCAGGGTCACTGACTGCCCTGTTTCCGTAGTAACTGACTGCCCTGTTTCCAGGCTAACTGACTGCCCTGTTTCCAGGATAACTGATCACCCTGTTTCCGGGGTAACTGACCACCCTGTTTCCAGGGTCACTGACCACCCTGTTTCCAGGATAACTGACTGCCCTGTTTCCAGGGTAACTGACTGCCCTGTTTCCAGGATAACTGATCACCCTGTTTCCGGGGTAACTGACCGCCCTTTTTCCAGGATAACTGACTGCCCTGTTTCCAGGATAACTGCTTGCCCTTTTTCCAGGTTAACTGACCGCCCTGTTTGCAGTGTAACGGACCGCCCTGTTTCCGGGTTAACTGATCTCCCTGTTTCCGGGCTAACTGACCGCCCTGTTTCCATGATAACTGTCTGCCCTGTTTCCAGGATAACTGACTGCCCTGTTTCCAGGGTAACCGACTACCCAGTTTCCAGGGTAACTGATCACCCTGTTTCCGGGATAACTGACTGCCCTGTTTCCAGAGTAACTGACTGCCCTGTTTCCGGGGTAACTGACTGCCAGTTTCCGGGGTAACTGTTCACCCTGTTTCCGGGATAACTGACTGCCCTGTTTCCGGGATAACTGACTGCCCTGTTTCTGGGGAAACTGACTAACCTGTTTCCAGGGAAACTGACCGCCCAGTTTCCGGGAAACTGACTGCCCTGTTTCCAGGATAACTGCCTGCCCTGTTTCCGGGGAAACTGACTGCCCTGTTTCCAGAGTAACTGACTGCCCAGTTTCCATGGTAACTGATCACAGTTTTTCCGGGATAACTGACTGCCCTGTTTCCGGGATAACTGAATGCCCTGTTTCCAGGGTAACTGACTGCCCAGTTTCCTGGGTAACTGACTGCCGTGTTTCCAGGGTAACTGACTGCACAGTTTCCACGGTAACTGATCACACTTTTTCCGGGATAACTGACTGCCCTGTTTCCGGGATAACTGACTGCTTGTTTCTGGGGAAACTGACTAACCTGTTTCCAGGGAAACTGACCGCCCAGTTTCCGGGAAACTGACTGCCCTGTTTCCAGGATAACTGCCTGCCCTGTTTCCGGGGAAACTGACTGCCCTGTTTCCAGAGTAACTGACTGCCCAGTTTCCATGGTAACTGATCACAGTTTTTCCGGGATAACTGACTGCCCTGTTTCCGGGATAACTGAATGCCCTGTTTCCAGGGTAACTGACTGCCCAGTTTCCTGGGTAACTGACTGCCCTGTTTCCAGGGTAACTGACTGCCCTGTTTCCGGGGAAACTGACTGCCCTGGTTCCAGGGTAACTGACTGCCCAGTTTCCAGGGTAACTGATCACCCTTTTTCCGGGATAACTGACTGCCCTGTTTCCGAGGTAACTGACCGCCCTGTTTCCAGGATAACTGACCGCCCTATTTCCGGGGTAACTGACCGCCTATTTCCAGGATAACTGACTGCCCTATTTCCAGGATAACTGACTTCCCTGTTTCCTGGGTAACTGACCGCCCTGTTTAGGGGCAACTGATCTCCCTGTTTAGGGGGTAACAGACCGCCCTGTTTCGAGGATAACTGACCGCCCTATATCCAGGATAACTGACTGCCCTGTTTCCAGGATAACTGCCTGCCCTGTTTCCAGGGTAACTGACTGTCCTGTTTCCAGGGTAACTGATCACACTTTTTCCAGGATAACTGATTGCCCTGTTTCCAGGGTAACTGACTGTCCTGTTTCCAGGGTAACTGATCACCCTGTTTCCAGAATAACTGACTGCCCTCTTTCCAGGGTAACTGACTGCCCAGTTTCCAGGGTAACTGATCAACCTTTTTCCGGGATAACTGACTGCCCGGTTTCGGGGATAACTGACTGCCCTGTTTCCAGGGTAACTGACTGCCCAGTTTCCAGGGGAACTGACTGCCCTTTTTCCGGGGTAACTGACCACCATGTTTCCAGGGTCACTGACCACCCTGTATCCAGGATAACTGACTGCCCTGTTTCCAGGGTAACTGACCGCCCTGTTTCCAGGATATCTGACCTCCCTATTTCCGGGGTAACTGACCGCCCTGTTTCCAGGATAACTGACCGCTCTGTTTCCAGTGTAACTGACCTCCCTGTTTCCGGGGTAACTGATCTCCCTGTTTCCGGGCTAACTGACAGCCCTGTTTCAAGGATAACTGACCGCCCTATTTCCGGGGTAACTGACCGCCCTGTTTCCATGATAACTGTCTGCCCTGTTTCCAGGATAACTGACTGCCCTGTTTCCAGTGTAACTGACTGCCCTGTTTCCAGGGTTACTGACTGCCCAGTTTCCAGGGTAACTGTTCACCCTGTTTCCGGGATACCTGACTGCCCTGTTTCCAGGGTAACTGACTGCCCTGTTTCCAGGGTAACTGACTGCCCAGTTCCCGGGGTAACTGTTCACCCTGTTTCCGGGATAACTGACTGCTCTGTTTCCGGGATAGCTCACTGCCCTGTTTCCAGTTTAATTGACTGCCCTGTTTCCGGGGAAACTGACTGCCCTGTTCCCAGGGTAACTGACTGCCCTGTTTCCATGGTAACTGATCACCCTTTTTCCGGGATAACTGACTGCCCTGTTTATGGGGAAACTGACTATCCTGTTTCCAGGGAAACTGACTGCCCAGTTTCCGGGTAACTGACTGCCCTGTTTCCAGGGTAACTGCCTGCCCTGTTTCCGGGGAAACTGAGTGCCCTGTTTCCAGGGTAACTGACTGCCCAGTTTGCACGGTAACTGATCACACTTTTTCCGGGATAACTGACTGCCCTGTTTCCGGGATAACTGAATGCCCTGTTTCCAGGGTAACTGACTGCCCAGTTTCCGGGGTAACTGACTGCCCTGTTTCGAGGGTAACTGACTGCCCTGTTTCCGTGGAAACTGATTGCCCTGGTTCCAGGGTAACTGACTGCCCAGTTTCCAGGGTAACTGATCACCCTTTTTCCGGGATAACTGACTGCCCTGTTTCCGAGGTAACTGACCGCCCTATTTCCAGGATAACAGACTGCCCTGTTTCCAGGGTAACTGACCGCCCTGTTTCCGGGGTAACTGATCTCCCTGTTTAGGGGGTAACTGTCCGCCCTGTTACGAGGATAACTGACCGCCCTATATCCGGGCTAACTGACCGCCCTGTTTCCAGGATAACTGCCTGCCCTGTTTCCAGGATAACTGACTGCCCTGTTTCCAGTGTCACTGACCACCCTGTTTCCAGGGTAACTGACTGTCCTGTTTCCAGGGTAACTGATCACCCTGTTTCCAGGATAACTGACTGCCCTGTTTCCAGGGTAACTGCCTGTCCTGTTTCCAGGGTAACTGATCACCCTGTTTCCAGGATAACTGACTGCCCTGTTTCCAGGGTAACTGACTGTCCTGTTTCCAGGGTAACTGATCACCCTGTTTCCAGGATAACTGACTGCCCTGTTTCCAGGGTAACTGACTGCCCAGTTTCCAGGGTAACTGATCACATTTTTTCCGGGATAACTGACTGCCCGGTTTCGGGGATAACTGACTGCCCTGTTTCCAGGGTAACTGACCACCATGTTTCCAGGGTCACTGACCACCCTGTTTCCAGGATAACTGACTGCCCTGTTTCCAGGGTAACTGACCGCCCTGTTTCCAGGATAACTGACTGCCATGTTTCCAGGGTAACTGACCGCCCTGTTTCCAGGATAACTGACCTTCCTATTTCTGGGGTAACTGACCGCCCTGTTTCCAGGATAACTGACTGCCCTGTTTCCAGGATAACTGATTGCCCTTTTTCCAGGTTAACTGACCGCCCTGTTTCCAGTGTAACTGACCGCCCTGTTTCCAGGATAAATGACTGCCCTGTTTCCAGGATAACTGATTGCCCTTTTTCCAGGTTAACTGACCGCCCTGTTTCCAGTGTAACTGACCTCCCTGTTGCCGGGGTAACTGATCTCCCTGTTTCCGGGCTAGCTGACCGCCCTGTTTCCAGGATAACTGATCTCCCTATTTCCGGGGTAACTGACCGCCCTGTTTCCAGGATAACTGACTGCACTGTTTCCAGGATAACTGATTGCCCTTTTTCCAGGTTAACTGACCGCCCTGTTTCCAGTGTAACTGACCTCCCTGTTTCCGGGGTAACTGATCTCCCTGTTTCCGCGCTAACTGACAGCCTGTTTCAAGGATAATTGACCGCCCCATTTCCGGGGTAACTGACCGCCCTGTTTCCATGATAATTGTCTTCCCTGTTTCCAGGATAACTGATCACCCTGTTTCCGGGATAACTGACTGCCCAGTTTCCAGGGTAACTGATCACCCTGTTTCCGGGATAACTGACTGCCCTGATTCCAGGGTAACTGTCTGCCCTGTTTCCAGGGTAACTGACTGCCCAGTTTCCGGGGTAACTGTTCACCCTGTTTCCGGGATAACTGACTGCCCTGTTTCCGGGATAGCTCACTGCCCTGTTTCCAGGGTAATTGACTGCCCTGTTTCCGGGGTAACTGACTGACCTGTTTCCATGGTAACTGATCACACTTTTTCCGGGATAACTGACTGCCCTGTTTCTGGGGAAACTGACTAACCTGTTTCCAGGGAAACTGACTGCCCAGTTTCTGGGGTAACTGACTGCCCTGTTTCCAGGGTAACTGCCTGCCCAGTTTCCGGGGTAACTGTTCACCCTGTTTCGGGGATAACTGACTGCCCTGTTTCCGGGATAGCTCACTGCTCTGTTTCCAGGGTAATTGATTGCCCTGTTTCCGGGGTAACTGACTGCCCAGTTTGCACGGTAACTGATCACACTTTTTCCGGGATAACTGACTGCCCTGTTTCCGGGATAACTGAATGCACTGTTTCCAGGGTAACTGACTGCACAGTTTCCGGGGTGACTGACTGCCCTGTTTCCAGGGTAACTGACTGCCCTGTTTCCGGGGAAACTGACTGCCCTGGTTCCAGGGTAACTGACTGCCCAGTTTCCAGGGTAAGTGATCACCCTTTTTCCGGGATAACTGACTGCCCTGTTTCCGAGGTAACTGACCGCCCTATTTCCAGGATAACTGACTGCCCTGTTTACAGGGTAACTGACCGCCCTGTTTCCAGGATAACTGCCTGCCCTGTTTCCAGGATAACTGACTGCCCTGTTTCCATGGTAACTGACTGCCCTGTTTCCAGGGTAACTGACTGTCCTGTTTCCAGGGTAACTGATCACCCTGTTTCCAGGATAACTGACTGTCCTGTTTCCAGGGTAACTGACTGTCCTGTTTCCAGGCTAACTGATCACCCTGTTTCCAGGATAACTGACTGCCCTGTTTCCAGGGTAACTGACTGTCCTGTTTCCAGGGTAACTGATCACCCTGTTACCAGGATAACTGACTGCCCTGTTTCCAGGGTAACTGACTGCCCTGTTTCCAGGGTAACTGATCACCCTTTTTCCGGGATAACTGACCGCCCGGTTTCGGGGATAACTGACTGCCCTGTTTCCAGGGTAACTGACCACCATGTTTTCAGGGTCACTGACCACCCTTTTTCCAGGATAACTGACTGCCCTGTTTCCAGGGTAACTGACCGCCCTGTTTCCAGGATAACTGACCTCCCTATTTCCGGGGTAACTGACCGCCCTGTTTCCAGGATAACTGACTGCCCTGTTTCCAGGATAACTGATTGCCCTATTTCCAGGTTAACTGACTGCCCTGTTTCTGGGGAAACTGACTGCCGTGTTTCCAGGGTAACTGACTGCACAGTTTCCACGGTAACTGATCACACTTTTTCCGGGATAACTGACTGCCCTGTTTCCGGGATAACTGACTGCCCTGTTTCTGGGGAAACTGACGAGCCTGTTTCCAGGGAAACTGACCGCCCAGTTTCCGGGAAACTGACTGCCCTGTTTCCAGGATAACTGCCTGCCCTGTTTCCGGGGAAACTGACTGCCTTGTTTCCAGAGTAACTGACTGCCCATTTTCCATGGTAACTGATCACAGTTTTTCCGGGATAACTGACTGCCCTGTTTCCGGGATAACTGAATGCCCTGTTTCCAGGGTAACTGACTGCCCAGTTTCCTGGGTAACTGACTGCCCTGTTTCCAGGGTAACTGACTGCCCTGTTTCCGGGGAAACTGACTGCCCTGGGTCCAGGGTAACTGACTGCCCAGTTTCCAGGGTAACTGATCACCCTTTTTCCGGGACAACTGACTGCCCTGTTTCCTGCATAACTGACAGCCCTGTTTCCAGGATAACTGAATGCCCTGTTTCCAGGATAACTGACTGCCCTGTTTCCAGGTTAACTGACTGCCCTGTTTCCAGGGTAACTGACTGCCCTGTTTCCAGGGGAACTGACTGCAATGTTTCCGGGGTAACTGATCACCCTGTTTCCGGAGTAACTGACTAACCTGTTTCCAGGGTGACTGACTGCCCTGTTTCCAGGGTAACTGACTGCCCAGTTTCCGGGGTAACTGACTGCCTTGTTTCCAGGGTAACTGACAGCCCTGTTTCCAGGGTAACTGACTGCCCAGTTTCCAGGGTAACTGATCACCCTTTTCGTGACAACTGACTGCCCTGTTTCCGGGATAACTGACTGCCCTGTTTCCAGGGTAACTGATCACCCTGTTTCCGGGATAACTGACTGCCCTGTTTCCAGGGTAACTGACTGCCCAGTTTCCCGGGAAACTGATCACCCTGTTTCCGGGTTAACTGACCGCCTTGTTTCCGGGATAACTGACTGCCCTGTTTCCAGGGTAAGTGACTGCCATGTTTCCGGGGTAACTGATCTCCCTGTTTAGGGGGTAACTGTCCGCCCTGTTACGAGGATAACTGACCGCCCCATATCCGGGCTAACTGACCGCCCTGTTTCCAGGATAACTGCCTGCCCTGTTTCCAGGATAACTGACTGCCCTGTTTCCAGTGTCACTGACCACCCTGTTTCCAGGGTAACTGACTGTCCTGTTTCCAGGGTAACTGATCACCCTGTTTCCAGGATAACTGACTGCCCTGTTTCCAGGGTAACTGACTGTCCTGTTTCCAGGGTAACTGATCACCCTGTTTCCAGGATAACTGACTGCCCTGTTTCCAGGGTAACTGACTGTCCTGTTTCCATGGTAACTGATCACCCTGTTTCCAGGATAACTGACTGCCCTGTTTCCAGGGTAACTGACTGCCCAGTTTCCAGGGTAACTGATCACATTTTTTCCGGGATAACTGACTGCCCGGTTTCGGGGATAACTGACTGCCCTGTTTCCAGGGTAACTGACCACCATGTTTCCAGGGTCACTGACCACCCTGTTTCCAGGATAACTGACTGCCCTGTTTCCAGGGTAACTGACCGCCCTGTTTCCAGGATAACTGACTGCCATGTTTCCAGGGTAACTGACCGCCCTGTTTCCAGGATAACTGACCTTCCTATTTCTGGGGTAACTGACCGCCCTGTTTCCAGGATAACTGACTGCCCTGTTTCCAGGATAACTGATTGCCCTTTTTCCAGGTTAACTGACCGCCCTGTTTCCAGTGTAACTGACCGCCCTGTTTCCAGGATAAATGACTGCCCTGTTTCCAGGATAACTGAATGCCCTTTTTCCAGGTTAACTGACCGCCCTGTTTCCAGTGTAACTGACCTCCCTGTTGCCGGGGTAACTGATCTCCCTGTTTCCGGGCTAGCTGACCGCCCTGTTTCCAGGATAACTGATCTCCCTATTTCCGGGGTAACTGACCGCCCTGTTTCCAGGATAACTGACTGCACTGTTTCCAGGATAACTGATTGCCCTTTTTCCAGGTTAACTGACCGCCCTGTTTCCAGTGTAACTGACCTCCCTGTTTCCGGGGTAACTGATCTCCCTGTTTCCGCGCTAACTGACAGCCTGTTTCAAGGATAATTGACCACCCCATTTCCGGGGTAACTGACCGCCCTGTTTCCATGATAATTGTCTTCCCTGTTTCCAGGATAACTGATCACCCTGTTTCCGGGATAACTGACTGCCCAGTTTCCAGGGTAACTGATCACCCTGTTTCCGGGATAACTGACTGCCCTGATTCCAGGGTAACTGTCTGCCCTGTTTCCAGGGTAACTGACTGCCCAGTTTCCGGGGTAACTGTTCACCCTGTTTCCGGGATAACTGACTGCCCTGTTTCCGGGATAGCTCACTGCCCTGTTTCCAGGGTAATTGACTGCCCTGTTTCCGGGGTAACTGACTGACCTGTTTCCATGGTAACTGATCACACTTTTTCCGGGATAACTGACTGCCCTGTTTCTGGGGAAACTGACTAACCTGTTTCCAGGGAAACTGACTGCCCAGTTTCTGGGGTAACTGACTGCCCTGTTTCCAGGGTAACTGCCTGCCCAGTTTCCGGGGTAACTGTTCACCCTGTTTCGGGGATAACTGACTGCCCTGTTTCCGGGATAGCTCACTGCTCTGTTTCCAGGGTAATTGATTGCCCTGTTTCCGGGGTAACTGACTGCCCAGTTTGCACGGTAACTGATCACACTTTTTCCGGGATAACTGACTGCCCTGTTTCCGGGATAACTGAATGCACTGTTTCCAGGGTAACTGACTGCCCAGTTTCCGGGGTAACTGACTGCCCTGTTTCCAGGGTAACTGACTGCCCTGTTTCCGGGGAAACTGACTGCCCTGGTTCCAGGGTAACTGACTGCCCAGTTTCCAGGGTAAGTGATCACCCTTTTTCCGGGATAACTGACTGCCCTGTTTCCGAGGTAACTGACCGCCCTATTTCCAGGATAACTGACTGCCCTGTTTACAGGGTAACTGACCGCCCTGTTTCCAGGATAACTGCCTGCCCTGTTTCCAGGATAACTGACTGCCCTGTTTCCATGGTAACTGACTGCCCTGTTTCCAGGGTAACTGACTGTCCTGTTTCCAGGGCAACTGATCACCCTGTTTCCAGGATAACTGACTGTCCTGTTTCCAGGGTAACTGACTGTCCTGTTTCCAGGCTAACTGATCACCCTGTTTCCAGGATAACTGACTGCCCTGTTTCCAGGGTAACTGACTGTCCTGTTTCCAGGGTAACTGATCACCCTGTTACCAGGATAACTGACTGCCCTGTTTCCAGGGTAACTGACTGCCCTGTTTCCAGGGTAACTGATCACCCTTTTTCCGGGATAACTGACCGCCCGGTTTCGGGGATAACTGACTGCCCTGTTTCCAGGGTAACTGACCACCATGTTTTCAGGGTCACTGACCACCCTTTTTCCAGGATAACTGACTGCCCTGTTTCCAGGGTAACTGACCGCCCTGTTTCCAGGATAACTGACCTCCCTATTTCCGGGGTAACTGACCGCCCTGTTTCCAGGATAACTGACTGCCCTGTTTCCAGGATAACTGATTGCCCTATTTCCAGGTTAACTGACTGCCCTGTTTCTGGGGAAACTGACTGCCGTGTTTCCAGGGTAACTGACTGCACAGTTTCCACGGTAACTGATCACACTTTTTCCGGGATAACTGACTGCCCTGTTTCCGGGATAACTGACTGCCCTGTTTCTGGGGAAACTGACGAGCCTGTTTCCAGGGAAACTGACCGCCCAGTTTCCGGGAAACTGACTGCCCTGTTTCCAGGATAACTGCCTGCCCTGTTTCCGGGGAAACTGACTGCCTTGTTTCCAGAGTAACTGACTGCCCAGTTTCCATGGTAACTGATCACAGTTTTTCCGGGATAACTGACTGCCCTGTTTCCGGGATAACTGAATGCCCTGTTTCCAGGGTAACTGACTGCCCAGTTTCCTGGGTAACTGACTGCCCTGTTTCCAGGGTAACTGACTGCCCTGTTTCCGGGGAAACTGACTGCCCTGGTTCCAGGGTAACTGACTGCCCAGTTTCCAGGGTAACTGATCACCCTTTTTCCGGGACAACTGACTGCCCTGTTTCCTGCATAACTGACAGCCCTGTTTCCAGGATAACTGAATGCCCTGTTTCCAGGATAACTGACTGCCCTGTTTCCAGGTTAACTGACTGCCCTGTTTCCAGGGTAACTGACTGCCCTGTTTCCAGGGGAACTGACTGCAATGTTTCCGGGGTAACTGATCACCCTGTTTCCGGAGTAACTGACTAACCTGTTTCCAGGGTGACTGACTGCCCTGTTTCCAGGGTAACTGACTGCCCAGTTTCCGGGGTAACTGACTGCCTTGTTTCCAGGGTAACTGACAGCCCTGTTTCCAGGGTAACTGACTGCCCAGTTTCCAGGGTAACTGATCACCCTTTTCGTGACAACTGACTGCCCTGTTTCCGGGATAACTGACTGCCCTGTTTCCAGGGTAACTGATCACCCTGTTTCCGGGATAACTGACTGCCCTGTTTCCAGGGTAACTGACTGCCCAGTTTCCCGGGAAACTGATCACCCTGTTTCCGGGTTAACTGACCGCCTTGTTTCCGGGATAACTGACTGCCCTGTTTCCAGGGTAAGTGACTGCCCTGTTTCCGGGGTAACTGATCACCCTGTTTCCGGCATAACTGACTGCCCTGTTTCCGGGATAACTGACTGCCCTGTTTCCAGGGTCACTGACTGCCCTGTTTCCGTAGTAACTGACTGCCCTGTTTCCAGGCTAACTGACTGCCCTGTTTCCAGGATAACTGATCACCCTGTTTCCGGGGTAACTGACCACCCTGTTTCCAGGGTCACTGACCACCCTGTTTCCAGGATAACTGACTGCCCTGTTTCCAGGGTAACTGACCGCCCTGTTTCCAGGAAAGCTGACCTCCCTATTTCCGGGGTAACTGACCGCCCTTTTTCCAGGATAACTGACTGCCCTGTTTCCAGGATAACTGCTTGCCCTTTTTCCAGGTTAACTGACCGCCCTGTTTGCAGTGTAACGGACCGCCCTGTTTCCGGGTTAACTGATCTCCCTGTTTCCGGGCTAACTGACCGCCCTGTTTCCATGATAACTGTCTGCCCTGTTTCCAGGATAACTGACTGCCCTGTTTCCAGGGTAACCGACTACCCAGTTTCCAGGGTAACTGATCACCCTGTTTCCGGGATAACTGACTGCCCTGTTTCCAGGGTAACTGACTGCCCTGTTTCCGGGGTAACTGACTGCCAGTTTCCGGGGTAACTGTTCACCCTGTTTCCGGGATAACTGACTGCCCTGTTTCCGGGATAACTGACTGCCCTGTTTCTGGGGAAACTGACTAACCTGTTTCCAGGGAAACTGACCGCCCAGTTTCCGGGAAACTGACTGCCCTGTTTCCAGGATAACTGTCTGCCCTGTTTCCGGTGAAACTGACTGCCCTGTTTCCAGAGTAACTGACTGCCCAGTTTCCATGGTAACTGATCACAGTTTTTCCGGGATAACTGACTGCCCTGTTTCCGGGATAACTGAATGCCCTGTTTCCAGGGTAACTGACTGCCCAGTTTCCTGGGTAACTGACTGCCGTGTTTCCAGGGTAACTGACTGCACAGTTTCCACGGGAACTGATCACAATTTTTCCGGGATAACTGACTGCCCTGTTTCCGGGATAACTGACTGCCCTGTTTCTGGGGAAACTGACTAACCTGTTTCCAGGGAAACTGACCGCCCAGTTTCCGGGAAACTGACTGCCCTGTTTCCAGGATAACTGCCTGCCCTGTTTCCGGGGAAACTGACTGCCCTGTTTCCAGAGTAACTGACTGCCCAGTCTCCATGGTAACTGATCACAGTTTTTCCGGGATAACTGACTGCCCTGTTTCCGGGATAACTGAATGCCCTGTTTCCAGGGTAACTGACTGCCCAGTTTCCTGGGTAACTGACTGCCCTGTTTCCAGGGTAACTGACTGCCCTGTTTCCGGGGAAACTGACTGCCCTGGGTCCAGGGTAACTGACTGCCCTGTTTCCGGGGAAACTGACTGCCCTGGTTCCAGGGTAACTGACTGCCCAGTTTCCAGGGTAACTGATCACCCTTTTTCCGGGACAACTGACTGCCCTGTTTCCTGCATAACTGACAGCCCTGTTTCCAGGATAACTGAATGCCCTGTTTCCAGGATAACTGACTGCCCTGTTTCCAGGTTAACTGACTGCCCTGTTTCCAGGGTAACTGCCTGCCCTGTTTCCAGGGGAACTGACTGCAATGTTTCCGGGGTAACTGATCACCCTGTTTCCGGAGTAACTGACTAACCTGTTTCCAGGGTGACTGACTGCCCTGTTTCCAGGGTAACTGACTGCCCAGTTTCCGGGGTAACTGACTGCCTTGTTTCCAGGGTAACTGACAGCCCTGTTTCCAGGGTAACTGACTGCCCAGTTTCCAGGGTAACTGATCACCCTTTTCGTGACAACTGACTGCCCTGTTTCCGGGATAACTGACTGCCCTGTTTCCAGGGTAACTGATCACCCTGTTTCCGGGATAACTGACTGCCCTGTTTCCAGGGTAACTGACTGCCCAGTTTCCCGGGAAACTGATCACCCTGTTTCCGGGTTAACTGACCGCCTTGTTTCCGGGATAACTGACTGCCCTGTTTCCAGGGTAAGTGACTGCCCTGTTTCCGGGGTAACTGATCACCCTGTTTCCGGCATAACTGACTGCCCTGTTTCCAGGGTCACTGACTGCCCTGTTTCCGTAGTAACTGACTGCCCTGTTTCCATGCTAACTGACTGCCCTGTTTCCAGGATAACTGATCACCCTGTTTCCGGGGTAACTGACCACCCTGTTTCCAGGGTCACTGACCACCCTGTTTCCAGGATAACTGACTGCCCTGTTTCCAGGGTAACTGACCGCCCTGTTTCCAGGAAAGCTGACCTCCCTATTTCCGGGGTAACTGACCGCCCTTTTTCCAGGATAACTGACTGCCCTGTTTCCAGGATAACTGCTTGCCCTTTTTCCAGGTTAACTGACCGCCCTGTTTGCAGTGTAACGGACCGCCCTGTTTCCGGGTTAACTGATCTCCCTGTTTCCGGGCTAACTGACCGCCCTGTTTCCATGATAACTGTCTGCCCTGTTTCCAGGATAACTGACTGCCCTGTTTCCAGGGTAACCGACTACCCAGTTTCCAGGGTAACTGATCACCCTGTTTCCGGGATAACTGACTGCCCTGTTTCCAGGGTAACTGACTGCCCTGTTTCCGGGGTAACTGACTGCCAGTTTCCGGGGTAACTGTTCACCCTGTTTCCGGGATAACTGACTGCCCTGTTTCCGGGATAACTGACTGCCCTGTTTCTGGGGAAACTGACTAACCTGTTTCCAGGGAAACTGACCGCCCAGTTTCCGGGAAACTGACTGCCCTGTTTCCAGGATAACTGTCTGCCCTGTTTCCGGTGAAACTGACTGCCCTGTTTCCAGAGTAACTGACTGCCCAGTTTCCATGGTAACTGATCACAGTTTTTCCGGGATAACTGACTGCCCTGTTTCCGGGATAACTGAATGCCCTGTTTCCAGGGTAACTGACTGCCCAGTTTCCTGGGTAACTGACTGCCGTGTTTCCAGGGTAACTGACTGCACAGTTTCCACGGGAACTGATCACACTTTTTCCGGGATAACTGACTGCCCTGTTTCCGGGATAACTGACTGCCCTGTTTCTGGGGAAACTGACTAACCTGTTTCCAGGGAAACTGACCGCCCAGTTTCCGGGAAACTGACTGCCCTGTTTCCAGGATAACTGCCTGCCCTGTTTCCGGGGAAACTGACTGCCCAGTTTCCAGAGTAACTGACTGCCCAGTCTCCATGGTAACTGATCACAGTTTTTCCGGGATAACTGACTGCCCTGTTTCCGGGATAACTGAATGCCCTGTTTCCAGGGTAACTGACTGCCCAGTTTCCTGAGTAACTGACTGCCCTGTTTCCAGGGTAACTGACTGCCCTGTTTCCGGGGAAACTGACTGCCCTGGGTCCAGGGTAACTGACTGCCCTGTTTCCAGGATAACTGATCACCCTGTTTCCGGGGTAACTGACCACCCTGTTTCCAGGGTCACTGACCACCCTGTTTCCAGGATAACTGACTGCCCTGTTTCCAGGGTAACTGACCGCCCTGTTTCCAGGAAAGCTGACCTCCCTATTTCCGGGGTAACTGACCGCCCTTTTTCCAGGATAACTGACTGCCCTGTTTCCAGGATAACTGCTTGCCCTTTTTCCAGGTTAACTGACCGCCCTGTTTGCAGTGTAACGGACCGCCCTGTTTCCGGGTTAACTGATCTCCCTGTTTCCGGGCTAATTGACCGCCCTGTTTCCATGATAACTGTCTGCCCTGTTTCCAGGATAACTGACAGCCCTGTTTCCAGGGTAACAGACTACCCAGTTTCCAGGGTAACTGATCACCCTGTTTCCGGGATAACTGACTGCCCTGTTTCCAGGGTAACTGACTGCCCTGTTTCCGGGGTAACTGACTGCCAGTTTCCGGGGTAACTGTTCACCCTGTTTCCGGGATAACTGACTGCCCTGTTTCCGGGATAACTGACTGCCCTGTTTCTGGGGAAACTGACTAACCTGTTTCCAGGGAAACTGACCGCCCAGTTTCCGGGAAACTGACTGCCCTGTTTCCAGGATAACTGTCTGCCCTGTTTCCGGTGAAACTGACTGCCCTGTTTCCAGAGTAACTGACTGCCCAGTTTCCATGGTAACTGATCACACTTTTTCCGGGATAACTGACTGCCCTGTTTCCGGGATAACTGACTGCCCTGTTTCTGGGGAAACTGACGAGCCTGTTTCCAGGGAAACTGACCGCCCAGTTACCGGGAAACTGACTGCCCTGTTTCCAGGATAACTGCCTGCCCTGTTTCCGGGGAAACTGACTGCCTTGTTTCCAGAGTAACTGACTGCCCAGTTTCCATGGTAACTGATCACAGTTTTTCCGGGATAACTGACTGCCCTGTTTCCGGGATAACTGAATGCCCTGTTTCCAGGGTAACTGACTGCCCAGTTTCCTGGGTAACTGACTGCCCTGTTTCCAGGGTAACTGACTGCCCTGTTTCCGGGGAAACTGACTGCCCTGGTTCCAGGGTAACTGACTGCCCAGTTTCCAGGGTAACTGATCACCCTTTTTCCGGGACAACTGACTGCCCTGTTTCCTGCATAACTGACAGCCCTGTTTCCAGGATAACTGAATGCCCTGTTTCCAGGATAACTGACTGCCCTGTTTCCAGGTTAACTGACTGCCCTGTTTCCAGGGTAACTGACTGCCCTGTTTCCAGGGGAACTGACTGCAATGTTTCCGGGGTAACTGATCACCCTGTTTCCGGAGTAACTGACTAACCTGTTTCCAGGGTGACTGACTGCCCTGTTTCCAGGGTAACTGACTGCCCAGTTTCCGGGGTAACTGACTGCCTTGTTTCCAGGGTAACTGACAGCCCTGTTTCCAGGGTAACTGACTGCCCAGTTTCCAGGGTAACTGATCACCCTTTTCGTGACAACTGACTGCCCTGTTTCCGGGATAACTGACTGCCCTGTTTCCAGGGTAACTGATCACCCTGTTTCCGGGATAACTGACTGCCCTGTTTCCAGGGTAACTGACTGCCCAGTTTCCCGGGAAACTGATCACCCTGTTTCCGGGTTAACTGACCGCCTTGTTTCCGGGATAACTGACTGCCCTGTTTCCAGGGTAAGTGACTGCCCTGTTTCCGGGGTAACTGATCACCCTGTTTCCGGCATAACTGACTGCCCTGTTTCCGGGATAACTGACTGCCCTGTTTCCAGGGTCACTGACTGCCCTGTTTCCGTAGTAACTGACTGCCCTGTTTCCAGGCTAACTGACTGCCCTGTTTCCAGGATAACTGATCACCCTGTTTCCGGGGTAACTGACCACCCTGTTTCCAGGGTCACTGACCACCCTGTTTCCAGGATAACTGACTGCCCTGTTTCCAGGGTAACTGACCGCCCTGTTTCCAGGAAAGCTGACCTCCCTATTTCCGGGGTAACTGACCGCCCTTTTTCCAGGATAACTGACTGCCCTGTTTCCAGGATAACTGCTTGCCCTTTTTCCAGGTTAACTGACCGCCCTGTTTGCAGTGTAACGGACCGCCCTGTTTCCGGGTTAACTGATCTCCCTGTTTCCGGGCTAACTGACCGCCCTGTTTCCATGATAACTGTCTGCCCTGTTTCCAGGATAACTGACTGCCCTGTTTCCAGGGTAACCGACTACCCAGTTTCCAGGGTAACTGATCACCCTGTTTCCGGGATAACTGACTGCCCTGTTTCCAGGGTAACTGACTGCCCTGTTTCCGGGGTAACTGACTGCCAGTTTCCGGGGTAACTGTTCACCCTGTTTCCGGGATAACTGACTGCCCTGCTTCCGGGATAACTGACTGCCCTGTTTCTGGGGAAACTGACTAACCTGTTTCCAGGGAAACTGACCGCCCAGTTTCCGGGAAACTGACTGCCCTGTTTCCAGGATAACTGTCTGCCCTGTTTCCGGTGAAACTGACTGCCCTGTTTCCAGAGTAACTGACTGCCCAGTTTCCATGGTAACTGATCACAGTTTTTCCGGGATAACTGACTGCCCTGTTTCCGGGATAACTGAATGCCCTGTTTCCAGGGTAACTGACTGCCCAGTTTCCTGGGTAACTGACTGCCGTGTTTCCAGGGTAACTGACTGCACAGTTTCCACGGGAACTGATCACAATTTTTCCGGGATAACTGACTGCCCTGTTTCCGGGATAACTGACTGCCCTGTTTCTGGGGAAACTGACTAACCTGTTTCCAGGGAAACTGACCGCCCAGTTTCCGGGAAACTGACTGCCCTGTTTCCAGGATAACTGCCTGCCCTGTTTCCGGGGAAACTGACTGCCCTGTTTCCAGAGTAACTGACTGCCCAGTCTCCATGGTAACTGATCACAGTTTTTCCGGGATAACTGACTGCCCTGTTTCCGGGATAACTGAATGCCCTGTTTCCAGGGTAACTGACTGCCCAGTTTCCTGGGTAACTGACTGCCCTGTTTCCAGGGTAACTGACTGCCCTGTTTCCGGGGAAACTGACTGCCCTGGGTCCAGGGTAACTGACTGCCCTGTTTCCGGGGAAACTGACTGCCCTGGTTCCAGGGTAACTGACTGCCCAGTTTCCAGGGTAACTGATCACCCTTTTTCCGGGACAACTGACTGCCCTGTTTCCTGCATAACTGACAGCCCTGTTTCCAGGATAACTGAATGCCCTGTTTCCAGGATAACTGACTGCCCTGTTTCCAGGTTAACTGACTGCCCTGTTTCCAGGGTAACTGACTGCCCTGTTTCCAGGGGAACTGACTGCAATGTTTCCGGGGTAACTGATCACCCTGTTTCCGGAGTAACTGACTAACCTGTTTCCAGGGTGACTGACTGCCCTGT
Source organism: Heterodontus francisci (assembly GCF_036365525.1). Classification (NCBI taxonomy): domain Eukaryota; kingdom Metazoa; phylum Chordata; class Chondrichthyes; order Heterodontiformes; family Heterodontidae; genus Heterodontus; species Heterodontus francisci. The sequence continues at coordinate 2,520,267 of NW_027140908.1, read as the reverse complement.
TTCCAGGGTAACTGACTGCCCAGTTTCCGGGGTAACTGACTGCCTTGTTTCCAGGGTAACTGACAGCCCTGTTTCCAGGGTAACTGACTGCCCAGTTTCCAGGGTAACTGATCACCCTTTTCGTGACAACTGACTGCCCTGTTTCCGGGATAACTGACTGCCCTGTTTCCAGGGTAACTGATCACCCTGTTTCCGGGATAACTGACTGCCCTGTTTCCAGGGTAACTGACTGCCCAGTTTCCCGGGAAACTGATCACCCTGTTTCCGGGTTAACTGACCGCCTTGTTTCCGGGATAACTGACTGCCCTGTTTCCAGGGTAAGTGACTGCCCTGTTTCCGGGGTAACTGATCACCCTGTTTCCGGCATAACTGACTGCCCTGTTTCCAGGGTCACTGACTGCCCTGTTTCCGTAGTAACTGACTGCCCTGTTTCCATGCTAACTGACTGCCCTGTTTCCAGGATAACTGATCACCCTGTTTCCGGGGTAACTGACCACCCTGTTTCCAGGGTCACTGACCACCCTGTTTCCAGGATAACTGACTGCCCTGTTTCCAGGGTAACTGACCGCCCTGTTTCCAGGAAAGCTGACCTCCCTATTTCCGGGGTAACTGACCGCCCTTTTTCCAGGATAACTGACTGCCCTGTTTCCAGGATAACTGCTTGCCCTTTTTCCAGGTTAACTGACCGCCCTGTTTGCAGTGTAACGGACCGCCCTGTTTCCGGGTTAACTGATCTCCCTGTTTCCGGGCTAACTGACCGCCCTGTTTCCATGATAACTGTCTGCCCTGTTTCCAGGATAACTGACTGCCCTGTTTCCAGGGTAACCGACTACCCAGTTTCCAGGGTAACTGATCACCCTGTTTCCGGGATAACTGACTGCCCTGTTTCCAGGGTAACTGACTGCCCTGTTTCCGGGGTAACTGACTGCCAGTTTCCGGGGTAACTGTTCACCCTGTTTCCGGGATAACTGACTGCCCTGTTTCCGGGATAACTGACTGCCCTGTTTCTGGGGAAACTGACTAACCTGTTTCCAGGGAAACTGACCGCCCAGTTTCCGGGAAACTGACTGCCCTGTTTCCAGGATAACTGTCTGCCCTGTTTCCGGTGAAACTGACTGCCCTGTTTCCAGAGTAACTGACTGCCCAGTTTCCATGGTAACTGATCACAGTTTTTCCGGGATAACTGACTGCCCTGTTTCCGGGATAACTGAATGCCCTGTTTCCAGGGTAACTGACTGCCCAGTTTCCTGGGTAACTGACTGCCGTGTTTCCAGGGTAACTGACTGCACAGTTTCCACGGGAACTGATCACACTTTTTCCGGGATAACTGACTGCCCTGTTTCCGGGATAACTGACTGCCCTGTTTCTGGGGAAACTGACTAACCTGTTTCCAGGGAAACTGACCGCCCAGTTTCCGGGAAACTGACTGCCCTGTTTCCAGGATAACTGCCTGCCCTGTTTCCGGGGAAACTGACTGCCCTGTTTCCAGAGTAACTGACTGCCCAGTCTCCATGGTAACTGATCACAGTTTTTCCGGGATAACTGACTGCCCTGTTTCCGGGATAACTGAATGCCCTGTTTCAAGGGTAACTGACTGCCCAGTTTCCTGAGTAACTGACTGCCCTGTTTCCAGGGTAACTGACTGCCCTGTTTCCGGGGAAACTGACTGCCCTGGGTCCAGGGTAACTGACTGCCCTGTTTCCAGGATAACTGATCACCCTGTTTCCGGGGTAACTGACCACCCTGTTTCCAGGGTCACTGACCACCCTGTTTCCAGGATAACTGACTGCCCTGTTTCCAGGGTAACTGACCGCCCTGTTTCCAGGAAAGCTGACCTCCCTATTTCCGGGGTAACTGACCGCCCTTTTTCCAGGATAACTGACTGCCCTGTTTCCAGGATAACTGCTTGCCCTTTTTCCAGGTTAACTGACCGCCCTGTTTGCAGTGTAACGGACCGCCCTGTTTCCGGGTTAACTGATCTCCCTGTTTCCGGGCTAATTGACCGCCCTGTTTCCATGATAACTGTCTGCCCTGTTTCCAGGATAACTGACTGCCCTGTTTCCAGGGTAACCGACTACCCAGTTTCCAGGGTAACTGATCACCCTGTTTCCGGGATAACTGACTGCCCTGTTTCCAGGGTAACTGACTGCCCTGTTTCCGGGGTAACTGACTGCCAGTTTCCGGGGTAACTGTTCACCCTGTTTCCGGGATAACTGACTGCCCTGTTTCCGGGATAACTGACTGCCCTGTTTCTGGGGAAACTGACTAACCTGTTTCCAGGGAAACTGACCGCCCAGTTTCCGGGAAACTGACTGCCCTGTTTCCAGGATAACTGTCTGCCCTGTTTCCGGTGAAACTGACTGCCCTGTTTCCAGAGTAACTGACTGCCCAGTTTCCATGGTAACTGATCACAGTTTTTCCGGGATAACTGACTGCCCTGTTTCCGGGATAACTGAATGCCCTGTTTCCAGGGTAACTGACTGCCCAGTTTCCTGGGTAACTGACTGCCGTGTTTCCAGGGTAACTGACTGCACAGTTTCCACGGGAACTGATCACACTTTTTCCGGGATAACTGACTGCCCTGTTTCCGGGATAACTGACTGCCCTGTTTCTGGGGAAACTGACTAACCTGTTTCCAGGGAAACTGACCGCCCAGTTTCCGGGAAACTGACTGCCCTGTTTCCAGGATAACTGCCTGCCCTGTTTCCGGGGAAACTGACTGCCCTGTTTCCAGAGTAACTGACTGCCCAGTCTCCATGGTAACTGATCACAGTTTTTCCGGGATAACTGACTGCCCTGTTTCCGGGATAACTGAATGCCCTGTTTCCAGGGTAACTGACTGCCCAGTTTCCTGGGTAACTGACTGCCCTGTTTCCAGGGTAACTGACTGCCCTGTTTCCGGGGAAACTGACTGCCCTGGGTCCAGGGTAACTGACTGCCCAGTTTCCAGGGTAACTGATCACCCTTTTTCCGGGATAACTGACTGCCCTGTTTCCGAGGTAACTGACCGCCCTGTTTCCAGGATAACTGACCGCCCTATTTCCGGGGTAACTGACCGCCTATTTCCAGGATAACTGACTGCCCTATTTCCAGGATAACTGACTTCCCTGTTTCCTGGGTAACTGACCGCCCTGTTTAGGGGAACTGATCTCCCTGTTTCGGGGGTAACAGACCGCCCTGTTTCGAGGATAACTGACCGCCCTATATCCGGGATAACTGACTGCCCTGTTTCCAGGATAACTGCCTGCCCAGTTTCCAGGGTAACTGACTGTCCTGTTTCCAGGGTAACTGATCACACTTTTTCCAGGATAACTGATTGCCCTGTTTCCAGGGTAACTGACTGTCCTGTTTCCAGGGTAACTGATCACCCTGTTTCCAGAATAACTGACTGCCCTCTTTCCAGGGTAACTGACTGCCCAGTTTCCAGGGTAACTGATCAACCTTTTTCCGGGATAACTGACTGCCCGGTTTCGGGGATAACTGACTGCCCTGTTTCCAGGGTAACTGACTGCCCAGTTTCCAGGGGAACTGACTGCCCTTTTTCCGGGGTAACTGACCACCATGTTTCCAGGGTCACTGACCACCCTGTATCCAGGATAACTGACTGCCCTGTTTCCAGGGTAACTGACCGCCCTGTTTCCAGGATATCTGACCTCCCTATTTCCGGGGTAACTGACCGCCCTGTTTCCAGGATAACTGACCGCTCTGTTTCCAGTGTAACTGACCTCCCTGCTTCCGGGGTAACTGATCTCCCTGTTTCCGGGCTAACTGACAGCCCTGTTTCAAGGATAACTGACCGCCCTATTTCCGGGGTAACTGACCGCCCTGTTTCCATGATAACTGTCTGCCCTGTTTCCAGGATAACTGACTGCCCTGTTTCCAGTGTAACTGACTGCCCTGTTTCCAGGGTTACTGACTGCCCAGTTTCCAGGGTAACTGATCACCCTGTTTCCGGGATACCTGACTGCCCTGTTTCCAGGGTAACTGACTGCCCTGTTTCCGGGATAGCTCACTGCCCTGTTTCCAGTTTAATTGACTGCCCTGTTTCCGGGGAAACTGACTGCCCTGTTCCCAGGGTAACTGACTGCCCTGTTTCCATGGTAACTGATCACCCTTTTTCCGGGATAACTGACTGCCCTGTTTCTGGGGAAACTGACTATCCTGTTTCCAGGGAAACTGACTGCCCAGTTTCCGGGTAACTGACTGCCCTGTTTCCAGGGTAACTGCCTGCCCTGTTTCCGGGGAAACTGAGTGCCCTGTTTCCAGGGTAACTGACTGCCCAGTTTGCACGGAAACTGATCACACTTTTTCCGGGATAACTGACTGCCCTGTTTCCGGGATAACTGAATGCCCTGTTTCCAGGGTAACTGACTGCCCAGTTTCCGGGGTAACTGACTGCCCTGTTTCGAGCGTAACTGACTGCCCTGTTTCCGTGGAAACTGATTGCCCTGGTTCCAGGGTAACTGACTGCCCAGTTTCCAGGGTAACTGATCACCCTTTTTCCGGGATAACTGACTGCCCTGTTTCCGAGGTAACTGACCGCCCTATTTCCAGGATAACAGACTGCCCTGTTTCCAGGGTAACTGACCGCCCTGTTTCCGGGGTAACTGATCTCCCTGTTTAGGGGGTAACTGTCCGCCCTGTTACGAGGATAACTGACCGCCCTATATCCGGGCTAACTGACCGCCCTGTTTCCAGGATAACTGCCTGCCCTGATTCCAGGATAACTGACTGCCCTGTTTCCAGTGTCACTGACCACCCTGTTTCCAGGGTAACTGACTGTCCTGTTTCCAGGGTAACTGATCACCCTGTTTCCAGGATAACTGACTGCCCTGTTTCCAGGGTAACTGACTGTCCTGTTTCCAGGGTAACTGATCACCCTGTTTCCAGGATAACTGACTGCCCTGTTTCCAGGGTAACTGACTGTCCTGTTTCCAGGGTAACTGATCACCCTGTTTCCAGGATAACTGACTGCCCTGTTTCCAAGGTAACTGACTGCCCAGTTTCCAGGGTAACTGATCACATTTTTTCCGGGATAACTGACTGCCCGGTTTCGGGGATAACTGACTGCCCTGTTTCCAGGGTAACTGACCACCATATTTCCAGGGTCACTGACCACCCTGTTTCCAGGATAACTGACTGCCCTGTTTCCAGGGTAACTGACCGCCCTGTTTCCAGGATAACTGACTGCCATGTTTCCAGGGTAACTGACCGCCCTGTTTCCAGGATAACTGACCTTCCTATTTCTGGGGTAACTGACCGCCCTGTTTCCAGGATAACTGACTGCCCTGTTTCCAGGATAACTGATTGCCCTTTTTCCAGGTTAACTGACCGCCCTGTTTCCAGTGTAACTGACCGCCCTGTTTCCAGGATAAATGACTGCCCTGTTTCCAGGATAACTGATTGCCCTTTTTCCAGGTTAACTGACCGCCCTGTTTCCAGTGTAACTGACCTCCCTGTTGCCGGGGTAACTGATCTCCCTGTTTCCGGGCTAGCTGACCGCCCTGTTTCCAGGATAACTGTTCTCCCTATTTACGGGGTAACTGACCGCCCTGTTTCCAGGGTAACCGACTACCCAGTTTCCAGGGTAACTGATCACCCTGTTTCCGGGATAACTGACTGCCCTGTTTCCAGGGTGACTGACTGCCCTGTTTCCGGGGTAACTGACTGCCAGTTTCCGGGGTAACTGTTCACCCTGTTTCCGGGATAACTGACTGCCCTGTTTCCGGGATAACTGACTGCCCTGTTTCTGGGGAAACTGACTAACCTGTTTCCAGGGAAACTGACCGCCCAGTTTCCGGGAAACTGACTGCCCTGTTTCCAGGATAACTGTCTGCCCTGTTTCCGGTGAAACTGACTGCCCTGTTTCCAGAGTAACTGACTGCCCAGTTTCCATGGTAACTGATCACAGTTTTTCCGGGATAACTGACTGCCCTGTTTCCGGGATAACTGAATGCCCTGTTTCCAGGGTAACTGACTGCCCAGTTTCCTGGGTAACTGACTGCCGTGTTTCCAGGGTAACTGACTGCACAGTTTCCACGGGAACTGATCACACTTTTTCCGGGATAACTGACTGCCCTGTTTCCGGGATAACTGACTGCCCTGTTTCTGGGGAAACTGACTAACCTGTTTCCAGGGAAACTGACCGCCCAGTTTCCGGGAAACTGACTGCCCTGTTTCCAGGATAACTGCCTGCCCTGTTTCCGGGGAAACTGACTGCCCTGTTTCCAAAGTAACTGACTGCCCAGTCTCCATGGTAACTGATCACAGTTTTTCCGGGATAACTGACTGCCCTGTTTCCGGGATAACTGAATGCCCTGTTTCCAGGGTAACTGACTGCCCAGTTTCCTGGGTAACTGACTGCCCTGTTTCCAGGGTAACTGACTGCCCTGTTTCCGGGGAAACTGACTGCCCTGGTTCCAGGGTAACTGACTGCCCAGTTTCCAGGGTAACTGATCACCCTTTTTCCGGGATAACTGACTGCCCTGTTTCCGAGGTAACTGACCGCCCTGTTTCCAGGATAACTGACCGCCCTATTTCCGGGGTAACTGACCGCCTATTTCCAGGATAACTGACTGCCCTATTTCCAGGATAACTGACTTCCCTGTTTCCTGGGTAACTGACCGCCCTGTTTAGGGGAACTGATCTCCCTGTTTCGGGGGTAACAGACCGCCCTGTTTCGAGGATAACTGACCGCCCTATATCCGGGATAACTGACTGCCCTGTTTCCAGGATAACTGCCTGCCCAGTTTCCAGGGTAACTGACTGTCCTGTTTCCAGGGTAACTGATCACACTTTTTCCAGGATAACTGATTGCCCTGTTTCCAGGGTAACTGACTGTCCTGTTTCCAGGGTAACTGATCACCCTGTTTCCAGAATAACTGACTGCCCTCTTTCCAGGGTAACTGACTGCCCAGTTTCCAGGGTAACTGATCAACCTTTTTCCGGGATAACTGACTGCCCGGTTTCGGGGATAACTGTCTGCCCTGTTTCCAGGGTAACTGACTGCCCAGTTTCCAGGGGAACTGACTGCCCTTTTTCCGGGGTAACTGACCACCATGTTTCCAGGGTCTCTGACCACCCTGTATCCAGGATAACTGACTGCCCTGTTTCCAGGGTAACTGACCGCCCTGTTTCCAGGATATCTGACCTCCCTATTTCCGGGGTAACTGACCGCCCTGTTTCCAGGATAACTGACCGCTCTGTTTCCAGTGTAACTGACCTCCCTGCTTCCGGGGTAACTGATCTCCCTGTTTCCGGGCTAACTGACAGCCCTGTTTCAAGGATAACTGACCGCCCTATTTCCGGGGTAACTGACCGCCCTGTTTCCATGATAACTGTCTGCCCTGTTTCCAGGATAACTGACTGCCCTGTTTCCAGTGTAACTGACTGCCCTGTTTCCAGGGTTACTGACTGCCCAGTTTCCAGGGTAACTGATCACCCTGTTTCCGGGATACCTGACTGCCCTGTTTCCAGGGTAACTGACTGCCCTGTTTCCGGGATAGCTCACTGCCCTGTTTCCAGTTTAATTGACTGCCCTGTTTCCGGGGAAACTGACTGCCCTGTTCCCAGGGTAACTGACTGCCCTGTTTCCATGGTAACTGATCACCCTTTTTCCGGGATAACTGACTGCCCTGTTTCTGGGGAAACTGACTATCCTGTTTCCAGGGAAACTGACTGCCCAGTTTCCGGGTAACTGACTGCCCTGTTTCCAGGGTAACTGCCTGCCCTGTTTCCGGGGAAACTGAGTGCCCTGTTTCCAGGGTAACTGACTGCCCAGTTTGCACGGAAACTGATCACACTTTTTCCGGGATAACTGACTGCCCTGTTTCCGGGATAACTGAATGCCCTGTTTCCAGGGTAACTGACTGCCCAGTTTCCGGGGTAACTGACTGCCCTGTTTCGAGCGTAACTGACTGCCCTGTTTCCGTGGAAACTGATTGCCCTGGTTCCAGGGTAACTGACTGCCCAGTTTCCAGGGTAACTGATCACCCTTTTTCCGGGATAACTGACTGCCCTGTTTCCGAGGTAACTGACCGCCCTATTTCCAGGATAACAGACTGCCCTGTTTCCAGAGTAACTGACCGCCCTGTTTCCGGGGTAACTGATCTCCCTGTTTAGGGGGTAACTGTCCGCCCTGTTACGAGGATAACTGACCGCCCCATATCCGGGCTAACTGACCGCCCTGTTTCCAGGATAACTGCCTGCCCTGATTCCAGGATAACTGACTGCCCTGTTTCCAGTGTCACTGACCACCCTGTTTCCAGGGTAACTGACTGTCCTGTTTCCAGGGTAACTGATCACCCTGTTTCCAGGATAACTGACTGCCCTGTTTCCAGGGTAACTGACTGTCCTGTTTCCAGGGTAACTGATCACCCTGTTTCCAGGATAACTGACTGCCCTGTTTCCAGGGTAACTGACTGTCCTGTTTCCAGGGTAACTGATCACCCTGTTTCCAGGATAACTGACTGCCCTGTTTCCAAGGTAACTGACTGCCCAGTTTCCAGGGTAACTGATCACATTTTTTCCGGGATAACTGACTGCCCGGTTTCGGGGATAACTGACTGCCCTGTTTCCAGGGTAACTGACCACCATATTTCCAGGGTCACTGACCACCCTGTTTCCAGGATAACTGACTGCCCTGTTTCCAGGGTAACTGACCGCCCTGTTTCCAGGATAACTGACTGCCATGTTTCCAGGGTAACTGACCGCCCTGTTTCCAGGATAACTGACCTTCCTATTTCTGGGGTAACTGACCGCCCTGTTTCCAGGATAACTGACTGCCCTGTTTCCAGGATAACTGATTGCCCTTTTTCCAGGTTAACTGACCGCCCTGTTTCCAGTGTAACTGACCGCCCTGTTTCCAGGATAAATGACTGCCCTGTTTCCAGGATAACTGATTGCCCTTTTTCCAGGTTAACTGACCGCCCTGTTTCCAGTGTAACTGACCTCCCTGTTGCCGGGGTAACTGATCTCCCTGTTTCCGGGCTAGCTGACCGCCCTGTTTCCAGGATAACTGTTCTCCCTATTTACGGGGTAACTGACCGCCCTGTTTCCAGGGTAACCGACTACCCAGTTTCCAGGGTAACTGATCACCCTGTTTCCGGGATAACTGACTGCCCTGTTTCCAGGGTAACTGACTGCCCTGTTTCCGGGGTAACTGACTGCCAGTTTCCGGGGTAACTGTTCACCCTGTTTCCGCGCTAACTGACAGCCCTGTTTCAAGGATAATTGACCGCCCCATTTCCGGGGTAACTGACCGCCCTGTTTCCATGATAATTGTCTTCCCTGTTTCCAGGATAACTGATCACCCTGTTTCCGGGATAACTGACTGCCCAGTTTCCAGGGTAACTGATCACCCTGTTTCCGGGATAACTGACTGCCCTGTTTCCAGGGTAACTGACTGCCCTGTTTCCAGGGTAACTGACTGCCCAGTTTCCGGGGTAACTGTTCACCCTGTTTCCGGGATAACTGACTGCCCTGTTTCCGGGATAGCTCACTGCCCTGTTTCCAGGGTAATTGACTGCCCTGTTTCCGGGGTAACTGACTGACCTGTTTCCATGGTAACTGATCACACTTTTTCCGGGATAACTGACTGCCCTGTTTCTGGGGAAACTGACTAACCTGTTTCCAGGGAAACTGACTGCCCAGTTTCCGTGGTAACTGACTGCCCTGTTTCCGGGATAACTGACTGCCCTGTTTCCGGGATAGCTCACTGCTCTGTTTCCAGGGTAATTGATTGCCCTGTTTCCGGGGTAACTGACTGCCCAGTTTGCACGGTAACTGATCACACTTTTTCCGGGATAACTGACTGCCCTGTTTCCGGGATAACTGAATGCACTGTTTCCAGGGTAACTGACTGCCCAGTTTCCGGGGTAACTGACTGCCCTGTTTCCAGGGTAACTGACTGCCCTGTTTCCGGGGAAACTGACTGCCCTGGTTCCAGGGTAACTGACTGCCCAGTTTCCAGGGTAAGTGATCACCCTTTTTCCGGGATAACTGACTGCCCTGTTTCCGAGGTAACTGACCGCCCTATTTCCAGGATAACTGACTGCCCTGTTTACAGGGTAACTGACCGCCCTGTTTCCGGGGTAACTGATCTCCCTGTTTAGGGGGTAACTGACCGCCCTGTTACGAGGATAACTGACCGCCCTATATCCGGGGTAACTGACCGCCCTGTTTCCAGGATAACTGCCTGCCCTGTTTCCAGGATAACTGACTGCCCTGTTTCCATGGCAACTGACTGCCCTGTTTCCAGGGTAACTGACTGTCCTGTTTCCAGGGTAACTGATCACCCTGTTTCCAGGATAACTGACTGTCCTGTTTCCAGGGTAACTGACTGTCCTGTTTCCAGGCTAACTGATCACCCTGTTTCCAGGATAACTGACTGCCCTGTTTCCAGGGTAACTGACTGTCCTGTTTCCAGGGTAACTGATCACCCTGTTACCAGGATAACTGACTGCCCTGTTTCCAGGGTAACTGACTGCCCTGTTTCCAGGGTAACTGATCACCCTTTTTCCGGGATAACTGACCGCCCGGTTTCGGGGATAACTGACTGCCCTGTTTCGAGGGTAACTGACCACCATGTTTTCAGGGTCACTGACCACCCTTTTTCCAGGGAAACTGACTGCCCAGTTTCCGGGTAACTGACTGCCCTGTTTCCAGGGTAACTGCCTGCCCTGTTTCCGGGGAAACTGAGTGCCCTGTTTCCAGGGTAACTGACTGCCCAGTTTGCACGGTAACTGATCACACTTTTTCCGGGGTAACTGATCTCCCTGTTTAGGCGGTAACTGTCCGCCCTGTTACGAGGATAACTGACTGCCCTATATCCGGGCTAACTGACCGCCCTGTTTCCAGGATAACTGCCTGCCCTGTTTCCAGGATAACTGACTGCCCTGTTTCCAGTGTCACTGACCACCCTGTTTCCAGGGTAACTGACTGTCCTGTTTCCAGGGTAACTGATCACCCTGTTTCCAGGATAACTGACTGCCCTGTTTCCAGGGTAACTGACTGTCCTGTTTCCAGGGTAACTGATCACCCTGTTTCCAGGATAACTGACTGCCCTGTTTCCAGGGTAACTGACTGTCCTGTTTCCAGGGTAACTGATCACCCTGTTTCCAGGATAACTGACTGCCCTGTTTCCAGGGTAACTGACTGCCCAGTTTCCAGGGTAACTGATCACATTTTTTCCGGGATAACTGACTGCCCGGTTTCGGGGATAACTGACTGCCCTGTTTCCAGGGTAACTGACCACCATGTTTCCAGGGTCACTGACCACCCTGTTTCCAGGATAACTGACTGCCCTGTTTCCAGGGTAACTGACCGCCCTGTTTCCAGGATAACTGACTGCCATGTTTCCAGGGTAACTGACCTCCCTGTTTCCAGGATAACTGACCTTCCTATTTCTGGGGTAACTGACCGCCCTGTTTCCAGGATAACTGACTGCCCTGTTTCCAGGATAACTGATTGCCCTTTTTCCAGGTTAACTGACCGCCCTGTTTCCAGTGTAACTGACCGCCCTGTTTCCAGGATAAATGACTGCCCTGTTTCCAGGATAACTGATTGCCCTTTTTCCAGGTTAACTGACCGCCCTGTTTCCAGTGTAACTGACCTCCCTGTTGCCGGGGTAACTGATCTCCCTGTTTCCGGGCTAGCTGACCGCCCTGTTTCCAGGATAACTGTTCTCCCTATTTCCGGGGTAACTGACCGCCCTGTTTCCAGGATAACTGACTGCACTGTTTCCAGGATAACTGATTGCCCTTTTTCCAGGTTAACTGACCGCCCTGTTTCCAGTGTAACTGACCTCCCTGTTTCCGGGGTAACTGATCTCCCTGTTTCCGCGCTAACTGACAGCCCTGTTTCAAGGATAATTGACCGCCCCATTTCCGGGGTAACTGACCGCCCTGTTTCCATGATAATTGTCTTCCCTGTTTCCAGGATAACTGATCACCCTGTTTCCGGGATAACTGACTGCCCAGTTTCCAGGGTAACTGATCACCCTGTTTCCGGGATAACTGACTGCCCTGTTTCCAGGGTAACTGACTGCCCTGTTTCCAGGGTAACTGACTGCCCAGTTTCCGGGGTAACTGTTCACCCTGTTTCCGGGATAACTGACTGCCCTGTTTCCGGGATAGCTCACTGCCCTGTTTCCAGGGTAATTGACTGCCCTGTTTCCGGGGTAACTGACTGACCTGTTTCCATGGTAACTGATCACACTTTTTCCGGGATAACTGACTGCCCTGTTTCTGGGGAAACTGACTAACCTGTTTCCAGGGAAACTGACTGCCCAGTTTCCGGGGTAACTGACTGCCCTGTTTCCAGGGTAACTGCCTGCCCAGTTTCCGGGGTAACTGTTCACCCTGTTTCGGGGATAACTGACTGCCCTGTTTCCGGGATAGCTCACTGCTCTGTTTCCAGGGTAATTGATTGCCCTGTTTCCGGGGTAACTGACTGCCCAGTTTGCACGGTAACTGATCACACTTTTTCCGGGATAACTGACTGCCCTGTTTCCGGGATAACTGAATGCACTGTTTCCAGGGTAACTGACTGCCCAGTTTCCGGGGTAACTGACTGCCCTGTTTCCAGGGTAACTGACTGCCCTGTTTCCGGGGAAACTGACTGCCCTGGTTCCAGGGTAACTGACTGCCCAGTTTCCAGGGTAAGTGATCACCCTTTTTCCGGGATAACTGACTGCCCTGTTTCCGAGGTAACTGACCGCCCTATTTCCAGGATAACTGACTGCCCTGTTTACAGGGTAACTGACCGCCATGTTTCCGGGGTAACTGATCTCCCTGTTTAGGGGGTAACTGACCGCCCTGTTACGAGGATAACTGACCGCCCTATATCCGGAGTAACTGACCGCCCTGTTTCCAGGATAACTGCCTGCCCTGTTTCCAGGATAACTGACTGCCCTGTTTCCATGGTAACTGACTGCCCTGTTTCCAGGGTAACTGACTGTCCTGTTTCCAGGGTAACTGATCACCCTGTTTCCAGGATAACTGACTGTCCTGTTTCCAGGGTAACTGACTGTCCTGTTTCCAGGCTAACTGATCACCCTGTTTCCAGGATAACTGACTGCCCTGTTTCCAGGGTAACTGACTGTCCTGTTTCCAGGGTAACTGATCACCCTGTTACCAGGATAACTGACTGCCCTGTTTCCAGGGTAACTGACTGCCCTGTTTCCAGGGTAACTGATCACCCTTTTTCCGGGATAACTGACCGCCCGGTTTCGGGGATAACTGACTGCCCTGTTTCCAGGGTAACTGACCACCATGTTTTCAGGGTCACTGACCACCCTTTTTCCAGGGAAACTGACTGCCCAGTTTCCGGGTAACTGACTGCCCTGTTTCCAGGGTAACTGCCTGCCCTGTTTCCGGGGAAACTGAGTGCCCTGTTTCCAGGGTAACTGACTGCCCAGTTTGCACGGTAACTGATCACACTTTTTCCGGGATAACTGACTGCCCTGCTTCCGGGATAACTGAATGCCCTGTTTCCAGGGTAAATGACTGCCCAGTTTCCGGGGTAACTGACTGCCCTGTTTCGAGGGTAACTGACTGCCCTGTTTCCGTGGAAACTGATTGCACTGGTTCCAGGGTAACTGACTGCCCAGTTTCCAGGGTAACTGATCACCCTTTTTCCGGGATAACTGACTGCCCTGTTTCCGAGGTAACTGACCGCCCTATTTCCAGGAGAACAGACTGCCCTGTTTCCAGGGTAACTGACCGCCCTGTTTCCGGGGTAACTGATCTCCCTGTTTAGGGGGTAACTGTCCGCCCTGTTACGAGGATAACTGACCGCCCTATATCCGGGCTAACTGACCGCCCTGTTTCCAGGATAACTGCCTGCCCTGTTTCCAGGATAACTGACTGCCCTGTTTCCAGTGTCACTGACCACCCTGTTTCCAGGGTAACTGACTGTCCTGTTTCCAGGGTAACTGATCACCCTGTTTCCAGGATAACTGACTGTCCTGTTTCCAGGGTAACTGATCACCCTGTTTCCAGGATAACTGACTGCCCTGTTTCCAGGTTAACTGACTGCCCAGTTTCCAGGGTAACTGATCACATTTTTTCCGGGATAACTGACTGCCCGGTTTCGGGGATAACTGACTGCCCTGTTTCCAGGGTATCTGACCACCATGTTTCCAGGGTCACTGACCACCCTGTTTCCAGGATAACTGACTGCCCTGTTTCCAGGGTATCTGACCGCCCTGTTTCCAGGATACTTGACTGCCATGTTTCCAGGGTAACTGACCGCCCTGTTTCCAGGATAACTGACCTTCCTATTTCTGGGGTAACTGACCGCCCTGTTTCCAGGATAACTGACTGCCCTGTTTCCAGGATAACTGATTGCCCTTTTTCCAGGTTAACTGACCGCCCTGTTTCCAGTGTAACTGACCGCCCTGTTTCCAGGATAAATGACTGCCCTGTTTCCAGGATAACTGATTGCCCTTTTTCCAGGTTAACTGACCGCCCTGTTTCCAGTGTAACTGAACTCCCTGTTGCTGGGGTAACTGATCTCCCTGTTTCCGGGCTAGCTGACCGCCCTGTTTCCAGGATAACTGATCTCCCTATTTCCGGGGTAACTGACCGCCCTGTTTCCAGGATAACTGACTGCACTGTTTCCAGGATAACTGATTGCCCTTTTTCCAGGTTAACTGACCGCCCTGTTTCCAGTGTAACTGACCTCCCTGTTTCCGGGGTAACTGATCTCCCTGTTTCCGCGCTAACTGACAGCCCTGTTTCAAGGATAATTGACCGCCCCATTTCCGGGGTAACTGACCGCCCTGATTCCATGATAATTGTCTTCCCTGTTTCCAGGATAACTGATCACCCTGTTTCCGGGATAACTGACTGCCCAGTTTCCAGGGTAACTGATCACCCTGTTTCCGGGATAACTGACTGCCCTGTTTCCAGGGTAACTGACTGCCCTGTTTCCAGGGTAACTGACTGCCCAGTTTCCGGGGTAACTGTTCACCCTGTTTCCGGGATAACTGACTGCCCTGTTTCCGGGATAGCTCACTGCCCTGTTTCCAGGGTAATTGACTGCCCTGTTTCCGGGGTAACTGACTGACCTGTTTCCATGGTAACTGATCACACTTTTTCCGGGATAACTGACTGCACTGTTTCTGGGGAAACTGACTAACCTGTTTCCAGGGAAACTGACTGCCCAGTTTCCGGGGTAACTGACTGCCCTGTTTCCAGGGTAACTGCCTGCCCAGTTTCCGGGGTAACTGTTCACCCTGTTTCGGGGATAACTGACTGCCCTGTTTCCGGGATAGCTCACTGCTCTGTTTCCAGGGTAATTGATTGCCCTGTTTCCGGGGTAACTGACTGCCCAGTTTGCACGGTAACTGATCACACTTTTTCCGGGATAACTGACTGCCCTGTTTCCGGGATAACTGAATGCACTGTTTCCAGGGTAACTGACTGCCCAGTTTCCGGGGTAACTGACTGCCCTGTTTCCAGGGTAACTGACTGCCCTGTTTCCGGGGAAACTGACTGCCCTGGTTCCAGGGTAACTGACTGCCCAGTTTCCAGGGTAAGTGATCACCCTTTTTCCGGGATAACTGACTGCCCTGTTTCCGAGGTAACTGACCGCCCTATTTCCAGGATAACTGACTGCCCTGTTTACAGGGTAACTGACCGCCCTGTTTCCGGGGTAACTGATCTCCCTGTTTAGGGGGTAACTGACCGCCCTGTTACGAGGATAACTGACCGCCCTATATCCGGGGTAACTGACCGCCCTGTTTCCAGGATAACTGCCTGCCCTGTTTCCAGGATAACTGACTGCCCTGTTTCCATGGTAAATGACTGCCCTGTTTCCAGGGTAACTGACTGTCCTGTTTCCAGGGTAACTGATCACCCTGTTTCCAGGATAACTGACTGTCCTGTTTCCAGGGTAACTGACTGTCCTGTTTCCAGGCTAACTGATCACCCTGTTTCCAGGATAACTGACTGCCCTGTTTCCAGGGTAACTGACTGTCCTGTTTCCAGGGTAACTGATCACCCTGTTACCAGGATAGCTGACTGCCCTGTTTCCAGGGTAACTGACTGCCCTGGTTCCAGGGTAACTGATCACCCTTTTTCCGGGATAACTGACCGCCCGGTTTCGGGGATAACAGACTGCCCTGTTTCCAGGGTAACTGACCACCATGTTTTCGGGGTCACTGACCACCCTTTTTCCAGGGAAACTGACTGCCCAGTTTCCGGGTAACTGACTGCCCTGTTTCCAGGGTAACTACCTGCCCTGTTTCCGGGGTAACTGACCACCATGTTTTCAGGGTCACTGACCACCCTTTTTCCAGGATAACTGACTGCCCTGTTTCCAGGGTAACTGACCGCCCTGTTTCCAGGATAACTGACCTCCCTATTTCCGGGGTAACTGACCGCCCTGTTTCCAGGATAACTGACTGCCCTGTTTCCAGGATAACTGATTGCCCTATTTCCAGGTTAACTGACTGCCCTGTTTCTGGGGAAACTGACTGCCGTGTTTCCAGGGTAACTGACTGCACAGTTTCCACGGTAACTGATCACACTTTTTCCGGGATAACTGACTGCCCTGTTTCCGGGATAACTGACTGCCCTGTTTCTGGGGAAACTGACTAACCTGTTTCCAGGGAAACTGACCGCCCAGTTTCCGGGAAACTGACTGCCCTGTTTCCAGGATAACTGCCTGCCCTGTTTCCGGGGAAACTGACTGCCCTGTTTCCAGAGTAACTGACTGCCCAGTTTCCATGGTAACTGATCACAGTTTTTCCGGGATAACTGACTGCCCTTTTTCCGGGATAACTGACTGCCCTGTTTCCAGGGTAACTGACTGCCCAGTTTCCTGGGTAACTGACTGCCCTATTTCCAGGGTAACTGACTGCCCTGTTTCCGGGGAAACTGACTGCCCTGGTTCCAGGGTAACTGACTGCCCAGTTTCCAGGGTAACTGATCACCCTTTTTCCGGGACAACTGACTGCCCTGTTTCCTGCATAACTGACAGCCCTGTTTCCAGGATAACTGAATGCCCTGTTTCCAGGATAACTGACTGCCCTGTTTCCAGGTTAACTGACTGCCCTGTTTCCAGGGTAACTGACTGCCCTGTTTCCAGGGGAACTGACTGCAATGTTTCCGGGGTAACTGATCACCCTGTTTCCGGAGTAACTGACTAACCTGTTTCCAGGGTGACTGACTGCCCTGTTTCCAGGGTAACTGACTGCCCAGTTTCCGGGGTAACTGACTGCCTTGTTTCCAGGGTAACTGACAGCCCTGTTTCCAGGGTAACTGACTGCCCAGTTTCCAGGGTAACTGATCACCGTTTTCGAGACAACTGACTGCCCTGTTTCCGGGATAACTGACTGCCCTGTTTCCAGGGTAACTGATCACCCTGTTTCCGGGATAACTGACTGCCCTGTTTCCAGGGTAACTGACTGCCCAGTTTCCCGGGAAACTGATCACCCTGTTTCCGGGTTAACTGACCGCCTTGTTTCCGGGATAACTGACTGCCCTGTTTCCAGGGTAAGTGACTGCCCTGTTTCCGGGGTAACTGATCACCCTGTTTCTGGCATTACTGACTGCCCTGTTTCCGGGATAACTGACTGCCCTGTTTCCAGGGTAACTGATCACCCTGCTTCCGGGATAACTGACTGCCCTGTTTCCAGGGTAACTGACTGCCCAGTTTCCCGGGAAACTGATCACCCTGTTTCCGGGTTAACTGACCGCCTTGTTTCCGGGATAACTGACTGCCCTGTTTCCAGGGTAAGTGACTGCCCTGTTTCCGGGGTAACTGATCACCCTGTTTCTGGCATAACTGACTGCCCTGTTTCCGGGATAACTGACTGCCCTGTTTCCAGGGTCACTGACTGCCCTGTTTCCGTAGTAACTGACTGCTCTGTTTCCAGGCTAACTGACTGCCCTGTTTCCAGGATAACTGAACACCCTGTTTCCAGGGTCACTGACCACCCTGTTTCCAGGATAACTGACTGCCCTGTTTCCAGGGTAACTGACCGCACTGTTTCCAGGAAAGCTGACCTCCCTATTTCCGGGGTAACTGACCGCCCTTTTTCCAGGATAACTGACTGCCCTGTTTCCAGGATAACTGCTTGCCCTGTTTCCGGGGAAACTGACTGCCCTGTTTCCAGAGTAACTGACTGCCCAGTTTCCATGGTAACTGATCACAGTTTTTCCGGGATAACTGACTGCCCTGTTTCCGGGATAACTGAATGCCCTGTTTCCAGGGTAACTGACTGCCCAGTTTCCTGGGTAACTGACTGCCGTGTTTCCAGGGTAACTGACTGCACAGTTTCCACGGTAACTGATCACACTTTTTCCGGGATAACTGACTGCCCTGTTTCCGGGATAACTGACTGCCCTGTTTCTGGGGAAACTGACTAACCTGTTTCCAGGGAAACTGACCGCCCAGTTTCCGGGAAACTGACTGCCCTGTTTCCAGGATAACTGCCTGCCCTGTTTCCGGGGAAACTGACTGCCCTGTTTCCAGAGTAACTGACTGCCCAGTTTCCATGGTAACTGATCACAGTTTTTCCGGGATAACTGACTGCCCTGTTTCCGGGATAACTGAATGCCCTGTTTCCAGGGTAACTGACTGCCCAGTTTCCTGGGTAACTGACTGCCCTGTTTCCAGGGTAACTGACTGCCCTGTTTCCGGGGAAAATGACTGCCCTGGTTCCAGGGTAACTGACTGCCCAGTTTCCAGGGTAACTGATCACCCTTTTTCCGGGATATCTGACTGCCCTGTTTCCGAGGTAACTGACCGCCCTGTTTCCATGATAACTGACCGCCCTATTTCCGGGGTAACTGACCGCCTATTTCCAGGATAACTGACTGCCCTATTTCCAGGATAACTGACTTCCCTGTTTCCTGGGTAACTGACCGCCCTGTTTAGGGGTAACTGATCTCCCTGTTTAGGGGGTAACAGACCGCCCTGTTTCGAGGATAACTGACCGCCCTATGTCCGGGATAACTGACTGCCCTGTTTCCAGAATAACTGCCTGCCCTGTGTCCAGGGTAACTGACTGCCCTGTTTCCAGGGTAACTGATCACACTTTTTCCAGGATAACTGATTGCCCTGTTTCCAGGGTAACTGACTGTCCTGTTTCCAGGGTAACTGATCACCCTGTTTCCAGAATAACTGACTGCCCTCTTTCCAGGGTAACTGACTGCCCAGTTTCCAGGGTAACTGATCAACCTTTTTCCGGGATAACTGACTGCCCGGTTTCGGGGATAACTGACTGCCCTGTTTCCAGGGTAACTGACTGCCCAGTTTCCAGGGGAACTGACTGCCCTTTTTCCGGGGTAACTGACCACCATGTTTCCAGGGTCACTGACCACCCTGTATCCAGGATAACTGACTGCCCTGTTTCCAGGGTAACTGACCGCCCTGTTTCCAGGATATCTGACCTCCCTATTTCCGGGGTAACTGACCGCCCTGTTTCCAGGATAACTGACCGCTCTGTTTCCAGTGTAACTGACCTCCCTGTTTCCGGGGTAACTGATCTCCCTGTTTCCGGGCTAACTGACAGCCCTGTTTCAAGGATAACTGACCGCCCTATTTCCGGGGTAACTGACCGCCCTGTTTCCATGATAACCGTCTGCCCTGTTTCCAGGATAACTGACTGCCCTGTTTCCAGTGTAACTGACTGCCCTGTTTCCAGGGTTACTGACTGCCCAGTTTCCAGGGTAACTGATCACCCTGTTTCCGGGATACCTGACTGCCCTGTTTCCAGGGTAACTGACTGCCCTGTTTCCAGGGTAACTGACTGCCCAGTTCCCGGGGTAACTGTTCACCCTGTTTCCGGGATAACTGACTGCTCTGTTTCCGGGATAGCTCACTGCCCTGTTTCCAGTTTAATTGACTGCCCTGTTTCCGGGGAAACTGACTGCCCTGTTCCCAGGGTAACTGACTGCCCTGTTTCCATGGTAACTGATCACCCTTTTTCCGGGATAACTGACTGCCCTGTTTCTGGGGAAACTGACTATCCTGTTTCCAGGGAAACTGACTGCCCAGTTTCCGGGTAACTGACTGCCCTGTTTCCAGGGTAACTGCCTGCCCTGTTTCCGGGGTAACTGACTGCCCTGTTTACGGGGTAACTGACTGCCCTGTTTCCAGGGTAACTGATAACCCTGTTTCCGGGATAACTGACTTCCCTGTTTCCGGGGTAAATGAATGCCCTGTTTCCAGGGTAAATGACTGCCCAGTTTCCAGGGTAACTGATCACCCTGTTTCCATGATAACTGACTGCCCTGTTTCCGGGATAACTGACTGCCCTTTTCCAGGGTAACTGACAGACCTGTTTCCGTGGTAACTGACTGCCCTGTTTCCGGGATAGCTCACTGCCCTGTTTCCAGGGTAATTGACTGCCCTGTTTCCGGGGAAACTGACTGCCCTGTTTCCAGGGTAACTGACTGCCCTGTTTCCACGGTAACAGATCACACTTTTTCCGGGATAACAGACTGCCCTGTTTCCGTGATAACTGACTGCCCTGTTTCTGGGGAAACTGACTAACCAGTTTCCAGGGAAACTGCCTGCTCTGTTTCCGGGGAAACTGACTGCCCTGTTTCCAGGGTAACTGAATGCCCAGTTTGCACGGTAACTGATCACACTTTTTCCGGGATAACGGACTGCCCTGTTTCCGGGATAACTGACTGCCCTGTTTCCAGGGTAACTGACTGCCCAGTTTCCGGGGTAACTGACTGCCCTGTTTCCAGGGTAACTGACTGCCCTGTTTCCGGGGGAACTGACTGCCCTGGTTCCAGGGTAACTGACTGCCCAGTTTCCAGGGTAACTGATCACACTTTTACCGGGATAACTGACTGCCCTGTTTCCGAGGTAACTGACCGCCCTGTTTCCAGGGTAAATGACTGTCCTGTTTCCAGGGTAACTGATCACCCTGTTTCCAGGATAACTGACTGCCCTGTTTCCAGCGTAACTGACTGCCCTGTTTCCAGGGTAACTGACTGCCCAGTTTCCAGGATAACTGATCACCCTTTTTCCGGGATAACTGACTGCCCGCTTTCGGGGTATCTCACTGCCCTGTTTCCAGGGTAACTGACTGCCCTGTTTCCAGGGGAACTGACTGCCCTTTTACCGGGGTAACTAATCACCCTGTTTCCGGGGTAATTGACTAACCTGTTTCCAGGGTGACTGACTGCCCTGTTTCCAGGGTAACTGACTGCCTAGTTTTCAGGGTAACTGACTGCCCTGTTTCCGGGATAACTGACTGCCCTGTTACCGGGATAACTGACTGCACTGTTTGCCAGGTTAACTGATCACCCTGTTACCGGAATAACTGACTGTCCTGTTTCCAAGGTAACTGACTGCCCAGTTTCCAGGGTAACTGATCACCCTGTTTCCGGGATAACTGACTGCCCTGTTTCCGGGATTACTGACTGCCCTGTTTCCAGGGTAACTGACTGCCCTGTTTCCGGGGTAACTGGCTACCCTGTTTCCAGGGTAACTGATCACCCTGTTTCCGGGATAACTGACTGCCCTGTTTCCGGAGTAACTGAATGCCCTGTTTCCAGTGTAACTGACTGCCCAGTTTCCAGGGTAACTGATCACCCTGTTTCCGGATTAACTGACTGCCCTGTTTCCGGGATAACTGACTGCCCTGTTTCCAGGGTAACTGACTGCCCTGTTTCCGGGGTAACTGACTGCCCTGTTTCCAGGGTAACTGATAACCCTGTTTCCGGGATAACTGACTTCCCTGTTTCCGGGGTAAATGAATGCGCTGTTTCCAGGGTAAATGACTGCCCAGTTTCCAGGGTAACTGATCACCCTGTTTCCATGATAACTGACTGCCCTGTTACCTGGATAACTGAATGCCCTGTTCCAGGGTAACTGACTGCCCTGTTTCCGTGGTAACTGACTGCCCTGTTTCCAGGGTAACTGATCCCCCTTTTTCCGGGATAACTGACTGCCCTGTTTCCGGGATAGCTCACGGCCCTGTTTCCAGGGTAATTGACTGCCCTGTTTCCAGGGAAACTGACTGCCCTGTTTCCAGGGTAACTGACTGCCCTGTTTCCACGGTAACAGATCACACTTTTTCCGGGATAACAGACTGCCCTGTTTCCGGGATAACTGACTGCCCTGTTTCTGGGGAAACTGACTAACCTGTTTCCAGGGAAACTGACTGCCCAGTTTCCGGGTAACTGACTGCCCTGTTTCCAGGGTAACTGCCTGCTCTGTTTCCGGGGAAACTGAATGCCCTGTTTCCAGGGTAATTGAATGCCCAGTTTGCACCGTAACTGATCACACTTTTTCCGGGATAACGGGCTGCCCTGTTTCCGGGATAACTGAATGCCCTGTTTCAAGGGTAACTGACAGCCCAGTTTCCGGGGTAACTGACTGCCCTGTTTCCAGGGTAACTGACTGCCCTGTTTCCGGGGAAACTGACTGCCCTGGTTCCAGGGTAACTGACTGCCCAGTTTCCAGGGTAACTGATCACACTTTTACCGGGATAACTGACTGCCCTGTTTCCGAGGTAACTGACCGCCCTGTTTCCAGGATAACTGACTGCCCTGTTTCCAGGGTAACTGACCACCCTGTTTCCGGGGTAACTGATCTCCCTGCTTAGGGGGTAACTGACCGCCCTGTTACGAGGATAACTGACCGCCCTATATCCGGGGTAACTGACCGCCCTGTTTCCAGGATAACTGCCTGCCCTGTTTCCAGGATAACTGACTGACCTGTTTCCAGGGTAACTGACTGCCCTGTTTCCAGGGTAACTGACTGTCCTGTTTCCAGGGTAACTGATCACCCTGTTTCCAGGATAACTGACTGCCCTGTTTCCAGGGTAACTGACTGTCCTGTTTCCAGGGTAACTGATCACCCTTTTTCCTGGATAACTGACCGCCCTGTTTCCAGGGTAACTGACTGTCCTGTTTCCAGGGTAACTGATCACCCTGTTTCCAGGATAACTGACTGCCCTGTTTCCAGGGTAACTGACTGTCCTGTTTCCAGGGTAACTGATCACCCTGTTTCCAGGATAACTGACTGTCCTGTTTCCAGGGTAACTGACTGCCCAGTTTCCAGGGTAACTGATCACCCTGTTTCCAGGATAACTGACTGACCTGTTTCCAGGGTAACTGACTGCCCTGTTTCCAGGGTAACTGACTGTCCTGTTTCCAGGGTAACTGATCACCCTGTTTCCAGGATAATTGACTGCCCTGTTTCCAGGGTAACTGACTGTCCTGTTTCCAGGGTAACTGATAACCCTTTTTCCTGGATAACTGACCGCCCTGTTTCCAGGGTAACTGACTGTCCTGTTTCCAGGGTAACTGATCACCCTGTTTCCAGGATAACTGACCGCCCTGTTTCCAGGGTAACTGACTGTCCTGTTTCCAGGGTAACTGATCACCCTGTTTCCAGGATAACTGACTGCCCTGTTTCCAGGGTAACTGACTGTCCTGTTTCCAGGGTAACTGATCACCCTGTTTCCAGGATAACTGACTGTCCTGTTTCCAGGGTAACTGACTGCCCAGTTTCCAGGGTAACTGATCACCCTTTTTCCGGGATAACTGACTGCCCGGTTTCGGGGATAACTGACTGCCCTGTTTCCAGGGTAACTGACTGCCCTTTTTCCAGGGGAACTGACTGCCCTTTTTCAGGGGTAACTGATCAACCTGTTTCCGGGGTAACTGACTAACCTGTTTCCAGGGTGACTGACTGCCCTGTTTCCAGGGTAACTGACTGCCCAGTTTCCGGGGTAACTGATTGCCCTGTTTCCAGGGTAACTTACTGCCCAGTTTCCAGGATAACTGACTGCCCTGTTTCCAGGGTAACTGACTGCCCAGTTTCCAGGGTAACTGATACCCCTTTTTCCGGGATAACTGACTGCCCTGTTTCCAGGGTAACTGACTGTCCTGTTTCCAGGGTAACTGATCACAATGTTTCCAGGATAACTGACTGCCCTGTTTCCAGGGTAACTGACTGCCCAGTTTCCAGGATAACTGATCACCCTTTTTCCGGGATAACTGACTGCCCGCTTTCGGGGTATCTGACTGCCCTGTTTCCAGGGTAACTGACTGCCCTGCTTCCAGGGGAACTGACTGCCCTTTTACCGGGGTAACTAATCACCCTGTTTCCGGTGTAATTGACAAACCTGTTTCCAGGGTGACTGACTGCCCTGTTTCCGGGATAACTGACTGCCCTGTTACCGGGATAACTGACTGCACTGTTTGCCAGGTTAACTGATCACCCTGTTACCGGAATAACTGACTGTCCTGTTTCCAAGGTAACTGACTGCCCAGTTTCCAGGGTAACTGACTGCCCTGTTTCCGGGGTAAATGACTGCCCTGTTTCCAGGGTAACTGTCTGCCCAGTTTCCAGGGTAACTGATCACCCTGTTTCCAGGATAACTGACTGCCCTGTTTCCGGGATTACTGACTGCCCTGTTTCCAGGGTAACTGACTGCCCTGTTTCCGGGGTAACTGGCTGCCCTTTTCCAGGGTAACTGATCACCCTGTTTCCGGGATAACTGACTGCCCTGTTTCCTGGGTAACTGTCTGCCCTGTTTCCAGGGTAACTGACTGCCCAGTTTCCAGGGTAACTGATCACCCTGTTTCCTGATTAACTGACTGCCCTGTTTCCGGGATAACTGACTGCCCTGTTTCCAAGGTAACTGACTGCCCTGTTTCCGGGGTAACTGACTGCCCTGTTTCCAGGGTAACTGATCACCCTGTTTCCGGGATAACTGACTTCCCTGTTTCCGGGGTAAATGAATGCCCTGTTTCCAGGGTAACTGACTGCCCAGTTTCCAGGGTAACTGATCACCCTGTTTCCATGATAACTGACTGCCCTCTTTCCGGGACAACTGACTGCCCTGTTTCCAGGGTAACTGACTGCCCTGTTTCCGTGGTAACTGACTGCCCTGTTTCCAGGGTAACTGATCATCCTGTTTCCGGGATAACTGACTGCCCTGTTTCCGGGATAGCTCACTGCCCTGTTTCCAGGGTAATTGACTGCCCTGTTTCCGGGGAAACTGACTGCCCTGTTTCCAGGGTAACTGACTGCCCTGTTTCCACGGTAACAGATCACACTTTTTCTGGGATAACAGACTGCCCTGTTTCCGGGATAACTGACTGCCCTGTTTCTGGGGAAACTGACTAACCTGTTTCCAGGGAAACAGACTGCCCAGTTTCTGGGAAACTGACTGCCCTGTTTCCAGGGTAACTGTCTGCTCTGCTTCCGGGGAAACTGACTGCCTTGTTTCCAGGGTAACTGACTGCCCAGTTTGCACGGTAACTGATCACACATTTTCCGGGAAAATGGACTGCCCTGTTTCCGGGATAACTGAATGCCCTGTTTCAAGGGTAACTGACTGCCCAGTTTCCGGGGTAACTGACTGCCCTGTTTCCAGGGTAACTGACTGCCCTGTTTCCGGGGAAACTGACTGCCCTGGTTCCAGGGTAACTGACTGCCCAGTTTCCAGGGTAACTGATCACACTTTTACCGGGATAACTGACTGCCCTGTTACGAGGATAACTGACCGCCCTATATCCGGGGTAACTGACCGCCCTGTTTCCAGGATAACTGCCTGCCCTGTTTCCAGGACAACTGACTGCCCTGTTTCCAGGGTAACTGACTGCCCTGTTTCCAGGGTAACTGACTGTCCTGTTTCCAGGGTAACTGATCACCCTGTTTCCAGGATAACTGACTGCCCTGTTTCCAGGGTAACTGACTGTCCAGTTTCCAGGGTAACTGATCACCCTGTTTCCAGGATGACTGACTGCCCTGTTTCCAGGGTAACTGACTGCCCAGTTTCCAGGGTAACTGATCACCCTTTTTCCGGGATATCTGACTGCCCGGTTTCGGGGATAACTGACTGCCCTGTTTCCAGGGTAACTGACTGCCCTTTTTAAAGGGGAACTGACTGCCCTTTTTCCGGGGTAACTGATCAACCTGTTTCCGGGGTAACTGACTAACCTGTTTCCAGGGTGACTGACTGCCCTGTTTCCAGGGTAACTGACTGCCCAGTTTCCGGGGTAACTGATTGCCCTGTTTCCAGGGTAACTGACTGCCCAGTTTCCAGGCAAACTGACTGCCCAGTTTCCAGGGTAACTGATCACCCTGTGTCCGGGATAACTGACTGCTCTGTTTCCAGGGTAACTGACCGCCCTGTTTCCGGGGTAACTGATCTCCCTGCTTAGGGGGTAACTGACCGCCCTGTTACGAGGATAGCTGACCGCCCTATATCCGGGGTAACTGACCGCCCTGTTTCCAGGATAACTGCCTGCCCTGTTTCCAGGATAACTGACTGCCCTGTTTCCAGGGTAACTGACTGCCCAGTTTCCAGGGTAACTGATCAGCCTGTTTCCGGGATAACTGACTGCCCTGTTTCCGGGGTAACTGACTGCCCTGTTTCCGGGGTAACTGACTGCCCAGTTTCCAGGGTAACTGATCACCCTGTTTCCGGGATAACTGACTGCCCTGTTTCCAGGGTAGCTGACTGCCCTGTTTCCAGGGTAACTGACAGCCCAGTTTCCGGGGTAACTGTTCACCCTGTTTCCGGGATAACTGACTGCCCTGTTTCCGGGAAAACTGACTGCCCTGTTTCCAGGGTAACTGACTGCCCTGTTTCCACGGTAACAGTTCACACTTTTTTCCGGGATAACAGACTGCCCTGTTTCCGGGATAACTGACTGCCCTTTTTCTGGGGAAACTGACTAACCTGTTTCCAGGGAAACTGACTGCCCAGTTTCCGGGTAACTGACTGCCCTGTTTCCAGGGTAACTGCCTGCCCTGTTTCCGGGGAAACTGACTGCCCTGTTAACAGGGTAACTGACTGCCCAGTTTGCACGGGAACTGATCACACTTTTTCCGGGATAACGGACTGCCCTGTTTCCGGGATAACTGAATGACCTGTTTCAAGGGTAACTGACTGCCCAGTTTCCGGGGTAACTGACTGCCCTGTTTCCAGGGTAACTGACTGCCCTGTTTCCGGGGAAACTGACTGCCCTGGTTCCAGGGTAACTGACTGCCCAGTTTCCAGGGTAACTGATCACACTTTTACCGGGATAACTGACTGCCCTGTTTCCGAGGTAACTGACCGCCCTGTTTCCAGGATAACTGACCGCCCTATTTCCGGGGTAACTAATCACCTTGTTTCCAGGATAACTGACTGCCCTGTTTCCAGGGTAACTGACCGCCCTGTTTCCGGGGTAACTGATCTCCCTGCTTAGGGGGTAACTGACCGCACTGTTATGAGGATAACTGGCTGCCCAATATCCAGGGTAACTGACTGCCCTGTTTCCAGGGTAACTGACTGTCCTGTTTCCAGGGTAACTGATCACCCTGTTTCCTGGATTACTGACTGCCCTGTTTCCAGGGTAACTGACTGTCCTGTTTCCAGGGTAACTGATCACCCTGTTTCCAGGATAACTGACTGCCCTGTTTCCAGGGTAACTGACTGTCCTGTTTCCAGGGTAACTGATCACCCTGTTTCCAGGATAACTGACTGCCCTGTTTCCAGGGTAACTGACTGCCCAGTTTCCAGGGTAACTGACTGCCCAGTTTCCAGGGTAACTGATCACCCTTTTTCCGGGATATCTGACTGCCCGCTTTCGGGGTATCTGACTGCCCTGTTTCCAGGGTAACTGACTGCCCTGTTTCCAGGGGAACTGACTGCCTTTTTACCGGGGTAACTAATCACCCTGTTTCCGTGGTAATTGACTAACCTGTTTCCAGGGTGACTGACTGCCCAGTTTCCAGGGTAACTGACTGCCCAGTTTCCGGGTAACAGACTGCCCTGTTTCCTGGGTAACTGACTGCCTAGTTTCCAGGGTAACTGACTGCCCTGTTTCCAGGGTAACTGACTGCCCAGTTTCCAGGGTAACTGATCACCTTTTTCCGGGATAACTGACTGCCCTGCTTCCGGGATAACTGACTGCCCTGTTACCGGGATAACTGACTGCACTGTTTGCCAGGTTAACTGATCACCCTGTTGCCGGAATAACTGACTGTCCTGTTTCCAGGGTAACTGATCACCCTGTTTCCGGGATAACTGACCGCCCTGTTTCCGGGATAGCTCACTGCCCTGTTTCCAGGGTAACTGACTGCCCATTTTCCAGGGTAACTGATCACCCTTTTTCCAGGATAACTGACTGCCCGGTTTCGGGGATAACTGACTGCCCTATTTCCAGGGTAACTGACTGCCCTTTTTCCAGGGGAACTGACTGCCCTTTTTCCTGGGTAACTGATCAACCTGTTTCCGGGGTAACTGACTAACCTGTTTCCAGGGTGACTGACTGCCCTGTTTCCAGGGTAACTGACTGCCCAGTTTCCGGGGTAACTGATTGCCCTGTTTCCAGGGTAACTGACTGCCCAGTTTCCGGGGTAACTGACTACCCTGTTTCAAGGGTAACTGACTGCCCTGTTTCCGGGGAAACTGACTGCCCTGGTTCCAGGGTAACTGACTGCCCAGTTTCCAGGGTAACTGATCACACTTTTACCGGGATAACTGACTGCCCTGTTTCCGAGGTAACTGACCGCCCTGTTTCCAGGATAACTGACCGCCCTATTTCTGGGGTAACTAATCACCTTGTTTCCAGGATAACTGACTGCCCTGTTTCCAGGGTAACTGACCGCCCTGTTTCCGGGGTAACTGATCTCCCTGCTTAGGGGGTAACTGACCGCCCTGTTTCCAGGATAACTGACCGCCCTATTTCTGGGGTAACTAATCACCTTGTTTCCAGGATAACTGACTGCCCTGTTTCCAGGGTAACTGACCGCCCTGTTTCCGGGGTAACTGATCTCCCTGCTTAGGGGGTAACTGACCGCCCTGTTTCCAGGATAACTGCCTGCCCTGTTTCCAGGATAACTGACTGCCCTGTTTCCAGGGTAACTGACTGCCCTGTTTCCAGGGTAACTGACTGTCCTGTTTCCAGGGTAACTGATCACCCTGTTTCCAGGATAACTGACTGCCCTGTTTCCAGGGTAACTGACTGTCCAGTTTCCAGGGTAACTGATCACCCAGTTTCCAGGATTACTGACTGCCCTGTTTCCAGGGTAACTGACTGTCATGTTTCCAGGGTAACTGATCACCCTTTTTCCAGGATAACTGACTGCCCTGTTTCCAGGGTAACTGACTGCCCAGTTTCCAGGGTAACTGATCACCATTTTTCCAGGGTAACTGACTGCCCTTTTTCCAGGGGAACTGAATGCCCTTTTTCCGGGGTAACTGATCAACATGTTTCCGGGGTAACTGACTAACCTGTTTCCACGGTGACTGACTGCCCTGTTTCCAGGGTAACTGACTGCCCAGTTTCCGGGGTAACTGATTGCCCTGTTTCCAGGGTAACTGACTGCCCAGTTTCCAGGCTAACTGACTGCCCTGTTTCCAGGGTAACTGACTGCCCAGTTTCCAGGGTAACTGATACCCCTTTTTCCGGGATAACTGAATCCCCTGTTTCCAGGGTAACTGACTGCCCAGTTTCCGGGTAACAGACTGCCCTGTTTCCTGGGTAACTGACTGCCTAGCTTCCAGGGTAACTGACTGCCCTGTTTCCAGGGTAACTGACTGCCCAGTTTCCAGGGTAACTGATCACCTTTTTCCGGGATAACTGACTGCCCTGCTTCCGGGATAACTGACTGCCCTGTTACCGGGATAACTGACTGCACTGTTTGCCAGGTTAACTGATCACCCTGTTGCCGGAATAACTGACTGTCCTGTTTCCAGGGTAACTGATCACCCTGTTTCCGGGATAACTGACCGCCCTGTTTCCGGGATAGCTCACTGCCCTGTTTCCAGGGTAACTGACTGCCCATTTTCCAGGGTAACTGATCACCCTTTTTCCAGGATAACTGACTGCCCGGTTTCGGGGATAACTGACTGCCCTATTTCCAGGGTAACTGACTGCCCTTTTTCCAGGGGAACTGACTGCCCTTTTTCCGGGGTAACTGATCAACCTGTTTCCGGGGTAACTGACTAACCTGTTTCCAGGGTGACTGACTGCCCTGTTTCCAGGGTAACTGACTGCCCAGTTTCCGGGGTAACTGATTGCCCTGTTTCCAGGGTAACTGACTGCCCAGTTTCCGGGGTAACTGACTACCCTGTTTCCAGGGTAACTGACTGCCCTGTTTCCGGGGAAACTGACTGCCCTGGTTCCAGGGTAACTGACTGCCCAGTTTCCAGGGTAACTGATCACACTTTTACCGGGATAACTGACTGCCCTGTTTCCGAGGTAACTGACCGCCCTGTTTCCAGGATAACTGACCGCCCTATTTCTGGGGTAACTAATCACCTTGTTTCCAGGATAACTGACTGCCCTGTTTCCAGGGTAACTGACCGCCCTGTTTCCGGGGTAACTGATCTCCCTGCTTAGGGGGTAACTGACCGCCCTGTTCCGAGGATAACTGACCGCCCTATATCCGGGGTAACTGACCGCCCTGTTTCCAGGATAACTGCCTGCCCTGTTTCCAGGATAACTGACTGCCCTTTTCCAGGGTAACTGACTGCCCTGTTTCCAGGGTAACTGACTGTCCTGTTTCCAGGGTAACTGATCACCCTGTTTCCAGGATAACTGACTGCCCTGTTTCCAGGGTAACTGACTGTCCAGTTACCAGGGTAACTGATCACCCAGTTTCCAGGATTACTGACTGCCCTGTTTCCAGGGTAACTGACTGTCATGTTTCCAGGGTAACTGATCACCCTTTTTCCAGGATAACTGACTGCCCTGTTTCCAGGGTAACTGACTGCCCAGTTTCCAGGGTAACTGATCACCATTTTTCCAGGGTAACTGACTGCCCTTTTTCCAGGGGAACTGAATGCCCTTTTTCCGGGGTAACTGATCAACATGTTTCAGGGGTAACTGACTAACCTGTTTCCAGGGTGACTGACTGCCCTGTTTCCAGGGTAACTGACTGCCCAGTTTCCGGGGTAACTGATTGCCCTGTTTCCAGGGTAACTGACTGCCCAGTTTCCAGGCTAACTGACTGCCCTGTTTCCAGGGTAACTGACTGCCCAGTTTCCAGGGTAACTGATACCCCTTTTTCCGGGATAACTGACTGCCTTGTTTCCAGGGTAACTGACTGTCCTGTTTCCAGGGTAACTGATCACCCTGTTTCCAGGATAACTGACTGCCCTGTTTCCAGGGTAACTGACTGCCCTGTTTCCAGGGTAACTGACTGCCCAGTTTCCAGGGTAACTGATCACCCTTTTTCCGGGATATCTGACTGCCCGCTTTCGGGGTATCTGACTGCCCTGTTTCCAGGGTAACTGACTGCCCTGTTTCCAGGGGAACTGACTGCCTTTTTACCGGGGTAACTAATCACCCTGTTTCCGTGGTAATTGACTAACCTGTTTCCAGGGTGACTGACTGCCCTGTTTCCAGGGTAACTGACTGCCCAGTTTCCGGGGTAACAGACTGCCCTGTTTCCAGGGTAACTGACAGCCTAGTTTCCAGGTTAACTGACAGCCCTGTTTCCAGGGTAACTGACTGCCCAGTTTCCAGGGTAAATGATCACCTTTTTCCGGGATAACTGACTGCCCTGCTTCCGGGATAACTGACTGCCCTGTTCCCGGGATAACTGACTGCACTGTTTGCCAGGTTAACTGATCACCCTGTTACCGGAATAACTGACTGTCCTGTTTCCAAGGTAACTGACTGCCCAGTTTCCAGGGTAACTGACTGCCCTGTTTCCAGGGTAACTGATCACCCTGTTTCCGGGATAACTGACCGCCCTGTTTCCGGGATAGCTCACTGCCCTGTTTCCAGGGTAACTGACTGCCCATTTTCCAGGGTAACTGATCACCCTTTTTCCAGGATAACTGACTGCCCGGTTTCGGGGATAACTGACTGCCCTATTTCCAGGGTAACTGACTGCCCTTTTTCCAGGGGAACTGACTGCCCTTTTTACGGGGTAACTGATCAACCTGTTTCCGGGGTAACTGACTAACCTGTTTCCAGGGTGACTGACTGCCCTGTTTCCAGGGTAACTGACTGCCCAGTTTCCGGGGTAACTGATTGCCCTGTTTCCAGGGTAACTGACTGCCCAGTTTCCGGGGTAACTGACTACCCTGTTTCCAGGGTAACTGACTGCCCTGTTTCCGGGGAAACTGACTGCCCTGGTTCCAGGGTAACTGACTGCCCAGTTTCCAGGGTAACTGATCACACTTTTACCGGGATAACTGACTGCCCTGTTTCCGAGGTAACTGACCGCCCTGTTTCCAGGATAACTGACCGCCCTATTTCTGGGGTAACTAATCACCTTGTTTCCAGGATAACTGACTGCCCTGTTTCCAGGGTAACTGACCGCCCTGTTTCCGGGGTAACTGATCTCCCTGCTTAGGGGGTAACTGACCGCCCTGTTCCGAGGATAACTGACCGCCCTATATCCGGGGTAACTGACCGCCCTGTTTCCAGGATAACTGCCTGCCCTGTTTCCAGGATAACTGACTGCCCTGTTTCCAGGGTAACTGACTGCCCTGTTTCCAGGGTAACTGACTGTCCTGTTTCCAGGGTAACTGATCACCCTGTTTCCAGGATAACTGACTGCCCTGTTTCCAGGGTAACTGACTGTCCAGTTTCCAGGGTAACTGATCACCCAGTTTCCAGGATTACTGACTGCCCTGTTTCCAGGGTAACTGACTGTCATGTTTCCAGGGTAACTGATCACCCTTTTTCCAGGATAACTGACTGCCCTGTTTCCAGGGTAACTGACTGCCCAGTTTCCAGGGTAACTGATCACCATTTTTCCAGGGTAACTGACTGCCCTTTTTCCAGGGGAACTGAATGCCCTTTTTCCGGGGTAACTGATCAACATGTTTCCGGGGTAACTGACTAACCTGTTTCCAGGGTGACTGACTGCCCTGTTTCCAGGGTAACTGACTGCCCAGTTTCCGGGGTAACTGATTGCCCTGTTTCCAGGGTAACTGACTGCCCAGTTTCCAGGCTAACTGACTGCCCTGTTTCCAGGGTAACTGACTGCCCAGTTTCCAGGGTAACTGATACCCCTTTTTCCGGGATAACTGACTGCCCTGTTTCCAGGGTAACTGACTGTCCTGTTTCCAGGGTAACTGATCACCCTGTTTCCAGGATAACTGACTGCCCTGTTTCCAGGGTAACTGACTGCCCTGTTTCCAGGGTAACTGACTGCCCAGTTTCCAGGGTAACTGATCACCCTTTTTCCGGGATATCTGACTGCCCGCTTTCGGGGTATCTGACTGCCCTGTTTCCAGGGTAACTGACTGCCCTGTTTCCAGGGGAACTGACTGCCTTTTTACCGGGGTAACTAATCACCCTGTTTCCGTGGTAATTGACTAACCTGTTTCCAGGGTGACTGACTGCCCTGTTTCCAGGGTAACTGACTGCCCAGTTTCCGGGGTAACAGACTGCCCTGTTTCCAGGGTAACTGACTGCCTAGTTTCCAGGGTAACTGACAGCCCTGTTTCCAGGGTAACTGACTGCCCAGTTTCCAGGGTAAATGATCACCTTTTTCCGGGATAACTGACTGCCCTGCTTCCGGGATAACTGACTGCCCTGTTCCCGGGATAACTGACTGCACTGTTTGCCAGGTTAACTGATCACCCTGTTACCGGAATAACTGACTGTCCTGTTTCCAAGGTAACTGACTGCCCAGTTTCCAGGGTAACTGACTGCCCTGTTTCCGGGGTAAATGACTGCCCTGTTTCCAGGGTAACTGACTGCCCAGTTTCCAGGGTAACTGATCACTCTGTTTCCGGGATAACTGACTGCCCTGTTTCCGGGATTACAGACTGCCCTGATTCCAGGGTAACTGTCTGCCCTGTTTCCGGGGTAACTGGCTGCCCTGTTTCCAGGGTAACTGATCACCCTGTTTCCGGGATAACTGACTGCCCTGTTTCCGGGCTAACTGACTGCCCTGTTTCCGGATTAACTGACTGCCCTGTTTCCGGGATAACTGACTGCCCTGTTTACAGGGTAACTGACTGCCCTGTTTCCGGCGTAACTGACTGCCCTGTTTCCAGGGTAACTGATCACCCTGTTTCCGGGATAACTGCCTTACCTGTTTCCGGGGTAAATGAATGCCCTGTTTCCAGGGTAACTGACTGCCCAGTTTCCAGGGTAACAGATCACCCTGTTTCCATGATAACTGACTGCCCTGTTTCTGGGATAACTGACTGCCCTGTTTCCAGGGTAACTGACTGCCCTGTTTCCGTGGTAACTGACTGCCCTGTTTCCAGGGTAACTGACTGCCCTGTTTCCAGGGTAACTGACTGTCCTGTTTCCAGGGTAACTGATCACCCTGTTTCCAGGATAACTGACTGCCCTGTTTCCAGGGTAACTGACTGTCCAGTTTCCAGGGTAACTGATCACCCAGTTTCCAGGATTACTGACTGCCCTGTTTCCAGGGTAACTGACTGTCATTTTTCCAGGGTAACTGATCACCCTTTTTCCAGGATAACTGACTGCCCTGTTTCCAGGGTAACTGACTGCCCAGTTTCCAGGGTAACTGATCACCCTTTTTCCAGGGTAACTGACTGCCCTTTTTCCAGGGGAACTGACTGCCCTTTTTCCGGGGTAACTGATCAACATGTTTCCGGGGTAACTGACTAACCTGTTTCCAGGGTGACTGACTGCCCTGTTTCCAGGGTAACTGACTGCCCAGTTTCCGGGGTAACTGATTGCCCTGTTTCCAGGGTAACTGACTGCCCAGTTTCCAGGCTAACTGACTGCCCTGTTTCCAGGGTAACTGACTGCCAAGTTTCCTGAGTAACTGATCACCCTTTTTCCGGGATAACTGACAGCCCTGTTTCCAGGTTAACTAACCGCCCTGTTTCCAGGTAAAACTGACTGCCCTGTTTCCAGGATAACTGACAGCCCTGTTTCCAGGGTAACTGATCACCCTGTTACCGGGATAACTGACTGCCCTTTTTACAGTGTAACTGATCACCCTGTTTCCAGGATAACTGACTGCCCTGTTTCCGGGGTAACTGTCTGCCCTGTTTCCATGGTAACTGATCATCCTGTTTCCAGGGTAACTGATCACCCTGTTTCCGGGGTTACTGACTGCCCTGTTTCCAGGGTAACTGATCACCCTGTTCCCGGGATAACTGACCCCCCTTTTTCCGTGGTAACTGACTGCCCAGTTTCCAGGGTAACTGATCTCGCTGTTTCTGGGGTAACTGACTAACCTGTTTCCAGGGTAACTGACCGCCCTGTTTCTGGGGTAACTCACCGCCCTATTTCCAGGATAACTGACTGCCCTGTTTCCAGGGTAACTGATCACCCTGGTCCGGATTACTGAAAAATCTGTTTCCAGGGTTACTGACCGTCCTGTTTCCGGGGTAACTGACTGCCCAGTTTCCAGGGTAACTGACTGCTCAGTTTCCAGGGTAACTGATCACCCTGTTTCTGGGGTAACTGACTGCCCAGTTTCCAGGGTAACTGATCACCCTGTTTCCGGGGTAACTGATCACCCTGTTTCTGGGGTAACTGACTGCCCTGTTTCCAGGTTAACTGACTGCCCTGTTTCGAGGGTAACTGACTGCCCTGTTTCCAGGGTAACTGACCGCCCTGTTTCCGGGGTAACTGATCTCCCTGTTTCTGGGGTTACTGACCGCCCTGTTTCCAGGATAACTGACCGTCATATTTCCGGGGTAACTGACCGCCCTGCTTCCAGGATTACTGACTGCCCTGTTTCCAGGATAACTGACTGCCCTGTTTCCAGGGTAACTGATCACCCTGTGTCCAGGGTAACTGACTGCCCTGTTTCCGGTGTAACAGATCTCCCTGTTTCCGGGGTAACTGACTGCCTTGTTTCCGGGATAACTGACCTCCCTATTTCCGGGGTAACAGATCTCCCTGTTTCCAGGATAACTGACTGCCCTGTTTCCAAGATAACTGACTGCCCTGTTTCCAGGTTAACTGACTGCCCTGTTTCCAGGATAACTGATCACCCTGTTTCCGGGGTAACTGATTGCCTTGTTTCAGGGGTAACTGACCACGCTGTTTGCAGGGTCACTGACCGCACTGCTCCAGGATAACTGACTGCCCTGTTTCCAGGGTAACTGACTGCCCTGTTTCCGGGGTAACTGACCGCCTTGTTTCCAAGATAACTGACCTCCCTATTTCCGGGCTAACAGATCTCCCTGTTTCCGGGGTAACTGACCGCATTGTTTCCAAGATAACTGACCTCCCTATTTCTGGGGTAACAGAACTCCCTGTTTCCAGGGTAACTGATCACCCAGTTTCCGGGTTAACTGACTGCCCTGTTTCCGTGATAACTGACTGCCCTGTTTCCAGGGTAACTGACTGCCCTGTTTCCGGGGTAACTGACTGCCCTGTTTCCAGGGTAACTGATCACCCTGTTTACGGGATAACTGACTGCCCTGTTTCCAGGGCAACTGACTGCCCTTTTTCCAGGTTAACTGACTGCCCTGTTTCCAGGGTAACTTACTGCCCTGCTTCCGGGGTAACTGACTGCTCTGTTTCCAGTGTAACTGACTGCCCAGTTTCCAGGGTAACTGATCACCCTGTTTCTGGGGTAACTGACTGCCCAATTTCCAGGGTAACTGATCACCCTGTTTCCGGGATAACTGACTGCCCAGTTTTCAGGGTAACTGATCACCCTGTTTCCGGGGTAACTGATCACCCTGTTTCTGGGGTAACTGACTGCCCTGTTTCCAGGTTAACTGACTGCCCTGTTTCGAGGGTAACTGACTGCCCTGTTTCCAGGGTAACTGACCGCCCTGTTTCCGGGGTAACTGATCTCCCTGTTTCCGGGGTAACTGACCGCCCTGTTTCCAGGATAACTGACCGTCATATTTCCGGGGTAACTGACCGCACTGCTTCCAGGATTACTGACAGCCCTGTTTCCAGGATAACTGACTGCCCTGTTTCCAGGGTAACTGATCACCCTGTGTCCAGGGTAACTGACTGCCCTGTTTCCGGTGTAACAGATCTCCCTGTTTCCGGGGTAAATGACCGCCTTGTTTCCGGGATAACTGACCTCCCTATTTCCGGGGTAACAGATCTCCCTGTTTCCAGGATAACTGACTGCCCTGTTTCCAAGATAACTGACTGCCCTGTTTCCAGGTTAACTGACTGCCCTGTTTCCAGGATAACTGATCACCCTGTTTCTGGGGTATCTGATTGCCTTGTTTCCGGGGTAATTGACCACCCTGTTTGCAGTGTCACTGACCGCACTGTTTCCAGGATAACTGACTGCCCTGTTTCCAGGGTAACTGACTGCCCTGTTTCCGGGGTAACTGACCGCCTTGTTTCCAAGATAACTGACCTCCCTATTTCCGGGGTAACAGATCTCCCTGTTTCCGGGGTAACTGACCGCCTGGCATCCAAGATAACTGACCTCCCTATATCCAGGGTAACTGATCACCCTGTTTCCGGGATAACTGACTTCCCTGTTTAGGGATTACTGACTGCCCTGTTTCCAGGGTAACTGACTGCCCTGTTTCCGGGGTAACTGACTGCCCTGTTTCCTGTGTAACTGACTGCCCTGTTTCCAGGATAACTGATCACCCTGTTTCCAGGGTAACTGACTGCACTGTTTCCGGAGTAACTGACTGCCCTGTTTCCAGGGTAACTAATCACACTGTTTCCAGGGTAACTGACTGCCCTGTTTCCGGTGTAAAAGATCTCCCTGTTTCCGGGGTAACTGACCGCCTTGTTTCCAAGATAACTGACCTCCCTATTTGCTGGGTAACAGATCTCCCTGTTTCCAGGATAACTGACTGCCCTGTTTCCAAGATAACTGACTGCCCTGTTTCCAGGTTAACTGACTGCCCTGTTTCCAGGATAACTGATCACCCTGTTTCCGGGATAACTGATTGCCTTGTTTCCGGGGTAACTGACCACCCTGTTTGCAGGGTCACTGACCGCACTGCTCCAGGATAACTGACCGCCTTGTTTCCAAGATAACTGACCTCCCTATTTCCGGGCTAACAGATCTCCCTGTTTCCGGGGTAACTGACCGCATTGTTTCCAAGATAACTGACCTCCCTATTTCTGGGGTAACAGATCTCTCCTGTTTCCAGGATAACTGACTGCGCTGTTTTCAAGATACCTGACCGCCCTATTTCCGGGGTAACTGACCGCCCTGTTTCCAGGATTACTGACTGCCCTGTTTCCAGGATAACTGACTGCCCTGTTTCCAGGGTAACTGACTGCCCAGTTTCCAGGGTAACTGATCACCCTGTTTCCAGGGTAACTGACTGCCCAGTTTCCAGGGTAACTGATCACCCTGTTTCCAGGGTAACTGACTGCCCTGTTTCCAGGGTAACTGACTGCCCAGTTTACAGGGTAACTGTTCACCCTGTTTCCGGGATAACTGACTGCCCTGCTTAAGGGATTGCTCACTGCCCTGTTTCCAGGGTGACTGACTGCCCTGTTTCCAGGGTAACTGACTGCCCAGTTTCCGGGATAACTGACTTCCCTGTTTAGGGATTACTGACTGCCCTGTTTCCAGGGTAACTGACTGCCCTGTTTCCGGGGTAACTGACTGCCCTGTTTCCTGTGTAACTGACTGCCCTGTTTCCAGGATAACTGATCACCCTGTTTCCAGGGTAACTGACTGCACTGTTTCCGGAGTAACTGACTGCCCTTTTTCCAGGGTAACTGATCACACTGTTTCCAGGGTAACTGACTGCCCTGTTTCCGGTGTAAAAGATCTCCCTGTTTCCGGGGTAACTGACCGCCTTGTTTCCAAGATAACTGACCTCCCTATTTCCTGGGTAACAGATCTCCCTGTTTCCAGGATAACTGACTGCCCTGTTTCCAAGATATCTGACTGCCCTGTTTCCAGGTTAACTGACTGCCCTGTTTCCAGGATAACTGATCACCCTGTTTCCGGGATAACTGATTGCCTTGTTTCCGGGGTAACTGACCACCCTGTTTGCAGGGTCACTGACCGCACTGCTCCAGGATAACTGACCGCCTTGTTTCCAAGATAACTGACCTCCCTATTTCCGGGCTAACAGATCTCCCTGTTTCCGGGGTAACTGACCGCATTGTTTCCAAGATAACTGACCTCCCTATTTCTGGGGTAACAGATCTCTCCTGTTTCCAGGATAACTGACTGCGCTGTTTTCAAGTTAACTGACCGCCCTATTTCCGGGGTAACTGACCGCCCTGTTTCCAGGATTACTGACTGCCCTGTTTCCAGGATAACTGACTGCCATGTTTCCAGGGTAACTGACTGCCCAGTTTCCAGGGTAACTGATCACCCTGTTTCCAGGGTAACTGACTGCCCAGTTTCCAGGGTAACTGATCACCCTGTTTCCAGGGTAACTGACTGCC
This sequence comes from Heterodontus francisci, assembly GCF_036365525.1. NCBI lineage: Eukaryota > Metazoa > Chordata > Chondrichthyes > Heterodontiformes > Heterodontidae > Heterodontus > Heterodontus francisci. The sequence continues at coordinate 2,481,028 of NW_027140908.1, read as the reverse complement.
CTGTTTCCAGGGTAACTGACTGCCCAGTTTACAGGGTAAATGTTCACCCTGTTTCCGGGATAACTGACTGCCCTGTTTAAGGGATTGCTCACTGCCCTGTTTCCAGGGTGACTGACTGCCCTGTTTCCAGGGTAACTGACTGCCCAGTTTCCGGGGTAACTGACTGCCCTGTTTCCAGGGTAACTGACTGCCTAGTTTCCGGGGAAACTGACTGCCCTGTTTCCAGGGTAACTGACTGCCCAGTTTCCAGGGTAACTGATCACCCTTATTCCGGGATAACTGACTGCCCTGTTTCCGGGATAACTGAATGCCCTGTTTCCAGGGCAACTGACTGCCCAGTTACCGGGGTAACTGACTGCCCTGTTTCTGGGGAAACTGACTGCCCTGTTTCCAGGGTAACTGACTGCCAAGTTTCCTGAGTAACTGATCACCCTTTTTCCGGGATAATTGACTGCCCTGTTTCCAGGTTAACTAACCGCCCTGTTTCCAGGTAAAACTGACTGCCCTGTTTCCAGGATAACTGACAGCCCTGTTTCCAGGGTAACTGATCACCCTGTTTCCGGGGTAACTGTTTGCCCTGTTTCCATGGTAACTGATCATCCTGTTTCCAGGGTAACTGATCACCCTGTTTCCGGGGTTACTGACTGCCCTGTTTCCAGGGTAACTGATCACCCTGTTCCCGGGATAACTGACCCCCCTTTTTCCGTGGTAACTGACTGCTCAGTTTCCAGGGTAACTGATCTCGCTGTTTCTGGGGTAACTGACTAACCTGTTTCCAGGGTAACTGACCGCCCTGTTTCTGGGGTAACTCACCGCCCTATTTCCAGGATAACTGAATGCCCTGTTTCCAAGGTAACTGATCACCCTGGTCCGGATTACTGAAAAATCTGTTTCCAGGGTTACTGACCGTCCTGTTTCCGGGGTAACTGACTGCCCAGTTTCCAGGGTAACTGACTGCTCAGTTTCCAGGGTAACTGATCACCCTGTTTCTGGGGTAACTGACTGCCCAGTTTCCAGGGTAACTGATCACCCTGTTTCCGGGGTAACTGAACACCCTGTTTCTGGGGTAACAGACTGCCCTGTTTCCAGGTTAACTGACTGCCCTGTTTCGAGGGTAACTGACTGCCCTGTTTCCAGGGTAACTGACCGCCCTGTTTCCGGGGTAACTGATCTCCCTGTTTCCGGGGTAACTGACCGCCCTGTTTCCAGGATAACTGACCGTCATATTTCCGGGGTAACTGACCGCCCTGCTTCCAGGATTACTGACTGCCCTGTTTCCAGGATAACTGACTGCCCTGTTTCCAGGGTAACTGATCACCCTGTGTCCAGGGTAACTGACTGCCCTGTTTCCGGTGTAACAGATCTCCCTGTTTCCGGGGTAACTGACTGCCTTGTTTCCGGGATAACTGACCTCCCTATTTCCGGGGTAACAGATCTCCCTGTTTCCAGGATAACTGACTGCCCTGTTTCCAAGATAACTGACTGCCCTGTTTCCAGGTTAACTGACTGCCCTGTTTCCAGGATAACTGATCACCCTGTTTCCGGGGTAACTGATTGCCTTGTTTCCGGGGTAACTGACTGCATTGTTTCCAAGATAACTGACCTCCCTATTTCTGGGGTAACAGATCTCTCCTGTTTCCAGGATAACTGACTGCGCTGTTTTCAAGATAACTGACTGCCCTGTTTCCAGGTTAACTGACTGTCCTGTTTCGGGGTAACTGATCACCCTGTTTCCGGGATAACTGACTGCCCTGTTTCCAGGGCAACTGACTGCCCTTTTTCCAGGTTAACTGACTGCCCAGTTTCCGGCATAACTGACTGCCCTGATTCCGGGGTAACTGACTGCCCTGTTTCCGGGGTAACTGAATGCCGTGTTTCCAGGGTAACTGATCACCCTGTTTCCGGTATAACTGACTGCCCTGTATCCGGCATAACTGAGTGCCCTGTTTCCAGGGTAACTGACTGCCCTGTTTCCGGGGTAACTGACTGCCCTCTTTCCGGGGAAACTGACTGCCCTGTTTCCAGGGTAACTGACTGCCCAGTTTTCAGGGTAACTGATCACCCTTTTGCGGGGTAACTGACTGCCCTGTTTCCAGGGTAACTGACTGCCCTGCTTCCGGGGTAACTGACTGCTCTGTTTCCAGGGTAACTGACTGCCCAGTTTCCAGGGTAACTGATCACCCTTTTTCCGGGATAACTGACTGCCCTGTTTCCGGCAGAACTGACTGCCCTGTTTCCGGGGTAACTGACTGCCCTGTTTCCAGGATAACTGATCACCCTGTTTCCGGGGTAACTGACCGCCCTGTTTCCAAGATAACTGATCACACTGTTTCCGGGGTCACTGACTGCCCTGTTTCCAGGATAACTGACCTCCCTATTTCCGGGGTAACTGACCGCCCTGTCTCCAGGATAACTGACAGCCCTGTTTCCAGGTTAACTGACTGCCCTGTTTCCAGGTTAACTGACTGCCCTGTTTCCAGGGTAACTGACTGCCCTGTTTCCAGGGTAACTGACCGCCCTGTTTCCGGGGTAACTGATCTCCCTGTTTCCGGGGTAACTGACCGCCATGTTTCCAGGATAACTGACCGCCCTATTTCCGGGGTAACTGACCGCCCTGTTTCCAGGATTACTGACGGCCTTGTTTCCAGGATAACTGACTGCCCTGTTTCCAGGGTAACAGACTGCCCAGTTTCCAGGGTAACTGATCACCCTGTTTCCAGGGTAACTGACTGCCCAGTTTCCAGGGTAACTGATCACCCTGTTTCCAGGGTAACTGACTGCCCTGTTTCCAGGGTAACTGACTGCCCAGTTTCCAGGGTAACTGTTCACCCTGTTTCCGGGATAACTGACTGCCCTGTATCCGGGATTGCTCACTGCCCTGTTTCCAGGGTGACAGACTGACCTGTTTCCAGGGTAACTGACTGCCCAGTTTCCGGGGTAACTGACTGCCCTGTTTCCAGGGTAACTGACTGCCTAGTTTCCGGGCAAACTGACTGCCCTGTTTCCAGGGTAACTGACTGCCCAGTTTCCAGGGTAACTGATCACCCTTATTCCGGGATAACTGACTGCCCTGTTTCCGGGATAACTGAATGCCCTGTTTCCAGGGCAACTGACTGCCCAGTTACCGGGATAACTGACTGCCCTGTTTCCAGGTTAACTAACCGCCCTGTTTCCAGGTAAAACTGACTGCCCTGTTTCCAGGATAACTGACAGCCCTGTTTCCAGGGTAACTGATCACCCTGTTTCCGGGATAACTGACTGCCCTGTTTCCAGTGTAACTGATCACCCTGTTTCCAGGATAACTGACTGCCCTGTTTCCGGGGTAACTGTCTGCCCTGTTTCCACGGTAACTGATCATCCTGTTTCCAGGGTAACTGATCACCCTGTTTCCGGGGTTACTGACTGCCCTGTTTCCAGGGTAACTGATCACCCTGTTCCCGGGAGAACTGACCCCCCTTTTTCCGTGGTAACTGACTGCCCAGTTTCCAGGGTAACTGATCTCGCTGTTTCTGGGGTAACTGACTAACCTGTTTCCAGGGTAACTGACCGCCCTGTTTCCGGGGTAACTCACCACCCTATTTCCAGGTTAACTGACTGCCCTGTTTCCAGGATAACTGATCACCCTGTTTCTGGGGTATCTGATTGCCTTGTTTCCGGGGTAATTGACCACCCTGTTTGCAGTGTCACTGACCGCACTGTTTCCAGGATAACTGACTGCCCTGTTTCCAGGGTAACTGACTGCCCTGTTTCCGGGGTAACTGTCTGCCCTGTTTCCACGGTAACTGATCATCCTGTTTCCAGGGTAACTGATAACCCTGTTTCCGGGGTTACTGACTGCCCTGTTTCCAGGTTAACTGATCACCCCGTTCCCGGGATAACTGACCCCCCTTTTTCCGTGGTAACTGACTGCCTAGTTTCCAGGGTAACTGATCTAGCTGTTTCTGGGGTAACTGACTGCCTAGTTTCCGGGGAAACTGACTGCCCTGTTTCCAGGGTAACTGACTGCCCAGTTTCCAGGGTAACTGATCACCCTTATTCCGGGATAACTGACTGCCCTGTTTCCGGGACAACTGAATGCCCTGTTTCCAGGGCAACTGACTGCCCAGTTACCGGGGTAACTGACTGCCCTGTTTCCAGGGTAACTGACTGCCCTGTTTCTGGGGAAACTGACTGCCCTGTTTCCAGGGTAACTGACTGCCAGGTTTCCTGGGTAACTGATCACACTTTTTCCGGGATAACTGACTGCCCTGTTTCCAGGTTAACTAACCGCCCTGTTTCCAGGTAAAACTGACTGCCCTGTTTCCAGGATAACTGACAGCACTGTTTCCAGGGTAACTGATCACCCTGTTTCCGGGATAACTGACTGCCCTGTTTCCAGTGTAACTGATCACCCTGTTTCCAGGATAACTGACTGCCCTGTTTCCGGGGTAACTGTCTACCCTATTTCCACGGTAACTGATCATCCTGTTTCCAGGGTAACTGATCACCCTGTTTCCGGGGTTACTGACTGCCCTGTTTCCAGGGTAACTGATCACCCTGTTCCTGGGATAACTGACCCCCCTTTTTCCGTGGTAACTGACTGCCCAGTTTCCAGGGTAACTGATCTCGCTGTTTCTGGGGTGACTGACTAACCTGTTTCCAGGGTAACTGACCGCCCTGTTTCCGTGGTAACTCACCGCCCTATTTCCAGGATAACTGACTGCCCTGTTTCCAGGGTAACTGATCGCCCTGGTCCGGATTACTGAAAAATCTGTTTCCAGGGTTACTGACCGTCCTGTTTCCGGGATAACTGACTGCCCAGTTTCCAGGGTAACTGATCACCCTGTTTCCGGGATAACTGACTGCCCAGTTTTCAGGGTAACTGATCACCCTGTTTCCGGGGTAACTGATCACCCTGTTTCCAGGGTAACTGACTGCCTAGTTTCCGGGGAAACTGACTGCCCTGTTTCCAGGGTAACTGACTGCCCAGTTTCCAGGGTAAATGATCACCCTTATTCCGGGATAACTGACTGCCCTGTTTCCGGGACAACTGAATGCCCTGTTTCCAGGGCAACTGACTGCCCAGTTACCGGGGTAACTGACTGCCCTGTTTCCAGGGTAACTGACTGCCCTGTTTCTGGGGAAACTGACTGCCCTGTTTCCAGGGTAACTGACTGCCAGGTTTCCTGGGTAACTGATCACACTTTTTCCGGGATAACTGACTGCCCTGTTTCCAGGTTAACTAACCGCCCTGTTTCCAGGTAAAACTGACTGCCCTGTTTCCAGGATAACTGACTGCCCTGTTTCCAGGGTAACTGATCGCCCTGGTCCGGATTACTGAAAAATCTGTTTCCAGGGTTACTGACCGTCCTGTTTCCGGGGTAACTGACTGCCCAGTTTCCAGGGTAACTGACTGCTCAGTTTCCAGGGTAACTGATCACCCTGTTTCTGGGGTAACTGACTGCCCAGTTTCCAGGGTAACTGATCACCCTGTTTCCGGGATAACTGACTGCCCAGTTTTCAGGGTAACTGATCACCCTGTTTCCGGGGAAACTGATCACCCTGTTTCTGGGGTAACTGACTGCCCTGTTTCCAGGTTAACTGACTGCCCTGTTTCGAGGGTAACTGATCTCCCTGTTTCCAGGGTAACTGACCGCCCTGTTTCCGGGGTAACTGATCTCCCTGTTTCCGGGGTAACTGACCGCCCTGTTTCCAGGATAACTGACCGTCATATTTCCGGGGTAACTGACCGCCCTGCTTCCAGGATTACTGACTGCCCTGTTTCCAGGATAACTGACTGCCCTGTTTCCAGGGTAACTGATCACCCTGTGTCCAGGGTAACTGACTGCCCTGTTTCCGGTGTAACAGATCTCCCTGTTTCCGGGGTAACTGACCGCCTTGTTTCCGGGATAACTGACCTCCCTATTTCCGGGGTAACAGATCTCCCTGTTTCCAGGATAACTGACTGCCCTGTTTCCAAGATAACTGACTGCCCTGTTTCCAGGTTAACTGACTGCCCTGTTTCCAGGATAACTGATCACCCTGTTTCTGGGGTATCTGATTGCCTTGTCTCCGGGTTAATTGACCACCCTGTTTGCAGTGTCACTGACCGCACTGTTTCCAGGATAACTGACTGCCCTGTTTCCAGGGTAACTGACTGCCCTGTTTCCGGGGTAACTGTCTGCCCTGTTTCCACGGTAACTGATCATCCTGTTTCCAGGGTAACTGATCACCCTGTTTCCGGGGTTACTGACTGCCCTGTTTCCAGGGTAACTGATCACCCTGTTCCCGGGATAACTGACCCCCCTTTTTCCGTGGTAACTGACTGCCCAGTTTCCAGGGTAACTGATCTCGCTGTTTCTGGGGTAACTGACTAACCTGTTTCCAGGATAACTGACTGCCCTGTTTCCAGGGTAACTGATCACCCTGGTCCTGATTACTGAAAAATCTGCTTCCATGGTTACTGACCGTCCTGTTTCCGGGGTAACTGACTGCCCAGTTTCCAGGGTAACTGACTGCTCAGTTTCCAGGGTAACTGATCACCCTGTTTCTGGGGTAACTGACTGCCCAGTTTCCAGGGTAACTGATCACCCTGTTTCCGGGATAACTGACTGCCCAGTTTTCAGGGTAACAGATCACCCTGTTTCCGGGGTAACTGATCACCCTGTTTCTGGGGTAACTGACTGCCCTGTTTCCAGGTTAACTGACTGCCCTGTTTCGAGGGCAACTGACTGCCCTATTTCCAGGGTAACTGACCGCCCTGTTTCCGGGGTAACTGATCTCCCTGTTTCCGGGGTAACTGACCGCCCTGTTTCCAGGATAACTGACCGTCATATTTCCGGGGTAACTGACCGCCCTGCTTCCAGGATTACTGACTGCCCTGTTTCCAGAATAACTGACTGCTCTGTTTCCAGGGTAACTGATCACCCTGTGTCCAGGGTAACTGACTGCCCTGTTTCCGGTGTAACAGATCTCCCTGTTTCCGGGGTAACTGACCGCCTTGTTTCCGGGATAACTGACCTCCCTATTTCCGGGGTAACAGATCTCCCTGTTTCCAGGATAACTGACTGCCCTGTTTCCAAGATAACTGACTGCCCTGTTTCCAGGTTAACTGACTGCCCTGTTTCCAGGATAACTGATCACCCTGTTTCTGGGGTATTTGATTGCCTTGTTTCCGGCGTAATTGACCACCCTGTTTGCAGTGTCACTGACCGCACTGTTTCCAGGATAACTGACTGCCCTGTTTCCAGGGTAACTGACTGCCCTGTTTCCGGGGTAACTGACCGCCTTGTTTCCAAGATAACTGACCTCCCTATTTCCGGGGTAACAGATCTCCCTGTTTCCGGGGTTACTGACTGCCCTGTTTCCAGGGTAACTGATCACCCTGTTCCCGGGATAACTGACCCCCCTTTTTCCGTGGTAACTGACTGCCCAGTTTCCAGGGTAACTGATCTCGCTGTTTCTGGGGTAACTGACTAACCTGTTTCCAGGGTAACTGACCGCCCTGTTTCCGGGGTAACTCACCGCCCTATTTCCAGGATAACTGACTGCCCTGTTTCCAGGGTAACTGATCACCCTGGTCCGGATTACTGAAAAATCTGTTTCCAGGGTTACTGACCGTCCTGTTTCCGGGGTAACTGACTGCCCAGTTTCCAGGGTAACTGACTGCTCAGTTTCCAGGGTAACTGATCACCCTGTTTCTGGGGTAACTGACTGCCCAGTTTCCAGGGTAACTGATCACCCTGTTTCCGGGATAACTGACTGCCCAGTTTTCAGGGTAACTGATCACCCTGTTTCCGGGGTAACTGATCACCCTGTTTCTGGGGTAACTGACTGCCCTGTTTCCAGGTTAACTGACTGCCCTGTTTCGAGGGTAACTGACTGCCCTGTTTCCAGGGTAACTGACCGCCCTGTTTCCGGGGTAACTGATCTCCCTGTTTCCGGGGTAACTGACCGCCCTGTTTCCAGGATAACTGACCGTCATATTTCCGGGGTAACTGACCGCCCTGCTTCCAGGATTACTGACTGCCCTGTTTCCAGGATAACTGACTGCCCTGTTTCCAGGGTAACTGATCACCCTGTGTCCAGGGTAACTGACTGCCCTGTTTCCGGTGTAACAGATCTCCCTGTTTCCGGGGTAACTGACCGCCTTGTTTCCGGGATAACTGACCTCCCTATTTCCGGGGTAACAGATCTCCCTGTTTCCAGGATAACTGACTGCCCTGTTTCCAAGATAACTGACTGCCCTGTTTCCAGGTTAACTGACTGCCCTGTTTCCAGGATAACTGATCACCCTGTTTCTGGGGTATCTGATTGCCTTGTTTCCGGGGTAATTGACCACCCTGTTTGCAGTGTCACTGACCGCACTGTTTCCAGGATAACTGACTGCCCTGTTTCCAGGGTAACTGACTGCCCTGTTTCCGGGGTAATTGACCGCCTTGTTTCCAAGATAACTGACCTCCCTATTTCCGGGGTAACAGATCTCCCTGTTTCCGGGGTAACTGACCGCCTGGCATCCAAGATAACTGACCTCCCTATTTCCGGGGTAACAGATATCTCTGTTTCCAGGATAACTGACTGAGCTGTTTCCAAGATAACTGACTGCCCTGTTACCAGGTTAACTGACTGCCAAGTTTCGGGGTAACTGATCACCCTGTTTCCGGGATAAGTGACTGCCCTGTTTCCAGGGTAACTGACTGCCCTTTTTCCAGGTTAACTGACTGCCCAATTTCCAGGGTAACTGATCACCCAGTTTCCGGGATAACTGACTGCCCTGTTTCCGGCATAAATGACTGCCCTGTTTCCGGGGTAACTGACTGCCCTGTTTCCAGGGTAACTGACTGCCCTGTTTCCGGGGTAACTGATCTCCCTGTTTCCGGGGTAACTGACCGCCCTGTTTCCAGGATAACTGAGCGTCATATTTCCGGGGTAGCTGACCGCGCTGCTTCCAGGATTACTGACTGCCCTGTTTCCAGGATAACTGACTGCCCTGTTTCCAGGGTAACTGATCACCCTGTGTCCAGGGTAACTGACTGCCCTGTTTCCGGTGTAACAGATCTCCCTGTTTCCGGGGGAACTGACCGCCTTGTTTCCGGGATAACTGACCTCCCTATTTCCGGGGTAACAGATCTCCCTGTTTCCAGGATAACTGACTGCCCTGTTTCCAAGATAACTGACTGCCCTGTTTAACAGGTTAACTGACTGCCCTGTTTCCAGGATAACTGATCACCCTGTTTCTGGGGTATCTGATTGCCTTGTTTCCGGGGTAATTGACCACCCTGTTTGCAGTGTCACTGACCGCACTGTTTCCAGGATAACTGACTGCCCTGTTTCCAGGGTAACTGACTGCCCTGTTTCCGGGGTAACTGATCTCCCTGTTTCCGGGGTAACTGACCGCCCTGTTTCCAGGATAACTGACCGTCATATTTCCGGGGTAACTGACCGCCCTGCTTCCAGGATTACTGACTGCCCTGTTTCCAGGATAACTGACTGCCCTGTTTCCAGGGTAACTGATCACCCTGTGTCCAGGGTAACTGACTGCCCTGTTTCCGGTGTAACAGATCTCCCTGTTTCCGGGGTAACTGACCGCCTTGTTTCCGGGATAACTGACCTCCCTATTTCCGGGGTAACAGATCTCCCTGTTTCCAGGATAACTGACTGCCCTGTTTCCAAGATAACTGACTGCCCTGTTTCCAGGTTAACTGACTGCCCTGTTTCCAGGATAACTGATCACCCTGTTTCTGGGGTATCTGATTGCCTTGTTTCCGGGGTAATTGACCACCCTGTTTGCAGTGTCACTGACCGCACTGTTTCCAGGATAACTGACTGCCCTGTTTCCAGGGTAACTGACTGCCCTGTTTCCGGGGTAATTGACCGCCTTGTTTCCAAGATAACTGACCTCCCTATTTCCGGGGTAACAGATCTCCCTGTTTCCGGGGTAACTGACCGCCTGGCATCCAAGATAACTGACCTCCCTATTTCCGGGGTAACAGATATCCCTGTTTCCAGGATAACTGACTGCGCTGTTTCCAAGATAACTGACTGCCCTGTTACCAGGTTAACTGACTGCCAAGTTTCGGGGTAACTGATCACCCTGTTTCCGGGATAAGTGACTGCCCTGTTTCCAGGGTAACTGACTGCCCTTTTTCCAGGTTAACTGACTGCCCAATTTCCAGGGTAACTGATCACCCAGTTTCCGGGATAACTGACTGCCCTGTTTCCGGCATAAATGACTGCCCTGTTTCCGGGGTAACTGACTGCCCTGTTTCCAGGGTAACTGACTGCCCTGTTTCCGGGGTAACTGATCTCCCTGTTTCCGGGGTAACTGACCGCCCTGTTTCCAGGATAACTGAGCGTCATATTTCCGGGGTAGCTGACCGCGCTGCTTCCAGGATTACTGACTGCCCTGTTTCCAGGATAACTGACTGCCCTGTTTCCAGGGTAACTGATCACCCTGTGTCCAGGGTAACTGACTGCCCTGTTTCCGGTGTAACAGATCTCCCTGTTTCCGGGGGAACTGACCGCCTTGTTTCCGGGATAACTGACCTCCCTATTTCCGGGGTAACAGATCTCCCTGTTTCCAGGATAACTGACTGCCCTGTTTCCAAGATAACTGACTGCCCTGTTTAACAGGTTAACTGACTGCCCTGTTTCCAGGATAACTGATCACCCTGTTTCTGGGGTATCTGATTGCCTTGTTTCCGGGGTAATTGACCACCCTGTTTGCAGTGTCACTGACCGCACTGTTTCCAGGATAACTGACTGCCCTGTTTCCAGGGTAACTGACTGCCCTGTTTCCGGGGTAACTGACCGCCTTGTTTCTAAGATAACTGACCTCCCTATTTCCGGGGTAACAGATCTCCCTGTTTCCGGGGTAACTGACCGCCTGGCATGCAAGATAACTGACCTCCCTATTTCCGGGGTAACAGATCTCCCTGTTTCCAGGATAACTGACTGCGCTGTTTCCAAGATAACTGACTGCCCTGTTACCAGGTTAACTGACTGCCCTGTTTCGGGGTAACTGATCACCCTGTTTCCGGGATAAGTGACTGCCCTGTTTCCAGGGTAACTGACTGCCCTTTTTCCAGGTTAACTGACTGCCCAATTTCCAGGGTAACTGATCACCCAGTTTCCGGGATAACTGACTGCCCTGTTTCCGGCATAACTGACTGCCCTGTTTCCGGGGTAACTGACTGCCCTGTTTCCGGGGTAACTGAATGCCGTGTTTCCAGGGTAACTGATCACCCAGTTTCCGGGATAACTGACTGCCCTGTTTCCGGGATAACTGACTGCCCTGTTTACGGGGAAACTGACTGCCCTGTTTCCAGTGTAACTGACTGCCCAGTTTTCAGGGTAACTGATCACCCTTTTTCCGGGGTAACTGACTGCCCTGTTTCCAGGGTAACTGACTGCCCTGCTTCCGGGGTAACTGACTGCTCTGTTTCCAGTGCAACTGACTGCCCAGTTTCCAGGGTAACTGATCACCCTTTTTCCGGGATAACTGACTGCCCTGTTTCCGGCATAACTGACTGCCCTGTTTCCAGGGTAACTGACTGCCCTGTTTCCGGGGTAACCGACTGCCCTGTTTCCAGGGTAACTGATCACCCTGTTTCCGGGATTACTGAATGCCCTGTTTCCGGGATAACTGACTGCCCTGTTTCCAGGGTAATTGACTGCCCTGTTTCCGGGGTAACTGACTGCCCTGTTTCCGGGATAACTGACTGCCCTGTTTCCAGGATAACTGATCACCCTGTTTCCGGGGTAACTGACTGCCCTGTTTCCGGGGTAACTGACCGCCCTATTTCCAGGATAACTGATCACCCTGTTTCCGGGGTCACTGACCACCCTGTTTCCTGGATAACTGACTGCCCTGTTTCCAGGGTGACTGTCTGCCCTGTATCCGGGTTAACTGATCTCCCTGTTTCCGGGGTAACTGACCGCCCTGTCTCCAGGATAACTGACCTCCCTATTTCAGGGGTAACTGACCGCCCTGTTTCCAGGATAACTGACAGCCCTGTTTCCAGGTTAACTGACTGCCCTGTTTCCAGGTTAACTGACTGCCCTGTTTCCAGCGTAACTGACTGCCCTGTTTCCAGGGTAACTGACAGCCCTGTTTGCGGGGTAACTGAACGCCCTGTTTCCAGGATAACTGACCGTCATATTTCCGGGGTAACTGACCGCCCTGCTTCCAGGATTACTGACTGCCCTGTTTCCAGGATAACTGACTGCCCTGTTTCCAGGGTAACTAACTGCCTAGTTTCCAGGGTAACTGATCACCCTGTTTCCAGGGTAACTGACTGCCCAGTTTCCAGGGTAACTGATCACCCTGTTTCCGGGATAACTGACTGCCCTGTATCCGGAATTGCTCACTGCCCTGTTTCCAGGGTGACTGACTGCCCTGTTTCCAGGGTAACTGACTGCCCAGTTTCCGGGGTAACTGACTGCCCTGTTTCCAGGGTAACTGACTGCCCAGTTTCCGGGGAAACTGACTGCCCTGTCTCCAGGGTAACTGACTGCCCAGTTTCCAGGGTAACTGATCACCCTTTTTCCGGGATAACTGACTGCCCTGTTTCCGGGATAACTGAATGCCCTGTTTCCATTGTAACTGAATGCCCAGTTACCGGGGTACCTGACTGCCCTGTTTCCAGGGTAACTGACTGCCCTGTTTCCGGGGAAACTGACTGCCCTGTTTCCAGGATAACTGACTGCCCTGTTTCCAGGGTAACTAACTGCCTAGTTTCCAGGGTAACTGATCACCCTGTTTCCAGGGTAACTGACTGCCCAGTTTCCAGGGTAACTGATCACCCTGTTTCCGGGATAACTGACTGCCCTGTATCCGGGATTGCTCACTGCCCTGTTTCCAGGGTGACTGACTGCCCTGTTTCCAGGGTAACTGACTGCCCAGTTTCCGGGGTAACTGACTGCCCTGTTTCCAGGGTAACTGACAGCCCAGTTTCCGGGGAAACTGACTGCCCTGTCTCCAGGGTAACTGACTGCCCAGTTTCCAGGGTAACTGATCACCCTTTTTCCGGGATAACTGACTGCCCTGTTTCCGGGATAACTGAATGCCCTGTTTCCATTGTAACTGACTGCCCAGTTACCGGGGTACCTGACTGCCCTGTTTCCAGGGTAACTGACTGCCCTGTTTCCGGGGAAACTGACTGCCCTGTTTCCAGAGTAACTGACTGCTATGTTTCCTGGGTAACTGATTACCCTTTTTCTGGGATAACTGACTGCCCTGTTTATAGGATAACTGACAGCCCTGTTTACAGGGTAACTGATCACCCTGTTTCCGGGATAACTGACTGCCCTGTTTCCAGGGTAACTGATCACCCTGTTTCCCGGATAACTGACTGCCCTGTTTCCGGGGTATCTGTCTGCCCTGGTTCCACGGTAACTGATCACCCTGTTTCCAGGGTAACTGATCACCCTGTTTCCGGGGTTACTGACTGCCCTGTTTCCAGGGTAACTGATCACCCTGTTTCCGGGATAACTGACCCCCCTTTTTCCGTGGTAACTGACTGCCCAGTTTCCAGGGTAACTGATCTCGCTGTTTCTGGGGTAACTGACTAACCCGTTTCCAGGGTAACTGACCGCCCTGTTTCCTGGGTAAATCACCGCACTATTTGCAGGATAACTGACTGCTCTGTTTCCAGGGTAACTGACTGCCCAGTTTCCAGGGTAACTGACTGCCCAGTTTCCTGGGTAACTGATCACCGTGTTTCTGGGGTAACTGACTGCCCAATTTCCAGGGTAACTGATCACCCTGTTTCCAGGGTAACTGACTGCCCAGTTTCCAGGTTAACTGATCACCCTGTTTCCGGGATAACTGACTCCCCTGTTTCAAGGGTGAATGACTGCCCAGTTTCCAGGGTAACAGACTGCCCTGTTTCCGGGGTAACTGACTGCCCAGTTTCCAGGGTAAATGATCACCCTGCTTCCGGGATAACTGACTGCCCTGTTTCCGGGATAACAGACTGCCCTGTTTCCGGGATAACTGACTGCCCTGTTTCCAGGGTAACTGACTGCCCTGTTTCCGGGGTAACTGACTGCCCTGTTTCCAGGGTAACTGACCGCCCTGTTTCCAGGATAACTGATCACCCTGTTTCCGGGGTAATTGACTAATCTGTTTCCAGGGTTACTGACCACCCTGTTTCTGGGGTAACTGACCACCCTGTTTCCAGGGTAACTGACCACCCTGTTTCCAGGATAACTGACTGCCCTGTTTCTAGGGTAACTGACTGACCTGTTTCCGGGGTAACTGATCTCCCTGTTTCCGGGGTAACTGTTCGCCCTGTTTCCAGGATAACTGACCGCCCTATTTCCGGGGTAACTAATCTCCCTGTTTCCAGGATAACTGACTGCCCTGTTTCCAGGACAACTGATCTCCCTGTTTCCTGGATAACTGTCCACCCTGTTTCCAGTTTAACTCAGTGCCCTGTTTCCAGGGAAGTTGACTGCCCTATTTCCAGGGTAACTGACCGCCCTGTTTCCGGGGTAACTGATCTCCCTGTTTCCGGGGTAACTGACCGCCCTGTTTCCAGGACAACTGACCGCCCTATTTCCGGGGTAACTGAACGCCCTATTACCAGGATAACTGTCTTCCCTGTTTCCAGGAGAACTGACTGCCCTGTTTCGAGGGTAACTGACTGCCTGTTTCCAGGGTAACTGACTGAACACTTTCCAGGGTAACTGATCACCCTGTTTCCAGGATAACTGACTGCCCTGTTTCCAGGGTAACGGACCGCACTGTTTCCAGGGTAACTGACTGCCCAGTTTCCAGGATAACTGATCACCCTGTTAACCGGGATAACTGACTGCCCTGTTTCCGGGATAACTGACTGCCCTGTTTCCAGGTTAACTGACTACCCTGTTTCCAGGGGAACTGACTGCCCTGTTTCCGGGGCATCTGATCACCCTGTTTCCGGGGTAACTGACTAACCTGTTTCCAGGGTGACTGACTGCCCTGTTTCCAGGGTAACTGACTGCCCAGTTTCCGGGGTAACTGACTGCCCTGTTTCCAGGGTAACTGATCACCCTGTTTCCGGGATAACTGAATACCCTGTTTCCGGGATAAATGACTGCCCTGTTTCCAGGGTAACTGACTGCCCTGTTTCCGGGGTAACTGAATGCCCTGTTTCCGGGATAACTGACTGCCCTGTTTCCAGGATAACTGATCACCCTGTTTCCGGGGTAACTGACTGCCCTGTTTCCAGTGTAACTGACCGCCCTGTTTCCAGGATAACTGATCACCCTGTTTCTGGGGTCACTGACCACCCTGTTTCCAGGAAACTGACAGCCCTGTTTCCAGGGTGACTGACTGCCCTGTATCTGGGTTAACTGATCTCCCTGTTTCCGGGGTAACTGACCGCCCTGTTTCCAGGATAACTGACCTCCCTATTTCCGGGGTAACTGACCGCCCTGTTTCCAGGATAACTGACAGCCCTGTTTCCAGGATAACTGACTGCCCTGTTTCCAGGTTAACTGACTGCCCTGTTTCCGGGGTAACTGACTGCCCTGTTTCCAGGGTAACTGACTGCCCTTTTTCTGGGATAACTGACTGCGCTGTTTCCAGGATAACTGATCACCCTGTTTCCGGGGTAACTGACTGCCCTGTTTCCGGGGTAAAAGACCGCCCTGTTTCCAGGATAACTGATCACCCTGTTTCCGGGGTCACTGACCACCCTGTTTCCAGGATAACTGACTGCCCTGTTTCCAGGGTGACTGACTGCCCTGTATCCGGGTTAACTGATCTCCCTGTTTCCGGGGTAACTGACCGCCCTGTTTCCAGGATAACTGACAGCGCTATTTCCAGGATAACTGACTGCCCTGCTTCCAGGTTAACTGACTGCCCTGTTTCCAGGTTAACTGACTGCCCTGTTTCCAGGGTAACTGACCGCCCTGTTTCCGGGGTAACTGCTCTCCCTGTTTCCGGGGTAACTGACCGGCCTGTTTCCAGGATAACTGACCGCCCTCTTTCCGGGGTAACTGACCGACCTGTTTCCAGCATTACTGACCGCCCTGTTTCAAGGATAACTGTCTGCCCTGTTTCCAGGGTAACTGACTGCCCAGTTTCCAGTGTAACTGATCACCCTGTTTCCAGGGTAACTGTCTGCCCAGTTTCCAGGGTAACTGATCACCCTTTTTCCAGGGTAACTGACTGACCAGTTTCCAGGGTAACTGTTCACCTTGTTTCCGGGATAACTGACTGCCCTGTTTCCGGGATTGCTTACTGCCCTGTTTCCAGGGTGACTGACTGCTCTGTCTCCAGGGTAACTGACTGCCCTGTTTCTGGGGTAACTGACTGCCCTGTTTCCAGGGTAACTGACTGCCCAGTATCTGGGCAATCTGACTGCCCTGTTTGCAGGGTAACTGACTGCCCAGTTTCCAGGGTAACTGATCACCCTTTTTCCGGGATAACTGACTGCCCGGTTTCCAGGGTAACTGACTGCCCAGTTACCGGGGTAACTGACTGCCCTGTTTCCAGGGTAACTGACTGCCCTGTTTCCGGGGAAACTGACTGCCCTGTTTCCAGGGTAACTGACTGCCAAGTTTCCTGGGTAACTGATCACCCTTTTTCCAGGATAACTGACTGCAATGTTTCCAGTTTAACTAACCGCCCTGTTTCCAGGTAAAACTGACTGCCCTGTTTCCAGGATAACTGACGGCCCTGTTTCCAGGGTACCTGATCACCCTGTTTCCGGGATAACTGACTGCCCTGTTTCCAGGGTAACTGATCACCCTGTTTCCCGGATAACTGACTGCCCTGTTTCCGGGGTATCTGTCTGCCCTGGTTCCACGGTAACTGATCACCCTGTTTCCAGGGTAACTGATCACCCTGTTTCCGGGGTTACTGACTGCCCTGTTTCCAGGGTAACTGATCACCCTGTTTCCGGGATAACTGACCCCCCTTTTTCCGTGGTAACTGACTGCCCAGTTTCCAGGGTAACTGATCTCGCTGTTTCTGGGGTAACTGACTAACCCGTTTCCAGGGTAACTGACCGCCCTGTTTCCTGGGTAAATCACCGCACTATTTGCAGGATAACTGACTGCTCTGTTTCCAGGGTAACTGATCACCCTGGTCCGGATTACTGAAAAATCTGTTTCCAGGATTACTGACCGCCCTGTTTCCAGGGTAACTGACTGCCCAGTTTCCAGGGTAACTGACTGCCCAGTTTCCTGGGTAACTGATCACCCTGTTTCTGGGGTAACTGACTGCCCAGTTTCCAGGGTAACTGATCACCCTGTTTCCAGGGTAACTGACTGCCCAGTTTCCAGGTTAACTGATCACCCTGTTTCCGGGATAACTGACTCCCCTGTTTCAAGGGTGAATGACTGCCCAGTTTCCAGGGTAACAGACTGCCCTGTTTCCGGGGTAACTGACTGCCCAGTTTCCAGGGTAAATGATCACCCTGCTTCCGGGATAACTGACTGCCCTGTTTCCGGGATAACAGACTGCCCTGTTTCCGGGATAACTGACTGCCCTGTTTCCAGGGTAACTGACTGCCCTGTTTCCGGGGTAACTGACTGCCCTGTTTCCAGGGTAACTGACCGCCCTGTTTCCAGGATAACTGATCACCCTGTTTCCGGGGTAATTGACTAATCTGTTTCCAGGGTTACTGACCACCCTGTTTCTGGGGTAACTGACCACCCTGTTTCCAGGGTAACTGACCACCCTGTTTCCAGGATAACTGACTGCCCTGTTTCTAGGGTAACTGACTGACCTGTTTCCGGGGTAACTGATCTCCCTGTTTCCGGGGTAACTGATCGCCCTGTTTCCAGGATAACTGACCGCCCTATTTCCGGGGTAACTAATCTCCCTGTTTCCAGGATAACTGACTGCCCTGTTTCCAGGACAACTGATCTCCCTGTTTCCTGGATAACTGTCCACCCTGTTTCCAGTTTAACTCAGTGCCCTGTTTCCAGGGAAGTTGACTGCCCTATTTCCAGGGTAACTGACCGCCCTGTTTCCGGGGTAACTGATCTCCCTGTTTCCGGGGTAACTGACCGCCCTGTTTCCAGGACAACTGACCGCCCTATTTCCGGGGTAACTGAACGCCCTATTACCAGGATAACTGTCTTCCCTGTTTCCAGGAGAACTGACTGCCCAGTTTCGAGGGTAACTGACTGCCTGTTTCCAGGGTAACTGACTGAACACTTTCCAGGGTAACTGATCACCCTGTTTCCAGGATAACTGACTGCCCTGTTTCCAGGGTAACGGACCGCACTGTTTCCAGGGTAACTGACTGCCCAGTTTCCAGGATAACTGATCACCCTGTTAACCGGGATAACTGACTGCCCTGTTTCCGGGATAACTGACTGCCCTGTTTCCAGGTTAACTGACTACCCTGTTTCCAGGGGAACTGACTGCCCTGTTTCCGGGGCATCTGATCACCCTGTTTCCGGGGTAACTGACTAACCTGTTTCCAGGGTGACTGACTGCCCTGTTTCCAGGGTAACTGACTGCCCAGTTTCCGGGGTAACTGACTGCCCTGTTTCCAGGGTAACTGATCACCCTGTTTCCGGGATAACTGAATACCCTGTTTCCGGGATAAATGACTGCCCTGTTTCCAGGGTAACTGACTGCCCTGTTTCCGGGGTAACTGAATGCCCTGTTTCCGGGATAACTGACTGCCCTGTTTCCAGGATAACTGATCACCCTGTTTCCGGGGTAACTGACTGCCCTGTTTCCAGTGTAACTGACCGCCCTGTTTCCAGGATAACTGATCACCCTGTTTCTGGGGTCACTGACCACCCTGTTTCCAGGAAACTGACAGCCCTGTTTCCAGGGTGACTGACTGCCCTGTATCTGGGTTAACTGATCTCCCTGTTTCCGGGGTAACTGACCGCCCTGTTTCCAGGATAACTGACCTCCCTATTTCCGGGGTAACTGACCGCCCTGTTTCCAGGATAACTGACAGCCCTGTTTCCAGGATAACTGACTGCCCTGTTTCCAGGTTAACTGACTGCCCTGTTTCCGGGGTAACTGACTGCCCTGTTTCCAGGGTAACTGACTGCCCTTTTTCTGGGATAACTGACTGCGCTGTTTCCAGGATAACTGATCACCCTGTTTCCGGGGTAACTGACTGCCCTGTTTCCGGGGTAAAAGACCGCCCTGTTTCCAGGATAACTGATCACCCTGTTTCCGGGGTCACTGACCACCCTGTTTCCAGGATAACTGACTGCCCTGTTTCCAGGGTGACTGACTGCCCTGTATCCGGGTTAACTGATCTCCCTGTTTCCGGGGTAACTGACCGCCCTGTTTCCAGGATAACTGACAGCGCTATTTCCAGGATAACTGACTGCCCTGCTTCCAGGTTAACTGACTGCCCTGTTTCCAGGTTAACTGACTGCCCTGTTTCCAGGGTAACTGACCGCCCTGTTTCCGGGGTAACTGCTCTCCCTGTTTCCGGGGTAACTGACCGGCCTGTTTCCAGGATAACTGACCGCCCTCTTTCCGGGGTAACTGACCGACCTGTTTCCAGCATTACTGACCGCCCTGTTTCAAGGATAACTGTCTGCCCTGTTTCCAGGGTAACTGACTGCCCAGTTTCCAGTGTAACTGATCACCCTGTTTCCAGGGTAACTGTCTGCCCAGTTTCCAGGGTAACTGATCACCCTTTTTCCAGGGTAACTGACTGACCAGTTTCCAGGGTAACTGTTCACCTTGTTTCCGGGATAACTGACTGCCCTGTTTCCGGGATTGCTTACTGCCCTGTTTCCAGGGTGACTGACTGCTCTGTCTCCAGGGTAACTGACTGCCCTGTTTCTGGGGTAACTGACTGCCCTGTTTCCAGGGTAACTGACTGCCCAGTATCTGGGCAATCTGACTGCCCTGTTTGCAGGGTAACTGACTGCCCAGTTTCCAGGGTAACTGATCACCCTTTTTCCGGGATAACTGACTGCCCGGTTTCCAGGGTAACTGACTGCCCAGTTACCGGGGTAACTGACTGCCCTGTTTCCAGGGTAACTGACTGCCCTGTTTCCGGGGAAACTGACTGCCCTGTTTCCAGGGTAACTGACTGCCAAGTTTCCTGGGTAACTGATCACCCTTTTTCCAGGATAACTGACTGCAATGTTTCCAGTTTAACTAACCGCCCTGTTTCCAGGTAAAACTGACTGCCCTGTTTCCAGGATAACTGACGGCCCTGTTTCCAGGGTACCTGATCACCCTGTTTCCGGGATAACTGACTGCACTGTTTCCAGGGTAACTGATCACCCTGTTTCCAGGATAACTGACTGCCCTGTTTCTGGGGTAACTGTCTGCCCTGTTTCCACGGTAACTGATCACCCTGTTTCCAGGATAACCGTTCACCCTGTTAACCGGGATAACTGACTGCCCTGTTTCCGGGATAACTGACTGCCCTGTTTCCAGGGGAACTGACTGCCCTGTTTCCGGGGTATCTGATCACCCTGTTTCCGAGGTAACTGTCTAACCTGTTTCCAGGGTGACTGACTGCCCTGTTTCCAGGGTAACTGACTGCCCAGTTTCCGGGGTAACTGAGTGCCCTGTTTCCAGGGAAACTGATCATCCTGTTTCCGGGATAACTGAATGCCCTGTTTCCGGGATAACTGACTGCCCTGTTTCCAGGGTAACTGACTGCCCTGTTTCTGGGTTAACTGACTGCCCTGTTTCCGGGATAACTGACTGCCCTGTTTCCGGGGTAACTGACCGCCCTGTTTCCAGGATAACTGACTGCCCTGTTTCCAGGTTAACTGACTGCCCTGTTTCCGGTGTAACAGACTGCCCTGTTTCCAGGGTAACTGATCACCCTGTTTCCGGGATAACTGAATGCCCTGTTTCCGGGATAACTGACTGCCCTGTTTCCAGGGGAACTGACTGCCCTGTTTCCGGGGTAACTGACTGCCCTGTTTCCGGGATAACTGACTGCCCTGTTTCCAGGATACTGATCACCCTGTTTCCGGGGTAACTGACTGCCCTGTTTCCGGGGTAACTGACCGCCCTGTTTCCAGGATAACTGATCACACTGTTTCCGGGGTCACTGACCACCCTGTTTCCAGGATAACTGACTGCCCTGTTTCCAGGGTGACTGACTGCCCTGTATCAGGGTTAACTGATCTCCCTGTTTCCGGGGTAACTCACCGCCCTGTTTCCCGGATAACTGACCTCCCTATTTCCGGGGTAACTGACCGCCCTGTTTCCAGGATAACTGACAGCCCTATTTCCAGGATAACTGACTGCCCTGTTTCCAGGTTAACTGACTGCCCTGTTTCCAGGTTAACTGACGGCCCTGTTTCCAGGGTAACTGACCGCCCTGTTTCCGGGGTAACTGATCTCCCTGTTTCCGGGGTAACTGACCGCCCTTTTTCCAGGATAACTGACCGCCCTATTTCCGGGGTAACTGACCGACCTGTTTCCAGGATAACTGACTGCCCTGTTTCCTGGGTAACTGACTGCCCAGTTTCCAGGGTAACTGATCACACTGTTTCCAGGGTAACTGACTGCCCAGTTTCCAGGGTAACTGATCACCCTTTTTCCAGGGTAACTGACTGCCCTGTTTCCAGGGTAACTGACTGCTCAGTTTCCAGGGTAACTGTTCACCCTGTTTCCGGGATAACTGACTGCCCTGTTTCCGGGATTGCTGACTGCACTGTTTCCAGGGTGACTGACTGCCCTGTTTCCAAGGTAACTGACTGCCCTGTTTCCGGGGTAACGGACTGCCCTGTTTCCAGGGTAACTGACTGCCCAGTTTCTGGGGAAACTGACTGCCCTGTTTCCAGGGTAAATGACTGCCCAGTTTCCAGGTAACTGATCACCCTTTTTACGGGATAACTGACTGCCCTGTTTCCGGGATAACTGAATGCCCTGTTTCCAGGGTAACTGACTGCCCAGTTACCGGGGTAACTGACTGCCCTGTTTCCAGGGTAACTGACTGCCCTGTTTCCAGGGTAACTGACTGCCAATTTCCCTGGGTAACTGATAACCCTTTTTCCGGGATAACTGACTGCCCTGTTTCCAGGTTAACTAACCGCCCTGTTTCCAGGTAATACTGACTGCCCTGTTTCCAGGATAACTGACTGCTCTGTTTCCAGGGTAACTGATCACACTGTTTCCAAGATAACTGACTGCCCTGTTTCCGGGGTAACTGTCTGCCCTGTTTCCAGGGTAACTGATCACACTGTTTCCAAGATAACTGACTGCCCTGTTTCCGGGGTAACTGTCTGCCCAGTTTCCACGGTAACTGATCACCCTGTTTCCGGGATAACTGACCGCCCTGTTTCCGTGGTAACTGACTGCCCAGTTTCCAGGGTAACTGATCTCGCTGTTTCTGGGGTAACTGACTAACCTGTTTCCAGGGTAACTGACCGCCCTGTTTCCGGGGTAACTGACAGCCCAGTTTCCAGGGTAACTGACTGCCCAGTTTCCAGGGTAACTGATCACCCTGTTTCTGGGGTAACTGACTGCCCTGTTTCCAGGGTAACTGACTGCCAAGTTTCCTGGGTAACTGATCACCCTTTTTCCAGGGTAACTGACTGCCCTGTTTCCAGGGTTACTGACCGCCCTGTTTGTGGGGTAACTGACCACCCTGTTTCCAGGGTAATTGACCACCCTGTTTCCAGGAGAACTGACTGACCTGTTTACGGGGTAACTGATCTCCCTGTTTCCGGGGTAACTGACCGCCCTGTTTCCAGGTTAACTCAGTGCCCTGTTTCCAGGAAAACTGACCGCCCTGTTTCCAGGATAACTGTCTGCCCTGTTTCCAGTATAACTGACTGCCCTGTTTCGGGGGTAACTGACTGTCTGTTTCCAGGGTAACTGACTGAACACTTTCCAGGGTAACTGATCACCCTGTTTCCAGGATAACTGACTGCCCTGTTTCCAGGGTAACGGACCGCACTATTTCCAGGGTAACTGACTGCCCAGTTTCCAGGATAACTGATCACCCTGTTAACCACGATAACTGACTGCCGTGTTTCCGGGATAACTGACTGCCCTGTTTCCAGGGTAACTGACTACCCTGTTTCCAGGAACTGACTGCCCTTTTTCTGGGGTATCTGATCACCCTGTTTCCGGGGTAACTGACTAACCTGTTTCCAGGGTGACTGACTGCCCTGTTTCCAGGGTAACTGACGGCCCAGTTTCCGGGGTAACTGACTGCCCTGTTTCCAGGGTAACTGATAGCCCAGTTTCCAGGGTAACTGATCACCCTTTTTCCGGGATAACTGACTGCCCTGTTTCCGGCATAACTGACTGCCCTATTTCCAGGGTAACTGACTATCCTGTTTCCGGGATAACTGACTGCCCTGTTTCCAGGGTAACTGACTGCCCTGTTTCCGGGGTAACTGACTGCCCTGTTTCCTGTGTAACTGACTGCCCTGTTTCCAGGATAACTGATCACTCTGTTTCCAGGGTAACTGACTGCCTTGTTTCCAGGGTAACTGACTGCCCTTTTTCTGGGATAACTGACTGCGCTGTTTCCAGGATAACTGATCACCCTGTTTCCGGGGTAACTGACTGCCCTGTTTCCGGGTAAAAGACCGCCCTGTTTCCAGGATAACTGATCACCCTGTTTCCGGGGTCACTGACCACCCTGTTTCCAGGATAACTGACTGCCCTGTTTCCAGGGTGACTGACTGCCCTGTATCCGGGTTAACTGATCTCCCTGTTTCCGGGGTAACTGACCGCCCTGTTTCCAGGATAACTGACAGCGCTATTTCCAGGATAACTGACTGCCCTGCTTCCAGGTTAACTGACTGCCCTGTTTCCAGGTTAACTGACTGCCCTGTTTCCAGGGTAACTGACCGCCCTGTTTCCGGGGTAACTGCTCTCCCTGTTTCCGGGGTAACTGACCGGCCTGTTTCCAGGATAACTGACCGCCCTCTTTCCGGGGTAACTGACCGACCTGTTTCCAGCATTACTGACCGCCCTGTTTCAAGGATAACTGTCTGCCCTGTTTCCAGGGTAACTGACTGCCCAGTTTCCAGTGTAACTGATCACCCTGTTTCCAGGGTAACTGTCTGCCCAGTTTCCAGGGTAACTGATCACCCTTTTTCCAGGGTAACTGACTGACCAGTTTCCAGGGTAACTGTTCACCTTGTTTCCGGGATAACTGACT
Organism: Heterodontus francisci; assembly: GCF_036365525.1. NCBI lineage: Eukaryota > Metazoa > Chordata > Chondrichthyes > Heterodontiformes > Heterodontidae > Heterodontus > Heterodontus francisci. The sequence continues at coordinate 2,456,972 of NW_027140908.1, read as the reverse complement.
GCCCTGTTTCCGGGATTGCTTACTGCCCTGTTTCCAGGGTGACTGACTGCTCTGTCTCCAGGGTAACTGACTGCCCTGTTTCTGGGGTAACTGACTGCCCTGTTTCCAGGGTAACTGACTGCCCAGTATCTGGGCAATCTGACTGCCCTGTTTGCAGGGTAACTGACTGCCCAGTTTCCAGGGTAACTGATCACCCTTTTTCCGGGATAACTGACTGCCCGGTTTCCAGGGTAACTGACTGCCCAGTTACCGGGGTAACTGACTGCCCTGTTTCCAGGGTAACTGACTGCCCTGTTTCCGGGGAAACTGACTGCCCTGTTTCCAGGGTAACTGACTGCCAAGTTTCCTGGGTAACTGATCACCCTTTTTCCAGGATAACTGACTGCAATGTTTCCAGTTTAACTAACCGCCCTGTTTCCAGGTAAAACTGACTGCCCTGTTTCCAGGATAACTGACGGCCCTGTTTCCAGGGTACCTGATCACCCTGTTTCCGGGATAACTGACTGCACTGTTTCCAGGGTAACTGATCACCCTGTTTCCAGGATAACTGACTGCCCTGTTTCTGGGGTAACTGTCTGCCCTGTTTCCACGGTAACTGATCACCCTGTTTCCAGGATAACCGTTCACCCTGTTAACCGGGATAACTGACTGCCCTGTTTCCGGGATAACTGACTGCCCTGTTTCCAGGGGAACTGACTGCCCTGTTTCCGGGGTATCTGATCACCCTGTTTCCGAGGTAACTGTCTAACCTGTTTCCAGGGTGACTGACTGCCCTGTTTCCAGGGTAACTGACTGCCCAGTTTCCGGGGTAACTGAGTGCCCTGTTTCCAGGGAAACTGATCATCCTGTTTCCGGGATAACTGAATGCCCTGTTTCCGGGATAACTGACTGCCCTGTTTCCAGGGTAACTGACTGCCCTGTTTCTGGGTTAACTGACTGCCCTGTTTCCGGGATAACTGACTGCCCTGTTTCCGGGGTAACTGACCGCCCTGTTTCCAGGATAACTGATCACCCTGTTTCCGGGGTCACTGACCACCCTGTTTCCAGGATAACTGACTGCCCTGTTTCCAGGGTGACTGACTGCCCTGTATCTGGGTTAACTGATCTCCCTGTTTCCGGGGTAACTGACCGCCCTGTTTCCAGGATAACTGACCTGCCTATTTCCGGGGTAACTGACCGCCCTGTTTCCAGTATAACTGACAGCCCTGTTTCCAGGATAACTGACTGCCCTGTTTCCAGGTTAACTGACTGCCCTGTTTCCGGTGTAACAGACTGCCCTGTTTCCAGGGTAACTGATCACCCTGTTTCCGGGATAACTGAATGCCCTGTTTCCGGGATAACTGACTGCCCTGTTTCCAGGGGAACTGACTGCCCTGTTTCCGGGGTAACTGACTGCCCTGTTTCCGGGATAACTGACTGCCCTGTTTCCAGGATACTGATCACCCTGTTTCCGGGGTAACTGACTGCCCTGTTTCCGGGGTAACTGACCGCCCTGTTTCCAGGATAACTGATCACACTGTTTCCGGGGTCACTGACCACCCTGTTTCCAGGATAACTGACTGCCCTGTTTCCAGGGTGACTGACTGCCCTGTATCAGGGTTAACTGATCTCCCTGTTTCCGGGGTAACTCACCGCCCTGTTTCCCGGATAACTGACCTCCCTATTTCCGGGGTAACTGACCGCCCTGTTTCCAGGATAACTGACAGCCCTATTTCCAGGATAACTGACTGCCCTGTTTCCAGGTTAACTGACTGCCCTGTTTCCAGGTTAACTGACGGCCCTGTTTCCAGGGTAACTGACCGCCCTGTTTCCGGGGTAACTGATCTCCCTGTTTCCGGGGTAACTGACCGCCCTTTTTCCAGGATAACTGACCGCCCTATTTCCGGGGTAACTGACCGACCTGTTTCCAGGATAACTGACTGCCCTGTTTCCTGGGTAACTGACTGCCCAGTTTCCAGGGTAACTGATCACACTGTTTCCAGGGTAACTGACTGCCCAGTTTCCAGGGTAACTGATCACCCTTTTTCCAGGGTAACTGACTGCCCTGTTTCCAGGGTAACTGACTGCTCAGTTTCCAGGGTAACTGTTCACCCTGTTTCCGGGATAACTGACTGCCCTGTTTCCAAGGTAACTGACTGCCCTGTTTCCGGGGTAACGGACTGCCCTGTTTCCAGGGTAACTGACTGCCCAGTTTCTGGGGAAACTGACTGCCCTGTTTCCAGGGTAAATGACTGCCCAGTTTCCAGGTAACTGATCACCCTTTTTACGGGATAACTGACTGCCCTGTTTCCGGGATAACTGAATGCCCTGTTTCCAGGGTAACTGACTGCCCAGTTACCGGGGTAACTGACTGCCCTGTTTCCAGGGTAACTGACTGCCCTGTTTCCAGGGTAACTGACTGCCAATTTCCCTGGGTAACTGATAACCCTTTTTCCGGGATAACTGACTGCCCTGTTTCCAGGTTAACTAACCGCCCTGTTTCCAGGTAATACTGACTGCCCTGTTTCCAGGATAACTGACTGCTCTGTTTCCAGGGTAACTGATCACACTGTTTCCAAGATAACTGACTGCCCTGTTTCCGGGGTAACTGTCTGCCCTGTTTCCAGGGTAACTGATCACACTGTTTCCAAGATAACTGACTGCCCTGTTTCCGGGGTAACTGTCTGCCCAGTTTCCACGGTAACTGATCACCCTGTTTCCGGGATAACTGACCGCCCTGTTTCCGTGGTAACTGACTGCCCAGTTTCCAGGGTAACTGATCTCGCTGTTTCTGGGGTAACTGACTAACCTGTTTCCAGGGTAACTGACCGCCCTGTTTCCGGGGTAACTGACAGCCCAGTTTCCAGGGTAACTGACTGCCCAGTTTCCAGGGTAACTGATCACCCTGTTTCTGGGGTAACTGACTGCCCTGTTTCCAGGGTAACTGACTGCCAAGTTTCCTGGGTAACTGATCACCCTTTTTCCAGGGTAACTGACTGCCCTGTTTCCAGGGTTACTGACCGCCCTGTTTGTGGGGTAACTGACCACCCTGTTTCCAGGGTAATTGACCACCCTGTTTCCAGGAGAACTGACTGACCTGTTTACGGGGTAACTGATCTCCCTGTTTCCGGGGTAACTGACCGCCCTGTTTCCAGGTTAACTCAGTGCCCTGTTTCCAGGAAAACTGACCGCCCTGTTTCCAGGATAACTGTCTGCCCTGTTTCCAGTATAACTGACTGCCCTGTTTCGGGGGTAACTGACTGTCTGTTTCCAGGGTAACTGACTGAACACTTTCCAGGGTAACTGATCACCCTGTTTCCAGGATAACTGACTGCCCTGTTTCCAGGGTAACGGACCGCACTATTTCCAGGGTAACTGACTGCCCAGTTTCCAGGATAACTGATCACCCTGTTAACCACGATAACTGACTGCCGTGTTTCCGGGATAACTGACTGCCCTGTTTCCAGGGTAACTGACTACCCTGTTTCCAGGAACTGACTGCCCTTTTTCTGGGGTATCTGATCACCCTGTTTCCGGGGTAACTGACTAACCTGTTTCCAGGGTGACTGACTGCCCTGTTTCCAGGGTAACTGACTGCCCTGTTTCCAGGGTAACTGACTGCCCTGTTTCCGGGGTAACTGACTGCCCTGTTTCCTGTGTAACTGACTGCCCTGTTTCCAGGATAACTGATCACTCTGTTTCCAGGGTAACTGACTGCCCTGTTTCCGGGGTAACTGACTGCCCTGTTTCCAGGGTAACTGATCACCCTGTGTCCAGGGTAACTGACTGCCCTGTTTCCGGTGTAACAGATCTCCCTGTTTCCGGGTAACTGACCGCCTTGTTTCCAAGATAACTGACCTCCCTATTTCCGGGGTAACAGATCTCCCTGTTTTCAGGATAACTGACTGCCCTGTTTCCAAGACAACTGACTGCCCTGTTTCCAGCATAACTGACTGCCCTGTTTCGAGGGTAACTGACTGCCTGTTTCCAGGGTAACTGACAGCCTTGTTTCCGCGGTAACTGACCACCCTGTTTGCAGGGTCACTGACCACACTGTTTCCAGGATAACAGACTGCCCGGTTTCCAGGGTAACTGACTGCCCTGTTTCCGGAGTAACTGACCGACTTGTTTCCAAGATAACTGACCTCCCTATTTCCGGGGTAACAGATCTCCCTGTTTCCGGGGTAACTGACCGCCTTGTTTCCAAGATAAATGACCTCCCTATTTCCAGGGTAACAGATCTCCCTGTTTCCAGGATAACTGACTGCGCTGTTTCCAAGATAACTGACTGCCCTGTTTCCAGGTTAACTGACTGCCCTGTTTCGGGGTAACTGAACACCCTGTTTCCGGGATAACTGACTGCCCTGTTTCCAGGGTAACTGACTGCCCTCTTTCCACGGTAACTGATCACACTGTTTCCGGGATAACTGATTGCCCGGTTACCAGGTAAAATGACTGACCTGCTTCCAGGGGAACTGACTGCCCTGTTTCCGGGGTAACTGATCACCCTGTTTACGGGATAACTGACTGCCCTGTTTCCAGGGTAACTGACTGCCCTGTTCCCAGGGTAACTGACCGCCCTGTTTCCGGGGTAACTGACTGCCCAGTTTACAGGATAACTGATTGCCCTGTTTCCGGGGTACCTGATCTCCCTGTTTCCGGGGTAACTGACCGCCCTGTTTCCAGGATAACTGACCGCCCAATATCCGGGGTAACTGACCACCCTGTTTCCAGGATAACTGTCTGCCCTGTTTCCAGGATAACTGACTGCCCTGTTTCCAGGGTAACTGACCACCCTGTTTCCGGTGTAACTGACTAACCTGTTTCAAGGGCGACTGACCGCCCTGTTTCCAGGGTAACTGACTGCCCAGTTTCATGGGTAAAAGACTGCTCTGTTTCCAGGGTAACTGACTGCCCTGTGTCCGGGTTAACTGACTGCCCTGTTTCCAGGGTAACTGACTGCCCAGTTTCCAGGGTAACTGATCACCCTTTTTCCGGGATAACTGACTGCCCTGTTTCTGGGGAAACTGACTGCCCTGTTTCCAGGGTAACTGACTGCCCAGTTTCCAGGTAACTGATCACCCTTTTTCCGGGATAACTGACTGCCCTGTTTCCGGGATAACTGAATGCCCTGTTTCCAGGGTAACTGACTGCCCAGTTGCCGGGGTAACTGACTGCCCTGTTTCCAGGTTAACTGACTGCCCTGTTTCCGGGGAAACTGACTGCCCTGTTTCCAGGGTAACTGACTGCCAAGTTTCCTGGGTAACTGTTCACCCTTTTTCCGGGATAACTGACTGCCCTGTTTCCAGGTTAACTAACCGCCCTGTTTCCAGGTAAAACTGACTGCCCTGTTTCCAGGATAACTGACTGCCCTGTTTCCAGGGTAACTGATCACCCTGTTTCCGGGATAACTGACTGCCCTGTTTCCAGGGTAACTGATCACCCTGTTTCCAGGATAACTGACTGCCCTGTTTCCACGGTAACTGATCACCCTGTTTCCAGGGTAACTGATCACCCTGTTTCCGGGGTTATTGACTGCCCTGTTTCCAGGGTAACTGATCACCCTGTTTCCGAGATAACTGACCGCCCTGTTTCCATGGTAACTGACTGCCCAGTTTCCAGGGTAACTGATCTCGCTGTTTCTGGGGTAACTGACTAACCTGTTTCCGGGGTAACTCACCGCCCTGTTTCCAGGATAACTGACTGCCCTGTTTCCAGGGTAACTGATCACCCTGGTCCGGATTACTGAGTAATCTGTTTCCAGGGTTACTGACCGCCCTGTTTCCGGGGTAACTGACTGCCCAGTTTCCAGGGTAACTGACTGCCCATTTTCCAGGGTAACTGATCACCCTGTTTCTGGGGTAACTGACTGCCCTGTTTCCAGGGTAACTGACTGCCAAGTTTCCTGGGTAACTGATCACCCTTTTTCCGGGATAACTGACTGCCCTGTTTCCAGGTTAACGAACAGCCCTTTTTCCAGGTAAAACTGACTGCCCTGTTTCCAGGATAACTGACTGCCCTGTTTCCAGGTTAACTGATCACCCTGTTTCCGGGATAACTGACTGCCCAGTTTCCAGGGTAACTGATCACCCTGTTTCCAGGATAACTGACTTCCCTGTTTCCGGGGTAACTGTCTGCCCTGTTTCCAGGTTGACTGATCACCCTGGTCCGGATTACTGAGTAATCTGTTTCCAGGGTGACTGACCGCCCTGTTTCCGGGGTAACTGACTGCCCAGTTTCCAGGGTAACTGACTGCCCTGTTTCCAGGGTAACTGATCAACCTGTTTCCGGGGTAACTGACTGCCCAGTTTCCTGGGTAACTGATCACCCAATTTCCGGGATAACTGACTCCCCAGTTTCCAGGGTAACTGACTGCCCAGTTTCCAGGGTAACAGACTGCTCTGTTTCCGGGGTAACTGACTGCCCAGTTTCCAGGGTAACTGATCACCCTGTTTCCGGGATAACTGACAGCCCTGTTTCCGGGATAACTGACTGCCCTGTTTCCAGGGTAACTGACTGCCCTGTTTCCGGGGTAACTGACTGCCCTGTTTCCAGGGTAACTGACTGCCCTGTTTCCAGGATAACTGGTCACCCTGTTTCCAGGGTAACTGACTAATCTGTTTCCAGGGTTACTGACCGCCCTGTTTGTGGGGTAACTGACCACCCTGTTTCCAGGGTAACTGACCACCCTGTTTCCAGGATAGCTGACTGCCCTGTTTCCAGGGTAACTGACTGACCTGTTTCCGGGGTAACAGATCTCCCTGTTTTCAGGATAACTGACTGCCCTGTTTCCAAGACAACTGACTGCCCTGTTTCCAGCATAACTGACTGCCCTGTTTCGAGGGTAACTGACTGCCTGTTTCCAGGGTAACTGACAGCCTTGTTTCCGGGGTAACTGACCACCCTGTTTGCAGGGTCACTGACCACACTGTTTCCAGGATAACAGACTGCCCGGTTTCCAGGGTAACTGACTGCCCTGTTTCCGGGGTAACTGACCGACTTGTTTCCAAGATAACTGACCTCCCTATTTCCGGGGTAACAGATCTCCCTGTTTCCGGGGTAACTGACCGCCTTGTTTCCAAGATAAATGACCTCCCTATTTCCAGGGTAACAGATCTCCCTGTTTCCAGGATAACTGACTGCGCTGTTTCCAAGATAACTGACTGCCCTGTTTCCAGGTTAACTGACTGCCCTGTTTCGGGGTAACTGAACACCCTGTTTCCGGGATAACTGACTGCCCTGTTTCCAGGGTAACTGACTGCCCTCTTTCCACGGTAACTGATCACACTGTTTCCGGGATAACTGACTGCCCTGTTACCAGGTAAAATGACTGACCTGCTTCCAGGGGAACTGACTGCCCTGTTTCCGGGGTAACTGATCACCCTGTTTCCGGGATAACTGACTGCCCTGTTTCCAGGGTAACTGACTGCCCTGTTCCCAGGGTAACTGACCGCCCTGTTTCCGGGGTAACTGAATGCCCAGTTTACAGGATAACTGATTGCCCTGTTTCCGGGGTACCTGATCTCCCTGTTTCCGGGGTAACTGACCGCCCTGTTTCCAGGATAACTGACCGCCCAATATCCGGGGTAACTGACCACCCTGTTTCCAGGATAACTGTCTGCCCTGTTTCCAGGATATCTGACTGCACTGTTTCCAGGGTAACTGACCACCCTGTTTCCAGGATAACTGTCTGCCCTGTTTCCAGGGGAACTGACTGCCCTGTTTCTGGGGTAACTGATCACCCTGTTTCCGGTGTAACTGACTAACCTGTTTCAAGGGCGACTGACTGCCCTGTTTCCAGGGTATCTGACTGCCCAGTTTCATGGGTAAAAGACTGCTCTGTTTCCAGGGTAACTGACTGCCCTGTGTCCGGGTTAACTGACTGCCCTGTTTCCAGGGTAACTGACTGCCCAGTTTCCAGGGTAACTGATCACCCTTTTTCCGGGATAACTGACTGCCCTGTTTCTGGGGAAACTGACTGCCCTGTTTCCAGGGTAACTGACTGCCCAGTTTCCAGGTAACTGATCACCCTTTTTCCGGGATAACTGACTGCCCTGTTTCCGGGATAACTGAATGCCCTGTTTCCAGGGTAACTGACTGCCCAGTTGCCGGGGTAACTGACTGCCCTGTTTCCAGGTTAACTGACTGCCCTGTTTCCGGGGAAACTGACTGCCCTGTTTCCAGGGTAACAGACTGCCAAGTTTCCTGGGTAACTGTTCACCCTTTTTCCGGGATAACTGACTGCCCTGTTTCCAGGTTAACTAACCGCCCTGTTTCCAGGTAAAACTGACTGCCCTGTTTCCGGGGAAACTGACTGCCCTGTTTCCAGGGTAACAGACTGCCAAGTTTCCTGGGTAACTGTTCACCCTTTTTCCGGGATAACTGACTGCCCTGTTTCCAGGTTAACTAACCGCCCTGTTTCCAGGTAAAACTGACTGCCCTGTTTCCAGGGTAACTGACTGCCCTGTTTCCAGGGTAACTGACTGCCAAGTTCCCTGGGTAACTGATAACCCTTTTTCCGGGATAACTGACTGCCCTGTTTCCAGGTTAACTAACCGCCCTGTTTCCAGGTAATACTGACTGCCCTGTTTCCAGGATAACTGACTGCTCTGTTTCCACGGTAGCTGATCACACTGTTTCCAAGATAACTGACTGCCCTGTTTCCGGGGTAACTGTCTGCCCTGTTTCCAGGGTAACTGATCACACTGTTTCCAAGATAACTGACTGCCCTGTTTCCGGGGTAACTGTCTGCCCAGTTTCCACGGTAACTGATCACCCTGTTTCCGGGATAACTGACCGCCCTGTTTCCGTGGTAACTGACTGCCCAGTTTCCAGGGTAACTGATCTCGCTGTTTCTGGGGTAACTGACTAACCTGTTTCCAGGGTAACTGACCGCCCTGTTTCCGGGGTAACTGACTGCCCAGTTTCCAGGGTAACTGACTGCCCAGTTTCCAGGGTAACTGATCACCCTGTTTCTGGGGTAACTGACTGCCCTGTTTCCAGGGTAACTGACTGCCAAGTTTCCTGGGTAACTGATCACCCTTTTTCCAGGGTAACTGACTGCCCTGTTTCCAGGGTTACTGACCGCCCTGTTTGTGGGGTAACTGACCACCCTGTTTCCAGGGTAATTGACCACCCTGTTTCCAGGAGAACTGACTGACCTGTTTACGGGGTAACTGATCTCCCTGTTTCCGGGGTAACTGACCGCCCTGTTTCCAGGTTAACTCAGTGCCCTGTTTCCAGGCAAACTGACCGCCCTGTTTCCAGGATAACTGTCTGCCCTGTTTCCAGGATAACTGACTGCCCTGTTTCGGGGGTAACTGACTGTCTGTTTCCAGGGTAACTGACTGAACACTTTCCAGGGTAACTGATCACCCTGTTTCCAGGATAACTGACTGCCCTGTTTCCAGGGTAACGGACCGCACTATTTCCAGGGTAACTGACTGCCCAGTTTCCAGGATAACTGATCACCCTGTTAACCGCGATAACTGACTGCCGTGTTTCCGGGATAACTGACTGCCCTGTTTCCAGGGTAACTGACTACCCTGTTTCCAGGAACTGACTGCCCTTTTTCTGGGGTATCTGATCACCCTGTTTCCGGGGTAACTGACTAACCTGTTTCCAGGGTGACTGACTGCCCTGTTTCCAGGGTAACTGACGGCCCAGTTTCCGGGGTAACTGACTGCCCTGTTTCCAGGGTAACTGACAGCCCAGTTTCCAGGGTAACTGATCACCCTTTTTCCGGGATAACTGACTGCCCTGTTTCCGGCATAACTGACTGCCCTATTTCCAGGGTAACTGACTATCCTGTTTCCGGGATAACTGACTGCCCTGTTTCCAGGGTAACTGACTGCCCTGTTTCCGGGGTAACTGACTGCCCTGTTTCCTGTGTAACTGACTGCCCTGTTTCCAGGATAACTGATCACTCTGTTTCCAGGGTAACTGACTGCCCTGTTTCCGGGGTAACTGACTGCCCTGTTTCCAGGGTAACTGATCACCCTGTGTCCAGGGTAACTGACTGCCCTGTTTCCGGTGTAACAGATCTCCCTGTTTCCGGGTAACTGACCGCCTTGTTTCCAAGATAACTGACCTCCCTATTTCCGGGGTAACAGATCTCCCTGTTTTCAGGATAACTGACTGCCCTGTTTCCAAGACAACTGACTGCCCTGTTTCCAGCATAACTGACTGCCCTGTTTCGAGGGTAACTGACTGCCTGTTTCCAGGGTAACTGACAGCCTTGTTTCCGCGGTAACTGACCACCCTGTTTGCAGGGTCACTGACCACACTGTTTCCAGGATAACAGTCTGCCCGGTTTCCAGGGTAACTGACTGCCCTGTTTCCGGAGTAACTGACCGACTTGTTTCCAAGATAACTGACCTCCCTATTTCCGGGGTAACAGATCTCCCTGTTTCCGGGGTAACTGACCGCCTTGTTTCCAAGATAAATGACCTTCCTATTTCCAGGGTAACAGATCTCCCTGTTTCCAGGATAACTGACTGCGCTGTTTCCAAGATAACTGACTGCCCTGTTTCCAGGTTAACTGACTGCCCTGTTTCGGGGTAACTGAACACCCTGTTTCCGGGATAACTGACTGCCCTGTTTCCAGGGTAACTGACTGCCCTCTTTCCACGGTAACTGATCACACTGTTTCCGGGATAACTGATTGCCCGGTTAACAGGTAAAATGACTGACCTGCTTCCAGGGGAACTGACTGCCCTGTTTCCGGGGTAACTGATCACCCTGTTTACGGGATAACTGACTGCCCTGTTTCCAGGGTAACTGACTGCCCTGTTCCCAGGGTAACTGACCGCCCTGTTTCCGGGGTAACTGACTGCCCAGTTTACAGGATAACTGATTGCCCTGTTTCCGGGGTACCTGATCTCCCTGTTTCCGGGGTAACTGACCGCCCTGTTTCCAGGATAACTGACCGCCCAATATCCGGGGTAACTGACCACCCTGTTTCCAGGATAACTGTCTGCCCTGTTTCCAGGATAACTGACTGCCCTGTTTCCAGGGTAACTGACCACCCTGTTTCCGGTGTAACTGACTAACCTGTTTCAAGGGCGACTGACCGCCCTGTTTCCAGGGTAACTGACTGCCCAGTTTCATGGGTAAAAGACTGCTCTGTTTCCAGGGTAACTGACTGCCCTGTGTCCGGGTTAACTGACTGCCCTGTTTCCAGGGTAACTGACTGCCCAGTTTCCAGGGTAACTGATCACCCTTTTTCCGGGATAACTGACTGCCCTGTTTCTGGGGAAACTGACTGCCCTGTTTCCAGGGTAACTGACTGCCCAGTTTCCAGGTAACTGATCACCCTTTTTCCGGGATAACTGACTGCCCTGTTTCCGGGATAACTGAATGCCCTGTTTCCAGGGTAACTGACTGCCCAGTTGCCGGGGTAACTGACTGCCCTGTTTCCAGGTTAACTGACTGCCCTGTTTCCGGGGAAACTGACTGCCCTGTTTCCAGGGTAACTGACTGCTAAGTTTCCTGGGTAACTGTTCACCGTTTTTCCGGGATAACTGACTGCCCTGTTTCCAGGTTAACTAACCGCCCTGTTTCCAGGTAAAACTGACTGCCCTGTTTCCAGGATAACTGACTGCCCTGTTTCCAGGGTAACTGATCACCCTGTTTCCGGGATAACTGACTGCCCTGTTTCCAGGGTAACTGATCACCCTGTTTCCAGGATAACTGACTGCCCTGTTTCCGGGGTAACTGTCTGCCCTGTTTCCACGGTAACTGATCACCCTGTTTCCAGGGTAACTGATCACCCTGTTTCCGGGGTTATTGACTGCCCTGTTTCCAGGGTAACTGATCACCCTGTTTCCGAGATAACTGACCGCCCTGTTTCCGTGGTAACTGACTGCCCAGTTTCCAGGGTAACTGATCTCGCTGTTTCTGGGGTAACTGACTAACCTGTTTCCGGGGTAACTCACCGCCCTGTTTCCAGGATAACTGACTGCCCTGTTTCCAGGGTAACTGATCACCCTGGTCCGGATTACTGAGTAATCTGTTTCCAGGGTTACTGACCGCCCTGTTTCCGGGGTAACTGACTGCCCAGTTTCCAGGGTAACTGACTGCCCATTTTCCAGGGTAACTGATCACCCTGTTTCTGGGGTAACTGACTGCCCTGTTTCCAGGGTAACTGACTGCCAAGTTTCCTGGGTAACTGATCACCCTTTTTCCGGGATAACTGACTGCCCTGTTTCCAGGTTAACGAACAGCACTTTTTCCAGGTAAAACTGACTGCCCTGTTTCCAGGATAACTGACTGCCCTGTTTCCAGGGTAACTGACCACCCTGTTTCCGGGATAACTGACTGCCCAGTTTCTAGGGTAACTGACTTCCCTGTTTCTGGGGTAACTGTCTGCCCATCTTTCCAGGTTAACTGATCACCCTGGTCCGGATTACTGAGTAATCTGTTTCCAGGGTGACTGACCGCCCTGTTTCCGGGGTAACTGACTGCCCAGTTTCCAGGGTAACTGAATGCCCTGTTTCCAGGGTAACTGATCAACCTGTTTCCGGGGTAACTGACTGCCCAGTTTCCTGGGTAACTGATCACCCAATTTCCGGGATAACTGACTCCCCAGTTTCCAGGGTAACTGACTGCCCAGTTTCCAGGGTAACAGACTGCTCTGTTTCCGGGGTAACTGACTGCCCATTTTCCGGGATAACTGACTGCCCTGTTTCCAGGGTAACTGACTGCCCTGTTTCCGGGGTAACTGACTGCCCTGTTTCCAGGGTAACTGACTGCCCTGTTTCCAGGATAACTGGTCACCCTGTTTCCAGGGTAACTGACTAATCTGTTTCCAGGGTTACTGACCGCCCTGTTTGTGGGGTAACTGACCACCCTGTTTCCAGGGTAACTGACCACCCTGTTTCCAGGATAGCTGACTGCCCTGTTTCCAGGGTAACTGACTGACCTGTTTCCGGGGTAACAGATCTCCCTGTTTTCAGGATAACTGACTGCCCTGTTTCCAAGACAACTGACTGCCCTGTTTCCAGCATAACTGACTGCCCTGTTTCGAGGGTAAATGACTGCCTGTTTCCAGGGTAACTGACAGCCTTGTTTCCGGGGTAACTGACCACCCTGTTTGCAGGGTCACTGACCACACTGTTTCCAGGATAACAGACTGCCCGGTTTCCAGGGTAACTGACTGCCCTGTTTCCGGGGTAACTGACCGACTTGTTTCCAAGATAACTGACCTCCCTATTTCCGGGGTAACAGATCTCCCTGTTTCCGGGGTAACTGACCGCCTTGTTTCCAAGATAAATGACCTCCCTATTTCCAGGGTAACAGATCTCCCTGTTTCCAGGATAACTGACTGCGCTGTTTCCAAGATAACTGACTGCCCTGTTTCCAGGTTAACTGACTGCCCTGTTTCGGGGTAACTGAACACCCTGTTTCCGGGATAACTGACTGCCCTGTTTCCAGGGTAACTGACTGCCCTCTTTCCACGGTAACTGATCACACTGTTTCCGGGATAACTGACTGCCCTGTTACCAGGTAAAATGACTGACCTGCTTCCAGGGGAACTGACTGCCCTGTTTCCGGGGTAACTGATCACCCTGTTTCCGGGATAACTGACTGCCCTGTTTCCAGGGTAACTGACTGCCCTGTTCCCAGGGTAACTGACCGCCCTGTTTCCGGGGTAACTGACTGCCCAGTTTACAGGATAACTGATTGCCCTGTTTCCGGGGTACCTGATCTCCCTGTTTCCGGGGTAACTGACCGCCCTGTTTCCAGGATAACTGACCGCCCAATATCCGGGGTAACTGACCACCCTGTTTCCAGGATAACTGTCTGCCCTGTTACCAGGATATCTGACTGCCCTGTTTCCAGGGTAACTGACCACCCTGTTTCCAGGATAACTGTCTGCCCTGTTTCCAGGGGAACTGACTGCCCTGTTTCTGGGGTAACTGATCACCCTGTTTCCGGTGTAACTGACTAACCTGTTTCAAGGGCGACTGACTGCCCTGTTTCCAGGGTAACTGACTGCCCAGTTTCATGGGTAAAAGACTGCTCTGTTTCCAGGGTAACTGACTGCCCTGTGTCCGGGTTAACTGACTGCCCTGTTTCCAGGGTAACTGACTGCCCAGTTTCCAGGGTAACTGATCACCCTTTTTCCGGGATAACTGACTGCCCTGTTTCTGGGGAAACTGACTGCCCTGTTTCCAGGGTAACTGACTGCCCAGTTTCCAGGTAACTGATCACCCTTTTTCCGGGATAACTGACTGCCCTGTTTCCGGGATAACTGAATGCCCTGTTTCCAGGGTAACTGACTGCCCAGTTGCCGGGGTAACTGACTGCCCTGTTTCCAGGTTAACTGACTGCCCTGTTTCCGGGGAAACTGACTGCCCTGTTTCCAGGGTAACTGACTGCCAAGTTTCCTTGGTAACTGTTCACCGTTTTTCCGGGATAACTGACTGCCCTGTTTCCAGGTTAACTAACCGCCCTGTTTCCAGGTAAAACTGACTGCCCTGTTTCCAGGATAACTGACTGCCCTGTTTCCAGGGTAACTGATCGCCCTGTTTCCGGGATAACTGACTGCCCTGTTTCCAGGGTAACTGATCACCCTGTTTCCAGGATAACTGACTGCCCTGTTTCCGGGGTAACTGTCTGCCCTGTTTCCACGGTAACTGATCACCCTGTTTCCAGGGTAACTGATCACCCTGTTTCCGGGGTTATTGACTGCCCTGTTTCCAGGGTAACTGATCACCCTGTTTCCGAGATAACTGACCGCCCTGTTTCCGTGGTAACTGACTGCCCAGTTTCCAGGGTAACTGATCTCGCTGTTTCTGGGGTAACTGACTAACCTGTTTCCGGGGTAACTCACCGCCCTGTTTCCAGGATAACTGACTGCCCTGTTTCCAGGGTAACTGATCACCCTGGTCCGGATTACTGAGTAATCTGTTTCCAGGGTTACTGACCGCCCTGTTTCCGGGGTAACTGACTGCCCAGTTTCCAGGGTAACTGACTGCCCATTTTCCAGGGTAACTGATCACCCTGTTTCTGGGGTAACTGACTGCCCTGTTTCCAGGGTAACTGACTGCCAAGTTTCCTGGGTAACTGATCACCCTTTTTCCGGGATAACTGACTGCCGTGTTTCCAGGTTAACGAACCGCCTTTTTTCCAGGTAAAACTGACTGCCCTGTTTCCAGGATAACTGACTGCCCTGTTTCCAGGGTAACTGATCACCCTGTTTCCGGGATAACTGACTGCCCAGTTTCCAGGGTAACTGATCACCCTGTTTCCAGGATAACTGACTTCCCTGTTTCCGGGGTAACTGTCTGCCCTGTTTCCAGGTTAACTGATCACCCTGGTCCGGATTACTGAGTAATCTGTTTCCAGGGTTACAGACCGCCCTGTTTCCAGGGTAACTGACTGCCCAGTTTCCAGGGTAACTGATTGCCCTGTTTCCAGGGTAACTGATCACCCTGTTTCCGGGGTAACTGACTGCCCAGTTTCCTGGGTAACTGATCACCCAATTTCCGGGATAACTGACTCCCCTGTTTCAAGGGTAACTGACTGCCCAGTTTCCAGGGTAACAGACTGCTCTGTTTCCGGGGTAACTGACTGCCCAGTTTCCAGGGTAACTGATCACCCTGTTTCCGGGATAACTGACAGCCCTGTTTCCGGGATAACTGACTGCCCTGTTTCCAGGGTAACTGACTGCCCTGTTTCCGGGGTAACTGACTGCCCTGTTTCCAGGGTAACTGACTGCCCTGTTTCCAGGATAACTGGTCACCCTGTTTCCAGGGTAACTGACTAATCTGTTTCCAGGGTTACTGACCGCCCTGTTTGTGGGGTAACTGTCCACCCTGTTTCCAGGGTAACTGACCACCCTGTTTCCAGGATAGCTGACTGCCCTGTTTCCAGGGTAACTGACTGACCTGTTTCCGGGGTAACAGATCTCCCTGTTTTCAGGATAACTGACTGCCCTGTTTCCAAGACAACTGACTGCCCTGTTTCCAGCATAACTGACTGCCCTGTTTCGAGGGTAACTGACTGCCTGTTTCCAGGTTAACTGACCGCCCAATATCCGGGGTAACTGACCACCCTGTTTCCAGGATAACTGACTGCCCTGTTTCCAGGGTAACTGACCACCCTGTTTCCAGGATAACTGTCTGCCCTGTTTCCAGGGGAACTGACTGCCCTGTTTCTGGGGTAACTGATCACCCTGTTTCCGGTGTAACTGACTAACCTGTTTCAAGGGCGACTGACTGCCCTGTTTCCAGGGTAACTGACTGCCCAGTTTCATGGGTAAAAGACTGCTCTGTTTGCAGGGTAACTGACTGCCCTGTGTCCGGGTTAACTGACTGCCCTGTTTCCAGGGTAACTGACTGCCCAGTTTCCAGGGTAACTGATCACCCTTTTTCCGGGATAACTGACTGCCCTGTTTCTGGGGAAACTGACTGCCCTGTTTCCAGGGTAACTGACTGCCCAGTTTCCAGGTAACTGATCACCCTTTTTCCGGGATAACTGACTGCCCTGTTTCCGGGATAACTGAATGCCCTGTTTCCAGGGTAACTGACTGCCCAGTTGCCGGGGTAACTGACTGCCCTGTTTCCAGGTTAACTGACTGCCCTGTTTCCGGGGAAACTGACTGCCCTGTTTCCAGGGTAACAGACTGCCAAGTTTCCTGGGTAACTGTTCACCCTTTTTCCGGGATAACTGACTGCCCTGTTTCCAGGTTAACTAACCGCCCTGTTTCCAGGTAAAACTGACTGCCCTGTTTCCAGGATAACCGACTGCCCTGTTTCCAGGGTAACTGATCACCCTGTTTCCAGGGTAACTGACTGCCAAGTTTCCTGGGTAACTGTTCACCCTTTTTCCGGGATAACTGACTGCCCTGTTTCCAGGTTAACTAACCGCCCTGTTTCCAGGTAAAACTGACTGCCCTGTTTCCAGGATAACTGACTGCCCTGTTTCCAGGGTAACTGATCACCCAGTTGCCGGGGTAACTGACTGCCCTGTTTCCAGGTTAACTGACTGCCCTGTTTCCGGGGAAACTGACTGCCCTTTTTCCGGGATAACTGACTGCCCTGTTTCCAGGTTAACTAGCCGCCCTGTTTCCAGGTAAAACTGATTGCCCTGTTTCCAGGATAACTGACTGGAATGTTTCCAGGGTAAATGATCACCCTGTTTCTGGGATAACTGACTGCCCTCTTTCCAGGGTAACTGATCACCCTGTTTCCAGGATAACTGACTGCCCTGTTTCCGGGGTAACTGTCTGCCCTGTTTCCACGGTAACTGATCACCCTGTTTCCAGGGTAACTGATCACCCTGTTTCCGGGGTTATTGACTGCCCTGTTTCCAGGGTAACTGATCACCCTGTTTCCGAGATAACTGACCGCCCTGTTTCCGTGGTAACTGATTGGCCAGTTTCCAGTGTAACTGATCTCGCTGTTTCTGGGGTAACTGACTAACCTGTTTCCGGGGTAACTCACCGCCCTGTTTCCAGGATAACTGACTGCCCTGTTTCCAGGGTAACTGATCACCCTGGTCCGGATTACTGAGTAATCTGTTTCCAGGGTTACTGACCGCCTTGTTTCCGGGGTAACTGACTGCCCAGTTTCCAGGGTAACTGACTGCCCATTTTCCAGGGTAACTGATCACCCTGTTTCTGGGGTAACTGACTGCCCTGTTTCCAGGGTAACTGACTTCCAAGTTTCCTGGGAAACTGATCACCCTTTTTCCGGGATAACTGACTGCCCTGTTTCCAGGTTAACGAACCGCCCTTTTTCCAGGTAAAACTGACTGCCCTGTTTCCAGGATAACTGACTGCCCTGTTTCCAGGGTAACTGATCACCCTGTTTCTGGGATAACTGACTGCCCAGTTTCCAGGGTAACTGATCACCCTGTTTCCAGGATAACTGACTTCCCTGTTTCCGGGGTAACTGTCTGCCCTGTTTCCAGGTTAACTGATCACCCTGGTCCGGATTACTGAGTAATCTGTTTCCAGGGTTACTGACCGCCCTGTTTCCGGGGTAACTGACTGCCCAGTTTCCAGGGTAACTGACTGCCCTGTTTCCAGGGTAACTGATCACCCTGTTTCCGGGGTAACTGACTGCCCAGTTTCCTGGGTAACTGATCACCCAATTTCCGGGATAACTGACTCCCCTGTTTCAAGGGTAACTGACTGCCCAGTTTCCAGGGTAACAGACTGCTCTGTTTCCGGGGTAACTGACTGCCCAGTTTCCAGGGTAACTGATCACCCTGTTTCCGGGATAACTGACAGCCCTGTTTCCGGGATAACTGACTGCCCTGTTTCCAGGGTAACTGACTGCCCTGTTTCCGGGGTAACTGACTGCCCTGTTTCCAGGGTAACTGACTGCCCTGTTTCCAGGATAACTGGTCACCCTGTTTCCAGGGTAACTGACTAATCTGTTTCCAGGGTTACTGGCCGCCCTGTTTGTGGGGTAACTGACCACCCTGTTTCCAGGGTAACTGACCACCCTGATTCCAGGATAGCTGACTGCCCTGTTTCCAGGGTAACTGACTGACCTGTTTCCGGGGTAACTGATCTCCCTGTTTCCGGGGTAACTGACCGCTCTGTTTCCAGGATAACTGACCGCCCTATTTCCGGGGTAACTGATCTCCCTGTTTCCAGGGTAACTGACCGCCCTGTTTCCAGGACAACTGACCGCCCTATTTCCGGGGTAACTGAACGCCCTATTACCAGGATAACTATCTGCCCTGTTTCCAGCATAACTGACTGCCCTGTTTCGAGGGTAACTGACTGCCTGTTTCCAGGGTAACTGACTGAACACTTTCCAGGGTAACTGATCACCCTGTTTCCAGGATAACAGACTGCCCTGTTTCCAGGGTAACGGACCGCACTGTTTCCAGGGTAACTGACTGCCCAGTTTCCAGGATAACTGATCACCCTGTTAACCGCGATAACTGACTGCCCTGTTTCCGGGATAACTGACTGCCCTGTTTCCAGGGTAACTGACTACCCTGTTTCCAGGGGAACTGACTGCCCTGTTTCTGGGGTATCAGATCGCCCTGTTTCCGTGGTAACCGACTAACCTGTTTCCAGGGTGACTGACTGCCCTGTTTCCAGGGTAACTGACGGCCCAGTTTCCGGGGTAACTGACTGCCCTGTTTCCGGGGTAACTGACTGCCCTTTTTCCAGGGTAACTGACTGCACTGCATCTGGTGTAACTTACTGCCCTGTTTCCAGGGTAACTGACTGCCCAGTTTCCAGGGTAACTGATCACCCTTTTTCCGGGATAACTGACTGCCCTGTTTCCGGGATTACTGACTGCCCTGTTTCCAGGGTAACTGATCATCCTGTTTCCGGGATAACTGACTGCCCTGTTTCCAGGATAACTGACTGCCCAGTTTCCAGGGTAACTGATCACCCTGTTTCCGGGATAACTGACTGCCCTGTTTAGGGATTACTGAGTGCCCTGTTTCCAGGGTAACTGACTGCCCTGTTTCCGGGGTAACTGACTGCCCTGTTTCCTGTGTAACTGACTGCCCTGTTTCCAGGATAACTGATCACACTGTTTCCAGGGTAACTGACTGCCCTGTTTCCGGGGTAACTGACTGCCCTGTTTCCAGGGTAACTGATCACCCTGTGTCCAAGGTAACTGACTGCCCTGTTTCCGGTGTAACAGATCTCCCTGTTTCCGGGTAACTGACCGTCTTGTTTCCAAGATAACTGACCTCCCTATTTCCGGGGTAACAGATCTCCCTGTTTTCAGGATAACTGACTGCCCTGTTTCCAAGATAACTGACTGCCCTGTTTCCAGGTTAACTGACTGCCCTGTTTCCAGGTTAACTGATCACCCTGTTTCCAGGGTAACTGACTGCCTTGTTTCCGGGGTAACTGACCACCCTGTTTGCAGGGTCACTGACCACACTGTTTCCAGGATAACAGACTGCCCGGTTTCCAGGGTAACTGACTGCCCTGTTTCCGGGGTAACTGACCGCCTTGTTTCCAAGATAACTGACCTCCCTATTTCCGGGGTAACAGATCTCCCTGTTTCCAGGATAACTGACCGCCTTGTTTCCAAAATAACTGACCTCCCTATTTCCAGGGTAACAGATCTCCCTGTTTCCAGGATAACTGACTGCGCTGTTTCCAAGATAACTGACTGCCCTGTTTCCAGGTTAACTGACTGCCCTGTTTCGGGGTAACTGATCACCCTGTTTCCAGGATAACTGACTGCCCTGTTTCCAGGGTAACTGACTGCCCTGTTTCCACGGTAACTGATCACCCTGTTTCCGGGATAACTAACTGCCCTGTTACCAGGTTAACTGACTGCCCTGCTTCCAGGGGAACTGACTGCCCTGTTTCCGGGGTAACTGATCACCCTGTTCCCGGGATAACTGACTGCCCTGTTTCCAGGGTAACTGACTGCCCTGTTCCCAGGGTAACTGACCCCCCTGTTTCTGGGGTAACTGACTGCCCAGTTTACAGGATAACTGATTGCCCTGTTTCCGGGGTACCTGATCTCCGTGTTTCCGGGGTAACTGACCGCCCTGTTTCCAGGATAACTGACCGCCCAATATCCGGGGTAACTGACCACCCTGTTTCCAGGATAACTGTCTGCCCTGTTTCCAGGATAACTGACTGCCCTGTTTCCAGTGTAACTGGCCACCCTGTTTCCAGGATAACTGTCTGCCCTGTTTGCAGGGTAACTGACTGCCCGGTTTCGGGGATAACTGACTGCCCTGTTTCCAGGGTAACTGACTGCCCTGTTTCCAGGGGAACTGACTGCCCTGTTTCCAGGGTAACTGATCACCCTGTTTCCGGGGTAACTGAGTAACCTGTTTCCAGGGCGACTGACTGCCCTATTTCCAGGGTAACTGACTGCCCTGTGTCCGGGGTAACTGACTGCCCAGTTTCCAGGGTAACTGATCACCCTTTTTCCGGGATAACTGACTGCCCTGTTTCCAGGGTAACTGACTGCCCTGTTCCCAGGGTAACTGACCGCCCCGTTTCCGGGGTAACTGACTGCCCAGTTTACAGGATAACTGATTGCCCTGTTTCCGGGGTACCTGATCTCCCTGTTCCCGGGGTAACTGACCGCCCTGTTTCCAGGATAACTGACCGCCCAATATCCGGGGTAACTGACCACCCTGTTTCCAGGATAACTGTCTGCCCTGTTTCCAGGATAACTGACTGCCCTGTTTCCAGGGTATCTGACCACCCTGTTTCCAGGATAACAGTCTGCCCTGTTTCCAGGGGAACTGACTGCCCTGTTTCCGGTGTAACTGATCACCCTGTTTCCGGTGTAACTGACTAACCTGTTTCAAGGGCGACTGACTGCCCTGTTTCCAGGGTAACTGACTGCCCAGTTTCATGGGTAAAAGACTGCTCTGTTTCCAGGGTAACTGACTGCCCTGTGTCCGGGTTAACTGACTGCCCTGTTTCCAGGGTAACTGACTGCCCAGTTTCCAGGGTAACTGATCACCCTTTTTCCGGGATAACTGACTGCCCTGTTTCTGGGGAAACTGACTGCCCTGTTTCCAGGGTAACTGACTGCCCAGTTTCCAGGTAACTGATCACCCTTTTTTTGGGATATCTGACTGCCCTGTTTCCGGGATAACTGAATGCCCTGTTTCCAGGGTAACTGACTGCCCAGTTGCCGGGGTAACTGACTGCCCTGTTTCCAGGTTAACTGACTGCCCTGTTTCCGGGGAAACTGACTGCCCTTTTTCCGGGATAACTGACTGCCCTGTTTCCAGGTTAACTAACCGCCCTGTTTCCAGGTAAAACTGACTGCCCTGTTTCCAGGATAACTGACTGGAATGTTTCCAGGGTAAATGATCACCCTGTTTCTGGGATAACTGACTGCCCTCTTTCCTGGGTAACTGATCACCCTGTTTCCAGGATAACTGACTGCCCTGTTTCCGGGGTAACTGTCTGCCCTGTTTCCACGGTAACTGATCACCCTGTTTCCAGGGTAACTGATCACCCTGTTTCCGTGGTTATTGACTGCCCTGTTTCCAGGGTAACTGATCATCCTGTTTCCGAGATAACTGACCGCCCTGTTTCCGTGGTAACTGACTGCCCTGTTTCCAGGGTAACTGATCTCGCTGTTTCTGGGGTAACTGACTAACCTGTTTCCGGGGTAACTCACCGCCCTGTTTCCAGGATAACTGACTGCCCTGTTTCCAGGGTAACTGATCACCCTGGTCCGGATTACTGAGTAATCTGTTTCCAGGGTTACTGACTGCCCAGTTTCCAGGGTAACTGACTGCCCATTTTCCTGGGTAACTGATCACCCTTTTTCCGGGATAACTGACTGCCCTGTTTCCAGGTTAACTAACCGCCCTTTTTCCAGGTAAAACTGACTGCCCTGTTTCCAGGATAACTGACTGCCCTGTTTCCAGGGTAACTGATCACCCTGTTTCCGGGATAACTGACTGCCCAGTTTCCAGGGTAACTGATCACCCTGTTTCCAGGATAACTGACTGCCCTGTTTCCGGGGTAACTGTCTGCCCTGTTTCCAGGATAACAGACTGCCCTGTTTCCAGGGTAACGGACCGCACTGTTTCCAGGGTAACTGACTGCCCAGTTTCCAGGATAACTGATCACCCTGTTAACCGCGATAACTGACTGCCCTGTTTCCGGGATAACTGACTGCCCTGTTTCCAGGGCAACTGACTACCCTGTTTCCAGGGGAACTGACAGCCCTGTTTCCGGGGTATCTGATCACCCTGTTTCCGTGTAACCGACTAACCTGTTTCCAGGGTGACTGACTGCCCTGTTTCCAGGGAAACTGACGGCCCAGTTTCCGGGGTAACTGACTGCCCTGTTACCAGGGTAAGTGACTGCACTGCATCTGGTGTAACTTACTGCCCTGTTTCCAGGGTAACTGACTGCCCAGTTTCCAGGGTAACTGATCACCCTTTTTCCGGGATAACTGACTGCCCTGTTTCCGGGATTACTGACTGCCCTGTTTCCAGGGTAACTGATCATCCTGTTTCCGGGATAACTGACTGCCCTGTTTCCGGGATTACTGACTGCCCTGTTTCCAGGGTAACTGATCACCCTGTTTCCAGGATAACTGACTGCCCTGTTTAGGGATTACTGAGTGCCCTGTTTCCAGGGTACATGACTGCCCTGTTTCCGGGGTAACTGACTGCCTTGTTTCCTGTGTAACTGACTGCCCTGTTTCCAGGATAACTGATCACACTGTTTCCAGGGTAACTGACTGCCGTGTTTCCGGGGTAACTGACTGCCCTGTTTCCAGGGTAACTGATCACCCTGTGTCCAGGGTAACTGACCGCCCTGTTTCCAGGGTAACTGACCGCCCTGTTTCCGGGGTATCTGATCTCCCTGTTTCCAGGGTAACTGACCGCCCTGTTTCCAGTACAACTGACCGCCCTATTTCCGGGGTAACTGAACGCCCTATTACCAGGATAACTATCTGCCCTGTTTCCAGCATAACTGACTGCCCTGTTTCGAGGGTAACTGACTGCCTGTTTCCAGGGTAACTGACTGAACACTTTCCAGGGTAACTGATCACCCTGTTTCCAGGATAACAGACTGCCCTGTTTCCAGGGTAACGGACCGCACTGTTTCCAGGGTAACTGACTGCCCAGTTTCCAGGATAACTGATCACCCTGTTAACCGCGATAACTGACTGCCCTGTTTCCGGGATAACTGACTGCCCTGTTTCCAGGGTAACTGACTACCCTGTTTCCAGGGGAACTGACTGCCCTGTTTCCGGGGTATCTGATCAACCTTTTTCCGTGGTAACCGACTAACCTGTTTCCAGTGTGACTGACTGCCCTGCTCCAGGGTAACTGACGGCCCAGTTTCCGGGGTAACTGACTGCCCTGTTTCCAGGGTAACTGACTGCACTGCATCTGGTGTAACTTACTGCCCTGTTTCCAGGGTAACTGACTGCCCAGTTTCCAGGGTAACTGATCACCCTTTTTCCGGGATAACTGACTGCCCTGTTTCCGGGATTACTGACTGCCCTGTTTCCAGGGTAACTGATCATCCTGTTTCCGGGATAACTGACTGCCCTGTTTCCAGGATAACTGACTGCCCAGTTTCCAGGGTAACTGATCACCCTGTTTCCGGGATAACTGACTGCCCTGTTTAGGGATTACTGAGTGCCCTGTTTCCAGGGTAACTGACTGCCCTGTTTCCGGGGTAACTGACTGCCCTGTTTCCTGTGTAACTGACTGCCCTGTTTCCAGGATAACTGATCACACTGTTTCCAGGGTAACTGACTGCCTTGTTTCCGGGGTAACTGACTGCTCTGTTTCCAGGGTAACTGATCACCCTGTGTCCAGGGTAACTGACTGCCCTGTTTCCGGTGTAACAGTTCTCTCTGTTTCCGGGTAACTGACCGCCTTGTTTCCAAGATAACTGACCTCCCTATTTCCGGGGTAACAGATCTCCCTGTTTTCAGGATAACTGACTGCCCAGTTTCCAAGATAACTGACTGCGCTGTTTCCAGGTTAACTGACTGCCCTGTTTCCAGGTTAACTGATCACCCTGTTTCCAGGGTAACTGACTGCCTTGTTTCCGGGGTAACTGACCACCCTGTTTGCAGGGTCACTGACAACACTGTTTCCAGGAAAACAGACTGCCCGGTTTCCAGGGTAACTGACTGCCCTGTTTCCGGGGTAACTGACCGCCTTGTTTCCAAGATAACTGACCTCCCTATTTCTGGGGTAACAGATCTCCCTGTTTCCGGGGTAACTGACCGCCTTGTTTCCAAGATAACTGACCTCCCTATTTCCAGGGTAACAGATCTCCCTGTTTCCAGGATAACTGACTGCGCTGTTTCCAAGATAACTGACTGCCCTGTTTCCAGGTTAACTGACTGCCCTGTTTCGGGGTAACTGATCGCCCTGTTTCCAGGATAACTGACTGCCCTGTTTCCAGGGTAACTGACTGCCCTGTTTCCACGGTAACTGATCACCCTGTTTCCGGGATAACTAACTGCCCTGTTACCAGGTTAACTGACTGCCCTGCTTCCAGGGGAACTGACTGCCCTGTTTCCGGGGTAACTGATCACCCTGTTCCCGGGATAACTGACTGCCCTGTTTCCAGGGTAACTGACTGCCCTGTTCCCAGGGTAACTGACCCCCCTGTTTCTGGGGTAACTGACTGCCCAGTTTACAGGATAACTGATTGCCCTGTTTCCGGGGTACCTGATCTCCGTGTTTCCGGGGTAACTGACCGCCCTGTTTCCAGGATAACTGACCGCCCAATATCCGGGGTAACTGACCACCCTGTTTCCAGGATAACTGTCTGCCCTGTTTCCAGGATAACTGACTGCCCTGTTTCCAGTGTAACTGGCCACCCTGTTTCCAGGATAACTGTCTGCCCTGTTTCCAGGATAACTGACTGCCCGGTTTCGGGGATAACTGACTGCCCTGTTTCCAGGGTAACTGACTGCCCTGTTTCCAGGGGAACTGACTGCCCTGTTTCCGGGGTTACTGATCACCCTGTCTCCGGGGTAACTGAGTAACCTGTTTCCAGGGCGACTGACTGCCCTGTTTCCAGGGTAACTGACTGCCCAGTTTCATGGGAAAAAGACTGCCCTGTTTCCAGGGTAACTGACTGCCCTGTGTCCGGGGTAACTGACTGCCCTGTTTCCAGGGTAACTGACTGCCCAGTTTCCAGGGTAACTGATCACCCTTTTTCCGGGATAACTGACTGCCCTGTTTCTGGGATAACTGACTGCCCTGTTTCCAGGATAACTGATCACCCTGTTTCCAGGAAAACTGACTACCCTTTTTCCAGATTAACTGACTGCCCAGTTTCCAGGGTAACTGACTGCCCTTTTTCCGGGGTAACTGACTGCCCTGTTTCCAGGGTAACTGACTGCCCAGTTTCCGGGGTAACTGATCACCCTGTTACCGGGATAACTGACTGCCCTGTTTCCGGGATAACTGTCTGCACTGTTTACGGGGTAACTGACTGCCCTGTTTCCGGGATAACTGTCTGCACTGTTTCCGGGGTAACTGACTAATCTGTTTCCAGGGTTACTGACCGCCCTGTTTCCGGGGTAACTGACTGCCCTGTTTCCGGGGTCACTGACCGCACTGCTTCCAGGATAACTGATCACCCTGTTTCCGGGGTAACTGACCACCCTGTTTCCAGGGTAACTGACCACCATGCTTCCAGGTTAACTGACTGCCCTGTATCCAGGGTAACTGACTGCCCTGTTTCCAGGGTAACTAACCGCCCTGTTTCCGGGGTAACTGATCTCCCTGTTTCCGGGGTAACTGACCGCCCTGTTTCCAGGATAACTGTCCGCCCTATTTCCGGTCTAACTGACCGCCCTGTTTCTAGGATAACTGACTGCCCTGTTTCCAGGATAACTGACTGCCCTGTTTCCAGTGTAACTGACTGCCCTGTTTCCGAGGTAACTGACTGCCCTGTTTCCAGGGTAACTGACCACCTTTTTTCCAGGGTAACTGACTGCCCTGTTTCCAGGGTAACTGGCCACCCTGTTTCCGGGGTAACTGACTGCCCTGTTTCCAGGGTAACTGACCACCCTGTTTCCGTGGTAACTGACTGCCCAGTTTCCAGGGTAACTGATCACCCTGTTTCCGGGATAACTGACGTCCCTCTTTCCAGGGTAACTGACTGGCTGTTTCCAGGGTAACTGACGGCCCAGTTTCCAGGGTAACTGATCACACTGTTTCCGGAATAACTGACTGCCCTGTTTCCAGGGCAACTGAATGCCCTGTTTCCAGGGTAACTGATCACCCTGTTTCCAGGGTAACTGATCGCCCTGTTTCTGGGGTAATTAACCGCCCTGTTTCCGTGGTAACTGACTGCCCAGTTTCCAGGGTAACTGATCACCCTGTTTCCGGGATAACTGACGTCCCTCTTTCCAGGGTAACTGACTGGCTGTTTCCAGGGTAACTGACTGCCCTGTTTCCAAGGTAACTGATCACCCTGTTTCCGGGATAACTGACTGCCCTGTTTCCGGGATAACTGACTGCCCTGTTTCCAGGGTAACTGACTAATCTGTTTCCAGGGTTACTGACCGCCCTGTTTCCTCGATAACTGACTGCCCTGTTTCCGGGGTAACTGATCGCCCTGTTTCCAGGATAACTGATCACCCTGTTTCCAGTGTAACTGACTGCCCTGTTTCCAGGTTAACTCACTGCCCTGTTTCCAGGGTAACTGACTGCCCTGTTTCCAGGGTAACTGACCACACTGTTTCCGGGGTAAGTGATCTCCCTGTTTCCGGGGTAACTGACTGCCCTGTTTCCGGGATAACTGTCTGCACTGTTTACGGGGTAACTGACTGCCCTGTTTCCGGGATAACTGTCTGCACTGTTTCCGGGGTAACTGACTAATCTGTTTCCAGGGTTACTGACCGCCCTGTTTCCGGGGTAACTGACTGCCCTGATTCCGGGGTCACTGACCGCACTGTTTCCAGGATAACTGATCACCCTGTTTCCGGGGTAACTGACCACCCTGTTTCCAGGGTAACTGACCACCATGCTTCCAGGATAACTGACTGCCCTGTTTCCAGGGTAACTGACTGCCCTGTTTGAGGGGTAAATGATCTCCCTGTTTCGGGGGTAACTGACCGCCCTATTTCCTGGGTAACTGACCGTCCTGTTTCCAGGATAACTGACTGCCCTGTTTCCGGGGTAACTGACCGCCTTGTTTCCAAGATAACTGACCTCCCTATTTCCGGGGTAACAGATCTCCCTGTTTCCAGGATAACTGACCGCCTTGTTTCCAAAATAACTGACCTCCCTATTTCCAGGGTAACAGATCTCCCTGTTTCCAGGATAACTGACTGCGCTGTTTCCAAGATAACTGACTGCCCTGTTTCCAGGTTAACTGACTGCCCTGTTTCGGGGTAACTGATCACCCTGTTTCCAGGATAACTGACTGCCCTGTTTCCAGGGTAACTGACTGCCCTGTTTCCACGGTAACTGATCACCCTGTTTCCGGGATAACTAACTGCCCTGTTACCAGGTTAACTGACTGCCCTGCTTCCAGGGGAACTGACTGCCCTGTTTCCGGGGTAACTGATCACCCTGTTCCCGGGATAACTGACTGCCCTGTTTCCAGGGTAACTGACTGCCCTGTTCCCAGGGTAACTGACCCCCCTGTTTCTGGGGTAACTGACTGCCCAGTTTACAGGATAACTGATTGCCCTGTTTCCGGGGTACCTGATCTCCGTGTTTCCGGGGTAACTGACCGCCCTGTTTCCAGGATAACTGACCGCCCAATATCCGGGGTAACTGACCACCCTGTTTCCAGGATAACTGTCTGCCCTGTTTCCAGGATAACTGACTGCCCTGTTTCCAGTGTAACTGGCCACCCTGTTTCCAGGATAACTGTCTGCCCTGTTTGCAGGGTAACTGACTGCCCGGTTTCGGGGATAACTGACTGCCCTGTTTCCAGGGTAACTGACTGCCCTGTTTCCAGGGGAACTGACTGCCCTGTTTCCAGGGTAACTGATCACCCTGTTTCCGGGGTAACTGAGTAACCTGTTTCCAGGGCGACTGACTGCCCTATTTCCAGGGTAACTGACTGCCCTGTGTCCGGGGTAACTGACTGCCCAGTTTCCAGGGTAACTGATCACCCTTTTTCCGGGATAACTGACTGCCCTGTTTCCAGGGTAACTGACTGCCCTGTTCCCAGGGTAACTGACCGCCCCGTTTCCGGGGTAACTGACTGCCCAGTTGACAGGATAACTGATTGCCCTGTTTCCGGGGTACCTGATCTCCCTGTTCCCGGGGTAACTGACCGCCCTGTTTCCAGGATAACTGACCGCCCAATATCCGGGGTAACTGACCACCCTGTTTCCAGGATAACTGTCTGCCCTGTTTCCAGGATAACTGACTGCCCTGTTTCCAGGGTATCTGACCACCCTGTTTCCAGGATAACAGTCTGCCCTGTTTCCAGGGGAACTGACTGCCCTGTTTCCGGTGTAACTGATCACCCTGTTTCCGGTGTAACTGACTAACCTGTTTCAAGGGCGACTGACTGCCCTGTTTCCAGGGTAACTGACTGCCCAGTTTCATGGGTAAAAGACTGCTCTGTTTCCAGGGTAACTGACTGCCCTGTGTCCGGGTTAACTGACTGCCCTGTTTCCAGGGTAACTGACTGCCCAGTTTCCAGGGTAACTGATCACCCTTTTTCCGGGATAACTGACTGCCCTGTTTCTGGGGAAACTGACTGCCCTGTTTCCAGGGTAACTGACTGCCCAGTTTCCAGGTAACTGATCACCCTTTTTTTGGGATATCTGACTGCCCTGTTTCCGGGATAACTGAATGCCCTGTTTCCAGGGTAACTGACTGCCCAGTTGCCGGGGTAACTGACTGCCCTGTTTCCAGGTTAACTGACTGCCCTGTTTCCGGGGAAACTGACTGCCCTTTTTCCGGGATAACTGACTGCCCTGTTTCCAGGTTAACTAACCGCCCTGTTTCCAGGTAAAACTGACTGCCCTGTTTCCAGGATAACTGACTGGAATGTTTCCAGGGTAAATGATCACCCTGTTTCTGGGATAACTGACTGCCCTCTTTCCTGGGTAACTGATCACCCTGTTTCCAGGATAACTGACTGCCCTGTTTCCGGGGTAACTGTCTGCCCTGTTTCCACGGTAACTGATCACCCTGTTTCCAGGGTAACTGATCACCCTGTTTCCGTGGTTATTGACTGCCCTGTTTCCAGGGTAACTGATCATCCTGTTTCCGAGATAACTGACCGCCCTGTTTCCGTGGTAACTGACTGCCCTGTTTCCAGGGTAACTGATCTCGCTGTTTCTGGGGTAACTGACTAACCTGTTTCCGGGGTAACTCACCGCCCTGTTTCCAGGATAACTGACTGCCCTGTTTCCAGGGTAACTGATCACCCTGGTCCGGATTACTGAGTAATCTGTTTCCAGGGTTACTGACTGCCCAGTTTCCAGGGTAACTGACTGCCCATTTTCCTGGGTAACTGATCACCCTTTTTCCGGGATAACTGACTGCCCTGTTTCCAGGTTAACTAACCGCCCTTTTTCCAGGTAAAACTGACTGCCCTGTTTCCAGGATAACTGACTGCCCTGTTTCCAGGGTAACTGATCACCCTGTTTCCGGGATAACTGACTGCCCAGTTTCCAGGGTAACTGATCACCCTGTTTCCAGGATAACTGACTGCCCTGTTTCCGGGGTAACTGTCTGCCCTGTTTCCAGGATAACAGACTGCCCTGTTTCCAGGGTAACGGACCGCACTGTTTCCAGGGTAACTGACTGCCCAGTTTCCAGGATAACTGATCACCCTGTTAACCGCGATAACTGACTGCCCTGTTTCCGGGATAACTGACTGCCCTGTTTCCAGGGCAACTGACTACCCTGTTTCCAGGGGAACTGACAGCCCTGTTTCCGGGGTATCTGATCACCCTGTTTCCGTGTAACCGACTAACCTGTTTCCAGGGTGACTGACTGCCCTGTTTCCAGGGAAACTGACGGCCCAGTTTCCGGGGTAACTGACTGCCCTGTTACCAGGGTAAGTGACTGCACTGCATCTGGTGTAACTTACTGCCCTGTTTCCAGGGTAACTGACTGCCCAGTTTCCAGGGTAACTGATCACCCTTTTTCCGGGATAACTGACTGCCCTGTTTCCGGGATTACTGACTGCCCTGTTTCCAGGGTAACTGATCATCCTGTTTCCGGGATAACTGACTGCCCTGTTTCCGGGATTACTGACTGCCCTGTTTCCAGGGTAACTGATCACCCTGTTTCCAGGATAACTGACTGCCCTGTTTAGGGATTACTGAGTGCCCTGTTTCCAGGGTACATGACTGCCCTGTTTCCGGGGTAACTGACTGCCTTGTTTCCTGTGTAACTGACTGCCCTGTTTCCAGGATAACTGATCACACTGTTTCCAGGGTAACTGACTGCCGTGTTTCCGGGGTAACTGACTGCCCTGTTTCCAGGGTAACTGATCACCCTGTGTCCAGGGTAACTGACCGCCCTGTTTCCAGGGTAACTGACCGCCCTGTTTCCGGGGTATCTGATCTCCCTGTTTCCAGGGTAACTGACCGCCCTGTTTCCAGTACAACTGACCGCCCTATTTCCGGGGTAACTGAACGCCCTATTACCAGGATAACTATCTGCCCTGTTTCCAGCATAACTGACTGCCCTGTTTCGAGGGTAACTGACTGCCTGTTTCCAGGGTAACTGACTGAACACTTTCCAGGGTAACTGATCACCCTGTTTCCAGGATAACAGACTGCCCTGTTTCCAGGGTAACGGACCGCACTGTTTCCAGGGTAACTGACTGCCCAGTTTCCAGGATAACTGATCACCCTGTTAACCGCGATAACTGACTGCCCTGTTTCCGGGATAACTGACTGCCCTGTTTCCAGGGTAACTGACTACCCTGTTTCCAGGGGAACTGACTGCCCTGTTTCCGGGGTATCTGATCAACCTTTTTCCGTGGTAACCGACTAACCTGTTTCCAGTGTGACTGACTGCCCTGCTCCAGGGTAACTGACGGCCCAGTTTCCGGGGTAACTGACTGCCCTGTTTCCAGGGTAACTGACTGCACTGCATCTGGTGTAACTTACTGCCCTGTTTCCAGGGTAACTGACTGCCCAGTTTCCAGGGTAACTGATCACCCTTTTTCCGGGATAACTGACTGCCCTGTTTCCGGGATTACTGACTGCCCTGTTTCCAGGGTAACTGATCATCCTGTTTCCGGGATAACTGACTGCCCTGTTTCCAGGATAACTGACTGCCCAGTTTCCAGGGTAACTGATCACCCTGTTTCCGGGATAACTGACTGCCCTGTTTAGGGATTACTGAGTGCCCTGTTTCCAGGGTAACTGACTGCCCTGTTTCCGGGGTAACTGACTGCCCTGTTTCCTGTGTAACTGACTGCCCTGTTTCCAGGATAACTGATCACACTGTTTCCAGGGTAACTGACTGCCTTGTTTCCGGGGTAACTGACTGCTCTGTTTCCAGGGTAACTGATCACCCTGTGTCCAGGGTAACTGACTGCCCTGTTTCCGGTGTAACAGTTCTCTCTGTTTCCGGGTAACTGACCGCCTTGTTTCCAAGATAACTGACCTCCCTATTTCCGGGGTAACAGATCTCCCTGTTTTCAGGATAACTGACTGCCCAGTTTCCAAGATAACTGACTGCGCTGTTTCCAGGTTAACTGACTGCCCTGTTTCCAGGTTAACTGATCACCCTGTTTCCAGGGTAACTGACTGCCTTGTTTCCGGGGTAACTGACCACCCTGTTTGCAGGGTCACTGACAACACTGTTTCCAGGAAAACAGACTGCCCGGTTTCCAGGGTAACTGACTGCCCTGTTTCCGGGGTAACTGACCGCCTTGTTTCCAAGATAACTGACCTCCCTATTTCTGGGGTAACAGATCTCCCTGTTTCCGGGGTAACTGACCGCCTTGTTTCCAAGATAACTGACCTCCCTATTTCCAGGGTAACAGATCTCCCTGTTTCCAGGATAACTGACTGCGCTGTTTCCAAGATAACTGACTGCCCTGTTTCCAGGTTAACTGACTGCCCTGTTTCGGGGTAACTGATCGCCCTGTTTCCAGGATAACTGACTGCCCTGTTTCCAGGGTAACTGACTGCCCTGTTTCCACGGTAACTGATCACCCTGTTTCCGGGATAACTAACTGCCCTGTTACCAGGTTAACTGACTGCCCTGCTTCCAGGGGAACTGACTGCCCTGTTTCCGGGGTAACTGATCACCCTGTTCCCGGGATAACTGACTGCCCTGTTTCCAGGGTAACTGACTGCCCTGTTCCCAGGGTAACTGACCCCCCTGTTTCTGGGGTAACTGACTGCCCAGTTTACAGGATAACTGATTGCCCTGTTTCCGGGGTACCTGATCTCCGTGTTTCCGGGGTAACTGACCGCCCTGTTTCCAGGATAACTGACCGCCCAATATCCGGGGTAACTGACCACCCTGTTTCCAGGATAACTGTCTGCCCTGTTTCCAGGATAACTGACTGCCCTGTTTCCAGTGTAACTGGCCACCCTGTTTCCAGGATAACTGTCTGCCCTGTTTCCAGGATAACTGACTGCCCGGTTTCGGGGATAACTGACTGCCCTGTTTCCAGGGTAACTGACTGCCCTGTTTCCAGGGGAACTGACTGCCCTGTTTCCGGGGTTACTGATCACCCTGTCTCCGGGGTAACTGAGTAACCTGTTTCCAGGGCGACTGACTGCCCTGTTTCCAGGGTAACTGACTGCCCAGTTTCATGGGAAAAAGACTGCCCTGTTTCCAGGGTAACTGACTGCCCTGTGTCCGGGGTAACTGACTGCCCTGTTTCCAGGGTAACTGACTGCCCAGTTTCCAGGGTAACTGATCACCCTTTTTCCGGGATAACTGACTGCCCTGTTTCTGGGATAACTGACTGCCCTGTTTCCAGGATAACTGATCACCCTGTTTCCAGGAAAACTGACTACCCTTTTTCCAGATTAACTGACTGCCCAGTTTCCAGGGTAACTGACTGCCCTTTTTCCGGGGTAACTGACTGCCCTGTTTCCAGGGTAACTGACTGCCCAGTTTCCGGGGTAACTGATCACCCTGTTACCGGGATAACTGACTGCCCTGTTTCCGGGATAACTGTCTGCACTGTTTACGGGGTAACTGACTGCCCTGTTTCCGGGATAACTGTCTGCACTGTTTCCGGGGTAACTGACTAATCTGTTTCCAGGGTTACTGACCGCCCTGTTTCCGGGGTAACTGACTGCCCTGTTTCCGGGGTCACTGACCGCACTGCTTCCAGGATAACTGATCACCCTGTTTCCGGGGTAACTGACCACCCTGTTTCCAGGGTAACTGACCACCATGCTTCCAGGTTAACTGACTGCCCTGTATCCAGGGTAACTGACTGCCCTGTTTCCAGGGTAACTAACCGCCCTGTTTCCGGGGTAACTGATCTCCCTGTTTCCGGGGTAACTGACCGCCCTGTTTCCAGGATAACTGTCCGCCCTATTTCCGGTCTAACTGACCGCCCTGTTTCTAGGATAACTGACTGCCCTGTTTCCAGGATAACTGACTGCCCTGTTTCCAGTGTAACTGACTGCCCTGTTTCCGAGGTAACTGACTGCCCTGTTTCCAGGGTAACTGACCACCTTTTTTCCAGGGTAACTGACTGCCCTGTTTCCAGGGTAACTGGCCACCCTGTTTCCGGGGTAACTGACTGCCCTGTTTCCAGGGTAACTGACCACCCTGTTTCCGTGGTAACTGACTGCCCAGTTTCCAGGGTAACTGATCACCCTGTTTCCGGGATAACTGACGTCCCTCTTTCCAGGGTAACTGACTGGCTGTTTCCAGGGTAACTGACGGCCCAGTTTCCAGGGTAACTGATCACACTGTTTCCGGAATAACTGACTGCCCTGTTTCCAGGGCAACTGAATGCCCTGTTTCCAGGGTAACTGATCACCCTGTTTCCAGGGTAACTGATCGCCCTGTTTCTGGGGTAATTAACCGCCCTGTTTCCGTGGTAACTGACTGCCCAGTTTCCAGGGTAACTGATCACCCTGTTTCCGGGATAACTGACGTCCCTCTTTCCAGGGTAACTGACTGGCTGTTTCCAGGGTAACTGACTGCCCTGTTTCCAAGGTAACTGATCACCCTGTTTCCGGGATAACTGACTGCCCTGTTTCCGGGATAACTGACTGCCCTGTTTCCAGGGTAACTGACTAATCTGTTTCCAGGGTTACTGACCGCCCTGTTTCCTCGATAACTGACTGCCCTGTTTCCGGGGTAACTGATCGCCCTGTTTCCAGGATAACTGATCACCCTGTTTCCAGTGTAACTGACTGCCCTGTTTCCAGGTTAACTCACTGCCCTGTTTCCAGGGTAACTGACTGCCCTGTTTCCAGGGTAACTGACCACACTGTTTCCGGGGTAAGTGATCTCCCTGTTTCCGGGGTAACTGACTGCCCTGTTTCCGGGATAACTGTCTGCACTGTTTACGGGGTAACTGACTGCCCTGTTTCCGGGATAACTGTCTGCACTGTTTCCGGGGTAACTGACTAATCTGTTTCCAGGGTTACTGACCGCCCTGTTTCCGGGGTAACTGACTGCCCTGATTCCGGGGTCACTGACCGCACTGTTTCCAGGATAACTGATCACCCTGTTTCCGGGGTAACTGACCACCCTGTTTCCAGGGTAACTGACCACCATGCTTCCAGGATAACTGACTGCCCTGTTTCCAGGGTAACTGACTGCCCTGTTTGAGGGGTAAATGATCTCCCTGTTTCGGGGGTAACTGACCGCCCTATTTCCTGGGTAACTGACCGTCCTGTTTCCAGGATAACTGAATGCCCTGTTTCCAGGATAACTGACCGCCCTGTTTCCAGGTTAACTGACTGCCCTGTATCCAGGGTAACTGACTGCCCTGTTTCCAGGGTAACTAACCGCCCTGTTTCCGGGGTAACTGATCTCCCTGTTTCCGGGGTAACTGACCGCCCTGTTTCCAGGATAACTGTCCGCCCTATTTCCGGGCTAACTGACCGCCCTGTTTCTAGGATAACTGACTGCCCTGTTTCCAGGATAACTGACTGCCCTGTTTCCAGTGTAACTGACTGCCCTGTTTCCGAGGTAACTGACTGCCCTGTTTCCAGGGTAACTGACCACCTTTTTTCCAGGGTAACTGACTGCCCTGTTTCCAGGGTAACTGGCCACCCTGTTTCCGGGGTAACTGACTGCCCTGTTTCCAGGGTAACTGACCACCCTGTTTCCGTGGTAACTGACTGCCCAGTTTCCAGGGTAACTGATCACCCTGTTTCCGGGATAACTGACGTCCCTCTTTCCAGGGTAACTGACTGGCTGTTTCCAGGGTAACTGACGGCCCAGTTTCCAGGGTAACTGATCACACTGTATCCGGAATAACTGACTGCCCTGTTTCCAGGGCAACTGAATGCCCTGTTTCCAGGGTAACTGATCACCTTGTTTCCAGGGTAACTGATCGCCCTGTTTCTGGGGTAATTAACCGCCCTGTTTCCGTGGTAACTGACTGCCCAGTTTCCAGGGTAACTGATCACCCTGATTCGGGATAACTGACGTCCCTCTTTCCAGGGTAACTGACTGGCTGTTTCCAGGGTAACTGACTGCCCTGTTTCCAAGGTAACTGATCACCCTGTTTCCGGGATAACTGACTGCCCTGTTTCCGGGATAACTGACTGCCCTGTTTCCAGGGTAACTGACTAATCTGTTTCCAGGGTTACTGACCGCCCTGTTTCCTCGATAACTGACTGCCCTGTTTCCGGGGTAACTGATCGCCCTGTTTCCAGGATAACTGATCACCCTGTTTCCAGTGTAACTGACTGCCCTGTTTCCAGGTTAACTCACTGCCCTGTTTCCAGGGTAACTGACTGCCCTGTTTCCAGGGTAACTGACCACACTGTTTCCGGGGTAACTGATCTCCCTGTTTCCGGGGTAACTGACCACCCTGTTTCCAGGATAACTAACCGACCTATTTCCGGGGTAACTGACCGCCCTGATTCCAGGATAACTGACCGACCTATTTCCGGGGTAACTGACTGCCCTGTTTCCAGGATAACTGACTGCCCTGTTTCCAGGGTAACTGACCGCCCTGTTTCCAGCATAACTGACCGCCCTTTTTCCGGGGTAACTGACTGGCCAGTTTACAGGATAACTGACCGCCCCGTTTCCGGGGTAACTGATCTCCCTGTTTCCGGGGTAACTGACTACCCTGTTTCCAGGATAACTGTCTGCCTTGTTTCCAGGATAACTGACTGCCCTGTTTCCAGGGTAACTGACTGCCCCGTTTCCGGGGTAACTGATCTCCCAGTTTCCAGGGTAACTGATCACCCTGTTTCCGGGATAACTGACTGCCCGGTTTCGGGGATAACTGACTGCCCTGTTTCCAGGGTAACTGACTGCCCTGTTTCCAGGGTAACTGACTGCCCTGTTTCCGGGGTAACTGATCACTCTGTTTCCAGGGTAACTGACTAACCTGTTTCCTGGGTGACTGACTGCCCTGTTTCCAGGTTAACTGACTGCCCACTTTCATGGGTAACTGACTGCCCTGTTTCTGGGATAACTCACTGCCCTGTTTCCAGGGTAACTGATCACCCTGTTTCCGAGATAACTGACTACCCTGTTTCCAGGGTAACTGACTGCCCTGTTTCCGGGGTAACTGACTTCCCTGTTTTTAGTGTAACTGACTGCCCAGTTTCCAGGGTAAATGATCACCCTGTTACCGGGATAACTGACTGCCCTGTTTCCGGGATAACTGTCTGCCCTGTTTCCGGGGTAACTGACTGCCCTGTTTCCAGGATAACTGATCACCCTGTTTCCGGGGTCACTGACTAACCTGTTTCCAGGGTTACTGACCGCACTGTTTCCGGGGTAAATGACAGCCCTGTTTCCGGGGTCACTGACCGCCCTGTTTCCAGGATAACTGATCACCCTGTTTCCGGGGTAACTGACCACCCTGATTCCAGGGTAACTGACCACCCTGTTTCCAGGATAACTGACTGCCCAGTTTCCGGGGTAACTGACTGCCCTGTTTCATGGGTAACTGATCTCGCTGTTTCCGGGGTAACTGACCGCCCTATTTCCATGGGCAACTGACCGCCCTTTTTCCAGGATAACTGAATGCCCTGTTTCCAGGATAACTGACTGCCCTGTTTCCAGGTGAACAGACAGCCCTGTATCCAGGGTAACTGACCGCCCTGTTTCCGGGGTGACAGATCTCCCTGTTTCCGGGGTAACTGACCGCCCTGTTTCCAGGTTAACTGACCGCACTATTTCCGGGCTAACTGACCGCCCTGTTTCTAGGATAACTGACTGCCCTGTTTCCAGGATAACTGACCGACCTATTTCCGGGGTAACTGACTGCCCTGTTTCCAGGATAACTGACTGCCCTGTTTCCAGAGTAACTGACCGCCCTGTTTCCAGGATAACTGACCGCCCTGTTTCCGGGGTAACTGACTGCCCAGTTTACAGGATAACTGACCGCCCCGTTTCCGGGGTAACTGATCTCCCTGTTTCCGGGGTAACTGACTACCCTGTTTCCAGGATAACTGTCTGCCTTGTTTCCAGGATAACTGACTGCCCTGTTTCCAGGGTAACTGACTGCCCTGTTTCCATCGTAACTGACTGCCCAGTTTCCAGGGTAACTGATCACCCTGTTTCCAGGATAACTGACTGTCCTGTTTCCAGGGTAACTGACCGCCCTGTTTCCAGGGTAACTGACTGCCCAGTTTCCAGGGTAACTGATCACCCTGTTTCCGGGATAACTGACTGCCCGGTTTCGGGGATAACTGACTGCCCTGTTTCCAGGGTAACTGACTGCCCTGTTTACAGGGTAACTGACTGCCCTGTTTCCGGGGTAACTGATCACTCTGTTTCCAGGGTAACTGACTAACCTGTTTCCTGGGTAACTGACCGCCCTGTTTCCAGGGTAACTGACTGCCCAGTTTCCAGGGTAACTGATCACCCTGTTTCCGGGCTAACTGACCGCCCTGTTTCTAGGATAACTGACTGCCCTGTTTCCAGGATAACTGACTGCCCTGTTTCCAGGGTAACTGACTGCCCTGTTTCCGAGGTAACTGACTGCCCTGTTTCCAGGGTAACTGACCACCTTTTTTCCAGGGTAACTGACTGCCCTGTTTCCAGGGTAACTGGCCACCCTGTTTCCGGGGTAACTGACTGCCCTGTTTCCAGGGTAACTGATCACCCTGTTTCCGGGATAACTGACGACCCTCTTTCCAGGGTAACTGACTGGCTGTTTCCAGGGTAACTGACGGCCCAGTTTCCATGGTAACTGATCACACTGTTTCCGGAATAACTGACTGCCCTGTTTCCAGGGCAACTGACTGCCCTGTTTCCAGGGTAACTGATCACCCTGTTTCCAGGGTAACTGATCGCCCTGTTTCTGGGGTAATTAACCGCCCTGTTTCCGTGGTAACTGACTGCCCAGTTTCCGGGGTAACTGACTGCCCTGTTTCCAGGGTAACTGATCACCCTGTTTCCGGGATAACTGACGACCCTCTTTCCAGGGTAACTGACTGGCTGTTTCCAGGGTAACTGACGGCCCAGTTTCCATGGTAACTGATCACACTGTTTCCGGAATAACTGACTGCCCTGTTTCCAGGGCAACTGACTGCCCTGTTTCCAGGGTAACTGATCACCCTGTTTCCAGGGTAACTGATCGCCCTGTTTCTGGGGTAATTAACCGCCCTGTTTCCGTGGTAACTGACTGCCCAGTTTCCAGGGTAACTGATCACCCTGTTTCCGGGATAACTGACGTCCCTCTTTCCAGGGTAACTGACTGGCTGTTTCCAGGGTAACTGACTGCCCTGTTTCCAAGGTAACTGATCACCCTGTTTCCGGGATAACTGACTGCCCTGTTTCCGGGATAACTGACTGCCCTGTTTCCAGGGTAACTGACTAATCTGTTTCCAGGGTTACTGACCGCCCTGTTTCCTCGATAACTGACTGCCCTGTTTCCGGGGTAACTGATCGCCCTGTTTCCAGGATAACTGATCACCCTGTTTCCAGTGTAACTGACTGCCCTGTTTCCAGGTTAACTCACTGCCCTGTTTCCAGGGTAACTGACTGCCCTGTTTCCAGGGTAACTGACCACCCTGTTTCCGGGGTAACTGATCTCCCTGTTTCCGGGGTAACTGACCGCCCTGTTTCCAGGATAACTAACCGACCTATTTCCGGGGTAACTGACCGCCCTGATTCCAGGATAACAGACCGACCTATTTCCGGGGTAACTGACTGCCCTGTTTCCAGGATAACTGACTGCCCTGTTTCCAGGGTAACTGACCGCCCTGTTTCCAGGATAACTGACCGCCCTGTTTCCGGGGTAACTGACTGCAAAGTTTACAGGATAACTGACCGCCCCGTTTCCGGGGTAACTGACTACCCTGTTTCCAGGATAACTGTCTGCCTTGTTTCCAGGATAACTGACTGCCCTGTTTCCAGGGTAACTGACTCCCCCGTTTCCGGGGTAACTGATCTCCCAGTTTCCAGGGTAACTGATCACCCTGTTTCCGGGATAACTGACTGCCCGGTTTCGGGGATAAGAGACTGCCCTGTTTCCAGGGTAACTGACTGCCCTGTTTCCAGGGTAACTGACTGCCCTGTTTCCGGGGTAACTGATCACTCTGTTTCCAGGGTAATTGACTAACCTGTTTCCAGGGTTACTGACCGCACTGTTTCCGGGGTAAATGACCGCCCTGTTTCCAGGATAACTAACCGACCTATTTCCGGGGTAACTGACCGCCCTGATTCCAGGATAACTGACCGACCTATTTCCGGGGTAACTGACTGCCCTGTTTCCAGGATAACTGACTGCCCTGTTTCCAGGGTAACTGACCGCCCTGTTTCCAGGATAACTGACCGCCCTGTTTCCGGGGTAACTGACTGCCCAGTTTACAGGATAACTGACCGCCCCGTTTCCGGGGTAACTGACTACCCTGTTTCCAGGATAACTGTCTGCCTTGTTTCCAGGATAACTGACTGCCCTGTTTCCAGGGTAACTGACTCCCCCGTTTCCGGGGTAACTGATCTCCCAGTTTCCAGGGTAACTGATCACCCTGTTTCCGGGATAACTGACTGCCCGGTTTCGGGGATAAGAGACTGCCCTGTTTCCAGGGTAACTGACTGCCCTGTTTCCAGGGTAACTGACTGCCCTGTTTCCGGGGTAACTGATCACTCTGTTTCCAGGGTAATTGACTAACCTGTTTCCAGGGTTACTGACCGCACTGTTTCCGGGGTAAATGACTGCCCTGTTTCCGGGGTCACTGACCGCCCTGTTTCCAGGATAACTGATCACCCTGTTTCCGGGGTAACTGACCACCCTGTTTCCAGGGTAACTGACCACCCTGTTTCCAGGATAACTGACTGCCCAGTTTCCGTGGTAACTGACTGCCCTGTTTCAGGGTAACTGATCTCCCTGTTTCCGGGGTAACTGACCGCCCGATTTCCTGAACAACTGACCGCCCTTTTTCCAGGATAACTGAATGCCCTGTTTCCAGGATAACTGACTGCCCTGTTTCCAGGTGAACTGACTGCCCTGTTTCCAGGACAACTGACCGCCCTGTTTCCGGGGTAACTGACTGCCCAGTTTACAGGATAACTGACCGCCCCGTTTCCGGGGTAACTGATCTCCCTGTTTCCAGGGTAATTGACTAACCTGTTTCCAGGGTTACTGACCGCACTGTTTCCGGGGTAAATGACTGCCCTGTTTCCGGGGTCACTGACCGCCCTGTTTCCAGGATAACTGATCACCCTGTTTCCGGGGTAACTGACCACCCTGTTTCCAGGGTAACTGACCACCCTGTTTCCAGGATAACTGACTGCCCAGTTTCCGTGGTAACTGACTGCCCTGTTTCAGGGTAACTGATCTCCCTGTTTCCGGGGTAACTGACCGCCCGATTTCCTGAACAACTGACCGCCCTTTTTCCAGGATAACTGAATGCCCTGTTTCCAGGATAACTGACTGCCCTGTTTCCAGGTGAACTGACTGCCCTGTTTCCAGGACAACTGACCGCCCTGTTTCCGGGGTAACTGACTGCCCAGTTTACAGGATAACTGACCGCCCCGTTTCCGGGGTAACTGATCTCCCTGTTTCCGGGGTAACTGACTACCCTGTTTCCAGGATAACTGTCTGCCTTGTTTCCAGGATAACTGACTGCCCTGTTTCCATGGTAACTGACTGCCCCGTTTCCGGGATAACTGATCTCCCAGTTTCCAGGGTAACTGATCACCCTGTTTCCGGGATAACTGACTGCCCGGTTTCGGGGATAACTGACTGCCCTGTTTCCAGGGTAACTGACTGCCCTGTTTCCAGGGTAACTGACTGCCCTGTTTCCGGGGTAACTGATCACTCTGTTTCCAGGGTAACTGACTAACCTGTTTCCTGGGTGACTGACTGCCCTGTTTCCAGGTTAACTGACTGCCCAGTTTCATGGGTAACTGACTGCCCTGTTTCCGGAATAACTGACTGCCCTGTTTCCAGGGCAACTGACTGCCCTGTTTCCAGGGTAACTGATCACCCTGTTTCCAGGGTAACTGATCGCCCTGTTTCTGGGGTAATTAACCGCCCTGTTTCCGTGGTAACTGACTGCCCAGTTTCCAGGGTAACTGATCACCCTGTTTCCGGGATAACTGACGTCCCTCTTTCCAGGGTAACTGACTGGCTGTTTCCAGGGTAACTAACTGCCCTGTTTCCAAGGTAACTGATCACCCTGTTTCCGGGATAACTGACTGCCCTGTTTCCGGGATAACTGACTGCCCTGTTTCCAGGGTAACTGACTAATCTGTTTCCAGGGTTACTGACCGCCCTGTTTCCTCGATAACTGACTGCCCTGTTTCCGGGGTAACTGATCGCCCTGTTTCCAGGATAACTGATCACCCTGTTTCCAGTGTAACTGACTGCCCTGTTTCCAGGTTAACTCACTGCCCTGTTTCCAGGGTAACTGACTGCCCTGTTTCCAGGGTAACTGACCACCCTGTTTCCGGGGTAACTGATCTCCCTGTTTACGGGGTAACTGACCGCCCTGTTTCCAGGATAACTAACCGACCTATTTCCGGGGTAACTGACCGCCCTGATTCCAGGATAACTGACCGACCTATTTCCGGGGTAACTGACTGCCCTGTTTCCAGGATAACTGACTGCCCTGTTTCCAGGGTAACTGACCGCCCTGTTTCCAGGATAACTGACCGCCCTGTTCCGGGGTAACTGACTGCCCAGTTTACAGGATAACTGACCGCCCCGTTTCCGGGGTAACTGATCTCCCTGTTTCCGGGGTAACTGACTACCCTGTTTCCAGGATAACTGTCTGCCTTGTTTCCAGGATAACTGACTGCCCTGTTTCCAGGGTAACTGACTCCCCCGTTTCCGGGGTAACTGATCTCCCAGTTTCCAGGGTAACTGATCACCCTGTTTCCGGGATAACTGACTGCCCGGTTTCGGGGATAAGAGACTGCCCTGTTTCCAGGGTAACTGACTGCCCTGTTTCCAGGGTAACTGACTGCCCTGTTTCCGGGGTAACTGATCACTCTGTTTCCAGGGTAATTGACTAACCTGTTTCCAGGGTTACTGACCGCACTGTTTCCGGGGTAAATGACTGCCCTGTTTCCGGGGTCACTGACCGCCCTGTTTCCAGGATAACTGATCACCCTGTTTCCGGGGTAACTGACCACCCTGTTTCCAGGGTAACTGACCACCCTGTTTCCAGGATAACTGACTGCCCAGTTTCCGTGGTAACTGACTGCCCTGTTTCAGGGGTAACTGATCTCCCTGTTTCCGGGGTAACTGACCGCCCGATTTCCTGGGCAACTGACCGCCCTTTTTCCAGGATAACTGAATGCCCTGTTTCCAGGATAACTGACTGCCCTGTTTCCAGGTGAACTGACTGCCCTGTTTCCAGGACAACTGACCGCCCTGTTTCCGGGGTAACTGACTGCCCAGTTTACAGGATAACTGACCGCCCCGTTTCCGGGGTAACTGATCTCCCTGTTTCCGGGGTAACTGACTACCCTGTTTCCAGGATAACTGTCTGCCTTGTTTCCAGGATAACTGACTGCCCTGTTTCCATGGTAACTGACTGCCCCGTTTCCGGGATAACTGATCTCCCAGTTTCCAGGGTAACTGATCACCCTATTTCCGGGATAACTGACTGCCCGGTTTCGGGGATAACTGACTGCCCTGTTTCCAGGGTAACTGACTGCCCTGTTTCCAGGGTAACTGACTGCCCTGTTTCCGGGGTAACTGATCACTCTGTTTCCAGAGTAACTGACTAACCTGTTTCCTGGGTGACTGACTGCCCTGTTTCCAGGTTAACTGACTGCCCAGTTTCATGGGTAACTGACTGCCCTGTTTCTGGGATAACTCACTGCCCTGTTTCCAGGGTAACTGATCACCCTGTTTCCGGGATAACTGACTACCCTGTTTCCAGGGTAACTGACTGCCCTGTTTCCGGGGTAACTGACTGCCCTGTTTCTAGGGTAACTGACTGCCCAGTTTCCAGGGTAACTGATCACCCTGTTACCGGGATAAGAGACTGCCCTGTTTCCGGGATAACTGTCCGCCCTGTTTCCGGGGTAACTGACTGCCCTGTTTCCAGGATAACTGATCACCCTGTTTCCGGGGTAACTGACTAATCTGTTTCCAGGGTTACTGACCGCACTGTTTCCGGGGTAAATGACTGCCCT
Source organism: Heterodontus francisci (assembly GCF_036365525.1). Taxonomy (NCBI): domain Eukaryota; kingdom Metazoa; phylum Chordata; class Chondrichthyes; order Heterodontiformes; family Heterodontidae; genus Heterodontus; species Heterodontus francisci. The sequence continues at coordinate 2,412,857 of NW_027140908.1, read as the reverse complement.
GTTTCCGGGGTCACTGACCGCCCTGTTTCCAGGATAACTGATCACCCTGTTTCCGGGGTCACTGACCGCCCTGTTTCCAGGATAACTGATCACCCTGTTTCCGGGGTAACTGACCACCCTGTTTCCAGGGTAACTGACCACCCTGTTTCCAGGATAACTGACTGCCCAGTTTCCGTGGTAACTGACTGCCCTGTTTCAGGGGTAACTGATCTCCCTGTTTCCGGGGTAACTGACCGCCCTATTTCCTGGGCAACTGACCGCCCTTTTTCCAGGATAACTGAATGCCCTGTTTCCAGGATAACTGACTGCCCTGTTTCCAGGTGAACTGACTGCCCTGTTTCCAGGACAACTGACCGCCCTGTTTCCGGGGTAACTGACTGCCCAGTTTACAGGATAACTGACCGCCCCGTTTCCGGGGTAACTGATCTCCCTGTTTCCGGGGTAACTGACTACCCTGTTTCCAGGATAACTGTCTGCCTTGTTTCCAGGATAACTGACTGCCCTGTTTCCATGGTAACTGACTGCCCCGTTTCCGGGGTAACTGATCTCCCAGTTTCCAGGGTAACTGATCACCCTGTTTCCGGGATAACTGACTGCCCGGTTTCGGGGATAACTGACTGCCCTGTTTCCAGGGTAACTGACTGCCCTGTTTCCAGGGTAACTGACTGCCCTGTTTCCGGGGTAACTGATCACTCTGTTTCCAGGGTAACTGACTAAGCTGTTTCCTGGGTGACTGACTGCCCTGTTTCCAGGTTAACTGACTGCCCTGTTTCTGGGATAACTCACTGCCCTGTTTCCAGGGTAACTGATCACCCTGTTTCCCGGATAACTGACTACCCTGTTTCCAGGGTAACTGACTGCCCTGTTTCCGGGGTAACTGACTGCCCTGTTTCTAGGGTAACTGACTGCCCAGTTTCCAGGGTAACTGATCACCCTGTTACCGGGATAAGAGACTGCCCTGTTTCCGGGATAACTGTCTGCCCTGTTTCCGGGGTAACTGACTGCCCTGTTTCCAGGATAACTGATCACCCTGTTTCCGGGGTAACTGACTAATCTGTTTCCAGGGTTACTGACCGCACTGTTTCCGGGGTAAATGACTGCCCTGTTTCCGGGGTCACTGACCGCCCTGTTTCCAGGATAACTGATCACCCTGTTTCCGGGGTAACTGACCACCCTGTTTCCAGGGTAACTGACCACCCTGTTTCCAGGATAACTGACTGCCCTGTTTCCGGGGTAACTGACCGCCCTATTTCCTGGGCAACTGACCGCACTTTTTCCAGGATAACTGAATGCCCTGTTTCCAGGATAACTGACTGCCCTGTTGCAAGGTGAACTGACTGCCCTGTATCCAGGGTAACTGACCGCCCTGTTTCCGGGGTGACAGATCTCCCTGTTTCCGGGGTAACTGACCGCCCTGTTTCCAGGTTAACTGACCGCACTATTTCCGGGCTAACTGACCGCCCTGTTTCTAGGATAACTGACTGCCCTGTTTCCAGGATAACTGACCGACCTATTTCCGGGGTAACTGACTGCCCTGTTTCAAGGATAACTGACTGTCCTGTTTCCAGGAAAACTGATCACCCTGTTTCCGGGATAACTGACTGCCCTGTTTACGGGATAACTGACTGCCCTGTTTCCAGGCTAACTGACTGCCCTGTTTCCAGGAAAACTGATCACCCTGTTTCCGGGGTAACTGACTGCCCTGTTTCCGGGGTAACTGACCGCCCTGTTTCCAGGATAACTGATCACCCTGTTTCCGGGGTAACTGACCACCCTATTTCCAGGGTAACTGACCACCCTGTTTCCAGGATAAATGACTGACCTGTTTCCAGGGTAACTGACTGCTCTGTTTCAGGGGTAACTGATCTCCCTGTTTCCCGGGTAACTGACCGCCCTATTTCCAGGGTAACTGTCCGCCCTGTTTCCAGGATAACTGAATGCCCTGTTTCCAGGGTAACTAACCACCCTGTTTCCGGTGTAACTGATCTCCCTGTTTCTGGGGTAACTGACCGCCCTGTTTCCAGGATAACTGACCGCCCTATTTCTGGGGTAACTGACCGCCCTGTTTCTAGGATAACTGACTGCCCTGTTTCCAGGATAACTGACTGCCCTGTTTCCAGGGTAACTGACTGCCCTGTTTCCACGGTAACTGACTGCCCTGTTTCCGGGTTAACTGACTGCCCAGTTTCCAGGGTAACTGAACACACTGTTTCCGAGGTAACTGACTGCCCTGTTTCCAGGGTAACTGTCCACCCTGTTTCCGGGGTAACTGACTACCTGTTTCCAGGGTAACTGACCACCCTGTTTCCGTGGTAACTGACTGCCCAGTTTCCAGGGTAACTGATCACCCTGTTTCCGGGATAACTGAGGTCCCTCTTTCCAGGATAACTAACAGGCTGTTTCCATGGTAACTGACTGCCCAGCTTCCAGGGTAACTGATCACCCTGTTTCCGGAATAACTGACTGCCCTGTTTCCAGGGTAACTGACTTCCCAGTTTCCAAGGTAACTGATCACCCTTTTTCCGGGATAACTGACTGCCCTGTTTCCGGGATAACTGACTGCCCTGTTTCCAGATTAACTGACTGCCCAGTTTCCAGGGTAACTGAATGCCCTGTTTCCAGGGTAACTGACTGCCAAGTTTCCAGGGTAACTGATCACCCTGTTTCCGGGATAACTGACTGCCCTGTTGACGGGATAACTGACTGCCCTGTTTCCAGGCTAACAGACTGCCCTGTTTCCAGGATAACTGATCACCTGTTTCCAGGGGTAACTGACTAATCTGTTACCAGGGTTACTGACCGCACTGTTTCCGGGGTAACTGACTGCCCAGTTTCCGGGGTAACTGACCGCCCTGTTTCCAGGATAACTGATCACCCTGATTCCGGGGTAACTGACCACCCTGTTTCCATGGTAACTGATCACCCTGTTTCCGGGGTAACTGACTGCCCAGTTTCCGGGGTAACTGACCGCCCTGTTTCCAGGATAACTGATCACCCTGTTTCCGGGGTAACTGACCACCCTGTTTCCATGGTAACTGACCACCCTGTTTCCTGGGTAACTGACTGCCCAGTTTTCGGGGTAACTGACCGCCCTGTTTCCAGGATAACTGATCACCCTGTTTCCGGGGTAACTGACCACCCTGTTTCCATGGTAACTGACCACCCTGTTTCCAGAATAACTGACTGCCCTGTTTCCAGGGTAACTGACTGCCCTGTTTCAGGGGTAACTGATCTCCCTGTTTCCCGGGTAACTGACCGCCCTATTTCCAGGGTAACTGACCGCCCTGTTTCCAGGATAACTGAATGCCCTGTTTCCAGGATAACTGACTGCCCTGTTTCCAGGGTAACTAACCGCCCTGTTTCCGGTGTAACTGATCTCCCTGTTTCCGGGTTAACTGACCGCCCTGTTTCCAGGATAACTAACCGCCCTATTTCCGGGGTAACTGAATGCCCTGTTTCCTGGGTAACTGACTGCCCATTTTCCAGGGTAACTTTTCACCCTGTCTCCAGGGTAAATGATCGCCCTGTTTCTGGGGTAATTAACCGCACTGTTTCCGGGGTAACTGAACGTCCTGTTTCCGGGGTAACTGACTGCCCTGTTTCCAGGTTAACTGATCACCCTGTTTCCGGGATAACTGACTGCCCTGTTTCCTGGGTAAATGACTGCCCTGTTTCCGGGGTAACTGATCGCCCTGTTTCCAGGGTAACTGATCACCCTGCTTCCAGGGTAACTGACTGCCCTGTTTCCAGGTTAACTCACTGCCCTGTTTCCAGGTAACTGACTGCCCTGTTTCCAGGGTAACTGACCACCCTGTTTCCGGGGTAACTGATCTCCCTGTTTCCGGGGTAACTGACCGCCCTGTTTCCAGGATAACTAACCGACCTATTTCCGGGGTAACTGACCGCCCTGTTTCCAGGATAACTGACCGACCTATTTCCGGGGTAACTGACATCCCTGTTTCCAGGATAACTGACGGCCCTGTTTCCATGGTAACTGACCGCCCTGTTTCCAGGACATCTGACCGCCCTGTTTCCGGGGTAACTGACTGCCCAGTTTACAGGATAACTGACTGCCCTGTTTCCGGGGTAACTGATCTCCCTGTTTCCGGGGTAACTGACCGCCCTGTTTCCAGGATAACTGACCGCCCTATATCCGGTGTAACTGACCACACTGTTTCCAGGATAACTGTCTGCCTTGTTTCCAGGATAACTGCCTGCCCTGTTTCCAGGGTAACTGACTGCCCTGTTTCCAGCGTAACTGACTGCCCAGTTTCCAGGGTAACTGATCACCCTGTTTCCAGGATAACTGACTGCCCTGTTTCCAGGGTAACTGACCGCCCTGTATCCAGGGTAACTGACTGCCCAGTTTCCAGGGTAACTGATCACCCTGTTTCCGGGATAACTGACTGCCCGGTTTCGGGGATAACTGACTGCCCTGTTTCCAGGGTAACTGACTGCCCTGTTTCCAGGGTAACTGACTGCCCTGTTTCCGGGGTAACTGATCACCCTGTTTCCAGGGTAACTGACTAACCTGTTTCCTGGGTGACTGACTGCCCTGTTTCCAGGGTAACTGACTGCCCAGTTTCATGGGTAACTGACTGCCCTGTTTCTGGGGTAACTGACTGCCCTGTTTCCAGGGTAACTGACTTCCCAGTTTCCAGAGTAACTGATCACCCTTTTTCCGGGATAACTGACTGCCCTGTTTCCGGGATAAATTACTACCCTGTTTCCAGATTAACTGACTGCCCAGTTTCAAGGGTAACTGACTGCCCAGTTTCCAGGGTAACTGACTGCCCAGCTTCCAGGGTAACTGATCACCCTGTTTCCGGGATAACTGACTGCCCTGTTTCCTGGGTGACTGACTTCCCAGTTTCCAGGGTAACTGATCACCCTTTTTCCGGGATAACTGACTGCCCTGTTTCCGGTATAACTTACTGCCCTGTTTCCAGATTAACTGACTGCCCAGTTTCCAGGGTAACTGACTGCCCAGTTTCCAGGGTAACTGACTGCCCAGTTTCTAGGGTAACGGATCACCCTGTTTCCGGGATAACTGACTGCCCTGTTTCCTGGGTGACTGACTTCCCAGTTTCCAGGGTAACTGATCACCCTTTTTCCGGGATAACTGACTGCCCTGTTTCCGGTATAACTTACTGCCCTGTTTCCAGATTAACTGACTGCCCAGTTTCCAGGGTAACTGACTGCCCAGTTTCCAGGGTAACTGACTGCCCAGTTTCTAGGGTAACGGATCACCCTGTTTCCGGGATAACTGACTGCCCTGTTTCCAGGCGAACTGACTGCCCTGTTTCCAGGAAAACTGATCACCCTGTTTCCGGGGAAACTGACTAATCTGTTTCCAGGGTTACTGACCGCCCTGTTTCCGGGGTAACTGACTGCCCTGTTTCCGGGGTAACTGACTGCCCTGTTTCCAGGATAACTGAATACCCTGTTTCCAGGATAACTGACTGCCCTGTTTCCAGGTTAACTGATCACCCTGTTTCCGGGGTAACTGACCACCCTGTTTCCAGGGTAACTGACCACCCTGTTTCCAGGATAACTGACTGACCTGTTTCCAGGGTAACTGACTGCTCTGTTTCAGGGGTAACTGATCTCCCTGTTTCCCGGGTAACTGACCGCCCTATTTCCAGGGTAACTGTCCGCCCTGTTTCCAGGATAACTGAATGCCCTGTTTCCAGGGTAACTAACCACCCTGTTTCCGGTGTAACTGATCTCCCTGTTTCCGGGGTAACTGACCGCCCTGTTTCCAGGATAACTGACCGCCCTATTTCCGGGGTAACTGTCCGCCCTGTTTCTAGGATAACTGACTGCCCTGTTTCCAGGATAACTGACTGCCCTGTTTCCAGGGTAACTGACTGCCCTGTTTCCACGGTAACTGACTGCCCTGTTTCCGGGTTAACTGACTGCCCAGATTCCAGGGTAACTGAACACACTGTTTCCGAGGTAACTGACTGCCCTGTTTCCAGGGTAACTGTCCACCCTTTTTCCGGGGTAACTGACTACCTGTTTCCAGGGTAACTGACCACCCTGTTTCCGTGGTAACTGACTGCCCAGTTTCCAGGGTAACTGATCACCCTGTTTCCGGGATAACTGAGGTCCCTCTTTCCAGGATAACGAACTGGCTGTTTCCATGGTAACTGACTGCCCAGCTTCCAGGGTAACTGATCACCCTGTTTCCGGAATAACTGACAGCCCTGTTTCCAGGGTAACTGACTTCCCAGTTTCCAGGGTAACTGTTCACCCTTTTTCCGGGATAACTGACTGCCCTGTTTCCAGGATAACTGACTGCCCTGTTTCCAGATTAACTGACTGCCCAGTTTCCAGGGTAACTGAATGCCCTGTTTCCTGGGTAACTGACTGCCCAGTTTCCAGGGTAACTGATCACCCTGTTTCCGGGATAACTGACTGCCCAGTTTCCAGGGTAACTGATCACCCTGTTTCCGGGGTAACTGACTAATCTGTTTCCAGGGTTACTGACCGCCCTGTTTCCAGGATAACTGATCACCCTGTTTCCGGGGTAACTGACCACCCTGTTTCCATGGTAACAGACCACCCTGTTTCCAGGATAACTGACTGCCCTGTTTCCAGGGTAACTGACTGCCCTGTTTCAGGGGTAACTGATCTCCCTGTTTCCCGGGTAACTGACCGCCCTATTTCCAGGGTAACTGACCGCCCTGTTTCCAGGATAACTGAATGCCCTGTTTCCAGGATAACTGACTGCCCTGTTTCCAGGGTAACTAACCGCCCTGTTTCCGGTGTAACTGATCTCCCTGTTTCCGGGTTAACTGACCGCCCTGTTTCCAGGATAACTAACCGCCCTATTTCCGGGGTAACTGAATGCCCTGTTTCCAGGTTAACTGACTGCCCATTTTCCAGAGTAACTTTTCACCCTGTTTCCAGGGTAAATGATCGCCCTGTTTCTGGGGTAATTAACCACCCTGTTTCCGGGGTAACTGAACGTCCTGTTTCCGGGGTAACTGACTGCCCTGTTTCCAAGGTAACTGATCACCCTGTTTCCGGGATAACTTACTGCCCTGTCTCCGGGATAACTGACTGCCCTGTTTCCTGGGTAACTGACTGCCCTGTTTCCGGGGTAACTGATCGCCCTGTTTCCAGGGTAACTGATCACCCTGCTTCCAGGGTAACTGACTGCCCTGTTTCCAGGTTAACTCACTGCCCTGTTTCCAGGGTAACTGACTGCCCTGTTTCCAGGGTAACTGACCACCCTGTTTCCGGGGTAACTGATCTCCCTGTTTCCGGGGTAACTGACCGCCCTGTTTCCAGGATAACTAACCGACCTATTTCCGGGGTAACTGACCGCCCTGTTTCCAGGATAACTGACCGACCTATTTCCGGGGTAACTGACAGCCCTGTTTCCAGGATAACTGACTGCCCTGTTTCCAGGGTAACTGACCGCCCTGTTTCCAGGATATCTGACCGCCCTGTTTCCGGGGTAACTGATCTCCCTATTTTCGGGGTAACTGAGCGCCCTGTTTCCAGGATAACTGACCGCCCTATATCCGGGGTAACAGACCACACTGTTTCCAGGATAACTGTCTGCCTTGTTTCCAGGTTAACTGACTGCCCTGTTTCCAGGGTAACTCACCGCCCTGTTTCCAGGATAACTGACTGCCCTGTTTCCAGGGTAACTGATCACCCTGGTCCGGATTACTGAGTAATCTGTTTCCAGGGTTACTGACCGCCCTGTTTCCGGGGTAACTGACTGCCCAGTTTCCAGGGTAACTGACTGCCCATTTTCCAGGGTAACTGATCACCCTGTTTCTGGGGTAACTGGCTGCCCTGTTTCCAGGGTAACTGACTGCCAAGTTTCCTGGGTAACTGATCACCCTTTTTCCGGGATAACTGACTGCCCTGTTTCCAGGTTAACGAACCGCCCTTTTTCCAGGTAAAACTGACTGTCCTGTTTCCAGGATAACTGACTGCCCTGTTTCCAGGGTAACTGATCACCCTGTTTCCAGGATAACTGACTTCCCTGTTTCCGGGGTAACTGTCTGCCCTGTTTCCAGGTTAACTGATCACCCTGGTCCGGATTACTGAGTAATCTGTTTCCAGGGTTACTGACCGCCCTGTTTCCGGGGTAACTGACTGCCCTGTTTCCAGGGTAACTGATCACCCTGTTTCCGGGGTAACTGACTGCCCAGTTTCCTGGGTAACTGATCACCCAATTTCCGGGATAACTGACTCCCCTGTTTCAAGGGTAACTGACTGCCCAGTTTCCAGGGTAACAGACTGCTCTGTTTCCGGGGTAACTGACTGCCCAGTTTCCAGGGTAACTGATCACCCTGTTTCCGGGATAACTGACAGCCCTGTTTCCGGGATAACTGACTGCCCTGTTTCCAGGGTAACTGACTGCCCTGTTTCCGGGGTAACTGACTGCCCTGTTTCCAGGGTAACTGACTGCCCTGTTTCCAGGATAACTGGTCACCCTGTTTCCAGGGTAACTGACTAATCTGTTTCCAGGGTTACTGACCGCCCTGTTTGTGGGGTAACTGACCACCCTGTTTCCAGGGTAACTGACCATCCTGTTTCCAGGATAGCTGACTGCACTGTTTCCAGGGTAACTGACTGACCTGTTTCCGGGGTAACAGATCTCCCTGTTTTCAGGATAACTGACTGCCCTGTTTCCAAGACAACTGACTGCCCTGTTTCCAGCATAACTGACTGCCCTGTTTCGAGGGTAACTGACTGCCTGTTTCCATGATAACTGACCGCCCAATATCCGGGGTAACTGACCACCCTGTTTCCAGGATAACTGTCTGCCCTGTTTCCAGGATAACTGACTGCCCTGTTTCCAGGGTAACTGACCACCCTGTTTCCAGGATAAATGTCTGCCCTGTTTCCAGGGGAACTGACTGCCCTGTTTCCGGGGTAACTGATCACCCTGTTTCCGGTGTAACTGACTAACCTGTTTCAAGGGCGACTGACTGCCCTGTTTCCAGGGTAACTGACTGCCCAGTTTCATGGGTAAAAGACTGCTCTGTTTCCAGGGTAACTGACTGCCCTGTGTCCGGGTTAACTGACTGCCCTGTTTCCAGGGTAACTGACTGCCCAGTTTCCAGGGTAACTGATCACCCTTTTTCCGGGATAACTGACTGCCCTGTTTCTGGGGAAACTGACTGCCCTGTCTCCAGGGTAACTGACTGCCCAGTTTCCAGGGTAACTGATCACCCTTTTTCCGGAATAACTGACTGCCCTGTTTCCGGGATAACTGAATGCCCTGTTTCCAGGGTAACTGACTGCCCAGTTGCCGGGGTAACTGACTGCCCTGTTTCCAGGTTAACTGACTGCCCTGTTTCCGGGGAAACTGACTGCCCTGTTTCCAGGGTAACTGACTGCCAAGTTTCCTGGGTAACTGTTCACCCTTTTTCCGGGATAACTGACTGCCCTGTTTCCAGGTTAACTGACTGCCCTGTTTCCAGGATAACTGACTGCCCTGTTTCCAGGGTAACTGATCACCCTGTTTCCGGGATAACTGACTGCCCTGTTTCCAGGGTAACTGATCACCCTGTTTCCAGGATAACTGACTGCCCTGTTTCCGGGGTAACTGTCTGCCCTGTTTCCACGGTAACTGATCACCCTGTTTCCAGGGTAACTGATCACCCTGTTTCCGGGGTTATTGACTGCCCTGTTTCCAGGGTAACTGATCACCCTGTTTCCGAGATAACTGACCGCCCTGTTTCCATGGTAACTGACTGCTCAGTTTCCAGGGTAACTGATCTCGCTGTTTCTGGGGTAACTGACTAACCTGTTTCCGGGGTAACTCACCGCCCTGTTTCCAGGATAACTGACTGCCCTGTTTCCAGGGTAACTGATCACCCTGGTCCGGATTACTGAGTAATCTGTTTCCAGGGTTACTGACCGCCCTGTTTCCGGGGTAACTGACTGCCCAGTTTCCAGGGTAACTGACTGCCCATTTTCCAGGGTAACTGATCACCCTGTTTCTGGGGTAACTGACTGCCCTGTTTCCAGGGTAACTGACTGCCAAGTTTCCTGGGAAACTGATCACCCTTTTTCCGGGATAACTGACTGCCCTGTTTCCAGGTTAACGAACCGCCCTTTTTCCAGGTAAAACTGACTGCCCTGTTTCCAGGATAACTGACTGCCCTGTTTCCAGGGTAACTGATCACCCTGTTTCCGGGATAACTGACTGCCCAGTTTCCAGGGTAACTGATCACCCTGTTTCCAGGATAACTGACTTCCCTGTTTCCGGGGTAACTGTCTGCCCTGTTTCCAGGTTAACTGATCACCCTGGTCCTGATTACTGAGTAATCTGTTTCCAGGGTTACTGACCGCCCTTTTTCCAGGTGAACTGACTGCCCTGTTTCCAGGACAACTGACCGCCCTGTTTCCGGGGTAACTGACTGCCCAGTTTACAGGATAACTGACCGCCCCGTTTCCGGGGTAACTGATCTCCCTGTTTCCGGGGTAACTGACTACCCTGTTTCCAGGATAACTGTCTGCCTTGTTTCCAGGATAACTGACTGCCCTGTTTCCATGGTAACTGACTGCCCCGTTTCCGGGATAACTGATCTCCCAGTTTCCAGGGTAACTGATCACCCTATTTCCGGGATAACTGACTGCCCGGTTTCGGGGATAACTGACTGCCCTGTTTCCAGGGTAACTGACTGCCCTGTTTCCAGGGTAACTGACTGCCCTGTTTCCGGGGTAACTGATCACTCTGTTTCCAGAGTAACTGACTAACCTGTTTCCTGGGTGACTGACTGCCTTGTTTCCAGGTTAACTGACTGCCCAGTTTCATGGGTAACTGACTGCCCTGTTTCTGGGATAACTCACTGCCCTGTTTCCAGGGTAACTGATCACCCTGTTTCCGGGATAACTGACTACCCTGTTTCCAGGGTAACTGACTGCCCTGTTTCCGGGGTAACTGACTGCCCTGTTTCTAGGGTAACTGACTGCCCAGTTTCCAGGGTAACTGATCACCCTGTTACCGGGATAAGAGACTGCCCTGTTTCCGGGATAACTGTCCGCCCTGTTTCCGGGGTAACTGACTGCCCTGTTTCCAGGATAACTGATCACCCTGTTTCCGGGGTAACTGACTAATCTGTTTCCAGGGTTACTGACCGCACTGTTTCCGGGGTAAATGACTGCCCTGTTTCCGGGGTCACTGACCGCCCTGTTTCCAGGATAACTGATCACCCTGTTTCCGGGGTCACTGACCGCCCTGTTTCCAGGATAACTGATCACCCTGTTTCCGGGGTAACTGACCACCCTGTTTCCAGGGTAACTGACCACCCTGTTTCCAGGATAACTGACTGCCCAGTTTCCGTGGTAACTGACTGCCCTGTTTCAGGGGTAACTGATCTCCCTGTTTCCGGGGTAACTGACCGCCCTATTTCCTGGGCAACTGACCGCCCTTTTTCCAGGATAACTGAATGCCCTGTTTCCAGGATAACTGACTGCCCTGTTTCCAGGTGAACTGACTGCCCAGTTTACAGGATAACTGACCGCCCCGTTTCCGGGGTAACTGATCTCCCTGTTTCCGGGGTAACTGACTACCCTGTTTCCAGGATAACTGTCTGCCTTGTTTCCAGGATAACTGACTGCCCTGTTTCCATGGTAACTGACTGCCCCGTTTCCGGGGTAACTGATCTCCCAGTTTCCAGGGTAACTGATCACCCTGTTTCCGGGATAACTGACTGCCCGGTTTCGGGGATAACTGACTGCCCTGTTTCCAGGGTAACTGACTGCCCTGTTTCCGGGGTAACTGATCACTCTGTTTCCAGGGTAACTGACTAAGCTGTTTCCTGGGTGACTGACTGCCCTGTTTCCAGGTTAACTGACTGCCCAGTTTCATGGGTAACTGACTGCCCTGTTTCTGGGATAACTCACTGCCCTGTTTCCAGGGTAACTGATCACCCTGTTTCCCGGATAACTGACTACCCTGTTTCCAGGGTAACTGACTGCCCTGTTTCCGGGGTAACTGACTGCCCTGTTTCTAGGGTAACTGACTGCCCAGTTTCCAGGGTAACTGATCACCCTGTTACCGGGATAAGAGACTGCCCTGTTTCCGGGATAACTGTCTGCCCTGTTTCCGGGGTAACTGACTGCCCTGTTTCCAGGATAACTGATCACCCTGTTTCCGGGGTAACTGACTAATCTGTTTCCAGGGTTACTGACCGCACTGTTTCCGGGGTAAATGACTGCCCTGTTTCCGGGGTCACTGACCGCCCTGTTTCCAGGATAACTGATCACCCTGTTTCCGGGGTAACTGACCACCCTGTTTCCAGGGTAACTGACCACCCTGTTTCCAGGATAACTGACTGCCCTGTTTCCGGGGTAACTGACCGCCCTATTTCCTGGGCAACTGACCGCACTTTTTCCAGGATAACTGAATGCCCTGTTTCCAGGATAACTGACTGCCCTGTTGCAAGGTGAACTGACTGCCCTGTATCCAGGGTAACTGACCGCCCTGTTTCCGGGGTGACAGATCTCCCTGTTTCCGGGGTAACTGACCGCCCTGTTTCCAGGTTAACTGACCGCACTATTTCCGGGCTAACTGACCGCCCTGTTTCTAGGATAACTGACTGCCCTGTTTCCAGGATAACTGACCGACCTATTTCCGGGGTAACTGACTGCCCTGTTTCAAGGATAACTGACTGTCCTGTTTCCAGGAAAACTGATCACCCTGTTTCCGGGATAACTGACTGCCCTGTTTACGGGATAACTGACTGCCCTGTTTCCAGGCTAACTGACTGCCCTGTTTCCAGGAAAACTGATCACCCTGTTTCCGGGGTAACTGACTAATCTGATTCCAGGGTTACTGACCGCCCTGTTTCCGGGGTAACTGACTGCCCTGTTTCCGGGGTAACTGACCGCCCTGTTTCCAGGATAACTGATCACCCTGTTTCCGGGGTAACTGACCACCCTATTTCCAGGGTAACTGACCACCCTGTTTCCAGGATAACTGACTGACCTGTTTCCAGGGTAACTGACTGCTCTGTTTCAGGGGTAACTGATCTCCCTGTTTCCCGGGTAACTGACCGCCCTATTTCCAGGGTAACTGTCCGCCCTGTTTCCAGGATAACTGAATGCCCTGTTTCCAGGGTAACTAACCACCCTGTTTCCGGTGTAACTGATCTCCCTGTTTCTGGGGTAACTGACCGCCCTGTTTCCAGGATAACTGACCGCCCTATTTCTGGGGTAACTGACCGCCCTGTTTCTAGGATAACTGACTGCCCTGTTTCCAGGATAACTGACTGCCCTGTTTCCAGGGTAACTGACTGCCCTGTTTCCACGGTAACTGACTGCCCTGTTTCCGGGTTAACTGACTGCCCAGTTTCCAGGGTAACTGAACACACTGTTTCCGAGGTAACTGACTGCCCTGTTTCCAGGGTAACTGTCCACCCTGTTTCCGGGGTAACTGACTACCTGTTTCCAGGGTAACTGACCACCCTGTTTCCGTGGTAACTGACTGCCCAGTTTCCAGGGTAACTGATCACCCTGTTTCCGGGATAACTGAGGTCCCTCTTTCCAGGATAACTAACAGGCTGTTTCCATGGTAACTGACTGCCCAGCTTCCAGGGTAACTGATCACCCTGTTTCCGGAATAACTGACTGCCCTGTTTCCAGGGTAACTGACTTCCCAGTTTCCAAGGTAACTGATCACCCTTTTTCCGGGATAACTGACTGCCCTGTTTCCGGGATAACTGACTGCCCTGTTTCCAGATTAACTGACTGCCCAGTTTCCAGGGTAACTGAATGCCCTGTTTCCAGGGTAACTGACTGCCAAGTTTCCAGGGTAACTGATCACCCTGTTTCCGGGATAACTGACTGCCCTGTTGACGGGATAACTGACTGCCCTGTTTCCAGGCTAACAGACTGCCCTGTTTCCAGGATAACTGATGACCCTGTTTCCAGGGGTAACTGACTAATCTGTTACCAGGGTTACTGACCGCACTGTTTCCGGGGTAACTGACTGCCCAGTTTCCGGGGTAACTGACCGCCCTGTTTCCAGGATAACTGATCACCCTGATTCCGGGGTAACTGACCACCCTGTTTCCATGGTAACTGATCACCCTGTTTCCGGGGTAACTGACTGCCCAGTTTCCGGGGTAACTGACCGCCCTGTTTCCAGGATAACTGATCACCCTGTTTCCGGGGTAACTGACCACCCTGTTTCCATGGTAACTGACCACCCTGTTTCCTGGGTAACTGACTGCCCAGTTTTCGGGGTAACTGACCGCCCTGTTTCCAGGATAACTGATCACCCTGTTTCCGGGGTAACTGACCACCCTGTTTCCATGGTAACTGACCACCCTGTTTCCAGAATAACTGACTGCCCTGTTTCCAGGGTAACTGACTGCCCTGTTTCAGGGGTAACTGATCTCCCTGTTTCCCGGGTAACTGACCGCCCTATTTCCAGGGTAACTGACCGCCCTGTTTCCAGGATAACTGAATGCCCTGTTTCCAGGATAACTGACTGCCCTGTTTCCAGGGTAACTAACCGCCCTGTTTCCGGTGTAACTGATCTCCCTGTTTCCGGGTTAACTGACCGCCCTGTTTCCAGGATAACTAACCGCCCTATTTCCGGGGTAACTGAATGCCCTGTTTCCTGGGTAACTGACTGCCCATTTTCCAGGGTAACTTTTCACCCTGTCTCCAGGGTAAATGATCGCCCTGTTTCTGGGGTAATTAACCGCACTGTTTCCGGGGTAACTGAACGTCCTGTTTCCGGGGTAACTGACTGCCCTGTTTCCAGGTTAACTGATCACCCTGTTTCCGGGATAACTGACTGCCCTGTTTCCTGGGTAAATGACTGCCCTGTTTCCGGGGTAACTGATCGCCCTGTTTCCAGGGTAACTGATCACCCTGCTTCCAGGGTAACTGACTGCCCTGTTTCCAGGTTAACTCACTGCCCTGTTTCCAGGTAACTGACTGCCCTGTTTCCAGGGTAACTGACCACCCTGTTTCCGGGGTAACTGATCTCCCTGTTTCCGGGGTAACTGACCGCCCTGTTTCCAGGATAACTAACCGACCTATTTCCGGGGTAACTGACCGCCCTGTTTCCAGGATAACTGACCGACCTATTTCCGGGGTAACTGACATCCCTGTTTCCAGGATAACTGACGGCCCTGTTTCCATGGTAACTGACCGCCCTGTTTCCAGGACATCTGACCGCCCTGTTTCCGGGGTAACTGACTGCCCAGTTTACAGGATAACTGACTGCCCTGTTTCCGGGGTAACTGATCTCCCTGTTTCCGGGGTAACTGACCGCCCTGTTTCCAGGATAACTGACCGCCCTATATCCGGTGTAACTGACCACACTGTTTCCAGGATAACTGTCTGCCTTGTTTCCAGGATAACTGCCTGCCCTGTTTCCAGGGTAACTGACTGCCCTGTTTCCAGCGTAACTGACTGCCCAGTTTCCAGGGTAACTGATCACCCTGTTTCCAGGATAACTGACTGCCCTGTTTCCAGGGTAACTGACCGCCCTGTATCCAGGGTAACTGACTGCCCAGTTTCCAGGGTAACTGATCACCCTGTTTCCGGGATAACTGACTGCCCGGTTTCGGGGATAACTGACTGCCCTGTTTCCAGGGTAACTGACTGCCCTGTTTCCAGGGTAACTGACTGCCCTGTTTCCGGGGTAACTGATCACCCTGTTTCCAGGGTAACTGACTAACCTGTTTCCTGGGTGACTGACTGCCCTGTTTCCAGGGTAACTGACTGCCCAGTTTCATGGGTAACTGACTGCCCTGTTTCTGGGGTAACTGACTGCCCTGTTTCCAGGGTAACTGACTTCCCAGTTTCCAGAGTAACTGATCACCCTTTTTCCGGGATAACTGACTGCCCTGTTTCCGGGATAAATTACTACCCTGTTTCCAGATTAACTGACTGCCCAGTTTCAAGGGTAACTGACTGCCCAGTTTCCAGGGTAACTGACTGCCCAGCTTCCAGGGTAACTGATCACCCTGTTTCCGGGATAACTGACTGCCCTGTTTCCTGGGTGACTGACTTCCCAGTTTCCAGGGTAACTGATCACCCTTTTTCCGGGATAACTGACTGCCCTGTTTCCGGTATAACTTACTGCCCTGTTTCCAGATTAACTGACTGCCCAGTTTCCAGGGTAACTGACTGCCCAGTTTCCAGGGTAACTGACTGCCCAGTTTCTAGGGTAACGGATCACCCTGTTTCCGGGATAACTGACTGCCCTGTTTCCAGGCGAACTGACTGCCCTGTTTCCAGGAAAACTGATCACCCTGTTTCCGGGGAAACTGACTAATCTGTTTCCAGGGTTACTGACCGCCCTGTTTCCGGGGTAACTGACTGCCCTGTTTCCGGGGTAACTGACTGCCCTGTTTCCAGGATAACTGAATACCCTGTTTCCAGGATAACTGACTGCCCTGTTTCCAGGTTAACTGATCACCCTGTTTCCGGGGTAACTGACCACCCTGTTTCCAGGGTAACTGACCACCCTGTTTCCAGGATAACTGACTGACCTGTTTCCAGGGTAACTGACTGCTCTGTTTCAGGGGTAACTGATCTCCCTGTTTCCCGGGTAACTGACCGCCCTATTTCCAGGGTAACTGTCCGCCCTGTTTCCAGGATAACTGAATGCCCTGTTTCCAGGGTAACTAACCACCCTGTTTCCGGTGTAACTGATCTCCCTGTTTCCGGGGTAACTGACCGCCCTGTTTCCAGGATAACTGACCGCCCTATTTCCGGGGTAACTGTCCGCCCTGTTTCTAGGATAACTGACTGCCCTGTTTCCAGGATAACTGACTGCCCTGTTTCCAGGGTAACTGACTGCCCTGTTTCCACGGTAACTGACTGCCCTGTTTCCGGGTTAACTGACTGCCCAGATTCCAGGGTAACTGAACACACTGTTTCCGAGGTAACTGACTGCCCTGTTTCCAGGGTAACTGTCCACCCTTTTTCCGGGGTAACTGACTACCTGTTTCCAGGGTAACTGACCACCCTGTTTCCGTGGTAACTGACTGCCCAGTTTCCAGGGTAACTGATCACCCTGTTTCCGGGATAACTGAGGTCCCTCTTTCCAGGATAACGAACTGGCTGTTTCCATGGTAACTGACTGCCCAGCTTCCAGGGTAACTGATCACCCTGTTTCCGGAATAACTGACAGCCCTGTTTCCAGGGTAACTGACTTCCCAGTTTCCAGGGTAACTGTTCACCCTTTTTCCGGGATAACTGACTGCCCTGTTTCCAGGATAACTGACTGCCCTGTTTCCAGATTAACTGACTGCCCAGTTTCCAGGGTAACTGAATGCCCTGTTTCCTGGGTAACTGACTGCCCAGTTTCCAGAGTAACTGATCACCCTGTTTCCGGGATAACTGACTGCCCAGTTTCCAGGGTAACTGATCACCCTGTTTCCGGGGTAACTGACTAATCTGTTTCCAGGGTTACTGACCGCCCTGTTTCCAGGATAACTGATCACCCTGTTTCCGGGGTAACTGACCACCCTGTTTCCATGGTAACAGACCACCCTGTTTCCAGGATAACTGACTGCCCTGTTTCCAGGGTAACTGACTGCCCTGTTTCAGGGGTAACTGATCTCCCTGTTTCCCGGGTAACTGACCGCCCTATTTCCAGGGTAACTGACCGCCCTGTTTCCAGGATAACTGAATGCCCTGTTTCCAGGATAACTGACTGCCCTGTTTCCAGGGTAACTAACCGCCCTGTTTCCGGTGTAACTGATCTCCCTGTTTCCGGGTTAACTGACCGCCCTGTTTCCAGGATAACTAACCGCCCTATTTCCGGGGTAACTGAATGCCCTGTTTCCAGGTTAACTGACTGCCCATTTTCCAGAGTAACTTTTCACCCTGTTTCCAGGGTAAATGATCGCCCTGTTTCTGGGGTAATTAACCACCCTGTTTCCGGGGTAACTGAACGTCCTGTTTCCGGGGTAACTGACTGCCCTGTTTCCAAGGTAACTGATCACCCTGTTTCCGGGATAACTTACTGCCCTGTCTCCGGGATAACTGACTGCCCTGTTTCCTGGGTAACTGACTGCCCTGTTTCCGGGGTAACTGATCGCCCTGTTTCCAGGGTAACTGATCACCCTGCTTCCAGGGTAACTGACTGCCCTGTTTCCAGGTTAACTCACTGCCCTGTTTCCAGGGTAACTGACTGCCCTGTTTCCAGGGTAACTGACCACCCTGTTTCCGGGGTAACTGATCTCCCTGTTTCCGGGGTAACTGACCGCCCTGTTTCCAGGATAACTAACCGACCTATTTCCGGGGTAACTGACCGCCCTGTTTCCAGGATAACTGACCGACCTATTTCCGGGGTAACTGACAGCCCTGTTTCCAGGATAACTGACTGCCCTGTTTCCAGGGTAACTGACCGCCCTGTTTCCAGGATATCTGACCGCCCTGTTTCCGGGGTAACTGATCTCCCTATTTCCGGGGTAACTGAGCGCCCTGTTTCCAGGATAACTGACCGCCCTATATCCGGGGTAACAGACCACACTGTTTCCAGGATAACTGTCTGCCTTGTTTCCAGGTTAACTGACTGCCCTGTTTCCAGGGTAACTCACCGCCCTGTTTCCAGGATAACTGACTGCCCTGTTTCCAGGGTAACTGATCACCCTGGTCCGGATTACTGAGTAATCTGTTTCCAGGGTTACTGACCGCCCTGTTTCCGGGGTAACTGACTGCCCAGTTTCCAGGTTAACGAACCGCCCTTTTTCCAGGTAAAACTGACTGTCCTGTTTCCAGGATAACTGACTGCCCTGTTTCCAGGGTAACTGATCACCCTGTTTCCAGGATAACTGACTTCCCTGTTTCCGGGGTAACTGTCTGCCCTGTTTCCAGGTTAACTGATCACCCTGGTCCGGATTACTGAGTAATCTGTTTCCAGGGTTACTGACCGCCCTGTTTCCGGGGTAACTGACTGCCCTGTTTCCAGGGTAACTGATCACCCTGTTTCCGGGGTAACTGACTGCCCAGTTTCCTGGGTAACTGATCACCCAATTTCCGGGATAACTGACTCCCCTGTTTCAAGGGTAACTGACTGCCCAGTTTCCAGGGTAACAGACTGCTCTGTTTCCGGGGTAACTGACTGCCCAGTTTCCAGGGTAACTGATCACCCTGTTTCCGGGATAACTGACAGCCCTGTTTCCGGGATAACTGACTGCCCTGTTTCCAGGGTAACTGACTGCCCTGTTTCCGGGGTAACTGACTGCCCTGTTTCCAGGGTAACTGACTGCCCTGTTTCCAGGATAACTGGTCACCCTGTTTCCAGGGTAACTGACTAATCTGTTTCCAGGGTTACTGACCGCCCTGTTTGTGGGGTAACTGACCACCCTGTTTCCAGGGTAACTGACCATCCTGTTTCCAGGATAGCTGACTGCACTGTTTCCAGGGTAACTGACTGACCTGTTTCCGGGGTAACAGATCTCCCTGTTTTCAGGATAACTGACTGCCCTGTTTCCAAGACAACTGACTGCCCTGTTTCCAGCATAACTGACTGCCCTGTTTCGAGGGTAACTGACTGCCTGTTTCCATGATAACTGACCGCCCAATATCCGGGGTAACTGACCACCCTGTTTCCAGGATAACTGTCTGCCCTGTTTCCAGGATAACTGACTGCCCTGTTTCCAGGGTAACTGACCACCCTGTTTCCAGGATAAATGTCTGCCCTGTTTCCAGGGGAACTGACTGCCCTGTTTCCGGGGTAACTGATCACCCTGTTTCCGGTGTAACTGACTAACCTGTTTCAAGGGCGACTGACTGCCCTGTTTCCAGGGTAACTGACTGCCCAGTTTCATGGGTAAAAGACTGCTCTGTTTCCAGGGTAACTGACTGCCCTGTGTCCGGGTTAACTGACTGCCCTGTTTCCAGGGTAACTGACTGCCCAGTTTCCAGGGTAACTGATCACCCTTTTTCCGGGATAACTGACTGCCCTGTTTCTGGGGAAACTGACTGCCCTGTTTCCAGGGTAACTGACTGCCCAGTTTCCAGGGTAACTGATCACCCTTTTTCCGGGATAACTGACTGCCCTGTTTCCGGGATAACTGAATGCCCTGTTTCCAGGGTAACTGACTGCCCAGTTGCCGGGGTAACTGACTGCCCTGTTTCCAGGTTAACTGACTGCCCTGTTTCCGGGGAAACTGACTGCCCTGTTTCCAGGGTAACTGACTGCCAAGTTTCCTGGGTAACTGTTCACCCTTTTTCCGGGATAACTGACTGCCCTGTTTCCAGGTTAACTGACTGCCCTGTTTCCAGGATAACTGACTGCCCTGTTTCCAGGGTAACTGATCACCCTGTTTCCGGGATAACTGACTGCCCTGTTTCCAGGGTAACTGATCACCCTGTTTCCAGGATAACTGACTGCCCTGTTTCCGGGGTAACTGTCTGCCCTGTTTCCACGGTAACTGATCACCCTGTTTCCAGGGTAACTGATCACCCTGTTTCCGGGGTTATTGACTGCCCTGTTTCCAGGGTAACTGATCACCCTGTTTCCGAGATAACTGACCGCCCTGTTTCCATGGTAACTGACTGCTCAGTTTCCAGGGTAACTGATCTCGCTGTTTCTGGGGTAACTGACTAACCTGTTTCCGGGGTAACTCACCGCCCTGTTTCCAGG
The DNA here is from genome assembly GCF_036365525.1 of Heterodontus francisci. Taxonomy (NCBI): domain Eukaryota; kingdom Metazoa; phylum Chordata; class Chondrichthyes; order Heterodontiformes; family Heterodontidae; genus Heterodontus; species Heterodontus francisci. Next base: position 2,392,252 of record NW_027140908.1, on the reverse strand, counting down.
ATAACTGACTGCCCTGTTTCCAGGGTAACTGATCACCCTGGTCCGGATTACTGAGTAATCTGTTTCCAGGGTTACTGACCGCCCTGTTTCCGGGGTAACTGACTGCCCAGTTTCCAGGGTAACTGACTGCCCATTTTCCAGGGTAACTGATCACCCTGTTTCTGGGGTAACTGACTGCCCTGTTTCCAGGGTAACTGACTGCCAAGTTTCCTGGGAAACTGATCACCCTTTTTCCGGGATAACTGACTGCCCTGTTTCCAGGTTAACGAACCGCCCTTTTTCCAGGTAAAACTGACTGCCCTGTTTCCAGGATAACTGACTGCCCTGTTTCCAGGGTAACTGATCACCCTGTTTCCGGGATAACTGACTGCCCAGTTTCCAGGGTAACTGATCACCCTGTTTCCAGGATAACTGACTTCCCTGTTTCCGGGGTAACTGTCTGCCCTGTTTCCAGGTTAACTGATCACCCTGTTAACCGCGATAACTGACTGCCCTGTTTCCGGGATAACTGACTGCCCTGTTTCCAGGGTAACTGACTACCCTGTTTCCAGGGGAACTGACTGCCCTGTTTCCGGGGTATCAGATCGCCCAGTTTCCGTGGTAACCGACTAACCTGTTTCCAGGGTGACTGACTGCCCTGTTTCCAGGGTAACTGACGGCCCAGTTTCCGGGGTAACTGACTGCCCTGTTTCCGGGGTAACTGACTGCCCTTTGTCCAGGGTAACTGACTGCACTGCATCTGGTGTAACTTACTGCCCTGTTTCCAGGGTAACTGACCGCCCTGTTTCCAGGATATCTGACCGCCCTGTTTCCGGGGTAACTGATCTCCCTATTTCCGGGGTAACTGAGCGCCCTGTTTCCAGGATAACTGACCGCCCAATATCCGGGGTAACAGACCACACTGTTTCCAGGATAACTGTATGCCTTGTTTCCAGGTTAACTGACTGCCCTGTTTCCAGGGTAACTCACCGCCCTGTTTCCAGGATAACTGACTGCCCTGTTTCCAGGGTAACTGATCACCCTGGTCCGGATTACTGAGTAATCTGTTTCCAGGGTTACTGACCGCCCTGTTTCCGGGGTAACTGACTGCCCAGTTTCCAGGGTAACTGACTGCCCATTTTCCAGGGTAACTGATCACCCTGTTTCTGGGGTAACTGACTGCCCTGTTTCCAGGGTAACTGACTGCCAAGTTTCCTGGGTAACTGATCACCCTTTTTCCGGGATAACTGACTGCCCTGTTTCCAGGTTAACGAACCGCCCTTTTTCCAGGTAAAACTGACTGTCCTGTTTCCAGGATAACTGACTGCACTGTTTCCAGGGTAACTGATCACCCTGTTTCCGGGATAACTGACTGCCCAGTTTCCAGGGTAACTGATCACCCTGTTTCCAGGACAACTGACTTCCCTGTTTCCGGGGTAACTGTCTGCCCTGTTTCCAGGTTAACTGATCACCCTGGTCCGGATTACTGAGTAATCTGTTTCCAGGGTTACTGACCGCCCTGTTTCCGGGGTAACTGACTGCCCAGTTTCCAGGGTAACTGACTGCCCTGTTTCCAGGGTAACTGATCACCCTGTTTCCGGGGTAACTGACTGCCCAGTTTCCTGGGTAACTGATCACCCAATTTCCGGGATAACTGACTCCCCTGTTTCAAGGGTAACTGACTGCCCAGTTTCCAGGGTAACAGACTGCTCTGTTTCCGGGGTAACTGACTGCCCAGTTTCCAGGGTAACTGATCACCCTGTTTCCGGGATAACTGACAGCCCTGTTTCCGGGATAACTGACTGCCCTGTTTCCAGGGTAACTGACTGCCCTGTTTCCGGGGTAACTGACTGCCCTGTTTCCAGGGTAACTGACTGCCCTGTTTCCAGGATAACTGGTCACCCTGTTTCCAGGGTAACTGACTAATCTGTTTCCAGGGTTACTGACCGCCCTGTTTGTGGGGTAACTGACCACCCTGTTTCCAGGGTAACTGACCACCCTGTTTCCAGGATAGCTGACTGCCCTGTTTCCAGGGTAACTGACTGACCAGTTTCCGGGGTAACAGATCTCCCTGTTTTCAGGATAACTGACTGCCCTGTTTCCAAGACAACTGACTGCCCTGTTTCCAGCATAACTGACTGCCCTGTTTCGAGGGTAACTCACTGCCTGTTTCCATGATAACTGACCGCCCAATATCCGGGGTAACTGACCACCCTGTTTCCAGGATAACTGTCTGCCCTGTTTCCAGGATAACTGACTGCCCTGTTTCCAGGGTAACTGACCACCCTGTTTCCAGGATAACTGTCTGCCCTGTTTCCAGGTTAACTGATCACCCTGGTCCGGATTACTGAGTAATCTGTTTCCAGGGTTACTGACCGCCCTGTTTCCGGGGTAACTGACTGCCCAGTTTCCAGGGTAACTGACTGCCCTGTTTCCAGGGTAACTGATCACCCTGTTTCCGGGGTAACTGACTGCCCAGTTTCCTGGGTAACTGATCACCCAATTTCCGGGATAACTGACTCCCCTGTTTCAAGGGTAACTGACTGCCCAGTTTCCAGGGTAACAGACTGCTCTGTTTCCGGGGTAACTGACTGCCCAGTTTCCAGGGTAACTGATCACCCTGTTTCCGGGATAACTGACAGCCCTGTTTCCGGGATAACTGACTGCCCTGTTTCCAGGGTAACTGACTGCCCTGTTTCCGGGGTAACTGACTGCCCTGTTTCCAGGGTAACTGACTGCCCTGTTTCCAGGATAACTGGTCACCCTGTTTCCAGGGTAACTGACTAATCTGTTTCCAGGGTTACTGACCGCCCTGTTTGTGGGGTAACTGACCACCCTGTTTCCAGGGTAACTGACCACCCTGTTTCCAGGATAGCTGACTGCCCTGTTTCCAGGGTAACTGACTGACCAGTTTCCGGGGTAACAGATCTCCCTGTTTTCAGGATAACTGACTGCCCTGTTTCCAAGACAACTGACTGCCCTGTTTCCAGCATAACTGACTGCCCTGTTTCGAGGGTAACTCACTGCCTGTTTCCATGATAACTGACCGCCCAATATCCGGGGTAACTGACCACCCTGTTTCCAGGATAACTGTCTGCCCTGTTTCCAGGATAACTGACTGCCCTGTTTCCAGGGTAACTGACCACCCTGTTTCCAGGATAACTGTCTGCCCTGTTTCCAGGGGAACTGACTGCCCTGTTTCCGGGGTAACTGATCACCCTGTTTCCGGTGTAACTGACTAACCTGTTTCAAGGGCGACTGACTGCCCTGTTTCCAGGGTAACTGACTGCCCAGTTTCATGGGTAAAAGACTGCTCTGTTTCCAGGGTAACTGACTGCCCTGTGTCCGGGTTAACTGACTGCCCTGTTTCCAGGGTAACTGACTGCCCAGTTTCCAGGGTAACTGATCACCCTTTTTCCGGGATAACTGACTGCCGTGTTTCTGGGGAAACTGACTGCCCTGTTTCCAGGGTAACTGACTGCCCAGTTTCCAGGTAACTGATCACCCTTTTTCCGGGATAACTGACTGCCCTGTTTCCGGGATAACTGAATGCCCTGTTTCCAGGGTAACTGACTGCCCAGTTGCCGGGGTAACTGACTGCCCTGTTTCCAGGTTAACTGACTGCCCTGTTTCCGGGGAAACTGACTGCCCTGTTTCCAGGGTAACTGACTGCCAAGTTTCCTGGGTAACTGTTCACCCGTTTTCCGGGATAACTGACTGCCCTGTTTCCAGGTTAACTAACCGCCCTGTTTCCAGGTAAAACTGACTGCCCTGTTTCCAGGATAACTGACTGCCCTGTTTCCTGGGTAACTGATCACCCTGTTTCCGGGATAACTGACTGCCCTGTTTCCAGGGTAACTGATCACCCTGTTTCCAGGATAACTGACTGCCCTGTTTCCGGGGTAACTGTCTGCCCTGTTTCCACGGTAACTGATCACCCTGTTTCCAGGGTAACTGATCACCCTGTTTCCGGGGTTATTGACTGCCCTGTTTCCAGGGTAACTGATCACCCTGTTTCCGAGATAACTGACCGCCCTGTTTCCGTGGTAACTGACTGCCCAGTTTCCAGGGTAACTGATCTCGCTGTTTCTGGGGTAACTGACTAACCTGTTTCCGGGGTAACTCACCGCCCTGTTTCCAGGATAACTGACTGCCCTGTTTCCAGGGTAACTGATCACCCTGGTCCGGATTACTGAGTAATCTGTTTCCAGGGTTACTGACCGCCCTGTTTCCGGGGTAACTGACTGCCCAGTTTCCAGGGTAACTGACTGCCCATTTTCCAGGGTAACTGATCACCCTGTTTCTGGGGTAACTGACTGCCCTGTTTCCAGGGTAACTGACTGCCAAGTTTCCTGGGAAACTGATCACCCTTTTTCCGGGATAACTGACTGCCCTGTTTCCAGGTTAACGAACCGCCCTTTTTCCAGGTAAAACTGACTGCCCTGTTTCCAGGATAACTGACTGCCCTGTTTCCAGGGTAACTGATCACCCTGTTTCCGGGATAACTGACTGCCCAGTTTCCAGGGTAACTGATCACCCTGTTTCCAGGATAACTGACTTCCCTGTTTCCGGGGTAACTGTCTGCCCTGTTTCCAGGTTAACTGATCACCCTGGTCCGGATTACTGAGTAATCTGTTTCCAGGGTTACTGACCGCCCTGTTTCCGGGGTAACTGACTGCCCAGTTTCCAGGGTAACTGACTGCCCTGTTTCCAGGGTAACTGATCACCCTGTTTCCGGGGTAACTGACTGCCCAGTTTCCTGGGTAACTGAACATCCAATTTCCGGGATAACTGACTCCCCTGTTTCAAGGGTAACTGACTGCCCAGTTTCCAGGGTAACAGACTGCTCTGTTTCCGGGGTAACTGACTGCCCAGTTTCCAGGGTAACTGATCACCCTGTTTCCGGGATAACTGACAGCCCTGTTTCCGGGATAACTGACTGCCCTGTTTCCAGGGTAACTGACTGCCCTGTTTCCGGGGTAACTGACTGCCCTGTTTCCAGGGTAACTGACTGCCCTGTTTCCAGGATAACTGGTCACCCTGTTTCCAGGGTAACTGACTAATCTGTTTCCAGGGTTACTGACCGCCCTGTTTGTGGGGTAACTGACTGCCCTGTTTCCAGGGTAACTGACCACCCTGTTTCCAGGATAGCTGACTGCCCTGTTTCCAGGGTAACTGACTGACCTGTTTCCGGGGTAACTGATCTCCCTGTTTCCGGGGTAACTGACCGCTCTGTTTCCAGGATAACTGACCGCCCTATTTCCGGGGTAACTGATCTCCCTGTTTCCAGGATAACTGACTGCCCTGTTTCCAGGACAACTGATCTACCTGCTTCCTGGATAACTGACACGCCCTGTTTCCAGGTTAACTCAGTGCCCTTTTTCCAGGGAAACTGACCGCCCTCTTTCCAGGGTAACTGACCGCCCTGTTTCCGGGGTAACTGATCTCCCTGTTTCCAGGGTAACTGACCGCCCTGTTTCCAGGAGAACTGACCGCCCTATTTCCGGGGTAACTGAACGCCCTATTACCAGGATAACTATCTGCCCTGTTTCCAGCATAACTGACTGCCCTGTTTCGAGGGTAACTGACTGCCTGTTTCCAGGGTAACTGACTGAACACTTTCCAGGGTAACTGATCACCCTGTTTCCAGGATAACAGACTGCCCTGTTTCCAGGGTAACGGACCGCACTGTTTCCAGGGTAACTGACTGCCCAGTTTCCAGGATAACTGATCACCCTGTTAACCGCGATAACTGACTGCCCTGTTTCCGGGATAACTGACTGCCCTGTTTCCAGGGTAACTGACTACCCTGTTTCCAGGGGAACTGACTGCCCTGTTTCCGGGGTATCAGATCGCCCTGTTTCCGTGGTAACCGACTAACCTGTTTCCAGGGTGACTGACTGCCCTGTTTCCAGGGTAACTGACGGCCCAGTTTCCGGGGTAACTGACTGCCCTGTTTCCGGGGTAACTGACTGCCCTTTTTCCAGGGTAACTGACTGCACTGCATCTGGTGTAACTTACTGCCCTGTTTCCAGGGTAACTGACTGCCCAGTTTCCAGGGTAACTGATCACCCTTTTTCCGGGATAACTGACTGCCCTGTTTCCGGGATTACTGACTGCCCTGTTTCCAGGGTAACTGACTGCCCAGTTTCCAGGGTAACTGACCACCCTGTTTCCAGGATAACTGTCTGCCCTGTTTCCAGGATAACTGACTGCCCTGTTTCCAGGGTAACTGACCACCCTGTTTCCAGGATAACTGTCTGCCCTGTTTCCAGGGGAACTGACTGCCCTGTTTCCGGGGTAACTGATCACCCTGTTTCCGGTGTAACTGACTAACCTGTTTCAAGGGCGACTGACTGCCCTGTTTCCAGGGTAACTGACTGCCCAGTTTCATGGGTAAAAGACTGCTCTGTTTCCAGGGTAACTGACTGCCCTGTGTCCGGGTTAACTGACTGCCCTGTTTCCAGGGTATCTGACTGCCCAGTTTCCAGGGTAACTGATCACCCTTTTTCCGGGATAACTGACTGCCCTGTTTCTGGGGAAACTGACTGCCCTGTTTCCAGGGTAACTGACTGCCCAGTTTCCAGGTAACTGATCACCCTTTTTCCGGGATAACTGACTGCCCTGTTCCCGGGATAATTGAATGCCCTGTTTCCAGGGTAACTGACTGCCCAGTTGCCGGGGTAACTGACTGCCCTGTTTCCAGGTTAACTGACTGCCCTGTTTCCGGGGAAACTGACTGCCCTGTTTCCAGGGTAACTGACTGCCAAGTTTCCTGGGTAACTGTTCACCCTTTTTCCGGGATAACTGACTGCCCTGTTTCCAGGTTAACTAACCGCCCTGTTTCCAGGTAAAACTGACTGCCCTGTTTCCAGGATAACTGACTGCCCTGTTTCCAGGGTAACTGATCACCCTGTTTCCGGGATAACTGACTGCCCTGTTTCCAGGGTAACTGATCACCCTGTTTCCAGGATAACTGACTGCCCTGTTTCCGGGGTAACTGTCTGCCCTGTTTCCACGGTAACTGATCACCCTGTTTCCAGGGTAACTGATCACCCTGTTTCCGGGGTTATTGACTGCCCTGTTTCCAGGGTAACTGATCACCCTGTTTCCGAGATAACTGACCGCCCTGTTTCCGTGGTAACTGACTGCCCAGTTTCCAGGGTAACTGATCTCGCTGTTTCTGGGGTAACTGACTAACCTGTTTCCGGGGTAACTCACCGCCCTGTTTCCAGGATAACTGACTGCCCTGTTTCCAGGGTAACTGATCACCCTGGTCCGGATTACTGAGTAATCTGTTTCCAGGGTTACTGACCGCCCTGTTTCCGGGGTAACTGACTGCCCAGTTTCCAGGGTAACTGACTGCCCATTTTCCAGGGTAACTGATCACCCTGTTTCTGGGGTAACTGACTGCCCTGTTTCCAGGGTAACTGACTGCCAAGTTTCCTGGGAAACTGATCACCCTTTTTCCGGGATAACTGACTGCCCTGTTTCCAGGTTAACGAACCGCCCTTTTTCCAGGTAAAACTGACTGCCCTGTTTCCAGGATAACTGACTGCCCTGTTTCCAGGGTAACTGATCACCCTGTTTCCGGGATAACTGACTGCCCAGTTTCCAGGGTAACTGATCACCCTGTTTCCAGGATAACTGACTTCCCTGTTTCCGGGGTAACTGTCTGCCCTGTTTCCAGGTTAACTGATCACCCTGGTCCGGATTACTGAGTAATCTGTTTCCAGGGTTACTGACCGCCCTGTTTCCGGGGTAACTGACTGCCCAGTTTCCAGGGTAACTGACTGCCCTGTTTCCGCGGTAACTGATCACCCTGTTTCCGGGGTAACTGACTGCCCAGTTTCCTGGGTAACTGATCACCCAATTTCCGGGATAACTGACTCCCCTGTTTCAAGGGTAACTGACTGCCCAGTTTCCAGGGTAACAGACTGCTCTGTTTCCGGGGTAACTGACTGCCCAGTTTCCAGGGTAACTGATCACCCTGTTTCCGGGATAACTGACAGCCCTGTTTCCGGGATAACTGACTGCCCTGTTTCCAGGGTAACTGACTGCCCTGTTTCCGGGGTAACTGACTGCCCTGTTTCCAGGGTAACTGACTGCCCTGTTTCCAGGATAACTGGTCACCCTGTTTCCAGGGTAACTGACTAATCTGTTTCCAGGGTTACTGACCGCCCTGTTTGTGGGGTAACTGACTGCCCTGTTTCCAGGGTAACTGACCACCCTGTTTCCAGGATAGCTGACTGCCCTGTTTCCAGGGTAACTGACTGACCTGTTTCCGGGGTAACTGATCTCCCTGTTTCCGGGGTAACTGACCGCTCTGTTTCCAGGATAACTGACCGCCCTATTTCCGGGGTAACTGATCTCCCTGTTTCCAGGATAACTGACTGCCCTGTTTCCAGGACAACTGATCTACCTGCTTCCTGGATAACTGACACGCCCTGTTTCCAGGTTAACTCAGTGCCCTTTTTCCAGGGAAACTGACCGCCCTCTTTCCAGGGTAACTGACCGCCCTGTTTCCGGGGTAACTGATCTCCCTGTTTCCAGGGTAACTGACCGCCCTGTTTCCAGGAGAACTGACCGCCCTATTTCCGGGGTAACTGAACGCCCTATTACCAGGATAACTATCTGCCCTGTTTCCAGCATAACTGACTGCCCTGTTTCGAGGGTAACTGACTGCCTGTTTCCAGGGTAACTGACTGAACACTTTCCAGGGTAACTGATCACCCTGTTTCCAGGATAACAGACTGCCCTGTTTCCAGGGTAACGGACCGCACTGTTTCCAGGGTAACTGACTGCCCAGTTTCCAGGATAACTGATCACCCTGTTAACCGCGATAACTGACTGCCCTGTTTCCGGGATAACTGACTGCCCTGTTTCCAGGGTAACTGACTACCCTGTTTCCAGGGGAACTGACTGCCCTGTTTCCGGGGTATCAGATCGCCCTGTTTCCGTGGTAACCGACTAACCTGTTTCCAGGGTGACTGACTGCCCTGTTTCCAGGGTAACTGACGGCCCAGTTTCCGGGGTAACTGACTGCCCTGTTTCCGGGGTAACTGACTGCCCTTTTTCCAGGGTAACTGACTGCACTGCATCTGGTGTAACTTACTGCCCTGTTTCCAGGGTAACTGACTGCCCAGTTTCCAGGGTAACTGATCACCCTTTTTCCGGGATAACTGACTGCCCTGTTTCCGGGATTACTGACTGCCCTGTTTCCAGGGTAACTGACTGCCCAGTTTCCAGGGTAACTGACCACCCTGTTTCCAGGATAGCTGACTGCCCTGTTTCCAGGGTAACTGACTGACCTGTTTCCGGGGTAACAGATCTCCCTGTTTTCAGGATAACTGACTGCCCTGTTTCCAAGACAACTGACTGCCCTGTTTCCAGCATAACTGACTGCCCTGTTTCGAGGGTAACTGACTGCCTGTTTCCATGATAACTGACCGCCCAATATCCGGGGTAACTGACCACCCTGTTTCCAGGGTAACTGTCTGCCCTGTTTCCAGGATAACTGACTGCCCTGTTTCCAGGGTAACTGACCACCCTGTTTCCAGGATAACTGTCTGCCCTGTTTCCAGGGGAACTGACTGCCCTGTTTCCGGGGTAACTGATCACCCTGTTTCCGGTGTAACTGACTAACCTGTATCAAGGGCGACTGACTGCCCTGTTTCCAGGGTAACTGACTGCCCAGTTTCATGGGTAAAAGACTGCTCTGTTTCCAGGGTAACTGACTGCCCTGTGTCCGGGTTAACTGACTGCCCTGTTTCCAGGGTAACTGACTGCCCAGTTTCCAGGGTAACTGATCACCCTGTTTCCGGTGTAACTGACTAACCTGTATCAAGGGCGACTGACTGCCCTGTTTCCAGGGTAACTGACTGCCCAGTTTCATGGGTAAAAGACTGCTCTGTTTCCAGGGTAACTGACTGCCCTGTGTCCGGGTTAACTGACTGCCCTGTTTCCAGGGTAACTGACTGCCCAGTTTCCAGGGTAACTGATCACCCTTTTTCCGGGATAACTGACTGCCCTGTTTCTGGGGAAACTGACTGCCCTGTTTCCAGGGTAACTGAATGCCCTGTTTCCAGGGTAACTGACTGCCCAGTTGCCGGGGTAAATGACTGCCCTTTTTCCAGGTTAACTGACTGCCCTGTTTCCGGGGTAACTGACTGCCAAGTTTCCTGGGTAACTGTTCACCCTTTTTCCGGGATAACTGACTGCCCTGTTTCCAGGTTAACTAACCGCCCTGTTTCCAGGTAAAACTGACTGCCCTGTTTCCAGGATAACTGACTGCCCTGTTTCCAGGGTAACTGATCACCCTGTTTCCGGGATAACTGACTGCCCTGTTTCCAGGGTAACTGATCACCCTGTTTCCAGGATAACTGACTGCCCTGTTTCCGGGGTAACTGTCTGCCCTGTTTCCACGGTAACTGATCACCCTGTTTCCAGGGTAACTGATCACCCTGTTTCCGGGGTTATTGACTGCCCTGTTTCCAGGGTAACTGATCACCCTGTTTCCGAGATAACTGACCGCCCTGTTTCCGTGGTAACTGACTGCCCAGTTTCCAGGGTAACTGATCTCGCTGTTTCTGGGGTAACTGACTAACCTGTTTCCGGGGTAACTCACCGCCCTGTTTCCAGGATAACTGACTGCCCTGTTTCCAGGGTAACTGATCACCCTGGTCCGGATTACTGAGTAATCTGTTTCCAGGGTTACTGACCGCCCTGTTTCCGGGGTAACTGACTGCCCAGTTTCCAGGGTAACTGACTGCCCATTTTCCAGGGTAACTGATCACCCTGTTTCTGGGGTAACTGACTGCCCTGTTTCCAGGGTAACTGACTGCCAAGTTTCCTGGGAAACTGATCACCCTGTTTCCGGTGTAACTGACTAACCTGTATCAAGGGCGACTGACTGCCCTGTTTCCAGGGTAACTGACTGCCCAGTTTCATGGGTAAAAGACTGCTCTGTTTCCAGGGTAACTGACTGCCCTGTGTCCGGGTTAACTGACTGCCCTGTTTCCAGGGTAACTGACTGCCCAGTTTCCAGGGTAACTGATCACCCTTTTTCCGGGATAACTGACTGCCCTGTTTCTGGGGAAACTGACTGCCCTGTTTCCAGGGTAACTGACTGCCCAGTTTCCAGGTAACTGATCACCCTTTTTCCGGGATAACTGACTGCCCTGTTTCCGGGATAACTGAATGCCCTGTTTCCAGGGTAACTGACTGCCCAGTTGCCGGGGTAACTGACTGCCCTGTTTCCAGGTTAACTGACTGCCCTGTTTCCGGGGAAACTGACTGCCCTGTTTCCAGGGTAACTGACTGCCAAGTTTCCTGGGTAACTGTTCACCCTTTTTCCGGGATAACTGACTGCCCTGTTTCCAGGTTAACTAACCGCCCTGTTTCCAGGTAAAACTGACTGCCCTGTTTCCAGGATAACTGACTGCCCTGTTTCCAGGGTAACTGATCACCCTGTTTCCGGGATAACTGACTGCCCTGTTTCCAGGGTAACTGATCACCCTGTTTCCAGGATAACTGACTGCCCTGTTTCCGGGGTAACTGTCTGCCCTGTTTCCACGGTAACTGATCACCCTGTTTCCAGGGTAACTGATCACCCTGTTTCCGAGATAACTGACCGCCCTGTTTACGTGGTAACTGACTGCCCAGTTTCCAGGGTAACTGATCTCGCTGTTTCTGGGGTAACTGACTAACCTGTTTCCGGGGTAATTCACCGCCCTGTTTCCAGGATAACTGACTGCCCTGTTTCCAGGGTAACTGATCACCCTGGTCCGGATTACTGAGTAATCTGTTTCCAGGGTTACTGACCGCCCTGTTTCCGGGGTAACTGACTGCCCAGTTTCCAGGGTAACTGACTGCCCATTTTCCAGGGTAACTGATCACCCTGTTTCTGGGGTAACTGACTGCCCTGTTTCCAGGGTAACTGACTGCCAAGTTTCCTGGGAAACTGATCACCCTTTTTCCGGGATAACTGACTGCCCTGTTTCCAGGTTAACGAACCGCCCTTTTTCCAGGTAAAATTGACTGCCCTGTTTCCAGGATAACTGACTGCCCTGTTTCCAGGGTAACTGATCACCCTGTTTCCGGGATAACTGACTGCCCAGTTTCCAGGGTAACTGATCACCCTGTTTCCAGGATAACTGACTTCCCTGTTTCCGGGGTAACTGTCTGCCCTGTTTCCAGGTTAACTGATCGCCCTGGTCCGGATTACTGAGTAATCTGTTTCCAGGGTTACTGACCGCCCTGTTTCCGGGGTAACTGACTGCCCAGTTTCCAGGGTAACTGACTGCCCTGTTTCCAGGGTAACTGATCACCCTGTTTCCGGGGTACCTGACTGCCCAGTTTCCTGGGTAACTGATCACCCAATTTCCGGGATAACTGACTCCCCTGTTTCAAGGGTAACTGACTGCCCAGTTTCCAGGGTAACAGACTGCTCTGTTTCCGGGGTAACTGACTGCCCAGTTTCCAGGGTAACTGATCACCCTGTTTCCGGGATAACTGACAGCCCTGTTTCCGGGATAACTGACTGCCCTGTTTCCAGGGTAACTGACTGCCCTGTTTCCGGGGTAACTGACTGCCCTGTTTCCAGGGTAACTGACTGCCCTGTTTCCAGGATAACTGGTCACCCTGTTTCCAGGGTAACTGACTAATCTGTTTCCAGGGTAACTGACCGCCCTGTTTGTGGGGTAACTGACTGCCCTGTTTCCAGGGTAACTGACCACCCTGTTTCCAGGATAGCTGACTGCCCTGTTTCCAGGGTAACTGACTGACCTGTTTCCGGGGTAACTGATCTCCCTGTTTCCGGGGTAACTGACCGCTCTGTTTCCAGGATAACTGACCGCCCTATTTCCGGGGTAACTGATCTCCCTGTTTCCAGGATAACTGACTGCCCTGTTTCCAGGACAACTGATCTACCTGCTTCCTGGATAACTGACACGCCCTGTTTCCAGGTTAACTCAGTGCCCTTTTTCCAGGGAAACTGACCGCCCTCTTTCCAGGGTAACTGACCGCCCTGTTTCCGGGGTAACTGATCTCCCTGTTTCCAGGGTAACTGACCGCCCTGTTTCCAGGAGAACTGACCGCCCTATTTCCGGGGTAACTGAACGCCCTATTACCAGGATAACTATCTGCCCTGTTTCCAGCATAACTGACTGCCCTGTTTCGAGGGTAACTGACTGCCTGTTTCCAGGGTAACTGACTGAACACTTTCCAGGGTAACTGATCACCCTGTTTCCAGGATAACAGACTGCCCTGTTTCCAGGGTAACGGACCGCACTGTTTCCAGGGTAACTGACTGCCCAGTTTCCAGGATAACTGATCACCCTGTTAACCGCGATAACTGACTGCCCTGTTTCCGGGATAACTGACTGCCCTGTTTCCAGGGTAACTGACTACCCTGTTTCCAGGGGAACTGACTGCCCTGTTTCCGGGGTATCAGATCGCCCTGTTTCCGTGGTAACCGACTAACCTGTTTCCAGGGTGACTGACTGCCCTGTTTCCAGGGTAACTGACGGCCCAGTTTCCGGGGTAACTGACTGCCCTGTTTCCGGGGTAACTGACTGCCCTTTTTCCAGGGTAACTGACTGCACTGCATCTGGTGTAACTTACTGCCCTGTTTCCAGGGTAACTGACTGCCCAATTTCCAGGGTAACTGATCACCCTTTTTCCGGGATAACTGACTGCCCTGTTTCCGGGATTACTGACTGCCCTGTTTCCAGGGTAACTGATCATCCTGTTTCCGGGATAACTGACTGCCCTGTTTCCAGGATAACTGACTGCCCAGTTTCCAGGGTAACTGATCACCCTGTTTCCGGGATAACTGACTGCCCTGTTTAGGGATTACTGAGTGCCCAGTTTCCAGGGTAACTGACTGCCCTGTTTCCGGGGTAACTGACTGCCCTGTTTCCTGTGTAACTTACTGCCCTGTTTCCAGGATAACTGATCACACTGTTTCCAGGGTAACTGACTGCCCTGTTTCCGGGGTAACTGACTGCCCTGTTTCCAGGGTAACTGATCACCCTGTGTCCAGGGTAACTGACTGCCCTGTTTCCGGTGTAACAGATCTCCCTGTTTCCGGGTAACTGACCGCCTTGTTTCCAAGATAACTGACCTCCCTATTTCCGGGGTAACAGATCTCCCTGTTTTCAGGATAACTGACTGCCCTGTTTCCAAGATAACTGACTGCCCTGTTTCCAGGTTAACTGACTGCCCTGTTTCCAGGTTAACTGATCACCCTGTTTCCAGGGTAACTGACTGCCTTGTTTCCGGGGTAACTGACCACCCTGTTTGCAGGGTCACTGACCACACTGTTTCCAGGATAACAGACTGCCCGGTTTCCAGGGTAACTGACTGCCCTGTTTCCGGGGTAACTGACCGCCTTGTTTCCAAGATAACTGACCTCCCTATTTCCGGGGTACCAGATCTCCCTGTTTCCGGGGTAACTGACCGCCTTGTTTCCAAGATAACTGACCTCCCTATTTCCAGGGTAACAGATCTCCCTGTTTCCAGGATAACTGACTGCGCTGTTTCCAAGATAACTGACTGCCCTGTTTCCAGGTTAACTGACTGCCCTGTTTCGGGGTAACTGATCACCCTGTTTCCAGGATAACTGACTGCCCTGTTTCCAGGGTAACTGACTGCCCTGTTTCCACGGTAACTGATCACCCTGTTTCCGGGATAACTAACTGCCCTGTTACCAGGTTAACTGACTGCCCTGCTTCCAGGGGAACTGACTGCCCTGTTTCCGGGGTAACTGATCACCCTGTTCCCGGGATAACTGACTGCCCTGTTTCCAGGGTAACTGACTGCCCTGTTCCCAGGGTAACTGACCCCCCTGTTTCTGGGGTAGCTGACTGCCCAGTTTACAGGATAACTGATTGCCCTGTTTCCGGGGTACCTGATCTCCGTGTTTCCGGGGTAACTGACCGCCCTGTTTCCAGGATAACTGACCGCCCAATATCCGGGGTAACTGACCACCCTGTTTCCAGGATAACTGTCTGCCCTGTTTCCAGGATAACTGACTGCCCTGTTTCCAGTGTAACTGGCCACCCTGTTTCCAGGATAACTGTCTGCCCTGTTTCCAGGATAACTGACTGCCCGGTTTCGGGGATAACTGACTGCCCTGTTTCCAGGGTAACTGACTGCCCTGTTTCCAGGGGAACTGACTGCCCTGTTTCCGGGGTAACTGATCACCCTGTTTCCGGGGTAACTGAGTAACCTGTTTCCAGGGCGACTGACTGCCCTGTTTCCAGGGTAACTGACTGCCCAGTTTCATGGGAAAAAGACTGCCCTATTTCCAGGGTAACTGACTGCCCTGTGTCCGGGGTAACTGACTGCCCTGTTTCCAGGGTAACTGACAGCCCAGTTTCCAGGGTAACTGATCACCCTTTTTCCGGGATAACTGACTGCCCTGTTTCCAGGGTAACTGACTGCCCTGTTCCCAGGGTAACTGACCGCCCTGTTTCCGGGGTAACTGACTGCCCAGCTTACAGGATAACTGATTGCCCTGTTTCCGGGGTACCTGATCTCCCTGTTTCCGGGGTAACTGACCGCCCTGTTTCCAGGATAACTGACCGCCCAATATCCGGGGTAACTGACCACCCTGTTTCCAGGATAACCGTCTGCCCTGTTTCCAGGATAACTGACTGCGCTGTTTCCAGGGTAACTGACCACCCTGCTTCCAGGATATCAGTCTGCCCTGTTTCCAGGGGAACTTACTGCCCTGTTTCCAGGGTAACTTATCACCCTGTTTCCGGTGTAACTGACTAACCTGTTTCAAGGGCGACTGAATGCCCTGTTTCCAGGGTAACTGACTGCCCAGTTTCATTGGTAAAAGACTGCTCTGTTTCCAGGGTAACTGACTGCCCTGTGTCCGGGTTAACTGACTGCCCTGTTTCCAGGGTAACTGACTGCCCAGTTTCCAGGGTAACTGATCACCCTTTTTCCGGGATAACTGACTGCCCTGTTTCTGGGGAAACTGACTGCCCTGTTTCCAGGGTAACTGACTGCCCAGTTTCCAGGTAACTGATCACCCTTTTTCCGGGATATATGACTGCCCTGTTTCCGGGATAACTGAATGCCCTGTTTCCAGGGTAACTGACTGCCCAGTTGCCGGGGTAACTGACTGCCCTGTTTCCAGGTTAACTGACTGCCCTGTTTCCGGGAAACTGACTGCCCTTTTTCCGGGATAACTGACTGCCCTGTTTCCAGGTTAACTAACCGCCCTGTTTCCAGGTAAAACTGACTGCCCTGTTTCCAGGATAACTGACTGCAATGTTTCCAGGGTAAATGATCACCCTGTTTCTGGGATAACTGACTGCCCTCTTTCCAGGGTAACTGATCACCCTGTTTCCAGGATAACTGACTGCCCTGTTTCCGGGGTAACTGTCTGCCCTGTTTCCACGGTAACTGATCACCCTGTTTCCAGGGTAACTGATCACCCTGTTTCCGGGGTTATTGACTGCCCTGTTTCCAGGGTAACTGATCACCCTGTTTCCGAGATAACTGTCCGCCCTGTTTCCGTGGTAACTGACTGCCCTGCTTCCAGGGAAACTGATCTCGCTGTTTCTGGGGTAACTGACTAACCTGTTTCCGGGGTAACTCACCGCCCTGTTTCCAGGATAACTGACTGCCCTGTTTCCAGGGTAACTGATCACCCTGGTCCGGATTACTGAGTAATCTGTTTCCAGGGTTACTGACCGCCCTGTTTCCGGGGTAACTGACTGCCCAGTTTCCAGGGTAACTGACTGCCCATTTTCCAGGGTAACTGCTCACCCTGTTTCTGGGGTAACTGACTGCCCTGTTTCCAGGGTAACTGACTGCCAAGTTTCCTGGGTAACTGATCACCCTTTTTCCGGGATAACAGACTGCCCTGTTTCCAGTTTAACTAACCACCCTTTTTCCAGGTAAAACTGACTGCCCTGTTTCCAGGATAACTGACTGCCCTGTTTCCAGGGTAACTGATCACCCTGTTTCCGGGATAACTGACTGCCCAGTTTCCAGGGTAACTGATCACCCTGTTTCCAGGATAACTGACTGCCCTGTTTCCGGGGTAACTGTCTGCCCTGTTTCCAGGATAACAGACTGCCCTGTTTCCAGGGTAACGGACCGCACTGTTTTCAGGGTAACTGACTGCCCATTTTCCAGGATAACTGATCACCCTGTTAACCGCGATAACTGACTGCCCTGTTTCCGGGATAACTGACTGCCCTGTTTCCAGGGCAACTGACTACCCTGTTTCCAGGGGAACTGACTGCCCTGTTTCCGGGGTATCTGATCACCCTGTTTCCGTGGTAACCGACTAACCTGTTTCCAGGGTGACTGACTGCCCTGTTTCCAGGGAAACTGACGGCCCAGTTTCCGGGGTAACTGACTGCCCTGTTACCAAGGTAAGTGACTGCACTGCATCTGGTGTAACTTACTGCCCTGTTTCCAGGGTAACTGACTGCCCAGTTTACAGGGTAACTGATCACACTTTTTCCGGGATAACTGACTGCCCTGTTTCCGGGATTACTGACTGCCCTGTTTCCAGGGTAACTGATCATCCTGTTTCCGGGATAACTGACTGCCCTGTTTCCGGGATTACTGACTGCCCTGTTTCCAGGGTAACTCATCACCCTGTTTCCGGGATAACTGACTGCCCTGTTTAGGGATTACTGAGCGCCCTGTTTCCAGGGTAACTGACTGCCCTGTTTCCGGGGTAACTGACTGCCCTGTTTCCTGTGTAACTGACTGCCCTGTTTCCAGGATAACTGATCACACTGTTTCCAGGGTAACTGACTGCCGTGTTTCCGGGGTAAATGACTGCCCTGTTTCCAGGGTAACTGATCACCCTGTGTCCAGGGTAACTGACCGCCCTGTTTCCAGGGTAACTGACCGCACTGTTTCCGGGGTAACTGATCTCCCTGTTTCCAGTACAACTGACCGCCCTATTTCCGGGGTAACTGAACGCCCTATTACCAGGATAACTATCTGCCCTGTTTCCAGCATAACTGACTGCCCTGTTTCGAGGGTAACTGACTGCCTGTTTCCAGGGTAACTGACTGAACACTTTCCAGGGTAACTGATCACCCTGTTTCCAGGATAACAGACTGCCCTGTTTCCAGGGTAACGGACCGCACTGTTTCCAGGGTAACTGACTGCCCAGTTTCCAAGATAACTGATCACCCTGTTAACCGCGATAACTGACTGCCCTGTTTCCGGGATAACTGACTGCCCTGTTTCCAGGGTAACTGACTACCCTGTTTCCAGGGGAACTGACTGCCCTGTTTCCGGGGTATCTGATCACCCTGTTTCCGTGGTAACCGACTAACCTGTTTCCAGGGTGACTGACTGCCCTGTTTCCAGGGTAACTGACGGCCCAGTTTCCGGGGTAACTGACTGCCCTGTTTCCAGGGTAACTGACTGCACTGCATCTGGTGTAACTTACTGCCCTGTTTCCAGGGTAACTGACTGCCCAGTTTCCAGGGTAACTGATCACCCTTTTTCCGGGATAACTGACTGCCCTGTTTCCAGGATTACTGACTGCCCTGTTTCCTGGGTAACTGATCATCCTGTTTCCGGGATAACTGACTGCCCTGTTTCCAGGATAACTGACTGCCCAGTTTCCAGGGTAACTGATCACCCTGTTTCCGGGATAACTGACTGCCCTGTTTCCGGGGTAACTGACTGCCCTGTTTCCTGTGTAACTGACTGCCCTGTTTCCAGGATAACTGATCACACTGTTTCCAGGGTAACTGACTGCCTTGTTTCCGGGGTAACTGACTGCTCTGTTTCCAGGGTAACTGATCACCCTGTGTCCAGTGTAACTGACTGCCCTGTTTCCGGTGTAACAGATCTTCCTGTTTCCGGGTAACTGACCGCCTTGTTTCCAAGATAACTGACCTCCCTATTTCCGGGGTAACAGATCTCCCTGTTTTCAGGATAACTGACTGCCCTGTTTCCAGGTTAACTGACTGCCCTGTTTCCAGGTTAACTGATCACCCTGTTTCCAGGGTAACTGACTGCCTTGTTTCCGGGGTAACTGACCACCCTGTTTGCAGGGTCACTGACAACACTGTTTCCAGGATAACAGACTGCCCGGTTTCCAGGGAAACTGACTGCCCTGTTTCCGGGGTAACTGACCGCCTTGTTTCCAAGATAACTGACCTCCCTATTTCCGGGGTAACAGATCTCCCTGTTTCCGGGGTAACTGACCGCCTTGTTTCCAAGATAACTGACCTCCCTATTTCCAGGGTAACAGATCTCCCTGTTTCCAGGATAACTGACTGCGCTGTTTCCAAGATAACTGACTGCCCTGTTTCCAGGTTAACTGACTGCCCTGTTTCGGGGTAACTGATCACCCTGTTTCCAGGATAACTGACTGCCCTGTTTCCAGGGTAACTGACTGCCCTGTTTCCACGGTAACTGATCACCCTGTTTCCGGGATAATTAACTGCCCTGTTACCAGGTTAACTGACTGCCCTGCTTCCAGGGGAACTGACTGCCCTGTTTCCGGGGTAACTGATCACACTGTTCCCGGGATAACTGACTGCCCTGTTTCCAGGGTAACTGACTGCCCTGTTCCCAGGGTAACTGACCCCCCTGTTTCCGGGGTAACTGACTGCCCAGTTTACAGGATAACTGATTGCCCTGTTTCCGGGGTACCTGATCTGCGTGTTTCCGGGGTAACTGACCGCCCTGTTTCCAGGATAACTGACCGCCCAATATCCGGTGTAACTGACCACCCTGTTTCCAGGATAACTGTCTGCCCTGTTTCCAGGATAACTGACTGCCCTGTTTCCAGTGTAACTGGCCACCCTGTTTCCAGGATAACTGTCTGCCCTGTTTCCAGGATAACTGACTGCCCGGTTTCGGGGATAACTGACTGCCCTGTTTCCAGGGTAACTGACTGCCCTGTTTCCAGGGGAACTGACTGCCCTGTTTCCGGGGTAACTGATCACCCTGTCTCCGGGGTAACTGAGTAACCTGTTTCCAGGGCGACTGACTGCCCTGTTTCCAGGGTAACTGACTGCCCAGTTTCATGGGAAAAAGAATGCCCTGTTTCCAGGGTAACTGACTGCCCTGTGTCCGGGGTAACTGACTGCCCTGTTTCCAGGGTAACTGACTGCCCAGTTTCCAGGGTAACTGATCACCCTTTTTCCGGGATAACTGACTGCCCTGTTTCTGGGATAACTGACTGCCCTGTTTCCAGGGTAACTGATCACCCTGTTTCCAGGAAAACTGACTACCCTTTTTCCAGATTAACTGACTGCCCAGTTTCCAGGGTAACTGACTGCCCTTTTTCCGGGGTAACTGACTGCCCTGTTTCCAGGGTAACTGACTGCCCAGTTTCCAGGGTAACTGATCACCCTGTTACCGGGATAACTGACTGCCCTGTTTCCGGGATAACTGTCTGCACTGTTTACGGGGTAACTGACTGCCCTGTTTCCGGGATAACTGTCTGCACTGTTTCCGAGGTAACTGACTAATCTGTTTCCAGGGTTACTGACCGCCCTGTTTCCGGGGTAACTGACTGCCCTGTTTCCGGGGTCACTGACCGCACTGTTTCCAGGATAACTGATCACCCTGTTTCCGGGGTAACTGACCACCCTGTTTCCAGGGTAACTGACCACCATGCTTCCAGGATAACTGACTGCCCTGTTTCCAGGGTAACTGACTGCCCTGTTTGAGGGGTAACTGATCTCCCTGTTTCCGGGGTAACTGACCGCCCTCTTTCCTGGGTAACTGACCGCCCTGTTTCCAGGATAACTGAATGCCCTGTTTCCAGGATAACTGACTGCCCTGTTTCCAGGTTAACTGACTGCCCTGTATCCAGGGTAACTGACTGCCCTGTTTCCAGGGTAACTAACCGCCCTGTTTCCGGGGTAACTGATCTCCCTGTTTCCGGGGTAACTGACCGCCCTGTTTCCAGGATAACTGTCCGCCCTATTTCCGGGCTAACTGACCGCCCTGTTTCTAGGATAACTGACTGCCCTGTTTCCAGGATAACTGACTGCCCTGTTTCCAGGGTAACTGACTGCCCTGTTTCCGAGGTAACTGACTGCCCTGTTTCCAGGGTAACTGACCACCTTTTTTCCAGGGTAACTGACTGCCCTGTTTCCAGGGTAACTGGCCACCCTGTTTCCGGGGTAACTGACTGCCCTGTTTCCAGGGTAACTGACCACCCTGTTTCCGTGGTAACTGACTGCCCAGTTTCCAGGGTAACTGATCACCCTGCTTCCGGGATAACTGACGTCCCTCTTTCCAGGGTAACTGACTGGCTGTTTCCAGGGTAACTGACGGCCCAGTTTCCAGGGTAACTGATCACACTGTTTCCGGAATAACTGACTGCCCTGTTTCCAGGGCAACTGACTGCCCTGTTTCCAGGGTAACTGATCACCCTGTTTCCAGGGTAACTGATCGCCCTGTTTCTGGGGTAATTAACCGCCCTGTTTCCGTGGTAACTGACTGCCCAGTTTCCAGGGTAACTGATCACCCTGTTTCCGGGATAACTGACGTCCCTCTTTCCAGGGTAACTGACTGGCTGTTTCCAGGGTAACTGACTGCCCTGTTTCCAAGGTAACTGATCACCCTGTTTCCGGGATAACTGACTGCCCTGTTTCCGGAATAACTGACTGCCCTGTTTCCAGGGTAACTGACTAATCTGTTTCCAGGGTTACTGACCGCCCTGTTTCCTCGATAACTGACTGCCCTGTTTCCGGGGAAACTGATCGCCCTGTTTCCAGGATAACTGATCACCCTGTTTCCAGTGTAACTGACTGCCCTGTTTCCAGGTTAACTCACTGCCCTGTTTCCAGGGTAACTGACTGCCCTGTTTCCAGGGTAACTGACCACACTGTTTCCGGGGTAACTGATCTCCCTGTTTCAGGGGTAACTGACCACCCTGTTTCCAGGATAACTAACCGACCTATTTCCGGGGTAACTGACCGCCCTGATTCCAGGATAACTGACCGACCTATTTCCGGGGTAACTGACTGCCCTGTTTCCAGGATAACTGACTGCCCTGTTTCCAGGGTAACTGACCGCCCTGTTTCCAGGATAACTGACCGCCCTGTTTCCGGGGTAACTGACTGGCCAGTTTACAGGATAACTGACCGCCCCGTTTCCGGGGTAACTGATCTCCCTGTTTCCGGGGTAACTGACTACCCTGTTTCCAGGATAACTGTCTGCCTTGTTTCCAGGATAACTGACTGCCCTGTTTCCAGGGAAACTGACTGCCCCGTTTCCGGGGTAACTGATCTCCCAGTTTCCAGGGTAACTGATCACCCTGTTTCCAGGATAACTGACTGCCCGGTTTTGGGGATAACTGACTGCCCTGTTTCCAGGGTAACTGACTGCCCTGTTTCCAGGGTAACTGACTGCCCTGTTTCCGGGGTAACTGATCACTCTGTTTCCAGGGTAACTGACTAACCTGTTTCCTGGGTGACTGACTGCCCCGTTTCCAGGTTAACTGACTGCCCACTTTCATGGGTAACTGACTGCCCTGTTTCTGGGATAACTCACTGCCCTGTTTCCAGGGTAACTGATCACCCTGTTTCCGGGATAACTGACTACCCTGTTTCCAGGGTAACTGACTGCCCTGTTTCCGGGGTAACTGACTGCCCTGTTTTTAGGGTAACTGACTGCCCAGTTTCCAGGGTAAATGATCACCCTGTTACCGGGATAACTGACTGCCCTGTTTCCGGGATAACTGTCTGCCCTGTTTCCGGGGTAACTGACTGCCCTGTTTCCAGGATAACTGATCACCCTGTTTCCGGGGTAACTGACTAATCTGTTTCCAGGGTTACTGACCGCACTGTTTCCGGGGTAAATGACTGCCCTGTTTCCGGGGTCACTGACCGCCCTGATTCCAGGATAACTGATCACCCTGTTTCCGGGGTAACTGACCACCCTGTTTCCAGGGTAACTGACCACCCTGTTTCCAGGATAACTGACTGCCCAGTTTCCGGGGAAACTGACTGCCCTGTTTCATGGGTAACTGATCTCCCTGTTTCCGGGGTAACTGACCGCCCTATTTCCATGGGCAACTGACCGCCCTTTTTCCAGGATAACTGAATGCCCTGTTTCCAGGATAACTGACTGCCCTGTTTCCAGGTGAACTGACTGCCCTGTATCCAGGGTAACTGACCGCCCTGTTTCCGGGGTGACAGATCTCCCTGTTTCCGGGGTAACTGACCGCCCTGTTTCCAGGTTAACTGACCGCACTATTTCCGGGCTAACTGACCGCCCTGTTTCTAGGATAACTGACTGCCCTGTTTCCAGGATAACTGACCGACCTATTTCCGGGGTAACTGACTGCCCTGTTTCCAGGATAACTGACTGCACTGTTTCCAGGGTAACTGACCGCCCTGTTTCCAGGATAACTGACCGCCCTGTTTCCGGGGTAACTGACTGCCCAGTTTACAGGATAACTGACCGCCCCGTTTCCGGGGTAACTGATCTCCCTGTTTCCGGGGTAACTGACCACCCTGTTTCCAGGATAAATGTCTGCCTTGTTTCCAGGATAACTGACTGCCCTGTTTCCAGGGTAACTGACTGCCCTGTTTTCATCGTAACTGACTGCCCATTTTCCAGGGTAACTGATCACCCTGTTTCCAGGATAACTGACTGTCCTGTTTCCAGGGTAAATGACCGCCCTGTTTCCAGGGTAACTGACTGCCCAGTTTCCAGGGTAACTGATCACCCTGTTTCCGGGATAACTGACTGCCCGGTTTCGGGGATAACTGACTGCCCTGTTTCCAGGGTAACTGACTGCCCTGTTTACAGGGTAACTGACTGCCCTGTTTCCGGGGTAACTGATCACTCTGTTTCCAGGGTAACTGACTAACCTGTTTACTGGGTAACTGACCGCCCTGTTCCCAGGGTAACTGACTGCCCAGTTTCCAGGGTAACTGATCACCCTGTTTCCGGGCTAACTGACCGCCCTGTTTCTAGGATAACTGACTGCCCTGTTTCCAGGATAACTGACTGCCCTGTTTCCAGGGTAACTGACTGCCCTGTTTCCGAGGTAACTGACTGCCCTGTTTCCAGGGTAACTGACCACCTTTTTTCCAGGGTAGCTGACTGCCCTGTTTCCAGGGTAACTGGCCACCCTGTTTCCGGGGTAACTGACTGCCCTGTTTCCAGGGTAACTGACCACCCTGTTTCCGTGGTAACTGACTGCCCAGTTTCCAGGGTAACTGATCACCCTGTTTCCGGGATAACTGACGTCCCTCTTTCCAGGGTAACTGACTGGCTGTTTCCAGGGTAACTGACTGCCCTGTTTCCAAGGTAACTGATCACCCTGTTTCCGGGATAACTGACTGCCCTGTTTCCGGGATAACTGACTGCCCTGTTTCCAGGGTAACTGACTAATCTGTTTCCAGGGTTACTGACCGCCCTGATTCCTCGTTAACTGACTGCCCTGTTTCCGGGGTAACTGATCGCCCTGTTTCCAGGATAACTGATCACCCTGTTTCCAGTGTAACTGACTGCCCTGTTTCCAGGTTAACTCACTGCCCTGTTTCCAGGGTAACTGACTGCCCTGTTTCCAGGGTAACTGACCACCCTGTTTCCGGGGTAACTGATCTCCCTGTTTCCGGGGTAACTGACCGCCCTGTTTCCAGGATAACTAACCGACCTATTTCCAGGGTAACTGACCGCCCTGATTCCAGGATAACTGACCGACCTATTTCCGGGGTAACTGACTGCCCTGTTTCCAGGATAACTGACTGTCCTGTTTCCAGGGTAACTGACCGCCCTGTTTCCAGGTTAACTGACCGCCCTGTTTCCGGGGTAACTGACTGCCCAGTTTACAGGATAACTGACCGCCCTGTTTCCGGGGTAACTGACTACCCTGTTTCCAGGATAACTGTCTGCCTTGTTTCCAGGATAACTGCCTGCCCTGTTTCCAGGGTAACTGACTCCCCCGTTTCCGGGGTAACTGATCTCCCAGTTTCCAGGGTAACTGACTGCCCTGTTTCCGGGATAACTGACTGCCCGGTTTCGGGGATAACTGACTGCCCTGTTTCCAGGGTAACTGACTGCCATGTTACCAGGGTAACTGACTGCCCTGTTTCCGGGGTAATGGATCACTCTGTTTCCAGGGTAACTGACTAACCTGTTTCCTGGGTGACTGACTGCCCTGTTTCCAGGTTAACTGACTGCCCAGTTTCATGGGTAACTGACTGCCCTGTTTCTGGGATAACTCACTGCCCTGTTTGCAGGGTAACTGATCACCCTGTTTCCGGGATAACTGACTACCCTGTTTCCAGGGTAACTGACTGCCCTGTTTCCGGGGTAACTGACTGCCCTGTTTCTAGGGTAACTGACTGCCCAGTTTCCAGGGTAACTGATCACCCTGTTACCGGGATAACTGACTGCCCTGTTTCCGGGATAACTGTCTGCCCTGTTTCCTGGGTAACTGACTGCCCTGTTTCCAGGATTACTGATCACCCTGTTTCAGGGGTAACTGACTAATCTGTTTCCAGGGTTACTGACCGCACTGTTTCCGGGGTAAATGACTGCCCTGTTTCCGGGGTCACTGACCGCCCTGTTTCCAGGATAACTGATCACCCTGTTTCCGGGGTAACTGACCACCCTGTTTCCAGGGTAACTGACCACCCTGTTTCCAGGATAACTGACTGCCCAGTTTCCGTGGTAACTGACTGCCCAGTTTCAGGGGTAACTGATCTCCCTGTTTCCGGGGTAACTGACCGCCCAATTTCCTGGGCAACTGACAGCCCTTTTTCCAGGATAACTGAATGCCCTGTTTCCAGGATAACTGACTACCCTGTTTCCAGGTGAACTGACTGCCCTGTTTCCAGGACAACTGACCGCCCTGTTTCCGGGGTAACTGACTGCCCAGTTTACAGGATAACTGACCGCCCCGTTTCCAGGGTAACTGATCTCCCTGTTTCCGGGGTAACTGACTACCCTGTTTCCAGGATAACTGTCTGCCTTGTTTCCAGGATAACTGACTGCCCTGTTTCCATGGTAACTGA
This sequence comes from Heterodontus francisci, assembly GCF_036365525.1. Taxonomy (NCBI): domain Eukaryota; kingdom Metazoa; phylum Chordata; class Chondrichthyes; order Heterodontiformes; family Heterodontidae; genus Heterodontus; species Heterodontus francisci. The sequence continues at coordinate 2,366,276 of NW_027140908.1, read as the reverse complement.
CTGCCCCGTTTCCGGGGTAACTGATCTCCCAGTTTCCAGGGTAACTGATCACCCTGTTTCCGGGATAACTGACTGCCCGGTTTCGGGGATAACTGACTGCCCTGTTTCCAGGGTAACTGACTGCCCTGTTTCCGGGGTAACTGATCACTCTGTTTCCAGGGTGACTGACTAACCTGTTTCCTGGGTGACTGACTGCCCTGTTTCCAGATTAACTGACTGCCCAGTTTCATGGGTAACTGACTGCCATGTTTCTGGGATAACTCACTGCCCTGTTTCCAGGGTAACTGATCACCCTGTTTCCGGGATAACTGACTACCCTGTTTCCAGGGTAACTGACTGCCCTGTTTCCGGGATAACTGTCTGCCCTGTTTCCGGGGTAACTGACTGCCCTGTTTCCAGGATAACTGATCACCCTGTTTCCGGGGTAACTGACTAATCTGTTTCCAGGGTTACAGACCGCACTGTTTCCGGGGTAAATGACTGCCCTGTTTCCGGGGTCACTGACCGCCCTGTTTCCAGGATAACTGATCACCCTGTTTCCGGGGTAACTGACCACCCTGTTTCCAGGGTAACTGACCACCCTGTTTCCAGGATAACTGACTGCCCAGTTTCCGGGGTAACTGACTGCCCTGTTTCAGGGGTAACTGATCTCCCTGTTTCCGGGGTAACTGACCGCACTATTTCCTGGGCAACTGACCGCCCTTTTTCCAGGATAACTGAATGCCCTGTTTCCAGGATAACTGACTGCCCTGTTTCCAGGTGAACTGACTGCCCTGTATCCAGGGTAACTGACCGCCCTGTTTCCGGGGTGACAGATCTCCCTGTTTCCGGGGTAACTGACCGCCCTGTTTCTAGGATAACTGACTGCCCTGTTTCCAGGATAACTGACCGACCTATTTCCGGGGTAACTGACTGCCCTGTTTCCAGGTTAACTGACTGCCCTGTTTCCAGGGTAACTGACCGCCCTGTTTCCAGGATAACTGACCGCCCTGTTTCCGGGGTAACTGACTGCCCAGTTTACAGGATAACTGATCGCCCCGTTTCCGGGGTAACTGATCTCCCTGTTTCCGGGGTAACTGACTACCCTGTTTCCAGGATAACTGTCTGCCTTGTTTCCAGGATAACTGACTGCCCTGTTTCCAGGGTAACTGACTGCCCTGTTTCCATCGTAACTGACTGCCCAGTTTCCAGGGTAACTGATCACCCTGTTTCCAGGATAACTGACTGTCCTGTTTCCAGGGTAACTGACCGCCCTGTTTCCAGGGTAACTGACTGCCCAGTTTCCAGGGTAACTGATCACCCTGTTTCCGGGATAACTGACTGCCCGGTTTCGGGGATAACTGACTGCCCTGTTTCCAGGGTAACTGACTGCCCTGTTTCCAGCGTAACTGACTGCCCTGTTTCCGGGGTAACTGATCACTCTGTTTCCAGGGTAACTGACTAACCTGTTTCCTGGGTGACTGACTGCCCTGTTTCCAGGTTAACTGACTGCCCAGTTTCATGGGTAACTGACTGCTCTGTTTCGGGGATAACTCACTGCCCTGTTTCCAGGGTAACTGATCACCCTGTTTCCGGGATAACTGACTACCCTGTTTCCAGATTAACTGACTGCCCAGTTTCCAGGGTAACTGACTGCCCTGTTTCCGGGGTAACTGACTGCCCTGTTTCTAGGGTAACTGACTGCCCAGTTTCCAGGGTAACTGATCACCCTGTTACCGGGATAACTGACTGCCCTGTTTCCGGGATAACTGTCTGCCCTGTTTCATGGGTAACTGACTGCCCTGTTTCCAGGATAACTGATCACCCTGTTTCCGGGGTAACTGACTAATCTGTTTCCAGGGTTACTGACCGCACTGTTTCCGGCATAAATGACTGCCCTGTTTCCGGGGTCACTGACCGCCCTGTTTCCAGGATAACTGATCACCCTGTTTCTGGGGTAACTGACCACCCTGTTTCCAGGGTAACTGACCACCCTGTTTCCAGGATAACTGACTGCCCAGTTTCCGGGGTAACTGACTGCCCTGTTTCAGGGGTAACTGATCTCCCTGTTTCTGGGGTAACTGACCGCCCTATTTCCTGGGCAACTGACCGCCCTTTTTCCAGGATAACTGAATGCCCTGTTTCCAGGATAACTGACTGCCCTGTTTCCAGGTTAACTGACTGCCCTGTATCCAGGGTAACTGACTGCCCTGTTTCCAGGGTAACTAACCGCCCTGTTTCCGGGGTGACAGATCTCCCTGTTTCCGGGGTAACTGACCGCCCTGTTTCCAGGTTAACTGACCGCACTATTTCCGGGCTAACTGACCGCCCTGTTTCTAGGATAACTGACTGCCCTGTTTCCAGGATAACTGACTGCCCTGTTTCCAGGGTAACTGACTGCCCTGTTTTTGAGGTAACTGACTGCCCTGTTTCCAGGGTAACTGACCACCCTTTTTCCGGGGTAACTGACTGCCCTGTTTCCAGGGTAACTGGCCACCCTGTTTCCGGGGTAACTGACTGCTCTGTTTCCAGGGTAACTGACCACCCTGTTTCCGTGGTAACTGACTGCCCAGTTTCCAGGGTAACTGATCACCCTGTTTCCGAAATAACTGACGTCCCTCTTTCCAGGTTAACTGACTAGCTGTTTCCAGGGTAACTGACTGCCCAGTGTCCAGGGTAACTGATCACACTGTTTCCGGAATAACTGACTGCCCTGTTTCCAGGGTAACTGATCACCCTGTTTCCAGGGAAACTGATCGCCCTGTTACTGGGGTAATTAACCGCCCTGTTTCCGGGGTAACTGAACGTCCTGTTTCTGGGGTAACTGACTGCCCGGTTTCGGGGATAACTGACTGCCCTGTTTCCAGGGTAACTGACAAATCTGTTTCCAGGGTTACTGACCGCCCTGTTTCCTGGGTAACTGACTCCCCTGTTTGCGGGGTAACTGATCGCCCCGTTTCCAGGATAACTGATCACCCTGTTTCCAGGGTAACTGACTGCCCTGTTTCCAGGTTAACTCACTGCCCTGTTTCCAGGGTAACTGACTGCTCTGTTTCCAGGATAACTGACCACCCTGTTTCCGGGGTAACTGACTGCCCAGTTTACAGGATAGCTGACTGCCCTGTTTCCGGGGTAACTGATCTCCCTGTTTCCGGGGTAACTGACCGCCCTGTTTCCAGGATAACTGACCGCCCTATATCCGGGGTAACTGACCACCCTCTTTCCAGGATAACTGTCTGCCTTGTTTCCAGGATAACTGACTGCCCTGTTTCCAGGGTAACTGACTGCCTTGTTTCCAGCGTAACTGACTGCCCAGTTTCCAGGGTAACTGATCAACCTGTTTCCAGGATAACTGACTGCCCTGTTTCCAGGGTAACTGACCGCCCTGTTTCCAGGGTAACTGACTGCCCAGTCTCCAGGGTAACTGATCACCCTATTTCCGGGATAACTGACTGCCCGGTTTCGGGGATAACTGACTGCCCTGTTTCCAGGGTAACTGACTGCCCTGCTTCCGGGGTAACTGATCACCCTGTTTCCAGGGTAAGTGACTAACCTGTTTCCTGGGTGACTGACTGACCTGTTTCCAGGGTAACTGACTGCCCAGTTTCATGGGTAACTGACTGCCCAGCTTCCAGGGTAACTGACTGCCCTGTTTCTGGGGTAACTGACTGCCCTGTTTCCAGGGTAACTGACTTCCCAGTTTCCAGGGTAACTGATCACCCTTTTTCCGGGATAACTGACTGCCCTGTTTCCGGTATAACTTACTGCCCTGTTTCCAGATTAACTGACTGCCCAGTTTCCAGGGTAACTGACTGCCCAGTTTCCAGGGTAACTGACTGCCCAGTTTCTAGGGTAACGGATCACCCTGTTTCCGGGATAACTGACTGCCCTGTTTACGGGATAACTGACTGCCCTGTTTCCAGGCTAACTGACTGCCCTGTTTCCAGGAAAACTGATCACCCTGTTTCCGGGGTAACTGACTAATCTGTTTCCAGGGTTACTGACCGCCCTGTTTCCGGGGTAACTGACTGCCCTGTTTCCGGGGTAACTGACCGCCCTGTTTCCAGGATAACTGATCACCCTGTTTCCGGGGTAACTGACCACCCTATTTCCAGGGTAACTGACCACCCTGTTTCCAGGATAACTGACTGACCTGTTTCCAGTGTAACTGACTGCTCTGTTTCAGGGGTAACTGATCTCCCTGTTTCCCGGGTAACTGACCGCCCTATTTCCAGGGTAACTGTCCGCCCTGTTTCCAGGATAACTGAATGCCCTGTTTCCAGGGTAACTAACCACCCTGTTTCCGGTGTAACTGATCTCCCTGTTTCTGGGGCAACTGACCGCCCTGTTTCCAGGATAACTGACCGCCCTATTTCCGGGGTAACTGACCGCCCTGTTTCTAGGATAACTGACTGCCCTGTTTCCAGGATAACTGACTGCCCTGTTTCCAGGGTAACTGACTGCCCTGTTTCCACGGTAACTGACTGCCCTGTTTCCGGGTTAACTGACTGCCCAGTTTCCAGGGTAACTGAACACACTGTTTCCGAGGTAACTGACTGCCCTGTTTCCAGGGTAACTGTCCACCCTGTTTCCGGGGTAACTGACTACCTGTTTCCAGGGTAACTGACCACCCTGTTTCCGTGGTAACTGACTGCCCAGTTTCCAGGGTAACTGATCACCCTGTTTCCGGGATAACTGAGGTCCCTCTTTCCAGGATAACTAACTGGCTGTTTCCACGGTAACTGACTGCCCAGCTTCCAGGGTAACTGATCACCCTGTTTCCGGAATAACTGACTGCCCTGTTTCCAGGGTAACTGACTTCCCAGTTTCCAGGGTAACTGATCACCCTTTTTCCGGGATAACTGACTGCCCTGTTTCCGGGATAACTGACTGCCCTGTTTCCAGATTAACTGACTGCCCAGTTTCCAGGGTAACTGAATGCCCTGTTTCCAGGGTAACTGACTGCCAAGTTTCCAGGGTAACTGATCACCCTGTTTCCGGGATAACTGACTGCCCTGTTGACGGGATAACTGACTGCCCTGTTTCCAGGCTAACAGACTGCCCTGTTTCCAGGATAACTGATCACCCTGTTTCCAGGGGTAACTGACTAATCTGTTTCCAGGGTTACTGACCGCCCTGTTTCCGGGGTAACTGACTGCCCAGTTTCCGGGGTAACTGACCGCCCTGTTTCCAGGATAACTGATCACCCTGTTTCCGGGGTAACTGACCACCCTGTTTCCATGGTAACTGACCACCCTGTTTCCTGGGTAACTGACTGCCCAGTTTTCGGGGTAACTGACCGCCCTGTTTCCAGGATAACTGATCACCCTGTTTCCGGGGTAACTGACCACCCTGTTTCCATGGTAACTGACCACCCTGTTTCCAGAATAACTGACTGCCCTGTTTCCAGGGTAACTGACTGCCCTGTTTCAGGGGTAACTGATCTCCCTGTTTCCCGGGTAACTGACCGCCCTATTTCCAGGGTAACTGACCGCCCTGTTTCCAGGATAACTGAATGCCCTGTTTCCAGGATAACTGACTGCCCTGTTTCCAGGGTAACTAACCGCCCTGTTTCCGGTGTAACTGATCTCCCTGTTTCCGGGTTAACTGACCGCCCTGTTTCCAGGATAACTAACCGCCCTATTTCCGGGGTAACTGAATGCCCTGTTTCCTGGGTAACTGACTGCCCATTTTCCAGGGTAACTTTTCACCCTGTTTCCAGGGTAAATGATCGCCCTGTTTCTGGGGTAATTAACCGCACTGTTTCCGGGGTAACTGAACGTCCTGTTTCCGGGGTAACTGACTGCCCTGTTTCCAGGTTAACTGATCACCCTGTTTCCGGGATAACTGACTGCCCTCTTTCCTGGGTAAATGACTGCCCTGTTTCCGGGGTCACTGATCGCCCTGTTTCCAGGGTAACTGATCACCCTGCTTCCAGGGTAACTGACTGCCCTGTTTCCAGGTTAACTCACTGCCCTGTTTCCAGGGTAACTGACTGCCCTGTTTCCAGGGTAACTGACCACCCTGTTTCCGGGGTAACTGAACTCCCTGTTTCCGGGGTAACTGACCGCCCTGTTTCCAGGATAACTAACCGACCTATTTCCGGGGTAACTGACCGCCCTGTTTCCAGGATAACTGACCGACCTATTTCCGGGGTAACTGACATCCCTGTTTCCAGGATAACTGACGGCCCTGTTTCCATGGTAACTGACCGCCCTGTTTCCAGGACATCTGACCGCCCTGTTTCCGGGGTAACTGACTGCCCAGTTTACAGGATATCTGACTGCCCTGTTTCCGGGGTAACTGATCTCCCTGTTTCCGGGGTAACTGACCGCCCTGTTTCCAGGATAACTGACCGCCCTATATCCGGGGTAACTGACCACACTGTTTCCAGGATAACTGTCTGCCTTGTTTCCAGGATAACTGACTGCCCTGTTTCCAGGGTAACTGACTGCCCTGTTTCCAGCGTAACTGACTGCCCAGTTTCCAGGGTAACTGATCACCCTGTTTCCAGGATAACTGACTGCCCTGTTTCCAGGGTAACTGACCGCCCTGTATCCAGGGTAACTGACTGCCCAGTTTCCAGGGTAACTGATCACCCTGTTTCCGGGATAACTGACTGCCCGGTTTCGGGGATAACTGACTGCCCTGTTTCCAGGGTAACTGGCTGCCCTGTTTCCAGGGTAACTGACTGCCCTGTTTCCGGGGTAACTGATCACCCTGTTTCCAGGGTAACTGACTAACCTGTTTCCTGGGTGACTGACTGCCCTGTTTCCAGGGTAACTGACTGCCCAGTTTCATGGGTAACTGACTGCCCTGTTTCTGGGGTAACTGACTGCCCTGTTTCCAGGGTAACTGACTTCCCAGTTTCCAGAGTAACTGATCACCCTTTTTCCGGGATAACTGACTGCCCTGTTTCCGGGATAACTTACTGCCCTGTTTCCAGATTAACTGACTGCCCAGTTTCAAGGGTAACTGACTGCCCAGTTTCCAGGGTAACTGACTGCCCAGCTTCCAGGGTAACTGATCACCCTGTTTCCGGGATAACTGGCTGCCCTGTTTCCTGGGTGACTGACTTCCCAGTTTCCAGGGTAACTGATCACCCTTTTTCCAGGATAACTGACTGCCCTGTTTCCGGTATAACTTACTGCCCTGTTTCCAGATTAACTGACTGCCCAGTTTCCAGGGTAACTGACTGCCCAGTTTCCAGGGTAACTGACTGCCCAGTTTCTAGGGTAACGGATCACCCTGTTTCCGGGATAACTGACTGCCCTGTTTCCAGGCGAACTGACTGCCCTGTTTCCAGGGTAACTGACTGCCCTTTTTCCGGGGTAACTGACAGCCCTGTTTCCAGGATTACTGACCGCCCTGTTTCCGGGGTAACTGATCTCCCTGTTTCTGGGGTAACTGACCGCCCTGTTTCCAGGATAACTGACCGCCCTATTTCCGGGGTAACTGACCGCCCTGTTTCTAGGATAACTGACTGCCCTGTTTCCAGGATAACTGACTGCCCTGTTTCCAGGGTAACTGACTGCCCTGTTTCCATGGTAACTGACTGCCCTGTTTCCGGGTTAACTGACTGCCCAGTTTAAAGGGTAACTGAACACACTGTTTCCGAGGTAACTGACTGCCCTGTTTCCAGGGTAACTGTCCACCCTGTTTCCGTGGTAACTGACTGCCCAGTTTCCAGGGTGACTGATCACCCTGTTTCCGGGATAACTGAGGTCCCTCTTTCCAGGATAACTAACTGGCTGTTTCCATGGTAACTGACTGCCCAGCTTCCAGGGTAACTGATCACCCTGTTTCCGGAATAACTGACTGCCCTGTTTCCAGGGTAACTGACTTCCCAGTTTCCAGGGTAACTGATCACCCTTTTTCCGGGATAACTGACTGCCCTGTTTCCGGGATAACTGACTGCCCTGTTTCCAGATTAACTGTCTGCCCAGTTTCCAGGGTAACTGAATGCCCTGTTTCCAGGGTAACTGACTGCCAAGTTTCCAGGGTAACTGATCACCCTGTTTCCGGGATAACTGACTGCCCTGTTGACGGGATAACTGACTGCCCTGTTTCCAGGCTAACAGACTGCCCTGTTTCCAGGATAACTGATCACCCTGTTTCCAGGGGTAACTGACTAATCTGTTTCCAGGGTTACTGACCGCCCTGTTTCCGGGGTAACTGACTGCCCAGTTTCCGGGGTAACTGACCGCCCTGTTTCCAGGATAACTGATCACCCTGTTTCCGGGGTAACTGACCACCCTGTTTCCATGGTAACTGACCACCCTGTTTCCGGGGTAACTGACTGCCCAGTTTCCGGGGTAACTGACCGCCCTGTTTCCAGGATAACTGATCACCCTGTTTCCGGGGTAACTGACCACCCTGTTTCCATGGTAACTGACCACCCTGTTTCCTGGGTAACTGACTGCCCAGTTTTCGGGGTAACTGACCGCCCTGTTTCCAGGATAACTGATCACCCTGTTTCCGGGGTAACTGACCACCCTGTTTCCATGGTAACTGACCACCCTGTTTCCAGAATAACTGACTGCCCTGTTTCCAGGGTAACTGACTGCCCTGTTTCAGGGGTAACTGATCTCCCTGTTTCCCGGGTAACTGACCGCCCTATTTCCAGGGTAACTGACCGCCCTGTTTCCAGGATAACTGAATGCCCTGTTTCCAGGATAACTGACTGCCCTGTTTCCAGGGTAACTAACCGCCCTGTTTCCGGTGTAACTGATCTCCCTGTTTCCGGGTTAACTGACCGCCCTGTTTCCAGGATAACTAACTGCCCTATTTCCGGGGTAACTGAATGCCCTGTTTCCTGGGTAACTGACTGCCCATTTTCCAGGGTAACTTTTCACCCTGTTTCCAGGGTAAATGATCGCCCTGTTTCTGGGGTAATTAACCGCACTGTTTCCGGGGTAACTGAACGTCCTGTTTCCGGGGTAACTGACTGCCCTGTTTCCAGGTTAACTGATCACCCTGTTTCCGGGATAACTGACTGCCCTGTTTCCTGGGTAAATGACTGCCCTGTTTCCGGGGTAACTGATCGCCCTGTTTCCAGGGTAACTGATCACCCTGCTTCCAGGGTAACTGACTGCCCTGTTTCCAGGTTAACTCACTGCCCTGTTTCCAGGGTAACTGACTGCCCTGTTTCCAGGGTAACTGACCACCCTGTTTCCGGGGTAACTGATCTCCCTGTTTCCGGGGTAACTGACCGCCCTGTTTCCAAGATAACTAACCGACCTATTTCCGGGGTAACTGACCGCCCTGTTTCCAGGATAACTGACCGACCTATTTCCGGGGTAACTGACATCCCTGTTTCCAGGATAACTGACGGCCCTGTTTCCATGGTAACTGACCGCCCTGTTTCCAGGACATCTGACCGCCCTGTTTCCGGGGTAACTGACTGCCCAGTTTACAGGATAACTGACTGCCCTGTTTCCGGGGTAACTGATCTCCCTGTTTCCGGGGTAACTGACCGCCCTGTTTCCAGGATAACTGACCGCCCTATATCCGGGGTAACTGACCACACTGTTTCCAGGATAACTGTCTGCCTTGTTTCCAGGATAACTGACTGCCCTGATTCCGGGGTAACTGACTGCCCAGTTTACAGGATAACTGACTGCCCTGTTTCCGGGGTAACTGATCTCCCTGTTTCCGGGGTAACTGACCGCCCTGTTTCCAGGATAACTGACCGCCCTATATCCGGGGTAACTGACCACACTGTTTCCAGGATAACTGTCTGCCTTGTTTCCAGGATAACTGACTGCCCTGTTTCCAGGGTAACTGACTGCCCTGTTTCCAGCGTAACTGACTGCCCAGTTTCCAGGGTAACTGATCACCCTGTTTCCAGGATAACTGACTGCCCTGTTTCCAGGGTAACTGACCGCCCTGTATCCAGGGTAACTGACTGCCCAGTTTCCAGGGTAACTGATCACCCTGTTTCCGGGATAACTGACTGCCCGGTTTCGGGGATAACTGACTGCCCTGTTTCCAGGGTAACTGACTGCCCTGTTTCCAGTGTAACTGACTGACCTGTTTCCTGGGTGACTGACTGCCCTGTTTCCAGGGTAACTGACTGCCCAGTTTCATGGGTAACTGAATGCCCTGTTTCTGGGGTAACTGACTGCCCTGTTTCCAGGGTAACTGACTTCCCAGTTTCCAGAGTAACTGATCACCCTTTTTCCGGGATAACTGACTGCCCTGTTTCCGGGATAACTGACTGCCCTGTTTCCAGGCGAACTGACTGCCCTGTTTCCAGGAAAACTGATCACCCTTTTTCCGGGGTAACTGACTAATCTGTTTCCAGGGTTACTGACCGCCCTGTTTCCGGGGTAACTGATCTCCCTGTTTCTGGGGTAACTGACCGCCCTGTTTCCAGGATAACTGACCGCCCTATTTCCGGGGTAACTGACCGCCCTGTTTCTAGGATAACTGACTGCCCTGTTTCCAGGATAACTGACTGCCCTGTTTCCAGGGTAACTGACTGCCCTGTTTCCATGGTAACTGACTGCCCTGTTTCCGGGTTAACTGACTGCCCAGTTTCCAGGGTAACTGAACACACTGTTTCCGAGGTAACTGACTGCCCTGTTTCCAGGGTAACTGTCCACCCTGTTTCCGGGGTAACTGACTACCTGTTTCCAGGGTAACTGACCACCCTGTTTCCGTGGTAACTGACTGCCCAGTTTCCAGGGTGACTGATCACCCTGTTTCCGGGATAACTGAGGTCCCTCTTTCCAGGATAACTAACTGGCTGTTTCCATGGTAACTGACTGCCCAGCTTCCAGGGTAACTGATCACCCTGTTTCCGGAATAACTGACTGCCCTGTTTCCAGGGTAACTGACTTCCCAGTTTCCAGGGTAACTGATCACCCTTTTTCCGGGATAACTGACTGCCCTGTTTCCGGGATAACTGACTGCCCTGTTTCCAGATTAACTGACTGCCCAGTTTCCAGGGTAACTGAATGCCCTGTTTCCAGGGTAACTGACTGCCAAGTTTCCAGGGTAACTGATCACCCTGTTTCCGGGATAACTGACTGCCCTGTTGACGGGATAACTGACTGCCCTGTTTCCAGGCTAACAGACTGCCCTGTTTCCAGGATAACTGATCACCCTGTTTCCAGGGGTAACTGACTAATCTGTTTCCAGGGTTACTGACCGCCCTGTTTCCGGGGTAACTGACTGCCCAGTTTCCGGTGTAACTGACCGCCCTGTTTCCAGGATAACTGATCACCCTGTTTCCGGGGTAACTGACCACCCTGTTTCCATGGTAACTGACCACCCTGTTTCCGGGGTAACTGACTGCCCAGTTTCCGGGGTAACTGACCGCCCTGTTTCCAGGATAACTGATCACCCTGTTTCCGGGGTAACTGACCACCCTGTTTCCATGGTAACTGACCACCCTGTTTCCTGGGTAACTGACTGCCCAGTTTTCGGGGTAACTGACCGCCCTGTTTCCAGGATAACTGATCACCCTGTTTCCGGGGTAACTGACCACCCTGTTTCCATGGTAACTGACCACCCTGTTTCCAGAATAACTGACTGCCCTGTTTCCAGGGTAACTGACTGCCCTGTTTCAGGGGTAACTGATCTCCCTGTTTCCCGGGTAACTGACCGCCCTATTTCCAGGGTAACTGACCGCCCTGTTTCCAGGATAACTGAATGCCCTGTTTCCAGGATAACTGACTGCCCTGTTTCCAGGGTAACTAACCGCCCTGTTTCCGGTGTAACTGATCTCCCTGTTTCCGGGTTAACTGACCGCCCTGTTTCCAGGATAACTAACCGCCCTATTTCCGGGGTAACTGAATGCCCTGTTTCCTGGGTAACTGACTGCCCATTTTCCAGGGTAACTTTTCACCCTGTTTCCAGGGTAAATGATCGCCCTGTTTCTGGGGTAATTAACCGCACTGTTTCCGGGGTAACTGAACGTCCTGTTTCCGGGGTAACTGACTGCCCTGTTTCCAGGTTAACTGATCAACCTGTTTCCGGGATAACTGACTGCCCTGCTTCCTGGGTAAATGACTGCCCTGTTTCCGGGGTAACTGATCGCCCTGTTTCCAGGGTAACTGATCACCCTGCTTCCAGGGTAACTGACTGCCCTGTTTCCAGGTTAACTCACTGCCCTGTTTCCAGGGTAACTGACTGCCCTGTTTCCAGGGTAACTGACCACCCTGTTTCCGGGGTAACTGATCTCCCTGTTTCCGGGGTAACTGACCGCCCTGTTTCCAAGATAACTAACCGACCTATTTCCGGGGTAACTGACCGCCCTGTTTCCAGGATAACTGACCGACCTATTTCCGGGGTAACTGACATCCCTGTTTCCAGGATAACTGACGGCCCTGTTTCCATGGTAACTGACCGCCCTGTTTCCAGGACATCTGACCGCCCTGTTTCCGGGGTAACTGACTGCCCAGTTTACAGGATAACTGACTGCCCTGTTTCCGGGGTAACTGATCTCCCTGTTTCCGGGGTAACTGACCGCCCTGTTTCCAGGATAACTGACCGCCCTATATCCGGGGTAACTGACCACACTGTTTCCAGGATAACTGTCTGCCTTGTTTCCAGGATAACTGACTGCCCTGTTTCCGGGGTAACTGACTGCCCAGTTTACAGGATAACTGACTGCCCTGTTTCCGGGGTAACTGATCTCCCAGTTTCCGGGGTAACTGACCGCCCTGTTTCCAGGATGACTGACCGCCCTATATCCGGGGTAATTGACCACACTGTTTCCAGGATAACTGTCTGCCTTGTTTCCAGGATAACTGACTGCCCTGTTTCCAGGGTAACTGACTGCCCTGTTTCCAGCGTAACTGACTGCCCAGTTTCCAGGGTAACTGATCACCCTGTTTCCAGGATAACTGACTGCCCTGTTTCCAGGGTAACTGACCGCCCTGTATCCAGGGTAACTGACTGCCCAGTTTCCAGGGTAACTGATCACCCTGTTTCCGGGATAACTGACTGCCCAGTTTCGGGGATAACTGACTGCCCTGTTTCCAGGGAAACTGACTGCCCTGTTTCCAGGGTAACTGACTGCCCTGTTTCCGGGGTAACTGATCACCCTGTTTCCAGGGTAACTGACTAACCTGTTTCCTGGGTGACTGACTGCCCTGTTTCCAGGGTAACTGACTGCCCAGTTTCATGGGTAACTGACTGCCCTGTTTCTGGGGTAACTGACTGCCCTGTTTCAAGGGTAACTGACTTCCCAGTTTCCAGAGTAACTGATCACCCTTTTTCCGGGATAACTGACTGCCCTGTTTCCGGGATAACTTACTGCCCTGTTTCCAGATTAACTGACTGCCCAGTTTCAAGGGTAACTGACTGCCCAGTTTCCAGGGTAACTGACTGCCCAGCTTCCAGGGTAACTGATCACCCTGTTTCCGGGATAACTGACTGCCCTGTTTCCTGGGTGACTGACTTCCCAGTTTCCAGGGTAACTGATCACCCTTTTTCCGGGATAACTGACTGCCCTGTTTCCGGTATAACTTACTGCCCTGTTTCCAGATTAACTGACTGCCCAGTTTCCAGGGTAACTGACTGCCCAGTTTCCAGGGTAACTGACTGCCCAGTTTCTAGGGTAACGGATCACCCTGTTTCCGGGATAACTGACTGCCCTGTTTCCAGGCGAACTGACTGCCCTGTTTCCAGGAAAACTGATCACCCTGTTTCCGGGGTAACTGACTAATCTGTTTCCAGGGTTACTGACCGCCCTGTTTCCGGGGTAACTGATCTCCCTGTTTCTGGGGTAACTGACCGCCCTGTTTCTAGGATAACTGACTGCCCTGTTTCCAGGATAACTGACTTCCTGTTTCCAGGGTAACTGACTGCCCTGTTTCCATGGTAACTGACTGCCCTGTTTCCGGGTTAACTGACTGCCCAGTTTCCAGGGTAACTGAACACACTGTTTCCGAGGTAACTGACTGCCCTGTTTCCAGGGTAACTGTCCACCCTGTTTCCGGGGTAACTGACTACCTGTTTCCAGGGTAACTGACCACCCTGTTTCCGTGGTAACTGACTGCCCAGTTTCCAGGGTGACTGATCACCCTGTTTCCGGGATAACTGAGGTCCCTCTTTCCAGGATGACTAACTGGCTGTTTCCATGGTAACTGACTGCCCAGCTTCCAGGGTAACTGATCACCCTGTTTCCGGAATAACTGACTGCCCTGTTTCCAGGGTAACTGACTTCCCAGTTTCCAGGGTAACTGATCACCCTTTTTCCGGGATAACTGACTGCCCTGTTTCCGGGATAACTGACTGCCCTGTTTCCAGATTAACTGACTGCCCAGTTTCCAGGGTAACTGAATGCCCTGTTTCCAGGGTAACTGACTGCCAAGTTTCCAGGGTAACTGATCACCCTGTTTCCGGGATAATTGACTGTCCTGTTGACGGGATAACTGACTGCCCTGTTTCCAGGCTAACAGACTGCCCTGTTTCCAGGATAACTGATCACCCTGTTTCCAGGGGTAACTGACTAATCTGTTTCCAGGGTTACTGACCGCCCTGTTTCCGGGGTAACTGACTGCCCAGTTTCCGGGGTAACTGACCGCCCTGTTTCCAGGATAACTGATCACCCTGTTTCCGGGGTAACTGACCACCCTGTTTCCATGGTAACTGACCACCCTGTTTCCGGGGTAACTGACTGCCCAGTTTCCGGGGTAACTGACCGCCCTGTTTCCAGGATAACTGATCACCCTGTTTCCGGGGTAACTGACCACCCTGTTTCCATGGTAACTGACCACCCTGTTTCCTGGGTAACTGACTGCCCAGTTTTCGGGGTAACTGACCGCCCTGTTTCCAGGATAACTGATCACCCTGTTTCCGGGGTAACTGACCACCCTGTTTCCATGGTAACTGACCACCCTGTTTCCAGAATAACTGACTGCCCTGTTTCCAGGGTAACTGACTGCCCTGTTTCAGGGGTAACTGATCTCCCTGTTTCCCGGGTAACTGACCGCCCTATTTCCAGGGTAACTGACCGCCCTGTTTCCAGGATAACTGAATGCCCTGTTTCCAGGATAACTGACTGCCCTGTTTCCAGGGTAACTAACCGCCCTGTTTCCGGTGTAACTGATCTCCCTGTTTCCGGGTTAACTGACCGCCCTGTTTCCAGGATAACTAACCGCCCTATTTCCGGGGTAACTGAATGCCCTGTTTCCTGGGTAACTGACTGCCCATTTTCCAGGGTAACTTTTCACCCTGTTTCCAGGGTAAATGATCGCCCTGTTTCTGGGGTAATTAACCGCACTGTTTCCGGGGTAACTGAACGTCCTGTTTCCGGGGTAACTGACTGCCCTGTTTCCAGGTTAACTGATCACCCTGTTTCCAGGATAACTGACTGCCCTGTTTCCTGGGTAAATGACTGCCCTGTTTCCGGGGTAACTGATCGCCCTGTTTCCAGGGTAACTGATCACCCTGCTTCCAGGGTAACTGACTGCCCTGTTTCCAGGTTAACTCACTGCCCTGTTTCCAGGGTAACTGACTGCCCTGTTTCCAGGGTAACTGACCACCCTGTTTCCGGGGTAAATGATCTCCCTGTTTCCGGGGTAACTGACCGCCCTGCTTCCAGGATAACTAACCGACCTATTTCCGGGGTAACTGACCGCCCTGTTTCCAGGATAACTGACCGACCTATTTCCGGGGTAACTGACATCCCTGTTTCCAGGATAACTGACGGCCCTGTTTCCATGGTAACTGACCGCCCTGTTTCCAGGACATCTGACCGCCCTGTTTCCGGGGTAACTGACTGCCCAGTTTACAGGATAACTGACTGCCCTGTTTCCGGGGTAACTGATCTCCCTGTTTCCGGGGTAACTGACCGCCCTGTTTCCAGGATAACTGACCGCCCTATATCCGGGGTAACTGACCGCACTGTTTCCAGGATAACTGTCTGCCTTGTTTCCAGGATAACTGACTGCCCTGTTTCCAGGGTAACTGACTGCCCTGTTTCCAGCGTAACTGACTGCCCAGTTTCCAGGGTAACTGATCACCCTGTTTCCAGGATAACTGACTGCCCTGTTTCCAGGGTAACTGACCGCCCTGTATCCAGGGTAACTGACTGCCCAGTTTCCAGGGTAACTGATCACCCTGTTTCCGGGATAACTGACTGCCCGGTTTCGGGGATAACTGACTGCCCTGTTTCCAGAGTAACTGACTGCCCTGTTTCCAGGGTAACTGACTGCCCTGTTTCCGGGGTAACTGATCACCCTGTTTCCAGGGTAACTGACTAACCTGTTTCCTGGGTGACTGACTGCCCTGTTTCCAGGGTAACTGACTGCCCAGTTTCATGGGTAACTGACTGCCCTGTTTCTGGGGTAACTGACTGCCCTGTTTCCAGGGTAACTGACTTCCCAGTTTCCAGAGTAACTGATCACCCTTTTTCCGGGATAACTGACTGCCCTGTTTCCGGGATAACTTACTGCCCTGTTTCCAGATTAACTGACTGCCCAGTTTCAAGGGTAACTGACTGCCCAGTTTCCAGGGTAACTGACAGCCCAGCTTCCAGGGTAACTGATCACCCTGTTTCCGGGATAACTGACTGCCCTGTTTCCTGGGTGACTGACTTCCCAGTTTCCAGGGTAACTGATCACCCTTTTTCCGGGATAACTGACTGCCCTGTTTCCGGTATAACTTACTGCCCTGTTTCCAGATTAACTGACTGCCCAGTTACCAGGGTAACTGACTGCCCAGTTTCCAGGGTAACTGACAGCCCAGTTTCTAGGGTAACGGATCACCCTGTTTCCGGGATAACTGACTGCCCTGTTTCCAGGCGAACTGACTGCCCTGTTTCCAGGAAAACTGATCACCCTGTTTCCGGGGTAACTGACTAATCTGTTTCCAGGGTTACTGACCGCCCTGTTTCCGGGGTAACTGACTGCCCTGTTTCCGGGGTAACTGACTGCCCTGTTTCCAGGATAACTGAATACCCTGTTTCCAGGATAAACAACCACCCTGTTTCCGGTGTAACTGATCTCCCTGTTTCCGGGGTAACTGACCGCCCTGTTTCCAGGATAACTGACCGCCCGATTTCCGGGGTAACTGTCCGCCCTGTTTCTAGGATAACTGACTGCCCTGTTTCCAGGATAACTGACTGCCCTGTTTCCAGGGTAACTGACTGCCCTGTTTCCACGGTAACTGACTGCCCTGTTTCCGGGTTAACTGACTGCCCAGTTTCCAGGGTAACTGAACACCCTGTTTCCGAGGTAACTGACTGCCCTGTTTCCAGGGTAACTGTCCACCCTGTTTCCGGGGTAACTGACTACCTGTTTCCAGGGTAACTGACCACCCTGTTTCCGTGGTAACTGACTGCCCAGCTTCCAGGGTAACTGATCACCCTGTTTCCGGGATAACTGAGGTCCCTCTTTCCAGGATAACTAACTGGCTGTTTCCATGGTAACTGACTGCCCAGCTTCCAGGGTAACTGATCACCCTGTTTCCGGAATAACTGACAGCCCTGTTTCCAGGGTAACTGACTTCCCAGTTTCCAGGGTAACTGATCACCCTTTTTCCGGGATAACTGACTGCCCTGTTTCCGGGATGACTGACTGCCCTGTTTCCAGATTAACTGACTGCCCAGTTTCCAGGGTAACTGAATGCCCTGTTTCCAGGGTAACTGACTGCCCAGTTTCCAGGGTAACTGATCACCCTGTTTCCAGGATAACTGACTGCCCTGTTGACGGGATAACTGACTGCCCTGTTTCCAGGATAACTGACTGCCCTGTTTCCAGGATAACTGATCACCCTGTTTCCGGGGTAACTGACTAATCTGTTTCCAGGGTTACTGACCGCCCTGTTTCCGGGGTAACTGTCTGCCCAGTTTCCGGGGTAACTGACCGCCCTGTTTCCAGGATAACTGATCACTCTGTTTCCGGGGTAACTGACCACCCTGTTTCCATGGTAACTGACCACCCTGTTTCCAGGAGAACTGACTGCCCTGTTTCCAGGGTAACTGACTGCCCTGTTTCAGGGGTAACTGATCTCCCTGTTTCCCGGGTAACTGACCGCCCTATTTCCAGGGTAACTGACCGCCCTGTTTCCAGGATAACTGAATGCCCTGTTTCCAGGATAACTGACTGCCCTGTTTCCAGGGTAACTAACCGCCCTGTTTCCGGTGTAACTGATCTCCCTGTTTCCGGGTTAACTGACCGCCCTGTTTCCAGGATAACTAACCGCCCTATTTCCGGGGTAACTGAATGCCCTGTTTCCAGGGTAACTGACTGCCCATTTTCCAGAGTAACTTTTCACCCTGTTTCCAGGGTAAATGATCGCCCTGTTTCTGGGGTAATTAACCGCCCTGTTTCCGGGGTAACTGAACGTCCTGTTTCCGGGGTAACTGACTGCCCTGTTTCCAAGGTAACTGATCACCCTGTTTCCGGGATAACTTACTGCCCTGTCTCCGGGATAACTGACTGCCCTGTTTCCTGGGTAACTGACTGCCCTGTTTCCGGGGTAACTGATCGCCCTGTTTCCAGGGTAACTGATCACCCTGCTTCCAGGGTAACTGACTGCCCTGTTTCCAGGTTAACTCACTGCCCTGTTTCCAGGGTAACTGACTGCCCTGTTTCCAGGGTAACTGACCACCCTGTTTCCGGGGTAACTGATCTCCCTGTTTCCGGGGTAACTGACCGCCCTGTTTCCAGGATAACTAACCGACCTATTTCCGGGGTAACTGACCGCCCTGTTTCCAGGATAACTGACCGACCTATTTCCGGGGTAACTGACAGCCCTGTTTCCAGGATAACTGACTGCCCTGTTTCCAGGGTAACTGACCGCCCTGTTTCCAGGATATCTGACCGCCCTGTTTCCGGGGTAACTGATCTCCCTGTTTCCGGGGTAACTGACCGCCCTGTTTCCAGGATAACTGACCGCCCTATATCCGGGGTAACAGACCACACTGTTTCCAGGATAACTGTCTGCCTTGTTTCCAGGATAACTGACTGCCCTGTTTCCAGGGTAACTGACTGCCCTGTTTCCAGCGTAACTGACTGCCCAGTTTCCAGGGCAACTGATCACCCTGTTTCCAGGATAACTGACTGCCCTGTTTCCAGGGTAACTGACCGCCCTGTTTCCAGGGTAACTGACTGCCCAGTTTCCAGGGTAACTGATCACCCTGTTTCCGGGATAACTGACTGTCCGGTTTCGGGGATAACTGACTGCCCTGTTTCCAGGGTAACTGACTGCCCTGTTTCCAGGGTAACTGACTGCCCTGTTTCCGGGGTAACTGATCACCCTGTTTCCAGGGTAACTGACGAACCTGTTTCCAGGGTGACTGACTGCCCAGTTTCCAGGGTAACTGATCACCCTGTTTCCGGGATAACTGACTGCCCGGTTTCGGGGATAACTGACTGCCCTGTTTCTGGGGTAACTGACTGCCCTGTTTCCAGGGTAACTGACTTCCCAGTTTCCAGAGTAACTGATCACCCTTTTTCCGGGATAGCTGACTGCCCTGTTTCCGGGATAACTTACTGCCCTGTTTCCAGATTAAATGACTGCCCAGTTTCAAGGGTAACTGACTGCCCAGTTTCCAGGTTAACTGACTGCCCAGTTTCCAGGGTAACTGATCACCCTGTTTCCGGGATAACTGACTGCCCTGTTTCCTGGGTGACTGACTTCCCAGTTTCCAGGGTAACTGATCACCCTTTTTCCGGGATAACTGCCTGCCCTGTTTCCGGGATAACTAACTGCCCTGTTTCCAGGCTAACTGACTGCCCTGTTTCCAGGAAAACTGATCACCCTGTTTCCGGGGTAACTGACTAATCTGTTTCCAGGGTTACTGACCGCCCTGTTTCCGGGGTAACTGACTGCCCTGTTTCCGGGGTAACTGACCGCCCTGTTTCCAGGATAACTGATCACCCTGTTTCCGGGGTAACTGACCACCCTGTTTCCAGGGTAACTGACCACCCTGTTTCCAGGATAACTGACTGACCTGTTTCCAGGGTAACTGACAGCTCTGTTTCAGGGGTTACTGATCTCCCTGTTTCCCGGGTAACTGACCGCCCTATTTCCAGGGTAACTGTCCGCCCTGTTTCCAGGATAACTGAATGCCCTGTTTCCAGGGTAACTAACCACCCTGTTTCCGGTGTAACTGACCGCCCTGTTTCCAGGATAACTGACCGCCCTATTTCCGGGGTAACTGACCGCCCTTTTTCTAGGATAACTGACTGCCCTGTATCCAGGATAACTGACTGCCCTGTTTCCAGGGTAACTGACTGCCCTGTTTCCAGGATATCTGATCACCCTGTTTCCGGGGTAACTGACTAATCTGTTTCCAGGGTTACTGACCTCCCTGTTTCCGGGGTAACTGACTGCCCAGTTTCCGGGGTAACTGACCGCCCTGTTTCCAGGATAACGGATCACCCTGTTTCCGGGGTAACTGACCACCCTGTTTCCATGGTAACTGACCACCCTGTTTCCAGGATAACTGACTGCCCTGTTTCCAGGGTAACTGACTGCCCTGTTTCAGGGGTAACTGATCTCCCTGTTTCCCGGGTAACTGACCGCCCTATTTCCAGGGTAACTGACCGCCCTGTTTCCAGGATAACTGAATGCGCTGTTTCCAGGATAACTGACTGCCCTGTTTCCAGGGTAACTAACCGCCCTGTTTCCAGGGTAACTGATCACCCTGTTTCCGGGGTAACTGACCGCCCTGTTTCCAGGATAACTGACCGCCCTATTTCCGGGGTAACTGACCGCCCTGTTTCTAGGATAACTGACTGCCCTGTTTCCAGGATAACTGACTGCCCTGTTTCCAGGGTAACTGACTGCCCTGTTTCCACGGTAACTGACTGTCCTGTTTCCGGGTTAACTGACTGCCCAGTTTCCAGGGTAACTGAACACACTGTTTCCGAGGTAACAGACTGCCCTGTTTCCCGGGTAACTGTCCACCCTGTTTCGGGGGTAACTGACTACCTGTTTCCAGGGTAACTGACCACCCTGTTTCCGTGGTAACTGACTGCCCAGTTTCCAGGGTAACTGATCACCCTGTTTCCGGGATAACTGAGGTCCCTCTATTCAGGATAACTAACTGGCTGTTTCCATGGTAACTGACTGCCCAGCTTCCAGGGTAACTGATCACCCTGTTTCCGGAATAACTGACTGCCCTGTTTCCAGGGTAACTGACTTCCCAGTTTCCAGGGTAACTGATCACCCTTTTTCCGGGATAACTGACTGCCCTGTTTGCGGGATAACTGACTGCCCTGTTTCCAGATGAACTGACTGCCCAGTTTCCAGGGTAACTGAATGCCCTGTTTCCAGGGTAACTGACTGCCCAGTTTCCAGGGTAAGTGATCACCCTGTTTCCGGGATAACTGACTGCCCTTTTGACGGGATAACTGACTGCCCTGTTTCCAGGCTAACTGACTGCCCTGTTTCCAGGATATCTGATCACCCTGTTTCCGGGGTAACTGACTAATCTGTTTCCAGGGTTACTGACCGCCCTGTTTCCGGGGTAACTGACTGCCCAGTTTCCGGGGTAACTGACCGCCCTGTTTCCAGGATAACTGATCACCCTGTTTCCGGGGTAACTGACCACCCTGTTTCCATGGTAACTGACCACCCTGTTTCCAGGATAACTGACTGCCCTGTTTCCAGGGTAACTGACTGCCCTGTTTCAGGGGTAACTGATCTCCCTGTTTCCCGGGTAACTGACCGCCCTATTTCCAGGGTAACTGACCGCCCTGTTTCCAGGATAACTGAATGCCCTGTTTCCAGGATAACTGACTGCCCTGTTTCCAGGGTAACTAACCGCCCTGTTTCCGGTGTAACTGATCTCCCTGTTTCCGGGTTAACTGACCGCCCTGTTTCCAGGATAACTAACCGCCCTATTTCCGGGGTAACTGAATGCCCTGTTTCCAGGGTAACTGACCGCCCATTTTCCCGGGTAACTTTTCACCCTGTTTCCAGGGTAAATGATCGCCCTGTTTCTGGGGTAATTAACCGCCCTGTTTCCGGGGTAACTGAAGGTCCTGTTTCCGGGGTAACTGACTGCCCTGTTTCCAAGGTAACTGATCACCCTGTTTCCAGGGTAAATGATCGCCCTGTTTCTGGGGTAATTAACCGCCCTGTTTCCGGGGTAACTGAACGTCCTGTTTCCTGGGTAACTGACTGCCCTGTTTCCGGGGTAACTGATCGCCCTGTTTCCAGGGTAACTGATCACCCTGCTTCCAGGGTAACTGACTGCCCTGTTTCCAGGTTAACTCACTGCCCTGCATCCAGGGTAACTGACTGCCCTGTTTCCAGAGTAACTGACCACCCTATTTCCGGGGTAACTGATCTCCCTGTTTCCGGGGTAACTGACCGCCCTGTTTCCAGGATAACTAACCGACCTATTTCCGGGGTAACTGACCGACCTATTTCCGGGGTAACTGACTGCCCTGTTTCCAGGATAACTGACTGCCCTGTTTCCGGGGTAACTGATCTCCCTGTTTCCGGGGTAACTGACTGCCCAGTTTACAGGATAACTGACTGCCCTGTTTCCGGGGTAACTGATCTCCCTGTTTTCGGGGTAACTGACCGCCCTGTTTCCAGGATAACTGACCGCCCAATATCCGGGGTAACTGACCACACTGTTTCCAGGATAACTGTCTGCCTTGTTTCCAGGATAACTGACTGCCCTGTTTCCAGGGTAACTGACTGCCCTGTTTCCAGCGTAACTGACTGCCCAGTTTCCAGGGTAACTGATCACCCTGTTTCCAGGATAACTGACTGCCCTGTTTCCAGGGTAACTGACCGCCCTGTTTCCAGGGTAACTGACTGCCCAGTTTCCGGGGTAACTGATCACCCTGTTTCCGGGATAACTGACTGCCCGGTTTCGGGGATAACTGACTGCCCTGTTTCCAGGGTAACTGACTGCCCTGTTTCCAGGGTAACTGACTGCCCTGTTTCCGGGGTAACTGATCACCCTGTTTCCAGGGTAACTGACTAACCTGTTTCCTGGGTGACTGACTGCCCTGTTTCCAGGGTAACTGACTGCCCAGTTTCATGGGTAACTGACTGCCCTGTTTCTGGGGTAACTGACTGCCCTGTTTCCAGGGTAACTGACTTCCCAGTTTCCAGGGTAACTGATCACCCTTTTTCCGGGATAACTGACTGCCCTGTTTCCGGGATAACTTACTGCCCTGTTTCCAGATTAACTGACTGCCCAGTTTCAAGGGTAACTGACTGCCCAGTTTCCAGGGTAACTGACTGCCCAGTTTCCAGGGTAACTGATCACCCTGTTTCCGGGATAACAGACTGCCCTGTTTACGGGATAACTGACTGCCCTATTTCCAGGCTAACTGACTGCCCTGTTTGCAGATAACTGATCACCCTGTTTCCGGAGTAACTGACTCATCTGTTTCCAGGGTTACTGACCGCCCTGTTTCCGGGGTAACTGACTGCCCTGTTTCCGGGGTAACTGACCGCCCTGTTTCCAGGATAACTGATCACCCTGTTTCCGAGGTAACTGACTGCCCTGTTTCCAGGGTAACTGACCACCCTGTTTCCGGGGTAACTGACGACCTGTTTCCAGGGCAACTGACCACCCTGTTTCCGTGGTAACTGACTGCCCAGTTTCCAGGATAACTGATCACCCTGTTTCCGGAATAACTGACTGCCCTGTTTCCAGGGTAACTGACTTCCCAGTTTCCAGGGTAACTGATCACCCTTTTTCTGGGATAACTGACTGCCCTGTTTCCGGGATAACTGACTGCCCTGTTTCCAGATGAACTGACTGCCCGGTTTCCAGGGTAACTGAATGCCCTGTTTCCAGGGTAACAGACTTCCAGTTTCCAGGGTAACTGATCACCCTGTTTCCGGGATAACTGACTGCCCTCTTTACGGGATAACTGACTGCCCTGTTTCCAGGCTAACTGACTGCCCTGTTTCCAGGATAACTGATCACCCTGTTTCCGGGGTAACTGACTAATCTGTTTCCAGGGTTACTGACCGCCCTGTTTCCGGGGTAACTGACTGCCCAGTTTCCGGGGTAACTGACCGCCCTGTTTCCAGGATAACTGATCACCCTGTTTCCGGGGTAACTGACCACCCTGTTTCCATGGTAACAGACCACCCTGTTTCCAGGATAACTGACCGCCCTGTTTCCAGGATAACTGACAGCCCTATTTCCAGGATAACTGACTGCCCTGTTTCTAGGTTAACTGAGTGCCCTGTATCCAGGATAACTGACTGCCCTGTTTCCAGGGTAACTAACCGCCCTGTTTCTGGTGTAACTGATCTCCCTGTTTCCGGGTTAACTGACCGCCCTGTTTCCAGGATAACTAACCGCCCTATTTCCGGGGTAACTGAATGCCCTGTTTCCAGGGTAACTGACTGCCCATTTTCCAGGGTAACTTTTCACCCTGTTTCCAGGGTAACTGATCGCCCTGTTTCTGGGGTAATTAACCGCCCTGTTTCCGGGGTAACTGAACGTCCTGTTTCTGGGGTAACTGACTGCCCTGTTTCCAAGGTAACTGATCACCCTGTTTCCGGGATAACTGACTGCCCTGTTTCCGGGATAACTGACTGCCCTGTTTCCTGGGTAACTGACTGCCCTGTTTCTGGGGTAACTGATCGCCCTGTTTCCAGGATAACTGATCACCCTGTTTCCAGGGTAACTGACTGCTCTGTTTCCAGGTTAACTCACTGCCCTGTTTCCAGGGTAACTGACTGCCCTGTTTCCAGGGTAACTGACCACCCTGTTTCCGGGGTAACTGATCTCCCTGTTTCCGGGGTAACTGACCGCCCTGTTTCCAGGATAACTAACCGACCTATTTCCGGGGTAACTGACCGCCCTATTTCCAGGCTAACTGACTGCCCTGTTTCCAGGATAACTGATCACCCTGTTTCCGGGGTAACTGACTAATCTGTTTCCAGGGTTACTGACCGCCCTGTTTCCGGGGTAACTGACTGCCCAGTTTCCGGGGTAACTGACCGCCCTGTTTCCAGGATAACTGATCACCCTGTTTCCGGGGTAACTGACCACCCTGTTTCCATGGTAACAGACCACCCTGTTTCCAGGATAACTGACTGCCCTGTTTCCAGGGTAACTGACTGCCCTGTTTCAGGGGTAACTGATCTCCCTGTTTCCCGGGTAACTGACCGCCCTATTTCCAGGGTAACTGACCGCCCTGTTTCCAGGATAACTGACAGCCCTGTTTCCAGGGTAACTAACCGCCCTGTTTCCGGTGTAACTGATCTCCCTGGTTCCGGGTTAACTGACCGCCCTGTTTCCAGGATAACTAACCGCCCTATTTCCGGGGTAACTGAAAGCCCTGTTTCCAGGGTAACTGACTGCCCATTTTCCAGGGAAACTTTTCACCCTGTTTCCAGGGTAACTGATCGCCCTGTTTCTGGGGTAATTAACCGCCCTGTTTCCGGGGTAACTGAACGTCCTGTTTCTGGGGTAACTGACTGCCCTGTTTCCAAGGTAACTGATCACCCTGTTTCCGGGATAACTGACTGCCCTGTTTCCGGGATAACTGACTGCCCTGTTTCCTGGGTAACTGACTGCCCTGTTTCTGGGGTAACTGATCGCCCTGTTTCCAGGATAACTGATCACCCTGTATCCAGGGTAACTGACTGCTCTGTTTCCAGGTTAACTCACTGCCCTGTTTCCAGGGTAACTGACTGCCCTGTTTCCAGGGTAACTGACCACCCTGTTTCTGGGGTAACTGATCTCCCTGTTTCCGGGGTAACTGACCGCCCTGTTTCCAGGATAACTAACCGACCTATTTCCGGGGTAACTGACCGCGCTGTTTCCAGGATAACTGACCGACCTATTTCCGGGGTAACTGACTGCCCTGTTTCCAGGGTAACTGACCGCCCTGTTTCCAGGGTAACAGACTCCCCAGTTTCCAGGGTAACTGATCACCCTGTTTCCGGGATAACTGACTGCCCTGTTTCCAGGGTAACTGACTGCCCTGTTTCCAGGGTAACTGACTGCCCTGTTTCCGGGGTAACTGATCACCCTGTTTCCAGCGTAACTGACTAACCTGTTTCCTGGGTGACTGACTGCCCTGTTTCCAGGGTAACTGACTGCCCTTTTTCCAGGGTAACTGACCGCCCTGTTTCCAGGGTAACAGACTGCCCAGTTTCCAGGGTAACTGATCACCCTGTTTCCGGGATAACTGACTGCCCGGTTTCGGGGATAACTGACTGCCCTGTTTCCAGGGTAACTGACTGCCCTGTTTCCAGGGTAACTGACTGCCCTGTTTCCGGGGTAACTGATCACCCTGTTTCCAGCGTAACTGACTAACCTGTTTCCTGGGTGACTGACTGCCCTGTTTCCAGGGTAACTGACTGCCCAGTTTCATGGGTAACTGACTGCCCTGTTTCTGGGGTAACTGACTGCCCTGTTTCCAGGGTAACTGACTTCCCAGTTTCCAGGGTAACTGATCACCCTTTTTCTGGGATAACTGACTGCCCTGTTTCCGGAATAACTTACTGCCCTGTTTCCAGATTAACTGACTGTCCTGTTTCCAGGGTAACTGACTGCCCTGTTTCCGGGGTAACTGATCACCCTGTTTCCAGCGTAACTGACTAACCTGTTTCCTGGGTGACTGACTGCCCTGTTTCCAGGGTAACTGACTGCCCAGTTTCATGGGTAACTGACTGCCCTGTTTCTGGGGTAACTGACTGCCCTGTTTCCAGGGTAACTGACTTCCCAGTTTCCAGGGTAACTGATCACCCTTTTTCTGGGATAACTGACTGCCCTGTTTCCGGAATAACTTACTGCCCTGTTTCCAGATTAACTGACTGCCCAGTTTCAAGGGTAACTGACTGCCCAGTTTCCAGGGTAACTGACTGCCCAGTTTCCAGGGTAACTGATCTCCCTGTTTCCGGGATAACTGACTGCCCTGTTTACGGGATAACTGACTGCCCTGTTTCCAGTATAACTGATCACCCTGTTTCCGGGGTAACTGACTAATCTGTTTCCAGGGTTACTGACCGCCCTGTTTCCGGGGTAACTGACTGCCCTGTTTCCGGGGCAACTGACCGCCCTGTTTCCAGGATAACTGATCACCCTGTTTCCGAGGTAACTGACCGCCCTGTTTCCAGGGTAACTGACCACCATGTTTCCGGGGTAACTGACGACCTGTTTCCAGGGTAACTGACCAGCCTGTTTCCGTGGTAACTGACTGCCCAGTTTCCAGGTTAACTGATCACCCTGTTTCCGGGATAACTGACGTCCCTATTTCCAGGATAACTAACTGGCTGTTTCCATGGTAACTGACTGCCCAGCTTCCAGGGTAACTGATCACCCTGTTTCCGGAATAACTGACTGCACTGTTTCCAGGGTAACTGACTTCCCAGTTTCCAGGGTAACTGATCACCCTTTTTCCGGGATAACTGACTGCCCTGTTTCCGGGATAACTGACTGCCCTGTTTCCAGATGAACTGACTGCCCAGTTTCCAGGGTAACTGAATGCCCTGTTTCCAGGGTAACTGACTTCTCAGTTTCCAGGGTAACTGATCACCCTGTTTCCGGGATAACTGACTGCCCTGTTTACGGGATAACTGATCACACTGTTTCCGGGGTAACTGACTAATCTGTTTCCAGGGCTACTGACCGCCATGTTTCCGGGGTAACTGACTGCCCAGTTTCCGGGGTAACTGACTGCCCTGTTTCCAGGATAACTGATCACCCTGTTTCCGGGGTAACTGACCACCCTGTTTCCATGGTAACAGACCACCCTGTTTCCAGGATAACTGACTGCCC
This sequence comes from Heterodontus francisci, assembly GCF_036365525.1. NCBI lineage: Eukaryota > Metazoa > Chordata > Chondrichthyes > Heterodontiformes > Heterodontidae > Heterodontus > Heterodontus francisci. The sequence continues at coordinate 2,338,612 of NW_027140908.1, read as the reverse complement.
TGTTTCCAGGGTAACTGACTGCCCTGTTTCAGGGGTAACTGATCTCCCTGTTTCCCGGGTAACTGACCGCCCTATTTCCAGGGTAACTGACCGCCCTGTTTCCAGGATAACTGAATGCCCTGTTTCCAGGATAACTGACTGCCCTGTTTCCAGGTTAACTGAGTGCCCTGTATCCAGGATAACTGACTGCCCTGTTTCCAGGGTAACTAACCGCCCTGTTTCCGGTGTAACTGATCTCCCTGTTTCCGGGTTAACTGACCGCCCTGTTTCCAGGATAACTAACCGCCCTATTTCCGGGGTAACTGAATGCCCTGTTTCCAGGGTAACTGACTGCCCATTTTCCAGGGTAACTTTTCACCCTGTTTCCAGGGTAACTGATCGCCCTGTTTCTGGGGTAATTAACCGCCCTGTTTCCGGGGTAACTGAACGTCCTGTTTCCGGGGTAACTGACTGCCCTGTTTCCAAGGTAACTGATCACCCTGTTTCCGGGATAACTGACTGCCCTGTTTCCGGGATAACTGACTGTCCTGTTTCCAGGATAACTGATCACCCTGTTTCCAGGGTAACTGACTGCCCTGTTTCCAGGTTAACTCACTGCCCTGTTTCCAGGGTAACTGACTGCCCTGTTTCCAGGGTAACTGACCACCCTGTTTCCGGGGTAACTGATCTCCCTGTTTCCGGGGTAACTGACCGCCCTTTTTCCAGGATAACTAACCGACCTATTTCCGGGGTAACTGACCGCCCTGTTTCCATGATAACTGACCGACCTATTTCCGGGGTAACTGACTGCCCTGTTTCCAGGATAACTGACTGCCCTGTTTCCAGGATAACTGACCGACCTATTTCCGGGGTAACTGACTGCCCTGTTTCCAGGGTAACTGACTGCCCTGTTTCTAGGTTAACTGAGTGCCCTGTATCCAGGATAACTGACTGCCCTGTTTCCAGGGTAACTAACCGCCCTGTTTCCGGTGTAACTGATCTCCCTGTTTCCGGGTTAACTGACCGCCCTGTTTCCAGGATAAATAACCGCCCTATTTCCGGGGTAACTGAATGCCCTGTTTCCAGGGTAACTGACTGCCCATTTTCCAGGGTAACTTTTCACCCTGTTTCCAGGGTAACTGATCGCCCTGTTTCTGGGGTAATTAACCGCCCTGTTTCCAAGGTAACTGAACGTCCTGTTTCTGGGGTAACTGACTGCCCTGTTTCCAAGGTAACTGATCACCCTGTTTCCGGGATAACTGACTGCCCTATTTCCGGGATAACTGACTGCCCTGTTTCCTGGGTAACTGACTGCCCTGTTTCTGGGGTAACTGATCGCCCTGTTTCAAGGATAACTGATCAACCTGTTTCCAGGGTAACTGACTGCTCTGTTTCCAGGTTAACTCACTGCCCTGTTTCCAGGGTAACTGACTGCCCTGTTTCCAGGGTAACTGACCACCCTGTTTCCGGGGTAACTGATCTCCCTGTTTCCGGGGTAACTGACCGCCCTGTTTCCAGGATAACTAACCGACCTATTTCCGGGGTAACTGACCGCCCTGTTTCCAGGATAACTGACCGACCTATTTCCGGCGTAACTGACTGACCTGTTTCCAGGATAACTGACTGCCCTGTTTCCAGGATAACTGACCGACCTATTTCCGGGGTAACTGACTGCCCTTTTTCCAAGGTAACTGACCGCCCTGTTTCCAGGGTAACAGACTGCCCAGTTTCCAGGGTAACTGATCACCCTGTTTCCGGGATAACTGACTGCCCGGTTTCGGGGATAACTGACTGCCCTTTTTCCAGGGTAACTGACTGCCCTGTTTCCAGGGTAACTGACTGCCCTGTTTCCGGGGTAACTGATCACCCTGTTTCCAGCGTAACTGACTAACCTGTTTCCTGGGTGACTGACTGACCTGTTTCCAGGGTAACTGACTGCCCAGTTTCATGGGTAACTGACTGCCCTGTTTCTGGGGTAACTGACTGCCCTGTTTCCAGGGTAACTGACTTCCCAGTTTCCAGGGTAAATGATCACCCTTTTTCTGGGACAACTGACTGCCCTGTTTCCGGGATAACTTACTGCCCTGTTTCCAGATTAACTGACTGCCCAGTTTCAAGGGTAACTCACTGCCCAGTTTCCAGGGTAACTGACTGCCCAGTTTCCAGGGTAACTGATCTCCCTGTTTCCGGGATAACTGACTGCCCTGTTTACGGGATAACTGACTGCCCTGTTTCCAGGATAACTGATCACCCTGTTTCCGGGGTAACTGACTAATCTGTTTCCAGGGTTACTGACCGCCCTGTTTCCGGGGTAACTGACTGCCCTGTTTCCAGGGCAACTGACCGCCCTGTTTCCAGGATAACTGATCACCCTGTTTCCGAGGTAACTGACTGCCATGTTTCCAGGGTAACTGACCACCATGTTTCCGGGGTAACTGACGACCTGTTTCCAGGGTAACTGACCACCCTGTTTCCGTGGTAACTGACTGCCCAGTTTCCAGGTTAACTGATCACCCTATTTCCAGGATAACTAACTGGCTGTTTCCATGGTAACTGACTGCCCAGCTTCCAGGGTAACTGATCACCCTGTTTCCGGAATAACTGACTGCCCTGTTTCCAGGGTAACTGACTTCCCATTTTCCAGGGTAACTGATCACCCTTTTTCCGGGATAACTGACTGCCCTGTTTCCGGGATAACTGACTGCCCTGTTTCCAGATGAACTGACTGCCCAGTTTCCAGGGTAACTGAATGCCCTGTTTCCAGGGTAACTGACTTCTCAGTTTCCAGGGTAACTGATCACCCTGTTTCCGGGATAACTGACTGCCCTGTTTACGGGATAACTGATCACCCTGTTTCCGGGGTAACTGACTAATCTGTTTCCAGGGTTACTGACCGCCATGTTTCCGGGGTAACTGACTGCCCAGTTTCCGGGGTAACTGACCGCCCTGTTTCCATGGTAACAGACCACCCTGTTTCCAGGATAACTGACTGCCCTGTTTCCATGGTAACAGACCACCCTGTTTCCAGGATAACTGACTGCCCTGTTTCCAGGGTAACTGACTGCCCTGTTTCAGGGGTAACTGATCTCCCTGTTTCCCGGGTAACTGACCGCCCTATTTCCAGGGTAACTGACCGCCCTGTTTCCAGGATAACTGAATGCCCTGTTTCCAGGAGAACTGACTGCCCTGTTTCCAGGTTAACTGAGTGCCCTGTATCCAGGATAACTGACTGCCCTGTTTCCAGGGTAACTAACCGCCCTGTTTCCGGTGTAACTGATCTCCCTGTTTCCGGGTTAACTGACCGCCCTGTTTCCAGGATAACTAACCGCCCTATTTCCGGGGTAACTGACTGCCCATTTTCCAGGGTAACTTTTCACCCTGTTTCCAGGGTAACTGATCGCCCTGTTTCTGGGGTAATTAACCGCCCTGTTTCCGGGGTAACTGAACGTCCTGTTTCCGGGGTAACTGACTGCCCTGTTTCCAAGGTAACTGATCACCCTGTTTCCGGGATAACTGACTGCCCTGTTTCCGGGATAACTGACTGTCCTGTTTCCAGGATAACTGATCACCCTGTTTCCAGGGTAACTGACTGCCCTGTTTCCAGGTTAACTCACTGCCCTGTTTCCAGGGTAACTGACTGCCCTGTTTCCAGGGTAACTGACCACCCTGTTTCCGGGGTAACTGATCTCCCTGTTTCCGGGGTAACTGACCGCCCTGTTTCCAGGATAACTAACCGACCTATTTCCGGGGTAACTGACCGCCCTGTTTCCATGATAACTGACCGACCTATTTCCGGGGTAACTGACTGCCCTGTTTCCAGGATAACTGACTGCCCTGTTTCCAGGATAACTGACCGACCTATTTCCGGGGTAACTGACTGCCCTGTTTCCAGGGTAACTGACCGCCCTGTTTCCAGGGTAACTGACTGCCCAGTTTCCAGGGTAACTGATCACCCTTTTTCCGGGATAACTGACTGCCCGGTTTCGGGGATAACTGACTGCCCTGTTTCCAGGGTAACTGACTGCCCTGTTTCCGGGGTAACTGATCACCCTGTTTCCAGGGTAACTGACTAACCTGTTTCCTGGGTGACTGACTGCCCTGTTTCCAGGGTAACTGACTGCCCAGTTTCATGGGTAACTGACTGCCCTGTTTCTGGGGTAACTGACTGCCCTATTTCCAGGGTAACTGACTTCCCAGTTTCCAGGGTAACTGATCACCCTTTTTCCGGGATAACTGACTGCCCTGTTTCCGGGATAACTTACTGCCCTGTTTCCAGATTAACTGACTGCCCAGTTTCAAGGGTAACTGACTGCCCAGTTTCCAGGGTAACTGACTGCCCAGTTTCCAGGGTAACTGATCACCCTGCTTTCGGGATAACTGACTGCCCGGTTTACGGGATAACTGACTGCCCTGTTTCCAGGCTAACTGACTGCCCTGTTTCCAGGATAACTGATCACCCTGTTTCTGGGGTAACTGACTAATCTGTATCCAAGGTTACTGACCGCCCTGTTTCCGGGGTAACTGACTGCCCCGTTTCTGGGGTAACTGACCGCCCTGTTTCCAGGATAACTGATCACCCTGTTTCCGGGGTAACTGACCACCCTGTTTCCAGGATAACTGACCACCCTGTTTCCAGGATAACTGACTGACCTGTTTCCGGGGTAACTGACTGCCCTGTTTCAGGGGTAACTGATCTCCCTGTTTCCCGGGTAACTGACCGCCCTATTTCCAGGGTAACTGTCCGCCCTGTTTCCAGGATAACTGAATGCCCTGTTTCCAGGATAATTGACTGCCCTGTTTCCAGGTTAACTGAATGCCCTGTATCCAGGTTAACTGACTGCCCTGTTTCCAGGGTAACTAACCACCCTGTTTACGGTGTAACTGATCTCCCTGTTTCCGGGGTAACTGACCGCCCTGTTTCCAGGATAACTGACCGCCCTATTTCCGGGGTAACTGACCGCCCCGTTTCTAGGATAACTGACTGCCCTGTTTCCAGGATAACTGACTGCCCTTTTTCCAGGGTAACTGACTGCCCTGTTTCCACGGTAACTGACTGCCCTGTTTCCGGGGTAACTGACCGCCCTGTTTCCAGGATAACTGATCACCCTGTTTCCGAGGTAACTGACTGCCCTGTTTCCAGGGTAACTGACCACCCTGTTTCCGGGGTAACTGACGACCTGTTTCCAATGTAACTGACCACCTTGTTTCCGTGGTAACTGACTGCCCAGTTTCCAGGGTAACTGATCACCCTGTTTCCGGCATAACTGACGTCCCTCTTTCCAGGATAACTAACTGGCTGTTTCCATGGTAACTGACTGCCCAGCTTCCAGGGTAACTGATCACCCTGTTTCCGGAATAACTGACTGCCCTGTTTCCAGGGTAACTGACTTCCCAGTTTCCAGGGTAACTGATCACCCTTTTTCCGGGATAACTGACTGCCCTCTTTCCGGGATAACTGACTGCCCTGTTTCCAGATGAACTGACTGCCCAGTTTCCAGGGTAACTGAATGCACTGTTTCCAGGGTAACTGATCACCCTGTTTCCGGGATAACTGACTGCCCTCTTTACGGGATAACTGACTGCCCTGTTTCCAGGCAAACTGACTGCCCTGTTTCCAGGATAGCTGATCACCCTGTTTCCGGGGTAACTGACTAATCTGTTTCCAGGGTTACTGACCGCCCTGTTTCCGGGGTAACTGACTGCCCAGTTTCTGGGGTAACTGACCGCCCTGTTTCCAGGATAACTGATCACCCTGTTTCCGGGGTAACTGACCACCCTGTTTCCATGGTAACAGACCACCCTGTTTCCAGGATAACTGACTAATCTGTTTCCAGGGTTACTGACCGCCCTGTTTCCGGGGTAACTGACTGCCCTGTTTCAGGGGTAACTGATCTCCCTGTTTCCCGGGTAACTGACCGCCCTATTTCCAGGGTAACTGACCGCCCTGTTTCCAGGATAACTGAATGCCCTGTTTCCAGGATCACTGACTGCCCTGTTTCCAGGTTAACTGAGTGCCCTGTATCCAGGATAACTGACTGCCCTGTTTCCAGGGTAACTAACCGCCCTGTTTCCCGTGTAACTGATCTCCCTGTTTCCGACTTAACCGACCGCCCTGTTTCCAGGATAACTAACCGCCCTATTTCCGGGGTAACTGAATGCCCTGTTTCCAGGGTAACTGACTGCCCATTTTCCAGGGTAACTTTTCACCCTGTTTCCAGGGTAACTGATCGCCCTGTTTCTGGGGTAATTAACCGCCCTGTTTCCGGGGTAACTGAACGTCCTGTTTCCGGGGTAACTGACTGCCCTGTTTCCAAGGTAACTGATCACCCTGTTTCCGGGATAACTGACTGCCCTGTTTCCGGGATAACTGACTGCCCTGTTTCCTGGGTAACTGACTGCCCTGTTTCCGGGGTAACTGATCGCCCTGTTTCCAGGATAACTGATCACCCTGTTTCCAGGGTAACTGACTGCACTGTTTCCAGGTTAACTCACTGCCCTGTTTCCAGGGTAACTGATCACCCTGTTTCCGGGATAACTGACTGCCCGGTTTCGGGGATAACTGACTGCCCTGTTTCCAGGGTAACTGACTGCCCTGTATCCAGGGTAACTGACTGCCCTTTTTCCGGGGTAACTGATCACCCTGTTTCCAGGGTAACTGACTAACCTGTCTCCTGGTTGACTGACTGCCCTGTTTCCAGGGTAACTGACTGCCCAGTTTCATGGGTAACTGACTGCCCTGTTTCTGGGGTAACTGACTGCCCTGTTTCCAGGGTAACTGACTTCCCAGTTTCCAGGGTAACTGATCACCCTTTTTCCGGGATAACTGACTGCCCTATTTCCGGGATAACTTACTGCCCTGTTTCCAGATTAACTGACTGCCCAGTTTCAAGGGTAACTGACTGCCCAGTTTCCAGGGTGACTGACTGCCCAGTTTCCAGGGTAACTGATCACCCTGTTTCCGGGATAACTGACTGCCCTGTTTACGGGATAACTGATCACCCTGTATCCAGGGTAACTGACTGCCCTGTTTCCAGGTTAACTCACTGCCCTGTTTCCAGGGTAACTGACTGCCCTGTTTCCAGTGTAACTGACCACCCTGTTTCCGGGGTAACTGATCTCCCTGTTTCCGGGGTAACTGACCGCCCTGTTTCCAGGATAACTAACCGACCTATTTCCGGGGTAACTGACCGCCCTGTTTCCAGGATAACTGACCGACCTATTTCCAGGGTAGCTGACTGCCCTGTTTCCAGGATAACTGACTGCCCTGTTTCCAGGATAACTGACCGACCTATTTCCGGGGTAACTGACTGCCCTGTTTCCAGGGTAACTGACCGCCCTGTTTCCAGGGTAACTGACTGCCCAGTTTCCAGGGTAACTGATCACCTGTTTCCGGGATAACTGACTGCCCGGTTGCGGGGATAACTGACTGCCCTGTTTCCAGGGTAACTGACTGCCCTGTTTCCAGGGTAACTGACTGCCCTGTTTCCGGGGTAACTGATCACCCTGTTTCCAGCGTAACTGACTAACCTGTTTCCTGGGTGACTGACTGCCCTGTTTCCAGGGTAACTGACTGCCCAGTTTCATGTGTAACTGAATGCCCTGTTCTGGGGTAACTGACTGCCCTGTTTCCAGGGTAACTGACCTCCCAGTTTCCAGGATAACTGATCACCCTTTTTCTGGGATAACTGACTGCCCTGTTTCCGGGATAACTTACTGCCCTGTTTCCAGATTAACTGACTGCCCAGTTTCAAGGGTAACTGACTGCCCAGTTTCCAGGGTAACTGATCACCCTGTTTCCGGGATAACTGACTGCCCTGTTTCCGGGATAACTTACTGCCCTGTTTCCAGATTAACTGACTGCCCAGTTTCAAGGGTAACTGACTGCCCAGTTTCCAGGGTAACTGATCACCCTGTTTCCAGGGTTACTGACCGCCCTGTTTCCGGGGTAACTGACTGCTCTGTTTCCGGGGTAACTGACCGCCCTGTTTCCAGGATAACTGATCACCCTGTTTCCGGGGTAACTGACCACCCTGTTTCCAGGGTAACTGACCACCCTGTTTCCAGGATAACTGAATGACCTGCTTCTGGGGTTACTGACCGCCCTGTTTCCGGGGTAACTGACCGCCCTATTTCCAGGGTAACTGTCCGCCCTGTTTCCAGGATAACTGAATACCCTGTTTCCAGGATAACTGACTGCCCTGTTTCCAGGTTAACTGAATGCCCTGTATCCAGGTTAACTGACTGCCCTGTTTCCAGGGTAACTCACCACCCTGTTTCCGGTGTAACTGATCTCCCTGTTTCCGGGGTAACTGACCGCCCTGTTTCCAGGATAACTGACCGCCCTATTTCCGGGGTAACTGACCGCCCTGTTTCTAGGATAACTGACTGCCCTGTTTCCAGGATAACTGACTGCCCTGTTTCCAGGGTAACTGACTGCCCTGTTTCCACGGTAACTGACTGCCCTGTTTCCGGGTTAACTGACTGCCCAGTTTCCAGGGTAACTGAAAACACTGTTTCCGAGGTAACTGACTGCCCTGTTTCCAGGGTAACTGACCACCCTGTTTCCCGGGTAACTGATCTCCCTGTTTCCAGGGTAACTGAGCGCCCTGTTTCCAGGATAACTGACCGCCCTATTTCCTGGGTAACTGACCGCCCTGTTTCTAGGATAACTGACTGCCCTGTTTCCAGGATAACTGACTGCCCTGTTTCCAGGGTAACTGACTGCCCTGTTTCCACGGTAACTGACGGCCCTATTTCCGTGGTAACTGACTGCCCAGTTTCCAGGGTAACTGATCACCCTTTTTCCGGGATAACTGACTGCCCTGTTTCCGGGATAACTGACTGCCCTGTTTCCAGATTAACTGACTGCCCAGTTTCCAGGGTAACTGACTGCCCTGTTTCCAGGGTAACTGACTGCCCAGTTTCCAGGGAAACTGATCACCCTGTTTCCGGGATAACTGACTGCCCTGTTTCCAGGCTGACTGACTGCCCTGTTTCCAGGATAACTGATCACCCTGTTTCCAGGGTAACTGACTAATCTGTTTCCAGGGTTACTGACCGCCCTGTTTCTGGGGTAACTGACTGCCCAGTTTCCGGTGTAACTGACCGCCCTGTTTCCAGGATAACTGATCACCCTGTTTCCGGGGTAACTGTCCACCCTGTTTCCAGGATAACTGACTGCCCTGTTTCCAGGGTAACTGACAGCCCTTTTTCAGGTGTAACTGATCTCCCTGTTTCCCGGGTAACTGAATGCCCTGTTTCCGGGATAACTGACAGCCCTGTTTCCAGGTTAACTGACTGCCCTATATCCAGGTTAACTGACTGCCCTGTTTCCAGGGTAACTAACCGCCCTGTTTCCGGTGTAACTGATCTCCCTGTTTCCGGGGTAACTGACCGCCCTGTTTCCAGGATAACTAACCGCCCTATTTCCGGGGTAACTGACCGCCCTGTTTCTAGGATAACTGACTGCTCTGTTTCCAGGATAACTGACTGCCCTGTTTCCAGGGTAACTGACTGCCCTGTTTCCACGGTAACTGACTGCCCTGTTTCCGGGTAAACTGACTGCCCAGTTTCCAGGGTAACTGAACACACTGTTTCCGAGGTAACTGACTGCCCTGTTTCCAGGGTAACTGACCACCCTGTTTCCGGGGTAAATGACTGCCTTCTTTCCAGGGTAACTGACCACCCTGTTTCCGTGGTAACTGACTGCCCAGTTTCCAGGGTAACTGATCACCCTGTTTCCGGGATAACTGACGTCCCTCTTTCCAGGATAACTAACTGGCTGTTTCCAGGGTAACTGACTGCCCAGCTCCCAGGGTAACTGATTACCCTGTTTCCGGAATAACTGACTACCCTGTTTCCAGGGTAACTGACTGCCCAGTTACCAGGGTAACTGATCACCCTGTTACCAGGTTAACTCAGTGCCCTGTTTCTGGGGTAACTGACTGCCCTGTTTCCAAGGTAACTGATCACCACGTTTCCGGGATAACTGACTGCCCTATTTCCGGGATAACTGACTGCCCTGTTTCCAGGGTAACTGCCTAATTTGTTTCCAGGGTTACTGACCGCCCTGTTTCCGGGGTAACTGACCACCCTGTTTCCAGGGTAACTGACCACCCTGTTTCCAGGATAACTGACTGCCCTGTTTCCAGGGTAACTGACTGCCCTGTTTCAGGTGTAACTGATCTTCCTGTTTCCCGGGTAACTGACCGAACTATTTCCAGGGTAACTGACCGCCCTGTTTCCAGGATAACTGAATGCGCTGTTTCCAGGATAACTGACTGCCCTGTTTACAGCTTAACTGACTGCCCTGTATCCAGGTTAACTGACTGCCCTGTTTCCAGGGGAACTAACCGACCTGTTTCCAGTGTAACTGATCTCCCTGTTTCCGGGGTAACTGACCGCCCTATTTCCGGGGTAACTGACCGCCCTGTTTCCAGGGTAACTGACTGCCCTGTTTCCAGGGTAACTGACTGCCCTATTTCCAGGGTAACTGATCACCCTGTTTCCGGGGTAACTGACTGCCCTGTTTCCGGAGTAACTGATCTCCCTGTTTCCGGGGTAACTGAGCGCCCTGTTTCCAGGATAACTGACCGCCCTATATCCGGGGTAACTGGCCACCCTGTTTCCAGGATAACTGTCTGCCCTGTTTCCAGGATAACTGACTGCCCTGTTTCCAGGGTAACTGACTGCCCTGTTTCGGGGGTAACGGACTGCCATGTTTCCAGGGTAACTGACTGCCCAGTTTCCAGGGTAACTGATCACCCTGTTTCCGGGATAACAGTCTGCCCTGTTTCCAGGGTAACTGACTGCCCTGTTTCCAGGGTAAGTTACTGCCCAGTTTCCAGGGTAACTGACTGCCCTGTTTCCGGGGTAACTGACTGCCCTGTTTACAGGATAACTGACTGCCCTGTTTCCAGGGTAACTGACTGCCCAGTTTCCGGGGTAACTGACTGCCCTGTTTCCAGAGTAACTGATCACCCTTTTTCCGGGATAACTGTCTGCCCTGTTTCCAGGGTAACTGACTGCCCTGTTTCCAGGATAACTGATCACCCTGTTTCCGGGGTAACTGACTAATCTGTTTACAGGGTTACTGACCGCCCTGTTTCTGGGGTAACTGACTGCCCAGTTTCCGGGGTAACTGAACGCCCTGTTTCCAGGATAACTGATCACCCTGTTTCTGGGGTAACTGTCCACCCTGTTTCCAGGGTAACTGACCACCCTGTTTCCAGGATAACTGACTGCCCTGTTTCCAGGGTAACTGACTGTCCTGTTTCAGGGGTAACTGATCTCCCTGTTTCCCGGGTACCTGACCGCCCTATTTCCAGGGTAACTGACCGCCCTGTTTCCAGGATAACTGAATGCCCTGTTTCCAGGATAACTGACTGCCCTGTTTCCAGGATAACTGACTGCCCGATATCCAGGTTAACTGACTGCCCTGTTTCCAGGGTAACTAACCGCCCTGTTTCCGGTGTAACTGATCTCCCTGTTTCTGGGGTAACTGACCGCCCTTTTTCCAGGATAACTAACCGCCCTATTTCCGGGGTAACTGACCGCCCTGTTTCTAGGATAACTGACTGCTCTGTTTCCAGGATAACTGACTGCCCTGTTTCCACGGTAACTGACTGCCCTGTTTCCGGGTAAACTGACTGCCCAGTTTCCAGGGTAACTGAACACACTGTTTCCGAGGTAACTGACTGCCCTGTTTCCAGGGTAACTGACCACCCCGTTTCCGGGGTAACTGACTGCCTTCTTTCCAGGGTAACTGACCACCCTGTTTCCATGGTAACTGACTGCCCAGTTTCCAGGGTAACTGATCACCCTGTTTCCGGGATAACTGACGTCCCTCTTTCCAGGATAACTAACTGGCTGTTTCCAGGGTAACTGACTACCCAGCTCCCAGGGTAACTGATCACCCTGTTTCCGGAATAACTGACTGCCCTGTTTCCAGGGTAACTGACTGCCCAGTTTCCAGGGTAACTGATCACCCTCTTACCAGGTTAACTCAGTGCCCTGTTTCTGGGGTAATTAACCGCCCTGTTTCCGGGGTAACTGAACGTCCTGTTTGAGGGGGAACTGACTGCCCTGTTTCCAAGGTAACTGATCACCACGTTTCCGGGATAACTGACTGCCCTATTTCCGGGATAACTGAATGCCCTGTTTCCAGGGTAACTGACTAATTTGTTTCCAGGGTTACTGACCGCCCTGTTTCCGGGGTAACTGACCACCCTGTTTCCAGGGTAACTGACTGCCCTGTTTCCAGGGTAACTGACTGCCCTGTTTCAGGGGTAACTGATTTTCCTGTTTCCCGGGTAACTGACCGAACTATTTACAGGGTAACTGACCGCCCTGTTTCCAGGTTAACTGACTGCCCTGTATCCAGGTTAACTGACTGCCCTGTTTCCAGGGTAACTGACTGCCCAGTTTCCAGGGTAACTGATCACCCTGTTTCCGGGATAACTGACCTCCCTGTTTCCGGGGTAACTAACCGCCCTGTTACCAGGATAACTGACTGCCCTGTTTCCAGGATAACTGACTGCCCTTTTTCCAGGTTAACTGACTGCCCTGCTTCCGGGGTAACTGATCACCATGTTTCCGGGGTAACTGACTAAACTGTTTCCAGGGTGACTGACTGCCCTGTTTCCAGGGTAACTGACTGCCCAGTTTCCAGGGTAACTGACTGCCCTGTTTCCAGAGTCACTGATCACCCTTTTTCCGGGATAACTGTCTGCCCTGTTTCCAAGGTAACTGACTGCCCTGTTTCCAGGGTAACTGACTGCCCAGTTTCCAGGGTAACTGACTGCCCTGTTTCCGGGGTAACTGACTGCCCTGTTTCCAGGGTAACTGACTGCCCAGTTTCCAGGGTAACTCATCACCCAGTTTCCGCGATAACTGACTGCCCTGTTTCCGGCATATCTGACTGCCCTGTTTCCGGGGTAACTGACTGCCCTATTTCCGGGGTAACTGAATGCCGTGTTTCCAGGGTAACTGATCACCCTGTTTCCGGGATAACTGACTGCCCTGTTTCCGGGATAACTGACTGCCCTGCTTCCAGGTTAACTGACTGCCCTGTTTCCGGGGAAACTGACTGCCCTGTTTCCAGGCAAAAACTGACTGCCCTGTTTCCGGGATAACTGTCTGCCCTGTTTCCGGGATAACTGACTGCCCTGTTTCCAGGGTAACTGACTGCCCAGTTTCCAGGGTAACTCATCACCCTGTTTCCGGGATAACTGACCTCCCTGTTGCCGGGGTAACTAACCGCCCTGTTTCCAGGATAACTGACTGCCCTGTTTCCAGGATAACTGACTGCCCTTTTTCCAGGTTAACTGACTGCCCTGTTTCCAGGGTAACTGACGGCCCTGTTTCCAGGGGAACTGACTGCCCTGCTTCCGGGGTAACTGATCACCATGTTTCTGGGGTAACTGACTAAACTGTTTCCAGGGTGACTGACTGCCCTGTTTCCAGGGTAACTGACTGCCCAGTTTCCGGGGTAACTGACTGCCCTTTTTCAAGAGTAACTGATCACCCTTTTTCCGGGATAACTGTCTGCCCTGTTTCCAGGGTAACTGACTGCCCTGTTTCCAAGGTAAGTGACTGCCCAGTTTCCGGGGTAACTGACTGCCCTGTTTCCAGGGTAACTGACTGCCCAGTTTCCAGGGTAACTGATCACCCTGTTTCCGGGATAACTGACTGCCCTGTTTACGGGATAACTGACTGCCCTGTTTCCAGGCTAACTGACTGCCCTGTTTCCAGGATAACTGATCACCCTGTTTCCGGGGTAACTGACTAATCTGTTTCCAGGGTTACTGACCGCCCTGTTTCTGGGGTAACTGACTGCCCAGTTTCCGGGGTAACTGACCGCCCTGTTTCCAGGATAACTGATCACCCTGTTTCCGGGGTAACTGTCCACCCTGTTTCCAGGGTAACTGACCACCCTGTTTCCAGGATAACTGACTGCCCTGTTACCAGGGTAACTGACCGCCCAGTTTCCAGGATAACTGAATGCCCTGTTTCCAGGATAAATGACTGCCCTGTTTCCAGGTTAACTGACTGCCCGATATCCAGGTTAACTGACTGCCCTGTTTCCAGGGTAACTAACCGCCCTGTTTCCGGTGTAACTGATCGCCCTGTTTCCGGGGTAACTGACCGCCCTGTTTCCAGGATAACTAACCGCCCTATTTACGGGGTAACTGACCGCCCTGTTTCAAGGATAACTGACTGCTCTGTTTCCAGGATAACTGACTGCCCTGTTTCTGGGGTAACTGACTGCCCTGTTTCCACGGTAACTGACTGCCATGTTTCCGGGTAAACTGACTGCCCAGTTTCCAGGGTAACTGAACACACTGTTTCCGAGGTAACTGACTGCCTTCTTTCCAGGGTAACTGACCACCCTGTTTCCGTGGTAAATGACTGCCCAGTTTCCAGGGTAACAGATCACCCTGTTTCCGGGATAACTGACGTCCCTCTTTCCAGGTTAACTAACTGGCTGTTTCCAGGGTAACTGACTGCCCAGCTCCCAGGGTAACTGATCACCCTGTTTCCAGGTTAACTCAGTGCCCTGTTTCTGGGGTAATTAACCGCCCTGTTTCCGGGGTAACTTAACGTCCTGTTTCTGGGGTAACTGACTCCCCTGTTTCCAAGGTAACTGATCACCACGTTTCCGGGATAACTGACTGCCCTATTTCCGGGATAACTGACTGCCCTGCTTCCAGGGTAACTGACTAATTTGTTTCCAGGGTTACTGACCGCCCTGTTTCCGGGGTAACTGACCACCCTGTTTCCAGGGTAACTGACCACCCTGTTTCCAGGATAACTGACTGCCCTGTTTCCAGGGTAACTGACTGCCCTGTTTCCAGGTTAACTGACTGCCCTGTATCCAGGTTAACTGACTGCCCTGTTTCCAGGGTAACTAACCGACCTGTTTCCAGTGTAACTGATCTCCCTGTTTCCGGGGTAACTGACCGCCCTATTTCCGGGGTAACTGACCGCCCTGTTTCCAGGATAACTGACTGCCCTGTTTCCGGAGTAACAGATCTCCCTGTTTCCGGGGTAACTGAGCGCCCTGTTTCCAGGATAACTGACCGCCCTATATCCGGGGTAACTGACCACCCTGTTTCCAGGATAACTGTCTGCCCTGTTTCCAGGATAACTGACTGCCCTGTTTCCAGGGTAACTGACTGCCCTGTTTCCAGGGTAACTGACTGCCCAGTTTCCAGGGTAACTGATCACCCTGTTTCTGGGATAACTGACCTCCCTGTTTCCGGGGTAACTAACCGCCCTGTTTCCAGGATAACTGACTGCCCTGTTTCCAGGATAACTGACTGCCCTTTTTCCAGGTTAACTGACTGCCCTGTTTCCAGGGCAACTGACGGCCCTGTTTCCAGGGGAACTGACTGCCCTGCTTCAGGGGTAACTGATCACCATGTTTCCGGGGTAACTGACTAAACTGTTTCCAGGGTGACTGACTGCCCTGTTTCCAGGGTAACTGACTGCCCAGTTTCCGGGGTAACTGACTGCCCTGTTTCCAGAGTAACTGATCACCCTTTTTCCGGGATAACTGTCTGCCCTGTTTGCAGGGTAACTGACTGCCCTGTTTCCAGGGTAATTGACTGCCCAGTTTCCAGGGTAACTGATCACCCTGTTTCCGGGATAACTGACTGCCCTGTTTCCGGGGTAACTGACTGCCCTGTTTCCAGGGTAACTGACTGCCCAGTTTCCAGGGTAACTGATCACCCTGTTTCCGGGATAACTGACTGCCCTGTTTCCGGGATAACTGACTGCCCTGTTTCCAGGGTAACTGACTGCCCTTTTTCCGGGGAAACTGAATGCCCTGTTTCCAGGCAAAAACTGACTGCCCTGTTTCCAGGATCACTGACTGCCCTGCTTCTGGTGTAACTTACTGCCCTGTTTCCAGGGTAACTGACTGCCCAGTTTCCAGGGTAACTGATCACCCTGTTTCCGGGATAACTGTCTGCCCTGTTTCCGGGATAACTGACTGCCCTGTTTCCAGGGTAACTGACTGCCTGTTTCCTGGGTAACTGACTGCCCTGTTACCAGGGTAACTGACTGCCCTGTTTCCGGGGTAACTGACTGCCCTGTTTCCAGGGTAACTGACTGCCCTGTTTCCGGGGTAACTGATCACCCTTTTTCAGGGATAACTGACTGCCCTGTTTCCGGGATAACTGACTGCCCTGTTTCCAGGGTAACTGATCACCCTGTTTCCGGGATAACTGTCTGCCCTGTTTCCGGGATAACTGACTGCCCTGTTTCCAGGGTAACTGACTGCCTGTTTCCTGGGGAACTGACTGCCCTGTTAACAGGGTAACTGACCTCCCTGTTTCCGGGGTAACTAACCGCCCTGTTTCCAGGATAACTGACTGCCCTGTTTCCAGGATAACTGACTGCCCTTTTTCCAGGTTAACTGACTGCCCTGTTTCCAGGGCAACTGACTGCCCTGCTTCCGGGGTAACTGATCACCATGTTTCCGGGGTAACTGACTAAACTGTTTCCAGGGTGACTGACTGCCCTGTTTCCAGGGTAACTGACTGCCCAGTTTCCGGGGTAACTGACTGCCCTGTTTCCAGAGTAACTGATCACCCTTTTTCCGGGATAACTGTCTGCCCTGTTTGCAGGGTAACTGACTGCCCTGTTTCCAGGGTAACTGACTGCCCAGTTTCCAGGGTAACTGACTGCCCTGTTTCCGGGGTAACTGACTGCCCTGTTTCCAGGGTAACTGACTGCCCAGTTTCCAGGGTAACTCATCACCCAGTTTCCGGGATAACTGACTGCCCTGTTTCCGGCATAACTGACTGCCCTGTTTACGGGGTAACTGACTGCCCTCTTTCCAGGGTAACTGACTGCCCTGTTTCCGGGGAAACTGACTGCCCTGTTTCCAGGCAAAAACTGACTGCCCTGTTTCCGGGGAAACTGACTGCCCTGTTTCCAGGCAAAAACTGACTGCCCTGTTTCCAGGATAACTGACTGCCCTGCTTCTGGTGTAACTTACTGCCCTGTTTCCAGGGTAACTGACTGCCCAGTTTCCAGGGTAACTGATCACCCTGTTTCCGGGATAACTGTCTGCCCTGTTTCCGGGATAACTGACAGCCCTGTTTGCAGGTTAACTGACTGCCTGTTTCCTGGGTAACTGACTGACCTGTTAAAAGGGTAATTGACTGCCCTGTTTCCGGGGTAACTGACTGCCCTGTTTCCAGGGTAACTGACTGCCCTGTTTCCGGGGTAACTGATCACCCTTTTTCAGGGATAACTGACTGCCCTGTTTCTGGGATAACTGACTGCCCTGTTTCCAGGGTAACTGATCACCCTGTTTCCGGGATAACTGTCTGCCCTGTTTCCGGGATAACTGACTGCCCTGTTTCCAGGGTAACTGACTGCCCGTTTCCTGGGGAACTGACTGCCCTGTTACCAGGGTAACTGACTGCCCTGTTTCCGGGGTAACTGACTGCCCTGTTTCCAGGGTAACTGACTGCCCTGTTTCCGGGGTAACAGATCACCCTGTTTCCAGGATAACTGACTGCCCTGTTTCCAGGCTAACTGATTGCCCTGTTTCCAGGATAACTGATCACCCTGTTTCCGGGGTAACTGACTGCCCTGTTTCTGGGGTAACTGACCACCCTGTTTCCAGGGTCACTGACCACACTGTTTCCAGGATAACTGACTGCCCTGTTTCCAGGGTATCTGACTGCCCTGTTTCCGCGGTAACTGATCACCCTGTTTCCGGGGTAACTGACCGCCCTGTTTCCAGGATAACTGACCTCCCTGTTTCTGGGGTAACTAACCGCCCTGTTTCCAGGATAACTGACAGCCCTGTTTCCAGGATAACTGACTGCCCTTTTTCCAGGTTAACTGACTGCACTGTTTCCAGGGTAACTGACGGCCCTCTTTCCAGGGGAACTGACTGCCCTGTTTCAAGGGTAACTGATCACCATGTTTCAGGGGTAACTGACGGCCCTGTTTCCAGGGTGACTGACTGCCCTGTTTCCAGGGTAACTGACTGCCCAGTTTCCGGGGTAACTGACTGCCCTGTTTCCAGGGTAACTGACTGCCCTGTTTCCGGGGTAACTGACTGCCCTGTTTCCAGGGTAACTGACTGCCCAGTTTCCAGGGTAACTGATCACCCTGTTTCCGGGATAACTGACTGCCCTGTTTCCGTGATAACTGACTGCCCTGTTTCCAGGGTAACTGTCTGCCTGTTTCCTGGGTAACTGACTGCCCTGTTACCAGGGTAACTGACTGCCCTGTTTCCGGGGTAACTGACTGCCCTGTTTCCAGGCTAAGTGACTGCCCTGTTTCCAGGGTAACTGATCACCCTGTTTCCAGGATAACTGACTGCCCTGTTTCCAGGCTGACTGACTGCCCTGTTTCCAGGATAACTGATCACCCTGTTTCCGGGGTAACTGACGGCCCTGTTTCTGGGGTAACTGACCACCCTGTTTCCAGGGTCACTGACCACACTGTTTCCAGGATAACTGACAGGCCTGTTTCCAGGATAACTGACTGCCCTTTTTCCAGGTTAACTGACTGCCCTGTTTCCAGGGTAACTGACGGCCCTGTTTCCAGGGGAACTGACGGCCCTGTTTCCGGGGTAACTGATCACCATGTTTCCGGGGTAACTGACTAAACTGTTTCCAGGGTAACTGACTGCCCTGTTTCCACGGTAACTGACTGCCCTGTTTCCGGGTTAACTGACTGCCCAGTTTCCAGGGTAACTGAACACACTGTTTCCGAGGTAACTGACTGCTCTGTTTCCAGGGTAACTGACTGCCCGGTTTCCAGGGTAACTGACTGCCCTGTTTCCGGGATAACTGACTGTCCTGTTTCCAGGGTAACTGACTGCCCAGTTTCCAGGGTAACTGATCACCCTTTTTCTGGGATAACTGACCTCCCTGTTTCCGGGGTAACTAACCGCCCTGTTTCCAGGATAACTGACTGCCCTGTTTCCAGGATAACTGACTGCCCTTTTTCCAGGTTAACTGACTGCCCTGTTTCCACGGCAACTGACGGCCCTGTTTCCAGGGGAACTGACTGCCCTGCTTCAGGGGTAACTGATCACCATGTTTCCGGGGTAACTGACTAAACTGTTTCCAGGGTGACTGACTGCCCTGTTTCCAGGGTAACTGACTGCCCAGTTTCCGGGGTAACTGACTGCCCTGTTTCCAGAGTAACTGATCACCCTTTTTCCGGGATAACTGTCTGCCCTGTTTGCAGGGTAACTGACTGCCCTGTTTCCAGGGTAATTGACTGCCCAGTTTCCAGGGTAACTGATCACCCTGTTTCCGGGATAACTGACTGCCCTGTTTCCGGGGTAACTGACTGCCCTGTTTCCAGGGTAACTTACTGCCCAGTTTCCAGGGTAACTGATCACCCTGTTTCCGGGATAACTGACTGCCCTGTTTCCGGGATAACTGACTGCCCTGTTTCCAGGGTAACTGACTGCCCTTTTTCCGGGGAAACTGAATGCCCTGTTTCCAGGCAAAAACTGACTGCCCTGTTTCCAGGATCACTGACTGCCCTGCTTCTGGTGTAACTTACTGCCCTGTTTCCAGGGTAACTGACTGCCCAGTTTCCAGGGTAACTGATCACCCTGTTTCCGGGATAACTGTCTGCCCTGTTTCCGGGATAACTGACTGCCCTGTTTCCAGGGTAACTGACTGCCTGTTTCCTGGGTAACTGACTGCCCTGTTACCAGGGTAACTGACTGCCCTGTTTCCGGGGTAACTGACTGCCCTGTTTCCAGGGTAACTGACTGCCCTGTTTCCGGGGTAACTGATCACCCTTTTTCAGGGATAACTGACTGCCCTGTTTCCGGGATAACTGACTGCCCTGTTTCCAGGGTAACTGATCACCCTGTTTCCGGGATAACTGTCTGCCCTGTTTCCGGGATAACTGACTGCCCTGTTTCCAGGGTAACTGACTGCCTGTTTCCTGGGGAACTGACTGCCCTGTTAACAGGGTAACTGACCTCCCTGTTTCCGGGGTAACTAACCGCCCTGTTTCCAGGATAACTGACTGCCCTGTTTCCAGGATAACTGACTGCCCAGTTTCCAGGGTAACTGATCACCCTGTTTCCGGGATAACTGACTGCCCTGTTTCCGTGATAACTGACTGCCCTGTTTCCAGGGTAACTGTCTGCCTGTTTCCTGGGTAACTGACTGCCCTGTTACCAGGGTAACTGACTGCCCTGTTTCCGGGGTAACTGACTGCCCTGTTTCCAGGCTAAGTGACTGCCCTGTTTCCAGGGTAACTGATCACCCTGTTTCCAGGATAACTGACTGCCCTGTTTCCAGGCTGACTGACTGCCCTGTTTCCAGGATAACTGATCACCCTGTTTCCGGGGTAACTGACGGCCCTGTTTCTGGGGTAACTGACCACCCTGTTTCCAGGGTCACTGACCACACTGTTTCCAGGATAACTGACAGGCCTGTTTCCAGGATAACTGACTGCCCTTTTTCCAGGTTAACTGACTGCCCTGTTTCCAGGGTAACTGACGGCCCTGTTTCCAGGGGAACTGACGGCCCTGTTTCCGGGGTAACTGATCACCATGTTTCCGGGGTAACTGACTAAACTGTTTCCAGGGTAACTGACTGCCCTGTTTCCACGGTAACTGACTGCCCTGTTTCCGGGTTAACTGACTGCCCAGTTTCCAGGGTAACTGAACACACTGTTTCCGAGGTAACTGACTGCTCTGTTTCCAGGGTAACTGACTGCCCGGTTTCCAGGGTAACTGACTGCCCTGTTTCCGGGATAACTGACTGTCCTGTTTCCAGGGTAACTGACTGCCCAGTTTCCAGGGTAACTGATCACCCTTTTTCTGGGATAACTGACCTCCCTGTTTCCGGGGTAACTAACCGCCCTGTTTCCAGGATAACTGACTGCCCTGTTTCCAGGATAACTGACTGCCCTTTTTCCAGGTTAACTGACTGCCCTGTTTCCAGGGCAACTGACGGCCCTGTTTCCAGGGGAACTGACTGCCCTGCTTCAGGGGTAACTGATCACCATGTTTCCGGGGTAACTGACTAAACTGTTTCCAGGGTGACTGACTGCCCTGTTTCCAGGGTAACTGACTGCCCAGTTTCCGGGGTAACTGACTGCCCTGTTTCCAGAGTAACTGATCACCCTTTTTCCGGGATAACTGTCTGCCCTGTTTGCAGGGTAACTGACTGCCCTGTTTCCAGGGTAATTGACTGCCCAGTTTCCAGGGTAACTGATCACCCTGTTTCCGGGATAACTGACTGCCCTGTTTCCGGGGTAACTGACTGCCCTGTTTCCAGGGTAACTTACTGCCCAGTTTCCAGGGTAACTGATCACCCTGTTTCCGGGATAACTGACTGCCCTGTTTCCGGGATAACTGACTGCCCTGTTTCCAGGGTAACTGACTGCCCTTTTTCCGGGGAAACTGAATGCCCTGTTTCCAGGCAAAAACTGACTGCCCTGTTTCCAGGATCACTGACTGCCCTGCTTCTGGTGTAACTTACTGCCCTGTTTCCAGGGTAACTGACTGCCCAGTTTCCAGGGTAACTGATCACCCTGTTTCCGGGATAACTGTCTGCCCTGTTTCCGGGATAACTGACTGCCCTGTTTCCAGGGTAACTGACTGCCTGTTTCCTGGGTAACTGACTGCCCTGTTACCAGGGTAACTGACTGCCCTGTTTCCGGGGTAACTGACTGCCCTGTTTCCAGGGTAACTGACTGCCCTGTTTCCGGGGTAACTGATCACCCTTTTTCAGGGATAACTGACTGCCCTGTTTCCGGGATAACTGACTGCCCTGTTTCCAGGGTAACTGATCACCCTGTTTCCGGGATAACTGTCTGCCCTGTTTCCGGGATAACTGACTGCCCTGTTTCCAGGGTAACTGACTGCCTGTTTCCTGGGGAACTGACTGCCCTGTTAACAGGGTAACTGACCTCCCTGTTTCCGGGGTAACTAACCGCCCTGTTTCCAGGATAACTGACTGCCCTGTTTCCAGGATAACTGACTGCCCTTTTTCCAGGTTAACTGACTGCCCTGTTTCCAGGGCAACTGACTGCCCTGCTTCCGGGGTAACTGATCACCATGTTTCCGGGGTAACTGACTAAACTGTTTCCAGGGTGACTGACTGCCCTGTTTCCAGGGTAACTGACTGCCCAGTTTCCGGGGTAACTGACTGCCCTGTTTCCAGAGTAACTGATCACCCTTTTTCCGGGATAACTGTCTGCCCTGTTTGCAGGGTAACTGACTGCCCTGTTTCCAGGGTAACTGACTGCCCAGTTTCCAGGGTAACTGACTGCCCTGTTTCCGGGGTAACTGACTGCCCTGTTTCCAGGGTAACTGACTGCCCAGTTTCCAGGGTAACTCATCACCCAGTTTCCGGGATAACTGACTGCCCTGTTTCCGGCATAACTGACTGCCCTGTTTACGGGGTAACTGACTGCCCTCTTTCCAGGGTAACTGACTGCCCTGTTTCCGGGGAAACTGACTGCCCTGTTTCCAGGCAAAAACTGACTGCCCTGTTTCCGGGGAAACTGACTGCCCTGTTTCCAGGCAAAAACTGACTGCCCTGTTTCCAGGATAACTGACTGCCCTGCTTCTGGTGTAACTTACTGCCCTGTTTCCAGGGTAACTGACTGCCCAGTTTCCAGGGTAACTGATCACCCTGTTTCCGGGATAACTGTCTGCCCTGTTTCCGGGATAACTGACAGCCCTGTTTGCAGGTTAACTGACTGCCTGTTTCCTGGGTAACTGACTGACCTGTTAAAAGGGTAATTGACTGCCCTGTTTCCGGGGTAACTGACTGCCCTGTTTCCAGGGTAACTGACTGCCCTGTTTCCGGGGTAACTGATCACCCTTTTTCAGGGATAACTGACTGCCCTGTTTCCGGGATAACTGACTGCCCTGTTTCCAGGGTAACTGATCACCCTGTTTCCGGGATAACTGTCTGCCCTGTTTCCGGGATAACTGACTGCCCTGTTTCCAGGGTAACTGACTGCCCGTTTCCTGGGGAACTGACTGCCCTGTTACCAGGGTAACTGACTGCCCTGTTTCCGGGGTAACTGACTGCCCTGTTTCCAGGGTAACTGACTGCCCTGTTTCCGGGGTAACAGATCACCCTGTTTCCAGGATAACTGACTGCCCTGTTTCCAGGCTAACTGATTGCCCTGTTTCCAGGATAACTGATCACCCTGTTTCCGGGGTAACTGACTGCCCTGTTTCTGGGGTAACTGACCACCCTGTTTCCAGGGTCACTGACCACACTGTTTCCAGGATAACTGACTGCCCTGTTTCCAGGGTAACTGACTGCCCTGTTTCCGCGGTAACTGATCACCCTGTTTCCGGGGTAACTGGCCGCCCTGTTTCCAGGATAACTGACCTCCCTGTTTCTGGGGTAACTAACCGCCCTGTTTCCAGGATAACTGACAGCCCTGTTTCCAGGATAACTGACTGCCCTTTTTCCAGGTTAACTGACTGCACTGTTTCCAGGGTAACTGACGGCCCTCTTTCCAGGGGAACTGACTGCCCTGTTTCAAGGGTAACTGATCACCATGTTTCAGGGGTAACTGACGGCCCTGTTTCCAGGGTGACTGACTGCCCTGTTTCCAGGGTAACTGACTGCCCAGTTTCCGGGGTAACTGACTGCCCTGTTTCCAGGGTAACTGACTGCCCTGTTTCCGGGGTAACTGACTGCCCTGTTTCCAGGGTAACTGACTGCCCAGTTTCCAGGGTAACTGATCACCCTGTTTCCGGGATAACTGACTGCCCTGTTTCCGTGATAACTGACTGCCCTGTTTCCAGGGTAACTGTCTGCCTGTTTCCTGGGTAACTGACTGCCCTGTTACCAGGGTAACTGACTGCCCTGTTTCCGGGGTAACTGACTGCCCTGTTTCCAGGCTAAGTGACTGCCCTGTTTCCAGGGTAACTGATCACCCTGTTTCCAGGATAACTGACTGCCCTGTTTCCAGGCTGACTGACTGCCCTGTTTCCAGGATAACTGATCACCCTGTTTCCGGGGTAACTGACTGCCCTGTTTCTGGGGTAACTGACCACCCTGTTTCCAGGGTCACTGACCACACTGTTTCCAGGATAACTGACAGGCCTGTTTCCAGGATAACTGACTGCCCTTTTTCCAGGTTAACTGACTGCCCTGTTTCCAGGGTAACTGACGGCCCTGTTTCCAGGGGAACTGACGGCCCTGTTTCCGGGGTAACTGATCACCATGTTTCCGGGGTAACTGACTAAACTGTTTCCAGGGTAACTGACTGCCCTGTTTCCACGGTAACTGACTGCCCTGTTTCCGGGTTAACTGACTGCCCAGTTTCCAGGGTAACTGAACACACTGTTTCCGAGGTAACTGACTGCTCTGTTTCCAGGGTAACTGACTGCCCGGTTTCCAGGGTAACTGACTGCCCTGTTTCCGGGATAACTGACTGTCCTGTTTCCAGGGAAACTGACTGCCCAGTTTCCAGGGTAACTGATCACCCTGTTTCCGGGATAACTGACTGCCCTGTTTCCGGGCTAACTGACTGCCCTGTTTCCATGATAACTGATCACCCTGTTTCCGGGGTAACTGACTGCCCTGTTTCTGGGGTAACTGACCACCCTGTTTCCAGGGTCACTGACCACACTGTTTCCAGGATAACTGACAGCCCTGTTTCCAGGATAACTGACTGCCCTTTTTCCAGGTTAACTGACTGCCCTCTTTCCAGGGTAACTGACGGCCCTGTTTCCAGGGGAACTGACTGCCCTGTTTCCGGGGTAACTGATCACCATGTTTCCGGGGTAACAGACTAAACTGTTTCCAGGGTAACTGACTGCCCTGTTTCCACGGTAACTGACTGCCCTGTTTCCGGGTTAACTGACTGCCCAGTTTCCAGGGAAACTGACCACACTGTTTCCGAGGTAACTGACTGCCCTGTTTCCAGGGTAACTGACCACCCTGTTTCCGGGGTAACTGATCACCCTTTTTCAGGTATAACTGACTGCCGTGTTTCCGGGATAACTGACTGCCCTGTTTCCAGGGTAACTGATCACCCTGTTTCCGGGATAACTGTCTGCCCTGTTTCCAGGGTAACTGACTGTCCGGTTTCCAGGGTAACTGACTGCCCTGTTTCCAGGGTAACTGACTGCCCAGTTTCCAGGGTAACTGATCACCCTGTTTCCGGGATAACTGACTGCCCTGTTTCCAGGGTAACTGACTGCCTGTTTCCTGGGTAACTGACTGCCCTGTTACCAGGGTAACTGACTGCCCTGTTTCCGGGGTAACTGACTGCCCTGTTTCCAGGGTAACTGACTGCCCTGTTTCCGGGGTAACTGATCACCCTGTTTCCAGGATAACTGACTGCCCTGTTTCCAGGCAAACTGACTGCCCTGTTTCCAGGATAACTGATCACCCTGTTTCCGGGGTAACTGACTGCCCTGTTTCTGGGGTAACTGACCACCCTGTTTCCAGGGTCACTGACCACACTGTTTCCAGGATAACTGACTGCCCTGTTTCAAGGGTAACTGACTGCCCTTTTTCTGCAGTAACTGATCACCCTGTTTCCAGGGTAACTGACCGCCCTGTTTCCGGTATAACTGACCTCCCTGTTTCTGGGGTAACTAACCGCCCTGTTTCCAGGATAACTGACAGCCCTGTTTCCAGGATAACTGACTGCCCTTTTTCCAGGTTAACTGACCGCCCTTTTTCCAGGGTAACTGACGGCCCTGTTTCCAGGGGAACTGACTGCCCTGTTTCCAGGGTAACTGATCACCATGTTTCCGGGGTAACTGACTAAACTGTTTCCAGGGTGACTGACTGCCCTGTTTCCAGGGTAACTGACTGCCCAGTTTCCGGGGTAACTGACTGCCCTGTTTCCAGGGTAACTGACTGCCCTGCTTCCGGGGAAACTGACTGCTCTGTTTCCAGGGTAACTGACTGCCCGGTTTCCAGGGTAACTGACTGCCCTGTTTCCGGGGTAACTGACAGCTCTGTTTCCAGGGTAACTGACTGCCCAGTTTCCAGGGTAAATGATCACCCTGTTTCCGGGATAACTGACTGCCCTGTTTCCGGGATAACTGACTGCCCTGTTTCCAGGGTAACTGACTGCCTGTTTCCTGGGTAACTGACTGCCCTGTTACCAGGGTAACTGACTGCCCTGTTTCCAGGAAAACTGACTGCCCTGTTTCGAGGCTAACTGACTGCCCTGTTTCCAGGATAACTGATCACCCTGTTTCCGGGGTAACTGACCGCCCTGTTTACAGGATAACTGACCTCCCTGTTTCTGGTGTAGCTAACCGCCCTGTTTCCAGGATAACTGACAGCCCTGTTTCCAGGATAACTGACTGCCCTTTTTCCAGGTTAACTGACTGCCCTGTTTCCAGGGTAACTGACGGCCCTGTTTCCAGGGGAACTGACTGCCCTGTTTCCGGGGTAACTGATCACCATGTTTCCGGGGTAACTGACAAAACTGTTTCCAGGGTAACTGACTGCCCTGTTTCCACGGTAACTGACTGCCCTGTTTCCGGGTTAACTGACTGCCCAGTTTCCAGGGTAACTGAACACACTTTTTCGGAGGTAACTGACTGCCCTGTTTCCAGGGTAACTGACCAGCCTCTTTCCGGGGTAACTGACTACCTGTTTCCAGGGTAACTGACCACCCTGTTTCCGTGGTAACTGACTGCCCAGTTTCCAGGGTAACTGATCACCCTGTTTCCGGGATAACTGACGTCCCTCTTTCCAGGATAACGAACTGGCTGTTTCCATGGTAACTGACTGCCCAGCTTCCAGGGTAACTGATCACCCTGTTTCCGGAATAAATGACTGCCCTGTTTCCAGGGTAACTGAGTTCCCAGTTTCCAGGGTAATTGATCACCCTTTTTCCGGGATAAATGAATGCCCTGTTTCCGGGATAACTGACTGCCCTGTTTCCGTGATAACTGACTGCCCTGTTTCCAGGGTAACTGTCTGCCTGTTTCCTGGGTAACTGACTGCCCTGTTACCAGGGTAACTGACTGCCCTGTTTCCGGGGTAACTGACTGCCCTGTTTCCAGGCTAAGTGACTGCCCTGTTTCCAGGGTAACTGATCACCCTGTTTCCAGGATAACTGACTGCCCTGTTTCCAGGCTGACTGACTGCCCTGTTTCCAGGATAACTGATCACCCTGTTTCCGGGGTAACTGACTGCCCTGTTTCTGGGGTAACTGACCACCCTGTTTCCAGGGTCACTGACCACACTGTTTCCAGGATAACTGACAGGCCTGTTTCCAGGATAACTGACTGCCCTTTTTCCAGGTTAACTGACTGCCCTGTTTCCAGGGTAACTGACGGCCCTGTTTCCAGGGGAACTGACGGCCCTGTTTCCGGGGTAACTGATCACCATGTTTCCGGGGTAACTGACTAAACTGTTTCCAGGGTAACTGACTGCCCTGTTTCCACGGTAACTGACTGCCCTGTTTCCGGGTTAACTGACTGCCCAGTTTCCAGGGTAACTGAACACACTGTTTCCGAGGTAACTGACTGCTCTGTTTCCAGGGTAACTGACTGCCCGGTTTCCAGGGTAACTGACTGCCCTGTTTCCGGGATAACTGACTGTCCTGTTTCCAGGGAAACTGACTGCCCAGTTTCCAGGGTAACTGATCACCCTGTTTCCGGGATAACTGACTGCCCTGTTTCCGGGCTAACTGACTGCCCTGTTTCCATGATAACTGATCACCCTGTTTCCGGGGTAACTGACTGCCCTGTTTCTGGGGTAACTGACCACCCTGTTTCCAGGGTCACTGACCACACTGTTTCCAGGATAACTGACAGCCCTGTTTCCAGGATAACTGACTGCCCTTTTTCCAGGTTAACTGACTGCCCTCTTTCCAGGGTAACTGACGGCCCTGTTTCCAGGGGAACTGACTGCCCTGTTTCCGGGGTAACTGATCACCATGTTTCCGGGGTAACAGACTAAACTGTTTCCAGGGTAACTGACTGCCCTGTTTCCACGGTAACTGACTGCCCTGTTTCCGGGTTAACTGACTGCCCAGTTTCCAGGGAAACTGACCACACTGTTTCCGAGGTAACTGACTGCCCTGTTTCCAGGGTAACTGACCACCCTGTTTCCGGGGTAACTGATCACCCTTTTTCAGGTATAACTGACTGCCGTGTTTCCGGGATAACTGACTGCCCTGTTTCCAGGGTAACTGATCACCCTGTTTCCGGGATAACTGTCTGCCCTGTTTCCAGGGTAACTGACTGTCCGGTTTCCAGGGTAACTGACTGCCCTGTTTCCAGGGTAACTGACTGCCCAGTTTCCAGGGTAACTGATCACCCTGTTTCCGGGATAACTGACTGCCCTGTTTCCAGGGTAACTGACTGCCTGTTTCCTGGGTAACTGACTGCCCTGTTACCAGGGTAACTGACTGCCCTGTTTCCGGGGTAACTGACTGCCCTGTTTCCAGGGTAACTGACTGCCCTGTTTCCGGGGTAACTGATCACCCTGTTTCCAGGATAACTGACTGCCCTGTTTCCAGGCAAACTGACTGCCCTGTTTCCAGGATAACTGATCACCCTGTTTCCGGGGTAACTGACTGCCCTGTTTCTGGGGTAACTGACCACCCTGTTTCCAGGGTCACTGACCACACTGTTTCCAGGATAACTGACTGCCCTGTTTCAAGGGTAACTGACTGCCCTTTTTCTGCAGTAACTGATCACCCTGTTTCCAGGGTAACTGACCGCCCTGTTTCCGGTATAACTGACCTCCCTGTTTCTGGGGTAACTAACCGCCCTGTTTCCAGGATAACTGACAGCCCTGTTTCCAGGATAACTGACTGCCCTTTTTCCAGGTTAACTGACCGCCCTTTTTCCAGGGTAACTGACGGCCCTGTTTCCAGGGGAACTGACTGCCCTGTTTCCAGGGTAACTGATCACCATGTTTCCGGGGTAACTGACTAAACTGTTTCCAGGGTGACTGACTGCCCTGTTTCCAGGGTAACTGACTGCCCAGTTTCCGGGGTAACTGACTGCCCTGTTTCCAGGGTAACTGACTGCCCTGCTTCCGGGGAAACTGACTGCTCTGTTTCCAGGGTAACTGACTGCCCGGTTTCCAGGGTAACTGACTGCCCTGTTTCCGGGGTAACTGACAGCTCTGTTTCCAGGGTAACTGACTGCCCAGTTTCCAGGGTAAATGATCACCCTGTTTCCGGGATAACTGACTGCCCTGTTTCCGGGATAACTGACTGCCCTGTTTCCAGGGTAACTGACTGCCTGTTTCCTGGGTAACTGACTGCCCTGTTACCAGGGTAACTGACTGCCCTGTTTCCAGGAAAACTGACTGCCCTGTTTCGAGGCTAACTGACTGCCCTGTTTCCAGGATAACTGATCACCCTGTTTCCGGGGTAACTGACCGCCCTGTTTACAGGATAACTGACCTCCCTGTTTCTGGTGTAGCTAACCGCCCTGTTTCCAGGATAACTGACAGCCCTGTTTCCAGGATAACTGACTGCCCTTTTTCCAGGTTAACTGACTGCCCTGTTTCCAGGGTAACTGACGGCCCTGTTTCCAGGGGAACTGACTGCCCTGTTTCCGGGGTAACTGATCACCATGTTTCCGGGGTAACTGACAAAACTGTTTCCAGGGTAAGTGACTGCCCTGTTTCCACGGTAACTGACTGCCCTGTTTCCGGGTTAACTGACTGCCCAGTTTCCAGGGTAACTGAACACACTTTTTCGGAGGTAACTGACTGCCCTGTTTCCAGGGTAACTGACCACCCTCTTTCCGGGGTAACTGACTACCTGTTTCCAGGGTAACTGACCACCCTGTTTCCGTGGTAACTGACTGCCCAGTTTCCAGGGTAACTGATCACCCTGTTTCCGGGATAACTGACGTCCCTCTTTCCAGGATAACGAACTGGCTGTTTCCATGGTAACTGACTGCCCAGCTTCCAGGGTAACTGATCACCCTGTTTCCGGAATAAATGACTGCCCTGTTTCCAGGGTAACTGAGTTCCCAGTTTCCAGGGTAATTGATCACCCTTTTTCCGGGATAAATGAATGCCCTGTTTCCGGGATAACTGACTGCCCTGTTTCCAGATTAACAGACTGCCCAGTTTCCAGGGAAACTGACTGCCCTGTTTCCAGGGTAACTGACTACCAAGTTTCCAGGGTAACTGAACACCCTGTTTCCGGGATAACTGACTGCCCTGTTTACGGGATAACTGACTGCCCTGTTTCCAGACTAACTGACTGCCCTGTTTCCAGGATAACTGATCACCCTGTTTCCGGGGTAACTGACTAATCTGTTTCCAGGGTTACTGACCGCCCTGTTTCCGGGGTAACTGACTGCCCAGTTTCCGGGGTAACTGACCGCCCTGTTTCCAGGATAACTGATCACCCTGTTTCAAGGGTAACTGACCACCCTGTTTCCAGGGTAACTGACCACCCTGTTTCCAGGATAACTGACTGCCCTGTTTCCAGGGTAACTGACTGCCCTGTTTCAGGGGTAACTGATCTCCCTGTTTCCCGGGTAACTGACCGCCCTGTTTCCAGGGTAACTGAATGCCCTGTTTCCAGGATAACTGACTGCCCTGTTTCTAGGTTAACTGACTGCCCGATATCCAGGTTAACTGACTGCCCTGTTTCCAGGGTAACTAACCGCCCTGTTTACGGTGTAACTGATCTCCCTGTTTCCGGGGTAACTGACCGCCCTGTTTCCAGGATAACTAACCGCCCTATTTCCGGGGTAACTGACCGCCCTGTTTCTAGGATAACTGACTGCCCTGTTTCCAGGATAACTGACTGCCCTGTTTCCAGGGTAACTGACTGCCCTGTTTCCACGGTAACTGACTGCCCTGTTTCCGGGTAAACTGACTGCCCAGTTTCCAGGGTCTCTGAACACACTGTTTCCGAGGTAACTGACTGCCCTGTTTCCAGGGTAACTGACCACCCTGTTTCCGGGGTAACTGACTGCCTTCTTTCCAGGGTAACTGACCACCCTGTTTCCGTGGTAACTGACTGCCCAGTTTCCAGGGTAACTGATCACCCTGTTACCGGGATAACTGACGTCCCTCTTTCCAGGATAACTAACTGGCTGTTTCCAGGGTAACTGACTGCCCAGCTTCCAGGGTAACTGATCACCCTGTTTCTGGAATAACTGACTGCCCTGTTTCCAGGGTAACTGACTGCCCAGTTTCCAGGATAACTGACCTCCCTGTTTCTGGGGTAACTAACCGCCCTGTTTCCAGGATAACTGACAGCCCTGTTTCCAGGATAACTGACTGCCCTTTTTCCAGGTTAACTGACTGCCCTGTTTCCAGGGTAACTGACTGCCCTGTTTCCGGGGTAACTGATCACCCTGTTTCCAGGATAACTGACTGCCCTGTTTCCAGTCTAACTGACTGCCCTGTTTCCAGGATAACTGATCACCCTGTTTCCGGGGTAACTGACTGCCCTGTTTCTGGGGTAACTGACCACCCTGTTTCCAGGGTCACTGACCACACTGTTTCCAGGATAACTGACCGCCCTGTTTCCAGGATAACTGACCTCCCTGTTTCTGGGGTAACTAACCGCCCTGTTTCCAGGATAACTGACAGCCCTGTTTCCTGGATAACTGACTGCCCTTTTTCCAGGTTAACTAACCGCCCTTTTTCCAGGGTAACTGACGGCCCTGTTTCCAGGGGAACTGACTGCCCTGTTTCCAGGGTAACTGCTCACCATGTTTCCGGGGTAACTGACTAAACTGTTTCCAGGGTGACTGACTGCCCTGTTTCCAGGGTAACTGACTGCCCAGTTTCCGGGGTAACTGACTGCCCTGTTTCCAGGGTAACTGACTGCCCTGCTTCCGGGGAAACTGACTGCTCTGTTTCCAGGGTAACTGACTGCCCGGTTTCCAGGGTAACTGACTGCCCTGTTTCC
Source organism: Heterodontus francisci (assembly GCF_036365525.1). Lineage (NCBI taxonomy): Eukaryota > Metazoa > Chordata > Chondrichthyes > Heterodontiformes > Heterodontidae > Heterodontus > Heterodontus francisci. The sequence goes on along the minus strand of NW_027140908.1, from coordinate 2,306,773 downwards.
GGGGTAACTGACTGCCCTGTTTCCAGGGTACTGACTGCCCAGTTTCCAGGGTAACTGATCACCCTGTTTCCGCGATAACTGACTGCCCTGTTTCCGGGATAACTGACTCCCCTGTTTCCAGGGTAACTGACTGCTCTGTTTCTGGGGTAACTGATCACCCTGTTTCCAGGATTACTGACTGCCCTGTTTCGAGGCTAACTGACTGCCCTGTTTCCAGGATAACTGATCACCCTGTTTCCGGGGTAACTGACTGCCCTGTTTCTGGGGTAACTGACCACCCTGTTTCCAGGGTCACTGACTGCCTGTTTCCTGGGTAACTGACTGCCCTGTTACCAGGGTAACTGACTGCCCTGTTTCCGGGGTAACTGACTCCCCTGTTTCCAGGGTAACTGACTGCTCTGTTTCTGGGGTAACTGATCACCCTGTTTCCAGGATTACTGACTGCCCTGTTTCGAGGCTAACTGACTGCCCTGTTTCCAGGATAACTGATCACCCTGTTTCCGGGGTAACTGACTGCCCTGTTTCTGGGGTAACTGACCACCCTGTTTCCAGGGTCACTGACCACACTGTTTCCAGGATAACTGACTGCCCTGTTTCCAGGGTAACTGACTGCCCTGTTTCCGGTGTAACTGATCACCCTGTTTCCGGGGTAACTGACCGCCCTGTTTCCAGGATAACTGACCTCCCTTTTTCTGGGGTAACTAACCACCCTGTTTCCAGGATAACTGACAGCCCTGTTTCCAGGATAACTGACTGCCCTTTTTCCAGGTTAACTGACTGCCCTGTTTCCTGGGTAACTGACAGCCCTGTTTCCAGGGGAACTGACTGCCCTGTTTCCGGGGTTACTGATCACCATGTTTCCGGGGTAACTGACTAAACTGTTTCCAAGGTAACTGACTGCCCTGTTTCCACGGTAACTGACTGCCCTGTTTCCGGGTTAACTGACTGCCCAGTTTCCAGGGTAACTGAACACACTGTTTCCGAGGTAACTGACTGCCCTGTTTCCAGGGTAACTGACCACTCTCTTTCTGGGGTAACTGACTACCTGTTTCCAGGGTAACTGACCACCCTGTTTCCGTGGTAACTGACTGCCCAGTTTCCAGGGTAACTGATCACCCTGTTTCCGGGATAACTGACGTCCCTCTTTCCAGGATAACTAACTGGCTGTTTCCGAGGTAACTGACTGCCCTGTTTCCAGGGTAACTGACCACTCTCTTTCCGGGGTAACTGACTACCTGTTTCCAGGGTAACTGACCACCCTGTTTCCGTGGTAACTGACTGCCCAGCTTCCAGGGTAACTGATCACCCTGTTTCCGGAATAAATGACTGCCCTGTTTCCAGGGTAACTGAGTTCCCAGTTTCCAGGGTAATTGATCACCCTTTTTCCGGGATAAATGAATGCCCTGTTTCCGGGATAACTGACTGCCCTGTTTCCAGATTAACTGACTGCCCAGTTTCCAGGGTAACTGACTGCCCTGTTTCCAGGGTAACTGACGACCCAGTTTCCAGGGTAACTGATCACCCTGTTTCATGGATAACTGACTGCCCTGTTTACGGGATAACTGACTGCCCTGTTTCCAGGCTAACTGACTGCCCTGTTTCCAGGATAACTGATCACCCTGTTTCCGGGGTAACTGACTAATCTGTTTCCAGGGTAACTGACTGCCCTGTTTCCACGGTAACTGACTGCCCTGTTTCCGGGTTAACTGACTGCCCAGTTTCCAGGGTAACTGAACACACTGTTTCCGAGGTAACTGACTGCTCTGTTTCCAGGGTAACTGACTGCCCGGTTTCCAGGGTAACTGACTGCCCTGTTTCCGGGATAACTGACTGTCCTGTTTCCAGGGTAACTGACTGCCCAGTTTCCAGGGTAACTGATCACCCTTTTTCTGGGATAACTGACCTCCCTGTTTCCGGGGTAACTAACCGCCCTGTTTCCAGGATAACTGACTGCCCTGTTTCCAGGATAACTGACTGCCCTTTTTCCAGGTTAACTGACTGCCCTGTTTCCAGGGCAACTGACGGCCCTGTTTCCAGGGGAACTGACTGCCCTGCTTCAGGGGTAACTGATCACCATGTTTCCGGGGTAACTGACTAAACTGTTTCCAGGGTGACTGACTGCCCTGTTTCCAGGGTAACTGACTGCCCAGTTTCCGGGGTAACTGACTGCCCTGTTTCCAGAGTAACTGATCACCCTTTTTCCGGGATAACTGTCTGCCCTGTTTGCAGGGTAACTGACTGCCCTGTTTCCAGGGTAATTGACTGCCCAGTTTCCAGGGTAACTGATCACCCTGTTTCCGGGATAACTGACTGCCCTGTTTCCGGGGTAACTGACTGCCCTGTTTCCAGGGTAACTTACTGCCCAGTTTCCAGGGTAACTGATCACCCTGTTTCCGGGATAACTGACTGCCCTGTTTCCGGGATAACTGACTGCCCTGTTTCCAGGGTAACTGACTGCCCTTTTTCCGGGGAAACTGAATGCCCTGTTTCCAGGCAAAAACTGACTGCCCTGTTTCCAGGATCACTGACTGCCCTGCTTCTGGTGTAACTTACTGCCCTGTTTCCAGGGTAACTGACTGCCCAGTTTCCAGGGTAACTGATCACCCTGTTTCCGGGATAACTGTCTGCCCTGTTTCCGGGATAACTGACTGCCCTGTTTCCAGGGTAACTGACTGCCTGTTTCCTGGGTAACTGACTGCCCTGTTACCAGGGTAACTGACTGCCCTGTTTCCGGGGTAACTGACTGCCCTGTTTCCAGGGTAACTGACTGCCCTGTTTCCGGGGTAACTGATCACCCTTTTTCAGGGATAACTGACTGCCCTGTTTCCGGGATAACTGACTGCCCTGTTTCCAGGGTAACTGATCACCCTGTTTCCGGGATAACTGTCTGCCCTGTTTCCGGGATAACTGACTGCCCTGTTTCCAGGGTAACTGACTGCCTGTTTCCTGGGGAACTGACTGCCCTGTTAACAGGGTAACTGACCTCCCTGTTTCCGGGGTAACTAACCGCCCTGTTTCCAGGATAACTGACTGCCCTGTTTCCAGGATAACTGACTGCCCTTTTTCCAGGTTAACTGACTGCCCTGTTTCCAGGGCAACTGACTGCCCTGCTTCCGGGGTAACTGATCACCATGTTTCCGGGGTAACTGACTAAACTGTTTCCAGGGTGATCGACTGCCCTGTTTCCAGGGTAACTGACTGCCCAGTTTCCGGGGTAACTGACTGCCCTGTTTCCAGAGTAACTGATCACCCTTTTTCCGGGATAACTGTCTGCCCTGTTTGCAGGGTAACTGACTGCCCTGTTTCCAGGGTAACTGACTGCCCAGTTTCCAGGGTAACTGACTGCCCTGTTTCCGGGGTAACTGACTGCCCTGTTTCCAGGGTAACTGACTGCCCAGTTTCCAGGGTAACTCATCACCCAGTTTCCGGGATAACTGACTGCCCTGTTTCCGGCATAACTGACTGCCCTGTTTACGGGGTAACTGACTGCCCTCTTTCCAGGGTAACTGACTGCCCTGTTTCCGGGGAAACTGACTGCCCTGTTTCCAGGCAAAAACTGACTGCCCTGTTTCCGGGGAAACTGACTGCCCTGTTTCCAGGCAAAAACTGACTGCCCTGTTTCCAGGATAACTGACTGCCCTGCTTCTGGTGTAACTTACTGCCCTGTTTCCAGGGTAACTGACTGCCCAGTTTCCAGGGTAACTGATCACCCTGTTTCCGGGATAACTGTCTGCCCTGTTTCCGGGATAACTGACAGCCCTGTTTGCAGGTTAACTGACTGCCTGTTTCCTGGGTAACTGACTGACCTGTTAAAAGGGTAATTGACTGCCCTGTTTCCGGGGTAACTGACTGCCCTGTTTCCAGGGTAACTGACTGCCCTGTTTCCGGGGTAACTGATCACCCTTTTTCAGGGATAACTGACTGCCCTGTTTCCGGGATAACTGACTGCCCTGTTTCCAGGGTAACTGATCACCCTGTTTCCGGGATAACTGTCTGCCCTGTTTCCGGGATAACTGACTGCCCTGTTTCCAGGGTAACTGACTGCCCGTTTCCTGGGGAACTGACTGCCCTGTTACCAGGGTAACTGACTGCCCTGTTTCCGGGGTAACTGACTGCCCTGTTTCCAGGGTAACTGACTGCCCTGTTTCCGGGGTAACTGATCACCCTTTTTCAGGGATAACTGACTGCCCTGTTTCCGGGATAACTGACTGCCCTGTTTCCAGGGTAACTGATCACCCTGTTTCCGGGGTAACTGACTGCCCTGTTTCTGGGGTAACTGACCACCCTGTTTCCAGGGTCACTGACCACACTGTTTCCAGGATAACTGACTGCCCTGTTTCCAGGGTAACTGACTGCCCTGTTTCCGCGGTAACTGATCACCCTGTTTCCGGGGTAACTGGCCGCCCTGTTTCCAGGATAACTGACCTCCCTGTTTCTGGGGTAACTAACCGCCCTGTTTCCAGGATAACTGACAGCCCTGTTTCCAGGATAACTGACTGCCCTTTTTCCAGGTTAACTGACTGCACTGTTTCCAGGGTAACTGACGGCCCTCTTTCCAGGGGAACTGACTGCCCTGTTTCAAGGGTAACTGATCACCATGTTTCAGGGGTAACTGACGGCCCTGTTTCCAGGGTGACTGACTGCCCTGTTTCCAGGGTAACTGACTGCCCAGTTTCCGGGGTAACTGACTGCCCTGTTTCCAGGGTAACTGACTGCCCTGTTTCCGGGGTAACTGACTGCCCTGTTTCCAGGGTAACTGACTGCCCAGTTTCCAGGGTAACTGATCACCCTGTTTCCGGGATAACTGACTGCCCTGTTTCCGTGATAACTGACTGCCCTGTTTCAAGGGTAACTGTCTGCCTGTTTCCTGGGTAACTGACTGCCCTGTTACCAGGGTAACTGACTGCCCTGTTTCCGGGGTAACTGACTGCCCTGTTTCCAGGCTAAGTGACTGCCCTGTTTCCAGGGTAACTGATCACCCTGTTTCCAGGATAACTGACTGCCCTGTTTCCAGGCTGACTGACTGCCCTGTTTCCAGGATAACTGATCACCCTGTTTCCGGGGTAACTGACTGCCCTGTTTCTGGGGTAACTGACCACCCTGTTTCCAGGGTCACTGACCACACTGTTTCCAGGATAACTGACAGGCCTGTTTCCAGGATAACTGACTGCCCTTTTTCCAGGTTAACTGACTGCCCTGTTTCCAGGGTAACTGACGGCCCTGTTTCCAGGGGAACTGACGGCCCTGTTTCCGGGGTAACTGATCACCATGTTTCCGGGGTAACTGACTAAACTGTTTCCAGGGTAACTGACTGCCCTGTTTCCACGGTAACTGACTGCCCTGTTTCCGGGTTAACTGACTGCCCAGTTTCCAGGGTAACTGAACACACTGTTTCCGAGGTAACTGACTGCTCTGTTTCCAGGGTAACTGACTGCCCGGTTTCCAGGGTAACTGACTGCCCTGTTTCCGGGATAACTGACTGTCCTGTTTCCAGGGAAACTGACTGCCCAGTTTCCAGGGTAACTGATCACCCTGTTTCCGGGATAACTGACTGCCCTGTTTCCGGGCTAACTGACTGCCCTGTTTCCATGATAACTGATCACCCTGTTTCCGGGGTAACTGACTGCCCTGTTTCTGGGGTAACTGACCACCCTGTTTCCAGGGTCACTGACCACACTGTTTCCAGGATAACTGACAGCCCTGTTTCCAGGATAACTGACTGCCCTTTTTCCAGGTTAACTGACTGCCCTCTTTCCAGGGTAACTGACGGCCCTGTTTCCAGGGGAACTGACTGCCCTGTTTCCGGGGTAACTGATCACCATGTTTCCGGGGTAACAGACTAAACTGTTTCCAGGGTAACTGACTGCCCTGTTTCCACGGTAACTGACTGCCCTGTTTCCGGGTTAACTGACTGCCCAGTTTCCAGGGAAACTGACCACACTGTTTCCGAGGTAACTGACTGCCCTGTTTCCAGGGTAACTGACCACCCTGTTTCCGGGGTAACTGATCACCCTTTTTCAGGTATAACTGACTGCCGTGTTTCCGGGATAACTGACTGCCCTGTTTCCAGGGTAACTGATCACCCTGTTTCCGGGATAACTGTCTGCCCTGTTTCCAGGGTAACTGACTGTCCGGTTTCCAGGGTAACTGACTGCCCTGTTTCCAGGGTAACTGACTGCCCAGTTTCCAGGGTAACTGATCACCCTGTTTCCGGGATAACTGACTGCCCTGTTTCCAGGGTAACTGACTGCCTGTTTCCTGGGTAACTGACTGCCCTGTTACCAGGGTAACTGACTGCCCTGTTTCCGGGGTAACTGACTGCCCTGTTTCCAGGGTAACTGACTGCCCTGTTTCCGGGGTAACTGATCACCCTGTTTCCAGGATAACTGACTGCCCTGTTTCCAGGCAAACTGACTGCCCTGTTTCCAGGATAACTGATCACCCTGTTTCCGGGGTAACTGACTGCCCTGTTTCTGGGGTAACTGACCACCCTGTTTCCAGGGTCACTGACCACACTGTTTCCAGGATAACTGACTGCCCTGTTTCAAGGGTAACTGACTGCCCTTTTTCTGCAGTAACTGATCACCCTGTTTCCAGGGTAACTGACCGCCCTGTTTCCGGTATAACTGACCTCCCTGTTTCTGGGGTAACTAACCGCCCTGTTTCCAGGATAACTGACAGCCCTGTTTCCAGGATAACTGACTGCCCTTTTTCCAGGTTAACTGACCGCCCTTTTTCCAGGGTAACTGACGGCCCTGTTTCCAGGGGAACTGACTGCCCTGTTTCCAGGGTAACTGATCACCATGTTTCCGGGGTAACTGACTAAACTGTTTCCAGGGTGACTGACTGCCCTGTTTCCAGGCAAACTGACTGCCCTGTTTCCAGGATAACTGATCACCCTGTTTCCGGGGTAACTGACTGCCCTGTTTCTGGGGTAACTGACCACCCTGTTTCCAGGGTCACTGACCACACTGTTTCCAGGATAACTGACTGCCCTGTTTCAAGGGTAACTGACTGCCCTTTTTCTGCAGTAACTGATCACCCTGTTTCCAGGGTAACTGACCGCCCTGTTTCCGGTATAACTGACCTCCCTGTTTCTGGGGTAACTAACCGCCCTGTTTCCAGGATAACTGACAGCCCTGTTTCCAGGATAACTGACTGCCCTTTTTCCAGGTTAACTGACCGCCCTTTTTCCAGGGTAACTGACGGCCCTGTTTCCAGGGGAACTGACTGCCCTGTTTCCAGGGTAACTGATCACCATGTTTCCGGGGTAACTGACTAAACTGTTTCCAGGGTGACTGACTGCCCTGTTTCCAGGGTAACTGACTGCCCAGTTTCCGGGGTAACTGACTGCCCTGTTTCCAGGGTAACTGACTGCCCTGCTTCCGGGGAAACTGACTGCTCTGTTTCCAGGGTAACTGACTGCCCGGTTTCCAGGGTAACTGACTGCCCTGTTTCCGGGGTAACTGACAGCTCTGTTTCCAGGGTAACTGACTGCCCAGTTTCCAGGGTAAATGATCACCCTGTTTCCGGGATAACTGACTGCCCTGTTTCCGGGATAACTGACTGCCCTGTTTCCAGGGTAACTGACTGCCTGTTTCCTGGGTAACTGACTGCCCTGTTACCAGGGTAACTGACTGCCCTGTTTCCAGGAAAACTGACTGCCCTGTTTCGAGGCTAACTGACTGCCCTGTTTCCAGGATAACTGATCACCCTGTTTCCGGGGTAACTGACCGCCCTGTTTACAGGATAACTGACCTCCCTGTTTCTGGTGTAGCTAACCGCCCTGTTTCCAGGATAACTGACAGCCCTGTTTCCAGGATAACTGACTGCCCTTTTTCCAGGTTAACTGACTGCCCTGTTTCCAGGGTAACTGACGGCCCTGTTTCCAGGGGAACTGACTGCCCTGTTTCCGGGGTAACTGATCACCATGTTTCCGGGGTAACTGACAAAACTGTTTCCAGGGTAACTGACTGCCCTGTTTCCACGGTAACTGACTGCCCTGTTTCCGGGTTAACTGACTGCCCAGTTTCCAGGGTAACTGAACACACTTTTTCGGAGGTAACTGACTGCCCTGTTTCCAGGGTAACTGACCACCCTCTTTCCGGGGTAACTGACTACCTGTTTCCAGGGTAACTGACCACCCTGTTTCCGTGGTAACTGACTGCCCAGTTTCCAGGGTAACTGATCACCCTGTTTCCGGGATAACTGACGTCCCTCTTTCCAGGATAACGAACTGGCTGTTTCCATGGTAACTGACTGCCCAGCTTCCAGGGTAACTGATCACCCTGTTTCCGGAATAAATGACTGCCCTGTTTCCAGGGTAACTGAGTTCCCAGTTTCCAGGGTAATTGATCACCCTTTTTCCGGGATAAATGAATGCCCTGTTTCCGGGATAACTGACTGCCCTGTTTCCAGATTAACAGACTGCCCAGTTTCCAGGGAAACTGACTGCCCTGTTTCCAGGGTAACTGACTACCAAGTTTCCAGGGTAACTGAACACCCTGTTTCCGGGATAACTGACTGCCCTGTTTACGGGATAACTGACTGCCCTGTTTCCAGACTAACTGACTGCCCTGTTTCCAGGATAACTGATCACCCTGTTTCCGGGGTAACTGACTAATCTGTTTCCAGGGTTACTGACCGCCCTGTTTCCGGGGTAACTGACTGCCCAGTTTCCGGGGTAACTGACCGCCCTGTTTCCAGGATAACTGATCACCCTGTTTCCGGGGTAACTGACCACCCTGTTTCCAGGGTAACTGACCACCCTGTTTCCAGGATAACTGACTGCCCTGTTTCCAGGGTAACTGACTGCCCTGTTTCAGGGGTAACTGATCTCCCTGTTTCCCGGGTAACTGACCGCCCTGTTTCCAGGGTAACTGAATGCCCTGTTTCCAGGATAACTGACTGCCCTGTTTCCAGGTTAACTGACTGCCCGATATCCAGGTTAACTGACTGCCCTGTTTCCAGGGTAACTAACCGCCCTGTTTACGGTGTAACTGATCTCCCTGTTTCCGGGGTAACTGACCGCCCTGTTTCCAGGATAACTAACCGCCCTATTTCCGGGGTAACTGACCGCCCTGTTTCTAGGATAACTGACTGCCCTGTTTCCAGGATAACTGACTGCCCTGTTTCCAGGGTAACTGACTGCCCTGTTTCCACGGTAACTGACTGCCCTGTTTCCGGGTAAACTGACTGCCCAGTTTCCAGGGTCTCTGAACACACTGTTTCCGAGGTAACTGACTGCCCTGTTTCCAGGGTAACTGACCACCCTGTTTCCGGGGTAACTGACTGCCTTCTTTCCAGGGTAACTGACCACCCTGTTTCCGTGGTAACTGACTGCCCAGTTTCCAGGGTAACTGATCACCCTGTTACCGGGATAACTGACGTCCCTCTTTCCAGGATAACTAACTGGCTGTTTCCAGGGTAACTGACTGCCCAGCTTCCAGGGTAACTGATCACCCTGTTTCTGGAATAACTGACTGCCCTGTTTCCAGGGTAACTGACTGCCCAGTTTCCAGGATAACTGACCTCCCTGTTTCTGGGGTAACTAACCGCCCTGTTTCCAGGATAACTGACAGCCCTGTTTCCAGGATAACTGACTGCCCTTTTTCCAGGTTAACTGACTGCCCTGTTTCCAGGGTAACTGACTGCCCTGTTTCCGGGGTAACTGATCACCCTGTTTCCAGGATAACTGACTGCCCTGTTTCCAGTCTAACTGACTGCCCTGTTTCCAGGATAACTGATCACCCTGTTTCCGGGGTAACTGACTGCCCTGTTTCTGGGGTAACTGACCACCCTGTTTCCAGGGTCACTGACCACACTGTTTCCAGGATAACTGACCGCCCTGTTTCCAGGATAACTGACCTCCCTGTTTCTGGGGTAACTAACCGCCCTGTTTCCAGGATAACTGACAGCCCTGTTTCCTGGATAACTGACTGCCCTTTTTCCAGGTTAACTAACCGCCCTTTTTCCAGGGTAACTGACGGCCCTGTTTCCAGGGGAACTGACTGCCCTGTTTCCAGGGTAACTGCTCACCATGTTTCCGGGGTAACTGACTAAACTGTTTCCAGGGTGACTGACTGCCCTGTTTCCAGGGTAACTGACTGCCCAGTTTCCGGGGTAACTGACTGCCCTGTTTCCAGGGTAACTGACTGCCCTGCTTCCGGGGAAACTGACTGCTCTGTTTCCAGGGTAACTGACTGCCCGGTTTCCAGGGTAACTGACTGCCCTGTTTCCGGGGTAACTGACTGCCCTGTTTCCAGGGTACTGACTGCCCAGTTTCCAGGGTAACTGATCACCCTGTTTCCGCGATAACTGACTGCCCTGTTTCCGGGATAACTGACTCCCCTGTTTCCAGGGTAACTGACTGCTCTGTTTCTGGGGTAACTGATCACCCTGTTTCCAGGATTACTGACTGCCCTGTTTCGAGGCTAACTGACTGCCCTGTTTCCAGGATAACTGATCACCCTGTTTCCGGGGTAACTGACTGCCCTGTTTCTGGGGTAACTGACCACCCTGTTTCCAGGGTCACTGACTGCCTGTTTCCTGGGTAACTGACTGCCCTGTTACCAGGGTAACTGACTGCCCTGTTTCCGGGGTAACTGACTCCCCTGTTTCCAGGGTAACTGACTGCTCTGTTTCTGGGGTAACTGATCACCCTGTTTCCAGGATTACTGACTGCCCTGTTTCGAGGCTAACTGACTGCCCTGTTTCCAGGATAACTGATCACCCTGTTTCCGGGGTAACTGACTGCCCTGTTTCTGGGGTAACTGACCACCCTGTTTCCAGGGTCACTGACCACACTGTTTCCAGGATAACTGACTGCCCTGTTTCCAGGGTAACTGACTGCCCTGTTTCCGGTGTAACTGATCACCCTGTTTCCGGGGTAACTGACCGCCCTGTTTCCAGGATAACTGACCTCCCTTTTTCTGGGGTAACTAACCACCCTGTTTCCAGGATAACTGACAGCCCTGTTTCCAGGATAACTGACTGCCCTTTTTCCAGGTTAACTGACTGCCCTGTTTCCTGGGTAACTGACAGCCCTGTTTCCAGGGGAACTGACTGCCCTGTTTCCGGGGTTACTGATCACCATGTTTCCGGGGTAACTGACTAAACTGTTTCCAAGGTAACTGACTGCCCTGTTTCCACGGTAACTGACTGCCCTGTTTCCGGGTTAACTGACTGCCCAGTTTCCAGGGTAACTGAACACACTGTTTCCGAGGTAACTGACTGCCCTGTTTCCAGGGTAACTGACCACTCTCTTTCTGGGGTAACTGACTACCTGTTTCCAGGGTAACTGACCACCCTGTTTCCGTGGTAACTGACTGCCCAGTTTCCAGGGTAACTGATCACCCTGTTTCCGGGATAACTGACGTCCCTCTTTCCAGGATAACTAACTGGCTGTTTCCGAGGTAACTGACTGCCCTGTTTCCAGGGTAACTGACCACTCTCTTTCCGGGGTAACTGACTACCTGTTTCCAGGGTAACTGACCACCCTGTTTCCGTGGTAACTGACTGCCCAGCTTCCAGGGTAACTGATCACCCTGTTTCCGGAATAAATGACTGCCCTGTTTCCAGGGTAACTGAGTTCCCAGTTTCCAGGGTAATTGATCACCCTTTTTCCGGGATAAATGAATGCCCTGTTTCCGGGATAACTGACTGCCCTGTTTCCAGATTAACTGACTGCCCAGTTTCCAGGGTAACTGACTGCCCTGTTTCCAGGGTAACTGACGACCCAGTTTCCAGGGTAACTGATCACCCTGTTTCATGGATAACTGACTGCCCTGTTTACGGGATAACTGACTGCCCTGTTTCCAGGCTAACTGACTGCCCTGTTTCCAGGATAACTGATCACCCTGTTTCCGGGGTAACTGACTAATCTGTTTCCAGGGTTACTGACCGCCCTGTTTCCGGGGTAACTGACTGCCCAGTTTCCGGGGTAACTGACCGCCCTGTTTCCAGGATAACTGATCACCCTGTTTCCGGGGTAACTGACCACCCTGTTTCCAGGGTAACTGACCACCCTGTTTCCAGGATAACTGACTGCCCTGTTTCCAGGGTAACTGTCTGCCCTGTTTCAGGGATAACTGATCTCCCTGTTTCCCGGGTAACTGACCGCCCTATTTCCAGGGTAACTGACCGCCCTGTTTCCAGGATAACTGAATGCCCTGTTTCCATGGTAACTGACTGCCCAGCTTCCAGGGTAACTGATCACCCTGTTTCCGGAATAAATGACTGCCCTGTTTCCAGGGTAACTGAGTTCCCAGTTTCCAGGCTAATTGATCACCCTTTGTCCGGGATAAATGAATGCCCTGTTTCCGGGATAACTGACTGCCCTGTTTCCAGATTAACTGACTGCCCAGTTTCCAGGGTAACTGACTGCCCTGTTTCCAGGGTAACTGACTACCCAGTTTCCAGGGTAACTGATCACCCTGTTTCCGGGATAACTGACTGACCTGTTTACGGGATAACTGACTGCCCTGTTTCCAGGCTAACTGACTGCCCTGTTTCCAGGATAACTGATCACCCTGTTTCCGGGGTAACTGACTAATCTGTTTCCAGGGTTACTGACAGCCCTGTTTCCGGGGTAACTGACTGCCCAGTTTCCGGGGTAACTGACCGCCCTGTTTCCAGGATAACTGACTGCCCTGTTTCAAGGGTAACTGACTGCCCTTTTTCTGCAGTAACTGATCACCCTGTTTCCAGGGTAACTGACCGCCCTGTTTCCGGTATAACTGACCTCCCTGTTTCTGGGGTAACTAAACGCCCTGTTTCCAGGATAACTGACAGCCCTGTTTCCAGGATAACTGACTGCCCTTTTTCCAGGTTAACTGACCGCCCTTTTTCCAGGGTAACTGACGGCCCTGTTTCCAGGGTAACTGACGGCCCTCTTTCCAGGGGAACTGACTGCCCTGTTTCAAGGGTAACTGATCACCATGTTTCTGGGGTAACTGACGGCCTTGTTTCCAGGGTGACTGACTGCCCTGTTTCCAGGGTAACTGACTGCCCAGTTTCAAGGGTAACTGACTGCCCTGTTTCCAGGGTAACTGACTGCCCTGTTTCCGGGGTAACTGACTGCCCTGTTTCCAGGGTAACTGACTGCCCAGTTTCCAGGGTAACTGATCACCCTGTTTCCGGGATAACTGACTGCCCTGTTTCCGTGATAACTGACTGCCCTGTTTCCAGGGTAACTGTCTGCCTGTTTCCTGGGTAACTGACTGCCCTGTTACCAGGGTAACTGACTGCCCTGTTTCCGGGGTAACTGACTGCCCTGTTTCCAGGCTAACTGACTGCCCTGTTTCCAGGGTAACTGACTGCCCTGTTTCCACGGTAACTGACTGCCCTGTTTCCGGGTTAACTGACTGCCCTGTTTCCAGATTAACTGATCACCCTGTTTCCGGGGTAACTGACTGCCCTGTTTCTGGGGTAACTGACCACCCTGTTTCCAGGGTCACTGACCACACTGTTTCCAGGATAACTGACAGGCTTGTTTCCAGGATAACTGACTGCCCTTTTTCCAGGTTAACTGACTGCCCTGTTTCCAGGGTAACTGACGGCCCTGTTTCCAGGGGAACTGACGGCCCTGTTTCCGGGGTAACTGATCACCATGTTTCCGGGGTAACTGACTAAACTGTTTCCAGGGTAACTGACTGCCCTGTTTCCACGGTAACTGACTGCCCTGTTTCCGGGTTAACTGACTGCCCAGTTTCCAGGGTAACTGAACACACTGTTTCCGAGGTAACTGACTGCTCTGTTTCCAGGGTAACTGACTGCTCTGTTTCCAGGGTAACTGACTGCCCTGTTTCCGGGATAACTGACTGTCCTGTTTCCAGGGTAACTGACTGCCCAGTTTCCAGGGTAACTGATCACCCTGTTTCCGGGATAACTGACTGTCCTGTTTCCGGGATAACTGACTGCCCTGTTTCCAGGGTAACTGACTGCCTGTTTCCTGGGTAACTGACTGCCCTGTTTCCAGGCTAACTGACTGCCCTGTTTCCGGGGTAACTGATCACCCTGTTTCCAGGATAACTGACTGCCCTGTTTCCAGGCTAACTGACTGCCCTGTTTCCAGGATAACTGATCACCCTGTTTCCGGGGTAACTGACTGCCCTGTTTCTGGGGTAACTGACCACCCTGTTTCCAGGGTCACTGACCACACTGTTTCCAGGATAACTGACAGCCCTGTTTCCAGGATAACTGACTGCCCTTTTTCCAGGTTAACTGACTGCCCTGTTTCCAGGGTAACTGACGGCCCTGTTTCCAGGGGAACTGACTGCCCTGTTTCCGGGGTAACTGATCACCATGTTTCCGGGGTAACAGACTAAACTGTTTCCAGGGTAACTGACTGCCCTGTTTCCACGGTAACTGACTGCCCTGTTTCCGGGTTAACTGACTGCCCAGTTTCCAGGGTAACTGACCACACTGTTTCCGAGGTAACTGACTGCCCTGTTTCCAGGGTAACTGACCACCCTGTTTCCGGGGTAACTGATCACCCTTTTTCAGGTATAACTGACTGCCGTGTTTCCGGGATAACTGACTGCCCTGTTTCCAGGGTAACTGATCACCCTGTTTCCGGGATAACTGTCTGCCCTGTTTCCAGGGTAACTGACTGTCCGGTTTCCAGGGTAACTGACTGCCCTGTTTCCAGGGTAACTGACTGCCCAGTTTCCAGGGTAACTGATCACCCTGTTTCCGGGATAACTGACTGCCCTGTTTCCAGGGTAACTGACTGCCTGTTTCCTGGGTAACTGACTGCCCTGTTACCAGGGTAACTGACTGCCCTGTTTCCGGGGTAACTGACTGCCCTGTTTCCAGGGTAACTGACTGCCCTGTTTCCGGGGTAACTGATCACCCTGTTTCCAGGATAACTGACTGCCCTGTTTCCAGGCAAACTGACTGCCCTGTTTCCAGGATAACTGATCACCCTGTTTCCGGGGTAACTGACTGCCCTGTTTCTGGGGTAACTGACCACCCTGTTTCCAGGGTCACTGACCACACTGTTTCCAGGATAACTGACTGCCCTGTTTCAAGGGTAACTGACTGCCCTTTTTCTGCAGTAACTGATCACCCTGTTTCCAGGGTAACTGACCGCCCTGTTTCCGGTATAACTGACCTCCCTGTTTCTGGGGTAACTAACCGCCCTGTTTCCAGGATAACTGACAGCCCTGTTTCCAGGATAACTGACTGCCCTTTTTCCAGGTTAACTGACCGCCCTTTTTCCAGGGTAACTGACGGCCCTGTTTCCAGGGGAACTGACTGCCCTGTTTCCAGGGTAACTGATCACCATGTTTCCGGGGTAACTGACTAAACTGTTTCCAGGGTGACTGACTGCCCTGTTTCCAGGGTAACTGACTGCCCAGTTTCCGGGGTAACTGACTGCCCTGTTTCCAGGGTAACTGACTGCCCTGCTTCCGGGGAAACTGACTGCTCTGTTTCCAGGGTAACTGACTGCCCGGTTTCCAGGGTAACTGACTGCCCTGTTTCCGGGGTAACTGACAGCTCTGTTTCCAGGGTAACTGACTGCCCAGTTTCCAGGGTAAATGATCACCCTGTTTCCGTGATAACTGACTGCCCTGTTTCCGGGATAACTGACTGCCCTGTTTCCAGGGTAACTGACTGCCTGTTTCCTGGGTAACTGACTGCCCTGTTACCAGGGTAACTGACTGCCCTGTTTCCAGGAAAACTGACTGCCCTGTTTCGAGGCTAACTGACTGCCCTGTTTCCAGGATAACTGATCACCCTGTTTCCGGGGTAACTGACCGCCCTGTTTACAGGATAACTGACCTCCCTGTTTCTGGGGTAGCTAACCGCCCTGTTTCCAGGATAACTGACAGCCCTGTTTCCAGGATAACTGACTGCCCTTTTTCCAGGTTAACTGACTGCCCTGTTTCCAGGGTAACTGACGGCCCTGTTTCCAGGGGAACTGACTGCCCTGTTTCCGGGGTAACTGATCACCATGTTTCCGGGGTAACTGACAAAACTGTTTCCAGGGTAACTGACTGCCCTGTTTCCACGGTAACTGACTGCCCTGTTTCCGGGCTAACTGACTGCCCAGTTTCCAGGGTAACTGAACACACTTTTTCGGAGGTAACTGACTGCCCTGTTTCCAGGGTAACTGACCACCCTCTTTCCGGGGTAACTGACTACCTGTTTCCAGGGTAACTGACCACCCTGTTTCCGTGGTAACTGACTGCCCAGTTTCCAGGGTAACTGATCACCCTGTTTCCGGGATAACTGACGTCCCTCTTTCCAGGATAACGAACTGGCTGTTTCCATGGTAACTGACTGCCCAGCTTCCAGGGTAACTGATCACCCTGTTTCCGGAATAAATGACTGCCCTGTTTCCAGGGTAACTGAGTTCCCAGTTTCCAGGGTAATTGATCACCCTTTTTCCGGGATAAATGAATGCCCTGTTTCCGGGATAACTGACTGCCCTGTTTCCAGATTAACAGACTGCCCAGTTTCCAGGGAAACTGACTGCCCTGTTTCCAGGGTAACTGACTACCAAGTTTCCAGGGTAACTGATCACCCTGTTTCCGGGATAACTGACTGCCCTGTTTACGGGATAACTGACTGCCCTGTTTCCAGACTAACTGACTGCCCTGTTTCCAGGATAACTGATCACCCTGTTTCCGGGGTAACTGACTAATCTGTTTCCAGGGTTACTGACCGCCCTGTTTCCGGGGTAACTGACTGCCCAGTTTCCGGGGTAACTGACCGCCCTGTTTCCAGGATAACTGATCACCCTGTTTCCGGGGTAACTGACCACCCTGTTTCCAGGGTAACTGACCACCCTGTTTCCAGGATAACTGACTGCCCTGTTTCCAGGGTAACTGACTGCCCTGTTTCAGGGGTAACTGATCTCCCTGTTTCCCGGGTAACTGACCGCCCTATTTCCAGGGTAACTGACCGCCCTGTTTCCAGGGTAACTGAATGCCCTGTTTCCAGGATAACTGACTGCCCTGTTTCCAGGTTAACTGACTGCCCGATATCCAGGTTAACTGACTGCCCTGTTTCCAGGGTAACTAACCGCCCTGTTTACGGTGTAACTGATCTCCCTGTTTCCGGGGTAACTGACCGCCCTGTTTCCAGGATAACTAACCGCCCTATTTCCGGGGTAACTGACCGCCCTGTTTCTAGGATAACTGACTGCCCTGTTTCCAGCATAACTGACTGCCCTGTTTCCAGGGTAACTGACTGCCCTGTTTCCACGGTAACTGACTGCCCTGTTTCCGGGTAAACTGACTGCCCAGTTTCCAGGGTCTCTGAACACACTGTTTCCGAGGTAACTGACTGCCCTGTTTCCAGGGTAACTGACCACCCTGTTTCCGGGGTAACTGACTGCCTTCTTTCCAGGGTAACTGACCACCCTGTTTCCGTGGTAACTGACTGCCCAGTTTCCAGGGTAACTGATCACCCTGTTACCGGGATAACTGACGTCCCTCTTTCCAGGATAACTAACTGGCTGTTTCCAGGGTAACTGACTGCCCAGCTTCCAGGGTAACTGATCACCCTGTTTCTGGAATAACTGACTGCCCTGTTTCCAGGGTAACTGACTGCCCAGTTTCCAGGATAACTGACCTCCCTGTTTCTGGGGTAACTAACCGCCCTTTTTCCAGGTTAACTGACTGCCCTGTTTCCAGGGTAACTGACTGCCCTGTTTCCGGGGTAACTGATCACCCTGTTTCCAGGATAACTGACTGCCCTGTTTCCAGTCTAACTGACTGCCCTGTTTCCAGGATAACTGATCACCCTGTTTCCGGGGTAACTGACTGCCCTGTTTCTGGGGTAACTGACCACCCTGTTTCCAGGGTCACTGACCACACTGTTTCCAGGATAACTGACTGCCCTGTTTCCAGGGTAACTGACTGCCCTGTTTCCGCGGTAACTGATCACCCTGTTTCCGGTGTCACTGACCGCCCTGTTTCCAGGATAACTGACCTCCCTGTTTCTGGGGTAACTAACCGCCCTGTTTCCAGGATAACTGACAGCCCTGTTTCCTGGATAACTGACTGCCCTTTTTCCAGGTTAACTAACCGCCCTTTTTCCAGGGTAACTGACGGCCCTGTTTCCAGGGGAACTGACTGCCCTGTTTCCAGGGTAACTGCTCACCATGTTTCCGGGGTAACTGACTAAACTGTTTCCAGGGTGACTGACTGCCCTGTTTCCAGGGTAACTGACTGCCCAGTTTCCGGGGTAACTGACTGCCCTGTTTCCAGGGTAACTGACTGCCCTGCTTCCGGGGAAACTGACTGCTCTGTTTCCAGGGTAACTGACTGCCCGGTTTCCAGGGTAACTGACTGCCCTGTTTCCGGGGTAACTGACTGCCCTGTTTCCAGGGTACTGACTGCCCAGTTTCCAGGGTAACTGATCACCCTGTTTCCGCGATAACTGACTGCCCTGTTTCCGGGATAACTGACTGCCCTGTTTCCAGGGTAACTGACTGCCTGTTTCCTGGGTAACTGACTGCCCTGTTACCAGGGTAACTGACTGCCCTGTTTCCGGGGTAACTGACTCCCCTGTTTCCAGGGTAACTGACTGCTCTGTTTCCGGGGTAACTGATCACCCTGTTTCCAGGATTACTGACTGCCCTGTTTCGAGGCTAACTGACTGCCCTGTTTCCAGGATAACTGATCACCCTGTTTCCGGGGTAACTGACTGCCCTGTTTCTGGGGTAACTGACCACCCTGTTTCCAGGGTCACTGACCACACTGTTTCCAGGATAACTGACTGCCCTGTTTCCAGGGTAACTGACTGCCCTGTTTCCGGTGTAACTGATCACCCTGTTTCCGGGGTAACTGACCGCCCTGTTTCCAGGATAACTGACCTCCCTGTTTCTGGGGTAACTAACCGCCCTGTTTCCAGGATAACTGACAGCCCTGTTTCCAGGATAACTGACTGCCCTTTTTCCAGGTTAACTGACTGCCCTGTTTCCTGGGTAACTGACAGCCCTGTTTCCAGGGGAACTGACTGCCCTGTTTCCGGGGTTACTGATCACCATGTTTCCGGGGTAACTGACTAAACTGTTTCCAAGGTAACTGACTGCCCTGTTTCCACGGTAACTGACTGCCCTGTTTCCGGGTTAACTGACTGCCCAGTTTCCAGGGTAACTGAACATACTGTTTCCGAGGTAACTGACTGCCCTGTTTCCAGGGTAACTGACCACTCTCTTTCTGGGGTAACTGACTACCTGTTTCCAGGGTAACTGACCACCCTGTTTCCGTGGTAACTGACTGCCCAGTTTCCAGGGTAACTGATCACCCTGTTTCCGGGATAACTGACGTCCCTCTTTCCAGGATAACTAACTGGCTGTTTCCGAGGTAACTGACTGCCCTGTTTCCAGGGTAACTGACAACTCTCTTTCCGGGGTAACTGACTACCTGTTTCCAGGGTAACTGACCACCCTGTTTCCGTGGTAACTGACTGCCCAGCTTCCAGGGTAACTGATCACCCTGTTTCCGGAATAAATGACTGCCCTGTTTCCAGGGTAACTGAGTTCCCAGTTTCCAGGGTAATTGATCACCCTTTTTCCGGGATAAATGAATGCCCTGTTTCCGGGATAACTGACTGCCCTGTTTCCAGATTAACTGACTGCCCAGTTTCCAGGGTAACTGACTGCCCTGTTTCCAGGGTAACTGACGACCCAGTTTCCAGGGTAACTGATCACCCTGTTTCATGGATAACTGACTGCCCTGTTTACGGGATAACTGACTGCCCTGTTTCCAGGCTAACTGACTGCCCTGTTTCCAGGATAACTGATCACCCTGTTTCCGGGGTAACTGACTAATCTGTTTCCAGGGTTACTGACCGCCCTGTTTCCGGGGTAACTGACTGCCCAGTTTCCGGGGTAACTGACCGCCCTGTTTCCAGGATAACTGATCACCCTTTTTCCGGGGTAACTGACCACCCTGTTTCCAGGGTAACTGACCACCCTGTTTCCAGGATAACTGACTGCCCTGTTTCCAGGGTAACTGTCTGCCCTGTTTCAGGGATAACTGATCTCCCTGTTTCCCGGGTAACTGACCGCCCTATTTCCAGGGTAACTGATCACCCTGTTTCCAGGATAACTGAATGCCCTGTTTCCATGGTAACTGACTGCCCAGCTTCCAGGGTAACTGATCACCCTGTTTCCGGAATAAATGACTGCCCTGTTTCCAGGGTAACTGAGTTCCCAGTTTCCAGGGTAATTGATCACCCTTTGTCCGGGATAAATGAATGCCCTGTTTCCGGGATAACTGACTGCCCTGTTTCCAGATTAACTGACTGCCCAGTTTCCAGGGTAACTGACTGCCCTGTTTCCAGGGTAACTGACTACCCAGTTTCCAGGGTAACTGATCACCCTGTTTACGGGATAACTGACTGCCCTGTTTCCAGGCTAACTGACTGCCCTGTTTCCAGGATAACTGATCACCCTGTTTCCGGGGTAACTGACTAATCTGTTTCCAGGGTTACTGACCGCCCTGTTTCCGGGGTAACTGACTGCCCAGTTTCCGGGGTAACTGACCGCCCTGTTTCCAGGATAACTGACTGCCCTGTTTCAAGGGTAACTGACTGCCCTTTTTCTGCAGTAACTGATCACCCTGTTTCCAGGGTAACTGACCGCCCTGTTTCCGGTATAACTGACCTCCCTGTTTCTGGGGTAACTAACCGCCCTGTTTCCAGGATAACTGACAGCCCTGTTTCCAGGATAACTGACTGCCCTTTTTCCAGGTTAACTGACCGCCCTTTTTCCAGGGTAACTGACGGCCCTGTTTCCAGGGGAACTGACTGCCCTGTTTCCAGGGTAACTGATCACCATGTTTCCGGGGTAACTGACTAAACTGTTTCCAGGGTGACTGACTGCCCTGTTTCCAGGGTAACTGACTGCCCAGGTTCCGGGGTAACTGACTGCCCTGTTTCCAGGGTAACTGACTGCCCTGCTTCCAGGGAAACTGACTGCTCTGTTTCCAGGGTAACTGACTGCCCGGTTTCCAGGGTAACTGACTGCCCTGTTTCCGGGGTAACTGACAGCTCTGTTTCCAGGGTAACTGACGGCCCAGTTTCCAGGGTAAATGATCACCCTGTTTCCGGGATAACTGACTGCCCTGTTTCCGGGATAACTGACTGCCCTGTTTCCAGGGTAACTGACTGCCTGTTTCCTGGGTAACTGACTGCCCTGTTACCAGGGTAACTGACTGCCCTGTTTCCAGGATAACTGACTGCCCTGTTTCGAGGCTAACTGACTGCCCTGTTTCCAGGATAACTGATCACCCTGTTTCCGGGGTAACTGACCGCCCTGTTTACAGGATAACTGACCTCGCTGTTTCTGGGGTAGCTAACCGCCCTGTTTCCAGGATAACTGACAGCCCTGTTTCCAGGATAACTGACTGCCCTTTTTCCAGGTTAACTGACTGCCCTGTTTCCAGGGTAACTGACGGCCCTGTTTCCAGGGGAACTGACTGCCCTGTTTCCGGGGTAACTGAACATACTGTTTCCGAGGTAACTGACTGCCCTGTTTCCAGGGTAACTGACCACTCTCTTTCTGGGGTAACTGACTACCTGTTTCCAGGGTAACTGACCACCCTGTTTCCGTGGTAACTGACTGCCCAGTTTCCAGGGTAACTGATCACCCTGTTTCCGGGATAACTGACGTCCCTCTTTCCAGGATAACTAACTGGCTGTTTCCGAGGTAACTGACTGCCCTGTTTCCAGGGTAACTGACAACTCTCTTTCCGGGGTAACTGACTACCTGTTTCCAGGGTAACTGACCACCCTGTTTCCGTGGTAACTGACTGCCCTGTTTACGGGATAACTGACTGCCCTGTTTCCAGGCTAACTGACTGCCCTGTTTCCAGGATAACTGATCACCCTGTTTCCGGGGTAACTGACTAATCTGTTTCCAGGGTTACTGACCGCCCTGTTTCCGGGGTAACTGAGTGCCCAGTTTCCGGGGTAACTGACCGCCCTGTTTCCAGGATAACTGACTGCCCTGTTTCAAGGGTAACTGACTGCCCTTTTTCTGCAGTAACTGATCACCCTGTTTCCAGGGTAACTGACCGCCCTGTTTCCGGTATAACTGACCTCCCTGTTTCTGGGGTAACTAACCGCCCTGTTTCCAGGATAACTGACAGCCCTGTTTCCAGGATAACTGACTGCCCTTTTTCCAGGTTAACTGACCGCCCTTTTTCCAGGGTAACTGACGGCCCTGTTTCCAGGGGAACTGACTGCCCTGTTTCCAGGGTAACTGATCACCATGTTTCCGGGGTAACTGACTAAACTGTTTCCAGGGTGACTGACTGCCCTGTTTCCAGGGTAACTGACTGCCCAGGTTCCGGGGTAACTGACTGCCCTGTTTCCAGGGTAACTGACTGCCCTGCTTCCAGGGAAACTGACTGCTCTGTTTCCAGGGTAACTGACTGCCCGGTTTCCAGGGTAACTGACTGCCCTGTTTCCGGGGTAACTGACAGCTCTGTTTCCAGGGTAACTGACGGCCCAGTTTCCAGGGTAAATGATCAACCTGTTTCCGGGATAACTGACTGCCCTGTTTCCGGGATAACTGACTGCCCTGTTTCCAGGGTAACTGACTGCCTGTTTCCTGGGTAACTGACTGCCCTGTTACCAGGGTAACTGACTGCCCTGTTTCCAGGATAACTGACTGCCCTGTTTCGAGGCTAACTGACTGCCCTGTTTCCAGGATAACTGATCACCCTGTTTCCGGGGTAATTGACCGCCCTGTTTACAGGATAACTGACCTCGCTGTTTCTGGGGTAGCTAACCGCCCTGTTTCCAGGATAACTGACAGCCCTGTTTCCAGGATAACTGACTGCCCTTTTTCCAGGTTAACTGACTGCCCTGTTTCCAGGGTAACTGACGGCCCTGTTTCCAGGGGAACTGACTGCCCTGTTTCCGGGGTAACTGAACATACTGTTTCCGAGGTAACTGACTGCCCTGTTTCCAGGGTAACTGACCACTCTCTTTCTGGGGTAACTGACTACCTGTTTCCAGGGTAACTGACCACCCTGTTTCCGTGGTAACTGACTGCCCAGTTTCCAGGGTAACTGATCACCCTGTTTCCGGGATAACTGACGTCCCTCTTTCCAGGATAACTAACTGGCTGTTTCCGAGGTAACTGACTGCCCTGTTTCCAGGGTAACTGACAACTCTCTTTCCGGGGTAACTGACTACCTGTTTCCAGGGTAACTGACCACCCTGTTTCCGTGGTAACTGACTGCCCTGTTTACGGGATAACTGACTGCCCTGTTTCCAGGCTAACTGACTGCCCTGTTTCCAGGATAACTGATCACCCTGTTTCCGGGGTAACTGACTAATCTGTTTCCAGGGTTACTGACCGCCCTGTTTCCGGGGTAACTGACTGCCCAGTTTCCGGGGTAACTGACCGCCCTGTTTCCAGGATAACTGATCACCCTGTTTCCGGGGTAACTGACCACCCTGTTTCCAGGGTAACTGACCACCCTGTTTCCAGGATAACTGACTGCCCTGTTTCCAGGGTAACTGTCTGCCCTGTTTCAGGGATAACTGATCTCCCTGTTTCCCGGGTAACTGACCGCCCTATTTCCAGGGTAACTGACCGCCCTGTTTCCAGGATAACTGAATGCCCTGTTTCCATGGTAACTGACTGCCCAGCTTCCAGGGTAACTGATCACCCTGTTTCCGGAATAAATGACTGCCCTGTTTCCAGGGTAACTGAGTTCCCAGTTTCCAGGGTAATTGATCACCCTTTGTCCGGGATAAATGAATGCCCTGTTTCCGGGATAACTGACTGCCCTGTTTCCAGATTAACTGACTGCCCAGTTTCCAGGGTAACTGACTGCCCTGTTTCCAGGGTAACTGACTACCCAGTTTCCAGGGTAACTGATCACCCTGTTTCCGGGATAACTGACTGCCCTGTTTACGGGATAACTGACTGCCCTGTTTCCAGGCTAACTGACTGCCCTGCTTCCAGAATAACTGATCACCCTGTTTCCGGGGTAACTGACTAATCTGTTTCCAGGGTTACTGACCGCCCTGTTTCCGGGGTAACTGACTGCCCAGTTTCCGGGGTAACTGACCGCCCTGTTTCCAGGATAACTGACTGCCCTGTTTCAAGGGTAACTGACTGCCCTTTTTCTGCAGTAACTGATCACCCTGTTTCCAGGGTAACTGACTGCCCTGTTTCCGGTATAACTGACCTCCCTGTTTCTGGGGTAACTAACCGCCCTGTTTCCAGGATAACTGACAGCCCTGTTTCCAGGATAACTGACTGCCCTTTTTCCAGGTTAACTGACCGCCCTTTTTCCAGGGTAACTGACGGCCCTGTTTCCAGGGGAACTGACTGCCCTGTTTCCAGGGTAACTGATCACCATGTTTCCGGGGTAACTGACTAAACTGTTTCCAGGGTGACTGACTGCCCTGTTTCCAGGGTAACTGACTGCCCAGTTTCCGGGGTAACTGACTGCCCTGTTTCCAGGGTAACTGACTGCCCTGCTTCCGGGGAAACTGACTGCTCTGTTTCCAGGGTAACTGACTGCCCGGTTTCCAGGGTAACTGACTGCCCTGTTTCCGGGAAAACTGACAGCTCTGTTTCCAGGGTAACTGACTGCCCAGTTTCCAGGGTAAATGATCACCCTGTTTCCGGGATAACTGACTGCCCTGTTTCGAGGCTAACTGACTGCCCTGTTTCCAGGATAACTGATCACCCTGTTTCCGGGGTAACTGACCGCCCTGTTTACAGGATAACTGACCTCCCTGTTTCTGGTGTAGCTAACCGCCCTGTTTCCAGGATAACTGACAGCCCTGTTTCCAGGATAACTGACTGCCCTTTTTCCAGGTTAACTGACTGCCCTGTTTCCAGGGTAACTGACGGCCCTGTTTCCAGGGGAACTGACTGCCCTGTTTCCGGGGTAACTGATCACCATGTTTCCGGGGTAACTGACAAAACTGTTTCCAGGGTAACTGACTGCCCTGTTTCCACGGTAACTGACTGCCCTGTTTCCGGGTTAACTGACTGCCCAGTTTCCAGGGTAACTGAACACACTTTTTCGGAGGTAACTGACTGCCCTGTTTCCAGGGTAACTGACCACCCTCTTTCCGGGGTAACTGACTACCTGTTTCCAGGGTAACTGACCACCCTGTTTCCGTGGTAACTGACTGCCCAGTTTCCAGGGTAACTGATCACCCTGTTTCCGGGATAACTGACGTCCCTCTTTCCAGGATAACGAACTGGCTGTTTCCATGGTAACTGACTGCCCAGCTTCCAGGGTAACTGATCACCCTGTTTCCGGAATAAATGACTGCCCTGTTTCCAGGGTAACTGAGTTCCCAGTTTCCAGGGTAATTGATCACCCTTTTTCCGGGATAAATGAATGCCCTGTTTCCGGGATAACTGACTGCCCTGTTTCCAGATTAACAGACTGCCCAGTTTCCAGGGAAACTGACTGCCCTGTTTCCAGGGTAACTGACTACCATGTTTCCAGGGTAACTGATCACCCTGTTTCCGGGATAACTGACTGCCCTGTTTACGGGATAACTGACTGCCCTGTTTCCAGACTAACTGACTGCCCTGTTTCCAGGATAACTGATCACCCTGTTTCCGGGGTAACTGACTAATCTGTTTCCAGGGTTACTGACCGCCCTGTTTCCGGGGTAACTGACTGCCCAGTTTCCGGGGTAACTGACCGCCCTGTTTCCAGGATAACTGATCACCCTGTTTCCGGGGTAACTGACCACCCTGTTTCCAGGGTAACTGACCACCCTGTTTCCAGGATAACTGACTGCCCTGTTTCCAGGGTAACTGACTGCCCTGTTTCAGGGGTAACTGATCTCCCTGTTTCCCGGGTAACTGACCGCACTATTTCCATGGTAACTGACCGCCCTGTTTCCAGGGTAACTGAATGCCCTGTTTCCAGGATAACTGACTGCCCTGTTTCCAGGTTAACTGACTGCCCGATATCCAGGTTAACTGACTGCCCTGTTTCCAGGGTAACTAACCGCCCTGTTTACGGTGTAACTGATCTCCCTGTTTCCGGGGTAACTGACCGCCCTGTTTCCAGGATAACTAACCGCCCTATTTCCGGGGTAACTGACCGCCCTTTTTCTAGGATAACTGACTGCCCTGTTTCCAGGATAACTGACTGCCCTGTTTCCAGGGTAACTGACTGCCCTGTTTCCACGGTAACTGACTGCCATGTTTCCGGGTAAACTGACTGCCCAGTTTCCAGGGTCTCTGAACACACTGTTTCCGAGGTAACTGACTGCCCTGATTCCAGGGTAACTGACCACCCTGTTTCCGGGGTAACTGACTGCCTTCTTTCCAGGGTAACTGACCACCCTGTTTCCGTGGTAACTGACTGCCCAGTTTCCAGGGTAACTGATCACCCTGTTACCGGGATAACTGACGTCCCTCTTTCCAGGATAACTAACTGGCTGTTTCCAGGGTAACTGACTGCCCAGCTTCCAGGGTAACTGATCACCCTGTTTCTGGAATAACTGACTGCCCTGTTTCCAGGGTAACTGACTGCCCAGTTTCCAGGATAACTGACCTCCCTGTTTCTGGGGTAACTAACCGCCCTGTTTCCAGGATAACTGACAGCCCTGTTTCCAGGATAACTGACTGCCCTTTTTCCAGGTTAACTGACTGCCCTGTTTCCAGGGTAACTGACTGCCCTGTTTCCAGGGTAACTGATCACCCTGTTTCCAGGATAACTGACTGCCCTGTTTCCAGTCTAACTGACTGCCCTGTTTCCAGGATAACTGATCACCCTGTTTCCGGGGTATCTGACTGCCCTGTTTCTGGGGTAACTGACCACCCTGTTTCCAGGGTCACTGACCGCACTGTTTCCAGGATAACTGACTGCCCTGTTTCCAGGGTAACTGACTGCCCTGTTTCCGCGGTAACTGATCACCCTGTTTCCGGTGTCACTGACCGCCCTGTTTCCAGGATAACTGACCTCCCTGTTTCTGGGGTAACTAACCGCCCTGTTTCCAGGATAACTGACAGCCCTGTTTCCTGGATAACTGACTGCCCTTTTTCCAGGTTAACTAACCGCCCTTTTTCCAGGGTAACTGACGGCCCTGTTTCCAGGGGAACTGACTGCCCTGTTTCCAGGGTAACTGCTCACCATGTTTCCGGGGTAACTGACTAAACTGTTTCCAGGGTGACTGACTGCCCTGTTTCCAGGGTAACTGACTGCCCAGTTTCCGGGGTAACTGACTGCCCTGTTTCCAGGGTAACTGACTGCCCTGCTTCCGGGGAAACTGACTGCTCTGTTTCCAGGGTAACTGACTGCCCGGTTTCCAGGGTAACTGACTGCCCTGTTTCCGGGGTAACTGACTGCCCTGTTTCCAGGGTACTGACTGCCCAGTTTCCAGGGTAACTGATCACCCTGTTTCCGCGATAACTGACTGCCCTGTTTCCGGGATAACTGACTGCCCTGTTTCCAGGGTAACTGACTGCCTGTTTCCTGGGTAACTGACTGCCCTGTTACCAGGGTAACTGACTGCCCTGTTTTCGGGGTAACTGACTCCCCTGTTTCCAGGGTAACTGACTGCTCTGTTTCCGGGGTAACTGATCACCCTGTTTCCAGGATTACTGACTGCCCTGTTTCGAGGCTAACTGACTGCCCTGTTTCCAGGATAACTGATCACCCTGTTTCCGGGGTAACTGACTGCCCTGTTTCTGGGGTAACTGACCACCCTGTTTCCAGGGTCACTGACCACACTGTTTCCAGGATAACTGACTGCCCTGTTTCCAGGGTAACTGACTGCCCTGTTTCCGGTGTAACTGATCACCCTGTTTCCGGGGTAACTGACCGCCCTGTTTCCAGGATAACTGACCTCCCTGTTTCTGGGGTAACTAACCGCCCTGTTTCCAGGATAACTGACAGCCCTGTTTCCAGGATAACTGACTGCCCTTTTTCCAGGTTAACTGACTGCCCTGTTTCCTGGGTAACTGACAGCCCTGTTTCCAGGGGAACTGACTGCCCTGTTTCCGGGATTACTGATCACCATGTTTCCGGGGTAACTGACTAAACTGTTTCCAAGGTAACTGACTGCCCTGTTTCCACGGTAACTGACTGCCCTGTTTCCGGGTTAACTGACTGCCCAGTTTCCAGGGTAACTGAACACACTGTTTCCGAGGTAACTGACTGCCCTGTTTCCAGGGTAACTGACCACTCTCTTTCTGGGGTAACTGACTACCTGTTTCCAGGGTAACTGACCACCCTGTTTCCGTGGTAACTGACTGCCCAGTTTCCAGGGTAACTGATCACCCTGTTTCCGGGATAACTGACGTCCCTCTTTCCAGGATAACTAACTGGCTGTTTCCGAGGTAACTGACTGCCCTGTTTCCAGGGTAACTGACCACTCTCTTTCCGGGGTAACTGACTACCTGTTTCCAGGGTAACTGACCACCCTGTTTCCGTGGTAACTGACTGCCCAGCTTCCAGGGTAACTGATCACCCTGTTTCCGGAATAAATGACTGCTCTGTTTCCAGGGTAACTGAGTTCCCAGTTTCCAGGGTAATTGATCACCCTTTTTCCGGGATAAATGAATGCCCTGTTTCCGGGATAACTGACTGCCCTGTTTCCAGATTAACTGACTGCCCAGTTTCCAGGGTAACTGACTGCCCTGTTTCCAGGGTAACTGACGACGCAGTTTCCAGGGTAACTGATCACCCTGTTTCATGGATAACTGACTGCCCTGTTTACGGGATAACTGACTGCCCTGTTTCCAGGCTAACTGACTGCCCTGTTTCCAGGATAACTGATCACCCTGTTTCCGGGGTAACTGACTAATCTGTTTCCAGGGTTACTGACCGCCCTGTTTCCGGGGTAACTGACTGCCCAGTTTCCGGGGTAACTGACCGCCCTGTTTCCAGGATAACTGATCACCCTGTTTCCGGGGTAACTGACCACCCTGTTTCCAGGGTAACTGACCACCCTGTTTCCAGGATAACTGACTG
Source organism: Heterodontus francisci (assembly GCF_036365525.1). Lineage (NCBI taxonomy): Eukaryota > Metazoa > Chordata > Chondrichthyes > Heterodontiformes > Heterodontidae > Heterodontus > Heterodontus francisci. The sequence goes on along the minus strand of NW_027140908.1, from coordinate 2,277,833 downwards.
CCCTGTTTCCAGGGTAACTGTCTGCCCTGTTTCAGGGATAACTGATCTCCCTGTTTCCCGAGTAACTGACCGCCCTATTTCCAGGGTAACTGACCGCCCTGTTTCCAGGATAACTGAATGCCCTGTTTCCATGGTAACTGACTGCCCAGCTTCCAGGGTAACTGATCACCCTGTTTCCGGAATAAATGACTGCCCTGTTTCCAGGGTAACTGAGTTCCCAGTTTCCAGGGTAATTGATCACCCTTTGTCCGGGATAAATGAATGCCCTGTTTCCGGGATAACTGACTGCCCTGTTTCCAGATTAACTGACTGCCCAGTTTCCAGGGTAACTGACTGCCCTGTTTCCAGGGTAACTGACTACCCAGTTTCCAGGGTAACTGATCACCCTGTTTCCGGGATAACTGACTGCCCTGTTTACGGGATAACTGACTGCCCTGTTTCCAGGCTAACTGACTGCCCTGTTTCCAGGATAACTGATCACCCTGTTTCCGGGGTAACTGACTAATCTGTTTCCAGGGTTACTGACCGCCCTGTTTCCGGGGTAACTGACTGCCCAGTTTCCGGGGTAACTGACCGCCCTGTTTCCAGGATAACTGATCACCCTGTTTCCGGGGTAACTGACCACCCTGTTTCCAGGGTAACTGACCACCCTGTTTCCAGGATAACTGACTGCCCTGTTTCCAGGGTAACTGACTGCCCTGTTTCAGGGGTAACTGATCTCCCTGATTCCCGGGTAACTGACCGCCCTATTTCCAGGGTAACTGACCGCCCTGTTTCCAGGATAACTGAATGCCCTGTTTCCAGGATAACTGACTGCCCTGTTTCTAGGTTAACTGACTGCCCGATATCCAGGTTAACTGACTGCCCTGTTTCCAGGGTAACTAACCGCCCTGTTTACGGTGTAAATGATCTCCCTGTTTCCGGGGTAACTGACCGCCCTGTTTCCAGGATAACTAACCGCCCTATTTCCGGGGTAACTGACCGCCCTGTTTCTAGGATAACTGACTGCCCTGTTTCCAGGATAACTGACTGCCCGGTTTCCAGGGTAACTGACTGCCCTGTTTCCACGGTAACTGACTGCCCTGTTTCCGGGTAAACTGACTGCCCAGTTTCCAGGGTAACTGAACACACTGTTTCCGAGGTAACTGACTGCCCTGTTTCCAGGGTAACTGACCACCCTGTTTCCGGGGCAACTGACTGCCTTCTTTCCAGCGTAACTGACCACCCTGTTTCCGTGGTAACTGACTGCCCAGTTTCCAGGGTAACTGATCACCCTGTTACCGGGATAACTGACGTCCCTCTTTCCAGGATAACTAACTGGCTGTTTCCAGGGTAACTGACTGCCCAGCTTCCAGGGTAACTGATCACCCTGTTTCCTGAATAACTGACTGCCCTGTTTCCAGGGTAACTGACTGCCCAGTTTCCAGGATAACTGACCTCCCTGTTTCTGGGGTAACTAACCGCCCTGTTTCCAGGATAACTGACAGCCCTGTTTCCAGGATAACTGACTGCCCTTTTTCCAGGTTAACTGACTGCCCTGTTTCCAGGGTAACTGACGGCCCTGTTTCCAGGGGAACTGACTGCCCTGTTTCCGGGGTAACTGCTCACCATGTTTCCGGGGTAACTGACTAAACTGTTTCCAGGGCAACTGACTGCCCTGTTTCCACGGTAACTGACTGCCCTGTTTCCGGGTTAACTGACTGCCCAGTTTCCAGGGTAACTGAACACACTGTTTCCGAGGTAACTGACCACCCTGTTTCCAGGATAACTGACTGCCCTGTTTCCAGGGTAACTGACTGCCCTGTTTCAGGGGTAACTGATCTCCCTGATTCCCGGGTAACTGACCGCCCTATTTCCAGGGTAACTGACCGCCCTGTTTCCAGGATAACTGAATGCCCTGTTTCCAGGATAACTGACTGCCCTGTTTCTAGGTTAACTGACTGCCCGATATCCAGGTTAACTGACTGCCCTGTTTCCAGGGTAACTAACCGCCCTGTTTACGGTGTAAATGATCTCCCTGTTTCCGGGGTAACTGACCGCCCTGTTTCCAGGATATCTAACCGCCCTATTTCCGGGGTAACTGATCGCCCTGTTTCTAGGATAACTGACTGCCCTGTTTCCAGGATAACTGACTGCCCTGTTTCCAGGGTAACTGACTGCCCTGTTTCCACGGTAACTGACTGCCCTGTTTCCGGGTAAACTGACTGCCCAGTTTCCAGGGTAACTGAACACACTGTTTCCGAGGTAACTGACTGCCCTGTTTCCAGGGTAACTGACCACCCTGTTTCCGGGGCAACTGACTGCCTTCTTTCCAGCGTAACTGACCACCCTGTTTCCGTGGTAACTGACTGCCCAGTTTCCAGGGTAACTGATCACCCTGTTACCGGGATAACTGACGTCCCTCTTTCCAGGATAACTAACTGGCTGTTTCCAGGGTAACTGACTGCCCAGCTTCCAGGGTAACTGATCACCCTGTTTCCTGAATAACTGACTGCCCTGTTTCCAGGGTAACTGACTGCCCAGTTTCCAGGATAACTGACCTCCCTGTTTCTGGGATAACTAACCGCCCTGTTTCCAGGATAACTGACAGCCCTGTTTCCAGGATAACTGACTGCCCTTTTTCCAGGTTAACTGACTGCCCTGTTTCCAGGGTAACTGACGGCCCTGTTTCCAGGGGAACTGACTGCCCTGTTTCCGGGGTAACTGATCACCATGTTTCCGGGGTAACTGACTAAACTGTTTCAAGGGCAACTGACTGCCCTGTTTCCACGGTAACTGACTGCCCTGTTTCCGGGTTAACTGACTGCCCAGTTTCCAGGGTAACTGAACACACTGTTTCCGAGGTAACTGACTGCCCTGTTTCCAGGGTAACTGACCACCCTCTTTCCGGGGTAACTGACTACCTGTTTCCAGGGTAACTGACCACCCTGTTTCCGTGGTAACTGACTGCCCAGTTTCCAGGGTAACTGATCACCCTGTTTCCGGGATAACTGACGTCCCTCTTTCCAGGATAACTAACTGGCTGTTTCCATGGTAACTGACTGCCCAGCTTCCAGGGTAACTGATCACCCTGTTTCCGGAATAAATGACTGCCCTGTTTCCAGGGTAACTGAGTTCCCAGTTTCCAGGGTAATTGATCACCCTTTTTCCGGGATAAATGAATGCCCTGTTTCCGGGATAACTGACTGCCCTGTTTCCAGATTAACTGACTGCCCTGTTTCCAGGGTAACTGACTGCCCTGTTTCCAGGGTAACCGACTACCCAGTTTCCGGGGTAACTGATCACCCTGTTTCTGGGATAACTGACTGCCCTGTTTACGGGATAACTGACTGCCCTGTTTCCAGGCTAACTGACTGCCCTGTTTCCAGGATAACTGATCACCCTGTTTCCGGGGTAACTGACTAATCTGTTTCCAAGGTTACTGACCGCCCTGTTTCCGGGGTAACTGACTGCCCAGTTTCCGGGGTAACTGACCGCCCTGTTTTCAGGATAACTGATCACCCTGTTTCCGGGGTAACTGACCACCCTGTTTCCAGGGTAACTGACCACCCTGTTTCCAGGATAACTGACTGCCCTGTTTCCAGGGTAACTGACTGCCCTGTTTCAGGGGTAACTGATCTCCCTGTTTCCCGGGTGACTGACCGCCCTATTTCCAGGGTAACTGACCGCCCTGTTTCCAGGATAACTGAATGCCCTGTTTCCAGGATAACTGACTGCCCTGTTTCCAGGTTAACTGACTGCCCGATATCCAGGTTAACTGACTGCCCTGTTTCCAGGGTAACTAACCGCCCTGTTTCCGGTGTAACTGATCTCCCTGTTTCCGGGGTAACTGACCGCCCTGTTTCCAGGATAACTGAATGCCCTGTTTCCAGGATAACTGACTGCCCTGTTTCCAGGTTAACTGACTGCCCGATATCCAGGTTAACTGACTGCCCTGTTTCCAGGGTAACTAACCGCCCTGTTTCCGGTGTAACTGATCTCCCTGTTTCCGGGGTAACTGACCGCCCTGTTTCTAGGATAACTGATTGCCCTGTTTCCAGGATAACTGACTGCCCTGTTTCTGGGGTAACTGACTGTCCTGTTTCCACGGTAACTGACTGCCCTGTTTCCGGGTAAACTGACTGCCCAGTTTCCAGGGTAACTGAACACACTGTTTCCGAGGTAACTGACTGCCCTGTTTCCAGGGTAACTGACCACCCTGTTTCCGGGGTAACTGACTGCCTTCTTTCCAGGGTAACTGACCACCCTGTTTCCGTGGTAACTGACTGCCTAGTTTCCAGGGTAACTGATCACCCTGTTACCGGGATAACTGACGTCCCTCTTTCCAGGATAATTAACTGGCTGTTTCCAGGGTAACTGACTGCCCAGCTTCCAGGGTAACTGATCACCCTGTTTCCGGAATAACTGACTGCCCTGTTTCCAGGGTAACTGACTGCCCAGTTTCCAGGATAACTGACCTCCCTGTTTCTGGGGTAACTAACCGCCCTGTTTCCAGGATAACTGACAGCCCTGTTTCCAGGGTAACTGACTTCCCAGTTTCCAGGGTAATTGATCACCCTTTTTCCGGGATAAATGAATGCCCTGTTTCCGGGATAACTGACTGCCCTGTTTCCAGATTAACTGACTGCCCAGTTTCCAGGGTAACTGACTGCCCTGTTTCCAGGTTAACTGACTACCCTGTTTACGGGATAACTGACTGCCCTGTTTCCAGGATAACTGAATGCCCTGTTTCCAGGATAACTGACTGCCCTGTTTCCAGGTTAACTGACTGCCCGATATCCAGGTTAACTGACTGCCCTGTTTCCAGGGTAACTAACCGCCCTGTTTCCGGTGTAACTGATCTCCCTGTTTCCGGGGTAACTGACCGCCCTGTTTCCAGGATAACTAACCGCCCTATTTCCGGGGTAACTGACCGCCCTGTTTCTAGGATAACTGATTGCCCTGTTTCCAGGATAACTGACTGCCCTGTTTCTGGGGTAACTGACTGTCCTGTTTCCACGGTAACTGACTGCCCTGTTTCCGGGTAAACTGACTGCCCAGTTTCCAGGGTAACTGAACACACTGTTTCTGAGGTAACTGACTGCCCTGTTTCCAGGGTAACTGACCACCCTGTTTCCGGGGTAACTGACTGCCTTCTTTCCAGGGTAACTGACCACCCTGTTTCCGTGGTAACTGACTGCCCAGTTTCCAGGGTAACTGATCACCCTGTTACCGGGATAACTGACGTCCCTCTTTCCAGGATAACTAACTGGCTGTTTCCAGGGTAACTGACTGCGCAGCTTCCAGGGTATCTGATCACCCTGTTTCCGGAATAACTGACTGCCCTGTTTCCAGCGTAATTGACTGCCCAGTTTCCAGGATAACTGACCTCCCTGTTTCTGGGGTAACTAACCGCCCTGTTTCCAGGATAACTGACAGCCCTGTTTCCAGGGTAACTGCCTAATTTGTTTCCAGGGTAATTGATCACCCTTTTTCCGGGATAAATGAATGCCCTGTTTCCGGGATAACTGACTGCCCTGTTTCCAGATTAACTGACTGCCCAGTTTACAGGGTAACTGACTGCCCTGTTTCCAGGGTAACTGACTACCCAGTTTCCAGGGTAACTGATCACCCTGTTTCCGGGATAACTGACTGCCCTGTTTATGGGATAACTGACTGCCCTGTTACCAGGCTAACTGACTGCCCTGTTTCCAGGATAACTGATCACCCTGTTTCCGGGGTAACTGACTAATCTGTTTCCAGGGTTATTGACCGCCCTGTTTCCGGGGTAACTGACTGCCCAGTTTCCGGGGTAACTGACCGCCCTGTTTCCAGGATAACTGATCACCCTGTTTCCGGGGTAACTGACCACCCTGTTTCCAGGGTAACTGACCACCCTGTTTCCAGGGTAACTGACTGCCCTGTTTCCAGGGTAACTGACTGCCCTGTTTCAGGGGTAACTGATCTCCCTGTTTCCCGGGTAACTGACCGCCCTATTTCCAGGGTAACTGACCGCCCTGTTTCCAGGATAACTGAATGCCCTGTTTCCAGGATAACTGACTGCCCTGTTTCCAGGTTATCTGACTGACCGATATCCAGGTTAACTGACTGCCCTGTTTCCAGGGTAACTAACCGCCCTGTTTACGGAGTAAATGATCTCCCTGTTTCCGGGGTAACTGACCGCCCTGTTTCCAGGATAACTAACCGCCCTATTTCCGGGGTAACTGACCGCCCTGTTTCTAGGATAACTGACTGCCCTGTTTCCAGGATAACTGACTGCCCTGTTTCCAGGGTAACTGACTGCCCTGTTTCCACGGTAACTGACTGCCCTGTTTCCGGGTAAACTGACTGCCCAGTTTCCAGGGTAACTGAACACACTGTTTCCGAGGTAACTGACTGCCCTGTTTCCAGTGTAACTGACCACCCTGTTTCCGGGGTAACTGACTGCCTTCTTTTCAGGGTAACTGACCACCCTGTTTCCGTGGTAACTGACTGCCAAGTTTCCAGGGTAACTGATCACCCTGTTACCGGGATAACTGACGTCCCTCTTTCCAGGATAACTAACTGGCTGTTTCCAGGGTAACTGACTGCCCAGCTTCCAGGGTAACTGATCACCCTGTTTCCTGAATAACTGACTGCCCTGTTTCCAGGGTAACTGACTGCCCAGTTTCCAGGATAACTGACCTCCCTGTTTCTGGGGTAACTAACCGCCCTGTTTCCAGGATAACTGACAGCCCTGTTTCCAGGATAACTGACTGCCCTTTTTCCAGGTTAACTGACTGCCCTGTTTCCAGGGTAACTGACGGCCCTGTTTCCAGGGGAACTGACTGCCCTGTTTCCGGGGTAACTGATCACCATGTTTCCGGGGTAACTGACTAAACTGTTTCCAGGGCAACTGACTGCCCTGTTTCCACGGTAACTGACTGCCCTGTTTCCGGGTTAACTGACTGCCCAGTTTCCAGGGTAACTGAACACACTGTTTCCGAGGTAACTGACTGCCCTGTTTCCAGGGTAACTGACCACCCTCTTTCCGGGGTAACTGACTACCTGTTTCCAGGGTAACTGACCACCCTGTTTCCGTGGTAACTGACTGCCCAGTTTCCAGGGTAACTGATCACCCTGTTTCCGGGATAACTGACGTCCCTCCTTCCAGGATAACTAACTGGCTGTTTCCATGGTAACTGACTGCCCAGCTTCCAGGGTAACTGATCACCCTGTTTCCGGAATAAATGACTGCCCTGTTTCCAGGGTAACTGAGTTCCCAGTTTCCAGGGTAATTGATCACCCTTTTTCCGGGATAAATGAATGCCCTGTTTCCGGGATATCTGACTGCCCTGTTTCCAGATTAACTGACTGCCCAGTTTCCAGGGTAACTGACTGCCCTGTTTCCAGGCTAACCGACTACCCAGTTTCCAGGGTAACTGATCACCCTGTTTCCGGGATAACTGACTGCCCTGTTTACGGGATAACTGACTGCCCTGTTTCCTGGCTAACTGACTGCCCTGTTTCCAGGATAACTGATCACCCTGTTTCCGGGGTAACTGACTAATCTGTTTCCAAGGTTACTGACCGACCTGTTTCCGGGGTAACTGACTGCCCAGTTTCCGGGGTAACTGACCACCCTGTTTCCAGGGTAACTGACCACCCTGTTTCCAGGATAACTGACTGCCCTGTTTCCAGGGTAACTGACGGCCCTGTTTCAGGGTTAACTGATCTCCCTGTTTCCCAGGTAACTGACCGCCCTATTTCCAGGGTAACTGACCGCCCTGTTTCCAGGATAACTGAATGCCCTGTTTCTAGGATAACTGACTGCCCTGTTTCCAGGTTGACTGACTGCCCAATATCCAGGTTAACTGACTGCCCTGTTTCCAGGGTAACTAACTGCCCTGTTTCCGGTGTAACTGATCTCCCTGTTTCCGGGGTAACTGACCGCCCTGTTTCCAGGATAACTAACCGCCCTATTTCCGGGGTAACTGACCGCCCTGTTTCTAGGATAACTGAGTGCCCTGTTTCCAGGATAACTGACTGCCCTGTTTCCGGGGTAACTGACTGTCCTGTTTCCACGGTAACTGACTGCCCTGTTTCCGGGTAAACTGACTGCCCAGTTTCCAGGGTAACTGAACACACTGTTTCCGAGGTAACTCACTGCCCTGTTTCCAGGGTAACTGACCACCCTGTTTTCGGGGTAACTGACTGCCTTCTTTCCAGGGTAACTGACCACCCTGTTTCCGTGGTAACTGACTGCCCAGTTTCCAGGGTAACTGATCACCCTGTTACCGGGATAACTGACGTCCCTCTTTCCAGGATAACTAACTGGCTGTTTCCAGGGTAACTGACTGCCCAGCTTCCAGGGTAACTGATCAGCCTGTTTCCGGAATAACTGACTGCCCTGTTTCCAGGGTAACTGACTGCCCAGTTTCCAGGATAACTGACCTACCTGTTTCTGGGGTAACTAACCGCCCTGTTTCCAGGATAACTGACAGCCCTGTTTCCAGGATAACTGACTGCCCTTTTTCCAGGTTAACTGACTGCCCTGTTTCCAGGGTAACTGACGGCCCTGTTTCAAGGGGAACTGACTGCCCTGTTTACGGGGTAACTGATCACCATGTTTCCGGGGTAACTGACTAAACTGTTTCCAGGGTGACTGACTGCCCTGTTTCCAGGGTAACTGACTGCCCAGTTTCCGGGGTAACTGACTGCCCTGTTTCCAGGGTAACTGACTGCCATGTTTCCAGGGTAACTGACTGACCTGATTCCGGGGTAACTGATCACCCTGTTTCCAGGATAACTGACTGCCCTGTTTCCAGGCTAACTGACTGCCCTGTTTCCAGGATAACTGATCACACTGTTTCCGGGGTAACTGACTGCCCTGTTTCTGGGGTAACTGACCACCCTGTTTCCAGGGTCACTGACCACACTGTTTCCAGGATAACTGACTGCCCTGTTTCCAGGGTAACTGATCTCCCTGTTTCCGGGGTAACTGACCGCCCTGTTTCCAGGATAACTAACCGCCCTATTTCCGGGGTAACTGACCGCCCTGTTTCTAGGATAACTGATTGCCCTGTTTCCAGGATAACTGACTGCCCTGTTTCCGGGGTAACTGACTGTCCTGTTTCCACGGTAACTGACTGCCCTGTTTCCAGGGTAAACTGACTGCCCATTTTCCAGGGTAACTGAACACACTGTTTCCGAGGTAACTGACTGCCCTGTTTCCAGGGTAACTGACCACCCTGTTTCCGGGGTAACTGACTGCCTTCTTTCCAGGTTAACTGACCACCCTGTTTCCGTGGTAACTGACTGCCCAGTTTCCAGGGTAACTGATCACCCTGTTACCGGGATAACTGACGTCCCTCTTTCCAGGATATCTAACTGGCTGTTTCCAGGGTAACTGACTGCGCAGCTTCCAGGGTAACTGATCACCCTGTTTCCGGAATAACTGACTGCCCTGTTTCCAGGGTAACTGACTGCCCAGTTTCCAGGATAACTGACCTCCCTGTTTCTGGGGTAACTAACCGCCCTGTTTCCAGGATAACTGACAGCCCTGTTTCCAGGGTAACTGACTTCCCAGTTTCCAGGGTAATTGATCACCCTTTTTCCGGGATAAATGAATGCCCTGTTTCCGGGATAACTGACTGCCCTGTTTCCAGATTAACTGACTGCCCAGTTTCCAGGGTAACTGACTGCCCTGTTTCCAGGGTAACTGACTACCCAGTTTCCAGGGTAACTGATCACCCTGTTTCCGGGATAACTGACTGCCCTGTTTACGGGATAACTGACTGCCCTGTTTCCAGGCTAACTGACTGCCCTGTTTCCAGGATAACTGATCACCCTGTTTCCGGGGTAACTGACTAATCTGTTTCCAGGGTTACTGACCGCCATGTTTCCGGGGTAACTGACTGCCCAGTTTCCGGGGTAACTGACCGCCCTGTTTCCAGGATAACTGATCACCCTGTTTCCGGGGTAACTGACCACCCTGTTTCCAGGGTAACTGACCACCCTGTTTCCAGGATAACTGACTGCCCTGTTTCCAGGGAAACTGACTGCCCTGTTTCAGGGGTAACTGATCTCCCTGTTTCCCGGGTAACTGACCGCCCTATTTCCAGGGTAACTGACCGCCCTGTTTCCAGGATAACTGAATGCCCTGTTTCCAGGATAACTGACTGCCCTGTTTCCAGGTTAACTGACTGCCCGATATCCAGGTTAACTGACTGCCCTGTTTCCAGGGTAACTAACCGCCCTGTTTACGGAGTAAATGATCTCCCTGTTTCCGGGGTAACTGACCGCCCTGTTTCCAGGATAACTAACCGCCCTATTTCCGGGGTAACTGACCGCCCTGTTTCTAGGATAACTGACTGCCCTGTTTCCAGGATAACTGACTGCCCTGTTTCCAGGGTAACTGACTACCCTGTTTCCACGGTAACTGACTGCCCTGATTCCGGGTAAACTTACTGCCCAGTTTCCAGGGTAACTGAACACACTGTTTCCGAGGTAACTGACTGCCCTGTTTCCAGGGTAACTGACCACACTGTTTCCGGGGTAACTGACTGCCTTCTTTTCAGGGTAACTGACCACCCTGTTACCGTGATAACTGACTGCCCAGTTTCCAGGGTAACTGATCACCCTGTTACCGGGATAACTGACGTCCCTCTTTCCAGGATAACTATCTGGCTGTTTCCAGGGTAACTGACTGCCCAGCTTCCAGGGTAACTGATCACCCTGTTCCCTGAATAACTGACTGCCCTGTTTCCAGGGTAACTGACTGCCCAGTTTCCAGGATAACTGACCTCCCTGTTTCTGGGGTAACGAACCGCCCTATTTCCAGGATAACTGACAGCCCTGTTTCCAGGATAACTGACTGCCCTTTTTCCAGGTTAACTGACTGCCCTGTTTCCAGGGTAACTGACGGCCCTGTTTCCAGGGGAACTGACTGCCCTGTTTCCGGGGTAACTGATCACCATGTTTCCGGGGTAACTGACTAAACTGTTTCCAGGGCAACTGACTGCCCTGTTTCCACGGTAACTGACTGCCCTGTTTCCGGGTTAACTGACTGCCCAGTTTCCAGGGGAACTGAACACACTGTTTCCGAGGTAACTGACTGCCCTGTTTCCAGGGTAACTGACCACCCTCTTTCCGGGGTAACTGACTACCTGTTTCCAGGGTAACTGACCACCCTGTTTCCGTGGTAACTGACTGCCCAGTTTCCAGGGTAACTGATCACCCTGTTTCCGGGATAACTGACGTCCCTCCTTCCAGGATAACTAACTGGCTGTTTCCATGGTAACTGACTGCCCAGCTTCCAGGGTAACTGATCACCCTGTTTCCGGAATAAATGACTGCCCTGTTTCCAGGGTAACTGAGTTCCCAGTTTCCAGGGTAATTGATCACCCTTTTTCCGGGATAAATGAATGCCCTGTTTCCGGGATATCTGACTGCCCTGTTTCCAGATTAACTGACTGCCCAGTTTCCAGGGTAACTGACTGCCCTGTTTCCAGGCTAACCGACTACCCAGTTTCCAGGGTAACTGATCACCCTGTTTCCGGGATAACTGACTGCCGTGTTTATGGGATAACTGACTGCCCTGTTTCCTGGCTAACTGACTGCCCTGTTTCCAGGATAACTGATCACCCTGTTTCCGGGGTAACTGACTAATCTGTTTCCAAGGTTACTGACCGACCTGTTTCCGGGGTAACTGACTGCCCAGTTTCCGGGGTAACTGACCACCCTGTTTCCAGGGTAACTGACCACCCTGTTTCCAGGATAACTGACTGCCCTGTTTCCAGGGTAACTGACGGCCCTGTTTCAGGGTTAACTGATCTCCCTGTTTCCCAGGTAACTGACCGCCCTATTTCCAGGGTAACTGACCGCCCTGTTTCCAGGATAACTGAATGCCCTGTTTCCAGGATAACTGACTGCCCTGTTTCCAGGTTGACTGACTGCCCGATATCCAGGTTAACTGACTGCCCTGTTTCCAGGGTAACTAACCGCCCTGTTTCCGGTGTAACTGATCTCCCTGTTTCCGGGGTAACTGACCGCCCTGTTTCCAGGATAACTAACCGCCCTATTTCCGGGGTAACTGACCGCCCTGTTTCTAGGATAACTGAGTGCCCTGTTTCCAGGATAACTGACTGCCCTGTTTCCGGGGTAACTGACTGTCCTGTTTCCACGGTAACTGACTGCCCTGTTTCCGGGTAAACTGACTGCCCAGTTTCCAGGGTAACTGAACACACTGTTTCCGAGGTAACTGACTGCCCTCTTTCCAGGGTAACTGACCACCCTGTTTTCGGGCTAACTGACTGCCTTCTTTCCAGAGTAACTGACCACCCTGTTTCCAGGGTAACTGATCACCCTGTTACCGGGATAACTGACGTCCCTCTTTCCAGGATAACTAACTGGCTGTTTCCAGGGTAACTGACTGCCCAGCTTCCAGGGTAACTGATCAGCCTGTTTCCGGAATAACTGACTGCCCTGTTTCCAGGGTAACTGACTGCCCAGTTTCCAGGATAACTGACCTACCTGTTTCTGGGGTAACTAACCGCCCTGTTTCCAGGATAACTGACAGCCCTGTTTCCAGGATAACTGACTGCCCTTTTTCCAGGTTAACTGACTGCCCTGTTTCCAGGGTAACTGACGGCCCTGTTTCAAGGGGAACTGACTGCCCTGTTTACGGGGTAACTGATCACCATGTTTCCGGGGTAACTGACTAAACTGTTTCCAGGGTGACTGACTGCCCTGTTTCCAGGGTAACTGACTGCCCAGTTTCCGGGATAACTGACTGCCCTGTTTCCAGGGTAACTGACTGCCATGTTTCCAGGGTAACTGACTGACCTGTTTCCGGGGTAACTGATCACCCTGTTTCCAGGATAACTGACTGCCCTGTTTCCAGGCTAACTGACTGCCCTGTTTCCAGGATAACTGATCACACTGTTTCCGGGGTAACTGACTGCCCTGTTTCTGGGGTAACTGACCACCCTGTTTCCAGGGTCACTGACCACACTGTTTCCAGGATAACTGACTGCCCTGTTTCCAGGGTAACTGATCTCCCTGTTTCCGGAAAAACTGACCGCCCTGTTTCCAGGATAACTAACCGCCCTATTTCCGGGGTAACTGACCGCCCTGTTTCTAGGATAACTGATTGCCCTGTTTCCAGGATAACTGACTGCCCTGTTTCCGGGGTAACTGACTGTCCTGTTTCCACGGTAACTGACTGCCCTGTTTCCGGGTAAACTGACAGCCCATTTTCCAGGGTAACTGAACACACAGTTTCCGAGGTAACTGACTGCCCTGTTTCCAGGGTAACTGACCACCCTGTTTCCAGTGTAACTGACTGCCTTCTTTCCAGGGTAACTGACCACCCTGTTTCCGTGGTAACTGTCTGCCCAGTTTCCAGGGTAACTGATCACCCTGTTACCGGGATAACTGACGTCCCTCTTTCCAGGATAACTAACTGGCTGTTTCCAGGGTAACTGACTGCCCAGCTTCCAGGGTAACTGATCACCCTGTTTCCGGAATAACTGACTGCCCTGTTTCCAGGGTAACTGACTGCCCAGTTTCCAGGATAACTGACCTCCCTGTTTCTGGGGGAACTAACCGCCATGTTTCCAGGATAACTGACAGCCCTGTTTCCAGGATAACTGACTGCCCTTTTTCCAGGTTAACTGACTGCCCTGTTTCCAGGGTAACTGACGGCCCTGTTTCAAGGGGAACTGACTGCCCTGTTTCCGGGGTAACTGATCACCATGTTTCCGGGGTAACTGACTAAACTGTTTCCAAGGTGACTGACTGCCCTGTTTCCAGGGTAACTGACTGCCCAGTTTCCGGGGTAACTGACTGCCCTGTTTCCAGGGTAACTGACTGCCATGTTTCCAGGGTAACTGACTGACCTGTTTCCGGGGTAACTGATCACCCTGTTTCCAGGATAACTGACTGCCCTGTTTCCAGGCTAACTGACTGCCCTGTTTCCAGGATAACTGATCACACTGTTTCCGGTGTATCTGACTGCCCTGTTTCTGGGGTAACTGACCACCCTGTTTCCAGGGTCACTGACCACACTGTTTCCAGGATAACTGACTGCCCTGTTTCCAGGGTAACTGACTGCCCTGTTTCCGGGGTAACTGATCACCCTGTTTCCGGGGTAACTGACCGCCCTGTTTCCAGGATAACTGACCTCCCTGTTTCTGGGGTAACTAACCGCCCTGTTTCCAGGATAACTGACAGCCCTGTTTCCAGGATAACTGACTGCCCTTTTTCCAGGTTAACTGACTGCCCTGTTCCCAGGGTAACTGACGGCCATGTTTCCAGGGGAACTGACTGCCCAGTTTCCGGGGTAACTGATCACCATGTTTCCGGGGTAACTGACTAAACTGTTTCCAGGGTGACTGACTGCCCTGTTTCCAGGGTAACTGACTGCCCAGTTTCCGGGGTAACTGACTGCCCTGTTTCCAGGGTAACTGACTGCCCTGCTTCCGGGGATACTGACTGCTCTGCTTCCAGGGTAACTGACTGCCCAGTTTCCATGGTAACTGATCACCCTTTTTCCGGGATAACTGACTGCCCTGTTTCCGGGATAACTGACTGCCCTGTTTCCAGGGGAACTGATCACCCTTTTTCCAGGATAACTGTCTGCCCTGTTTCCAGGGAAACTGACTGCCCTGTTTCCAGGGTAACAGACTGCCCAGTTTCCAGGGTAACTGACTGCCCTGTTTCTGGGGTAACTGACTGCCCTGTTTCCAGGGTAACTGACTGCCCAGTTTCCAGGGTAACTGATCACCCAGTTTCCGGGATAACTGAATGCCCTGTTTCCGGCATAACTGACTGCCCTGTTTCCGGGGTAACTGACTGCCCTGTTGCCGAGGTAACTGAATGCCGTGTTTCCAGGGTAACTGATCACCCTGTTTCCGGGATAACTGACTGCCCTGTTTCCGGGATAACTGACTGCCCTGTTTCCAGGATAACTGACAGCCCTGTTTCCAGGATAACTGACTGCCCTTTTTCCAGGTTAACTGACTGCCCTGTTTCCAGGGTAACTGACGGCCCTGTTTCAAGGGGAACTGACTGCCCTGTTTCCGGGGTAAATGATCACCATGTTTCCGGGGTAACTGACTAAACTGTTTCCAAGGTGACTGACTGCCCTGTTTCCAGGGTAACTGACTGCCCAGTTTCCGGGGTAACTGACTGCCCTGTTTCCAGGGTAACTGACTGCCATGTTTCCAAGGTAACTGACTGACCTGTTTCCGGGGTAACTGATCACCCTGTTTCCAGGATAACTGACTGCCCTGTTTCCAGGCTAACTGACTGCCCTGTTTCCAGGATAACTGATCACACTGTTTCCGGGGTAACTGACTGCCCTGTTTCTGGGGTAACTGACCACCCTGTTTCCAGGGTCACTGACCACACTGTTTCCAGGATAACTGACTGCCCTGTTTCCAGGGTAACTGACTGCCCTGTTTCCGGGGTAACTGATCACCCTGTTTCTGGGGTAACTGACCGCCCTGTTTCCAGGATAACTGACCTCCCTGTTTCTGGGGTAACTAACCGCCCTGTTTCCAGGATAACTGACAGCCCTGTTTCCAGGATAACTGACTGCCCTTTTTCCAGGTTAACTGACTGCCCTGTTTCCAGGGTAACTGACGGCCCTGTTTCCAGGGGAACTGACTGCCCAGTTTCCGGGGTAACTGATCACCATGTTTCCGGGGTAACTGACTAAACTGTTTCCAGGGTGACTGACTGCCCTGTTTCCAGGGTAACTGACTGCCCAGTTTCCGGGGTAACTGACTGCCCTGTTTCCAGGGTAACTGACTGCCCTGCTTCCGGGGAAACTGACTGCTCTGTTTCCAGGGTAACTGACTGCCCAGTTTCCAGGGTAACTGATCACCCTTTTTCCGGGATAACTGACTGCTCTGTTTCCGGGATAACTGACTGCCCTGTTTCCAGGGTAACTGATCACCCTTTTTCCAGGATAACTGTCTGCCCTGTTTCCAGGGAAACTGACTGCCCTGTTTCCAGGGTAACAGACTGCCCAGTTTCCAGGGTAACTGACTGCCCTGTTTCTGGGGTAACTGACTGCCCTGTTTCCAGGGTAACTGACTGCCCAGTTTCCAGGGTAACTGATCACACAGTTTCCGGGATAACTGACTGCCCTGTTTCCGGCATAACTGACTGCCCTGTTTCCGGGGTAACTGACTGCCCTGTTGCCGAGGTAACTGAATGCCGTGTTTCCAGGGTAACTGATCACCCTGTTTCCGGGATAACTGACTGCCCTGTTTCCGGGATAACTGACTGCCCTGTTTCCAGGGTAACTGACTGCCCTGTTTCCGGGGTAACTGACTGCCCTGTTTCCGGGGTAACTGACTGCCCTGTTTCCAGGGTAACTGACTGCCCAGTTTCCAGGGTAACTGATCACCCTTTTTCTGGGATAACTGACTGCCCTGTTTCCGGCATAACTGACTGCCCTATTTACAGGGTAACTGACTGCCCTGTTTCCGGGGTAACTGACTGCCCTGTTTCCAGAGTAACTGATCACCCTGTTTCCAGGATAACTGAATGCCCTGTTTCCGTGATAACTGACTGCCCTGATTCCAGGGTAACTCACTGCCCTGTTTCCGGGGTAACTGAATGCCCTGTTTCCAGGATAACTGACCACCCTGTTTCCGGGATAACTGACTGCCCTGTTTCCGGGGTAACTGACCGCCCTGTTTCCAGGATAACTGATCACCCTGTTTCCGGGGTCACTGACCACCCTGTTTCCAGGATAACTGACTGCCCTGTTTCCAGGGTGACTGACTGCCCTGTATCCGGGTTAACAGATCTCCCTGTTTCCGGGGTAACTGACCGCCCTGTTTCCAGGATAACTGACCTCCCTATTTCCGGGGTAACTGACCGCCCTGTTTCCTGGATAACAGACAGCCCTGTTTCCAGGATAACTGACTGCCCTGTTTCCAGGTTAACTGACTGCCCTGTTTCCAGGGTAACTGACTGCCCTGTTTCCAGGGTAACTGACCGCCCTGTTTCCGGGGTAACTGATCTCCCTGTTTCCGGGGTAACTGACCGCCCTTTTTCCAGGAAAACTGACCGCCCTATTTCCGGGGTAACTGACCGCCCTGTTGCCCGGATTACTGACTGCCCTGTTTCCAGGATAACTGACTGCCCTGCTTCCAGGGTAACTGACTGCCCAGTTTCCAGGGTAACTGATCACCCTGTTTCCAGGGTAACTGACTGCCCAGTTTCCAGGGTAACTGATCACCCTGTTTCCAGGGTAACTGACTGCCCTGTTTCCAGGGTAACTGACTGCCCAGTTTCCAGGGTAACTGTTCACCCTGTTTCCGGGATAACTGACTGCCCTCTTTCCGGAATTGCTCACTGCCCTGTTTCCAGGGTGACTGACTGCCCTGTTTCCAGGGTAACTGACTGCCAAGTTTCCGGGGTAACTGACCGCCCTGTTTCCAGGCTAACTGTCCGCCCAGTTTCCGGGGAAACTGACTTCCCTGTTACCAGGGTAACGGACTGCCTTGTTTCCAGGGTAACTGATCACCCTTTTTCCGGGATAACTGACTGCCCTGTTTCCGGGATAACTGAATGCCCTTTTTCCAGGGTAACTGACCTCCCAGTTACCGGGGTAACTGACTGCCCTGTTTCCAGGGTAACTGACTGCCCTGTTTCCGGGGAAACTGACTGCCCTGTTTCCAGGGTAACTGACTGCAAAGTTTCCTGGGTAACTGATCACCCTTTTTCCGGGATAACTGACTGCCCTGTTTCCAGGTTAACTAACCGCCCTGTTTCCAGGTAAAACTGACTGCCCTGTTTCCAGGATAACTGACTGCCCTTTTTCCAGGGTTTTTGATCACCCTGTTTCCGGGATAACAGACTGCCCTGTTTCCAGGGTAACTGATCACCCTGTTTCCAGGATAACTGACTACCCTGTTACCGGGGTAACTGTCTGCACTGTTTCCAGGGTAACTGATCACCCTGTTTCCAAGGTAACTGATCACCCTGTTTCCGGGGTTACTGACTGCCCTGTTTCCAGGGTAACTGATCACCCTGTTTCCGGGATAACTGACCGCCCTGTTTCCCTGGTAACTGACTGCCCAGTTTCCAGGGTAACTGATCTCGCTGTTTCTGGGGTAACTGACTAAACTGTTTCCAGTTTAACTGACCGCCCTGTTTCCGGGGTAACTCACCGCCCTGTTTCCAGGATAACTGACTGCCCTGTTTCCAGGGTAACTGATCACCCTGGTCCGGATTACTGAGTAATCTGTTTCCAGGGTTACTGACCGCCCTGTTTCCGGGGTAACTGACTGCCCTGTTTCCAGGCTAACTGTCCGCCCAGTTTCCGGGGAAACTGACTTCCCTGTTTCCAGGGTAACTGACTGCCCAGTTTCCAGGGTAACTGATCACCCTTTTTCCGGGATAACTGACTGCACTGTTTCCGGGATAACTGAATGCCCTGTTTCCAGGGTAACTGACTTCCCAGTTACCGGGGTAACTGACTGCCCTGTTTCCAGGGTAACTGACTGCCCTGTTTCCGGGGAAACTGACTGCCCTGTTTCCAGGGTAACTGACTGCAAAGTTTCCTGGGTAACTGATCACCCTTTTTCCGGGATAACTGACTGCCCTGTTTCCAGGTTAACTAACCGCCCTGTTTCAAGGTAAAACTGACTGCCCTGTTTCCAGGATAACTGACTGCCCTTTTTCCAGGGTTTTTGATCACTCTGTTTCCGGGATAACAGACTGCCCTGTTTCCAGGGTAACTGATCACCCTGTTTCCAGGATAACTGACTACCCTGTTACCGGGGTAACTGTCTGCACTGTTTCCAGGGTAACTGATCACCCTGTTTCCAAGGTAACTGATCACCCTGTTTCCGGGGTTACTGACTGCCCTGTTTCCAGGGTAACTGATCACCCTGTTTCCGGGATAACTGACCGCCCTGTTTCCGTGGTAACTGACTGACCAGTTTCCAGGGTAACTGACCGCCCTGTTTCTGGGGTATCTGACCACCCTGTTTCCAGGGTAACTGACCACCCTGTTTCCGGGGTAACTGACCGCCCTGTTTCCAGGATAACTGATCACCCTGTTTCCGGGGTCACTGACCACCCTGTTTCCAGGATAACTGACTGCCCTGTTTCCAGGGTGACTGACTGCCCTGTATCCGGGTTAACTGATCTCCCTGTTTCCGGGGTAACTGACCGCCATGTTTCCAGGATAACTGACCTCCCTATTTCCGGGGTAACTGACCGCCCTGTTTCCTGGATAACAGACAGCCCTGTTTCCAGGATAACTGACTGCCCTGTTTCCAGGTTAACTGACTGCCCTGTTTCCAGGGTAACTGACTGCCCTGTTTCCAGGGTAACTGACCGCCCTGTTTCCGGGGTAACTGATCTCCCTGTTTCCGGGGTAACTGACCGCCCTGTTTCCAGGATAACTGACCGCCCTATTTCCGGGATAACAGACTGCCCTGTTTCCAGGGTAACTGATCACCATGTTTCCAGGATAACTGACTGCCCTGTTACCGGGGTAACTGTCTGCACTGTTTCCAGGGTAACTGATCACCCTGTTTCCAAGGTAACTGATCACCCTGTTTCCGGGGTTACTGACTGCCCTGTTTCCAGGGTAACTGATCACCCTGTTTCCGGGATAACTGACCGCCCTGTTTCCGTGGTAACTGACTGCCCAGTTTCCAGGGTAACTGATCTCGCTGTTTCTGGGGTAACTGACTAAACTGTTTCCAGTTTAACTGACCGCCCTGTTTCCGGGGTAACTCACCGCCCTGTTTCCAGGATAACTGACTGCCCTGTTTCCAGGGTAACTGATCACCCTGGTCCGGATTACTGAGTAATCTGTTTCCAGGGTTACTGACTGCCCTGTTTCCGGGGTAACTGACTGCCCTGTTTCCAGGCTAACTGTCCGCCCAGTTTCCGGGGTAACTGACCGTCCTGTTTCCAGGATTACTGACTGCCCTGTTTCCAGGATAACTGACTGCCCTGCTTCCAGGGTAACTGACTGCCCAGTTTCCAGGGTAACTGATCACCCTGCTTCCAGGGTAACTGACTGCCCAGTTTCCAGGGTAACTGATCACCCTGTTTCCAGGGTAACTGACTGCCCTGTTTCCAGGGTAACTGACTGCCCAGTTTCCAGGGTAACTGATCACCCTGTTTCTGGGGTAACTGACTGCAATGTTTCCGGGATAACTGACTGCCCTGTTTCCAGGTTAACTGGCTGCACTGTTTCCGGGGTAACTGAATGACCTGTTTCCAGGGTAACTGATCACCCTGTTTCCGGGATAACTGACTGCCCTGTTTCCGGGATAACTGACTGCCCTGTTTCCAGGGTAACTGACTGCCTGTTTCCGGGGTAACTGACTGCCCTGTTTCCAGGATAACGGATCACCCTGTTTCCGGGGTAACTGACTAATCTGTTTCCAGGGTTACTGACCGCCCTGTTTCTGGGGTAACTGACCACCCTGTTTCCAGGGTAACTGACCACCCTGTTTCCAGGATAACTGACTGCCCTGTTTCCAGGGTAACTGACTGACCTGTTTCCGGGGTAACTGATCTCCCTGTTTCCGGGGTAACTGACCGCCCTGTTTCCAGGATAACTGACCGCCCTATTTCCGGGGTAACTGATCTCCCTGTTTCCAGGATAACTGACTGCCCTGTTTCCAGGACAACTGATCTCCCTGTTTCCTGGATAACGAACCGCCCTGTTTCCAGGTTAACTCTGTGCCCTGTTTCCAGGGAAACTGACTGCCCTGTTTCCAGGGTAACAGTCCGCCCTGTTTCCGGGGTAACTGATCTCCCTGTTTCCGGGGTAACTGAACGCCCTGTTTCCAGGACAACTGACCGCCCTATTTCCGGGGTAACTGAACGCCCTATTACCAGGATAACTGTCTGCCCTGTTTCCAGGACAACTGACTGCCCTGCCCGAGGGTAACTGACTGCCTGTTTCCAGGGTAACTGACTGCCCAGTTTCCAGGGTAACTGATCACCCTGTTTCTGGGGTAACTGACTGCCCTGTTTCCGGGATAACTGACTGCCCTGTTTCCAGGTTAACTGGCTGCACTGTTTCCGGGGTAACTGAATGACCTGTTTCCAGGGTAACTGATCACCCTGTTTCCGGGATAACTGACTGCCCTGTTTCCGGGATAACTGACTGCCCTGTTTCCAGGGTAACTGACTGCCTGTTTCCGGGGTAACTGACTGCCCTGTTTCCAGGATAACGGATCACCCTGTTTCCGGGGTAACTGACTAATCTGTTTCCAGGGTTACTGACCGCCCTGTTTCTGGGGTAACTGACCACCCTGTTTCCAGGGTAACTGACCACCCTGTTTCCAGGATAACTGACTGCCCTGTTTCCAGGGTAACTGACTGACCTGTTTCCGGGGTAACTGATCTCCCTGTTTCCGGGGTAACTGACCGCCCTGTTTCCAGAATAACTGACCGCCCTATTTCCGGGGTAACTGATCTCCCTGTTTCCAGGATAACTGACTGCCCTGTTTCCAGGACAACTGATCTCCCTGTTTCCTGGATAACGAACCGCCCTGTTTCCAGGTTAACTCTGTGCCCTGTTTCCAGGGAAACTGACTGCCCTGTTTCCAGGGTAACAGTCCGCCCTGTTTCCGGGGTAACTGATCTCCCTGTTTCCGGGGTAACTGAACGCCCTGTTTCCAGGACAACTGACCGCCCTATTTCCGGGGTAACTGAACGCCCTATTACCAGGATAACTGTCTGCCGTGTTTCCAGGACAACTGACTGCCCTGCCCGAGGGTAACTGACAGCCTGTTTCCAGGGTAACTGACTGCCCAGTTTCCAGGGTAACTGATCACCCTGTTTCTGGGGTAACTGACTGCCCTGTTTCCGGGATAACTGACTGCCCTGTTTCCAGGTTAACTGGCTGCACTGTTTCCGGGGTAACTGACTGACCTGTTTCCAGGGTAACTGATCACCCTGTTTCCGGGATAACTGACTGCCCTGTTTCCGGGATAACTGACTGCCCTGTTTCCAGGGTAACTGACTGCCTGTTTCCGGGGTAACTGACTGCCCTGTTTCCAGGGTAACTGACTGCCCTGTTTCCAGGATAACGGATCACCCTGTTTCCGGGGTAACTGACTAATCTGTTTCCAGGGTTACTGACCGCCCTGTTTCTGGGGTAACTGACCACCCTGTTTCCAGGGTAACTGACCACCCTGTTTCCAGGATAACTGACTGCCCTGTTTCCAGGGTAACTGACTGACCTGTTTCCGGGGTAACTGATCTCCCTGTTTCCGGGGTAACTGACCGCCCTGTTTCCAGGATAACTGACCGCCCTATTTCCGGGGTAACTGATCTCCCTGTTTCCAGGATAACTGACTGCCCTGTTTCCAGGACAACTGATCTCCCTGTTTCCTGGATAACGAACCGCCCTGTTTCCAGGTTAACTCTGTGCCCTGTTTCCAGGGAAACTGACTGCCCTGTTTCCAGGGTAACAGTCCGCCCTGTTTCCGGGGTAACTGATCTCCCTGTTTCCGGGGTAACTGAACGCCCTGTTTCCAGGACAACTGACCGCCCTATTTCCGGGGTAACTGAACGCCCTATTACCAGGATAACTGTCTGCCCTGTTTCCAGGACAACTGACTGCCCTGCCCGAGGGTAACTGACTGCCTGTTTCCAGGGTAACTGACTGAACACTTTCCAGGGTAACTGATCACCCTGTTTCCAGGATAACTGGCTGCCCTGTTTCCAGGGTAACGGACCGCACTGTTTCCAGGGTAACTGACTGCCCAGTTTCCAGGATAACTGATCACCCTGTTAACCGGGATAACTGAGTGCCCTGTTTCCGGGATAACTGACTGCCCTGTTTCCGGGATAACTGACTGCCCTGTTTCCAGGGTAACTGACTGCCTGTTTCCGGGGTAACTGACTGCCCAGTTTCCAGGGTAACTGATCACCCTGTTTCTGGGGTAACTGACTGCCCTGTTTCCGGGATAACTGACTGCCCTGTTTCCAGGGTAACTGACTGCCTGTTTCCAGGGTAACTGACTGCCCAGTTTCCAGGGTAACTGATCACCCTGTTTCTGGGGTAACTGACTGCCCTGTTTCCGGGATAACTGACTGCCCTGTTTCCAGGTTAACTGGCTGCACTGTTTCCGGGGTAACTGACTGACCTGTTTCCAGGGTAACTGATCACCCTGTTTCCGGGATAACTGACTGCCCTGTTTCCGGGATAACTGACTGCCCTGTTTCCAGGGTAACTGACTGCCTGTTTCCGGGGTAACTGACTGCCCTGTTTCCAGGGTAACTGACTGCCCAGTTTCCAGGATAACTGATCACCCTGTTAACCGGGATAACTGAGTGCCCTGTTTCCGGGATAACTGACTGCCCTGTTTCCGGGATAACTGACTGCCCTGTTTCCAGGGTAACTGACTGCCTGTTTCCGGGGTAACTGACTGCCCAGTTTCCAGGGTAACTGATCACCCTGTTTCTGGGGTAACTGACTGCCCTGTTTCCGGGATAACTGACTGCCCTGTTTCCAGGGTAACTGACTGCCTGTTTCCAGGGTAACTGACTGCCCAGTTTCCAGGGTAACTGATCACCCTGTTTCTGGGGTAACTGACTGCCCTGTTTCCGGGATAACTGACTGCCCTGTTTCCAGGTTAACTGGCTGCACTGTTTCCGGGGTAACTGACTGACCTGTTTCCAGGGTAACTGATCACCCTGTTTCCGGGATAACTGACTGCCCTGTTTCCGGGATAACTGACTGCCCTGTTTCCAGGGTAACTGACTGCCTGTTTCCGGGGTAACTGACTGCCCTGTTTCCAGGGTAACTGACTGCCCTGTTTCCAGGATAACGGATCACCCTGTTTCCGGGGTAACTGACTAATCTGTTTCCAGGGTTACTGACCGCCCTGTTTCTGGGGTAACTGACCACCCTGTTTCCAGGGTAACTGACCACCCTGTTTCCAGGATAACTGACTGCCCTGTTTCCAGGGTAACTGACTGACCTGTTTCCGGGGTAACTGATCTCCCTGTTTCCGGGGTAACTGACTGCCCTGTTTCCAGGATAACTGACCGCCCTATTTCCGGGGTAACTGATCTCCCTGTTTCCAGGATAACTGACTGCCCTGTTTCCAGGACAACTGATCTCCCTGTTTCCTGGATAACGAACCGCCCTGTTTCCAGGTTAACTCTGTGCCCTGTTTCCAGGGAAACTGACTGCCCTGTTTCCAGGGTAACAGTCCGCCCTGTTTCCGGGGTAACTGATCTCCCTGTTTCCGGGGTAACTGAACGCCCTGTTTCCAGGACAACTGACCGCCCTATTTCCGGGGTAACTGAACGCCCTATTACCAGGATAACTGTCTGCCCTGTTTCCAGGACAACTGACTGCCCTGCCCGAGGGTAACTGACTGCCTGTTTCCAGGGTAACTGACTGAACACTTTCCAGGGTAACTGATCAACCTGTTTCCAGGATAACTGGCTGCCCTGTTTCCAGGGTAACGGACCGCACTGTTTCCAGGGTAACTGACTGCCCAGTTTCCAGGATAACTGATCACCCTGTTAACCGGGATAACTGAGTGCCCTGTTTCCGGGATAACTGACTGCCCTGTTTCCAGGGTAACTGACTACCCTATTTCCAGGGGAACTGACTGCCCTGTTTACGGGGTATCTGATCACCCTGTTTCCGGGGTAACTGACAAACCTGTTTCCAGGGTGACTGACTGCCCTGGTTCCAGGGTAACTGACTGCCCAGTTTCCCGGGTAACTGACTGCCCTTTTTCCAGGGTAACTGACTGCCCTGCTTCTGGTGTAACTTACTGCCCTGTTTCCAGGGTAACTGACTGCCCAGTTTCCAGGGTAACTGCTCACCCTTTTTCCGGGATAACTGACTGCCCTGTTTCCAGGATAACTGACTGCCCAGTTTCCAGGGTAACTGATCACCCTGTTTCCGGGATAGCTGACTGCCCTGTTTAGGGATTACTGACTGCCCTGTTTCCAGGGTAACTGACTGCCCAGTTTCCAGGGTAACTGATCACCCTTTATCCGGGATAGCTGACTGCCCTGTTTCTGGCATAACTGACTGCCCTGTTTACAGGGTAACTGACTGCCCTGTTTCCGGGGTAACTGACTGCCCTGTTCCCAGAGTAACTGATCACCCTGTTTCCGGGATAACTGAATGCCCTGTTTCCGTGATAACTGACTGCCCTGATTCCAGGGTAACTCACTGCCCTGTTTCCGGGGTAACTGACTGCCCTGTTTCCGGGATAACTGACTGCCCTGTTTCCAGGGTGACTGACTGCCATGTATCCGGGTTAACTGATCTCCCTGTTTCCGGGGTAACTGACCGCCCTGTTTCCAGGATAACCGACCTCCCTATTTCCGGGGTAACTGACTGCCCTGTTGCCTGGATAACAGAAAGCCCTGTTTCCAGGATAACTGACTGCCCTGTTTCCAGGTTAACTGACTGCCCTGTTTCCAGGGTAACTGACTGCCCTGTTTCCAGGCTAACTGTCCGCCCAGTTTCCGGGGTAACTGACCGTCCTGTTTCCAGGATTACTGACTGCCCTGTTTCCAGGATAACTGACTGCCCTGCTTCCAGGGTAACTGACTGCCCAGTTTCCAGGGTAACTGATCACCCTGTTTCCAGGGTAACTGACTGCCCAGTTTCCAGGGTTACTGACCGCCCTGTTTCCGGGGTAACTGACTGCCCTGTTTCCTGGGTAACTGACTGCCCAGTTTCCAGGGTAACTGATCACCCTGTTTCTGGGGTAACTGACTGCCCTCTTTCCGGGATTGCTCACTGCCCTGTTTCCAGGGTGACTGACTGCCCTGTTTCCAGGGTAACTGACTGCCAAGTTTCCGGGGTAACTGACTGCCCTGTTTCCAGGCTAACTGTCCGCCCAGTTTCCGGGGAAACTGACTTCCCTGTTTCCAGGGTAACTGACTGCCCAGTTTCCAGGGTAACTGATCACCCTTTTTCCGGGATAACTGACTGCCCTGTTTCCGGGATAACTGAATGCCCTGTTTCCAGGGTAACTGACTTCCCAGTTACCGGGGTAACTGACTGCCCTGTTTCCAGGGTAACTGACAGCCCTGTTTCCGGGGAAACTGACTGCCCTGTTTCCAGGGTAACTGACTGCAAAGTTTCCTGGGTAACTGATCACCCTTTTTCCGGGATAACTGACTGCCCTGTTTCCAGGTTAACGAACCGCCCTGTTTCCAGGTAAAACTGACTGCCCTGTTTCCAGGATAACTGACTGCCCTTTTTCCAGGGTTTTTGATCACCCTGTTTCCGGGATAACAGACTGCCCTGTTTCCAGGGTAACTGATCACCCTGTTTCCAGGATAACTGACTACCCTGTTACCGGGGTAACTGTCTGCACTGTTTCCAGGGTAACTGATCACCCTGTTTCCAAGGTAACTGATCACCCTGTTTCCGGGGTTACTGACTGCCCTGTTTCCAGGGTAACTGATCACCCTGTTTCCGGGATAACTTACCGCCCTGTTTCCGTGGTAACTGACTGCCCAGTTTTCAGGGTAACTGAACTCGCCGTTTCTGGGGTAACTGACTAAACTGTTTCCAGTTTAACTGACCGCCCTGTTTCCGGGGAAACTCAGCGCCCTGTTTCCAGGATAACTGACTGCCCTGTTTCCAGGGTAACTGATCACCCTGGTCCGGATTACTGAGTAATCTGTTTCCAGGGTTACTGACCGCCCTGTTTCCGGGGTAACTGACTGCCCTGTTTCCTGGGTAACTGACTGCCCAGTTTCCAGGGTAACTGATCACCCTGTTTCTGGGGTAACTGACTGCCCTGTTTCCGGGATAACTGACTGCCCTGTTTCCAGGTTAACTGGCTGCACTGTTTCCGGGGTAACTGACTGACCTGTTTCCAGGGTAACTGATCACCCTGTTTCCGGGATAACTGACTGCCCTGTTTCCGGGATAACTGACTGCCCTGTTTCCAGGGTAACTGACTGCCTGTTTCCGGGGTAACTGACTGCCCTGTTTCCAGGGTAACTGACTGCCCTGTTTCCAGGATAACGGATCACCCTGTTTCCGGGGTAACTGACTAATCTGTTTCCAGGGTTACTGACCGCCCTGTTTCTGGGGTAACTGACCACCCTGTTTCCAGGGTAACTGACCACCCTGTTTCCAGGATAACTGACTGCCCTGTTTCCAGGGTAACTGACTGACCTGTTTCCGGGGTAACTGATCTCCCTGTTTCCGGGGTAACTGACCGCCCTGTTTCCAGGATAACTGACCGCCCTATTTCCGGGGTAACTGATCTCCCTGTTTCCAGGATAACTGACTGCCCTGTTTCCAGGACAACTGATCTCCCTGTTTCCTGGATAACGAACCGCCCTGTTTCCAGGTTAACTCTGTGCCCTGTTTCCAGGGAAACTGACTGCCCTGTTTCCAGGGTAACAGTCCGCCCTGTTTCCGGGGTAACTGATCTCCCTGTTTCCGGGGTAACTGAACGCCCTGTTTCCAGGACAACTGACCGCCCTATTTCCGGGGTAACTGAACGCCCTATTACCAGGATAACTGTCTGCCCTGTTTCCAGGACAACTGACTGCCCTGCCCGAGGGTAACTGACTGCCTGTTTCCAGGGTAACTGACTGAACACTTTCCAGGGTAACTGATCAAC
Organism: Heterodontus francisci; assembly: GCF_036365525.1. Classification (NCBI taxonomy): domain Eukaryota; kingdom Metazoa; phylum Chordata; class Chondrichthyes; order Heterodontiformes; family Heterodontidae; genus Heterodontus; species Heterodontus francisci. The sequence continues at coordinate 2,250,243 of NW_027140908.1, read as the reverse complement.
CTGTTTCCAGGATAACTGGCTGCCCTGTTTCCAGGGTAACGGACCGCACTGTTTCCAGGGTAACTGACTGCCCAGTTTCCAGGATAACTGATCACCCTGTTAACCGGGATAACTGAGTGCCCTGTTTCCGGGATAACTGACTGCCCTGTTTCCAGGGTAACTGACTACCCTATTTCCAGGGGAACTGACTGCCCTGTTTCCGGGGTATCTGATCACCCTGTTTCCGGGGTAACTGACTAACCTGTTTCCAGGGTGACTGACTGCCCTGGTTCCAGGGTAACTGACTGCCCAGTTTCCCGGGTAACTGACTGCCCTTTTTCCAGGGTAACTGACTGCCCTGCTTCTGGTGTAACTTACTGCCCTGTTTCCAGGGTAACTGACTGCCCAGTTTCCAGGGTAACTGATCACCCTTTTTCCGGGATAACTGACTGCCCTGTTTCCAGGATAACTGACTGCTCTGTTTCCAGGGTAACTGATCTTCCTGTTTCCGGGATAACAGACTGCCCTGTTTCCAGGATAACTGACTGCCCAGTTTCCAGGGTAACTGATCACCCTGTTTCCGGGATAGCTGACTGCCCTGTTTAGGGATTACTGACTGCCCTGTTTCCAGGGTAAATGACTGCCCTGTTTCCGGGGTAACTGACTGCCCTGTTTCCTGTGTAACTGACTGCCCTGTTTCCAGGATAACTGATCATCCTGTTTCCAGGGTAACTGACTGCCCTGTTTCTGGGGTAACTGACTGCCCTGTTTCCAGGGTAACTGATCACCCTGTGTCCAGGGTAACTGACTGCCCTGTTTCCGGGGTAACAGATCACCCTGTTTCCGGGGTAACTGACCGCCTTGTTTCCAAGATAACTGACCTCCCTATTTCCGGGGTAACAGACCTCCCTGTTTCCAGGATAACTGACTGCCCTGTTTCCAGGGTAACTGACTGCCCTGTTTCCAGGGTAACTGACTGCCCTGTTTCCGGGGAAACTGACTGCCCTGTTTCCAGGGTAACTGACTGCCCACTTTCCAGGGTAACTGATCACCCTTTTTCCGGGATAACTGACTGCCCTGTTTCTGGCATAACTGACTGCCCTGTTTACAGGGTAACTGACTGCCCTGTTTCCGGGGTAACTGACTGCCCTGTTTCCAGAGTAACTGATCACCCTGTTTCCAGGATAACTGAATGCCCTGTTTCCGTGATAACTGACTGCCCTGATTCCAGGGTAACTCGCTGCCCTGTTTCCGGGGTAACTGACTGCCCTGTTTCCGGGATAACTGACTGCCCTGTTTCCAGGATAACTGACCACCCTGTTTCCGGGATAACTGACTGCCCTGTTTCCGGGGTAACTGACCGCCCTGTTTCCAGGATAACTGATCACCCTGTTTCCGGGGTCACCGACCACCCTGTTTCCAGGATAACTGACGGCCCTGTTTCCAGGGTGACTGACTGCCATGTATCCGGGTTAACTGATCTCCCTGTTTCCGGGGTAACTGACCGCCCTGTTTCCAGGATAACCGACCTCCCTATTTCCGGGGTAACTGACTGCCCTGTTTCCTGGATAACAGACAGCCCTGTTTCCAGGATAACTGACTGCCCTGTTTCCAGGTTAACTGACTGCCCTGTTTCCAGGGTAACTGACTGCCCTGTTTCCAGGGTAACTGACCGCCCTGTTTCCGGGGTAACTGATCTCCCTGTTTCCGGGGTAACTGACCGCCCTGTTTCCAGGATAACTGACCGCCCTATTTCCGGGGTAACTGACCGCCCTGTTTGCAGGATTACTGAATGCCCTGTCTCCAGGATAACTGACTGCCCTGCTTCCAGGGTAACTGACTGCCCAGTTTCCAGGGAAACTGATCACCCTGTTTCCAGGGTAACTGACTGCCCAGTTTCCAGGGTAACTGATCACCCTGTTTCCAGGGTAACTGACTGCCCTGTTTCCAGGGTAACTGACTGCAAAGTTTCCTGGGTAACTGATCACCCTTTTTCCGGGATAACTGACTGCCCTGTTTCCAGGTTAACTAACCGCCCTGTTTCCAGGTAAAACTGACTGCCCTGTTTCCAGGATAACTGACTGCCCTTTTTCCAGGGTTTTTGATCACCCTGTTTCCGGGATAACAGACTGCCCTGTTTCCAGGGTAACTGATCACCCTGTTTCCAGGATAACTGACTACCCTGTTACCGGGGTAACTGTCTGCACTGTTTCCAGGGTAACTGATCACCCTGTTTCCAAGGTAACTGATCACCCTGTTTCCGGGGTTACTGACTGCCCTGTTTCCAGGCTAACTGTCCGCCCAGTTTCCGGGGAAACTGACTTCCCTGTTTCCAGGGTAACTGACTGCCCAGTTTCCAGTGTAACTGATCACCCTTTTTCCGGGATAACTGACTGCCCTGTTTCCGGGATAACTGAATGCCCTGTTTCCAGGGTAACTGACTTCCCAGTTACCGGGGTAACTGACTGCCCTGTTTCCAGGGTAACTGACTGCCCTGTTTCCGGGGAAACTGACTGCCCTGTTTCCAGGGTAACTGACTGCAAAGTTTCCTGGGTAACTGATCACCCTTTTTCCGGGATAACTGACTGCCCTGTTTCCAGGTTAACGAACCGCCCTGTTTCCAGGTAAAACTGACTGCCCTGTTTCCAGGATAACTGACTGCCCTTTTTCCAGGGTTTTTGATCACCCTGTTTCCGGGATAACAGACTGCCCTGTTTCCAGGGTAACTGATCACCCTGTTTCCAGGATAACTGACTACCCTGTTACCGGGGTAACTGTCTGCACTGTTTCCAGGGTAACTGATCACCCTGTTTCCAAGGTAACTGATCACCCTGTTTCCGGGGTTACTGACTGCCCTGTTTCCAGGGTAACTGATCACCCTGTTTCCGGGATAACTTACCGCCCTGTTTCCGTGGTAACTGACTGCCCAGTTTCCAGGGTAACTGAACTCGCCGTTTCTGGGGTAACTGACTAAACTGTTTCCAGTTTAACTGACCGCCCTGTTTCCGGGGAAACTCACCGCCCTGTTTCCAGGATAACTGACTGCCCTGTTTCCAGGGTAACTGATCACCCTGGTCCGGATTACTGAGTAATCTGTTTCCAGGGTTACTGACTGCCCTGTTTCCGGGGTAACTGACTGCCCTGTTTCCAGGCTAACTGTCCGCCCAGTTTCCGGGGAAACTGACTTCCCTGTTTCCAGGTTAACTGACTGCCCAGTTTCCAGGGTAACTGATCACCCTTTTTCCGGGATAACTGACTGCCCTGTTTCCGGGATAACTGAATGCCCTGTTTCCAGGGTAACTGACTTCCCAGTTACCGGGGTAACTGACTGCCCTGTTTCCAGGGTAACTGACTGCCCTGTTTCCGGGGAAACTGACTGCCCTGTTTCCAGGGTAACTGACTGCAAAGTTTCCTGGGTAACTGATCACCCTTTTTCCGGGATAACTGACTGCCCTGTTTCCAGGTTAACTAACCGCCCTGTTTCCAGGTAAAACTGACTGCCCTGTTTCCAGGATAACTGACTGCCCTTTTTCCAGGGTTTTTGATCACCCTGTTTCCGGGATAACAGACTGCCCTGTTTCCAGGGTAACTGATCACCCTGTTTCCAGGATAACTGACTACCCTGTTACCGGGGTAACTGTCTGCACTGTTTCCAGGGTAACTGATCACCCTGTTTCCAAGGTAACTGATCACCCTGTTTCCGGGGTTACTGACTGCCCTGTTTCCAGGGTAACTGATCACCCTGTTTCCGGGATAACTGACCGCCCTGTTTCCGTGGTAACTGACTGCCCAGTTTCCAGGGTAACTGATCTCGCTGTTTCTGGGGTAACTGACTAAACTGTTTCCAGTTTATCTGACCGCCCTGTTTCCGGGGTAACTCACCGCCCTGTTTCCAGGATAACTGACTGCCCTGTTTCCAGGGTAACTGATCACCCTGGTCCGGATTACTGAGTAATCTGTTTCCAGGGTTACTGACCGCCCTGTTTCCAGGGTAACTGACTGCCCTGTTTCCTGGGTAACTGACTGCCCAGTTTCCAGGGTAACTGATCACCCTGTTTCTGGGGTAACTGACTGCCCTGTTTCCGGGATAACTGACTGCCCTGTTTCCAGGTTAACTGGCTGCACTGTTTCCGGGGTAACTGACTGACCTGTTTCCAGGGTAACTGATCACCCTGTTTCCGGGATAACTGACTGCCCTGTTTCCGGGATAACTGACTGCCCTGTTTCCAGGGTAACTGACTGCCTGTTTCCGGGGTAACTGACTGCCCTGTTTCCAGGGTAACTGACTGCCCTGTTTCCAGGATAACGGATCACCCTGTTTCCGGGGTAACTGACTAATCTGTTTCCAGGGTTACTGACCGCCCTGTTTCTGGGGTAACTGACCACCCTGTTTCCAGGGTAACTGACCACCCTGTTTCCAGGATAACTGACTGCCCTGTTTCCAGGGTAACTGACTGACCTGTTTCCGGGGTAACTGATCTCCCTGTTTCCGGGGTAACTGACCGCCCTGTTTCCAGGATAACTGACCGCCCTATTTCCGGGGTAACTGATCTCCCTGTTTCCAGGATAACTGACTGCCCTGTTTCCAGGACAACTGATCTCCCTGTTTCCTGGATAACGAACCGCCCTGTTTCCAGGTTAACTCTGTGCCCTGTTTCCAGGGAAACTGACTGCCCTGTTTCCAGGGTAACAGTCCGCCCTGTTTCCGGGGTAACTGATCTCCCTGTTTCCGGGGTAACTGAACGCCCTGTTTCCAGGACAACTGACCGCCCTATTTCCGGGGTAACTGAACGCCCTATTACCAGGATAACTGTCTGCCCTGTTTCCAGGACAACTGACTGCCCTGCCCGAGGGTAACTGACTGCCTGTTTCCAGGGTAACTGACTGAACACTTTCCAGGGTAACTGATCAACCTGTTTCCAGGATAACTGGCTGCCCTGTTTCCAGGGTAACGGACCGCACTGTTTCCAGGGTAACTGACTGCCCAGTTTCCAGGATAACTGATCACCCTGTTAACCGGGATAACTGAGTGCCCTGTTTCCGGGATAACTGACTGCCCTGTTTCCAGGGTAACTGACTACCCTATTTCCAGGGGAACTGACTGCCCTGTTTCCGGGGTATCTGATCACCCTGTTTCCGGGGTAACTGACTAACCTGTTTCCAGGGTGACTGACTGCCCTGGTTCCAGGGTAACTGACTGCCCAGTTTCCCGGGTAACTGACTGCCCTTTTTCCAGGGTAACTGACTGCCCTGCTTCTGGTGTAACTTACTGCCCTGTTTCCAGGGTAACTGACTGCCCAGTTTCCAGGGTAACTGATCACCCTTTTTCCGGGATAACTGACTGCCCTGTTTCCAGGATAACTGACTGCTCTGTTTCCAGGGTAACTGATCTTCCTGTTTCCGGGATAACAGACTGCCCTGTTTCCAGGATAACTGACTGCCCAGTTTCCAGGGTAACTGATCACCCTGTTTCCGGGATAGCTGACTGCCCTGTTTAGGGATTACTGACTGCCCTGTTTCCAGGGTAAATGACTGCCCTGTTTCCGGGGTAACTGACTGCCCTGTTTCCTGTGTAACTGACTGCCCTGTTTCCAGGATAACTGATCATCCTGTTTCCAGGGTAACTGACTGCCCTGTTTCTGGGGTAACTGACTGCCCTGTTTCCAGGGTAACTGATCACCCTGTGTCCAGGGTAACTGACTGCCCTGTTTCCGGGGTAACAGATCACCCTGTTTCCGGGGTAACTGACCGCCTTGTTTCCAAGATAACTGACCTCCCTATTTCCGGGGTAACAGACCTCCCTGTTTCCAGGATAACTGACTGCCCTGTTTCCAGGGTAACTGACTGCCCTGTTTCCAGGGTAACTGACTGCCCTGTTTCCGGGGAAACTGACTGCCCTGTTTCCAGGGTAACTGACTGCCCACTTTCCAGGGTAACTGATCACCCTTTTTCCGGGATAACTGACTGCCCTGTTTCTGGCATAACTGACTGCCCTGTTTACAGGGTAACTGACTGCCCTGTTTCCGGGGTAACTGACTGCCCTGTTTCCAGAGTAACTGATCACCCTGTTTCCAGGATAACTGAATGCCCTGTTTCCGTGATAACTGACTGCCCTGATTCCAGGGTAACTCGCTGCCCTGTTTCCGGGGTAACTGACTGCCCTGTTTCCGGGATAACTGACTGCCCTGTTTCCAGGATAACTGACCACCCTGTTTCCGGGATAACTGACTGCCCTGTTTCCGGGGTAACTGACCGCCCTGTTTCCAGGATAACTGATCACCCTGTTTCCGGGGTCACCGACCACCCTGTTTCCAGGATAACTGACGGCCCTGTTTCCAGGGTGACTGACTGCCATGTATCCGGGTTAACTGATCTCCCTGTTTCCGGGGTAACTGACCGCCCTGTTTCCAGGATAACCGACCTCCCTATTTCCGGGGTAACTGACTGCCCTGTTTCCTGGATAACAGACAGCCCTGTTTCCAGGATAACTGACTGCCCTGTTTCCAGGTTAACTGACTGCCCTGTTTCCAGGGTAACTGACTGCCCTGTTTCCAGGGTAACTGACCGCCCTGTTTCCGGGGTAACTGATCTCCCTGTTTCCGGGGTAACTGACCGCCCTGTTTCCAGGATAACTGACCGCCCTATTTCCGGGGTAACTGACCGCCCTGTTTGCAGGATTACTGAATGCCCTGTCTCCAGGATAACTGACTGCCCTGCTTCCAGGGTAACTGACTGCCCAGTTTCCAGGGAAACTGATCACCCTGTTTCCAGGGTAACTGACTGCCCAGTTTCCAGGGTAACTGATCACCCTGTTTCCAGGGTAACTGACTGCCCTGTTTCCAGGGTAACTGACTGCAAAGTTTCCTGGGTAACTGATCACCCTTTTTCCGGGATAACTGACTGCCCTGTTTCCAGGTTAACTAACCGCCCTGTTTCCAGGTAAAACTGACTGCCCTGTTTCCAGGATAACTGACTGCCCTTTTTCCAGGGTTTTTGATCACCCTGTTTCCGGGATAACAGACTGCCCTGTTTCCAGGGTAACTGATCACCCTGTTTCCAGGATAACTGACTACCCTGTTACCGGGGTAACTGTCTGCACTGTTTCCAGGGTAACTGATCACCCTGTTTCCAAGGTAACTGATCACCCTGCTTCCGGGGTTACTGACTGCCCTGTTTCCAGTGTAACTGATCACCCTGTTTCCGGGATAACTGACCGCCCTGTCTCCGTGGTAACTGACTGCCCAGTTTCCAGGGTAACTGATCTCGCTGTTTCTGGGGTAACTGACTAAACTGTTTCCAGTTCAACTGACCGCCCTGTTTCCGGGGTAACTCACCGCCCTGTTTCCAGGATAACTGACTGCCCTGTTTCCAGGGTAACTGATCACCCTGGTCCGGATTACTGAGTAATCTGTTTCCAGGGTTACTGACCGCCCTGTTTCCGGGGTAACTGACTGCCCTGTTTCCAGGCTAACTGTCCGCCCAGTTTCCGGGGAAACTGACTTCCCTGTTTCCAGGGTAACTGACTGCCCAGTTTCCAGGGTAACTGATCACCCTTTTTCCGGGATAACTGACTGCCCTGTTTCCAGGTTAACTAACCGCCCTGTTTCAAGGTAAAACTGACTGCCCTGTTTCCAGGATAACTGACTGCCCTTTTTCCAGGGTTTTTGATCACTCTGTTTCCAGGATAACTGACTACCCTGTTACCGGGGTAACTGTCTGCACTGTTTCCAGGGTAACTGATCACCCTGCTTCCAAGGTAACTGATCACCCTGTTTCCGGGGTTACTGACTGCCCTGTTTCCAGGGTAACTGATCACCCTGTTTCCGGGATAACTGACCGCCCTGTTTCCGTGGTAACTGACTGCCCAGTTTCCAGGGTTACTGACCGCCCTGTTTCTGGGGTAACTGACCACCCTGTTTCCAGGGTAACTGACCACCCTGTTTCCGGGGTAACTGACCGCCCTGTTTCCAGGATAACTGATCACCCTGTTTCCGGGGTCACTGACCACCCTGTTTCCAGGATAACTGACTGCCCTGTTTCCAGGGTGACTGACTGCCCTGTATCCGGGTTAACTGATCTCCCTGTTTCCGGGGTAACTGACCGCCATGTTTCCAGGATAACTGACCTCCCTATTTCCGGGGTAACTGACCGCCCTGTTTCCTGGATAACAGACAGCCCTGTTTCCAGGATAACTGACTGCCCTGTTTCCAGGTTAACTGACTGCCCTGTTTCCAGGGTAACTGACTGCCCTGTTTCCAGGGTAACTGACCGCCCTGTTTCCGGGGTAACTGATCTCCCTGTTTCCGGGGTAACTGACCGCCCTGTTTCCAGGATAACTGACCGCCCTATTTCCGGGATAACAGACTGCCCTGTTTCCAGGGTAACTGATCACCCTGTTTCCAGGATAACTGACTACCCTGTTACCGGGGTAACTGTCTGCACTGTTTCCAGGGTAACTGATCACCCTGTTTCCAAGGTAACTGATCACCCTGCTTCCGGGGTTACTGACTGCCCTGTTTCCAGGGTAACTGATCACCCTGTTTCCGGGATAACTGACCGCCCTGTTTCCGTGGTAACTGACTGCCCAGTTTCCAGGTTAACTGATCTCGCTGTTTCTGGGGTAACTGACTAAACTGTTTCCAGTTCAACTGACCGCCCTGTTTCCGGGGTAACTCACCGCCCTGTTTCCAGGATAACTGACTGCCCTGTTTCCAGGGTAACTGATCACCCTGGTCCGGATTACTGAGTAATCTGTTTCCAGGGTTACTGACTGCCCTGTTTCCGGGGTAACTGACTGCCCTGTTTCCAGGCTAACTGTACGCCCAGTTTCCGGGGTAACTGACCGCCCTGTTTCCAGGATTACTGACTGCCCTGTTTCCAGGATAACTGACTGCCCTGCTTCCAGGGTAACTGACTGCCCAGTGTCCAGGGTAACTGATCACCCTGTTTCCAGGGTAACTGACTGCCCAGTTTCCAGGGTAACTGATCACCCTGTTTCCAGGGTAACTGACTGCCCTGTTTCCAGGATAACTGACTGCCCAGTTTCCAGGGTAACTGTTCACCCTGTTTCCGGGATAACTGACTGCCCTCTTTCCGGGATTGCTCACTGCCCTGTTTCCAGGGTGACTGACTGCCCTGTTTCCAGGGTAACTGACTGCCAAGTTTCCGGGGTAACTGACTTCCCTGTTTCCAGGGTAACTGACTGCCCAGTTTCCAGGGTAACTGATCACCCTTTTTCCGGGATAACTGACTGCCCTGTTTCCGGGATAACTGAATGCCCTGTTTCCAGGGTAACTGACTTCCCAGTTACCGGGGTAACTGACTGCCCTGTTTCCAGGGTAACTGACTGCCCTGTTTCCGGGGAAACTGACTGCCCTGTTTCCAGGGTAACTGACTGCAAAGTTTCCTGGGTAACTGATCACCCTTTTTCCGGGATAACGGACTGCCCTGTTTCCAGGTTAACGAACCGCCCTGTTTCCAGGTAAAACTGACTGCCCTGTTTCCAGGATAACTGACTGCCCTTTTTCCAGGGTTTTTGATCACCCTGTTTCCGGGATAACAGACTGCCCTGTTTCCAGGGTAACTGATCACCCTGTTTCCAGGATAACTGACTACCCTGTTACCGGGGTAACTGTCTGCACTGTTTCCAGGGTAACTGATCACCCTGTTTCCAAGGTAACTGATCACCCTGTTTCCGGGGTTACTGACTGCCCTGTTTCCAGGGTAACTGATCACCCTGTTTCCGGGATAACTGACCGCCCTGTTTCCGTGGTAACTGACTGCCCAGTTTCCAGGGTAACTGATCTCGCTGTTTCTGGGGTAACTGACTAAACTGTTTCCAGTTTAACTGACCGCCCTGTTTCCGGGGTAACTCACCGCCCTGTTTCCAGGATAACTGACTGCCCTGTTTCCAGGGTAACTGATCACCCTGGTCCGGATTACTGAGTAATCTGTTTCCAGGGTTACTGACTGCCCTGTTTCCGGGGTAACTGACTGCCCTGTTTCCAGGCTAACTGTCCGCCCAGTTTCCGGGGAAACTGACTTCCCTGTTTCCAGGTTAACTGACTGCCCAGTTTCCAGGGTAACTGATCACCCTTTTTCCGGGATAACTGACTGCCCTGTTTCCGGGATAACTGAATGCCCTGTTTCCAGGGTAACTGACTTCCCAGTTACCGGGGTAACTCACTGCCCTGTTTCCAGGGTAACTGACTGCCCTGTTTCCGGGGAAACTGACTGCCCTGTTTCCAGGGTAACTGACAGCAAAGTTTCCTGGGTAACTGATCACCCTTTTTCCGGGATAACTGACTGCCCTGTTTCCAGGTTAACTAACCGCCCTGTTTCCAGGTAAAACTGACTGCCCTGTTTCCAGGATAACTGACTGCCTTTTTTCCAGGGTTTTTGATCACCCTGTTTCCGGGATAACAGACTGCCCTGTTTCCAGGGTAACTGATCACCCTGTTTCCAGGATAACTGACTACCCTGTTACCGGGGTAACTGTCTGCACTGTTTCCAGGGTAACTGATCACCCTGTTTCCAAGGTAACTGATCACCCTGTTTCCGGGGTTACTGACTGCCCTGTTTCCAGGGTAACTGATCACCCTGTTTCCGGGATAACTGACCGCCCTGTTTCCGTGGTAACTGACTGCCCAGTTTCCAGGGTAACTGATCTCGCTGTTTCTGGGGTAACTGACTAAACTGTTTCCAGTTTATCTGACCGCCCTGTTTCCGGGGTAACACACCGCCCTGTTTCCAGGATAACTGACTGCCCTGTTTCCAGGGTAACTGATCACCCTGGTCCGGATTACTGAGTAATCTGTTTCCAGGGTTACTGACCGCCCTGTTTCCGGGGTAACTGACTGCCCTGTTTCCTGGGTAACTGACTGCCCAGTTTCCAGGGTAACTGATCACCCTGTTTCTGGGGTAACTGACTGCCCTGTTTCCGGGATAACTGACTGCCCTGTTTCCAGGTTAACTGGCTGCACTGTTTCCGGGGTAACTGACTGACCTGTTTCCAGGGTAACTGATCACCCTGTTTCCGGGATAACTGACTGCCCTGTTTCCGGGATAACTGACTGCCCTGTTTCCAGGGTAACTGACTGCCTGTTTCCGGGGTAACTGACTGCCCTGTTTCCAGGGTAACTGACTGCCCTGTTTCCAGGATAACGGATCACCCTGTTTCCGGGGTAACTGACTAATCTGTTTCCAGGGTTACTGACCGCCCTGTTTCTGGGGTAACTGACCACCCTGTTTCCAGGGTAACTGACCACCCTGTTTCCAGGATAACTGACTGCCCTGTTTCCAGGGTAACTGACTGACCTGTTTCCGGGGTAACTGATCTCCCTGTTTCCGGGGTAACTGACCGCCCTGTTTCCAGGATAACTGACCGCCCTATTTCCGGGGTAACTGATCTCCCTGTTTCCAGGATAACTGACTGCCCTGTTTCCAGGACAACTGATCTCCCTGTTTCCTGGATAACGAACCGCCCTGTTTCCAGGTTAACTCTGTGCCCTGTTTCCAGGGAAACTGACTGCCCTGTTTCCAGGGTAACAGTCCGCCCTGTTTCCGGGGTAACTGATCTCCCTGTTTCCGGGGTAACTGAACGCCCTGTTTCCAGGACAACTGACCGCCCTATTTCCGGGGTAACTGAACGCCCTATTACCAGGATAACTGTCTGCCCTGTTTCCAGGACAACTGACTGCCCTGCCCGAGGGTAACTGACTGCCTGTTTCCAGGGTAACTGACTGAACACTTTCCAGGGTAACTGATCACCCTGTTTCCAGGATAACTGGCTGCCCTGTTTCCAGGGTAACGGACCGCACTGTTTCCAGGGTAACTGACTGCCCAGTTTCCAGGATAACTGATCACCCTGTTAACCGGGATAACTGAGTGCCCTGTTTCCGGGATAACTGACTGCCCTGATTCCAGGGTAACTGACTACCCTATTTCCAGGGGAACTGACTGCCCTGTTTCCGGGGTATCTGATCACCCTGTTTCCGGGGTAACTGACTAACCTGTTTCCAGGGTGACTGACTGCCCTGTTTCCAGGGTAACTGACTGCCCAGTTTCCAGGGTAACTGATCACCCTTTTTCCGGGATAACTGACTGCCCTGTTTCCAGGATAACTGACTGCCCTGTTTCCAGGGTAACTGATCTTCCTGTTTCCGGGATAACAGACTGCCCTGTTTCCAGGATAACTGACTGCCCAGTTTCCAGGGTAACTGATCACCCTGTTTCCGGGATAGCTGACTACCCTGTTTAGGGATTACTGACTGCCCTGTTTCCAGGGTAAATGACTGCCCTGTTTCCGGGGTAACTGACTGCCCTGTTTCCTGTGTAACTGACTGCCCTGTTTCCAGGATAACTGATCATCCTGTTTCCAGGGTAACTGACTGCCCTGTTTCTGGGATAACTGACTGCCCTGTTTCCAGGGTAACTGATCACCCTGTGTCCAGGGTAACTGACTGCCCTGTTTCCGGGGTAACAGATCACCCTGTTTCCGGGGTAACTGACCGCCTTGTTTCCAAGATAACTGACCTCCCTATTTCAGGGGTAACAGACCTCCCTGTTTCCAGGATAAATGACTGCCCTGTTTCCAGGGTAACTCACTGCCCTGTTTCCGGGGTAACTGACTGCCCTGTTTCTGGGGAAACTGACTGCCCTGTTTCCAGGGTAACTGACTGCCCAGTTTCCAGGGTAACTGATCACCCTTTTTCCGGGATAACTGACTGCCCTGTTTCTGGCATAACTGACTGCCCTGTTTACAGGGTAACTGACTGCCCTGTTTCCGGGGTAACTGACTGCCCTGTTTCCAGAGTAACTGATCACCCTGTTTCCGGGATAACTAAATGCCCTGTTTCCGTGATAACTGACTGCCCTGATTCCAGGGTAACTCACTGCCCTGTTTCCGGGGTAACTGACTGCCCTGTTTCCGGAATAACTGACTGCCCTGTTTCCAGGATAACTGACCACCCTGTTTCCGGGATAACTGACTGCCCTGTTTCCGGGGTAACTGACCGCCCTGTTTCCAGGATAACTGATCACCCTGTTTCCGGGGTCACTGACCACCCTGTTTCCAGGATAACTGACGGCCCTGTTTCCAGGGTGACTGACTGCCATGCATCCGGGTTAACTGATCTCCCTGATTCCGGGGTAACTGACCGCCCTGTTTCCAGGATAACTGACCTCCCTACTTCCGGGGTAACTGACTGCCCTGTTTCCTGGATAACAGACAGCCCTGTTTCCAGGATAACTGACTGCCCTGTTTCCAGGTTAACTGACTGCCCTGTTTCCAGGGTAACTGACTGCCCTGTTTCCAGGGTAACTGACCGCCCTGTTTCCGGGGTAACTGATCTCCCTGTTTCCGGGGTAATTGACCGCCCTGTTTCCAGGATAACTGACCGCCCTATTTCCGGGGTAACTGACCGCCCTGTTTGCAGGATTACTGACTGCCCTGTTTCCAGGATAACTGACTGCCCTGCTTCCAGGGTAACTGACTGCCCAGTTTCCTGGGTAGCTGATCACCCTGTTTCCAGGGTAACTGACTGCCCATTTTCCAGGGTAACTGATCACCCTGTTTCCAGGGTAACTGACTGCCCTGTTTCCAGGGTAACTGACTGCCCAGTTTCCAGGGTAACTGTTCACGCTGTTTCGGGGATAACTGACTGCCCTCTTTCCGGGATTGCTCACTGCCCTGTTTCCAGGGTGACTGACTGCCCTGTTTCCAGGGTAACTGACTGCCAAGTTTCCGGGGTAACTGACTGCCCTGTTTCCAGGCTAACTGTCTGCCCAGTTTCCGGGGAAACTGACTTCCCTGTTTCCAGGGTAACTGACTGCCCAGTTTCCAGGGTAACTGATCACCCTTTTTCCGGGATAACTGACTCCCCTTTTTCCGGGATAACTGAATGCCCTGTTTCCAGGGTAACTGACTTCCCAGTTATCGGGGTAACTGACTGCCCTGTTTCCAGGGTAACTGACTGCCCTGTTTCCGGGGAAACTGACTGCCCTGTTTCCAGGGTAACTGACTGCAAATTTTCCTGGGTAACTGATCACCCTTTTTCCGGGATAACTGACTGCCCTGTTTCCAGGTTAACTAACCGCCCTGTTTCCAGGTAAAACTGACTGCCCTGTTTCCAGGATAACTGACTGCCCTTTTTCCAGGGTTTTTGATCACCCTGTTTCCGGGATAACAGACTGCCCTGTTTCCAGGGTAACTGATCACCCTGTTTCCAGGATAACTGACTGCCCTGTTAACGGGGTAACTGTCTGCACTGTTTCCAGGGCAACTGATCACCCTGTTTCCAAGGTAACTGATCACCCTGTTTCCGGGGTTACTGACTGCCCTGTTTCCAGGGTAACTGATCGCCCTGTTTCCGGGATAACTGACCGCCCTGTTTCCGTGGTAACTGACTGCCCAGTTTCCAGGGTAACTGATCTCGCTGTTTCTGGGGTAACTGACTAAACTGTTTCCAGTTTAACTGACCGCCCTGTTTCCGGGGTAACTCACCGCCCTGTTTCCAGGATAACTGACTGCCCTGTTTCCAGGGTAACTGATCACCCTGGTCCGGATTACTGAGTAATCTGTTTCTAGGGTTACTGACCGCCCTGCTTCCGGGGTAACTGACTGCCCTGTTTCCTGGGTAACTGACTGCCCAGTTTCCAGGGTAACTGATCACCCTGTTTCTGGGGTAACTGACTGCCGTGTTTCCAGGGTAACTGACTGCCCAGTTTCCAGGGTAACTGATCACCCTGTTTCCGGGATAACTGACTCCCCTGTTTCAAGGGTAACAGACTGCCCAGTTTCCAGGGTAACAGACTGCCCTGTTTCCGGGGTGACGGACTGCCCAGTTTCCAGGGTAACTGATCACCCTGTTTCCGGGATAACTGACTGCCCTGTTTCCGGGATAACTGACTGCCCTGTTTCCAGGTTAACTGGCTGCACTGTTTCCGGGGTAACTGACTGACCTGTTTCCAGGGTAACTGATCACCCTGTTTCCGGGATAACTGACTGCCCTGTTTCCGGGATAACTGACAGCCCTGTTTCCAGGGTAACTGACTGCCTGCTTCCGGGGTAACTGACTGCCCTGTTTCCAGGGTAACTGACTGCCCTGTTTCCAGGATAACGGATCACCCTGTTTCCGGGGTAACTGACTAATCTGTTTCCAGGGTTACTGACCGCCCTGGTTCTGGGGTAACTGACCACCCTGTTTCCAGGGTAACTGACCACCCTGTTTCCAGGATAACTGACTGCCCTGTTTCCAGGGTAACTGACTGACCTGCTTCCGGGGTAACTGACTGCCCTGTTTCTGGGGTAACTGACCACCCTGTTTCCAGGGTCACTGACCACACTGTTTCCAGGATAAGTGACTGCCCTTTTTCCAGGGTAAATGACTGCCCTGTTTCCGGTGTAAATGATCTCCCTGTTTCCGGGGTAACTGACCGCCCTGTTTCCAGGATAACTGACCGCCCTATTTCCGGGGTAACTGATCTCCCTGTTTCCAGGGTAACTGACTGCCCTGTTTCCAGGACAACTGATCTCCCTGTTTCCTGGATAACGGACCGCCCTGTTTCCAGGTTAACTCTGTGCCCTGTTTCCAGGGAAACTGACTGCCCTGTTTCCAGGGTAACAGTCCGCCCTGTTTCCGGGGTAACTGATCTCCCTGTTTCCGGGGTAACTGAACGCCCTGTTTCCAGGACAACTGACCGCCCTATTTCCGGGGTAACTGAACGCCCTATTACCAGGATAACTGTCTGCCCTGTTTCCAGGACAACTGACTGCCCTGCCCGAGGGTAACTGACTGCCTGTTTCCAGGGTAACTGACTGAACACTTTCCAGGGTAACTGAACACCCTGTGTCCAGGATAACTGGCTGCCCTGTTTCCAGGGTATCGGACCGCACTGTTTCCAGGGTAACTGACTGCCCAGTTTCCAGGATAACTGATCACCCTGTTAACCGGGATAACTGAGTGCCCTGTTTCCGGGATAACTGACTGCCCTGTTTCCAGGGTAACTGACTACCCTGTTTCCAGGGGAACTGACTGCCCTGTTTCCGGGGTATCTGATCACCCTGTTTCCGGGGTAACTGACTAACCTGTTTCCAGGGTGACTGACTGCCCTGGTTCCAGGGTAACTGACTGCCCAGTTTCCCGGGTAACTGACTGCCCTTTTTCCAGGGTAACTGACTGCCCTGCTTCTGGTGTAACTTACTGCCCTGTATCCAGGGTAACTGACTGCCCAGTTTCCAGGGTAACTGATCACCCTTTTTCCGGGATAACTGACTGCCCTGTTTCCAGGATAACTGACTGCCCTGTTTCCAGGGTAACTGATCTTCCTGTTTCCGGGATAACAGACTGCCCTGTTTCCAGGATAACTGACTGCCCAGTTTCCAGGGTAACTGATCACCCTGTTTCCGGGGTAACTGACTGCCCTGTTTCCAGGGTAACTGACTGCCCAGTTTCCAGGGTGACTGATCACCCAGTTTCCGGGATAACTGACTGCCCTGTGTCCGGCATAACTGACTGCCCTGTTTCCAGGGCAACTGACTGCCCTGTTTCTGGGGTAACTGAATGCCGTGTTTCCAGGGTAACTGATCACCCTGTTTCCGGGATAACTGACTGCCCTGTTTCCGGGATAACTGACTGCCCTGTTTCCAGGGTAACTGACTGCCCTGTTTCCGGGACAACTGACCGCCCTATTTCCGGGGTAACTGAACGCCCTATTACCAGGATAACTGTCTGCCCTGTTTCCAGGATAACTGACTGCCCTGCCCGAGGGTAACTGACTGCCTGTTTCCAGGGTAACTGACTGAACACTTTCCAGGGTAACTGATCACCCTGTTTCCAGGATAACTGACTGCCCTGTTTCCATGGTAACGGACCGCACTGTTTCCAGGGTAACTGACTGCACAGTTTCCAGGATAACTGATCACCCTGTTAACCGGGATAACTGGGTGCCCTGTTTCCGGGATAACTGACTGCCCTGTTTCCAGGGTAACTGACTACCCTGTTTCAAGGGGAACTGACTGCCCTGTTTCCGGGGTATCTGATCACCCTGTTTCCGGGGTAACTGACTAACCTGTTTCCAGGGTGACTGACTGCCCTGTTTCCAGGGTAACTGACAGCCCAGTTTCCGGGGTAACTGACTGCCCTGTTTCCAGGGTAACTGACTGCCCTGCTTCTGATGTAACTTACTGCCCTGTTTCCAGGGTAACTGACTGCCCAGTTTACAGGGTAACTGATCACCCTTTTTCCGGGATAACTGACTGCCCTGTTTCCGGGATAACTGACTGCCCTGTTTCCAGGGTAACTGATCATCCTGTTTCCGGGATAACTGACTGCCCTGTTTCCAGGATAACTGACTGCCCAGTTTCCAGGGTAACTCATCACCCTGTTTCCGGGATAACTGACTGCCCTGTTTAGGGATTACTGACTGCCCTGTTTCCAGGGTAACTTACTGCCCTGTTTCCGGGGTAACTGACTGCCCTGTTTCCTGTGTAACTGACTGCCCTGTTTCCAGGATAACTGATCACCCTGTTTCCAGGGTAAATGACTGCCCTGTTTCCGGGGTAACTGACTGCCCTGTTTCCAGGGTAACTGATCACACTGTGTCCAGGGTAACTGACTGCCCTGTTTCCGGGGTAACAGATCTCCCTTTTTCTGGGGTAACTGACCGCCTTGTTTCCAAGATAACTGACCTCCCTATTTCCGGGGTAACAGATCTCCCTGTTTCCAGGATAACTGACCGCACTGTTTCCAAGATAACTGACTGCCCTGTTTCCAGGTTAACTGACCACCCTGTTTGCAACGTCACTGACCACACTGTTTCCAGGATAACTGACTGCCCTGTTTCCTGGGTAACTGACTGCCCTGTTTCCGGGGTAACTGACCGCCTTGTTTCCCAGATAACTGACCTCCCTATTTCCGGGGTAACAGATCTCCCTGTTTCCGGGGTAACTGACCGCCCTGTTTCCAGGATAACTGACTGCGCTGTTTCCAAGATAACTGACTGCCCTGTTTCCAGGTTAACTGACTGCCCTGTTTCGGGGTAACTGATCAGCCTGTTTCCGGGATAACTGACTGCCCTGTTTCCAGGTTAACTGACCACCCTGTTTGCAGCGTCACTGACCACACTGTTTCCAGGATAACTGACTGCCCTGTTTCCAGGGTAACTGACTGCCCTGTTTCCGGGGTAACTGACCGCCTTGTTTCCCAGATAACTGACCTCCCTATTTCCGGGGTAACAGATCTCCCTGTTTCCGGGGTAACTGACCGCCCTGTTTCCAGGATAACTGACTGCGCTGTTTCCAAGATAACTGACTGCCCTGTTTCCAGGTTAACTGACTGCCCTGTTTCGGGGTAACTGATCACCCTGTTTACGGGATAACTGACTGCCCTGTTTCCAGGTTAACTGACCACCCTTTTTCCGGGATAACAGACTGCCCTGTTACCAGGTTAACTGACTGCCCTGCTTCCATGGGAACTGACTGCCCTGTTTCCGGGGTAACTGATCACCCTGTTTCCGGGATAACTGACTGCCCTGTTTCCGGGGTAACTGACTGCCCTGTTTCCGGGGTAACTGACTGCCCAGTTTCCAGGGTGACTGATCACCCAGTTTCCGGGATAACTGACTGCCCTGTGTCCGGCATAACTGACTGCCCTGTTTCCAGGGCAACTGACTGCCCTGTTTCCGGGGTAACTGAATGCCGTGTTTCCGGGGTAACTGATCACCCTGTTTCCGGGATAACTGACTGCCCTGTTTCCGGGATAACTGACTGCCCTGTTTCCAGGGTAACTGACTGCCCTGTTTCCGGGACAACTGACCGCCCTATTTCCGGGGTAACTGAACGCCCTATTACCAGGATAACTGTCTGCCCTGTTTCCAGGATAACTGACTGCCCTGCCCGAGGGTAACTGACTGCCCTGTTTCCATGGTAACGGACCGCACTGTTTCCAGGGTGACTGACTGCACAGTTTCCAGGATAACTGATCACCCTGTTAACCGGGATAACTGGGTGCCCTGTTTCCGGGATAACTGACTGCCCTGTTTCCAGGGTAACTGACTACCCTGTTTCAAGGGGAACTGACTGCCCTTTTTCCGGGGTATCTGATCACCCTGTTTCCGGGGTAACTGACTAACCTGTTTCCAGGGTGACTGACTGCCCTGTTTCCAGGGTAACTGACAGCCAAGTTTCCGGGGTAACTGACTGCCCTGTTTCCAGGGTAACTGACTGCCCTGCTTCTGGTGTAACTTACTGCCCTGTTTCCAGGGTAACTGACTGCCCAGTTTACAGGGTAACTGATCACCCTTTTTCCGGGATAACTGACTGCCCTGTTTCCGGGATAACTGACTGCCCTGTTTCCAGGGTAACTGATCATCCTGTTTCCGGGATAACTGACTGCACTGTTTCCAGGATAACTGACTGCCCAGTTTCCAGGGTAACTCATCACCCTGTTTCCGGGATAACTGACTGCCCTGTTTAGGGATTACTGACTGCCCTGTTTCCAGAGTAACTGACTGCCCTGTTTCCGGGGTAACTGACTGCCCTGTTTCCTGTGTAACTGACTGCCCTGTTTCCAGGATAACTGATCACCCTGTTTCCAGGGTAACTGACTGCCCTGTTTCCGGGGTAACTGACTGCCCTGTTTCCAGGGTAACTGATCACCCTGTGTCCAGGGTAACTGACTGCCCTGTTTCCGGGGTAACAGATCTCCCTTTTTCTGGGGTAACTGACCGCCTTGTTTCCAAGATAACTGACCTCCCTATTTCCGGGGTAACAGATCTCCCTGTTTCCAGGATAACTGACCGCCCTGTTTACAAGATAACTGACTGCCCTGTTTCCAGGTTAACTGACCACCCTGTTTGCAGCGTCACTGACCACACTGTTTCCAGGATAACTGACTGCCCTGTTTCCAGGGTAACTGACTGCCCTGTTTCCGGGGTAACTGACCGCCTAGTTTCCCAGATAACTGACCTCCCTATTTCCGGGGTAACAGATCTCCCTGTTTCCGGGGTAACTGACCGCCCTGTTTCCAGGATAACTGACTGCGCTGTTTCCAAGATAACTGACTGCCCTGTTTCCAGGTTAACTGACTGCCCTGTTTCGGGGTAACTGATCACCCTGTTTCCGGGATAACTGACTGCCCTGTTTCCAGGTTAACTGACCACCCTGTTTGCAGCGTCACTGACCACACTGTTTCCAGGATAACTGACTGCCCTGTTTCCAGGGTAACTGACTGCCCTGTTTCCGGGGTAACTGACCGCCTTGTTTCCCAGATAACTGACCTCCCTATTTCTGGGGTAACAGATCTCCCTGTTTCCGGGGAAACTGACCGCCCTGTTTCCAGGATAACTGACTGCGCTGTTTCCAAGATAACTGACTGCCCTGTTTCCAGGTTAACTGACTGCCCTGTTTCGGGGTAACTGATCACCCTGTTTACGGGATAACTGACTGCCCTGTTTCCAGGTTAACTGACCACCCTGTTTCCGGGATAACTGACTGCCCTGTTACCAGGTTAACTGACTGCCCTGCTTCCAGGGGAACTGACTGCCCTGTTTCCGGGGTAACTGATCACCCTGTTTCCGGGATAACTGACTGCCCTGTTTCCGGGGTAACTGACTGCCCTGTTTCCGGGGTAATTGAATGCCGTGTTTCCAGGGTAACTGATCACCCTGTTTCCGGGATAACTGACTGCCCTGTTTCCGGGATAACTGACTGCCCTGTCTCCAGGGTAACTGACTGCCCTGTTTCCGGGGTATTTAACTGCCCTGTTTCCGGGGAAACTGACTGCCCTGTTTCCATGGTAACTGACTGCCCAGTTTTCAGGGTAACTGAACACCCTTTTTCCGGGGTAACTGACTGCCCTGTTTCCAGGGTAACTGACTGCCCTGCTTCCGGGGTAACTGACGGCTCTGTTTCCAGGGTAACTGACTGCCCAGTTGCCAGGGTAACTGATCACCCTTTTTCCGGGATAACTGACTGCCCTGTTTCCGGCATAACTGACTGCCCTGTTTCCAGGGTAACTGACTGCCCTGTTTCCGGGGTAACTGACTGCCCTGTTTCCAGGGTAACTGATCACCCTGTTTCCGGGATAACTGAATGCCCTGTTTCCGGGATAACTGACTGCCCTGTTTCCAGGGTAACTCACTGCCCTGTTTCCGGGGTAACTGACTGCCCTGTTTCCGGGATAACTGACTGCCCTGTTTCCAGGATAACTGATCACCCTGTTTCCGGGGTAACTGACTGCCCTGTTTCCGGGGTAACTGACCGCCCGATTTCCGGGGTAACAGATCTCCCTGTTTCCAGGATAACTGACCGCCCTGTTTCCAAGATAACTGACTGCCCTGTTTCCAGGTTAACTGACCACCCTGTTTGCAGCGTCACTGACCACACTGTTTCCAGGATAACTGACTGCCCTTTTTCCAGGGTAACTGACTGCCCTGTTTCCGGGGTAACTGACCGCCTTGTTTCCCAGATAACTGACCTCCCTATTTCCGGGGTAACAGATCTCCCTGTTTCCGGGGTAACTGACCGCCCTGTTTCCAGGATAACTGACTGCGCTGTTTCCAAGATAACTGACTGCCCTGTTTCCAGGTTAACTGACTGCCCTGTTTCGGGGTAACTGATCACCCTGTTTCCGGGATAACTGACTGCCCTGTTTCCAGGTTAACTGACCACCCTGTTTGCAGCGTCACTGACCACACTGTTTCCAGGATAACTGACTGCCCTGTTTCCAGGGTAACTGACTGCCCTGTTTCCGGGGTAACTGATCGCCTTGTTTCCCAGATAACTGACCTCCCTATTTCCGGGGTAACAGATCTCCCTGTTTCCGGGGTAACTGACCGCCCTGTTTCCAGGATAACTGACTGCGCTGTTTCCAAGATAACTGACTGCCCTGTTTCCAGGTTAACTGACTGCCCTGTTTCGGGGTAACTGATCACCCTGTTTCCGGGATAACTGAATGCCCTGTTTCCAGGTTAACTGACCACCCTGTTTCCGGGATAACTGACTGCCCTGTTACCAGGTTAACTGACTGCCCTGCTTCCAGTGGAACTGACTGCCCTGTTTCCGGGGTAACTGATCACCCTGTTTCCGGGATAACTGACTGCCCTGTTTCCGGGGTAACTGACTGCCCTGTTTCCGGGGTAACTGAATGCCGTGTTTCCAGGGTAACTGATCACCCTGTTTCCGGGATAACTGACTGCCCTGTTTCCGGGATAACTGACTGCCCTGTTTCCAGGGTAACTGACTGCCCTGTTTCCGGGGTATCTGACTGCCCTGTTTCCGGGGAAACTGACTGCCCTGTTTCCAGGGTAACTGACTGCCCAGTTTTCCGGGTAACTGAACACCCTTTTTCCGGGGTAACTGACTGCCCTGTTTCCAGGGTAACTGACTGCCCTGCTTCCGGGGTAACTGACGGCTCTGTTTCCAGGGTAACTGACTGCCCAGTTTCCAGGGTAACTGATCACCCTTTTTCCGGGATAACTGACTGCCCTGTTTCCGGCATAACTGACTGCCCTGTTTCCAGGGTAACTGACTGCCCTGTTTCCGGGGTAACTGACTGCCCTGTTTCCAGGGTAACTGATCACCCTGTTTCCGGGATAACTGAATGCCCTGTTTCCGGGATAACTGACTGCCCTGTTTCCAGGGAAACTCACTGCCCTGTTTCCGGGGTAACTGACTGCCCTGTTTCCGGGATAACTGACTGCCCTGTTTCCAGGATAACTGATCACCCTGTTTCCGGGGTAACTGACTGCCCTGTTTCCGGGGTAACTGACCGCCCTGTTTCCAGGATAACTGATCACCCTGTTTCCGGGGTCACTGACCACCCTGTTTCCAGGATAACTGACTGCCCTGTTTCCAGGGTGACTGACTGCCCTGTATCCGGTTTAACTGATCTCCCTGTTTCCGGGGTAACTGACCGCCCTGTTTCCAGGATAACTGACCTCCCTATTTCAGGGGTAACTGACCGCCCTGTTTCCTGGATAACTGACAGCCCTGTTTCCAGGATAACTGACTGCCCTGTTTCCAGGTTAACTGACTGCCCTGTTTCCAGGGTAACTGACCGCCCTGTTTCCAGGGTAACTGACCACCCTTTTTCCGGGGTAACTGATCTCCCTGTTTCCAGGATTGCTGACTGTCCTGTTTCCAGGATAACTGACTGCCCTGTTTCCAGGGTAACTGACTGCGGGTTTTCCAGGGTAACTGATCACCCTTTTTCCAGGGTAACTGACCGCCCTGTTTCCAGGATAAATGACCGCCCTATTTCCGGGGTAACTGACCGCCCTGTTTCCAGGATTAATGACTACCCTGTTTCCGGGGTAACTGACTGCCCTCTTTCCAGTGTAACTGACTGCCCAGTTTCCAGGGTAACTGATCACCCTGTTACCGGGATAACTGACTGCCCTGTTTCCGGGATAACTGACTGCTCTTTTTCCAGGATAACTGATCACCCTGTTTCCGGGGTAACTGACTAATCTGTTTCCAGGGTTACTGACCGCCCTGTTTCCAGGGTAACTGACTGCCCTGTTTCCGGGGTAACTGACCGCCATGTTTCCAGGATAACTGATCACCCTGTTTCCGGTGTATCTGACCACCCTGTTTCCAGGGTAACTGACCACCCTGTTTCCAGGATAACTGACTGCCCTGTTTCCAGGGTAAGTGACTGCCCTGTTTCCAGGTTAACAGACTGCCCTGTATCCAGGGTAACTGACTGCCCTGTTTCCAGGGTAACTAACCGCCCTGTTTCCGGGGTAACTGATCTCCCTGTTTCCGGGGTAACTGACCACCCTGTTTCCAGGATAACTGACCGCCCTATTTCCGGGCTAACTGACCGCCCTGTTTCTAGGATAACTGACTGCTCTGTTTCCAGGATAACTGACTGCCCTGTTTCCAGGGTAACTGACTGCCCTGTTTGCGAGGTAACTGACTGCCCTGTTTCCAGGGTAACTTACCACCCTTTTTCCGGGGTAAATGACTGCCCTGTTTCCAGGGTACCTGGCCACCCTGTTTACGGGGTAACTGACTGCCCTGTTTCCAGGGAAACTGACCACCCTGTTTCCGTGGTAACTGACTGCCCAGTTTCCAGGGTAACTGATCACCCTGTTTCCGGGATAACTGACGTCCCTCTTTCCAAGGTAACTGACTGGCTGTTTCCAGGGTAACTGACTACCCAGAATCCAAGGTAACTGATCACACTGTTTCCGGAATAACTGACTGCCCTGTTTCCAGGGTAACTGACTGCCCATTTTTCAGGGTAACTGATCACCCTGTTTCCAGGGTAACTGATCGCCCTGTTTCTGGGGTAATTAACCGCCCTATTTCCGGGGTAACTGAACGTCCTGTTTCCAGGGTAACTGATTGCCCTGTTTCCAAGGTAACTGATCACCCTGTTTCCGGGATAACTGACTGCCCTGTTTCCGGGATAACTGACTGCCCAGTTTCCAGGGTAACTGACTAATCTGTTTCCAGGGTTACTGGCTGCCCTGTCTCCGGGGTAACTGACTGCCCTGTTTCCGAGGTAACTGACCGCCCTGTTTCCAGGATAACTGATCACCCTGTTTCCAGGGTAACTGACGGCCCTTTTTCCAGGTTAACTGACTGCCCTGTTTCCAGGGTAACTGACTGCCCTGTTTCCAGGGTAACTGACCACCCTGTTTCCGGGGTAACTGAACTCCCTGTTTCCGGGGTAACCGACCGCCCTGTTTCCAGATTAACTAAGCGACCTATTTCCGGGGTAACTGACCGCCCTGTTTCCAGGGTAACTGACCGACCTATTTCCGGGGTAACTGACTGCCCTGTTTCCAGGATAACTGACTGCCCTGTTTCCAGGGCAACTGATCACCCTCTGTCCAGGGTAACTGACTGCCCTGTTTCCGGGGTAACAGAGCTCCCTTTTTCTGGTGTAACTGACCGCCTTGTTTCCAAGATAACTGACCTCCCTATTTCCGGGGTAACAGATCTCCCTGTTTCCAGGATAACTGACCGCCCTGTTTCCAAGATAACTGACTGCCCTGTTTCCAGGTTAACTGAGCACCCTGTTTGCAGGGTCACTGACCACACTGTTTCCAGCATAACTGACTGCCCTGTTTCCAGGGTAACTGACTGCCCTGTTTCCGGGGTAACTGACCGCCTTGTTTCCCAGATAACTGACCTCCCTATTTCCGGGGTAACAGATCTCCCTGTTTCCGGGGTAACTGACTGCCTTGTTTCCAAGATAACTGACCTCCCTATTTCCGGGGTAACAGATCTCCCTGTTTCCAGGATAACTGACTGCGCTGTTTCCGAGATAACTGACTGCCCTGTTTCCAGGTTAACTGACTGCCCTGTTTCGGGGTAACTGATCACCCTGTTTCCGGGATAACTGACTGCCCTGTTTCCATGGTAACTGACTGCCCTGTTTCCACGGTAACTGATCACCCTGTTTCCGGGATAACTGACTGCCCTGTTACCAGGTTAACTGACTGCCCTGCTTCCAGGGGAACTGACTGCCCTGTTTCCGGGGTAACTGATCACCCTGTTTCCGGGATAACTGACTGCCCTGTTTCCGGGGTAACTGACTGCCCTGTTTCCAAGGTAACTGACTGCCCAGTTTGCAGGGTGACTGATCACCCAGTTTCCGGGATAACTGACTGCCCTGTTTCCGGAATAACTGACTGCCCTGTTTCCGGGGTAACTGACTGCCTGTTTCCGGGGTAACTGAATGCCGTGTTTCCAGGGTAACTGATCACCCTGTTTCCGGGATAACTGACAGCCCTGTTTCCGGGATAACTGACTGCCCTGTTTCCGGGGTATCTGACTGCCCTGTTTCCGGGGAAACTGACTGCCCTGTTTCCAGGGTAACTGTCTGCCCAGTTTTCAGGGTAACTGAACAACCTTTTTCCGGGGTAACTGACTTCCCTGTTTCCAGGGTAACTGACTGCCCTGCTTCCGGGGTAACTGACGGCTCTGTTTCCAGGGTAACTGACTGCCCAGTTTCCAGGGTAACTGATCACCCTTTTTCCGGGATAACTGACTGCCCTGTTTCCGGCATAACTGACTGCCCTGCTTCCAGGGTAACTGACTGACCTGTTTCCGGGGTAACTGACTGCCCTGTTTCCAGGGTAACTGATCACCCTGTTTCTGGGATAACTGAATGCCCTGTCTCCAGGATAACAGACTGCCCTGTTTCCAGCATAACTCACTGCCCTGTTTCCGGGGTAACTGACTGCCCTGTTTCCGGGATACCTGACTACCCTGTTTCCAGGGTGACTGACTGCCCTGTATCCGGGTTAACTGATCTCCCTGTTTCCGGAGTAACTGACCGCCCTGTTTCCAGGATAACTGACCTCCCTATTTCAGGGGTAACTGACCGCCCTGTTTCCTGGATAACTGACAGCCCTGTTTCCAGGATAACTGACTGCCCTGTTTCCAGGTTAACTGACTGCCCTGTTTCCAGCGTAACTGACTGCCCTGTTTCCAGGGTAACTGACCGCCCTGTTTCCGTGGTAACTGATCTCCTTGCTTCCAGGATTGCTGACTGCCCTGTTTCCAGGATAACTGACTGCCCTGTTTCCAGGGTAACTGACTTCCCATTTTCCAGGGTAACTGATCACCCTTTTTCCGGGGTAACTGACCGCCCTGTTTCCAGGATAAATGACCGCCCTATTTCCGGGGTAACTGACCGCCCTGTTTCCAGGATTACTGACTGCCCTGTTTCCAGGATAACTGACTGCCCTCTTTCCAGGGTAACTGAGTGCCCAGTTTCCAGGGTAACTGATCACCCTGTTTCCAGGGTAACTGACTGCCCTGTTTGCAGGGTAACTGGCTGCCCAGTTTCCAGGGTAACTGTTCACCCTGTTTCCGGGATAACTGACTGCCCTGTTTCCGGGATTGCTCACTGCCCTGTTTCCAGGGTGACTGACTGTCCTGTTTCCAGGGTAACTGACTGCCCTGTTTCCAGGGTAACTGTCTGCCCAGTTTCCGGGGAAACTGACTGCCCTGCTTCCAGGGTAACGGACTGCCCAGTTTCCAGGGTAACTGATCACCCTTTTTCCGGGATAACTGACTGCCCTGTTTCCGGGATAACTGAATGCCCTGTTTCCAGGGTAACTGACTGCCCAGTTACCGGGGTAACTGACTGCGCTGTTTCCAGGGTAACTGACTGCCCTGTTTCCGGGGAAACTGACTGCCCTGTTTCCAGGGTAACTGACTGCCAAGTTTCCTGGGTAACTGATCACCCTTTTTCCGGGATACCTGACTGCCCTGTTTCCAGGTTAACTAACCGCCCTGTTTCCTGGTAAAACTGACTGCCCTGCTTCCAGGATAACTGACTGCCCTGTTTCCAGGGTAACTGATCACCCTGATTCCGGAATAACTGACTGCCCTGTTTCCAGGGGAACTGATCACCCTGTTTCCAGGATAACTGACTGCCCTGTTTCCGGGGTAACTGTCTGCCCTGTTTCCAGGGTAACTGATCACCCTGTTTCCGGGGTTACTGACTGCCCTGTTTCCAGTGTAACTGATCACCCTGTTTCCGGGATAATTTACCGCCCTGTTTCCATGGTAACTGACTGCCCAGCTTCCAGGGTAACTAATCTCGCTGTCTCTGGGGTAACTGACTAACCTGTTTCCAGTTGAACTGACCGCCATGTTTCTGGGGTAACTCTCCGCCCTGTTTCCAGGATAACTGACTGCCCTGTTTCCAGGGTAACTGATCACCCAGGTCCGGATTACTGAGTAATCTGTTTCCCGGGTTACTGACCGCCCAGTTTCCGGGGTAACTGACTGCCCTGTTTCCTGGGTAACTGACTGCCCAGTTTCCAGGGTAACTGATCACCCTGTTTCTTGGGTAACTGACTGCCCTGTTTCCGGGGTAACTAACTGCCCAGTTTCCAGGGTAACTGATCACCCTGTTTCCGGATAACTGACTCCCCTGTTTCCGGGATAACTGACTGCCCTGTTTCCAGGGTAACTGACTGCCATGATTCCGGGGTAACTGACTGCCCTGTTTCCAGGGTAACTGATCACCCTGTTTCCGGGATAACTGACTGCCCTGTTTCCGGGATAACTGACTGCCCTTTTTCCAGGGTAACTGACTGCCTGTTTCCGGGGTAACTGACTGCCCTGTTTCTGGGGTAACTCACTGCCCTGTTTCCAGGATAACTGATCACCCTGTTTCCGGGGTAACTGACTAATCTGTTTCCAGGGTTACTGACCGCCCTGTTTCAGGTGTAACTGACCACCCTGTTTCCAGGGTAACTGACCACCCTGTTTCCAGGATAACTGACTGCCCTGTTTCCAGGCTAACTGACTGACCTGTTTCCGGGGTAACTGATCTCCCTGTTTCCGGGGTAACTGACTGCCCTGTTTCCGGGATAACTGACTGCCCTGTTTCCATGGTAACTGACTGCCCTGTTTCCACGGTAACTGATCACCCTGTTTCCGGGATAACTGACTGCCCTGTTACCAGGTTAACTGACTGCCCTGCTTCCAGGGGAACTGACTGCCCTGTTTCCGGAGTAACTGATCACCCTGTTTCCAGGATAACTGAATGCCCTGTTTCCATGGTAACTGACTGCCCAGCTTCCAGGGTAACTGATCACCCTGTTTCCGGAATAAATGACTGCCCTGTTTCCAGGGTAACTGAGTTCCCAGTTTCCAGGGTAATTGATCACCCTTTTTCCGGGATAAATGAATGCCCTGTTTCCGGGATAACTGACTGCCCTGTTTCCAGATTAACTGACTGTCCAGTTTCCAGGGTAACTGACTGCCCTGTTTCCAGGGTAACCGACTACCCAGTTTCCAGGGTAACTGATCACCCTGTTTCCGGGATAACTTACTGCCCTGTTTACGGGATAACTGAATGCCCTGTTTCCAGGCTAACTGACTGCCCTGTTTCCAGGATAACTGATCACCCTGTTTCCGGGGTAACTGACTAATCTGTTTCCAAGGTTACTGACCGCCCTGTTTCCGGGGTAACTGACTGCCCAGTTTCCGGGGTAACTGACCGCCCTGTTTTCAGGATAACTGATCACCCTGTTTCCGGGGTAACTGACCACCCTTTTTCCAGGGTAACTGACCACCCTGTTTCCAGGATAACTGACTGCCCTGTTTCCAGGGTAACTGACTGCCCTGTTTCAGGGGTAACTGATCTCCCTGTTTCCCGGGTAACTGACCGCCCTATTTCCAAGGTAACTGACCGCCCTGTTTCCAGGATAACTGAATGCCCTGTTTCCAGGATAACTGACTGCCCTGTTTCCAGGTTAACTGACTGCCCGATATCCAGGTTAACTGACTGCCCTGTTTCCAGGGTAACTAACCGCCCTGTTTCCGGTGTAACTGATCTCCCTGTTTCCGGGGTAACTGACCGCCCTGTTTCCAGGATAACTAACCGCCCTATTTCCGGGGTAACTGACCGCCCTGTTTCTAGGATAACTGATTGCCCTGTTTCCAGGATAACTGACTGCCCTGTTTCCGGGGTAACTGACTGTCCTGTTTCCACGGTAACTGACTGCCCTGTTTCCGGGTAAACTGACTGCCCAGTTTCCAGGGTAACTGAACACACTGTTTCCGAGGTAACTGACTGCCCTGTTTCCAGGGTAACTGACTGCCTTCTTTCCAGGGTAACTGACCACCCTGTTTCCGTGGTAACTGACTGCCCAGTTTCCAGGGTAACTGATCACCCTGTTACCGGGATAACTGACGTCCCTCTTTCCAGGATAACTAACTGGCTGTTTCCAGGGTAACTGACTGCCCAGCTTCCAGGGTAACTGATCACCCTGTTTCCGGAATAACTGACTGCCCAGTTTCCAGGGTAACTGACTGCCCAGTTTCCAGGATAACTGACCACCCTGTTTCTGGGGTAACTAACCGCCCTGTTTCCAGGATAACTGACAGCCCTGTTTCCAGGATAACTGACTGCCCTTTTTCCAGCTTAACTGACTGCCCTGTTTCCAGGGTAACTGACGGCCCTGTTTCAAGGGGAACTGACTGCCCTGTTTCCGGGGTAACTGATCACCATGTTTCCGGGGTAACTGACTAAAATGTTTCCAGGGTGACTGACTTCCCTGTTTCCAGGGTAACTGACTGCCCAGTTTCCGGGGTAACTGACTGCCCTGTTTCCAGGGTAACTGACTGCCATGTTTCCAGGGTAACTGACTGACCTGTTTCCGGGGTAACAGATCACCCTGTTTCCAGGATAACTGACTGCCCTGTTTCCAGGCTAACTGACTGCCCTGTTTCCAGGATAACTGATCACACTGTTTCCGGGGTAACTGACTGCCCTGTTTCTGGGGTAACTGACCACCCTGTTTCCAGGGTCATGACCACACTGTTACCAGGATAACTGACTGCCCTGTTTCCAGGGTAACTGACTGCCCTGTTTCCGGTGTAAATGATCTCCCTGTTTCCGGGGTAACTGACCGCCCTGTTTCCAGGATAATTAACCGCCCTATTTCCGGGGTAACTGACCGCCCTGTTTCTAGGATAACTGATTGCCCTGTTTCCAGGATAACTGACTGCCCTGTTTCCGGGGTAACTGACTGTCCTGTTTCCACGGTAATTGACTGCCCTGTTTCCGGGTAAACTGACTGCCCAGTTTCCAGAGTAACTGAACACACTGTTTCCGTGGTAACTGACTGCCCTGTTTCCAGGGTAACTGACCACCCTGTTTCCGGGGTAACTGACTGCCTTCTTTCCAGGGTAACTGACCACCCTGTTTCCGTGGTAACTGACTGCCCAGTTTCCAGGGTAACTGATCACCCTGTTACCGGGATAACTGACGTCCCTCTTTCCAGGATAACTAACTGGCTGTTTCCAGGGTAACTGACTGCCCAGCTTCCAGGGTAACTGATCACCCTGTTTCCGGAATAACTGACTGCCCTGTTTCCACGGTAACTGACTGCCCAGTTTCCAGGATAACTGATCTCCCTGTTTCTGGGGTAACTAACGGCCCTGTTTCCAGGATAACTGACAGCCCTGTTTCCAGGATAACTGACTGCCCTTTTTCCAGGTTAACTGACTGCCCTGTTTCCAGGGTAACTGACGGCCCTGTTTCAAGGGGAACTGACTGCCCTGTTTCTGGGGTAACTGATCACCATGTTTCCGGGGTAACTGACTAAACTGTTTCCAGGGTGACTGACTGCCCTGTTTCCAGGGTAACTGACTGCCCAGTTTCCGGGGTAACTGACTGCCCTGTTTCCAGGGTAACTGACTGCCCTGTTTCCAGGGTAACTGACCACCCTGTTACCGGGGTAACTGATCACCCTGTTTCCAGCATAACTGACTGCCCTGTTTCCAGGCTAACAGACTGCCCTGTTTCCAGGATAACTGATGACACTGTTTCCGGGGTAACTGACTGCCCTGTTTCTGGGGTAACTGACCACCCGGTTTCCAGGGTCACTGACCACACTGTTTCCAGGATAACTGACTGCCCTGTTTCCAGGGTAACTGACTGCCCTGTTTCCGGGGTAACTGATCACCCTGTTTCCGGGGTAACTGACCGCCCTGTTTCCAGGATAACTGACCTCCCTGTTTCTGGGGTAACTAACCGCCCTGTTTCCAGGATAACTGACAGCCCTGTTTCCAGGATAACTGACTGCCCTTTTTCCAGGTTAACTGACTGCCCTGTTTCCAGGGTAACTGACGGCCCTGTTTCAAGGGGAACTGACTGCCCTGTTTCTGGGGTAACTGATCACCATGTTTCCGGGGTAACTGACTAAACTGTTTCCAGGGTGACTGACTGCCCTGTTTCCAGGGTAACTGACTGCCCAGTTTCCGGGGTAACTGACTGCCCTGTTTCCAGGGTAACTGACTGCCCTGTTTCCAGGGTAACTGACCACCCTGTTTCCGGGGTAACTGATCACCCTGTTTCCAGCATAACTGACTGCCCTGTTTCCAGGCTAACTGACTGCCCTGTTTACAGGATAACTGATGACACTGTTTCCGGGGTAACTGACTGCCCTGTTTCTGGGGTAACTGACCACCCGGTTTCCAGGGTCACTGACCACTCTGTTTCCAGGATAACTGACTGCCCTGTTTCCAGGGTAACTGACTGCCCTGTTTCCGGGGTAACTGATCACCCTGTTTCCGGGGTAACTGACCGCCCTGTTTCCAGGATAACTGACCTCCCTGTTTCTGGGGTAACTAACCGCCCTGTTTCCAGGATAACTGACAGCCCTGTTTCCAGGATAACTGACTGCCCTTTTTCCAGGTTAACTGACTGCCCTGTTACCAGGGTAACTGACGGCCCTGTTTCCAGGGGAACTGACTGCCCAGTTTCCGGGGTAACTGATCACCATGTTTCCGGGGTAACTGACTAAACTGTTTCCAGGGTGACTGACTGCCCTGTTTCCAGGGTAACTGACTGCCCAGTTTCCGGGGTAACTGACTGCCCTGTTTCCAGGGTAACTGACTGCCCTGCTTCCGGGGAAACTGACTGCTCTGTTTCCAGGGTAACTGACTGCCCAGTTTCCAGGGTAACTGATCACCCTTTTTCCGGGATAACTGACTGCCCTGTTTCCGGGATAACTGACTGCCCTGTTTCCAGGGTAACTGATCACCCTTTTTCCAGGATAACTGTCTGCCCTGTTTCCAGGGAAACTGACTGGCCTGTTTCCAGGGTAACTGAATGCCCAGTTTCCAGTGTAACTGACTGCCCTGTTTCTGGGGTAACTGACTGCCCTGTTTCCAGGGTAAATGACTGCCCAGTTTCCAGGGTAACTGATCACCCAGTTTCCGGGATAACTGACTGCCCTGTTTCCGGCATAACTGACTGCCCTGTTTCCGGGGTAACTGACTGCCTTGTTGCCGGGGTAACTGAATGCCGTGTTTCCAGGGTAACTGATCACCCTGTTTCCGGGATAACTGACTGCCCTGTTTCTGGGATAACTGACTGCCCTGTTTCCAGGGTAAATGACTGCCCTGTTTCCGGGGTAACTGACTGCCCTGTTTCCGGGGAAACTGACTGCCCTGTTTCCAGGGTAACTGACAGCCCAGTTTCCAGGGTAACTGATCACCCTTTTTCCGGGATAACTGACTGCCCTGTTTATTGGGTAACTGTCTGCCCAGTTTCCAGGGTAACTGACTGCCCTGTTTCCAGGGTATCTGACTGCCCTGTTTACAGGGTAACTGACTGCCATGTTTCCAGGGTAACTGACTGCCCTGTTTCCAGAGTAACTGATCACCCTGTTTCCGGGATAACTGAATGCCCTGTTTCCGTGATAACTGACTGCCCTGATTCCAGGGTAACTCACTGCCCTGTTTCCGGGGTAACTGACTGCCCTGTTTCCGGGATAACTGACTGCCCTGTTTCCAAAATAACTGACCACCCTGTTTCCGGGATAACTTACTGGCCTGTTTCCGGGGTAACTGACCGCCCTGTTTCCAGGATAACTGATCACCCTGTTTCCGGGGTCACTGACCACCCTGTTTCCAGGATAACTGACTGCCCTGTTTCCAGGGTGACTGACTGCCCTGTATCCGGGTTAACTGATCTCCCTGTTTCCGGGGTAAATGACCGCCCTGTTTCCAGGATAACTGACCTCCCTATTTCCGGGGTAACTGACCGCGCTGTTTCCTGGATAACAGACAGCCCTGTTTCCAGGATAACTGACTGCCCTGTTTCCAGGTTAACTGACTGCCCTGTTTCCAGGGTAGCTGACTGCCCTGTTTCCAGGGTAACTGACCGCCCTGTTTCCGGGGTAACTGATCTCCCTGTTTCCGGGGTAACTGACCGCCCTGTTTCCAGGATAACTGACCGCCCTATTTCCGGGGTAACTGACCGCCCTGTTTCCAGGAATACTGACTGCCCTGTTTCCAGGATACCTGACTGCCCTGCTTCCAGGGTAACTGACTGCCCAGTTTCCAGGGTAACTGATCACCCTGTTTCCAGGGTAACTGACTGCCCAGTTTCCAGGGTAACTGATCACCCTGTTTCCAGGGTAACTGACTGCCCTGTTTCCAGGGTAACTGACTGCCCAGTTTCCAGGGTAACTGTTCACCCTGTTTCCGGGATAACTGACTGCCCTCTTTCCGGGATTGCTCACTGCCCTGTTTCCAGGGTGACTGACTGCCCTGTTTCCAGGGTAACTGACTGCCAAGTTTCCGGGGTAACTGACTGCCCTGTTTCCAGGCTAACTGTCTGCCCAATTTCCGGGGAAACTGACTTCCCTGTTTCCAGGGTAACTGACTGCCCAGTTTCCAGGGTAACAGATGACCCTTTTTCCGGGATAACTGACTGCCCTGTTTCCGGGATAACTGAATGCCCTGTTTCCAGGGTAACTGACTTCCCAGTTACCGGGGTAACTGACTGCCCTGTTTCCAGGGTAACTGACTGCCCTGTTTCCGGGGAAACTGACTGCCCTGTTTCCGGAACAACTGACTGCAAAGTTTCCTGGGTAAATGATCACCCTTTTTGCGGGATAACTGACTGCCCTGTTTCCAGGTTAACTAACCGCCCTGTTTCCAGGTAAAACTGACTGCCCTGTTTCCAGGATAACTGACTGCCCTTTTTCCAGGGTTTTTGATCACCCTGTTTCCGGGATAACAGACTGCCCTGTTTCCAGGGTAACTGATCACCCTGTTTCCAGGATAACTGACTGCCCTGTTACCGGGGTAACTGTCTGCACTGTTTCCAGGGTAACTGATCACCCTGTTTCCAAGGTAACTGATCACCCTGTTTCCGGGGTTACTGACTGCCCTGTTTCCAGGGTAACTGATCACCCTGTTTCCGGGATAACTGACCGCCCTGTTTCCGTGGTAACTGACTGCCCAGTTTCCAGGGTAACTGATCTCGCTGTTTCTGGGGCAACTGACTAAACTGTTTCCAGTTTAACTGACCGCCCTGTTTCCGGGGTAACTCACCGCCCTGTTTCCAGGATAACTGACAGCCCTGTTTCCAGGGTAACTGATCACCCTGGTCCGGATTACTGAGTAATCTGTTTCCAGGGTTACTGACCGCCCTGTTTCCGGGGTAACTGACTGCCCTGTTTCCTGGGTAACTGACTGCCCAGTTTCCAGGGTAACTGATCACCCTGTTTCTGGGGTAACTGACTGCCCTGTTTCCAGGGTAACTGACTGCCCAGTTTCCAGGGTTTTTGATCACCCTGTTTCCGGGATAACAGACTGCCCTGTTTCCAGGGTAACTGATCACCCTGTTTCCAGGATAACTGACTGCCCTGTTACCGGGGTAACTGTCTGCACTGTTTCCAGGGTAACTGATCACCCTGTTTCCAAGGTAACTGATCACCCTGTTTCCGGGGTTACTGACTGCCCTGTTTCCAGGGTAACTGATCACCCTGTTTCCGGGATAACTGACCGCCCTGTTTCCGTGGTAACTGACTGCCCATTTTCCAGGGTAACTGATCTCGCTGTTTCTGGGGTAACTGACTAAACTGTTTCCAGTTTAACTGACCGCCCTGTTTCCGGGGTAACTCACCGCCCTGTTTCCAGGATAACTGACAGCCCTGTTTCCAGGGTAACTGATCACCCTGGTCCGGATTACTGAGTAATCTGTTTCCAGGGTTACTGACCGCCCTGTTTCCGGGGTAACTGACTGCCCTGTTTCCTGGGTAACTGACTGCCCAGTTTCCATGGTAACTGATCACCCTGTTTCTGGGGTAACTGACTGCCCTGTTTCCAGGGTAACTGACTGCCCAGTTTCCAGGGTAACTGATCACCCTGTTTCCGGGATAACTGACTCCCCTGTTTCAAGGGTAACTGACTGCCCAGTTTCCAGGGTAACAGACTGCCCTGTTTCCGGGGTGACGGACTGCCCAGATTCCAGGGTAACTGATCACCCTGTTTCCGGGATAACTGACTGCGCTGTTTCCGGGATAACTGACTGCCCTGTTTCCAGGTTAACTGGCTGCACTGTTTCCGGGGTAACTGACTGACCTGTTTCCAGGGTAACTGATCACCCTGTTTCCGGGATAACTGACTGCCCTGTTTCCGGGATAACTGACTGCCCTGTTTCCAGGGTAACTGACTGCCTGTTTCCGGGGTAACTGACTGCCCTGTTTCCAGGGTAACTGACTGCCCTGTTTCCAGGATAACGGATCACCCTGTTTCCGGGGTAACTGACTAATCTGTTTCCAGGGTTACTAACCGCCCTGTTTCTGGGGTAACTGACCATCCTGTTTCCAGGGTAACTGACCACCCTGTTTCCAGGATAACTGACTGCCCTGTTTCCAGGGTAACTGACTGACCTGTTTCCGGGGTAACTGATCTCCCTGTTTCTGGGGTAACTGACCGCCCTGTTTCCAGGATAACTGACCGCCCTATTTCCGGGGTAACTGATCTCCCTGTTTCCAGGATAACTGACTGCCCTGTTTCCAGGACTACTGATCTCCCTGTTTCCTGGATAACGGACCGCCCTGTTTCCAGGTTAACGCTGTGCCCTGTTTCCAGGGAAACTGACTGCCCTGTTTCCTGGGTAACAGTCCGCCCTGTTTCCGGGGTAACTGATCTCCCTGTTTCCGGGGTAACTGAACGCCCTGTTTCCAGGACAACTGACCGCCCTATTTCCGGGGTAACTGAACGCCCTATTACCAGGATAACTGTCTGCCCTGTTTCCAGGACAACTGACTGCCCTGCCCGAGGGTAACTGACTGCCTGTTTCCAGGGTAACTGACTGAACACTTTCCAGGGTAACTGTTCACCCTGTTTCCAGGATAACTGGCTGCCCTGTTTCCAGGGTAACGGACCGCACTGTTTCCAGGGTAACTGACTGCCCAGTTTCCAGGATAACTGATCACCCTGTTAACCGGGATAACTGAGTGCCCTGTTTCCGGGATAACTGACTGCCCTGTTTCCAGGGAAACTGACTACCCTGTTTCCAGGGGAACTGACTGCCCTGTTTCCGGGGTATCTGATCACCCTGTTTCCGGGGTAACTGACTAACCTGTTTCCAGGGTGACTGACTGCCCTGGTTCCAGGGTAACTGACTGCCCAGTTTCCCGGGTAACTGACTGCCCTTTTTCCAGGGTAACTGACTGCCCTGCTTCTGGTGTAACTTACTGCCCTGTTTCCAGGGTAACTGACTGCCCAGTTTCCAGGGTAACTGATCACCCTTTTTCCGGGATAACTGACTGCCCTGTTTCCAGGATAACTGACTGCCCTGTTTCCAGGGTAACTGATCTTCCTGTTTCCGGGATAACAGACTGCCCTGTTTCCAGGATAACTGACTGCCCAGTTTGCAGGGTAACTGATCACCCTGTTTCCGGGATAACTGACTGCCCTGTTTAGGGATTACTGACTGCCCAGTTTCCAGGGTAAATGACTGCCCTGTTTCCGGGGTAACTGACTGCCCTGTTTCCTGTGTAACTGACTGCCCTGTTTCCAGGATAACTGATCACCCTGTTTCCAGGGTAACTGACTGCCCTGTTTCCGGGGTAACTGACTGCCCTGTTTCCAGTGTAACTGATCACCCTGTGTCCAGGGTAACTGACTGCCCTGTTTCCGGGGTAACAGATCTCCCTGTTTCCGGGGTAACTGACCGCCTTGTTTCCAAGATAACTGACCTCCCTATTTCCGGGGTAACAGACCTCCCTGTTTCCAGGATAACTGACTGCCCTGTTTCCAAGATAACTGACTGCCCTGTTTCCAGGTTAACTGACTGCCCTGTTTCCAGGATAACTGATCACCCTATTTCCGGGGTAACTGGCTGCCTTGTTTCCGGGGTAACTGACCACCTGTTTGCAGGGTCACTGACCACACTCTTTCCAGGATAACTGACTGCCCTGTTTCCAGGGTAACTGACTGCCCTATTTCCGGGGTAACTGACCGTCTTGTTTCCCAGATAACTGACCTCCCTATTTCCGGGGTAACAGATCTCCCTGTTTCCGGGGTAACTGACCGCCTTGTTTCCAAGATAACTGACCTCCCTATTTCCGGGGTAACAGATCTCCTTGTTTCCAGGATAACTGACTGCGCTGTTTCCAGGATAACTGACTGCCCTGTTTCCAGGTTAACTGACTGCCCTGTTTCGGGGTAACTGATCACCCTGTTTCCGGGATAACTGACTGCGCTGTTTCCAGGGTAACTGACTGCCCTGTTTCCACGGTAAGTGATCACCCTGTTTCCGGGATAACTGACTGCCCTGTTACCAGGTTAACTGACTGCCCTGCTTCCAGGGGAACTGACTGCCCTGTTTCCGGGGTAACTGATCACCCTGTTTCCGGGATAACTGACTGCCCTGTTTCCGGGGTAACTGACTGCCCTGTTTCCAGGGTAACTGACTGCCCAGTTTCCAGGGTGACTGATCACCCAGTTTCCGGGATAACTGACTGCCCTGTGTCCGGCATAACTGACTGCCCTGTTTCCAGGGCAACTGACTGCCCTGTTTCCGGGGTAACTGACTGCCCTGTTTCCGGGGTAACTGATCACCCTGTTTCCGGGATAACTGACTGCCCTGTTTCCGGGGTAACTGACTGCCCTGTTTCCAGGGTAACTGACTGCCCAGTTTCCAGGGTGACTGATCACCCTGTTTCCGGGATAAATGACTGCCCTGTTTCCGGGATAACTGACTGCACTGTTTCCAGGGTAACTGACTGCCCTGTTTCCGGGACAACTGACCGCCCTATTTCCGGGGTAACTGAACGCCCTATTACCAGGATAACTGTCTGCCCTGTTTCCAGGATAACTGACTGCCCTGCCCGAGGGTAACTGACTGCCTGTTTCCAGGGTAACTGACTGAACACTTTCCAGGGTAACTGATCACCCTGTTTCCAGGATAACTGACTGCACTGTTTCCAGGATAACTGATCACCCTGTTAACCGGGATAACTGAGTGCCCTGTTTCCGGGATAACTGACTGCCCTGTTTCCAAGGTAACTGATTACCCTGTTTCAAGGGGAACTGACTGCCCTGTTTCCGGGGTATCTGATCACCCTGTTTCCGGGGTAACTGACTAACCTGTTTCCAGGCTGACTGACTGCGCTGTTTCCAGGGTAACTGACTGCCCAGTTTCCGGGGTAACTGACTGCCCTGTTTCCAGGGTAACTGACTGCCCTGCTTCTGGTGTAACTTACTGCCCTGTTTCCAGGGTAACTGACTGCCCAGTTTACAGGGTAACTGATCACCCTTTTTCCGGGATAACTGACTGCCCTGTTTCCGGGATAACTGACTGCCCTGTTTCCAGGGTAACTGATCATCCTGTTTCCGGGATAACTGACTGCCCTGTTTCCAGGATAACTGACTGCCCAGTTTCCAGGGTAACTCATCACCCTGTTTCTGGGATAACTGACTGCCCTGTTTGGGATTACTGACTGCCCTGTTTCCAGGGTAACTGACTGCCCTGTTTCCGGGGTAACTGACTGCCCTGTTTCCTGTGTAACTGACTGCCCTGTTTCCAGGATAACTGATCACCCTGTTTCCAGGGTAACTGACTGCCCTGTTTCCGGGGTAACTGACTGCCCTGTTTCCAGGTTAACTGACCACCCTGTTTGCAGGGTCACTGACCACACTGTTTCCAGTATAACTGACTGCCCTGTTTCCAGGGTAACTGACTGCCCTGTTTCCAGGGGAACTGACTGCCTTGTTTCCGGGGTAACTGATCACCCTGTTTCCGGGATAACTGACTGCCCTGTTTCCGGGGTAACTGACTGCCCTGTTTCCAGGGTAACTGACTGCCCAGTTTCCAGGGTGACTGATCACCCAGTTTCCGGGATAACTGACTGCCCTGTGTCCGGCATAACTGACTGCCCTGTTTCCAGGGCAACTGACTGCCCTGTTTCCGGGGTAACTGACTGCCCTGTTTCCGGGGTAACTGATCACCCTGTTTCCGGGATAACTGACTGCCCTGTTTCCGGGGTAACTGACTGCCCTGTTTCCAGGGTAACTGACTGCCCAGTTTCCAGGGTGACTGATCACCCTGTTTCCGGGATAAATGACTGCCCTGTTTCCGGGATAACTGTCTGCACTGTTTCCAGGGTAACTGACTGCCCTGTTTCCGGGACAACTGACCGCCCTATTTCCGGGGTAACTGAACGCCCTATTACCAGGATAACTGTCTGCCCTGTTTCCAGGATAACTGACTGCCCTGCCCGAGGGTAACTGACTGCCTGTTTCCAGGGTAACTGACTGAACACTTTCCAGGGTAACTGATCACCCTGTTTCCAGGATAACTGACTGCACTGTTTCCAGGATAACTGATCACCCTGTTAACCGGGATAACTGAGTGCCCTGTTTCCGGGATAACTGACTGCCCTGTTTCCAAGGTAACTGATTACCCTGTTTCAAGGGGAACTGACTGCCCTGTTTCCGGGGTATCTGATCACCCTGTTTCCGGGGTAACTGACTAACCTGTTTCCAGGCTGACTGACTGCGCTGTTTCCAGGGTAACTGACTGCCCAGTTTCCGGGGTAACTGACTGCCCTGTTTCCAGGGTAACTGACTGCCCTGCTTCTGGTGTAACTTACTGCCCTGTTTCCAGGGTAACTGACTGCCCAGTTTACAGGGTAACTGATCACCCTTTTTCCGGGATAACTGACTGCCCTGTTTCCGGGATAACTGACTGCCCTGTTTCCAGGGTAACTGATCATCCTGTTTCCGGGATAACTGACTGCCCTGTTTCCAGGATAACTGACTGCCCAGTTTCCAGGGTAACTCATCACCCTGTTTCTGGGATAACTGACTGCCCTGTTTGGGATTACTGACTGCCCTGTTTCCAGGGTAACTGACTGCCCTGTTTCCGGGGTAACTGACTGCCCTGTTTCCTGTGTAACTGACTGCCCTGTTTCCAGGATAACTGATCACCCTGTTTCCAGGGTAACTGACTGCCCTGTTTCCGGGGTAACTGACTGCCCTGTTTCCAGGTTAACTGACCACCCTGTTTGCAGGGTCACTGACCACACTGTTTCCAGGATAACTGACTGCCCTGTTTCCAGGGTAACTGACTGCCCTGTTTCCGGGGTAACTGACCGCCTTGTTTCCCAGATAACTGACCTCCCTATTTCCTGGGTAACAGATCTCCCTGTTTCCGGGGTAACTGACCGCCTTGTTTCCAAGATAACGGATCTCCCTATTTCCGGGGTAACAGATCTCCCTGTCTCCGGGGTAACTGACTGCCCTGTTACCAGGTTAACTGACTGCCCTGCTTCCAGGGGAACTGACTGCCCTGTTTCCGGGGTAACTGATCACCCTGTTTCCGGGATAACTGACTGCCCTGTTTCCGGGGTAACTGACTGCCCTGTTTCCAGGGTAACTGACTGCCCAGTTTCCAGGGTGACTGATCACCCAGTTTCCGGGATAACTGACTGCCCTGTTTCCGGCATAACTGACTGCCCTGTTTCCGGGGTAACTGACTGCCCTGTTTCCGGGGTAACTGAATGCCGTGTTTCCAGGGTAACTGATCACCCTGCTTCCGGGATAACTGACTGCCCTGTTTCCGGGATAACTGTCTGCCCTGTTTCCAGGGTAACTGACTGCCCTGTTTCCGGGGTATCTGACTGCCCTGTTTCCGGGGAAACTGACTGCCCTGTTTCCAGGGTAACTGACTGCCCAGTTTTCAGGGTAACTGAACACCCTTTTTCCGGGGTAACTGACTGCCCTGTTTCCAGGGTAACTGACTGCCCTGCTTCCGGGGTAACTGACGGCTCTGTTTCCAGGGTAACTGACTGCCCAGTTTCCAGGGTAACTGACTGCCCAGCTTCCAGGGGAACTGACTGCCCTGTTTCCGGGGTAACTGATCACCCTGTTTCCGGGGTAACTGACTGCCCTGTTTCCAGGGTAACTGATCACCCTGTTTCCGGGATAACTGAATGCCCTGTTTCCGGGATAACTGACTGCACTGTTTCCAGGGTAACTCACTGCCCTGTTTCCGGGGTAACTGACTGCCCTGTTTCCGGGATAACTGACTGCCCTGTTTCCGGGGTAACTGACCGCCCTGTTTCCAGGATAACTGATCACCCTGTTTCCGGGGTCACTGACCGCCCTTTTTCCAGGATAACTGACTGCCCTGTTTCCAGGGTGACTGACTGCCCTGTATCCGGGTTAACTGATCTCCCTGTTTCCGGGGTAACTGACCGCCCTGTTTCCAGGATAACTGACCACCCTATTTCAGGGGTAACTGACCGCCCTGTTTCCTGGATAACTGACAGCCCTGTTTCCAGGATAACTGACTGCCCTGTTTCCAGGTTAACTGACTGCCCTGTTTCCAGGGTAACTGACTGCCCTGTTTCCAGGGTAACTGACCGCCCTGTTTCCAGGGTAACTGATCTCCCTGTTTCCAGGATTGCTGACTGTCCTGTTTCCAGGATAACTGACTGCCCTGTTTCCAGGGTAACTGACTGCCCATTTTCCAGGGTAACTGATCACCCTTTTTCCGGGGTAACTGACCGCCCTGTTTCCAGGATAAATGACCGCCCTATTTCCGGGGTAACTGACCGCCCTGTTTCCAGGATTACTGACTACCCCGTTTCCGGGGTAACTGACTGCCCTCTTTCCAGGGTAACTGACTGCCCAGTTTCCAGGGTAACTGATCACCCTGTTACCGGGATAACTGACTGCCCTGTTTCCGGGATAACTGACTGCCCTTTTTCCAGGATAACTGATCACCCTGTTTCCGGGGTAACTGACTAATCTGTTTCCAGGGTTACTGACCGCCCTGTTTCCGGGGTAACTGACTGCCCTGTTTCCAGGTTAACTGACTGCCCTGTTTCCA
This sequence comes from Heterodontus francisci, assembly GCF_036365525.1. NCBI lineage: Eukaryota > Metazoa > Chordata > Chondrichthyes > Heterodontiformes > Heterodontidae > Heterodontus > Heterodontus francisci. The sequence continues at coordinate 2,207,632 of NW_027140908.1, read as the reverse complement.
GGGTAACTGACTGCCCTGTTTCCAGGGTAACTGACCACCCTGTTTCCGGGGTAACTGATCTCCCTGTTTCCGGGGTAACCGACCGCCCTGTTTCCAGATTAACTAAGCGACCTATTTCCGGGGTAACTGACCGCCCTGTTTCCAGGATAACTGACCGACCTATTTCCCGGGTAACTGACTGCCCTGTTTCCAGGATAACTGACTGCCCTGTTTCCAGGGTAAATGATCACCCTGTGTCCAGGGTAACTGACTGCCCTGTTTCCGGGGTTACAGTTCTCCCTTTTTCTGGGGTAACTGACCGCCTTGTTTCCAAGATAACTGACCTCCCTATTTCCGGGGTAACAGATCTCCCTGTTTCCAGGATAACTGACTGCGCTGTTTCCAAGATAACTGACTGCCCTGTTTCCAGGTTAACTGACTGCCCTGTTTCGGGGTAACTGATCACCCTGTTTCCGGGATAACTGACTGCCCTGTTTCCATGGTAACTGACTGCCCTGTTTCCACGGTAACTGATCACCCTGTTTCCGGGATAACTGACTGCCCTGTTACCAGGTTAACTGACTGCCCTGCTTCCAGGGGAACTGACTGCCCTGTTTCCGGGGTAACTGTTCACCCTGTTTCCGGGATAACCGACTGCCCTGTTTCCGGGGTAACTGACTGCCCTGTTTCCAGGGTAACTGACCGCCCAGTTTCCAGGGTGACTGATCACCCAGTTTCCGGGATAACTGACTGCCCTGTTTCCGGCATAACTGACTGCCCTGTTTCCGGGGTAACTGACTGCCCTGTTTCTGGGGTAACTGAATGCCGTGTTTCCTGGGTAACTGATCACCCTGTTTCCGGGATAACTGACAGCCCTGTTTCCAGGATAACTGACTGCCCTGTTTCCGGGGTATCTGACTGCCCTGTTTCCGGGGAAACTGACTGCCCTGTTTCCAGGGTAACTGACTGCCCAGTTTTCAGGGGAACTGAACACCCTTTTTCCGGGGTAACTGACTGCCCTGTTTCCAGGGTAACTGACTGCCCTGCTTCCGGGGTAACTGACGGCTCTGTTTGCAGGGTGACTGACTGCCCAGTTTCCAGGGTAACTGATCACCCTTTTTCCGGGATAACTGACTGCCCTGTTTCCGGCATAACTGACTGCCCTGTTTCCAGGGTAACTGACTGCCCTGTTTCCGAGGTAACTGACTGCCCTGTTTCCAGGGTAACTGATCACCCTGTTTCCGGGATAAATGACTGCCCTGTTTCCAGGGTGACTGACTGCCCTGTATCCGGGTTAACTGATCTCCCTGTTTCCGGGGTAACTGAACGCCCTGTTTCCAGGATAACTGACCTCCCTATTTCAGGGGTAACTGACCGCCCTGTTTCCTGGATAACTGACAGCCCTGTTTCCAGGATAACTGACTGCCCTGTTTCCAGGTTAACTGACTGCCCTGTTTCCAGGGTAACTGACTGCCCTGTTTCCAGGGTAACTGACCGCCCTGTTTCCGGGGTAACTGATCTCCCTGTTTCCAGGATTGCTGACTGCCCTGTTTCCAGGATAACTGACTGCCCTGTTTCCAGGGTAACTGACTGCCCATTTTCCAGGGTAACTGATCACCCTTTTTCCGGGGTCACTGACCACACTGTTTCCAGGATAACTGACTGCCCTGTTTCCAGGGTGACTGACTGCCCTGTATCCGGGGTAACTGACTGCCCTGTTTCCATGGTAACTGATCACCCTGTTTCCGGGATAACTGAATGCCCTGTTTCCGGGATAACTGACTGCCCTGTTTCCAGTGTAACTCACTGCCCTGTTTCCGGGGTAACTGACTGCCCTGTTTCCAGGATAACTGACTGCCCTGTTTCCAGGGTGACTGACTGCCCTGTATCCGGGTTAACTGATCTCCCTGTTTCCGGGGTAACTGACCGCCCTGTTTCCAGGATAACTGACCTCCCTATTTCAGGGGTAACTGACCGCCCTGTTTCCTGGATAACTGACAGCCCTGTTTCCAGGATAACTGACTGCCCTGTTTCCAGGTTAACTGACTGCCCTGTTTCCAGGGTAACTGACTGCCCTGTTTCCAGGGTAACTGACCGCCCTGTTTACGGGGTAACTGATCTCCCTGTTTCCAGGATTGCTGACTGCCCTGTTTCCAGGATAACTGACTGCCCTGTTTCCAGGGTAACTGACTGCCCATTTTCCAGGGTAACTGATCACCCTTTTTCCGGGGTAACTGACCGCCCTGTTTCCAGGATAAATGACCGCCCTATTTCCGGGGTAACTGACCGCCCTGTTTCCAGGACTACTGACTGCCCTGTTTCCAGGATAACTGACTGCCCTCTTTCCTGGGTAACTGACTGCCCAGTTTCCAGGGTACCTGATCACCCTGTTTCCAGGTTCACTGACTGCCCAGTTTCCAGGGTAACTGATAACTGATCACCCTGTTTCCAGGGTAACTGACTGCTCTGTTTCCAGGGTAACTGGCTGCCCAGTTTCCAGGGTAACTGTTCACCCTGTTTCCGGGATAACTGACTGCCCTGTTTCCGGGATTGCTCACTGCCCTGTTTCCAGGGTGACTGACTGTCCTGTTTCCAGGGTAACTGACTGCCCAGTTTCCGGGGTAACTGACTGCCCTGTTTCCAGGGTAACTGTCTGCCCAGTTTCCGGGGAAACTGACTGCCCTGTTTCCAGGGTAACTGACTGCCCAGTTTCCAGGTTAACTGATCCCCCTTTTTCCGGGATAACTGACAGCCCTGTTTCCGGGATAACTGAATGCCCTGTTTCCAGGGTAACTGACTGCCCAGTTACCGGGGTAACTGACTGCGCTGTTTCCAGGGTAACTGACTGCCCTGTTTCCGGGGAAACTGACTGCCCTGTTTCCAGGGTAACTGACTGCCAAGTTTCCTGGGTAACTGATCACCCTTTTTCGGGGATACCTGACTGCCCTGTTTCCAGGTTAACTGACTGCCAAGTTTCCAGGGTACCTGATCACCCTGTTTCCAGGTTAACTGACTGCCCAGTTTCCAGGGTAACTGATAACTGATCACCCTGTTTCCAGGGTAACTGACTGCCCTGTTTCCAGGGTAACTGGCTGCCCAGTTTCCAGGGTAACTGTTCACCCTGTTTCCGGGATAACTGACTGCCCTGTTTCCGGGATTGCTCACTGCCCTGTTTCCAGGGTGACTGACTGTCCTGTTTCCAGGGTAACTGACTGCACAGTTTCCGGGGTAACTGACTGCCCTGTTTCCAGGGTAACTGTCTGCCCAGTTTCCGGGGAAACTGACTGCCCTGTTTCCAGGGTAACTGACTGCCCAGTTTCCAGGGTAACTGATCACCCTTTTTCCGGGATAACTGACTGCCCTGTTTCCGGGATAACTGAATGCCCTGTTTCCAGGGTAACTGACCGCCCAGTTTCCAGGGTGACTGATCACCCAGTTTCCGGGATAACTGACTGCCCTGTTTCCGGCATAACTGACTGCCCTGTTTCCGGGGTAACTGACTGCCCTGTTTCCGGGGTAACTGAATGCCGTGTTTCCTGGGTAACTGATCACCCTGTTTCCGGGATAACTGACAGCCCTGTTTCCAGGATAACTGACTGCCCTGTTTCCGGGGTATCTGACTGCCCTGTTTCCGGGGAAACTGACTGCCCTGTTTCCAGGGTAACTGACTGCCCAGTTTTCAGGGGAACTGAACACCCTTTTTCCGGGGTAACTGACTGCCCTGTTTCCAGGGTAACTGACTGCCCTGCTTCCGGGGTAACTGACGGCTCTGTTTGCAGGGTGACTGACTGCCCAGTTTCCAGGGTAACTGATCACCCTTTTTCCGGGATAACTGACTGCCCTGTTTCCGGCATAACTGACTGCCCTGTTTCCAGGGTAACTGACTGCCCTGTTTCCGAGGTAACTGACTGCCCTGTTTCCAGGGTAACTGATCACCCTGTTTCCGGGATAAATGACTGCCCTGTTTCCAGGGTGACTGACTGCCCTGTATCCGGGTTAACTGATCTCCCTGTTTCCGGGGTAACTGAACGCCCTGTTTCCAGGATAACTGACCTCCCTATTTCAGGGGTAACTGACCGCCCTGTTTCCTGGATAACTGACAGCCCTGTTTCCAGGATAACTGACTGCCCTGTTTCCAGGTTAACTGACTGCCCTGTTTCCAGGGTAACTGACTGCCCTGTTTCCAGGGTAACTGACCGCCCTGTTTCCGGGGTAACTGATCTCCCTGTTTCCAGGATTGCTGACTGCCCTGTTTCCAGGATAACTGACTGCCCTGTTTCCAGGGTAACTGACTGCCCATTTTCCAGGGTAACTGATCACCCTTTTTCCGGGGTCACTGACCACACTGTTTCCAGGATAACTGACTGCCCTGTTTCCAGGGTGACTGACTGCCCTGTATCCGGGGTAACTGACTGCCCTGTTTCCATGGTAACTGATCACCCTGTTTCCGGGATAACTGAATGCCCTGTTTCCGGGATAACTGACTGCCCTGTTTCCAGTGTAACTCACTGCCCTGTTTCCGGGGTAACTGACTGCCCTGTTTCCAGGATAACTGACTGCCCTGTTTCCAGGGTGACTGACTGCCCTGTATCCGGGTTAACTGATCTCCCTGTTTCCGGGGTAACTGACCGCCCTGTTTCCAGGATAACTGACCTCCCTATTTCAGGGGTAACTGACCGCCCTGTTTCCTGGATAACTGACAGCCCTGTTTCCAGGATAACTGACTGCCCTGTTTCCAGGTTAACTGACTGCCCTGTTTCCAGGGTAACTGACTGCCCTGTTTCCAGGGTAACTGACCGCCCTGTTTACGGGGTAACTGATCTCCCTGTTTCCAGGATTGCTGACTGCCCTGTTTCCAGGATAACTGACTGCCCTGTTTCCAGGGTAACTGACTGCCCATTTTCCAGGGTAACTGATCACCCTTTTTCCGGGGTAACTGACCGCCCTGTTTCCAGGATAAATGACCGCCCTATTTCCGGGGTAACTGACCGCCCTGTTTCCAGGACTACTGACTGCCCTGTTTCCAGGATAACTGACTGCCCTCTTTCCTGGGTAACTGACTGCCCAGTTTCCAGGGTACCTGATCACCCTGTTTCCAGGTTCACTGACTGCCCAGTTTCCAGGGTAACTGATAACTGATCACCCTGTTTCCAGGGTAACTGACTGCTCTGTTTCCAGGGTAACTGGCTGCCCAGTTTCCAGGGTAACTGTTCACCCTGTTTCCGGGATAACTGACTGCCCTGTTTCCGGGATTGCTCACTGCCCTGTTTCCAGGGTGACTGACTGTCCTGTTTCCAGGGTAACTGACTGCCCAGTTTCCGGGGTAACTGACTGCCCTGTTTCCAGGGTAACTGTCTGCCCAGTTTCCGGGGAAACTGACTGCCCTGTTTCCAGGGTAACTGACTGCCCAGTTTCCAGGTTAACTGATCCCCCTTTTTCCGGGATAACTGACAGCCCTGTTTCCGGGATAACTGAATGCCCTGTTTCCAGGGTAACTGACTGCCCAGTTACCGGGGTAACTGACTGCGCTGTTTCCAGGGTAACTGACTGCCCTGTTTCCGGGGAAACTGACTGCCCTGTTTCCAGGGTAACTGACTGCCAAGTTTCCTGGGTAACTGATCACCCTTTTTCGGGGATACCTGACTGCCCTGTTTCCAGGTTAACTGACTGCCAAGTTTCCAGGGTACCTGATCACCCTGTTTCCAGGTTAACTGACTGCCCAGTTTCCAGGGTAACTGATAACTGATCACCCTGTTTCCAGGGTAACTGACTGCCCTGTTTCCAGGGTAACTGGCTGCCCAGTTTCCAGGGTAACTGTTCACCCTGTTTCCGGGATAACTGACTGCCCTGTTTCCGGGATTGCTCACTGCCCTGTTTCCAGGGTGACTGACTGTCCTGTTTCCAGGGTAACTGACTGCCCAGTTTCCGGGGTAACTGACTGCCCTGTTTCCAGGGTAACTGTCTGCCCAGTTTCCGGGGAAACTGACTGCCCTGTTTCCAGGGTAACTGACTGCCCAGTTTCCAGGGTAACTGATCACCCTTTTTCCGGGATAACTGACTGCCCTGTTTCCGGGATAACTGAATGCCCTGTTTCCAGGGTAACTGACTGCCCAGTTACCGGGGTAACTGATGCGCTGTTTCCAGGGTAACTGACTGCCCTGTTTCCGGGGAAACTGACTGCCCTGTTTCCAGGGTAACTGACTGCCAAGTTTCCTGGGTAACTGATGACCCTTTTTCGGGGATACCTGACTGCCCTGTTTCGAGGTTAACTGACTGCCAAGTTTCCTGGGTAACTGATCACCCTTTTTCCGGGATAACTTACCGCCCTGTTTCCGTGGTAACTGACTGCCCAGATTCCAGGGTAACTAATCTCGCTGTTTCTGGGGTAACTGACTAACCTGTTTCCAGTTTAACTGACCGCCCTGTTTCCGGGGTAACTCACCGCCCTGTTTCCAGGATAACTGACTGCCCTGTTTCCAGGGTAACTGATCACCCTGGTCCGGATTACTGAGTAATCTGTTTCCAGGGTTACTGACCGCCCTGTTTCCGGGGTAACTGACTGCCCTGTTTCCTGGGTAACTGACTGCCCAGTTTCCAGGGTAACTGATCACTCTGTTTCTGGGGTAACTGACTGCCCTGTTTCCAGGGTAACTAACTGCCCAGTTTCCAGGGTAACTGATCACCCTGTTTCCGGATAACTGACTCCCCTGTTTCAAGGGTAACTGACTGCCCAGTTTCCAGGGTAACAGGCTGCCCTGTTTCCGGGGTAACTGACTGCCCAGTTTCCAGGGTAACTGATCACCCTGTTTCCGGGATAACTGACTGCCCTGTTTCCGGGATAACTGACTGCCCTGTTTCCAGGGTAACTGACTGCCCTGTTTCCGGGTTAACTGACTGCCCTGTTTCCAGGGTAACTGATCACCCTGTTTCCAGGATAACTGACTGCCCTGTTTCCGGGATAACTGACTGCCCTTTTTCCAGGGTAACTGACTGCCTGTTTCCGGGGTAACTGACTGCCCTGTTTCTAGGGTAACTGACTGCCCTGTTTCCAGGATAACTGATCCCCCTGTTTCCGGGGTAACTGACTAATCTGTTTCCAGGGTTACTGTCCGCCCTGTTTCAGGTGTAACTGACCACCCTGTTTCCAGGGTAACTGACCACCCTGTTTCCAGGATAACTGACTGCCCTGTTTCCAGGCTAACTGACTGACCTGTTTCCGGGGTAACTGATCTCCCTGTTTCCGGGGTAACTGACCGCCCTGTTTCCAGGATAACTGACTGCCCTATTTCCGGGGTAATTGATCTCCCTGTTTCCTGGATAACTGACCGCCCTGTTTCCAGGTTCACTCAGTGCCCTGTTTCCAGGGAATCTGACTGCCCTGTTTCCAGGGTAACAGACCGCCCTGTTTCCGGGGTAACTGATCTCCCTGTTTCCAGGACAACTGACCGCCCTATTTCCGGGGTAACTGAACGCCCTATTACCAGGATAACTGTCTGCCCTGTTTCCAGGAGAACTGACTGCCCTGCCCGAGGGTAACTGACTGCCTGTTTCCAGGGTAACTGACTGAACACTTTCCAGGATAACTGATCACCCTGTTTCCAGGATAACTGACTGCCCTGTTTCCAGGGTAACGGACCGCACTGTTTCCAGAGTAACTGACTGCCCAGTTTCCAGGATAACTGATCACCCTCTTAACCGGGATAACTGAGTGCCCTGTTTCCGGGATAACTGACTGCCCTGTTTCCAGGGTATCTGATCACCCTGTTTCCGGGGTAACTGACTAACCTGTTTCCAGGGTAACTGACTGCCCAGTTTCCGGAGTAACTGACTGCCCTGTTTCCAAGGTAACTGACTGCCCTGCTTCTGGTCTAACTTACTGCCCTGTTTCAAGGGTAACTGACTGCCCAGTTTCCAGGGTAACTGATCATCCTTTTTCCGGGATAACTGACTGCCCTGTTTCTGGGATAACTGACTGCCCTGTTTCCAGGGTAACTGATCATCCTGTTTCCAGGATAACTGACTGCCCTGTTTCCAGCATAACTGACTGCACAGTTTCCAGGGTAACTGATCACCCTGTTTCCGGGATAACTGACTGCCCTGTTTAGGGATTACTGACTGCCCTGTTTCCAGGGTAACTGACTGCCCTGTTTCCTGTGTAACTGACTGCCCTGTTTCCAGGATAACTAATCACCCTGTTTCCAGGGTAACTGACTGCCCTGTTTCCGAGGTAACTGACTGCCCTGTTTCCAGGGTAACTGACTGCCCTGTTTCCGGGGTAACAGTTCTCCCTGTTTCCGGGGTAACTGACCGCCTTGCTTCCAAGATAACTGACTGCACTGTTTCCAGGTAAACTGACTGCCCTGTTTCCAGGATAACTGATCACCCTGTTTCCGGGGTAACTGACTGCCTTGTTTCCGGGGTAACTGTCCACCCTGTTAGCAGGGTCACTGACCACACTGTCTCCAGGACAACTGACTGCCCTGTTTCCAGGGTAACTGACTGCCCTGTTTCCGGGATAACTGACCGCCTTGTTTCCAAGATAACTGACCTCCCTATTTCCGGGGTAACAGATCTCCCTGTTTCCGGGGTAACTGACCGCCTTGTTTCCAAGATAACTGACCTCCCTATTTCCGGGGTAACAGATCTCCCTGTTTCCAGTATAACTGACTGTGCTGTTTCCAAGATAACTGACTGCCCTGTTTCCAGGTTAACTGACTGCCCTGTTTCGGGGTAACTGAACACCCTGTTTCCGGGATAACTGACTGCCCTGTTACCAGGGTAACTGACTGCCCTGTTTCCGCGGTAACTGATCACCCTGTTTCCGGGATAACTGACTGCCCTGTTACCAGTTTAACTGACTGCCCTGCTTCCAGGGGAACTGACTGCCCTGTTTCCGGGGTAACTGATCACCCTGTTTCCGGGATAACTGACTGCCCTGTTTCCAATGTAACTGACTGTCCTGTTCCCAGGGTAACTGACTGCCCTGTTTCCACGGTAACTGATCACCCTGTTTCCAGGGTAACTGACCGCCCTGTTTCCGGTGTAACTGACTGCCCCGTTTACAGGATAACTGATTGCCCTGTTTCCGGGGTACCTGATCTCCCTGTTTCCGGGGTAACTGACCGCCCTGTTTCCAGGATAACTGACCGCCCAATATCCGGGGTGACTGACCACCCTGTTTCCAGGATAACTGTCTGCCCTGTTTCCAGGATAACTGACTGCCCTGTTTCCAGGGTAACTGATCACCCTGTTTCTGGGATAACTGACTGCCCTGTTTCCAGGGTAACCGATCACCCTGTTCCCAGGGTAACTGACTGCCCTGTTTCCAGGAGAACTGACTGCCCTGTTTCGGGGTAACTGATCACCCTGTTTCCGGGGTAACTGACTAACCTGTTTCCAGGGTGACTGACTGCCCTGTTTCCAGGGTAACTGACTGCCCAGTTTCATGGGTAACTGACTGCCCTGTTTCCAGGGTAACTGACTGCCCTGTTTCCGGGGTAACTGACTGCCCTGTTTCCAGGGTAACTGACTGCCCAGTTTCCAGGGTAACTGATCACCATTTTTCCGGGATAACTGACTGCCCTGTTTCCGGGATAACTGACTGCCCTGTTTCCAGGGTAACTGATCACCCAGTTTCCGGGATAACTGACTACGCTGTTTCCAGATTAACTGACTGCCCAGTTTGCAGGGTAACTGACTACCCTGTTTCCGGGGTAACTGACTGCCCTCTTTCCAGGGTAACTGACTGCCCAGTTTCCAGGGTAACTGATCACCCTGTTACCGGGATAACTGACTGCCCTGTTTCCGGGATAACTGACTGCCCTTTTTCCAGGATAACTGATCACCCTGTTTCTGGGGTAACTGACTAATCTGTTTCCAGGGTTACTGACCGCCCTGTTTCCGGGGTAACTGACTGCCCTGTTTCCGGGGTAACTGACCGCCATGTTTCCAGGATAACTGATCACCCTGTTTCCGGTGTAACTGACCACCCTGTTTCCAGGGTAACTGACCACCCTGTTTCCAGGATAACTGACTGCCCTGTTTCCAGGGTAAGTGACTGCCCTGTTTCCAGGTTAACTGACTGCCCTGTATCCAGGGTAACTGACTGCCCTGTTTCCAGGGTAACTAACCGCTCTGTTTCCGGGGTAACTGATCTCCCTGTTTCCGGGGTAACTGACCACCCTGTTTCAAGGATAACTGACCACCCTGTTTCCGTGGTAACTGACTGCCCAGTTTCCAGGGTAACTGATCACCCTGTTTCCGGGATAACTGACGTCCCTCTTTCCAGGATAAATGACTGGCTGTTTCCAGGTTAACTGACTGCCCAGCTTCCAGGGTAACTGATCAGCTTGTTTCCGGAATAACTGACTGCCCTGTTTCCAGGCTAACTGACTGCCCAGTTTCCAGGGTAACTGATCACCTTGTTTCCAGAGTAACTGATTGCCCTGTTTCTGGGGTAATTAACCGCCCTGTTTCCGGTGTAACTGAACGTCCTGTTTCCGGGGTAACTGACTGCCCTGTTTCCAAGGTAACTGATCACCACGTTTCCGGGATAACCGACTGCCCTGTTTCCGGGATAACTGACTGCCCTGTTTCCAGGGTAACTGATCACCCTGTTTCCAGGGTAACTGATCACCCTGTTTCTGCGGTAATTAACCGCCCTTTTACCGGGGTAACTGAACGTCCTGTTTCCGGGGTAACTGACTGCCCTGTTTCCAAGGTAACTGATCACCCTGTTTCCAGGATAACTGACCGCCCTGTTTCCAGGTTAACTGACTGCCCTGTTTCCAGGGTAACTGACCGCCCTGTTTCCGGGGTAACTGATCTCCCTGTTTCCGGGGTAACTGACCGCCCTGTTTCCAGGATAACTGACTGCCCAGATTCCAGGGTAACTGATCACTCTGTTTCCAGGGTAACTGATCGCCCTGTTTCTAGGGTAATTAACCGCCCTGTTTCCGGGGTAACTGAACGTCCTTTTTCCGGGGTAACTGACTGCCCTGTTTCCAAGGTAACTGATCACCACGGTTCCGGGATAACTGAATGCCCTCTTTCCGGGATAACTGACTGCCCTGTTTCCAGGGTAACTGACTAATTTGATTCCAGGGTCACTGACCGCCCTGTTTCCGGGGTAACTGACCACCCTGTTTCCAGGGTAACTGACCACCCTGTTTCCAGGATAACTGACTGCCCTGTTTCCAGGGTAACTGCCTGCCCTGTTTCAGGGGTAACTGATCTCCCTGTTGCCCGGGGAACTGACCGCCCTATTTCCAGGGTAACTGACCGCCCTGTTTCCAGGATAACTGAATGCGCTGTTTCCAGGATAACTGACTGCCCTGTTTCCAGGTTCACTGACTGCCATGTATCCAGGTTAACAGACTGCCCTGTTTCCAGGGTAACTAACCGTCCTGTTTCCGGTGTAACTGATCTCACTGTTTCCCGGGTAACTGACCGCCCTGTTTCCAGGATAAGTGACCGCCCTATTTCCGGGGTAACTGACCGCCCTGTTTCCAGGATAACTGAATGCCCTGTTTCCAGGATAACTGACTGCCCTGTTTCCAGCTTAACTGAATGCCCTGTATCCAGGGTAACTGACTGCCCTATTTCCAGGGTAACTAACCGCCCTGTTTCTGGGGTAACTGATCTCCCTGTTTCCGGGATAACTGACTGCCCTGTTTCCAGGCTAACTGACTGCCCTGTTTCCAGGATAACTGATCACCCTGTTTCCGGGGTAACTGACTAATCTGTTTCCAGGGTTACTGACCACCCTGTTTCCGGGGTAACTGACTGCCCTGTTTCCGGGGTAACTGACCGCCTGTTTCCAGGATAACTGATCACCCTGTTTCCGGTGTAACTGACCACCCTGTTTCCAGGGTAACTGACCACCCTGTTTCCAGGATAACTGACTGCCCTTTTTCCAGGGTAACTGACTGCCCTGTTTCAGCGGTAACTGATCTCCCTGTTTCCCTGGTATCTGTTCGCCCTATTTCCAGGGTAACTGACCGCCCTGTATCTAAGTTAACTGACTGCCCTGCTTCCAGGGTAACTAACCACCCTGTTTCCGGTGTAACTGATCTCCCTGTTTCCGGGGTAACTGACCGCCCTGTTTCCAGGATAACTGACCGCCCTATTTCCGGGGTAACTGACCGCCCTGTTTCTAGGATAACTGACTGCCCTGTTTCCAGGATAACTGACTGCCCTGTTTCCAGGGTAACTGACTGCCCTGTTTCCACAGTAACTGACCGCCCTGTTTCCGGGATAACTGACTGCCCAGTTTCCAGGGTAACTGAACACACTGTTTCCGGGGTAACTGACTGCCCTGTTTCCAGGGTAACTGACCACCCTGTTTCCGTGGTAACTGACTGCCCAGTTTCCAGGGTAAATGATCACCCTGTTTCCGGGATAACTGACGTCCCTCTTTCCAGGATAACTGACTGGCTGTTTCCAGGTTAACTGACTGCCCAGCTTCCAGGGTAACTGATCAGCCTGTTTCCGGAATAACTGACTGCCCTGTTTACAGGCTAACTGACTGCCCAGTTTCCAGGGTAACTGATCACCTTGTTTCCAGAGTAAGTGATTGCCCTGTTTCTGGGGTAATTAACCGCCCTGTTTCCGGTGTAACTGAACGTCCTGTTTCCGGGGTAACTGACTTCCCTGTTTCCAAGGTAACTGATCACCACGTTTCCGGGATAACTGACTGCCCTGTTTCCGGGATAACTGACTGCCCTGTTTCCAGGGTAACTGACTAATTTGATTCCAGGGTTACTGACCGCCCTGTTTCCGGGTTAACTGACCACCCTGTTTCCAGGGTAACTGACCACCCTGTTTCGAGGATAACTGACTGCCCTGTTTCCAGGGTAACTGACTGCCCTGTTTCAGGGGTAACTGATCTCCCTGTTTCACGGGGAACTGACCGCCCTATTTCCAGGGTAACTGACCGCCCTGTTTCCAGGATAACTGAATACGCTGTTTCCAGGATAACTGACTGCCCTGTTTGCAGGTTCACTGACTGCCCTGTATCCAGGTTAACTGACTGCCCTTTTTCCAGGGTAACTAACCGCCATCTTTCCGGTGTAACTGATCTCACTGTTTCCGGGGTAACTGACCGCCCTGTTTCCAGGATAACTGACCGCCCTATTTCCAGGGTAACTGAACGCCCTGTTTCCAGGATAACTGACTGCCCTGTTTCCAGGGTAACTGACAGCCCTATCTCCAGGGTAACTGATCACCCTGTTTCCGGGGTAACTGACTACCCTGTTTCCAGGGTAACTGATCACCCTGTTTCCAGGGTAACTGATCACCCTGTTTCTGGGGTAATTAACCGCCCTTTTACCGGGGTAACTGAACGTCCTGTTTCCGGGGTAACTGACTGCCCTGTTTCCAAGGTAACTGATCACCCTGTCTCCAGGAGAACTGACCGCCCTGTTTCCAGGTTAACTGACTGCCCTGTTTCCAGGGTAACTGACCGCCCTGTTTCCGGGGTAACTGATCTCCCTGTTTCCGGGGTAACTGACCGCCCTGTTTCCAGGATAACTGACCGACCTATTTCCCGGGTAACTGACCGCCCTGTTTCCAGGGTAACTGACCGCCCTGTTTCCAGGGTAACTGACTACCCTGTTTCCAGGGTAACTGATCACCCTGTTTCCAGGGTAACTGATCACCCTGTTTCTGGGGTAATTAACCGCCCTTTTTCCGAGGTAACTGAACGTCCTGTTTCCGGGGTAACTGACTGCCCTGTTTCCAAGGTAACTGATCACCCTGTTTCCAGGAGAACTGACCGCCCTGTTTCCAGGTTAACTGACTGCCCTGTTTCCAGGGTAACTGGCCGCCCTGTTTCCGGGGTAACTGATCTCCCTGTTTCCGGGGTAACTGACCGCCCTGTTTCCAGGATAACTGACCGACCTATTTCCCGGGTAACTGACCGCCCTGTTTCCAGGATAACTGACCGACCTATTTCCGTGGTAATTGACTGCCCTGTTTCCAGGATAACTGACTGCCCTGTTTCCACGGTAACTGACCGCCCTGTTTCCTGGGTAACTGACTGCCCAGTTTACTGGATAACTGACTGCCCTGTTTCCGGGGTAACTGATCTCCCTGTTTCCGCGGTAAGTGACCGCCCTGTTTCCAGGATAACTGTCCGCTCTATATCCGGGATAACTGACCACCCTGTTTCCATGATAATTGCATGCCCTGTTTCCAGGATAACTGACTGCCCTGTTTCCAGGTTAACTGACTGCCCTGCTTCCAGGGGAACTGACTGCCCTGTTTCCGGGGTAACTGATCACCACGGTTCCGGGATATATGAATGCCCTCTTTCCGGGATAACTGACTGCCCTGTTTCCAGGGTAAATGACTAATTTGATTCCAGGGTTACTGACCGCCCTGTTTCCGGGGTAACTGACCACCCTGTTTCCAGGGTAACTGACCACCCTGTTTCCAGGATAACTGACTGCCCTGTTTCCAGGGTAACTGCCTGCCCTGTTTCAGGGGTAACTGATCTCCCTGTTTCCCGGGGAACTGACAGCCCTATTTCCAGGGTAACTGACCGCCCTGTTTCCAGGATAACTGAATGCGCTGTTTCCAGGATAACTGACTGCCCTGTTTCCAGGTTCACTGACTGCCATGTATCCAGGTTAACTGACTGCCCTGTTTCCAGGGTAACTAACCGTCCTGTTTCCGGTGTAACTGATCTCACTGTTTCCGGGGTAACTGACCGCCCTGTTTCCAGGATAAGTGACCGCCCTATTTCCGGGGTAACTGACCGCCCTGTTTCCAGGATAACTGAATGCCCTGTTTCCAGGATAACTGACTGCCCTGTTTCCAGCTTAACTGACTGCCCTGTATCCAGGGTAACTGACTGCCCTATTTCCAGGGTAACTAACCGCCCTGTTTCCGGGGTAACTGATCTCCCTGTTTCCGGGATAACTGACTGCCCTGTTTCCAGGATAACTGATCACCCTGTTTCCGGGGTAACTGACTAATCTGTTTCCAGGGTTACTGACCGCCCTGTTTCCGGGGTAACTGACTGCCCTGTTTCCGGGGTAACTGACCGCCTGTTTCCAGGATAACTGATCACCCTGTTTCCGGTGTAACTGACCACCCTGTTTCCAGGGTAACTGACCACCCTGTTTCCAGGATAACTGACTGTCCTTTTTCCAGGGTAACTGACTGCCCTGTTTCAGCGGTAACTGATCTCCCTGTTTCCCTGGTATCCGTTCGCCCTATTTCCAGGGTAACTGACCGCCCTGTGTCCAGGATAACTGAATGCCCTGTTTCCAGGATTACTGACTGCCCTGTTTCCACGTTAACTGACTGCCCTGTATCTAGGTTAACTGACTGCCCTGCTTCCAGTGTAACTAACCACCCTGTTTCCGGTGTAACTGATCTCCCCGTTTCCGGGGTAACTGACCGCCCTGTTTCCAGGATAACTGACCGCCCTATTTCCGGGGTAACTGACCGCCCTGTTTCTAGGATAACTGACTGCCCTGTTTCCAGGATAACTGACTGCCCTGTTTCCAGGGTAACTGACTGCCCTGTTTCCACAGTAACTGACCGCCCTGTTTCCGGGATAACTGACTGCCCAGTTTCCAGGGTAACTGAACACACTGTTTCCGGGGTAACTGACTGCCCTGTTTCCAGGGTAACTGACCACCCTGTTTCCGTGGTAACTGACTGCCCAGTTTCCAGTGTAACTGATCACCCTGTTTCCGGGATAACTGACGTCCCTCTTTCCAGGATAACTGACTGGCTGTTTCCAGGTTAACTGACTGCCCAGCTTCCAGGGTAACTGATCAGCCTGTTTCCGGAATAACTGACTGCCCTGTTTACAGGCTAAGTGACTGCCCAGTTTCCAGGGTAACTGATCACCTTGTTTCCAGAGTAAGTGATTGCCCTGTTTCTGGGGTAATTAACCGCCCTGTTTCCGGTGTAACTGAACGTCCTGTTTCCGGGGTAACTGACTTCCCTTTTTCCAAGGTAACTGATCACCACGTTTCCGGGATAACTGACTGCCCTGTTTCCGGGATAACTGACTGCCCTGTTTCCAGGGTAACTGACTAATTTGATTCCAGGTTTACTGACCGCCCTGTTTCCTGGTTAACTGACCACCCTGTTTCCAGGGTAACTGACCACCCTGTTTCGAGGATAACTAACTGCCCTGTTTCCAGGGTAACTGACTGCCCTGTTTCAGGGGTAACTGATCTCCCTGTTTCACGGGGAACTGACCGCCCTATTTCCAGGGTAACTGACCGCCCTGTTTCCAGGATAACTGAATACGCTGTTTCCAGGATAACTGACTGCCCTGTTTGCAGGTTCACTGACTGCCCTGTATCCAGGTTAACTGACTGCCCTTTTTCCAGGGTAACTAACCGCCATCTTTCCGGTGTAACTGATCTCACTGTTTCCGGGGTAACTGACCGCCCTGTTTCCAGGATAACTGACCGCCCTATTTCCAGGGTAACTGAACGCCCTGTTTCCAGGATAACTGACTGCCCTGTTTCCAGGGTAACTGACAGCCCTATCTCCAGGGTAACTGATCACCCTGTTTCCGGGGTAACTGACTACCCTGTTTCCAGGGTAACTGATCACCCTGTTTCCAGGGTAACTGATCACCCCGTTTCTGGGGTAATTAACCGCCCTTTTACCGGGGTAACTGAACGTCCTGTTTCCGGGGTAACTGACTGCCCTGTTTCCAAGGTAACTGATCACCCTGTCTCCAGGAGAACTGACCGCCCTGTTTCCAGGTTAACTGACTGCCCTGTTTCCAGGGTAACTGACCGCCCTGTTTCCGGGGTAACTGATCTCCCTGTTTCCGGGGTAACTGACCGCCCTGTTTCCAGGATAACTGACCGACCTATTTCCCGGGTAACTGACCGCCCTGTTTCCAGGGTAACTGACCGCCCTGTTTCCAGGGTAACTGACTACCCTGTTTCCAGGGTAACTGATCACCCTGTTTCCAGGGTAACTGATCACCCTGTTTCTGGGGTAATTAACCGCCCTTTTTCCGAGGTAACTGAACGTCCTGTTTCCGGGGTAACTGACTGCCCTGTTTCCAAGGTAACTGATCACCCTGTTTCCAGGAGAACTGACCGCCCTGTTTCCAGGTTAACTGACTGCCCTGTTTCCAGGGTAACTGGCCGCCCTGTTTCCGGGGTAACTGATCTCCCTGTTTCCGGGGTAACTGACCGCCCTGTTTCCAGGATAACTGACCGACCTATTTCCCGGGTAACTGACCGCCCTGTTTCCAGGATAACTGACCGACCTATTTCCGTGGTAATTGACTGCCCTGTTTCCAGGATAACTGACTGCCCTGTTTCCACGGTAACTGACCGCCCTGTTTCCGGGGTAACTGACTGCCCAGTTTACTGGATAACTGACTGCCCTGTTTCCGGGGTAACTGATCTCCCTGTTTCCGCGGTAAGTGACCGCCCTGTTTCCAGGATAACTGTCCGCTCTATATCCGGGATAACTGACCACCCTGTTTCCATGATAATTGAATGCCCTGTTTCCAGGTAACTGACTGCCCCGTTTCCAGGGTAACTGACTGCCCTGTTCCCAGGGTAACTGACTGCCCTGTTTCCACGGTAACTGATCACCCTGTTTCCAGGGTAACTGACCGCCCTATTTCCGGGGTAACTGACTGCCCAGTTTACAGGATAACTGATTGCCCTGTTTCCGGGGTAACTGATCTCCCTGTTTCCGGGGTAACTGACCTCCATGTTTCCAGGATAACTGACCGCACAATATCAGGGGTATCTAACCACCCTGTTTCCAGGATAACTGTCTGCCCTGTTTCCAGCGTAACTGACTGCCCTGTTTCCAGGGTAACTGATCACCTGTTTCCGGGATAACTGACTGCCCGGTTTCGGGGATAACTGACTGCCCTGTTTCCAGGGTAACTAACTACCCTGTTTCCAGGGGAACTGACTGCCCTGTTTACGGGGTAACTGATCACCCTGTTTCCGGGATAACTGACTAACCTGTTTCCAGGGTGACTGACTGCCCTGTTTCCAGGGTACCTGACTGCCCTGTTCCCAGGGTAACTGACTGCCCTGTTTCCACGGTAACTGATCACCCTGTTTCCAGGGTAACTGACCGCCCTGTTTCCGGGGTAACTGACTGCCCAGTTTACAGGATAACTGATTGCCCTGTTTCCGGGGTAACTGATCTCCCTGTTTCCGGGGTAACTGACCGCCATATTTCCAGGATAACTGACCGCCCAAAATCCGGGGTAACTGACCACCCTGTTTCCAGGATAAATGTCTGCCCTGTTTCCAGGATAACTGACTGCCCTGTTTCCAGGGTAACTGACTGCCCTGTTTCCAGGATAATTGATCACCCTGTTTCCGGGATAACTGACTGCCCTGTTTCCAGATTAACTGAATGCCCAGTTTCCAGGGTAACTGACTGCCCTGTTTCCGGGGTAACTGACTGCCCTTTTTCCAGGGTAACTGACTGCCCAGTTTCCAGGGTAAATGATCACCCTGTTTCCGGGATAACTGACTGCCCTGTTTCCGGGATAACTGTCTGCCCTGTTTCCGGGGTAACTGACTGCCCTGTTTCCAGGATAACTGATCACCCTGTTTCCGGGGTAACTGACTAATCTGTTTCCAGGGTTACTGACCGCCCTGTTTCCGGGGTAACAGACTGCCCTGTTTCCGGGTATAATTGACCGCCCTGTTCCCAGGATAACTGATCACCCTGTTTCCGGGGTAACTGACCACCCTGTTTCAGGGTAACTGACCACCCTGTTTCCAGGAAAACTGACTGCCCTGTTTCTAGGGTAACTGACTGCCCTGTTTCATGGGTAACTGAGCTCCCTGCTTCCGGGTTAACTGACCGCCCTGTTTCCTGGGTAACTGACCGCCCTGTTTCCAGGATAACTGAATGCCCTGTTTCCAGGATAACTGACTGCCCTGTTTCCAGCTTAACTGACTGCCCTGTTTCCAGGGTAACTGACTGCCCTGTTTCCAGGGTAACTAACCGCCCTGTTTCCGGGTTAACTGATCTCCCTGTTTCCGGGGTAACTGACCGCCCTATTTCCAGGATAACTGACCGCCCTATTTCCGGGGTAACTGACTCCCTGTTTCTAGGATAACTGACTGCCCTATTTCCAGGATAACTGACTGCCCTGTTTCCAGGGTAACTGACTGCCCTGTTTCCACGGTAACTGACCGCCCTGTTTCCGGGATAACTGACTGCCCAGTTTCCAGGGTAACTGATCACACTGTTTCCGAGGTAACTGAATGCCCTGTTTCCAGGGTAACTGACCGCCCTTTTTCCTGGGTAACTGACTGCCCTGTTTCCACGTTAACTGACTGCCCTGTATCTAGGTTAACTGACTGCCCTGCTTCCAGTGTAACTAACCACCCTGTTTCCGGTGTAACTGATCTCCCCGTTTCCGGGGTAACTGACCGCCCTGTTTCCAGGATAACTGACCGCCCTATTTCCGGGGTAACTGACCGCCCTGTTTCTAGGATAACTGACTGCCCTGTTTCCAGGATAACTGACTGCCCTGTTTCCAGGGTAACTGACTGCCCTGTTTCCACAGTAACTGACCGCCCTGTTTCCGGGATAACTGACTGCCCAGTTTCCAGGGTAACTGAACACACTGTTTCCGGGGTAACTGACTGCCCTGTTTCCAGGGTAACTGACCACCCTGTTTCCGTGGTAACTGACTGCCCAGTTTCCAGTGTAACTGATCACCCTGTTTCCGGGATAACTGACGTCCCTCTTTCCAGGATAACTGACTGGCTGTTTCCAGGTTAACTGACTGCCCAGCTTCCAGGGTAACTGATCAGCCTGTTTCCGGAATAACTGACTGCCCTGTTTACAGGCTAAGTGACTGCCCAGTTTCCAGGGTAACTGATCACCTTGTTTCCAGAGTAAGTGATTGCCCTGTTTCTGGGGTAATTAACCGCCCTGTTTCCGGTGTAACTGAACGTCCTGTTTCCGGGGTAACTGACTTCAATGTTTCCAAGGTAACTGATCACCACGTTTCCGGGATAACTGACTGCCCTGTTTCCGGGATAACTGACTGCCCTGTTTCCAGGGTAACTGACTAATTTGATTCCAGGTTTACTGACCGCCCTGTTTCCGGGTTAACTGACCACCCTGTTTCCAGGGTAACTGACCACCCTGTTTCGAGGATAACTGACTGCCCTGTTTCCAGGGTAACTGACTGCCCTGTTTCAGGGGTAACTGATCTCCCTGTTTCACGGGGAACTGACCGCCCTATTTCCAGGGTAACTGACCGCCCTGTTTCCAGGATAACTGAATACGCTGTTTCCAGGATAACTGACTGCCCTGTTTGCAGGTTCACTGACTGCCCTGTATCCAGGTTAACTGACTGCCCTTTTTCCAGGGTAACTAACCGCCATCTTTCCGGTGTAACTGATCTCACTGTTTCCGGGGTAACTGACCGCCCTGTTTCCAGGATAACTGACCGCCCTATTTCCAGGGTAACTGAACGCCCTGTTTCCAGGATAACTGACTGCCCTGTTTCCAGGGTAACTGACAGCCCTATCTCCAGGGTAACTGATCACCCTGTTTCCGGGGTAACTGACTACCCTGTTTCCAGGGTAACTGATCACCCTGTTTCCAGGGTAACTGATCACCCTGTTTCTGGGGTAATTAACCGCCCTTTTACCGGGGTAACTGAACGTCCTGTTTCCGGGGTAACTGACTGCCCTGTTTCCAAGGTAACTGATCACCCTGTCTCCAGGAGAACTGACCGCCCTGTTTCCAGGTTAACTGACTGCCCTGTTTCCAGGGTAACTGACCGCCCTGTTTCCGGGGTAACTGATCTCCCTGTTTCCGGGGTAACTGACCGCCCTGTTTCCAGGATAACTGACCGACCTATTTCCCGGGTAACTGACCGCCCTGTTTCCAGGGTAACTGACCGCCCTGTTTCCAGGGTAACTGACTACCCTGTTTCCAGGGTAACTGATCACCCTGTTTCCAGGGTAACTGATCACCCTGTTTCTGGGGTAATTAACCGCCCTTTTTCCGAGGTAACTGAACGTCCTGTTTCCGGGGTAACTGACTGCCCTGTTTCCAAGGTAACTGATCACCCTGTTTCCAGGAGAACTGACCGCCCTGTTTCCAGGTTAACTGACTGCCCTGTTTCCAGGGTAACTGGCCGCCCTGTTTCCGGGGTAACTGATCTCCCTGTTTCAAGGGTAACTGACCGCCCTGTTTCCAGGATAACTGACCGACCTATTTCCCGGGTAACTGACCGCCCTGTTTCCAGGATAACTGACCGACATATTTCCGTGGTAATTGACTGCCCTGTTTCCAGGATAACTGACTGCCCTGTTTCCACGGTAACTGACCGCCCTGTTTCCGGGGTAACTGACTGCCCAGTTTACTGGATAACTGACTGCCCTGTTTCCGGGGTAACTGATCTCCCTGTTTCCGCGGTAAGTGACCGCCCTGTTTCCAGGATAACTGTCCGCTCTATATCCGGGATAACTGACCACCCTGTTTCCATGATAATTGAATGCCCTGTTTCCAGGTAACTGACTGCCCCGTTTCCAGGGTAACTGACTGCCCTGTTCCCAGGGTAACTGACTGCCCTGTTTCCACGGTAACTGATCACCCTGTTTCCAGGGTAACTGACCGCCCTATTTCCGGGGTAACTGACTGCCCAGTTTACAGGATAACTGATTGCCCTGTTTCCGGGGTAACTGATCTCCCTGTTTCCGGGGTAACTGACCGCCATGTTTCCAGGATAACTGACCGCACAATATCAGGGGTATCTAACCACCCTGTTTCCAGGATAACTGTCTGCCCTGTTTCCAGGATAACTGACTGCCCTGTTTCCAGCGTAACTGACTGCCCTGTTTCCAGGGTAACTGATCACCTGTTTCCGGGATAACTGACTGCCCGGTTTCGGGGATAACAGACTGCCCTGTTTCCAGGGTAACTAACTACCCTGTTTCCAGGGGAACTGACTGCCCTGTTTACGGGGTAACTGATCACCCTGTTTCCGGGATAACTGACTAACCTGTTTCCAGGGTGACTGACTGCCCTGTTTCCAGGGTACCTGACTGCCCTGTTCCCAGGGTAACTGACTGCCCTGTTTCCACGGTAACTGATCACCCTGTTTCCAGGGTAACTGACCGCCCTGTTTCCGGGGTAACTGACTGCCCAGTTTACAGGATAACTGATTGCCCTGTTTCCGGGGTAACTGATCTCCCTGTTTCCGGGGTAACTGACCGCCATATTTCCAGGATAACTGACCGCCCAAAATCCGGGGTAACTGACCACCTTGTTTCCAGGATAAATGTCTGCCCTGTTTCCAGGATAACTGACTGCCCTGTTTCCAGGGTAACTGACTGCCCTGTTTCCAGGATAATTGATCACCCTGTTTCCGGGATAACTGACTGCCCTGTTTCCAGATTAACTGAATGCCCAGTTTCCAGGGTAACTGACTGCCCTGTTTCCGGGGTAACTGACTGCCCTTTTTCCAGGGTAACTGACTGCCCAGTTTCCAGGGTAAATGATCACCCTGTTTCCGGGATAACTGACTGCCCTGTTTCCGGGATAACTGTCTGCCCTGTTTCCGGGGTAACTGACTGCCCTGTTTCCATGATAACTGATCACCCTGTTTCCGGGGTAACTGACTAATCTGTTTCCAGGGTTACTGACCGCCCTGTTTCCGGGGTAACTGACTGCCCTGTTTCCGGGTATAATTGACCGCCCTGTTCCCAGGATAACTGATCACCCTGTTTCCGGGGTAACTGACCACCCTGTTTCAGGGTAACTGACCACCCTGTTTCCAGGAAAACTGACTGCCCTGTTTCTAGGGTAACTGACTGCCCTGTTTCTTGGGTAACTGAGCTCCCTGCTTCCGGGTTAACTGACCGCCCTGTTTCCTGGGTAACTGACCGCCCTGTTTCCAGGATAACTGAATGCCCTGTTTCCAGGATAACTGACTGCCCTGTTTCCAGCTTAACTGACTGCCCTGTTTCCAGGGTAACTGACTGCCCTGTTTCCAGGGTAACTAACCGCCCTGTTTCCGGGTTAACTGATCTCCCTGTTTCCGGGGTAACTGACCGCCCTATTTCCAGGATAACTGACCGCCCTATTTCCGGGGTAACTGACTCCCTGTTTCTAGGATAACTGACTGCCCTATTTCCAGGATAACTGACTGCCCTGTTTCCAGGGTAACTGACTGCCCTGTTTCCACGGTAACTGACCGCCCTGTTTCCGGGATAACTGACTGCCCAGTTTCCAGGGTAACTGATCACACTGTTTCCGAGGTAACTGAATGCCCTGTTTCCAGGGTAACTGACCGCCCTTTTTCCTGGGTAACTGACTGCCCTGTTTCCAGGGTAACTGGCCACCCTGTTTACGGGGTAACTGACTGCCCTGTTTCCAGGGTAACTGACCACCCTGTTTCCGTGGTAACTGACTGCCCAGTTTCCAGGGTAACTGATCAGCCTGTTTCCGGGATAACTGACGTCACTCTTTCCAGGGTAACTGACTGGCTGTTTCCAGGGTAACTGATCACACTGTTTCCGGAATAACTGACTGCCCTGTTTCCAGGGTAACTGACTGCCCATTTTCCAGGGTAACTGATCACCCTGTTTCCAGGGTAACTGATCGCCCTGTTTCTGGGGTAATTAACCGCCCTGTTTCCGGGGTAACTGAACGTCCTGTTTCCGGGGTAACTGGCTGCCCTGTTTCCAAGGTACCTGATCACCCTGTTTCCGGGATAACTGACTGCCCTGTTTCCGGGATAACTGACTGCCCGGTTTCCAGGGTAACTGACTAATCTGTTTCCAGGGTTACTGACCGCCCTATTTCCGGGGTAACTGACTGCCCTGTTTCTGGGGTAACTGACTGCCCTGTTTCCGGGGTAACTGACTGCCCTGTTTCAGCGGTAACTGATCTCCCTGTTTCCCTGGTATCTGTTCGCCCTATTTCCAGGGTAACTGACCGCCCTGTATCTAGGTTAACTGACTGCCCTGCTTCCAGGGTAACTAACCACCCTGTTTCCGGTGTAACTGATCTCCCTGTTTCCGGGGTAACTGACCGCCCTGTTTCCGGGATAACTGACCGCCCTATTTCCGGGGTAACTGACCGCCCTGTTTCTAGGATAACTGACTGCCCTGTTTCCAGGATAACTGACTGCCCTGTTTCCAGGGTAACTGACTGCCCTGTTTCCACAGTAACTGACCGCCCTGTTTCCGGGATAACTGACTGCCCAGTTTCCAGGGTAACTGAACACACTGTTTCCGGGGTAACTGACTGCCCTGTTTCCAGGGTAACTGACCACCCTGTTTCCGTGGTAACTGACTGCCCAGTTTCCAGGGTAACTGATCACCCTGTTTCCGGGATAACTGACGTCCGTCTTTCCAGGATAACTGACTGGCTGTTTCCAGGTTAACTGACTGCCCAGCTTCCAGGGTAACTGATCAGCCTGTTTCCGGAATAACTGACTGCCCTGTTTACAGGCTAACTGACTGCCCAGTTTCCAGGGTAACTGATCACCTTGTTTCCAGAGTAAGTGATTGCCCTGTTTCTGGGGTAATTAACCGCCCTGTTTCCGGTGCAACTGAACGTCCTGTTTCCGGGGTAACTGACTTCCCTGTTTCCAAGGTAACTGATCACCACGTTTCCGGGATAACTGACTGCCCTGTTTCCGGGATAACTGACTGCCCTGTTTCCAGGGTAACTGACTAATTTGATTCCAGGGTTACTGACCGCCCTGTTTCCGGGTTAACTGACCACCCTGTTTCCAGGGTAACTGACCACCCTGTTTCGAGGATAACTGACTGCCCTGTTTCCAGGGTAACTGACTGCCCTGTTTCAGGGGTAACTGATCTCCCTGTTTCACGGGTTACTGACCACCCTATTTACAGGGTAACTGACCGCCCTGTTTCCAGGATAACTGAATACGCTGTTTCCAGGATAACTGACTGCCCTGTTTGCAGGTTCAATGACTGCCCTGTATCCAGGTTAACTGACTGCCCTTTTTCCAGGGTAACTAACCGCCATCTTTCCGGTGTAACTGATCTCACTGTTTCCGGGGTAACTGACCGCCCTGTTTCCAGGATAACTGACCGCCCTATTTCCAGGGTAACTGAACGCCCTGTTTCCAGGATAACTGACTACCCTGTTTCCAGGGTAACTGATCACCCTGTTTCCAGGGTAACTGATCACCCTGTTTCTGGGGTAATTAACCGCCCTTTTACCGGGGTAACTGAACGTCCTGTTTCCGGGGTAACTGACTGCCCTGTTTCCAAGGTAACTGATCACCCTGTCTCCAGGAGAACTGACCGCCCTGTTTCCAGGTTAACTGACTGCCCTGTTTCCAGGGTAACTGACCGCCCTGTTTCCGGGGTAACTGATCTCCCTGTTTCCGGGGTAACTGACCGCCCTGTTTCCAGGATAACTGACCGACCTATTTCCCGGGTAACTGACCGCCCTGTTTCCAGGGTAACTGACCGCCCTGTTTCCAGGGTAACTGACTACCCTGTTTCCAGGGTAACTGATCACCCTGTTTCCAGGGTAACTGATCACCCTGTTTCTGGGGTAATTAATCGCCCTTTTTCCGAGGTAACTGAACGTCCTGTTTCCGGGGTAACTGACTGCCCTGTTTCCAAGGTAACTGATCACCCTGTTTCCAGGAGAACTGACCGCCCTGTTTCCAGGTTAACTGACTGCCCTGTTTCCAGGGTAACTGGCCGCCCTGTTTCCGGGGTAACTGATCTCCCTGTTTCCGGGGTAACTGACCGCCCTGTTTCCAGGATAACTGACCGACCTATTTCCCGGGTAACTGACCGCCCTGTTTCCAGGATAACTGACCGACCTATTTCCGTGGTAATTGACTGCCCTGTTTCCAGGATAACTGACTGCCCTGTTTCCACGGTAACTGACCGCCCTGTTTCCGGGAATACTGACTGCCCAGTTTACTGGATAACTGACTGCCCTGTTTCCGGGGTAACTGATCTCCCTGTTTCCGCGGTAAGTGACCGCCCTGTTTCCAGGATAACTGTCCGCTCTATATCCGGGATAACTGACCACCCTGTTTCCATGATAATTGAATGCCCTGTTTCCAGGATAACTGACTGCCCTGTTTCCAGGTTAACTGACTGCCCTGCTTCCAGGGGAACTGACTGCCCTGTTTCCGGGGTAACTGATCACCCTGTTTCCAGGTAACTGACTGCCCTGTTTCCAGGGTAACTGACTGCCCTGTTCCCAGGGTAACTGACTGCCCTGTTTCCACGGTAACTGATCACCCTGTTTCCAGGGTAACTGACCGCCCTTTTTCCGGGGTAACTGACTGCCCAGTTTAAAGGATAACTGATTGCCCTGTTTCCGGGGTAACTGATCTCCCTGTTTCCGGGGTAACTGACCGCCATGTTTCCAGGATAACTGACCGCCCAATATCAGGGGTATCTAACCACCCTGTTTCCAGGATAACTGTCTGCCCTGTTTCCAGGATAACTGACTGCCCTGTTTCCAGCGTAACTGACTGCCCTGTTTCCAGGGTAACTGATCACCTGTTTCCGGGATAACTGACTGCCCGGTTTCGGGGATAACTGACTGCCCTGTTTCCAGGGTAACTAACTACCCTGTTTCCAGGGGAACTGGCTGCCCTGTTTACGGGGTAACTGATCACCCTGTTTCCGGGATAACTGACTAACCTGTTTCCAGGGTGACTGACTGCCCTGTTTCCAGGGTACCTGACTGCCCTGTTCCCAGGGTAACTGACTGCCCTGTTTCCACGGTAACTGATCACCCTGTTTCCAGGGTAACTGACCGCCCTGTTTCCGGGGTAACTGACTGCCCAGTTTACAGGATAACTGATTGCCCTGTTTCCGGGGTAACTGATCTCCCTGTTTCTGGGGTAACTGACCGCCATATTTCCAGGATAACTGACCGCCCAAAATCCGGGGTAACTGACCACCCTGTTTCCAGGATAAATGTCTGCCCTGTTTCCAGGATAACTGACTGCCCTGTTTCCAGGGTAACTGACTGCCCTGTTTCCAGGATAATTGATCACCCTGTTTCCGGGATAACTGACTGCCCTGTTTCCAGATTAACTGAATGCCCAGTTTCCAGGGTAACTGACTGCCCTGTTTCCGGGGTAACTGACTGCCCTTTTTCCAGGGTAACTGACTGCCCAGTTTCCAGGGTAAATGATCACCCTGTTTCCGGGATAACTGACTGCCCTGTTTCCGGGATAACTGTCTGCCCTGTTTCCGGGGTAACTGACTGCCCTGTTTCCAGGATAACTGATCACCCTGTTTCCGGGGTAACTGACTAATCTGTTTCCAGGGTTACTGACCGCCCTGTTTCCGGGGTAACTGACTGCCCTGTTTCCGGGTATAACTGACCGCCCTGTTCCCAGGATAACTGATCACCCTGTTTCCGGGGTAACTGACCACCCTGTTTCAGGGTAACTGACCACCCTGTTTCCAGGATAACTGACTGCCCTGTTTCTAGGGTAACTGACTGCCCTGTTTCATGGGTAACTGAGCTCCCTGCTTCCGTGTTAACTGACCGCCCTATTTCCTGGGTAACTGACCGCCCTGTTTCCAGGATAACTGAATGCCCTGTTTCCAGGATAACTGACTGCCCTGTTTCAGGCTTAACTGACTGCCCTGTTTCCAGGGTAACTGACTGCCCTGTTTCCAGGGTAACTAACCGCCCTGTTTCCGGGGTAACTGATCTCCCTGTTTCCGGGGTAACTGACCGCCCTGTTTCCAGGATAACTGACCGCCCTATTTCCGGGGTAACTGACCGCCCTTTTTCTAGGATAACTGACTGCCCTATTTCCAGGATAACTGACTGCCCTGTTTCCAGGGTAACTGACTGCCCTGTTTCCACGGTAACTGACCGCCCTGTTTCCGGGATAACTGACTGCCCAGTTTCCAGGGTAACTGATCACACTGTTTCCGAGGTAACTGAATGCCCTGTTTCCAGGGTAACTGACCGCCCTTTTTCCTGGGTAACTGACTGCCCTGTTTCCAGGGTAACTGGCCACCCTGTTTACGGGGTAACTGACTGCCCTGTTTCCAGGGTAACTGGCCACCCTGTTTACGGGGTAACTGACTGCCCTGTTTCCAGGGTAACTGACCACCCTGTTTCCGTGGTAACTGACTGCCCAGTTTCCAGGGTAACTGATCAGCCTGTTTCCGGGATAACTGACGTCACTCTTTCCAGGGTAACTGACTGGCTGTTTCCAGGGTAACTGATCACACTGTTTCCGGAATAACTGACTGCCCTGTTTCCAGGGTAACTGACTGCCCATTTTCCAGGGTAACTGATCACCCTGTTTCCAGGGTAACTGATCGCCCTGTTTCTGGGGTAATTAACCGCCCTGTTTCCGGGGTAACTGAACGTCCTGTTTCCGGGGTAACTGGCTGCCCTGTTTCCAAGGTACCTGATCACCCTGTTTCCGGGATAACTGACTGCCCTGTTTCCGGGATAACTGACTGCCCGGTTTCCAGGGTAACTGACTAATCTGTTTCCAGGGTTACTGACCGCCCTATTTCCGGGGTAACTGACTGCCCTGTTTCTGGGGTAACTGACTGCCCTGTTTCCGGGGTAACTGACTGCCCTGTTTCAGCGGTAACTGATCTCCCTGTTTCCCTGGTATCTGTTCGCCCTATTTCCAGGGTAACTGACCGCCCTGTATCTAGGTTAACTGACTGCCCTGCTTCCAGGGTAACTAACCACCCTGTTTCCGGTGTAACTGATCTCCCTGTTTCCGGGGTAACTGACCGCCCTGTTTCCAGGATAACTGACCGCCCTATTTCCGGGGTAACTGACCGCCCTGTTTCTAGGATAACTGACTGCCCTGTTTCCAGGATAACTGACTGCCCTGTTTCCAGGGTAACTGACTGCCCTGTTTCCACAGTAACTGACCGCCCTGTTTCCGGGATAACTGACTGCCCAGTTTCCAGGGTAACTGAACACACTGTTTCCGGGGTAACTGACTGCCCTGTTTCCAGGGTAACTGACCACCCTGTTTCCGTGGTAACTGACTGCCCAGTTTCCAGGGTAACTGATCACCCTGTTTCTGGGATAACTGACGTCCCTCTTTCCAGGATAACTGACTGGCTGTTTCCAGGTTAACTGACTGCCCAGCTTCCAGGGTAACTGATCAGCCTGTTTCCGGAACAACTGACTGCCCTGTTTACAGGCTAACTGACTGCCCAGTTTCCAGGGTAACTGATCACCTTGTTTCCAGAGTAAGTGATTGCCCTGTTTCTGGGGTAATTAACCGCCCTGTTTCCGGTGCAACTGAACGTCCTGTTTCCGGGGTAACTGACTTCCCTGTTTCCAAGGTAACTGATCACCACGTTTCCGGGATAACTGACTGCCCTGTTTCCGGGATAACTGACTGCCCTGTTTCCAGGGTAACTGACTAATTTGATTCCAGGGTTACTGACCGCCCTGTTTCCGGGTTAACTGACCACCCTGTTTCCAGGGTAACTGACCACCCTGTTTCGAGGATAACTGACTGCCCTGTTTCCAGGGTAACTGACTGCCCTGTTTCAGGGGTAACTGATCTCCCTGTTTCACGGGGAACTGACCGCCCTATTTCCAGGGTAACTGACCGCCCTGTTTCCAGGATAACTGAATACGCTGTTTCCAGGATAACTGACTGCCCTGTTTGCAGGTTCACTGACTGCCCTGTATCCAGGTTAACTGACTGCCCTTTTTCCAGGGTAACTAACCGCCATCTTTCCGGTGTAACTGATCTCACTGTTTCCGGGGTAACTGACCGCACTGTTTCCAGGATAACTGACCGCCCTATTTCCAGGGTAACTGAACGCCCTGTTTCCAGGATAACTGACTGCCCTGTTTCCAGGGTAACTGACAGCCCTATCTCCAGGGTAACTGATCACCCTGTTTCCGGGGTAACTGACTACCCTGTTTCCAGGGTAACTGATCACCCTGTTTCCAGGGTAACTGATCACCCTGTTTCTGGGGTAATTAACCGCCCTTTTACCGGGGTAACTGAACGTCCTGTTTCTGGGGTAACTGACTGCCCTGTTTCCAATGTAACTGATCACCCTGTCTCCAGGAGAACTGACCGCCCTGTTTCCAGATTAACTGACTGCCCTGTTTCCAGGGTAACTGACCGCCCTGCTTCCAGGGTAACTGACCGCCCTGTTTCCGGGGTAACTGATCTCCCTGTTTCCGGGGTAACTGACCGCCCTGTTTCCAGGATAACTGACCGACCTATTTCCCGGGTAACTGACTACCCTGTTTCCAGGGTAACTGATTAGCCTGTTTCCAGGGTAACTGATCACCCTGTTTCTGGGGTAATTAACCGCCCTTTTTCCGAGGTAACTGAACGTCCTGTTTCCGGGGTAACTGACTGCCCTGTTTCCAAGGTAACTGATCACCCTGTTTCCAGGAGAACTGACCGCCCTGTTTCCAGGTTAACTGACTGCCCTGTTTCCAGGGTAACTGGCCGCCCTGTTTCCGGGGTAACTGATCTCCCTGTTTCCGGGGTAACTGACCGCCCTGTTTCCAGGATAACTGACCGACCTATTTCCCGGGTAACTGACCGCCCTGTTTCCAGGATAACTGACCGACCTATTTCCGTGGTAATTGACTGCCCTGTTTCCAGGATAACTGACTGCCCTGTTTCCACGGTAACTGACCGCCCTGTTTCCGGGGTAACTGACTGCCCAGTTTACTGGATAACTGACTGCCCTGTTTCCGGGGTAACTGATCTCCCTGTTTCCGCGGTAAGTGACCGCCCTGTTTCCAGGATAACTGTCCGCTCTATATCCGGGATAACTGACCACCCTGTTTCCATGATAATTGAATGCCCTGTTTACAGGATAACTGACTGCCCTGTTTCCAGGTTAACTGACTGCCCTGCTTCCAGGGGAACTGACTGCCCTGTTTCCGGGGTAACTGATCACCACGGTTCCGGGATAACTGAATGCCCTCTTTCCGGGATAACTGACTGCCCTGTTTCCAGGGTAACTGACAAATTTGATTCCAGGGTTACTGACCGCCCTGTTTCCGGGGTAACTGACCACCCTGTTTCCAGGGTAACTGACCACCCTGTTTCCAGGATAACTGACTGCCCTGTTTCCAGGGTAACTGCCTGCCCTGTTTCAGGGGTAACTGATCTCCCTGTTTCCCGGGGAACTGACAGCCCTATTTCCAGGGTAACTGACCGCCCTGTTTCCAGGATAACTGAATGCGCTGTTTCCAGGATAACTGACTGCCCTGTTTCCAGGTTCACTGACTGCCATGTATCCAGTTTAACTGACTGCCCTGTTTCCAGGGTAACTAACCGTCCTGTTTCCGGTGTAACTGATCTCACTGTTTCCGGGGTAACTGACCGCCCTGTTTCCAGGATAAATGACCGCCCTATTTCCGGGGTAACTGACCGCCCTGTTTCCAGGATAACTGAATGCCCTGTTTCCAGGATAACTGACTGCCCTGTTTCCAGCTTAACTGACTGCCCTGTATCCAGGGTAACTGACTGCCCTATTTCCAGGGTAACTAACCGCCCTGTTTCCGGGGTAACTGATCTCCCTGTTTCCGGGATAACTGACTGCCCTGTTTCCAGGCTAACTGACTGCCCTGTTTCCAGGATAACTGATCACCCTGTTTCCGGGGTAACTGACTAATCTGTTTCCAGGGTTACTGATTGCCCTGTTTCCGGGGTAACTGACTGCCCTGTTTCCGGGGTAACTGACCGCCTGTTTCCAGGATAACTGATCACCCTGTTTCCGGTGTAACTGACCACCCTGTTTCCAGGGTAACTGACCACCCTGTTTCCAGGATAACTGACTGCCCTTTTTCCAGGGTAACTGACTGCCCTGTTTCAGCGGTAACTGATCTCCCTGTTTCCCTGGTATCTGTTCGCCCTATTTCCAGGGTAACTGACCGCCCTGTATCCAGGATAACTGAATGCCCTGTTTCCAGGATAACTGACTGCCCTGTTTCCAGGTTAACTGACTGCCCTGTATCTAGGTTAACTGACTGCCCTGCTTCCAGGGTAACTAACCACCCTGTTTCCGGTGTAACTGATCTCCCTGTTTCCGGGGTAACTGACCGCCCTGTATCCAGGATAACTGACCGCCCTATTTCCGGGGTAACTGACCGCCCTGTTTCTAGGATAACTGACTGCCATGTTTCCAGGATAACTGACTGCCCTGTTTCCAGGGTAACTGACTGCCCTGTTTCCACAGTAACTGACCGCCCTGTTTCCGGGATAACTGACTGCCCAGTTTCCAGGGTAACTGAACACACTGTTTCCGGGGTAACTGACTGCCCTGTTTCCTGGGTAACTGACCACCCTGTTTCCGTGGTCACTGACTGCCCAGTTTCCAGGGTAACTGATCACCCTGTTTCCGGGATAACTGACGTCCCTCTTTCCAGGATAACTGACTGGCTGTTTCCAGGTTAACTGACTGCCCAGCTTCCAGGGTAACTGATCAGCCTGTTTGCGGAATAACTGACTGCCCTGTTTACAGGCTTACTGACTGCCCAGTTTCCAGGGTAACTGATCACCTTGTTTCCAGAGTAAGTGATTGCCCTGTTTCTGGGGTAATTAACCGCCCTGTTTCCGGTGTAACTGAACGTCCTGTTTCCGGGGTAACTGACTTCCCTGTTTCCAAGGTAACTGATCACCACGTTTCCGGGATAACTGACTGCCCTGTTTCCGGGATAACTGACTGCCCTGTTTCCAGGGTAACTGACTAATTTGATTCCAGGGTTACTGACCGCCCTGTTTCCGGGTTAACTGACCACCCTGTTTCCAGGGTAACTGACCACCCTGTTTCGAGGATAACTGACTGCCCTGTTTCCAGGGTAACTGACTGCCCTGTTTCAGGGGTAACTGATCTCCCTGTTTCACGGGGAACTGACCGCCCTATTTCCAGGGTAACTGACCGCCCTGTTTCCAGGATAACTGAATACGCTGTTTCCAGGATAACTGACTGCCCTGTTTGCAGGTTCACTGACTGCCCGGTATTCAGGTTAACTGACTGCCCTTTTTCCATGGTAAGTAACCGCCATCTTTCCGGTGTAACTGATCTCACTGTTTCCGGGGTAACTGACCGCCCTGTTTCCAGGATAACTGACCGCCCTATTTCCAGGGTAACTGAACGCCCTGTTTCCAGGATAACTGACTGCCCTGTTTCCAGGGTAACTGACAGCCCTATCTCCAGGGTAACTGATCACCCTGTTTCCGGGGTAACTGACTACCCTGTTTCCAGGGTAACTGATCACCCTGTTTCCAGGGTAACTGATCACCCTGTTTCTGGGGTAATTAACCACCCTTTTACCGGGGTAACTGAACGTCCTGTTTCCGGGGTAACTGACTGCCCTGTTTCCAAGGTAACTGATCACCCTGTCTCCAGGAGAACTGACCGCCCTGTTTCCAGGTTAACTGACTGCCCTGTTTCCAGGGTAACTGACCGTCCTGTTTCCGGGGTAACTGATCTCCCTGTTTCCGGGGTTAACTGACCGCCCTGTTTCCAGGATAACTGACCGACCTATTTCCCGGGTAACTGACCGCCCTGTTTCCAGGGTAACTGACTACCCTGTTTCCAGGGTAACTGATCACCCTGTTTCCAGGGTAACTGATCACCCTGTTTCTGGGGTAATTAACCGCCCTTTTTCCGAGGTAACTGAACGTCCTGTTTCCGGGGTAACTGACTGCCCTGTTTCCAAGGTAACTGATCACCCTGTTTCCAGGAGAACTGACCGCCCTGTTTCCAGGTTAACTGACTGCCCTGTTTCCAGGGTAACTGGCCGCCCTGTTTCCGGGGTAACTGATCTCCCTGTTTCCGGGGTAACTGAACGCCCTGTTTCCAGGATAACTGACCGACCTATTTCCCGGGTAACTGACCGCCCTGTTTCCAGGATAACTGACCGACCTATTTCCGTGGT
This sequence comes from Heterodontus francisci, assembly GCF_036365525.1. Taxonomy (NCBI): domain Eukaryota; kingdom Metazoa; phylum Chordata; class Chondrichthyes; order Heterodontiformes; family Heterodontidae; genus Heterodontus; species Heterodontus francisci. Next base: position 2,173,765 of record NW_027140908.1, on the reverse strand, counting down.
AATTGACTGCCCTGTTTCCAGGATAACTGACTGCCCTGTTTCCACGGTAACTGACCGCCCTGTTTCCGGGAATACTGACTGCCCAGTTTACTGGATAACTGACTGCCCTGTTTCCGGGGTAACTGATCTCCCTGTTTCCGCGGTAAGTGACCGCCCTGTTTCCAGGATAACTGTCCGCTCTATATCCGGGATAACTGACCACCCTGTTTCCATGATAATTGAATGCCCTGTTTCCAGGATAACTGACTGCCCTGTTTCCAGGTTAACTGACTGCCCTGCTTCCAGGGGAACTGACTGCCCTGTTTCCGGGGTAACTGATCACCCTGTTTCCAGGTAACTGACTGCCCTGTTTCCAGGGTAACTGACTGCCCTGTTCCCAGGGTAACTGACTGCCCTGTTTCCACGGTAACTGATCACCCTGTTTCCAGGGTAACTGACCGCCCTTTTTCCGGGGTAACTGACTGCCCAGTTTACAGGATAACTGATTGCCCTGTTTCCGGGGTAACTGATCTCCCTGTTTCCGGGGTAACTGACCGCCATGTTTCCAGGATAACTGACCGCCCAATATCAGGGGTAACTAACCACCCTGTTTCCAGGATAACTGTCTGCCCTGTTTGCAGGATAACTGACTGCCCTGTTTCCAGCGTAAATGACTGCCCTGTTTCCAGGGTAACTGATCACCTGTTTCCGGGATAACTGACTGCCCGGTTTCGGGGATAACTGACTGCCCTGTTTCCAGGGTAACTGACTACCCTGTTTCCAGGGGAACTGACTGCCCTGTTTACGGGGTAACTGATCACCCTGTTTCCGGAGTAACTGACTAACCTGTTTCCAGGGTGACTGACTGCCCTGTTTCCAGGGTACCTGACTGCCCTGTTCCCAGGGTAACTGACTGCCCTGTTTCCACAGTAACTGATCACCCTGTTTCCAGGGTAACTGACCGCCCTGTTTCCGGGGTAACTGACTGCCCAGTTTACAGGATAACTGATTGCCCTGTTTCCGGGGTAACTGATCTCCCTGTTTCCGGGGTAACTGACCGCCATATTTCCAGGATAACTGACCGCCCAAAATCCGGGGTAACTGACCACCCTGTTTCCAGGATAAATGTCTGCCCTGTTTCCAGGATAACTGACTGCCCTGTTTCCAGGGTAACTGACTGCCCTGTTTCCAGGGTAATTGATCACACTGTTTCCGGGATAACTGACTGCCCTGTTTCCAGATTAACTGAATGCCCAATTTCCAGGGTAACTGACTGCCCTGTTTCCGGGGTAACTGACTGCCCTTTTTCCAGGGTAACTGACTGCCCAGTTTCCAGGGTAAATGATCACCCTGTTTCCGGGATAACTGACTGCCCTGTTTCCGGGATAACTGTCTGCCCTGTTTCCGGGGTAACTGACTAATCTGTTTCCAGGGTTACTGACCGCCCTGTTTCCGGGGTAACTGACTGCCCTGTTTCCGGGTATAACTGACCGCCCTGTTCCCAGGATAACTGATCACCCTGTTTCCGGGGTAACTGACCACCCTGTTTCAGGGTAACTGACCACCCTGTTTCCAGGATAACTGACTGCCCTGTTTCCAGGGTAACTGACTGCCCTGTTTCAGGGGTAACTGATCTCCCTGTTTCACGGGGAACTGACCGCCCTATTTCCAGGGTAACTGACCGCCCTGTTTCCAGGATAACTGAATACGCTGTTTCCAGGATAACTGACTGCCCTGTTTGCAGGTTCACTGACTGCCCGGTATTCAGGTTAACTGACTGCCCTTTTTCCATGGTAAGTAACCGCCATCTTTCCGGTGTAACTGATCTCACTGTTTCCGGGGTAACTGACCGCCCTGTTTCCAGGATAACTGACCGCCCTATTTCCAGGGTAACTGAACGCCCTGTTTCCAGGATAACTGACTGCCCTGTTTCCAGGGTAACTGACAGCCCTATCTCCAGGGTAACTGATCACCCTGTTTCCGGGGTAACTGACTACCCTGTTTCCAGGGTAACTGATCACCCTGTTTCCAGGGTAACTGATCACCCTGTTTCTGGGGTAATTAACCACCCTTTTACCGGGGTAACTGAACGTCCTGTTTCCGGGGTAACTGACTGCCCTGTTTCCAAGGTAACTGATCACCCTGTCTCCAGGAGAACTGACCGCCCTGTTTCCAGGTTAACTGACTGCCCTGTTTCCAGGGTAACTGACCGTCCTGTTTCCGGGGTAACTGATCTCCCTGTTTCCGGGGTTAACTGACCGCCCTGTTTCCAGGATAACTGACCGACCTATTTCCCGGGTAACTGACCGCCCTGTTTCCAGGGTAACTGACTACCCTGTTTCCAGGGTAACTGATCACCCTGTTTCCAGGGTAACTGATCACCCTGTTTCTGGGGTAATTAACCGCCCTTTTTCCGAGGTAACTGAACGTCCTGTTTCCGGGGTAACTGACTGCCCTGTTTCCAAGGTAACTGATCACCCTGTTTCCAGGAGAACTGACCGCCCTGTTTCCAGGTTAACTGACTGCCCTGTTTCCAGGGTAACTGGCCGCCCTGTTTCCGGGGTAACTGATCTCCCTGTTTCCGGGGTAACTGAACGCCCTGTTTCCAGGATAACTGACCGACCTATTTCCCGGGTAACTGACCGCCCTGTTTCCAGGATAACTGACCGACCTATTTCCGTGGTAATTGACTGCCCTGTTTCCAGGATAACTGACTGCCCTGTTTCCACGGTAACTGACCGCCCTGTTTCCGGGAATACTGACTGCCCAGTTTACTGGATAACTGACTGCCCTGTTTCCGGGGTAACTGATCTCCCTGTTTCCGCGGTAAGTGACCGCCCTGTTTCCAGGATAACTGTCCGCTCTATATCCGGGATAACTGACCACCCTGTTTCCATGATAATTGAATGCCCTGTTTCCAGGATAACTGACTGCCCTGTTTCCAGGTTAACTGACTGCCCTGCTTCCAGGGGAACTGACTGCCCTGTTTCCGGGGTAACTGATCACCCTGTTTCCAGGTAACTGACTGCCCTGTTTCCAGGGTAACTGACTGCCCTGTTCCCAGGGTAACTGACTGCCCTGTTTCCACGGTAACTGATCACCCTGTTTCCAGGGTAACTGACCGCCCTTTTTCCGGGGTAACTGACTGCCCAGTTTACAGGATAACTGATTGCCCTGTTTCCGGGGTAACTGATCTCCCTGTTTCCGGGGTAACTGACCGCCATGTTTCCAGGATAACTGACCGCCCAATATCAGGGGTAACTAACCACCCTGTTTCCAGGATAACTGTCTGCCCTGTTTGCAGGATAACTGACTGCCCTGTTTCCAGCGTAAATGACTGCCCTGTTTCCAGGGTAACTGATCACCTGTTTCCGGGATAACTGACTGCCCGGTTTCGGGGATAACTGACTGCCCTGTTTCCAGGGTAACTGACTACCCTGTTTCCAGGGGAACTGACTGCCCTGTTTACGGGGTAACTGATCACCCTGTTTCCGGAGTAACTGACTAACCTGTTTCCAGGGTGACTGACTGCCCTGTTTCCAGGGTACCTGACTGCCCTGTTCCCAGGGTAACTGACTGCCCTGTTTCCACAGTAACTGATCACCCTGTTTCCAGGGTAACTGACCGCCCTGTTTCCGGGGTAACTGACTGCCCAGTTTACAGGATAACTGATTGCCCTGTTTCCGGGGTAACTGATCTCCCTGTTTCCGGGGTAACTGACCGCCATATTTCCAGGATAACTGACCGCCCAAAATCCGGGGTAACTGACCACCCTGTTTCCAGGATAAATGTCTGCCCTGTTTCCAGGATAACTGACTGCCCTGTTTCCAGGGTAACTGACTGCCCTGTTTCCAGGGTAATTGATCACACTGTTTCCGGGATAACTGACTGCCCTGTTTCCAGATTAACTGAATGCCCAATTTCCAGGGTAACTGACTGCCCTGTTTCCGGGGTAACTGACTGCCCTTTTTCCAGGGTAACTGACTGCCCAGTTTCCAGGGTAAATGATCACCCTGTTTCCGGGATAACTGACTGCCCTGTTTCCGGGATAACTGTCTGCCCTGTTTCCGGGGTAACTGACTAATCTGTTTCCAGGGTTACTGACCGCCCTGTTTCCGGGGTAACTGACTGCCCTGTTTCCGGGTATAACTGACCGCCCTGTTCCCAGGATAACTGATCACCCTGTTTCCGGGGTAACTGACCACCCTGTTTCAGGGTAACTGACCACCCTGTTTCCAGGATAACTGACTGCCCTGTTTCTAGGGTAACTGACTGCCCTGTTTCATGGGTAACTGAGCTCCCTGCTTCCGGGTTAACTGACCGCCCTATTTCCTGGGTAACTGATCTCCCTGTTTCCGGGGTAACTGACCGCCCTGTTTCCAGGATAACTGACCGCCCTATTTCCAGGGTAACTGACCACCCTGTTTCCGTGGTAACTGACTGCCCAGTTTCCAGGGTAACTGATCACCCTGTTTCCGGGGTAACTGACCGCCCTGTTTCCAGGGTAACTGACTACCCTGTTTCCAGGGTAACTGATCACCCTGTTTCCAGGGTAACTGATCACCCTGTTTCTGGGGTAATTAACCGCCCTTTTTCCGAGGTAACTGAACGTCCTGTTTCCGGGGTAACTGACCGCCCTGTTTCCAGGGTAACTGACTACCCTGTTTCCAGGGTAACTGATCACCCTGTTTCCAGGGTAACTGATCACCCTGTTTCTGGGGTAATTAACCGCCCTTTTTCCGAGGTAACTGAACGTCCTGTTTCCGGGGTAACTGACTGCCCTGTTTCCAAGGTAACTGATCACCCTGTTTCCAGGAGAACTGACCGCCCTGTTTCCAGGTTAACTGACTGCCCTGTTTCCAGGGTAACTGGCCGCCCTGTTTCCGGGGTAACTGATCTCCCTGTTTCCGGGGTAACTGACCGCCCTGTTTCCAGGATAACTGACCGACCTATTTCCCGGGTAACTGACCGCCCTGTTTCCAGGATAACTGACCGACCTATTTCCGTGGTAATTGACTGCCCTGTTTCCAGGATAACTGACTGCCCTGTTTCCACGGTAACTGACCGCCCTGTTTCCGGGGTAACTGACTGCCCAGTTTACTGGATAACTGACTGCCCTGTTTCCGGGGTAACTGATCTCCCTGTTTCCGCGGTAAGTGACCGCCCTGTTTCCAGGATAACTGTCCGATCTATATCCGGGATAACTGACCACCCTGTTTCCATGATAATTGAATGCCCTGTTTCCAGGATAACTGACTGCCCTGTTTCCAGGTTAACTGACTGCCCTGCTTCCAGGGGAACTGACTGCCCTGTTTCCGGGGTAACTGATCACCCTGTTTCCAGGTAACTGACTGCCCTGTTTCCAGGGTAACTGACTGCCCTGTTCCCAGGGTAACTGACTGCCCTGTTTCCACGGTAACTGATCACCCTGTTTCCAGGGTAACTGACCGCCCTTTTTCCGGGGTAACTGACTGCCCAGTTTACAGGATAACTGATTGCCCTGTTTCCGGGGTAACTGATCTCCCTGTTTCCGGGGTAACTGACCGCCATGTTTCCAGGATAACTGACCGCCCAATATCAGGGGTAACTAACCACCCTGTTTCCAGGATAACTGTCTGCCCTGTTTCCAGGATAACTGACTGCCCTGTTTCCAGCGTAACTGACTGCCCTGTTTCCAGGGTAACTGATCACCTGTTTCCGGGATAACTGACTGCCCGGTTTCGGGGATAACTGACTGCCCTGTTTCCAGGGTAACTGACTACCCTGTTTCCAGGGGAACTGACTGCCCTGTTTACGGGGTAACTGATCACCCTGTTTCCGGGGTAACTGACTAACCTGTTTCCAGGGTGACTGACTGCCCTGTTTCCAGGGTACCTGACTGCCCTGTTCCCAGAGTAACTGACTGCCCTGTTTCCACGGTAACTGATCACCCTGTTTCCAGGGTAACTGACCGCACTGTTTCCGGGGTAACTGACTGCCCAGTTTACAGGATAACTGATTGCCCTGTTTCCGGGGTAACTGATCTCCCTGTTTCCGGGGTAACTGACCGCCATATTTCCAGGATAACTGACCGCCCAAAATCCGGGGTAACTGACGACCCTGTTTCCAGGATAAATGTCTGCCCTGTTTCCAGGATAACTGACTGCCCTGTTTCCAGGGTAACTGACTGCCCTGTTTCCAGGGTAATTGATCACACTGTTTCCGGGATAACTGACTGCCCTGTTTCCAGATTAACTGAATGCCCAGTTTCCAGGGTAAATGACTGCCCTGTTTCCGGGGATAACTGACTGCCCTTTTTCCAGGGTAACTGACTGCCCAGTTTCCAGGGTAAATGATCACCCTGTTTCCGGGATAACTGACTGCGCTGTTTCCGGGATAACTGTCTGCCCTGTTTCCGGGGTAACTGACTGCCCTGTTTCCAGGATAACTGATCACCCTGTTTCCGGGGTAACTGACTAATCTGTTTCCAGGGTTACTGACCGCCCTGTTTCCGGGGTAACTGACTGCCCTGTTTCCGGGTATAACTGACCGCCCTGTTCCCAGGATAACTGATCACCCTGTTTCCGGGGTAACTGACCACCCTGTTTCAGGGTAACTGACCACCCTGTTTCCAGGATAACTGACTGCCCTGTTTCTAGGGTAACTGACTGCCCTGTTTCATGGGTAACTGAGCTCCCTGCTTCCGGGTTAACTGACCGCCCTATTTCCTGGGTAACTGATCTCCCTGTTTCCGGGGTAACTGACCGCCCTGTTTCCAGGATAACTGACCGCCCTATTTCCGGGGTAACTGACCGCCCTGTTTCTAGGATAACTGACTGCCCTATTTCCAGGATAACTGACTGCCCTGTTTCCAGGGTAACTGACTGCCCTATTTCCACGGTAACTGACCGCCCTGTTTCCGGGATAACTGACTGCCCAGTTTCCAGGGTAACTGATCACACTGTTTCCGAGGTAACTGAATGCCCTGTTTCCAGGGTAACTGACCGCCCTTTTTCCTGGGTAACTGACTGCCCTGTTTCCAGGGTAACTGGCCACCCTGTTTACGGGGTAACTGACTGCCCTGTTTCCAGGGTAACTGACCACACTGTTTCCGTGGTAACTGACTGCCCAGTTTCCAGGGTAACTGATCAGCCTGTTTCCGGGATAACTGACGTCACTCTTTCCAGGGTAACTGACTGGCTGTTTCCAGGGTAACTGATCACACTGTTTCCGGAATAATTGACTGCCCTGATTCCAGGGTAACTGACTGCCCATTTTCCAGGGTAACTGATCACCCTGTTTCCAGGGTAACTGATCGCCCTGTTTCTGGGGTAATTAACCGCCCTGTTTCCGGGGTAACTGAACGTCCTGTTTCCGGGGTAACTGGCTGCCCTGTTTCCAAGGTAACTGATCACGCTGTTTCCCAGATAACTGACTGCCCTGTTTCCGGGATAACTGACTGCCCGGTTTCCAGGGTAACTGACTAATCTGTTTCCAGGGTTACTGACCGCCCTATTTCCGGGGTAACTGACTGCCCTGTTTCTGGGGTAACTGACCGCCCTGTTTCCAGGATAGCTGATCACCCTGTTTCCAGGGTAACTGACTGCCCTGTTTCCAGGGTAACTGACTGCCCTGTTTACGGGGTAACTGATCTCCCTGTTTCCGGGATAACTGACCGCCCTGTTTCCAGGATAAATGACCGAACTATTTCCAGGATAACTGACCGAACTATTTCCGGGGTAACTGACCGCCTTGTTTCCAGGATAACTGACCGATCTATTTCCGGGGTAACTGACTGCCCTGTTACCACGGTAACTGACCGCCCTGTTTCCGGGGTAACTGACTGCCCAGTTTACAGGATAACTGACTGCCCTGCTTCCGGGGTATCTGATCTCCCTGTTTCCGGGGTAACTGACCGCCCTGTTTCAAGGATAACTGACCGCCCTATATCCGGGGTAACAGACCACCCTGTTTCCTGGATAACTGTCTGCGCTGTTTCCAGGACAACTGACTGCCCTGTTTCCAGGGTAACTGACTGCCCTGTTTCCAGCGTAACTGACTGCCCAGTTTCCAGGCTAACTGATCACCCTGTTTCCAGGATAACTGACTGCCCTGTTTCCAGGATAACTGACTGCCCTGTTTCCAGGGTATCTGACTGCCCAGTTTCCAGGGTAACTGATCACCCTGTTTCCAGGGTAACTGATCACCCTGTTTCTGGCGTAATTAACCGCCCTTTTTCCGAGGTAACTGAACGTCCTGTTTCCGGGGTAACTGACCGCCCTGTTTCCAGGGTAACTGACTACCCTGTTTCCAGGGTAACTGATCACCCTGTTTCCAGGGTAACTGATCACCCTGTTTCTGGGGTAATTAACCGCCCTTTTTCCGAGGTAACTGAACGTCCTGTTTCCGGGGTAACTGACTGCCCTGTTTCCAAGGTAACTGATCACCCTGTTTCCAGGAGAACTGACCGCCCTGTTTCCAGGTTAACTGACTGCCCTGTTTCCAGGGTAACTGGCCGCCCTGTTTCCGGGGTAACTGATCTCCCTGTTTCCGGGGTAACTGACCGCCCTGTTTCCAGGATAACTGACCGACCTATTTCCCGGGTAACTGACCGCCCTGTTTCCAGGATAACTGACCGACCTATTTCCGTGGTAATTGACTGCCCTGTTTCCAGGATAACTGACTGCCCTGTTTCCACGGTAACTGACCGCCCTGTTTCCGGGGTAACTGACTGCCCAGTTTACTGGATAACTGACTGCCCTGTTTCCGGGGTAACTGATCTCCCTGTTTCCGCGGTAAGTGACCGCCCTGTTTCCAGGATAACTGTCCGATCTATATCCGGGATAACTGACCACCCTGTTTCCATGATAATTGAATGCCCTGTTTCCAGGATAACTGACTGCCCTGTTTCCAGGTTAACTGACTGCCCTGCTTCCAGGGGAACTGACTGCCCTGTTTCCGGGGTAACTGATCACCCTGTTTCCAGGTAACTGACTGCCCTGTTTCCAGGGTAACTGACTGCCCTGTTCCCAGGGTAACTGACTGCCCTGTTTCCACGGTAACTGATCACCCTGTTTCCAGGGTAACTGACCGCCCTTTTTCCGGGGTAACTGACTGCCCAGTTTACAGGATAACTGATTGCCCTGTTTCCGGGGTAACTGATCTCCCTGTTTCCGGGGTAACTGACCGCCATGTTTCCAGGATAACTGACCGCCCAATATCAGGGGTAACTAACCACCCTGTTTCCAGGATAACTGTCTGCCCTGTTTCCAGGATAACTGACTGCCCTGTTTCCAGCGTAACTGACTGCCCTGTTTCCAGGGTAACTGATCACCTGTTTCCGGGATAACTGACTGCCCGGTTTCGGGGATAACTGACTGCCCTGTTTCCAGGGTAACTGACTACCCTGTTTCCAGGGGAACTGACTGCCCTGTTTACGGGGTAACTGATCACCCTGTTTCCGGGGTAACTGACTAACCTGTTTCCAGGGTGACTGACTGCCCTGTTTCCAGGGTACCTGACTGCCCTGTTCCCAGGGTAACTGACTGCCCTGTTTCCACGGTAACTGATCACCCTGTTTCCAGGGTAACTGACCGCACTGTTTCCGGGGTAACTGACTGCCCAGTTTACAGGATAACTGATTGCCCTGTTTCCGGGGTAACTGATCTCCCTGTTTCCGGGGTAACTGACCGCCATATTTCCAGGATAACTGACCGCCCAAAATCCGGGGTAACTGACGACCCTGTTTCCAGGATAAATGTCTGCCCTGTTTCCAGGATAACTGACTGCCCTGTTTCCAGGGTAACTGACTGCCCTGTTTCCAGGGTAATTGATCACACTGTTTCCGGGATAACTGACTGCCCTGTTTCCAGATTAACTGAATGCCCAGTTTCCAGGGTAAATGACTGCCCTGTTTCCGGGGTAACTGACTGCCCTTTTTCCAGGGTAACTGACTGCCCAGTTTCCAGGGTAAATGATCACCCTGTTTCCGGGATAACTGACTGCGCTGTTTCCGGGATAACTGTCTGCCCTGTTTCCGGGGTAACTGACTGCCCTGTTTCCAGGATAACTGATCACCCTGTTTCCGGGGTAACTGACTAATCTGTTTCCAGGGTTACTGACCGCCCTGTTTCCGGGGTAACTGACTGCCCTGTTTCCGGGTATAACTGACCGCCCTGTTCCCAGGATAACTGATCACCCTGTTTCCGGGGTAACTGACCACCCTGTTTCAGGGTAACTGACCACCCTGTTTCCAGGATAACTGACTGCCCTGTTTCTAGGGTAACTGACTGCCCTGTTTCATGGGTAACTGAGCTCCCTGCTTCCGGGTTAACTGACCGCCCTATTTCCTGGGTAACTGATCACACTGTTTCCGGGGTAACTGACCGCCCTGTTTCCAGGATAACTGACCGCCCTATTTCCGGGGTAACTGACCGCCCTGTTTCTAGGATAACTGACTGCCCTATTTCCAGGATAACTGACTGCCCTGTTTCCAGGGTAACTGACTGCCCTATTTCCACGGTAACTGACCGCCCTGTTTCCGGGATAACTGACTGCCCAGTTTCCAGGGTAACTGATCACACTGTTTCCGAGGTAACTGAATGCCCTGTTTCCAGGGTAACTGACCGCCCTTTTTCCTGGGTAACTGACTGCCCTGTTTCCAGGGTAACTGGCAACCCTGTTTACGGGGTAACTGACTGCCCTGTTTCCAGGGTAACTGACTACACTGTTTCCGTGGTAACTGACTGCCCAGTTTCCAGGGTAACTGATCAGCCTGTTTCCGGGATAACTGACGTCACTCTTTCCAGGGTAACTGACTGGCTGTTTCCAGGGTAACTGATCACACTGTTTCCGGAATAATTGACTGCCCTGATTCCAGGGTAACTGACTGCCCATTTTCCAGGGTAACTGATCACCCTGTTTCCAGGGTAACTGATCGCCCTGTTTCTGGGGTAATTAACCGCCCTGTTTCCGGGGTAACTGAACGTCCTGTTTCCGGGGTAACTGGCTGCCCTGTTTCCAAGGTAACTGATCACCCTGTTTCCCAGATAACTGACTGCCCTGTTTCCGGGATAACTGACTGCCCGGTTTCCAGGGTAACTGACTAATCTGTTTCCAGGGTTACTGACCGCCCTATTTCCGGGGTAACTGACTGCCCTGTTTCTGGGGTAACTGACCGCCCTGTTTCCAGGATAGCTGATCACCCTGTTTCCAGGGTAACTGACTGCCCTGTTTCCAGGGTAACTGACTGCCCTGTTTACGGGGTAACTGATCTCCCTGTTTCCGGGATAACTGACCGCCCTGTTTCCAGGATAAATGACCGAACTATTTCCAGGATAACTGACCGAACTATTTCCGGGGTAACTGACCGCCTTGTTTCCAGGATAACTGACCGATCTATTTCCGGGGTAACTGACTGCCCTGTTACCACGGTAACTGACCGCCCTGTTTCCGGGGTAACTGACTGCCCAGTTTACAGGATAACTGACTGCCCTGCTTCCGGGGTATCTGATCTCCCTGTTTCCGGGGTAACTGACCGCCCTGTTTCAAGGATAACTGACCGCCCTATATCCGGGGTAACAGACCACCCTGTTTCCTGGATAACTGTCTGCGCTGTTTCCAGGACAACTGACTGCCCTGTTTCCAGGGTAACTGACTGCCCTGTTTCCAGCGTAACTGACTGCCCAGTTTCCAGGCTAACTGATCACCCTGTTTCCAGGATAACTGACTGCCCTGTTTCCAGGATAACTGACTGCCCTGTTTCCAGGGTATCTGACTGCCCAGTTTCCAGGGTAACTGATCACCCTGTCTCCAGGATAACTGACCGCCCTATGTCCTGGGGAACTGACCGCCCTGTTTCCAGGATAACTGAATGCCCTGTTTCCAGGATAACTGACAGCCCTGTTTCCAGGTTAACTGACTGCCCTGTATCCAGGGGAACTGACTGCCCTGTTTCCAGGGTAACTAACCGCCCTGTTTCCGGGGTAACTGATCTCCCTGTTTCCGGGGTAACTGACCGCCCTGTTTCCAGGATAACTGACCGCCCTATTTCTGGGGTAACTGACCGCCCCGTTTCCAGGATAACTGACTGCCCTGTTTCCAGGATAACTGACTGCCCTGTTTCCAGGGTAACTGACTGCCCTGTTTCCACGGTAACTGACCGCCCTGTTTCCGGGATAACTGACTGCCCAGTTTCCAGGGTAACTGATCACACTGTTTCCGAGGTAACTGAATGCCCTGTTTCCAGGGTAACTGACCACCCTTTTTCCTGGGTCACTGACTGCACTGTTTCCAGGGTAACTGGCCACCCTGTTTACGGGGTAACTGACTGCCCTGTTTCCAGGGTAAGTGACCACCCTGTTTCCGTGGTAACTGACTGCCCTGTATCCAGGGTAACTGACTGCCCTGTTTCCAGGGTAACTAACCGCCCTGTTTCCAGGATAACTGACCGCCCTATTTCCTGGGTAACTGACCGCCCTGTTTCCAGGATAACTGAATGCCCTCTTTCCAGGATAACTGACTGCCCTGTTTCCAGGTTAACTGACTGCCCTGTATCCAGGGTAACTGACTGCACTGTTTCCAGGGTAACTAACCGCCCTGTTTGCGGGGTAACTGATCTCCCTGTTTCCGGGGTAACTGACCGCCATGTTTCCAGGATAACTGACCGCCCTATTTCCGGGGTAACAGACCGCCCTGTTTCCAGGATAACTGACTGCCCTGTTTCCAGGATAACTGACTGCACTGTTTCCAGGGTAACTGACTGCCCTGTTTCCACAGTAACTGACCGCCCTGTTTCCGGGATAACTGACTGCCCAGTTTCCAGGGTAACTGATCACACTGTTTCCGAGGTAACTGAATGCCCTGTTTCCAGGGTAACTGACCACCCTTTTTCCTGGGTAACTGACTGCCCTGTTTCCAGGGTAACTGGCCACCCTGTTTACGGGGTAACTGACTGCCCTGTATCCAGGGTAAGTGATCACTATGTTTCCGTGGTAACTGACTGCCCAGTTTCCAGGGTAACTGATCACCCTGTTTCCGGGATAACTGACGTCACTCTTTCCAGGGTAACTGACTGGCTGTTTCCAGGGGAACTGACTGCCCAGTTTCCAGGGTAACTGATCAGACTGTTTCCGGAATAACTGACTGCCCTGTTTCCAGGGTAACTGATCACCCTGTTTCCAGGGTAACTGATCACCCTGTTTCTGGGGTAATTAACCGCCCTGTTTCCGGGGTACCTGAACGTCCTGTTTCCGGGGTAACTGGCTGCCCTGTTTCCAACGTAACTGATCACCCTGTTTCCGGGATAACTGACTGCCCTGTTTCCGGGATACCTGACTGTTCTGTTTCCAGGGTAACAGACTAATCTGTTTCCAGGGTTACTGACCGCCCTATTTCCGGGGTAACTGACTGCCCTGTTTCTGGGGTAACTGACCGCCCTGTTTCCAGGATAGCTGATCACCCTGTTCCCAGGGTAACTGACTGCCCTGTTTCCAGGTTAACTGACTGCCCTGTTTCCAGGGTAACTGACTGCCCTGTTTCCAGGGTACCTGTCCACCCTGGTAACGGGGTAACTGATCTCGCTGTTTCCGGGGTAACTGTCCGCCCTGTTTCCAGGATAACTGACCGAACTATTTCCGGGGTAACTGACCGCCCTGTTTCCAGGATAACTGACCGACCTATTTCCGGGGTAACTGACTGTCCTGTTTCCACGATAACTGACTGCCCTGTTTCCAGGTAACTGACTGCCCTGTTTCCGGGGTAACTGACTGCCCAGTTTACAGGATAACTGACTGCCCTGTTTCTGGGGTAACTGATCTCCCTGTTTCCGGGGTAACTGACCGCCCTGTTTCAAGGATAACTGACCGCCCGATATCCGGGGTAACAGAACACCCTGTTTCCTGGATAACTGTCTGCCCTGTTTCCAGCGTAACTGACTGCCCAGTTTCCAGGCTAACTGATCACCCTGTTTCCAGGATAACTGACTGCCCTGTTTCCAGGATAACTGACTGTCCTGTTTCCAGGGTATCTGACTGCCCAGTTTCCAGAGTAACTGATCACCCTGTTTCCAGGATAACTGACTGCCCTGTTTCCAGGATAACTGACTGCCCTGTTTCCAGGGTAACTGACCGCCCTGTTTCCAGGGTAACTGAGTGCCCTGTTTCCAGGATAACTGACTGCCCTGTTTCCAGGGTAACCGACTGCCCTGTTTCCAGGGTAACTGACTGCCCAGTTTCCAGGGTAACTGATCACCCTGTTTCCAGGATAACTGACTGCCCTGTATCCAGGGTAACTGACCGCCCTGTTTCCAGGGTAACTGACTGCCCAGTTTCCAGGGTAACTGATAACCCTGTTTCCGGGATAACTGATTGCCTGGTTTCGGGGATAACTGACTGCCCTGTTTCCAGGGTAACTGACTGCCCTGTTTCCAGGGTAACTGACTGCCCTGTTTCCGGGGTAACTGATCACCCTGTTTCCGGGGTAACTGACTAACCTGTTTCCAGGGTGACTGACTGCCCTGTTTCCAGTGTAACTGACTGCCCAGTTTCATGGGTAACTGACTGCCCTGTTTCCAGGGTAACTGACTGCCTTGTTTCCGGGGTAACTGACTGCCCTGTTTCCAGGGTAACTGACTTCCCAGTTTCCAGGGTAACTGATCACCCATTTACCGGGATAACTGTCTGCCCTGTTTCCGGGATAACTGACTGCCCTGTTTCCAGATTAACTGACTGCCCAGTTTCCAGGGTAAATGACTGCCCTGTTTCCAGGGTAACTGAATGCCCAGTTTCCAGGGTAACTGATCACCCTGTTTCCGGGATAACTGACTGCCCTGTTTCCAGGATAACTGACTGCCCTGTTTCCAGGCTAATTGACTGCCCTGTTTCCAGGATAACTGATCACCCTGTTTCCGGGGTAACTGACTAATCTGTTTCCACGGTTACTGACCGCCCTGTTTCCGGGGTAACAGACTGCCCAGTTTACAGGATAACTGACTGCCCTGTTTCCGGGGTAACTGCTCTCCCTGTTTCCGGGGTAACTGACCGCCCTGTTTCCAGGATAACTGAACGCCCTATATCCGGGGTAACAGACCACCCTGTTTCCTGGATAACTGTCTGCCCTGTTTCCAGGATAACTGACTGCCCTGTTTCCAGGGTAACTGACTGCCCTGTTTCCATCATAACTGACTGCCCAGTTTCCAGGCTAACTGATCACCCTGTTTCCAGGATAACTGCCTGCCCTGTTTCCAGGATAACTGACTGCCCTGCTTCCAGGGTAACTGACTAATCTGTTTCCAGGGTTACTGACCGCCCTATTTCCGGGGTAACTGACGGCCCTGTTTCTGGGGTAACTGACCGCCCTGTTTCCAGGATAGCTGATCACCCTGTTTCCAGGGTAACTGACTGCCCTGTTTCCAGGTTAACTGACTGCCCTGTTTCCAGGATAACTGAATGCCCTTTTTCCAGGGTAACTGACCACCCTCTTTACGGGGTAACTGATCTCCCTGTTTCCGGGGTAACTGACCGCCCTGTTTCCAGGATAACTGACCGAACTATTTCCGGGGTAACTGACCGCCCTGTTTCCAGGATAACTGACCGACCTATTTCCGGGGTAACTGACTGTCCTGTTTCCAGGATAACTAACTGCCCTGTTTCCAGGGTAACTGACTGCCCTGTTTCCACGGTAACTGACGGCCCTGTTTCCGGGGTAACTGACTGCCCAGTTTACAGGATAACTGACTGCCCTGTTTCCGGGGTAACTGATCTCCCTGTTTCCGGGGTAACTGACCTTCCTTTTTCAACGATAACTGACCGCCCTATATCCGGGGTAACAGACCACCCTGTTTCCTGGATAACTGTCTGCCCTGTTTCCAGGATAACTGACTGCCCTGTTTCCAGGGTAACTGACTGCCCTGTTTCCAGCGTAACTGACTGCCCAGTTTCCAGGCTAACTGATCACCCTGTTTCCAGGATAACTGACTGCCCTGATTCCTGGATAACTGACTGCCCTGTTTCCATGGTATCTGACTGCCCAGTTTCCAGAGTAACTGATCACCCTGTTTCCAGGATAACTGACTGCCCTCTTTGCAGGGTAACTGACCGCCCTGTTTCCAACGTTACTGACTGCCCAGTTTCCAGGGTAACTGATCACCCTGTTTCCAGGATAACTGACTGCCCTGTTTCCAGGGTAACTGACCGCCCTGTTTCCAGGGTAACTGAGTGCCCTGTTTCCTGGATAACAGTCTGCCCTGTTTCCAGGATAACTGACTGCCCTGTTTCCAGGGTAACTGACTGCCCTGTTTCCAGCGTAACTGACTACCCAGTTTCCAGGCTAACTGATCACCCTGTTTCCAGGATAACTGACTGCCATGTTTCCAGGATAACTGACTGCCCTGTTTCCATGGTATCTGACTGACCAGTTTCCAGAGTAACTGATCACCCTGTTTCCAGGATAACTGACTGCCCTGTTTGCAGGGTAACTGACCGCCCTGTTTCCAACGTAACTGACTGCCCAGTTTCCAGGGTAACTGATCACCCTGTTTCCAGGATAACTGACTGCCCTGTTTCCAGGGTAACTGACCGCCCTTTTTCCAGGGTAACTGAGTGCCCTGTTTCCAGGATAACTGACTGCTCTGTTTCCAGGGTAACCGACTGCCCTGTTTCCAGGGTAAATGACTGCCCAGTTTCCAGGGTAACTGATCACCCTGTTTCCAGGATAACTGACTGCCCTGTTTCCAGGGTAACTGACCGTCCAGTTTCCAGGGTATCTGATCACCCTGTTTCCGGGATAACTGATTGCCTGGTTTCGGGGATAACTGACTGCCCTGTTTCCTGGGTAACTGACTGCCCTGTTTCCAGGGTAACTGACTGCCCTGTTTCCGGGGTAACTGATCACCCTGTTTCCGGGGTAATTGACTAACCTGTTTCCAGGGTGACTGACTGCCCTGTATCCAGTGTAACTGACTGCCCAGTTTCATGGGTAACTGACTGCCCTGTTTCCAGGATAACTGACCGACCTATTTCCGGGTAACTGACAGTCCTGTTTCCATGATAACTGACTACCCAGTTTCCAGGCTAACTGATCACCCTGTTTCCAGGATAACTGACTGCCCTGTTTCCAGGATAACTGACTGTCCTGTTTCCAGGGTATCTGACTGCCCAGTTTCCAGAGTAACTGATCACCCTGTTTCCAGGATAACTGACTGCCCTGTTTGCAGGGTAACTGATCACCCTGTTTCCAGGATAACTGACTGCCCTGTTTCCAGGGTAACTGACCGCCCTGTTTCCAGGGTAACTGAGTGCCCTGTTTCCAGGATAACTGACTGCCCTGTTTCCAGGGTAACCGACTGCCCTGTTTCCAGGGTAACTGACTGCCCAGTTTCCAGGGTAACTGATCACCCTGTTTCCAGGATAACTGACTGCCCTGTATCCAGGGTAACTGACCGCCCTGTTTCCAGGGTAACTGACTGCCCAGTTTCCAGGGTAACTGATAACCCTGTTTCCGGGATAACTGATTGCCTGGTTTCGGGGATAACTGACTGCCCTGTTTCCAGGGTAACTGACTGCCCTGTTTCCAGGGTAACTGACTGCCCTGTTTCCGGGGTAACTGATCACCCTGTTTCCGGGGTAACTGACTAACCTGTTTCCAGGGTGACTGACTGCCCTGTTTCCAGTGTAACTGACTGCCCAGTTTCATGGGTAACTGACTGCCCTGTTTCCAGGGTAACTGACTGCCTTGTTTCCGGGGTAACTGACTGCCCTGTTTCCAGGGTAACTGACTTCCCAGTTTCCAGGGTAACTGATCACCCATTTACCGGGATAACTGTCTGCCCTGTTTCCGGGATAACTGACTGCCCTGTTTCCAGATTAACTGACTGCCCAGTTTCCAGGGTAAATGACTGCCCTGTTTCCAGGGTAACTGAATGCCCAGTTTCCAGGGTAACTGATCACCCTGTTTCCGGGATAACTGACTGCCCTGTTTCCAGGATAACTGACTGCCCTGTTTCCAGGCTAATTGACTGCCCTGTTTCCAGGATAACTGATCACCCTGTTTCCGGGGTAACTGACTAATCTGTTTCCACGGTTACTGACCGCCCTGTTTCCGGGGTAACAGACTGCCCAGTTTACAGGATAACTGACTGCCCTGTTTCCGGGGTAACTGCTCTCCCTGTTTCCGGGGTAACTGACCGCCCTGTTTCCAGGATAACTGAACGCCCTATATCCGGGGTAACAGACCACCCTGTTTCCTGGATAACTGTCTGCCCTGTTTCCAGGATAACTGACTGCCCTGTTTCCAGGGTAACTGACTGCCCTGTTTCCATCATAACTGACTGCCCAGTTTCCAGGCTAACTGATCACCCTGTTTCCAGGATAACTGCCTGCCCTGTTTCCAGGATAACTGACTGCCCTGCTTCCAGGGTAACTGACTAATCTGTTTCCAGGGTTACTGACCGCCCTATTTCCGGGGTAACTGACGGCCCTGTTTCTGGGGTAACTGACCGCCCTGTTTCCAGGATAGCTGATCACCCTGTTTCCAGGGTAACTGACTGCCCTGTTTCCAGGTTAACTGACTGCCCTGTTTCCAGGATAACTGAATGCCCTTTTTCCAGGGTAACTGACCACCCTCTTTACGGGGTAACTGATCTCCCTGTTTCCGGGGTAACTGACCGCCCTGTTTCCAGGATAACTGACCGAACTATTTCCGGGGTAACTGACCGCCCTGTTTCCAGGATAACTGACCGACCTATTTCCGGGGTAACTGACTGTCCTGTTTCCAGGATAACTAACTGCCCTGTTTCCAGGGTAACTGACTGCCCTGTTTCCACGGTAACTGACGGCCCTGTTTCCGGGGTAACTGACTGCCCAGTTTACAGGATAACTGACTGCCCTGTTTCCGGGGTAACTGATCTCCCTGTTTCCGGGGTAACTGACCTTCCTTTTTCAACGATAACTGACCGCCCTATATCCGGGGTAACAGACCACCCTGTTTCCTGGATAACTGTCTGCCCTGTTTCCAGGATAACTGACTGCCCTGTTTCCAGGGTAACTGACTGCCCTGTTTCCAGCGTAACTGACTGCCCAGTTTCCAGGCTAACTGATCACCCTGTTTCCAGGATAACTGACTGCCCTGATTCCTGGATAACTGACTGCCCTGTTTCCATGGTATCTGACTGCCCAGTTTCCAGAGTAACTGATCACCCTGTTTCCAGGATAACTGACTGCCCTCTTTGCAGGGTAACTGACCGCCCTGTTTCCAACGTTACTGACTGCCCAGTTTCCAGGGTAACTGATCACCCTGTTTCCAGGATAACTGACTGCCCTGTTTCCAGGGTAACTGACCGCCCTGTTTCCAGGGTAACTGAGTGCCCTGTTTCCTGGATAACAGTCTGCCCTGTTTCCAGGATAACTGACTGCCCTGTTTCCAGGGTAACTGACTGCCCTGTTTCCAGCGTAACTGACTACCCAGTTTCCAGGCTAACTGATCACCCTGTTTCCAGGATAACTGACTGCCATGTTTCCAGGATAACTGACTGCCCTGTTTCCATGGTATCTGACTGACCAGTTTCCAGAGTAACTGATCACCCTGCTTCCAGGATAACTGACTGCCCTGTTTGCAGGGTAACTGACCGCCCTGTTTCCAACGTAACTGACTGCCCAGTTTCCAGGGTAACTGATCACCCTGTTTCCAGGATAACTGACTGCCCTGTTTCCAGGGTAACTGACCGCCCTTTTTCCAGGGTAACTGAGTGCCCTGTTTCCAGGATAACTGACTGCTCTGTTTCCAGGGTAACCGACTGCCCTGTTTCCAGGGTAAATGACTGCCCAGTTTCCAGGGTAACTGATCACCCTGTTTCCAGGATAACTGACTGCCCTGTTTCCAGGGTAACTGACCGTCCAGTTTCCAGGGTATCTGATCACCCTGTTTCCGGGATAACTGATTGCCTGGTTTCGGGGATAACTGACTGCCCTGTTTCCTGGGTAACTGACTGCCCTGTTTCCAGGGTAACTGACTGCCCTGTTTCCGGGGTAACTGATCACCCTGTTTCCGGGGTAATTGACTAACCTGTTTCCAGGGTGACTGACTGCCCTGTATCCAGTGTAACTGACTGCCCAGTTTCATGGGTAACTGACTGCCCTGTTTCCAGGATAACTGACCGACCTATTTCCGGGTAACTGACAGTCCTGTTTCCATGATAACTGACTGCCCTGTTTCCAGGGTAACTGACTGCCCTGTTTACAGGATAACTGACTGCCCTGCTTCCGGGGTAACTGATCTCCCTGTTTCCGGGGTAACTGACCGCCCTGTTTCAAGGATAACTGACCGCCCTATATCCGGGGTAACAGACCACCCT
This sequence comes from Heterodontus francisci, assembly GCF_036365525.1. Lineage (NCBI taxonomy): Eukaryota > Metazoa > Chordata > Chondrichthyes > Heterodontiformes > Heterodontidae > Heterodontus > Heterodontus francisci. The sequence goes on along the minus strand of NW_027140908.1, from coordinate 2,153,460 downwards.
GTTTCCTGGATAACTGTCTGCCCTGTTTCCAGGATAACTGACTGCCCTGTTTCCAGGGTAACTGACTGCCCTGTTTCCAGCGTAACTGACTGCCCAGTTTCCAGGCTAACTGATCACCCTGTTTCCAGGATAACTGACTGCCCTGTTTCCAGGATAACTGACTGCCCTGTTTCCAGGGTATCTGACTGCCCAGTTTCCAGAGTAACTGACTGCCCTGTTTCCGGGTAAACTGACTGCCCTGTTTCCAGGGTAACTGACCACCCTCTTTACGGGGTAACTGATCTCCCTGTTTCCGGGGTAACTGACCGCCTGTTTCCAGGATAACTGACCGAACTATTTCCGGGGTAACTGACCGCCCTGTTTCCAGGATTACTGACCGACCTATTTCCGGGGTAACTGACTGTCCTGTTTCCAGGATAACTAACTGCCCTGTTTCCAGGGTAACTGACTGCCCTGTTTCCACGGTAACTGACGGCCCTGTTTCCGGTGTAACTGACTGCCCAGTTTACAGGATAACTGACTGCCCTGTTTCCGGGGTAACTGATCTCCCTGTTTCTGGGGTAACTGACCGTACAGTTTCAACGATAACTGACCGCCCTATATCCGGGGTAACAGACCACCCTGTTTCCTGGATAACTGTCTGCCCTGTTTCCAGGATAACTGACTGCCCTGTTACCAGGGTAACTGACTGCCCTGTTTCCAGCGTAACTGACTGCCCAGTTTCCAGGCTAACTGATCACCCTGTTTCCAGGATAACTGACTGCCCTGATTCCTGGATAACTGACTGCCCTGTTTCCATGGTATCTGACTGCCCAGTTTCCAGAGTAACTGATCACCCTGTTTCCAGGATAACTGACTGCCCTCTTTGCAGGGTAACTGACCGCCCTGTTTCCAACGCTACTGACTGCCCAGTTTCCAGGGTAACTGATCACCCTGTTTCCAGGATAACTGACTGCCCTGTTTCCAGGGTAACTGACCGCCCTGTTTCCAGGGTAACTGAGTGCCCTGTTTCCTGGATAACAGTCTGCCCTGTTTCCAGGATAACTGACTGCCCTGTTTCCAGGGTAACTGACTGCCCTGTTTCCAGCGTAACTGACTGCCCAGTTTCCAGGCTAACTGATCACCCTGTTTCCAGGATAACTGACTGCCATGTTTCCAGGATAAATGACTGCCCTGTTTCCATGGTATCTAACTGACCAGTTTCCAGAGTAACTGATCACCCTGTTTCCAGGATAACTGACTGCCCTGTTTGCAGGGTAACTGACCGCCCTGTTTCCAACGTAACTGAATGCCCAGTTTCCAGGGTAACTGATCACCCTGTTTCCAGGATAACTGACTGCCCTGTTTCCAGGGTAACTGACCGCCCTTTTTCCAGGGTAACTGAGTGCCCTGTTTCCAGGATAACTGACTGCTCTGTTTCCAGGGTAACCGACTGCCCTGTTTCCAGGGTAACTGACTGCCCAGTTTCCAGGGTAACTGATCACCCTGTTTCCAGGATAACTGACTGCCCTGTTTCCAGGGTAACTGACCGTCCAGTTTCCAGGGTATCTGATCACCCTGTTTCCGGGATAACTGATTGCCTGGTTTCGGGGATAACTGACTGCCCTGTTTCCTGGGTAACTGACTGCCCTGTATCCAGTGTAACTGACTGCCCAGTTTCATGGGTAACTGACTGCCCCGTTTCCAGGATAACTGACCGACCTATTTCCGGGTAACTGACAGTCCTGTTTCCATGATAACTGACTGCCCTGTTTCCAGGGTAACTGACTGCCCTGTTTACAGGATAACTGACTGCCCTGCTTCCGGGGTAACTGATCTCCCTGTTTCCGGGGTAACTGACCGCCCTGTTTCAAGGATAACTGACCGCCCTATATCCGGGGTAACAGACCACCCTGTTTCCTGGATAACTGTCTGCCCTGTTTCCAGGATAACTGACTCTCCTGTTTCCAGGGTAACTGACTGCCCTGTTTCCAGCGTAACTGACTGCCCAGTTTCCAGGCTAACTGATCACCCTGTTTCCAGGATAACTGACTGCCCTGTTTCCAGGATAACTGACTGCCCTGTTTCCAGGGTATCTGACTGCCCAGTTTCCAGAGTAACTGATCACCCTGTTTCCAGGATAACTGACTGCCCTGTTTGCAGGGTAACTGACCGCCCTGTTTCCATCGTAACTGACTGCCCAGTTTCCAGGCTAACTGATCACCCTGTCTCCAGGATAACTGACTGCCCTGTTTCCAGGATAACTGACTGCCCTGTTTCCAGGGTAACTGACTAATCTGTTTCCAGGGTTACTGACCGCCCTATTTCCGGGGTAACTGACGGCCCTATTTCTGGGGTAACTGACCGCCCTGTTTCCAGGATAGCTGATCACCCTGTTTCCAGGGTAACTGACTGCCCTGTTTCCAGGTTAACTGACTGCCCTGTTTCCAGGGTAACTGAATGCCCTGTTTCCAGGGTAACTGACCACCCTCTTTACGGGGTAACTGATCTCCCTGTTTCCGGGGTAACTGACCGCCCTGTTTCCAGGATAACTGACCGAACTATTTCCGGGGTAACTGACCGCCCTGTTTCCAGGATAACTGACCGACCTATTTCCGGGGTAACTGACTGTCCTGTTTCCAGGATAACTAACTGCCCTGTTTCCAGGGTAACTGACTGCCCTGTTTCCACGGTAACTGACCGCCCTGTTTCCGGGGTAACTGACTGCCCAGTTTACAGGATAACTGACTGCCCTGTTTCCGGGGTAACTGATCTCCCTGTTTCCGGGGTAACTGACCGCCCTGTTTCAACGATAACTGACCGCCCTATATCCGGGGTAACAGACCACCCTGTTTCCTGGATAACTGTCTGCCCTGTTTCCAGGATAACTGACTGCCCTGTTTCCAGGGTAACTGACTGCCCTGTTTCCAGCGTAACTGACTGCCCAGTTTCCAGGCTAACTGATACCCTGTTTCCAGGATAACTGACTGCCCTGTTTCCAGGATAACTGACTGCCCTGTTTCCATGGTATCTGACTGCCCAGTTTCCAGAGTAACTGATCACCCTGTTTCCAGGATAACTGACTGCCCTGTTTGCAGGGTAACTGACCGCCCTGTTTCCAACGTTACTGACTGCCCAGTTTCCAGGGTAACTGATCACCCTGTTTCCAGGATAACTGACTGCCCTGTTTCCAGGGTAACTGACCGCCCTGTTTCCAGGGTAACTGAGTGCCCTGTTTCCTGGATAACAGTCTGCCCTGTTTCCAGGATAACTGACTGCCCTGTTTCCAGGGTAACTGACTGCCCTGTTTCCAGCGTAACTGACTGCCCAGTTTCCAGGCTAACTGATCACCCTGTTTCCAGGATAACTGACTGCCCTGTTTCCATGGTATCTGACTGACCAGTTTCCAGAGTAACTGATCACCCTGTTTCCAGGATAACTGACTGCCCTGTTTGCAGGGTAACTGACCGCCCTGTTTCCAACGTAACTGACTGCCCAGTTTCCAGGGTAACTGATCACCCTGTTTCCAGGATAACTGACTGACCTGTTTCCAGGGTAACTGACCGCCCTGTTTCCAGGGTAACTGACTGCCCTGTTTCCAGGATAACTGACTGCTCTGTTTCCAGGGTAACCGACTGCCCTGTTTCCAGGGTAACTGACTGCCCAGTTTCCAGGGTAACTGATCACCCTGTTTCCAGGATAACTGACTGCCCTGTTTCCAGGGTAACTGACTGTCCAGTTTCCAGGGTAACTGATCACCCTGTTTCCGGGATAACTGATTGCCTGGTTTCGGGGATAACTGACTGCCCTGTTTCCTGGGTAACTGACTGCCCTGTTTCCAGGGTAACTGACTGCCCTGTTTCCGGGGTAACTGATCACCCTGTTTCCGGGGTAATTGACTAACCTGTTTCCAGGGTGACTGACTGCCCTGTATCCAGTGTAACTGACTGCCCAGTTTCATGGGTAACTGACTGCCCTGTTTCCGGGGTAACTGACAGCCTTGTTTCCGGGGTAACTGACTGCCCTGTTTCCAGGATAACTGACCGAACTATTTCCGGGGTAACTGACCGCCCTGTTTCCAGGATAACTGACCGACCTATTTCCGGGTAACTGACAGTCCTGTTTCCATGATAACTGACTGCCCTGTTTCCAGGGTAACTGACTGCCCTGTTTCCACGGTAACTGACCGCCCTGTTTCCGGGGTAACTGATCTCCCTGTTTCCGGGGTAACTGACCGCCCTGTTTCAAGGATAACTGACCGCCCTATATCCGGGGTAACAGACCACCCTGTTTCCTGGATAACTGTCTGCCCTGTTTCCAGGATAACTGACTGCCCTGTTTCCAGGGTAAGTGACTGCCCTGTTTCCAGCGTAACTGACTGCCCAGTTTCCAGGCTAACTGATCACCCTGTTTCCAGGATAACTGACTGCCCTGTTTCCAGGATAACTGACTGCCCTGTTTCCAGGGCATCTGACTGCCCAGTTTCCAGAGTAACTGATCACCCTGTTTCCAGGATAACTGACTGCCCTGTTTGCAGGGTAACTGACCGCCCTGTTTCCAACGTAACTGACTGCCCAGTTTCCAGGGTAACTGATCACCCTGTTTCCAGGATAACTGACTGCCCTGTTTCCAGGGTAACTGACCGCCCTGTTTCCAGGGTAACTGAGTGCCCTGTTTCCAGGATAACTGACTGCCCTGTTTCCAGGGTAACTGACTGCCCAGTTTCCAGGGTAACTGATCACCCTGTTTCCAGGATAACTGACCGCCCTATTTCCTGGGTAACTGACCGCCCTGTTTCCAGTATAACTGAATGCCCTGTTTCCAGGTTAACTGACTGCCCTGTATCCAGGGTAACTGACTGCCTGTTTCCATGGTAACTAACCGCCCTGTTTCCGGGGTAACTGATCTCCCTGTTTCCGGGGTAACTGACCGCCCTGTTTCCAGGATAACTGACCGCCCTATTTCGGGGGTAACTGACCGCCCTGTCGCCAGGATAACTGAGTGCCCTGTGTCCAGGATAACTGACTGCCCTGTTTCCAGGGGAACTGACTGCCCTGTTTCCACGGTAACTGACTGCCCTGTTTCCAGGATAACTGACTGCCCAGTTTCCAGGGTAACTGATCACACTGTTTCCGAGGTAACTGAATGCCCTGTTTCCAGGGTAACTGACTGCCCTGTTTCCAGGGTAACAGACTACCCAGTTTCCAGGGTAACTGATCACCCTGTTTCCGGGATAACTGATTGCCTGGTTTCGGGGATAACTGACTGCCCTGTTTCCTGGGTAACTGACTGCCCTGTTTCCAGGGTAACTGACTGCCCTGTTTCCGGGGTAACTGATCACCCTGTTTCCGGGGTAACTGACTAACCTGTTTCCAGGGTGACTGACTGCCCTGTTTCCAGTGTAACTGACTGCCCAGTTTCATGGGTAACTGACTGCCCTGTTTCCAGGGTAGCTGACTGCCTTGTTTCCGGGGTAACTGACTGCCCTGTTTCCAGGGTAACTGACTTCCCAGTTTCCCGGGTAACTGATCACCCTTTTTCCGGGATAACTGACTGCCCTGTTTGCGGGATATCTGACTGCCGTGTTTCCAGATTAACTGACTGCCCAGTTTCCAGGGTAACAGACTGCCCTGTTTCCAGGGTAACTGAATGCCCAGTTTCCAGGGTAACTGATCACCCTGTTTCCGGGATAACTGACTGCCCTGTTTCCGGGATAACTGACTGCCCTGTTTCCAGGCTAACTGACTGCCCTGTTTCCAGGATAACTGATCACCCTGTTTCCGGGGTAACTGACTAATCTGTTTCCAGGGTTACTGACCGCCCTGTTTCCGGGGTAACTGACTGCCCAGTTTACAGGATAACTGACTGCCCTGTTTCTGGGGTAACTGATCTCCCTGTTTCCGGGGTAACTGACCGCCCTGTTTCCAGGATAACTGACCGCACTATATCCGGGGTAACAGACCACCCTTTTTCCTGGATAACTGTCTCCCTGTTTCCAGGATAACTGACTGCCCTGTTTCCAGGGTAACTGACTGCCCTGGTTCCATCGTAACTGACTGCCCAGTTTCCAGGCTAACTGATCACCCTGTTTCCAGGATAACTGACTGCCCTGTTTCCAGGATAACTGACTGCCCTGTTTCCAGGGTATCTGACTGCCCAGTTTCCAGAGTAACTGATCACCCTGTTTCCAGGATAACTGACTGCCCTGTTTGCAGGGTAACTGACCGCCCTGTTTCCAACGTAACTGACTGCCCAGTTTCCAGTGTAACTGATCACCCTGTTTCCAGGATAACTGTCTGCCCTGTTTCCAGGGTAACTGACCGCCCTGTTTCCAGGGTAACTGAGTGCCCTGTTTCCAGTATAACTGACTGCCCTGTTTCCAGGGTAACTGACTGCCCTGTTTCCAGGGTAACTGACTGCCCAGTTTCCAGGGTAACTGATCACCCTGTTTCCAGGATAACTGACTGCCCTGTTTCCAGGGTAACTGACCGCCCTGTTTCCAGGGTAACTGACTGCCCAGTTTCCAGGGTAACTGATCACCCTGTTTCCGGGATAACTGATTGCCTGGTTTCGGGGATAACTGACTGCCCTGTTTCCAGGGTAACTGACTGCCCTGTTTCCAGGGTAACTGACTGCCCTGTTTCCGGGGTAACTGATCACCCTGTTTCCGGGGTAACTGAATAACCTGTTTCCAGGGTGACTGACTGCCCTGTTTCCAGTGTAACTGACTGCCCAGTTTCATGGGTAACTGACTGCCCTGTTTCCAGGGTAACTGACTGCCTTGTTTCCGGGGTAACTGACTGCCCTGTTTCCAGGGTAACTGACTTCCCAGTTTCCAGGGAAATTGATCACCCTTTTTCCGTGATAACTGACTGCCCTGTTTCCGGGATAACTGACTGCCCTGTTTCCAGATTAACTGACTGCCCAGTTTCCAGTGTAACTGACTGCCCTGTTTCCAGGGTAACTGAATGCCCAGTTTCCAGGGTAACTGATCACCCTGTTTCCGGGATAACTGACTGCCCTGTTTCCAGGCTAACTGACTGCCCTGTTTCCAGGATAACTGATCACCCTGTTTCCGGGGTAAATGACTAATCTGTTTCCAGGGTGACTGACCGCCCTGTTTCCGGGGTAACTGACTGCCCTGTTTCTGGGTTAACTGACCACCCTGTTTCCAGGATAACTGATCACCGTGTTTCCGGGGTAACTGACCACCCTGTTTACAGGGTAACTGACCACCCTGTTTCCAGGATAACTGATTGCCCTGCTTCCAGGGTAACTGACTGCCCTGTTTCAGGGGTAACTGATCTCCCTGTTTCCCGGGTAACTGACCGCCCTATTTCCAGGGTAACTGACCGCCCAGTTTCCAGGCTAACTGATCACCCTGTTTCCTGGATACCTGACTGCCCTGTTTCCAGGATAACTGACTGCCCTGTTTCCAGGGTATCTGACTGCCCTGTTTGCAGGGTAACTGACCGCCCTGTTTCCAGGCTAACTACTGCCCTGTTTCCAGGGTAACTGACTGCCCTGTTTCCAGGGTAACTGACTGCCCAGTTTCCAGGGTAACTGATCACCCTGTTTCCAGGATAACTGACTGCCCTGTTTCCAGGGTAACTGACCGCCCTGTTTCCAACGTAACTGACTGCCCAGTTTCCAGGGTAACTGATCACACTGTTTCCAGGATAACTGACCGCCCTGTTTCCAGGGTAACTGAGTGCCCTGTTTCCAGGCTAACTGCTGCCCTGTTTCCAGGGTAACTGACTGCCCTGTTTCCAGGGTAACTGACTGCCCAGTTTCCAGGGTAACTGATCACCCTGTTTCCAGGATAACTGACTGCCCTGTTTCCAGGGTAACTGACCGCCCGATTTCCAGGGTAACTGACTGCCCAGTTTCCAGGGTAACTGATCACCCTGTTTCCGGGATAACTGATTGCCTGGCTTCGGGGATAACTGACTGCCCTGTTTCCAGGGTAACTGACTGCCCTGTTTCCAGGGTAACTGACTGCCCTGTTTCCGGGGTAACTGATCACCCTGTTTCCGGGGTAACTGAATAACCTGTTTCCAAGGTGACTGACTGCCCTGTTTCCAGTGTAACTGACTGCCCAGTTTCATGGGTAACTGACTGCCCTGTTTCCAGGGTAACTGACTGCCTTGTTTCCGCGGGAACCGACTGCCCTGTTTCCAGGGTAACTGACTTCCCAGTTTCCAGGGTAACTGATCACCCTTTTTCCGGGATAACTGACTGCCCTGTTTCCGGGATATCTGACTGCCCTGTTTCCAGATTAACTGACTGCCCAGTTTCCAGGGTAACTGACTGCCCTGTTTCCAGGGAAACTGAATGCCCAGTTTCCAGGGTAACTGATCACCCTGTTTCCGGGATAACTGACTGCCCTGTTTCCGGGATAACTGACTGCCCTGCTTCCAGGCTAACTGACTGCCCTGTTTCCAGGATAACTGATCACCCTGTTTCCGGGGTAACTGACTAATCTGTTTCCAGGGTTACTGACCGCCCTGTTTCCGGGGTAACTGACTGCCCTGTTTCTGGGTTAACTGACTGCCCTGTTTCCAGGATAACTGATCACCCTGTTTCCGGCGTAACTGACCACCCTGCTTCCAGGGTAACTGATCACCCTGTTTCCAGGATAACTGACTGCCCTGTTTGCAGGGTAACTGACCGCCCTGTTTCCAACGTAACTGACTGCCCAGTTTCCAGGGTAACTGATCACACTGTTTCCAGGATAACTGACTGCCCTGTTTCCAGGGTAACTGACCGCCCTGTTTCCAGGGTAACTGAGTGCCCTGTTTCCAGGCTAACTACTGCCCTGTTTCCAGGGTAACTGACTGCCCTGTTTCCAGGGTAACTGACTGCCCAGTTTCCAGGGTAACTGATCACCCTGTTTCCAGGATAACTGACTGCCCTGTTTCCAGGGTTACTGACCGCCCGATTTCCAGGGTAACTGACTGCCCAGTTTCCAGGGTAACTGATCACCCTGTTTCCGGGATAACTGATTGCCTGGCTTCGGGGATAACTGACTGCCCTGTTTCCAGGGTAACTGACTGCCCTGTTTCCAGGGTAACTGACTGCCCTGTTTCCGGGGTAACTGATCACCCTGTTTCCGGGGTAACTGAATAACCTGTTTCCAAGGTGACTGACTGCCCTGTTTCCAGTGTAACTGACTGCCCAGTTTCATGGGTAACTGACTGCCCTGTTTCCAGGGTAACTGACTGCCTTGTTTCCGCCGTAACTGACTGCCCTGTTTCCAGGGTAACTGACTTCCCAGTTTCCAGGGTAACTGATCACCCTTTTTCCGTGATAACTGACTGCCCTGTTTCCGGGATATCTGACTGCCCTGTTTCCAGATTAACTGACTGCCCAGTTTCCAGGGTAACTGACTGCCCTGTTTCCAGGGTAACTGAATGCCCAGTTTCCAGGGTAACTGATCACCCTGTTTCCGGGATAACTGACTGCCCTGTTTCCGGGATAACTGACTGCCCTGCTTCCAGGCTAACTGACTGCCCTGTTTCCAGGATAACTGATCACCCTGTTTCCGGGGTAACTGACTAATCTGTTTCCAGGGTTACTGACCGCCCTGTTTCCGGGGTAACTGACTGCCCTGTTTCTGGGTTAACTGACTGCCCTGTTTCCAGGATAACTGATCACCCTGTTTCCGGCGTAACTGACCACCCTGCTTCCAGGGTAACTGACCATCCTGTTTTCAGGATAACTGACTGCTCTGCTTCCAGGGTAACTGACTGCCCAGTTTCCAGCGTAACTGATCACCCTGTTTCCAGGGTAACTGATTGCCATGTTTCTAGGTTAACTGACTGCCCTGTTTCCAGTGTAACTGACTGCCCTGTTTCCAGGATAACTGACCACCCTGTTTACGGGGTAACTGATCTCCCTGTTTCCGGGGTAACTGACCGCCCTGTTTCCAGGATAACTGACCGAACTATTTCCGGGATAACTGACCGCCCTGTTCCCAGGATTACTGACCGACCTGTTTCCGGGGTAACTGACTGCCCTGTTTCCAGGATAACTGACTGCCCTGTTTCCAGGGTAACTGACTGCCCTGTTTCCACGGTAACTGACCACCCTGTTTCCAGTGGAACTGACTGCCCAGTTTACAGGATAACTGACTGCCCTATTTCCGTGGTAACTGATCTCCCTGTTTCCGGGGTAACTGACCGCCCTGTTTCCAGGATAACGGACCGCCCTATATCCGGGGTAACTGACCACCCTGTTTCCTGGATAACTGTCTGCCCTGTTTCCAGGATAACTGACTGCCCTGTTTCCAGGGTAACTGACTGCCCTGTTTCCAGCGTAACTGACTGCCCAGTTTCCAGGCTAACTGATCACCCTGTTTCCAGGATAACTGACTGCCCTGTTTCCAGGATAACTGAATGCCCTGTTTCCAGGGTATCTGACTGCCCAGTTTCCAGAGTAACTGATCACACTGTTTCCAGGATAACTGACTGCCCTGTTTCCAGGGTAACTGACCGCCCTGTTTCCAGCGTTACTGTCTGCCCAGTTTCCGGGGTAACTGATCACCCTGTTTCCAGGATAACTGACCGCCCTGTTTCCAGGGTAACTGACCGCCCTGTTTCCAGGGTAACTGACTGCCCTGTTTCCAGGATAACTGACTGCCCTGTTTCCAGGGTAACTGACTGCCCTGTTTCCAGGGTAACTGACTGCCCAGTTTCCAGGGTAACTGATCAACCTGTTTCCAGGATAACTGACTGCCCTGTTTCCAGGGTAACTGACCGCCCTGTTTCCAGGGTTACTGACTGCCCAGTTTCCAGGGTAACTGATCACCCTGTTTCCGGGATAACTGATTGCCTGGTTTCGGGGATAACTGACTGCCCTGTTTCCAGGGTAACTGATCACCCTGTTTCCGGGGTAACTGACTAACCTGTTTCCAGGGTGACTGACTGCCCAGTTTCATGGGTAACTGTCTGCCCGGTTTCCAGGGTAACTGACTGCCCTGTTTCCGGGGTAACTGTCTGCCCTGTTTCCAGGTTAACTGACTTCCCAGTTTCCAGGGTAACTGATCACCCTTTTTCCCGGATAACTGACCGCCCTGTTTCCAGGGTAACTGACTGCCCTGTTTCCAGGGTAACTGACTGCCCTGTTTCCAGGATAACTGATCACCCCGTTTCCGGGGTAACTGACTAATATGTTTCCAGGGTTACTGACCGCCCTGTTTCCAGGGTAACTGACTGCCCTGTTTCTGGGGTAACTGACCGCCCTGTTTCCAGGATAACTGATCACCCTGTTTCCGGGGTAACTGACCACCCTGTTTCCAGAGTAACTGACCAGCCTGTTTCCAGGATAACAGACTGCCCTGTTTCCAGGGAAACTGACTGCCCTGTTTCAGGGGTAACTGATCTCCCTGTTTCCCGGGTAACTGACCGCCCTATTTCCAGGGTAACTGACCGCCCTGTTTCCAGGATAACTGAATGCCCTGTTTCCAGGATAACTGACTGCCCTGTTTCCAGGTTAACTGACTGCCCTGTATCCAGGTTAACTGACTGCCCTGTTTCCAGGGTAACTAACCGCCCTGTTTCCGGTGTAACTGATCTCCCTGCTTCCGGGGCAACTGACCGCCCTGTTTCCAGGATAACTGACCGCCCTATTTCCGGGGTAACTGACCGCCCTGTTTCTAGGATAACTGACTGCTCTGTTTCTAGGATAACTGACTGCCCTGTTTCCAGGGTAACTGACTGCCCTGTTTCCATGTAACTGACCGCCCTGTTTCCGGGATAACTGACTGCCCAGTTTCCAGGGTAACTGATCACACTGTTTCCGAGGTAACTGACTGCCCTGTTTCCAGTGTAACTGACCACCCTGTTTCCTGGGTAACTGACTGCCCTGATTCCAGGGTAACTGACCACCCTGTTTCCGTGGTAACTGACTGCCCAGTTTCCAGTGTAACTGATCACCCTGTTTCCGGGATAACTGACATCCCTCTTTCCAGGATAACTGACTGGCTTTTTCCAGGGTAACTGACTGCCCAGTTTCCAGGGTAACTGATCACCCTGTTTCCGGAATAACTGACTGCCCTGTTTCCAAGGTAACTGACTGCCCAGATTTCAGCGTAACTGATCACCCTGTTTCCAGGGTAACTGATCGCCCTGTTTCTGCGGTAATTAACTGCCCAGTTTCCGGGGTAACTGAACGTCCTGTTTCCGGGGTAACTGACTGCCCTGTTTCCAAGATAACTGATCACCACGTTTCCGGGATAACTGACTGCCCTGATTACGGGATAACTGACTGCCCTGTTTCCAGGGTAACTGACTAATTTGTTTCCAGGGTTACTGACCGCCCTGTTTCCGGGGTAAGTGACCACCCTGTTTCCAGGGTATCTGACCACCCTGTTCCAGGATAACTGACTGCCCTGTTTCCAGTGTAACTGACTGCCCTGTTTCAGGGGTAACTGATCTCCCTGTTTCCCGGGTAACTGACCGCCGTATTTCCAGGGTAACTGACCGCCCTGTTTCCAGGATTACTGAATGCGCTGTTTCCAGGATAACTGACTGCCCTGTTCCCAGGATAACTGACTGCCCTGTATACAGGTTAACTGACTGCCCTGTTTCCAGGGTAACTAACCACCCTGTTTCCGGTGTAACTGATCTCCCTGTTTCCGGGGTAACTGACCGCCCTGTTTCCAGGATAACTGACCGCCCTATTTCCGGGGTAACTGACCGCCCTGTTTCCAGGATAACTGACTGCACTGTTTCCAGGGTAACTGACTGCCCTATTTCCAGGGTAACTGATCACCCTGTTTCCGGGGTAACTGACTGCCCTGTTTCCAGGGTAACTGATCGCCCTGTTTCTGGGGTAATTAACCGCACTTTTTGCGGGGTAACTGAACGTCCTGTTTCAGGGGTAACTGACTGCCCTGTTTCCGGGATAACTGAAAGCCCTGTTTCCAGGGTAACTGACTAATCTGTTTCCAGGGTTACTGACCGCCCTGTTTCCGGGGTAACTGACTGCCCTGTTTCCGGGGTAACTGACCGCCCTGTTTCCAGGATAACTGATCACCCTGTTTCCGGGGTAACTGACCACCCTGTTTCCAGAGTAACTGACCAGCCTGTTTCCAGGATAACAGACTGCCCTGTTTCCAGGGAAACTGACTGCCCTGTTTCAGGGGTAACTGATCTCCCTGTTTCCCGGGTAACTGACCGCCCTATTTCCAGGGTAACTGACCGCCCTGTTTCCAGGATAACTGAATGCCCTGTTTCCAGGATAACTGACTGCCCTGTTTCCAGGTTAACTGACTGCCCTGTATCCAGGTTAACTGACTGCCCTGTTTCCAGGGTAACTAACCGCCCTGTTTCCGGTGTAACTGATCTCCCTGCTTCCGGGGCAACTGACCGCCCTGTTTCCAGGATAACTGACCGCCCTATTTCCGGGGTAACTGACCGCCCTGTTTCTAGGATAACTGACTGCTCTGTTTCTAGGATAACTGACTGCCCTGTTTCCAGGGTAACTGACTGCCCTGTTTCCATGTAACTGACCGCCCTGTTTCCGGGATAACTGACTGCCCAGTTTCCAGGGTAACTGATCACACTGTTTCCGAGGTAACTGACTGCCCTGTTTCCAGTGTAACTGACCACCCTGTTTCCTGGGTAACTGACTGCCCTGATTCCAGGGTAACTGACCACCCTGTTTCCGTGGTAACTGACTGCCCAGTTTCCAGTGTAACTGATCACCCTGTTTCCGGGATAACTGACATCCCTCTTTCCAGGATAACTGACTGGCTGTTTCCAGGGTAACTGACTGCCCAGTTTCCAGGGTAACTGATCACCCTGTTTCCGGAATAACTGACTGCCCTGTTTCCAAGGTAACTGACTGCCCAGATTTCAGCGTAACTGATCACCCTGTTTCCAGGGTAACTGATCGCCCTGTTTCTGCGGTAATTAACTGCCCAGTTTCCGGGGTAACTGAACGTCCTGTTTCCGGGGTAACTGACTGCCCTGTTTCCAAGATAACTGATCACCACGTTTCCGGGATAACTGACTGCCCTGATTACGGGATAACTGACTGCCCTGTTTCCAGGGTAACTGACTAATTTGTTTCCAGGGTTACTGACCGCCCTGTTTCCGGGGTAAGTGACCACCCTGTTTCCAGGGTATCTGACCACCCTGTTCCAGGATAACTGACTGCCCTGTTTCCAGTGTAACTGACTGCCCTGTTTCAGGGGTAACTGATCTCCCTGTTTCCCGGGTAACTGACCGCCGTATTTCCAGGGTAACTGACCGCCCTGTTTCCAGGATTACTGAATGCGCTGTTTCCAGGATAACTGACTGCCCTGTTCCCAGGATAACTGACTGCCCTGTATACAGGTTAACTGACTGCCCTGTTTCCAGGGTAACTAACCACCCTGTTTCCGGTGTAACTGATCTCCCTGTTTCCGGGGTAACTGACCGCCCTGTTTCCAGGATAACTGACCGCCCTATTTCCGGGGTAACTGACCGCCCTGTTTCCAGGATAACTGACTGCACTGTTTCCAGGGTAACTGACTGCCCTATTTCCAGGGTAACTGATCACCCTGTTTCCGGGGTAACTGACTGCCCTGTTTCCAGGGTAACTGATCGCCCTGTTTCTGGGGTAATTAACCGCACTTTTTGCGGGGTAACTGAACGTCCTGTTTCAGGGGTAACTGACTGCCCTGTTTCCGGGATAACTGAAAGCCCTGTTTCCAGGGTAACTGACTAATCTGTTTCCAGGGTTACTGACCGCCCTGTTTCCGGGGTAACTGACTGCCCTGTTTCCGGGGTAACTGACCGCCCTGTTTCCAGGATAACTGATCACCCTGTTTCCAGTGTAACTGACTGACCTGTTTCCAGGTTAACTGACTGCCCTGTTTCCAGGGTAACTGACTGCTCTGTTTCCAGGGTAACTGACCGCCCTGTTTCCGGGGTAACTGATCCCCCTGTTTCCGGGGTAACTGACCGCACTGTTTCCCGGATAACTGACCGACCTATTTCCCGGCTAACTGACCGCACTGTTTCCAGGATAACTGACCGACCTATTTCCGGTGTAACTGACTGCCCTGTTTCCAGGATAACTGACTGCCCAGTTTCCAGCGTAACTGGTCACCCTGTTTCCAGGGAAACTGATCGCCCTGTTTCTGCGGTAATTAACCGCCCTGTTTCCGGGGTAACTGAACGTCCTGTTTCCGGGGTAACTGACTGCCCTGTTTCCAAGGTAACTGATCACCACGTTTCCGGGATAACTGACTGCCCTGATTCCGGGATAACTGACTGCCCTGTTTCCAGGGTAACTGACTAATTTGTTTCCAGGGTTACTGACCGCCCTGTTTCCGGGGTAAGTGACCACCCTGTTTCCAGGGTAACTGACCACCCTGTTTCCAGGATAACTGACTGCCCTGTTTCCAGGGTAACTGACTGCCCTGTTTCACGGGTAACTGATCTCCCTGTTTCCCGGGAAACTGACCGCCGTATTTCCAGGTTAACTGACCGCCCTGTTTCCAGGATAACTGAATGCGCTGTTTCCAGGATAACTAACTGCCCTGTTCCCAGGATAACTGACTGCCCTGCATCCAGGTTAACTGACTGCCCTGTTTCCAGGGTAACTAACCGCCCTGTTTCCGGTGTAACTGATCTCCCTGTTTCCGGGGTAACTGACCGCCCTGTTTCCAGGATAACTGACCGACCTATTTCCGGGGTAACTGACCGCCCTGTTTCCAGGATAACTGACTGCCCTGTTTCCAGGGTAACTGACTGCCCTATTTCCAGGGTAACTGATCACCCTGTTTCCGGAGTAACTGACTGCCCTGTTTCGGGGATAACTGACTGCCCTGTTTCCAGGGTAACTGACTAATTTGTTTCCAGGGTTACTGACCGCCCTGTTTCCGGGGTAAGTGACGACCCTGTTTCCAGGGTAACTGACCACCCTGTTTCCTGGATAACTGACTGCCCTGTTTCCAGGGTAACTGACTGCCCTGTTTCACGGGTAACTGATCTCCCTGTTTCCGGGGTAACTGACCGCCGTATTTCCAGGGTAACTGACCGCCCTGTTTCCAGGATAACAGAATGCGCTGTTTCCAGGATAACTAACTGCCCTGTTCCCAGGATAACTGACTGCCCTGTATCCAGTTTAACTGACTGCCCTGTTTCCAGGGTAACTAACCGCCCTGTTTCCGGTGTAACTGATCTCCTTGTTTCCGGGGTAACTGACCGACCTGTTTCCAGGATAACTGACCGCCCTATTTCCGGGGTAACTGACCGCCCTGTTTCCAGGATAACTGACTGCCCTGTTTCCAGGGTAACTGACTGCCCTATTTCCAGGGTAACTGATCACCCTGTTTCTGGGGTAACTGACAGCCCTGTTTCCAGGATAACTGATCACCCTGTTTCCAGGGTAACTGATCGCCCTGTTTCTGGGGTCATTAACCGCACTTTTCCGGGGTAACTGAACGTCCTGTTTCAGGGGTAACTGACAGCCCTGTTTCCGGGATAACTGACTGCCCTGTTTCCATGGTAACTGACTAATCTGTTTCCAGGGTTACTGACCGCCCTGCTTCCGGGGTAACTGACTGCCCTGTTTCCGGGGTAACTGACCAACCTGTTTCCAGGATAACTGATCACCCTGTTTCCAGTGTAACTGACTGCCCTGTTTCCAGGTTAACTGATCACGCTGTTTCCAGGATAACTGACTGCCCTGTTTCCAGGGTAACTGAACGTCCTGTTTCCGGGGTAACTGTCTGCCCTGTTTCCAAGATAACTGATCACCACGTTTCCGGGATAACTGACTGCCCTGATTCCGGGATAACTGACTGCCCTGTTTCCAGGGTAACTGACTAATTTGTTTCCAGGGTTACTGACCGCCCTGTTTCCGGGGTAAGTGACCACCCTGTTTCCAGGGTAACTGACCACCCTGTTTCCAGGATAACTGACTGCCCTGTTTCCAGGGTAACTGACTGCCCTGTTTCACGGGTAACTGATCTGCCTGTTTCCCGGGTAACTGACCGCCGTATTTCCAGGGTAACTGAGTGCCCTGTTTCCAGGATAACTGAATGCGCTGTTTCCAGGATAACTAACTGCCCTGTTTCCGGTGTAACTGATCTCCCTGTTTCCGGGGTAACTGACCGCCCTAGTTCCGGGGTAACTGACAGCCCTGTTTCCAGGATAACTGACTGCCCTGTTCCCAGGATAACTGACTGCCCTGTATCCAGGTTAACTGACTGCCCTATTTCCGGGGTAACTGACAGCCCTGTTTCCAGGATAACTGACTGCCCTGTTTCCAGGGTAACTGACTGCCCTATTTCCAGGGTAACTGATCACCCTGTTTCCGGAGTAACTGACTGCCCTGTTTCTGGGATAACTGACTGACCTGTTTCCAGGGTAACTGACTAATTTGTTTCCAGGGTTACTGACCGCCCTGTTTCCGGGGTAAGTGACCACCCTGTTTCCAGGGTAACTGACCACCCTGTTTCACGGGCAACTGATCTCCCTGTTTCCAGGGTAACTGACCGCCGTTTTTCCAGGGTAACTGACCGCACTGTTTCCAGGATAACTGAATGCGCTGTTTCCAGGATAACTAACTGCCCTGTTCCCAGGATAACTGACTGCCCTGTATCCAGGTTAACTGACTGCCCTGTTTCCAGGGTAACTAACCGCCCTGTTTCCGGTGTAACTGATCTCCTTGTTTCCGGGGTAACTGACCGCCCTGTTTCCAGGATAACTGACCGCCCTATTTCCGGGGTAACTGACCGCCCTGTTTCCAGGATAAATGACTGCCCTGTTTCCAGGGTAACTGACTGCCCTATTTCCAGGGTAACTGATCACCCTGTTTCCGGGGTAACTGACTGCCCTGTTTCCAGGGTAACTGATCACCCTGTTTCCAGGGTAACTGATCGCCCTGTTTCTGGGGTCATTAACCGCACTTTTCCGGGGTAACTGAACGTCCTGTTTCAGGGGTAACTGACTGCATTGTTTCCGGGATAACTGACTGCCCTGTTTCCATGGTAACTGACTAACCTGTTTCCAGGGTTACTGACCGCCCTGCTTCCGGGGTAACTGACTGCCCTGTTTCCGGGGTAACTGACCAACCTGTTTCCAGGATAACTGATCACCCTGTTTCCAGTGTAACTGACTGCCCTGTTTCCAGGTTAACTGATCACCCTGTTTCCAGGATAACTGACTGCCCTGTTTCCATGGTAACTGACTAATCTGTTTCCAGGGTTACTGACCGCCCTGCTTCCGGGGTAACTGACTGCCCTGTTTCCGGGGTAACTGACCAACCTGTTTCCAGGATAACTGATCACCCTGTTTCCAGTGTAACTGACTGCCCTGTTTCCAGGTTAACTGATCACCCTGTTTCCAGGATAACTGACTGCCCTGTTTCCAGGGTAACTGAACGTCCTGTTTCTAGGGTAACTGTCTGCCCTGTTTCCAAGATAACTGATCACCACGTTTCCGGGATAACTGACTGCCCTGATTCCGGGATAACTGACTGCCCTGTTTCCAGGGTAACTGAATGCCCTGTTTCAGGGGTAACTGATCTCCCTGTTTCCCGGGTAACTGACCGTCGTATTTCCAGGGTAACTGACCGCCCTGTTTCCAGGATAACTGAATGCGCTGTTTCCAGGATAACTGACAGCCCTGTTCCCAGGAAAACTGACTGCCCTGTATCCAGGTTAACTGACTGCCCTGTTTCCAGGGTAACTAACCGCCCTGTTTCCGGTGTAACTGATCTCCCTGTTTTCGGGGTAACTGACCGCCCTGTTTCCAGGATAACTGACCGCCCTATTTTCGGGGTAACTGACCACCCTGTTTCCAGGATAACTGACTGCCCTGTTTCCACGGTAACTGACTGCCCTATTTCCAGGGTAACTGATCACCCTGTTTCCGGGGTAACTGAATGCCCTGTTTCCAGGGTAACTGATCACCCTGTTTCCAGGGTAACTGATCGCCCTGTTTCTGGGGTAATTAACCGCACTTTTTCCGGGGTAACTGAACGTCCTGTTTCAGGGGTAACTGACTGCCCTGTTTCCGGGATAACTGACTGCCCTGTTTCCAGGGTAACTGACAAATCTGTTTCCAGGGTTACCGACCGCCCAGATTCCGGGGTAACTGACTGCCCTGTTTCCGGGGTATCTGACCGCCCTGTTTCCAGGATAACTGATCACCCTGTTTCCAGTGTAACTGACTGCCCTGTTTCCAGGTTAACTGACTGCCCTGTTTCCAGGGTAACTGACTGCCCTGTTTCCAGGGTAACTGACCGCCCTGTTTCCGGGGTAACTGATCTCCCTGTTTCCGGGGTAACTGACCGCCCTGTTTCCCGAATAACTGACCGACCTATTTCCCGGGTAACTGACCGCCCTGTTTCCAGGATAACTGATCGACCTATTTCCGGTGTAACTGACTGCCCTGTTTCCAGGATAACTGACTGCCCAGTTTCCAGCGTAACTGGTCACCCTGTTTCCAGGGTAACTGATCGCCCTGTTTCTGCGGTAATTAACCGCCCTGTTTCCGGGGTAACTGAACGTCCTGTTTCCGGGGTAACTGACTGCCCTGTTTCCAAGGTAACTGATCACCACGTTTCCGGGATAACTGACTGCCCTGATTCCGGGATAACTGACTGCCCTGTTTCCAGGGTAATTGACTAATTTGTTTCCAGGGTTACTGACCGCCCTGTTTCCGGGGAAAGTGACCACCCTGTTTCCAGGGTAACTGACCACGCTATTTCCAGGATAACTGACTGCCCTGTTTCCAGGGTAACTGACTGCCCTGTTTCAGGGGTAACTGATCTCCCTGTTTCCTGCGTAAATGACCGCCGTATTTCCAGGGTAACTGACCGCCCTGTTTCCAGGATAACTGAATGCGCTGTTTCCAGGATAACTGACTGCCCTGTTCCCAGGATAACTGACTGCCCTGTATCCAGGTTAACTGACTGCCCTGTTTCCAGGGTAACTAACCGCCCTGTTTCCGGTGTAACTGATCTCGCTGTTTCCGGGGTAACTGACCGCCCTGTTTCCAGGAAAGCTGACCGCCCTATTTCTGGGGTAACTGACCGCCCTGTTTCCAGGATAATTGACTGCCCTGTTTCCAGGGTAACTGACTGCTCTATTTACAGGGTAACTGATCACCCTGTTTCCGGGGTAACTGACTGCCATGTTTCCAGGGTAACTGATCACCCTGTTTCCAGGGTAACTGATCGACCTGTTTCTGGGGTAATTAACCGCACTTTTTCCGGGGTAACTGAACGTCCTGTTTCAGGGGTAACTGACTGCCCTGTTTCCGGGATAACTGACTGCCCTGTTTCCGGGGTAACTGACTGCCCTGTTTCCAGGGTAACTGACTGCCCAGATTCCAGGGTAACTGATCACCCTTTTTCCGGGATAACTGACTGCCCTGTTTCCGGGATAACTGACTGCCCTATTTCCAGGGTAACTGATCACCCTGTTTCCGTGATAACTGACTGCCCTGTTTCCAGATAAACTGACTGCCCAGTTTCCAGGGTAACTGACTGCCCTGTTTCCAGGGTAACTGACTGCCCAGTTTCCGGGTAACTGATCACCCTGTTTCCGGGATAACTGACTGCCCTGTTTCCGGGATAACTGACTGCCCTGTTTCCGGGGTAACTGACTGCCCTGTTTCCAGGGTAACTACTCACCCTGTTTCCAGGATAACTGACTGCCCTGTTTCCGGGATAACTGACTGCCCTGTTTCCAGGCTAACTGACTGCCCTGTTTCCAGGATAAATGATCACCCTGTTTCCGGGGTAACTGACTAATCTGTTTCCAGGTTTACTGACCGCCCTGTTTCCGGGGTAACTGACTGCCCTGTTTCCGGGGTAACTGACCGCCCTGTTTCCAGGATAAATGATCACCCTGTTTCCGGGGTAACTGACCACCCTGTTTCCAGGGTAACTGACCACTCTGTTTCCAGGATAACTGACTGCCCTGTTTCCAGGGTAACTGACTGCCCTGTTTCAGGGGTAACTGATCTCCCTGTTTCCGGGGTAACTGACCGCCCTATTTCCTGGGTAACTGACTGTCCTGTTTACAGGATAACTGAAAGCCCCGTTTCCAGGATAACTGACTGCCCTGTTTCCAGTTTAACTGACTGCCCTGTATCCAGGGTAACTGACTGCCCTGTTTCCGTTGTAACTGATCTCCCTGTTTCCGGGGTAACTGACCGCCCTGTTTCCAGGATAACTGACCGCCCTATTTCCAGGGTAACTGACCGCCCTGTTTCTAGGATAACTGACTGCCCTGTTTCCAGGATAACTGTCTGCCCTGTTTCCAGGGTAACTGACTGCTCTGCTTCCAGGATAACTGACCGCCCTTTTTCCAGGATAACTGACCGAAATATTTCCGGGATGATTGACTGCCCTGTTTCCAGGATAACTGACTGCCCTGTTTCCAGGTTAACTGACTGCCCTGTTTCCAGGTAACTGACCGCCCTGTTTCCGGGGTAACTGACTGCCCAGTTTACAGGATAACTGACTGCCCTGTCTCCGGGGTACCTGATCTCACTGTTTCCGGGGTAACTGACCGCCCTGTTTCCAGGATAACTGACTGCCCAGTTTCCAGGGTTACTGATCACCCTGTTTCCAGGGTAACTGATCGCCCTGTTTCTGGGGTAATTAACCGCCCTGTTTCCGGGGTAACTGAACGTCCTGTTTCCGGGGTAACTGACTGCCCTGTTTCCAAGGTAACTGATCACCCTGTTTCCGGGATAACTGACTGCCCTGTTTCCGGGATAACTGACTGCCCTGTTTCCAGGGTAACTGACTAATCTGTTTCCAGGGTTACTGACTGCCCTGTTTCCGGGGTAACTGACTGCCCTGTTTTCGGGGTAACTGACCGCCCTGTTTCCAGGCTAACTGATCACCCTGTTTCCGGGATAACTGACTGCCCTGTTTCCGGGATAACTGACTGCCCTGATTCCAGGGTAACTGACTGCCCTGTTTCCAGGGTAACTGGCCACCCTGTTTCCGGGGTAACTCATCTACCTGTTTCTGGGGTAACTGACCGCCCTGTATCCAGGATTACTGACCGACCTATATCCGGGTTAACTGACCGCCCTGTTTCCAGGATAACTGACGGACCTATTTCCGGGGTAACTTACTGCCCTGTTTCCAGGATAACTGACTGCCCTGTTCCCAGGGTAACTGACTGCCCTGTTTCCACGGTAACTGACCGCCCTGTTTCCGGGGTCACTGACTGCCCAGTTTACTGGATAACTGACTGCCCTGTTTCCGGGGTAACTGATCTCCCTGTTTCCACGGTAAGTGACCGCCCTGTTTCCCGGATAACTGTCCGCTCTATATCCGGGATAACTGACCACCCTGTTTCCAGGATAATTGACTGCCCTGTTTCCAGGATAACTGAATGCCCTGTTTCCAGGGTAACTGACTGCCCTGTTTCCACGGTAACTGACCGCCCTGTTTCCGGGGTAACTGACTGCCCAGTTTACAGGATAACTGACTGCCCTGTTTCCGAGGTAACTGATCTCCCTGTTTCCGGGGTAACTGACCTCCCTGTTTCCAGGATAACTGACCGCCCTGTTTCTGGGATAACTGACTGCCCTGTTTCCAGGGTAACTGATCACCCTGTTTCCGTTATAACTGACTGCCCTGTTTCCAGATTAACTGACTGCCCAGTTTCCAGGGTAACTGACTGCCCTGTTTCCAGGGTAACTGACTGCCCAGTTTCCAGGGTAACTGATCACCCTGTTTCCGGGATAACTGATTGCCCTGTTTCCAGGATAACTGACTGCCCTGATTCCGGGGTAACTGACTGCCCTGTTTCCAGGGTAACTGATCACCCTGTTTCCGGGATAACTGACTGCCCTGTTTCCAGGATAACTGATTGCCCTGTTTCCAGGCTAACTGACTGCCCTGTTTCCAGGATAACTGATCACCCTGTTTCCGGGGTAACTGACTAATCTGTTTCCAGGTTTACTGACGCCCTTTTTCCGGGGTAACTGACTGCCCTGTTTCCGGGGTAACTGACCGCCCTGTTTCCAGGATAACTGATCACTCTGTTTCCAGGATAACTGACTGCCCTGTTTCCAGGGTAACTGACTGCCCTTTTTCAGGAGTAACTGATCTCCCTGTTTCCGGGGTAACTGACCGCCCTACTTCCTGGGTAACTGACCGCCCTGTTTCCAGGATAACTGAATGCCCCGTTTCCAGGATAACTGACTGACCTGTTTCCAGTTTAACTGACTGCCCTGTATCCAGGGTAACTGACTGCCATGTTTCCAGGGTAACTAACCGCCCTATTTCCGGTGTAACTGATCTCCCTGTTTCTAGGATAACTGACTGCCCTGTTTCCAGGATAACTGACTGCCCAGATTCCAGGGTAACTGATCACCCTTTTTCCGGGATAACTGACTGCCCTGTTTCCGGGATAACTGACTGCCCTATTTCCAGGGTAACTGATCACCCTGTTTCCGTGATAACTGACTGCCCTGTTTCCAGATAAACTGACTGCCCAGTTTCCAGGGTAACTGACTGCCCTGTTTCCAGGGTAACTGACTGCCCAGTTTCCGGGTAACTGATCACCCTGTTTCCGGGATAACTGACTGCCCTGTTTCCGGGATAACTGACTGCCCTGTTTCCGGGGTAACTGACTGCCCTGTTTCCAGGGTAACTACTCACCCTGTTTCCAGGATAACTGACTGCCCTGTTTCCGGGATAACTGACTGCCCTGTTTCCAGGCTAACTGACTGCCCTGTTTCCAGGATAAATGATCACCCTGTTTCCGGGGTAACTGACTAATCTGTTTCCAGGTTTACTGACCGCCCTGTTTCCGGGGTAACTGACCGCCCTGTTTCCAGGATAAATGATCACCCTGTTTCCGGGGTAACTGACCACCCTGTTTCCAGGGTAACTGACCACTCTGTTTCCAGGATAACTGACTGCCCTGTTTCCAGGGTAACTGACTGCCCTGTTTCAGGGGTAACTGATCTCCCTGTTTCCGGGGTAACTGACCGCCCTATTTCCTGGGTAACTGACTGCCCTGTTTACAGGATAACTGAAAGCCCCGTTTCCAGGATAACTGACTGCCCTGTTTCCAGTTTAACTGACTGCCCTGTATCCAGGGTAACTGACTGCCCTGTTTCCGTTGTAACTGATCTCCCTGTTTCCGGGGTAACTGGCCGCCCTGTTTCCAGGATAACTGACCGCCCTATTTCCAGGGTAACTGACCGCCCTGTTTCTAGGATAACTGACTGCCCTGTTTCCAGGATAACTGTCTGCCCTGTTTCCAGGGTAACTGACTGCTCTGCTTCCAGGATAACTGACCGCCCTTTTTCCAGGATAACTGACCGAAATATTTCCGGGATGATTGACTGCCCTGTTTCCAGGATAACTGACTGCCCTGTTTCCAGGTTAACTGACTGCCCTGTTTCCAGGTAACTGACCGCCCTGTTTCCGGGGTAACTGACTGCCCAGTTTACAGGATAACTGACTGCCCTGTCTCCGGGGTACCTGATCTCACTGTTTCCGGGGTAACTGACCGCCCTGTTTCCAGGATAACTGACTGCCCAGTTTCCAGGGTTACTGATCACCCTGTTTCCAGGGTAACTGACCGCCCTGTTTCCGGGGTAACTGAACGTCCTGTTTCCGGGGTAACTGACTGCCCTGTTTCCAAGGTAACTGATCACCCTGTTTCCGGGATAACTGACTGCCCTGTTTCCGGGATAACTGACTGCCCTGTTTCCAGGGTAACTGACTAATCTGTTTCCAGGGTTACTGACTGCCCTGTTTCCGGGGTAACTGACTGCCCTGTTTTCGGGGTAACTGACCGCCCTGTTTCCAGGCTAACTGATCACCCTGTTTCCGGGATAACTGACTGCCCTGTTTCCGGGATAACTGACTGCCCTGATTCCAGGGTAACTGACTGCCCTGTTTCCAGGGTAACTGGCCACCCTGTTTCCGGGGTAACTCATCTACCTGTTTCTGGGGTAACTGACCGCCCTGTATCCAGGATTACTGACCGACCTATATCCGGGTTAACTGACCGCCCTGTTTCCAGGATAACTGACGGACCTATTTCCGGGGTAACTTACTGCCCTGTTTCCAGGATAACTGACTGCCCTGTTCCCAGGGTAACTGACTGCCCTGTTTCCACGGTAACTGACCGCCCTGTTTCCGGGGTCACTGACTGCCCAGTTTACTGGATAACTGACTGCCCTGTTTCCGGGGTAACTGATCTCCCTGTTTCCACGGTAAGTGACCGCCCTGTTTCCCGGATAACTGTCCGCTCTATATCCGGGATAACTGACCACCCTGTTTCCAGGATAATTGACTGCCCTGTTTCCAGGATAACTGAATGCCCTGTTTCCAGGGTAACTGACTGCCCTGTTTCCACGGTAACTGACCGCCCTGTTTCCGGGGTAACTGACTGCCCAGTTTACAGGATAACTGACTGCCCTGTTTCCGAGGTAACTGATCTCCCTGTTTCCGGGGTAACTGACCTCCCTGTTTCCAGGATAACTGACCGCCCTGTTTCTGGGATAACTGACTGCCCTGTTTCCAGGGTAACTGATCACCCTGTTTCCGTTATAACTGACTGCCCTGTTTCCAGATTAACTGACTGCCCAGTTTCCAGGGTAACTGACTGCCCTGTTTCCAGGGTAACTGACTGCCCAGTTTCCAGGGTAACTGATCACCCTGTTTCCGGGATAACTGACTGCCCTGTTTCCAGGATAACTGACTGCCCTGATTCCGGGGTAACTGACTACCCTGTTTCCAGGGTAACTGATCACCCTGTTTCCGGGATAACTGACTGCCCTGTTTCCGGGATAACTGATTGCCCTGTTTCCAGGCTAACTGACTGCCCTGTTTCCAGGATAACTGATCACCCTGTTTCCGGGGTAACTGACTAATCTGTTTCCAGGTTTACTGACGCCCTTTTTCCGGGGTAACTGACTGCCCTGTTTCCGGGGTAACTGACCGCCCTGTTTCCAGGATAACTGATCACTCTGTTTCCAGGATAACTGACTGCCCTGTTTCCAGGGTAACTGACTGCCCTTTTTCAGGAGTAACTGATCTCCCTGTTTCCGGGGTAACTGACCGCCCTACTTCCTGGGTAACTGACCGCCCTGTTTCCAGGATAACTGAATGCCCCGTTTCCAGGATAACTGACTGACCTGTTTCCAGTTTAACTGACTGCCCTGTATCCAGGGTAACTGACTGCCATGTTTCCAGGGTAACTAACCGCCCTATTTCCGGTGTAACTGATCTCCCTGTTTCTAGGATAACTGACTGCCCTGTTTCCAGGATAACTGACTGCCCTGTTTCCAGGGTAACTGACTTCCCGGTTTCCACGGTAACTGACCGCCCTGTTTCTGGGATAACTGACTGCCCAGTTTCCAGGGTAAATGATCACACTGTTTCCGAGGTAACTGACTGCCCTGTTTCCAGGGTAACTGACCACCCTTTTTCCTGGGTAACTGACTGCCCTGTTTCCAGGGTAACTGACAAACCTGTTTCCGGGGTAACTGACTGCCCTGCTTTCAGGGTAACTCACCACCCTGTTTCCGTGGTAACTGACTGCCCAGTTTCCAGGGTAACTGATCACCCTGTTTCCGGAATAACTGACTGCCCTGTTTCCAGGGTAACTGATCACCCTGTTTCCAGGGTATCTGATCGCCCTTTTTCTGGGGTAATTAACCGCCCCGTTTCCAGGATAACTGACTGCCCTGTTTCCAGGGTAACTGACTGCCCTGTTTCCAAGGTAACTGACCGCCCTGTTTCCGGGATAACTTACTGCCCAGTTTCCAGGGTAACTGATCACACTGTTTCCGAGGTAACTGACTGCCCAGTTTCCAGGGTAAGTGATCACCCTGTTTCCGGGATAACTGACTAATGCGTTGCCCTGGCAATGTGTGTGTTTTGCAGGAATACTCTGTCGAGTTCTGCTCTCCATATATATGAAAACATTAGCAAAGCACTGGAGGTGGTGAAAATAGATTTACAATGACAACACCAGAAGTGAGAGGTTATATCGATGAGGAAAGATCAGCTAGATTCTTTTCTGTAGAAAAGAGAAGGCTGAGGGGTGACCAGGAAGTGGTCTTTAAATTCGGAAGACATTTGATAGGCTGATGTTGAGAAAATGTTTCCACTTGTGAGGAATCCAGAACTGGGGCAATAAATAGAAATACATCCAACAGGGAATTCAGGAGAAATGTCTTTCCCCAGAGAGTGGTGAGAATGTGGAACTCACTACCACGGAGTGGTTGAGGTGAATATTATAGATACATTTAAGCGGAAGCTAGATAAACACATGAGGGAGAAAGGAATAGGATATGTTAATGGTGTGAGATGAGGTAAGGTGGGAGTTCGGCGCAGGCTTGGGGGGGCCGAATGGCCTGTTCCTGTGCTGTACTTTTCTTCGTTCTTTTGAGGTTTGTCTGGAGTATAAACACTGCTATAGATCTGTCAGTCCAAATGGCCTGTTCCTGAGCTGTAAACTCAATGTCATTTCAACTCCATCCTCACTAACATTTGATGGAGCCCTTCTGATGTCTACGTGTCCAGAACACATACATGTAAGAAAGGACATAAAGAACATAACAAATAGGAACTGGAGTAGGACAGTCAATAAGGTCATAACTCATTATCTATCTCAACTCCACATTCCCACACTATCCCCATCTCCCTTAATTCCCTTAGTCTGCAAAATCTATCAATCTCAGTCTTGAATATCCTCAATAAATGAGAATTGACAACTCTCTGGAATAGACAAATCCAATGCTTCACAATCTTACAAGTGAAGACATTTCTACTCATGCCAGTCCTAAATGACTGACCAATTATCCTCAGACTATGATCTTAGACAGTTCTAGACTTGTAGTTTGAAGCACGGTGCAGGAGTGAGGGCTTCAGATTCTTGGGGCATTGGAACCAGTTCTGGGGCAGGAACCACCTATTCAAAGGGATGTGATGCATGTCAACAGGACTCGGACCAATGTCCTCATGTAGACTTTTACTCAAGTGGTTGAGGCTTTTAACTGAATTGACAGGATGGCCACCAGCATATAGAAGGAACAAAGAGGAATAAGGTGCATAAGAGGGGTGGCAAAGTGGCACGGTGGTTAGCACTGCAGCCTTTTAGCTCCAGCGACCCTGGTTCGGTTCTGGGTACTGACTGTGCGGAGTTTGCAAGTTCTCCGCCGGGTGCTCTCGTTTCCTCCCACAGCCAAAGACTTGCAGGTTGATAGGTAAATTGGCCATTGTAAATTGCCCCGAGTGTAGGTCGGTGGTAGGAGAATTGAGGGAAGGAGGGGATGGAGTAGGGAATATGGGATTAATGTAGGATTAATATAAATGGGCGGTTGATGGTCGGCACAGACTCAGTGGGCCGAAGGGCCCATTTCAGTGCTGTATCTCTCTCATGTGAGAGTGTTGGATAGTACTAAAGAAGGAAGGAGTACCACATCAGACAGAAATTGACTAAGAAGTACTACGAAGAATACAAAGACAGGTTTAGAATGCATGTATGCAAATGCACAAAGTGTGGTAAATAAGGTTGGTGAGCTACAAGCACAGATATACATGTGGGAATCTGATGCAGCTGCAATAATGGAAAAGTGGCTGAAAAATGGTGAATATTGGGTACTTAATATTGAAGAATATAAAGGGTTCAGAAAAGATAGGGAAAGAAACAAAGGGAGGTGAGGTGGCTGTACTGTTTAAGGAAGATATTGTGGAGTTGAAAAGGGTGGATGTCCTGGAGAGGCAAAGCCGGAATCCATTTGTTTCGAGTTGAGAAGCAAAAAGGCGATGATCGCACGACTGGGGATATTCTATAGGCCTCCAAATTCAGAGAGAGAGCTGGAGAAGAATATCTGCTGGAAAATCACAGAGATGTGCAAGAACTATAGAGTGGTGATATTGGGGGACTTTAATTACTCAAATATAGATTGGAATAAATATTAAGGAGAGGAGGAAATTCTGAAATGTGTTCAGGAGAACTTCCTTGACCAGTATGTTCTTGGTCCAACTAGGAAGAAGGCATTGCTGGTCAGGTGCTGGGAAATGAGGTGGATTAAATGGACCAAGTGTCGGTGGGGTGCACTTGGGTAAGAGTGATCAACATATCGTAAGGTTTAGATTTGTAATGGAGAAGAACAAGGAACAATCTAAAGTAGAAGCAAGGATAATCCAGGAAATTATAGGCTGGTGAGCCTTACGTCAGTGATAGTGAAATTATTACAGAGGATTCTTTGAGACAGGATTTATTCCCATTTGGAAACAAATGGACTTATTAGCAAGAGGCAGCATGGTTTTGTGAAGGGGAGGTCGTGTCTCACTAATTTGAATGAGTTTTTGAGGAAGTGACAAAGATGATTGATGAAGGAAGGGCAGTGGATGTTCAGTAAAACCTTTGACAAAGTCCCTCATGGCAGACTGATACAAAAGGTGAAGTCACACGGGATCAGAGGGGAGATGGATACAGAACTGGCTCAGTCATAGAAGACAGAGGGTAGCAGTGGAAGGGTGCTTTTCTGAATGGAGGGATGTGACTAGCGGTGTTCCGCAGGGATCAGTGCTGGGACCTTTGCTGTTTGTAGTATATATAAATGATTTGGAGGAAAATGTAGCTGGTCTGATTAGTAAGTTTGCGGATGACACAAAGGTTGGTGGAGTGGCGGATAGTGATGAGGATTGTCAGAGGATACAGCAGGATATAGATCGGTCGGAGACTTGGGCGGAGAAATGGCAGATGGAGTTTAATCCGGACAAATGTGAGGTAATGCATTTTGGAAGATCTCATACAGGTGGGAAGTATACTGTAAATGGCAGAACCCTTAGGAGATTGCAAGTTCTCCTTGTGTCTGCGTGGGTTTTCTCCGGGTGCTCCGGTTTCCTCCCACATGCCAAAAGACTTGCAGGTTGGTAGGTAAATTGGCCATTATAAATTGGCCCTAGTATAGGTAGGTGGTAGGGAAATATAGGGACAGGTGGGGATGTGGTAGGAATATGGGATTAGTGTAGGATTAGTATAAATGGGTGGTTGATGGTCGGCACAGACCTGGTGGGCCGAAGGGCCTGTTTCAGTGCTGTATCTCTAAACTAAACAGTATTGACAGGCAGAGAGATCTGGGCGTACAGGTCCACAAGTCACTGAAATTGGCAACGCAGGTGGATAAGGGAGTCAAGAAGACATACGGCATGCTTGCCTTCATCGGTCGGGGCATAGAGTATAAAAATTGGCAAGTCATGCTGCAGCTGTACAGAACCTTAGTTTAGCCACACTTAGAATATTGTGTGCAATTCTGGTCGCCACACCACCAGAAGGATGTGGAGGTTTTGGAGAGGGTACAGAGGAGGTTTGCCAGGATATTGCCTGGTCTGGAGGATATTAGCTATGAGGAGAGGGTGGATAAATTCGGATTGTTTTCACTGGAACGACGGAGATGGAGGGGCGACATGATAAAGGTTTACAAAGTTATAAGCGGCTTGGACAGAGTGGATAGTCAGAAGCTTTTTCCCAGGGTGGAAGAGTCAGTTACTAGGGGACATAGGTTTAATGTGAGAGGGGCAAAGTTTAGAGGGGATGTGCGAGGCAAGTTCTTTACACAGAGGGTGGTGAGTGCCTGGAACTTGTTGCTGGGGGAAGCAGGTACGATAGAGACGCTTAAGAGGCATCTTGACAAATACATGAATAGGATGGGAAGAGAGGGATACGGACCCCGGAAGTGCAGAAGGTTTTAGTTTCGGCAGGCATCAAGATCGGCGCAGGCTTGGAGGGCCGAATGGCCTGTTCCTGTGCTGTACTGTTCTTTGTTCTTTGTTCTAGAACATCTAAAGTGGAAGTGGCAGTGGGGGGGGGGGCGGTGGGTGGAATCTATCCAGGGTTAAATGGAACCCAAGATTGTGGATGAACTGTAACATGGAACAATGGGTGGTCTTTAAGGAGGAGATATTTCAGGTGCAGGCTAGGTACATTCCAACAAGGGAACCAAAACCAGGGCTCCTTGGATGACGAGGGAGAATATGACGAAACACAAAAAAGGGTGTTTGATGCATGTCAGATGAATTCTTCAACAAGGACTGGGACAAATACAATAAGCTGAGGAAATGTGACGAGGAAAATAAGATTGGCAAAGAGAGAATATGAGAATATAATGGCAGTTAACATAAAAGGGAATCCAAAAATCTGCCAGCATGTAAATAGTAAGCAGGTAGTAAGAGGCGGGTTGGGGGCGAGTAGGGAGAACGAGGGTGATATATGCTGAGAGGCGCAGGGCAAGGCTCGAATATTTGAGTACTTTGAATTGGTGTTTACTAAAGAAGAGGATGTTGACAAAGTATCAATCGAAGTGGAGATGGTAGAGGTAATGGATGGAGTGAAAACTGAGAGGCAGAACATCCTGGAAAGGCTGGCTATGCTTAGAGTGGATAAATCTCCTGGTCCGGTTGGCGATATTCCAGTTTGCTGAAGGAAGTGGGATTTGAGATAGTGGAAGGGCTTGTCATAATCTTCCAATCTTCACAAGAAACTTGGGAGGAGGTAGAGGATTGGAGAGTGGGAAATGTGACACCCTTATTCAAGAAAGGGTATAAGGACAGTGCTAGCAACTACAGGCTGGTCACTTTAACATCAGTGTGCGTAAGGTTTTAGAAATAATAATCAGGGAAATAAATCAACAGGCACTTGGAGAGGGTTGGGTTAATTAGGGAGTGCCTTGTAAAAGGGAGATTTGTAAAAGGCAGAACGTACTTGACTAATCTAATTGAGTTTTTTGATGGAGTAACTGAGAAGGTTTATGAAGGGATTGCGGTGGATGTTGTCCATATGGATTTTAAGAAAACATTTGACAAAATGCCACCTAAAAGGATGGTTAACAAAAGTGAGGCTCATGGAATAGGAGGGTCAGTGTCAGCTTGGATAAAAAGTTGTCTTCAGTACAGAAAACAGCGAGTCATGGCAAATAATTGTTTTTCAGACTGGATGATGGTAGACTGATAGTGGTGTTCCCTGACGGTCAGTGCTAGAACCACTGCTTTTGTTTTGTGATGAAAAATGACTTGCATATTGGAATACAGAGTAAAAGTTCAAATTTGCCGATTATACCAAACTTGGAGATGTGGCA
Organism: Heterodontus francisci; assembly: GCF_036365525.1. NCBI lineage: Eukaryota > Metazoa > Chordata > Chondrichthyes > Heterodontiformes > Heterodontidae > Heterodontus > Heterodontus francisci. The sequence goes on along the minus strand of NW_027140908.1, from coordinate 2,121,394 downwards.
GACAATGATGATGTCAATCAACTACAACAGGATATAGATAGGCTAGCAGAATGGGCAGACAGGTGACAGATGGAATTTAATACTGAGAATTGTGAGGTGATGCATTTTGGCAGAAGGAATAGGGAGAGGCAATATATACTTAATGACACAGTTCTAAAGACTGTAGAGGAACAGAGGAACCTGGGGGTGCATGTGCCTAGCTATTTGAAGGTGGCAGGACATATTGAGAGAGTAATTATCAAAGCGTTTTGCATCTTGGGCTTCATAAATAGAAACATTGATTACAAAAGCAGGGAAGTTCTGCTGAACCTTTGTAAAACTCTATTTGGGCCCCAACTGGAGTACTGTGTCCAGTTCTGGTCACCACACTTTAGGAAGGATGTAAGGGTCCTTGAGAATGTGCAGAGGAGATTTCCCAGAATGTTTCCAGAGATGGGGGATTTTAGTTTAGTTTTTAGTTTAGTTTAGAGATACAGCACTGAAACAGGCCCTTCGGCCCACCAAGTCTGTGCCGACCATCAACCACCCATTTATACTCTCTTTGGCCTCCTTATCTCGAGAGACAATGGGTACGCGCCTGGAGGTGGTCAGTGGTGTGTGAAGCAGCGCCTGGAGTGGCTATAAAGGTCAATTCTAGAATGACATCCTTCACCTGCTGTCTGGGTCTTGGGGACAGCATGAGGCCATGAAAGGCACGATATAAATTTCCTTCTTTTCTTTCTTACTGTGCTATGGGTGAAATTCCAGTCCATCCCACATTCCCTGTGTGAGATCCCAGTCCATCCCACAGACCCTGTGTGAGATCCCAGTCTATCCCACATTCCCTGTGTGAAATCCTAGTCCATCCCACAGTCCACAAGTGAGATCCCTGTCCATCGTACATTCCCTGTGTGAGATCCCAGACCATCCCATATTCCCTGTGTGAGATCCCATTCCATCCCACAACCCCTGTGTGAGGTCCCAGTCCATCCCACATTCCCTGTGCGATATCCCAGTCCATCCCAAATTTTCTGTGTGATATCCCAGTCCATCCCACATTCCCTGTGTGAGGTCCCAGTCCATCCCACATTGCCTGTGTGAGATCCCAGTCGATCCGACATTTTCTGTGTGATATCCCAGTCCATCCCACATTCCCTGTGTGAAATCCTATTCCATCCCACAGTCCACAAGTGAGATCCCTGTCCATCCCACATTCCCTGTGTGAGATCCCAGACCATCCCACATTCCCTTCGTGAGATCCCAGTCCATCCCACATTCCCTGTGTGAGGTCCCAGTCCATCCCACATTCCCTGTGTGATATCCCAGTCCATCCGAAATTTTCTGTGTGATATCCCAGTCCATCCCACATTCCCTGTGTGAGGTCCCAGTCCATCCCACATTGCCTGTGTGAGATCCCAGTCCATCTGACATTTTCTGTGTGATATCCCAGTCCATCCCACATTCCCTGTGTGAGATTCCAGTCCATTCCACAGTCCCTGTGTGAGATCCCAGTCCATCCCACATTCCCTGTGTGAGATCCCAATCCATTCCACAGTCCCTGTGTGAGATCCCAGTCCATCCGATATTTTCTGTGTGAGGTCCCAGTCCATCCCAGATTCCCTGTGTGAGATTCCAGTCCATTCCACAGTCCCTGTGTGAGATCCCAGTCCATCCCACATTCCCTGTGTGAGATTCCAGTCTCTCCCACATTCCCTGTGTGAGCTCCCAGTCCATTTCACGGTCCACGTGTGGGATCCCAGTCCATCCCACAGTCCACGACTGAGATCCCAGTCCATCCCACAGACCCTGTGTCAGATCCCAGTCCATTTCACAGTCCACGTGTGGGATCCCAATCCATCCCACATTCCCTGTGTGAGATGCCAGTCCATCCCACAGTCCACGTGTGAGATCCGTATCCATCCCACATTCCCTGTGCGAGATCCCAATCTATCCCACATTCCCTGTGTGAAATCCTATTCCATCCCACAGTCCACAAGTGAGATCCCAGACCATCCCACATTCCCTGTGTGAGATCTCAGTCCATCCCACATTCCCTGTGTGAGGTCCCAGTCCATCCCACATTCCCTGTGTGATATCCCAGTCCATCCCAAATTTTCTGTGTGATATCCCAGTCCATCCCACATTCCCTGTGTGAGGTCCCAGTCCATCCCGCATTGCCTGTGTGAGATCCCAGTCCATCCGACATTTTCTGTGTGATATCCCAGTCCATCCCACATTCCCTGTGTGAGATTCCAGTCCATTCCACAGTCCCTGTGTGAGATCCCAGTCCATCCCACATTCCCTGTGTGAGATCCCAGTCCATTTCACAGCCCCTGTGTGAGATCCCAGTCCATCCGATATTTTCTGTGTGATATCCCAGTCATTCCCACATTCCCTGTGTGAGTTTCCAGTCCATTCCACAGTCCCTGTGTGAGATCCCAGTCTATTTCGCAGTCCACGTGTGGGATCCCAGTCCATCCCACAGTCCATGACTGAGATCCCAGTCCATTCCACAGATCCTGGGTGAGATCCCAGTCCATTTCACAGTCCACGTGTGGGATCTCAATCCATCCCACATTCCCTGTGTGAGATCCCAGTCCATCCCACAGTCCATGTGTGAGATCCCCATCCATCCCACATTCCCTGTGTGAGATCCCAGTCTATCCCACATTCCCTGTGTGAAATCCTATTCCATCCCACAGTCCACAAGTGAGATCCCTGTCCATCCCACATTCCCTGTGTGAGATCCCAGACCATCCCACATTCCCTGTGTGAGATCCCAGTCCATCCCACATTCCCTATGTGAGGTCCCAGTCCATCCCACATTCCCTGTGTGAGATCCCAGTCCATCCCACATTTTCTGTGTGATATCCCAGTCCATCCCACATTCACTGTGTGAGGTGCCAGTCCAGCCCACATTGCCTGTGTGAGATCCCAGTCCATCCCACATTTTCTCTGTGATATCCCAGTCCATCCCACATTCCCTGTGTGAGATCCCAGGCCATCCTACATTCCCTGTGTGAGATCCCAGTCCATCCCACATTCCCTATGCGAGGTCCCAGTCCATCCCACATTCCCTGTGTGAGATCCCAGTCCATCCCATATTTTCTGTGTGATATCCCAGTCCATCCCACATTCACTGTGTGAGGCCCCAGTCCATCCCACATTGCCTGTGTGAGATCCCAGTCCATCCCACATTTTCTGTGTGATATCCCAGTCCATCCCACATTCCCTGTGTGAGGTCCCAGTCCATCCCACATTTCCTGTGTGAGGTCCCAGTCCATCCGACATTTTCTGTGTGATATCCCAGTCCATCCCACATTCCCTGTGTGAGATCCCAGTCCATTTCACAGCCCCTGTGTGAGATCCCAGTCCATCCGATATTTTCTGTGTGATATCCCAGTCATTCCCACATTCCATGTGTGAGTTTCCAGTCCATTCCACAGTCCCTGTGTGAGATCCCAGTCCATCCCACATTCCCTGTGTGAGATCCCAGTCTCTCCCACATTCCCTGTGTGAGATCCCAGTCTATTTCACAGTCCACGTGTGGGATCCCAGTCCATCCCACAGTCCATGACTGAGATCCCAGTCCATCCCACAGATCCTGTGTGAGATCCCAGTCCATTACACAGTCCACGTGTGGGATCTCAATCCATCCCACATTCCCTGTGTGAGATCCCAGTCCATCCCACAGTCCATGTGTGAGATCCCCATTCATCCCACATTCCCTGTGTGAGATCCCAGTATATCCCACATTCCCTGTGTGAAATCCTATTCCATCCCACAGTCCACAAGTGAGAAACCTGTCCATCGCACATTCCCTGTGTGAGATCCCAGACCATCCCAAATTCCCTGTGTGAGATCCCATTCCATCCCACATTCCCTATGTGAGGTCCCAGTCCATCCCACATTCCCTGTGTGAGATCCCAGTCCATCCCACATTTTCTGTGTGATATCCCAGTCCATCCCACATTCACTGTGTGAGGTCCCAGTCCATCCCACATTGCGTGTGTGAGAGATCCCAATCCATCCCACATTTTCTGTGTGATATCCCAGTCCATCCCACATTCCCTGTGTGAGGTCCCAGTCCATCCCACATTTCCTGTGTGAGGTCCCAGTCCATCCGACATTTTCTGTGTGATATCCCCGTCCATCCCACATTCCCTGTGTGAGGTGCCAGTCCATCCCACATTGCCTGTGTGAGATCCCAGTCCATCCGACATTTTCTGTGTGATATCCCAGTCCATCCCACATTCCATGTGTGAGATTCCAGTCCATCCCACATTCCCTGTGTGAGGTCCCAGTCCATCCCACATTGCCTGTGTGAGATCCCAGTCCATCCCCATTCCCTGTGTGATATCCCAGTTCATCCCACATTCCCTGTGTGAGATCCCAGTCCATTCCACAGTCCCTGTGTGAGATCCCAGTCCATCCCACATTCCCTGTGTGAGATTCCAGTCCATACTGCAATCCTGGCTCCAAGACCAGCCTATGATGTATTAAAAATGCTGGTTGAATAAGTTGATTCCTGTCGACTACAGTTAAAGAGTCATTGAGTCATTACAGCACAGACAGAGATCATTGAGTCCATGCTGGTTCTCCGTAGAGCAATCCAGTCAGTGCCATTCCTCTACTCTGTCCCTGTGGCCCTGCAAATTTAGTTGCCTCATTTGCCCATCCAAATTCCTTTGGAACATAGAAACATCGGAAATAGGAGCAGGAGGAGGCCTTTCAGCCCCTCAAGCCTGCTCACCATACGACTAGATCATGACTGATCTTCCACCTCAATGCCATTTTCCAGCACTATACCCTTGATGCCTTTAATATCTAGAAATCTATCAATCTCTATCTTGAACATGCTCAATGACTGAGCCTCCTCAGCTCTCTGGGGTAGTGAATTCCAAAGATTCACCACCCTCTGAGTGAAGAAATTCCTCCTCATCTCAGTCCTAAATGACCTGCCCCTTATTCTGAGACTGTCCCCCCTGCTTCTCCACCCCCCTCCCACAGCCTTCCTGCATCAACCTTGTCGAGCCCTGTAAGAAGTTTGCATGCCTCAATGAGATCATCTCTCATTCTTCGAAATTCTACAGAATAAAAGCTCAGTTTCCTCAGTCTCTCCTCATAAGACAATCCCGCCATCCCGAGGATTAGTCTGTTGAACCTTCGTTGCACTCCCTCTATGGCAAGTATATTCTTCCTTAGGTAAGGAGACCAAAACTGTCCACAATACTCCAGGTGTGGTCTCACCAAGGCTCTATACAATTGCAGCAAGACTTCTTTACTCCTGTAGTCAAATAAAGGCCAACATACCATTTGCCTTCCTAATCACTTGCTGCACCTGCACGTCAGCTTTCAGTGACTCATTTCATTGACATCATTGATGGTCTCTGTTTCCACCACCCTTGTAGGCATCGGGTTCCAGGTCATTTCCACTTGCTGCATAAGAAAGTTCTCCCTCACATTCCCACTTTATTTCTTGCCCAAAACCTTAAATCTGTATCCCCTAGTTCTTGTGCTATCAGCTAATGGGAACAGTGGTGCAGTGGTTAGCACCGCAGCCTCACAGCTCCAGCGACCCGGGTTCAATTCTGGATACTGCCTGTGTGGAGTTTGCAAGTTCTCCCTGTGTCTGCGTGGGTTTCCTCCAGGTGCTCCGGTTCCCTCCCACAGCCAAAAGACTTGCAGGTTGGTAGGTAAATTGGCCATTATAAATTGCCCCTAGTATAGGTAGGTGGTAGGGAAATATATAGGGAAAGGTGGGAAAGTGGTAGGAATATAGGATTAGTATAAATGGGTGGTTGATGGTGGGCACAGACTCGGTGGGACGAAGGGCCTGTTTCAGTGCTGGATCTCTAAACTAAACTAAAACTTTTCCTTGTTTACCTGATTTAAACCTGTCGTAATCTTGCACACCTCTGTCAAATCTCCCCTCAATCTCCTTTGTTCCAAGGAGAGCAACCCCGGCATTTGATAAGGTCCCACTTGGGAGATTGGTTAAGAAGGATCCCCATGGGATCCAGGGCAATTTGGCAAATTGGATCCAAAATTGGCTGAATGGCAGGAGGCAGAGGATGATGGTCGAGGGTTGCTTTTGTGGGTGGAAGCCTGTGATCAGCGGTGTACCACAGGGATCGGTGCTGGGGCTCTTGCTGTTTGTAGTGTACATTAATGATTTAGACATGAATATAGGAGGTATGATCAGTAAGTTCACAGATGACACAAAAATTGATGGTGTCATAAACAGTGAGGAGGAAAGCCTTAGATTACAGGATGATATAGATGGGCTGGTAAGATAGGCAGAGCAGTGGCAAAAGGAATTTAATCCTGAGAAGTGTGAGGTGATGCATTTTGGGAGGACTAACAAGGCAAGGGAATATAGAAACAGAAAATATGAGCAGGAGTAGGCCATTCGGCCCTTCGAGCATGCACCGCCATTCAATACGATCATGGCTGATCGTTCAAACTCAGTAACCTGTTCCCGCTTTCTCCCCGTATCCCTTGATTCCTTTAGCCCTAATAACTATATCTAACTTTATTGAATATATTTAATGATTTGGCCTCAACTGCTTTCTGTGATGCTCGGACCCTAGGAAGTACAGATGGTCAGAGGGACCTTGGTGTACTTGTCCATAGATCACTGAAGGCAGCAGCACAGGTAGATAAGGTGGTTAGGAAGGTATATGGGATACTTGCCTTTATTAGCCAAGGCATAGAATATAAGAGCAGGGAAGTTACGATGGAGCTGTATAAAACGCTAGTTAGGCCACAGTTGGAGTATTGTGTACAGTTCTGGGGACCACACTACAGGAAGGATGTGATTGCACTGGAGAGTGTGCAGAGGAGATTCACCAGGATGTTGCCTGGGCTGGAGTATTTCAGCAATGAAGAGAGGCTGAAAAGGCAAAGGTAGTTTTCCTTAGTGCAGAGAAGGCTGAGGGGGGACATGATTGAGGTCGACAAAATTATGTGGGGCATTGACAGGTTAGATAGGAAGACATTTTTTCCCTTAGCGGAGGGGTCAATAACCAGGGGGCATAGATTTAAGGTAAGGGGCAGGAGGTTTAGAGGGGGTTTGAAGAATAGTTTTTTCACTGAAGGTGGTTGGAATCTGGAACACACTTCCTGAAGAGGTGGTAGAGGCAGGAACCCTCACAACATTTAAGAAGTATTTAGATGAGCACTTGCAACACCATAGCATGCAAGGCTACAGGCCAAGTGCTGGAAAATGGGATTAGAATAGTTAGGTGTTTGATGGCCGGCACAGACATGATGGGCCGAAGGGCCTGTTTCTGTGCTGTGTAACTCTATGACTCTTTGACCAATCTAAACGTGTAGCTAAAATCCCACATTGTGGATCCATTCTGGTAAATCTCCTCTGCACCCTCTCAAGAACCCTCACATCCTTCCTAAAGTGTGGTGACCAGAACTGGACACAATACGCTAGTTGTGGCCTAAAGGTTCAACATAACTTCCCTGTTTTTGAACTCTGTTTATAAAGCCCAAGTTTCCATATACTTTACTAACCATGATGTCCTGCCACCTTCAAAGATCGATCCACATGCTCCCCCAGGTACCTCTGTTCCTGCACCCTCTTTAGAACTGTGCCATTAAGTATATTTTGCCTTCACCTAATCCTCCTGCTACAATGCATCATCTTACATTTCTCTATGAAATGCCATCTGCCACGTCTGCCCATTCTGCTAACCTGTCCATGTCGTATTGCAGTCGATACGTATCACCCTCACTGTTTGCCACTCCTCAGGTTTGGTATCATCGGCAAATTTATGTTATATGATATTTTTGTCAAATGCTTTCTTCAAATCCATATAGACAACATCAACTGCAATTCCTTCATCAAATTTGTCTGTTACTTCATCAAAAAAATCAATTACATTAGTCAAGCACGATCTGCCTGATACAAATCTGTGCTGTCGATCAATAACTAACTTGAACCTCTCCAAAGAACAGTACAGCACAGGAACAGGCCATTCGGCCCTCCAAGCCTGCGCTGATCATGATGCCTGTCTAAACTAAAACCGAATGCACTTCCAGCGTCCATATCCCTCTATTCCCATCCTATTCATGCATTTGCATTTGGGCGGCACAGTGGTGCAGTGGTTAGCACTGCTGCCTCACAGCTCCAGAGACCCGGGTTCGATTCCAGGTACTGCCTGTGTGGAGTTTGCAAGTTCTCCCTGTGTCTGCGTGGGTTTTCTCCGGGTGCTCCGGTTTCCTCCCACAAGCCAAAAGACTTGCAGGTTGACAGGTAAATTGGCCATTATAAATTGTCACTAGTATAGGTAGGTGGTAGGGAAATATAGGGACAGGTGGGGATGTTTGGTAGGAATATAGGATTAGTATAAATGGGTGGTTGATGTTCGGCACAGACTCTTTGGGCCGAAGGGCCTGTTTCAGTGCTCTATCTCTAATCTAATTTGTCAAGATGCCTTTTAAACGTCGCTATCGTATCTGCTTCCACCACCTCCCCCGGCAGCAAGTTCCAGGCACTCACCATCCTCTGTGGAAAACACTTGCCTCGCACATCCCCTCTAAACCTTGCCCCTCGCACCTTAAACCTATGTCCCCTAGCTTCTGACTATCCACTCTGTCCATGCCGCTTATAACTTTGTAAACCTCTATCATGTCGCCCCTCCACCTCTGTTGTTCCAGTGAAAACAATCCGTGTTTAACCAACCTCTCCTCATAGCTAATGCCCTCCAGACTAGGCAACATGCTGGTAAACCTCTTCTGTACCCTCTCCAAAGCCTCCACGTCCTTCTGGTAGTGTGGCGACCAGAATTGCACATAATATTCTAAGTGTGGCCTAACTAAAGTTCTGTTCAGCTGCAGCATGACTTGCCAATTTTTCGCCTCTATGCCCCGACCGATGAAGGCAAGCATGCCGTATGCCTTCTTGACTACCTTATCCACCTGCGTTGCCACTTTCAGTGATCTGTGGACCTATACGCCCAGATCTCTCTGCCTGTCAATACTCCTAAGGGTTCTGCCATTTACAGTATACTTCCCACCTGCATTAGACCTTCCAAAATGCATTACCTCACAGTTGTCCGGATTAAACTCCATCTGCCATTTCTCCGCCCAAGTCTCCACCCGATCTATATCCTGCTGTATCCTCTGACAAGCCTCATCACAATCCGCAACTCTACCAACCTTTGTGTCGTCCGCAAACTTACTAATCAGACCAGCTACATTTTCCTCCAAATCATTTATATATACTACAAACAGCAAATGTCCCAGCACTGATCCCTGCGGAACACCGCTAGTCACAGCCCTCCATTCAGAAAAGCACCCTTCCACTGCTACCCTCTGTCTTCTATGACCGAGCCAGTTCTGTATCCATCTTGCCAACTCACCTCTGATCCCATGTGACTTCACCTTTTGTACGAGTCTGCCATGAGGGACTTTGTCAAAGGCTTTACTGAATTCCATATAGATAACATCCACTGCCCTTCCTTCATCAATCATTTTTGTCACTTCCTTAAAGAGCTTGATCAAATTAGTGAGACACGACCTCCCCTTCACAAAACCATGCTGCCTCTTGCTAATAAGTCCATTTGTTTCCAAATGGGAGTAAATCCTGTCCGAAGAATCCAAGTGCCTGTTGATTTTTTTCCCTGATTCTTGTTTCTAAAACATTACCCATCACTGATGTTAAACTAACCAGCCTGTAGTTGCTAGTAATGTCCTTATATAGGAACATACGAACATATGAATTAGGAGCAGGAGTAGGCCACTCGGCCCCTCGGGCCTGTTCCACCATTCAGTAAGTTCATGACTGAACTGATTACTCCACATTTCCACCTTTCCCTGATCACCTTCCACCCCACCCCCCCCCCCACCCCCCTTGCTGGTCAAGAATCTATCTACTCCTGTCTGAAAAATATCCAAAGACTCCTGCATCCACCGCCTTTCGCGGAAGAGAATTCCAAAGACTCTGAGAGAAAACATTTCTCCTCATCTCTGTCTTAAATGGGTGACCCCTTTTTTTTAAACACACTTGCAATCTTTCTTAAATAAGGGTATCACAATCGCACTCTTTAATCCTTTGACATCTCCGCCATATCTAGGGAAGATTGGAAGTTCATGGTAAGTCCTTCCACTCGCTCCACCCCCACTTTCACTTCCTTTATGAACCTGGAATACAAGCCATCTGGACCCGGTGACTTATCCACTCTAAGCATCGCCAGCCTTTCCAGTACATCCTGCCTCTCCATCCATTACCTTCACCATCTCTGCTTCTACCAATATTTTGTTGACATCTTCTTGCTTCGTAAACACGGATACAAAGTACTCACTAAGTATTCCAGCCTTGCACTGCATCTCTCAGAATATATCACCCTCTTTGTCCCCAGTAGGCCCCACCTCACCTCTCACTACCCGCTTACTCTTTACATGCCAGTACAAAATTTTTGGATTCCCTTTAATGTTAACTCCCATTCTATTCTCATATTCTTTCTTTGCCAGTCTTATTTTCCTCTTCACTTCCCATCTCAATTTATTGCATTTGACCTGATTCTCACTTGAAGAATTCACCTGACATGCATCTTTCATCCTTGTTTTTTGTTTCATTATATTCTGTCTCTCTCTCATCATCGAAGCAGCCCTGCCTTTGGTTCCTTACCTTTCACCCTTGTTGGAATGTACTTAGCTTGTACCTGAAGCATTCCTCTTTAAAGATTGTTCCATAACAATCCTGTCAATCTCCTGTTCTATTTAACCCTGATCAGATCCCTCTCACTTCATTCAATTTCCATTTTCGAAATTCTACTTCAGATTGTCCCTTGTTCTTCTCCCTTACTAATCTAAACCTTATGACACAACGATCACACTTAGCCAAGGTTTTTTATTCATTCACGGGATTGGCGTCACTGGCCAGGCCAGCATTTATTGCCCATCCCTAATTGCCCTTGTGAAGGTGGTGGTGAGCTGCCTTCTTCAACTGCAATCCACGGGGTCCAGATCCACCCACAGTGCTTTTAGGGAGGAGGTTCCAGGATATTGACCCAGTGACAGTGAAGGAACGGTGATATAGTTCCCAGTCAGGATGGTGTGTGACTTGGAGGGGAACTTGCAGATGATGGTGTTCCCATGCATCTGCCCTTGTCCTCCTAGGTGGCAGAGGTCGCGGGTTTGGAAGGTGCTATCGAAGGAGCCTTGTGAGTTGCTGCAGTGCATCTTGTAGATGGTACACACTGCTGACACTGGGCGTCGGTGGTGAAGGGAGTAAATGATGAAAGTGGTGGATGGGATGCCAATCAAGCGGGCTGTTTTGTCCTGGATGGTGTTGAGCTTCTTGAGTGTTGTTGGAGCTGCACCCATCAAGGCAAGTGGAGAGTATTCGATATAAAGACAGACAGTAAGAGTTTCTATAGGTATTTAAAAAAGAAAAGAGTTAACAAAGTGAGCATTGGCCCGACAGAAAGTGAGTCTTGGGAATTAATAATGGATAATAAGGAGATGGCAGATGAATTGAACAGGTATTTTGCATCGGTCTTCACCATTGAGGATACAAGTAACATCCCAGTATTAGCTGTGATCAGGAAATGGAAAAGAGGCAGGAATTCAAGAAAATTACAATCACCAGGGAAGTGGTTCTTCAACAAATTGTTGGAGCTGTGGGCTGACAAGTCCCTGGGTCCTGATGGATTTCATTCCAGGCTGTTCAAAGAAGTAGCTAGTGAGATAGTTGATGCGTTAGTTTTAATTTTCCAAAATTCCCGAGATTTGGGGAAGGTCTCATTAGATTGGAAAATAGCAAATGTAACTCCTTTCAGATAGAAAGCAGGAAACTACAGGCCAGTTAACTTAACATCTGTCAAAGGGAAAATGCTAGAAGCTATTATTAAAGAACAATTCAAGGAAATCAGGAAGAGTCAACATGGTTTTGTGAAAGGGAAATCATGTTTAACCAATTATTTGGAGTTCTTTAAGGGTGTTACATGTGCTGTGGATAAATGGGAAACAGTGGTGTATTGTACTTAGATTTCCAGAAGGCATTTGATAAGGTGCCACATCAAAGGTTATTGCAGAAATCGGAGCACCCAGCGAAAACCCACGGTTTCCTCCCACAGTCAAAGACTTGCAGGTTGATAGGTCAATTGGCCATTGTAAATTGCCCCTAGTGTAGGTAGGTGGTAGGGATTATGGGATTACTGTAGGGTTAGTATAAAATGGGCGGTTCTTGGTCGGCACAGACTCAGTGGGCCGAAGGGCCTGTTTCAGTGCTGTATCTCTAAATAAAATAAATAAATAAAAATAAAAGCTCATGGTTTAGGGGGTAACATATTGGCATGGATAGAAGATTGGCTAGCTAACAGGAAACAGAGATAAATGGGTCATTTTCTGGTTGGCAAGATGTAACAAGTGGTGTGCCACAGGGATCTGTGCTGGGGCCTCGACTTTTAACAATTTATATAAATGACTTAGATGAAGGGACTGAAGGTATGATTGTTAAATTTGATGATGACACAAAGGTAGGAAAGTAACTTGTGAAGAGGACATAAGGAGGCTACAAAGGGATATAGGTAGGTTAAGTGAATGGGCAAAGACCTGGCAAATGGAGTATAATTTCAGAAAGTGTGAACTTGTCCACTTTGGCAGGAAGAATAAAAAAGAAGCATATTATCTAAAAGGTGAGAGATTGCAGAGCTGAGAGATGTAGAGGGATTTGGGTGTCCTAGTGCATGAATCGCAAAAGGTTAGTAAGCAGATACAGCATTAGGAAAGTTAATAGAATGTTATTGTTTATCGCGAGGGTAATTGAATACAAAAGTAGGGAGGTTATGCTTCAGCAATACAGGGCGTTGGTGAGACCCAATCTGGTGTACTGTGTACAGTAATCGTCTCCTTATTTAAGGAAGGATGTAAATGCGTTGGAGGCAGTACAGAGAAGGTTTCCTGGACTAATATCTAGAATGGGCAGGCTGTCTTATGAGGATAGATTGGACAGGCTAGGCTTGTATCCACTGGAATTTAGAAGAGTAGGAGGCGACTTAATTGAAACATATAAGATTCTGAGGCGTCTTGACAGGGTGGATGTGGCAGAATCTCGTACTAGGGGTCACTATTTAAAAATCAGGGGTCGTACATTTAAGACAGAGATGAGGAGAAATGTTTCTTTCAGAGAGTCATGAATCTTTGGAATTCTCTTCCTCAAAAGGCGGTGGAAGCAGAGTCTTTGAATATTTTTAAGGCAGAGGTAGATAGATTCTTGATAAGTCAGGGGGTGAAAGGTTATCGTGGGTAGGTGGAAATGTTCAGCCATGAACATATTGAATGGTGGAGCAGGCTCGAAGGGCCGAGTGGCCTACTCCTGCTCCTTGTTTGTATGTTCAAATGTCCATCACATTCCTGACTTGTGTATTGCAGATGATGGACAGACTTTGGGGAGTCAAGAGAGGAGTTACTCACCACAGAATTCCTCGTCTCTGACCTGCTCTTGTAGCCACTGGATTTATATGGCTAGCCCAGTTCAGTTTCTGGTCAATGGTAACCCCCGGGGTGTTGATTGTGGGGGATTCAGTGATGGTAATGCCATTGAATGTCAAGGGAGATGGTTGGATTCTCTCTTCTTGGAGATGGTTATTGCCTGGCACTTCTTTGGGGCAAATGATATGCGCCATTTATTAGCCCAAGCCTGGATGTTGCCCAGGTATTGCTGCAAATGGACACGGACTGCTTCAGTATCTGAAGATGTGCAAATGATGCTGAACATTGTGCAATCATCAGCGAACATCCCCACTTCTGACCTAATGATTGAAGGAAGGTCATTGATGAAGCAGCTGAAGATGGTTGGACCCAGGACACGACTCTGAGAAACTCCTGCAGTGATGTCCTAGGACTGAAATGATTGACCTCCAACAACCACGACCATCTTCCTTTGTGCTAGGTTTGACTCCAGCCAGCGGAGAGTTTTCCCCTGATTCCCATTGTCTCCAGTTTTGCTAGGGCTCCTTGATGCCATACTCGGTCAAATGCTGCCTTGAGAGTGGTGGGTGCGTGGAATGCGCTGCCAGCGGTGGTAGTAGAAGCAGATACATTAGGGGCATTTAAGCGACTCTTGGATAGGTACATGGATGATAGTAGAATGAAGGGTAGGTAGTTAGTTTGATCTTAGAGTAGGTTAAAGGTTCGGCACAACATCGTGGGCCGAAGGGCCTGTACTGTGCTGTACTGTTCTATGTTCTATGATGTCATGGGCAGTCACACTCCCCTCACCTCTTGAGTTCAGCTCTTTTGTCCATGTTTGGACCAAGACTGTAATGAGGTCAGGAGCTGAGTGGCCCTGGCGGAATCCAAACTGAGCGCCACTGAGCAGGTTATTGCTGTGTAAGTGCTGCTTGATAGCACTGCTGATGACACCTTCCATCACTTTACTGATGATTGAGAGTAGGCTGATGGGGCAGTAATTGACTGGGCTGCATTTATCCTGCTTTTTGTATACAGGACATCCCTGGGCAATTTTTCACATTGTCGTGTAGATGCCAGTGTTGTAGCTGTACTGGAACAGCTTGGCTAGGGGCGCGGCAAGTTCTGGAGCAGGTCTTCAGTACTATTGCCGGAATGTTGTCAGGGCTAATAGCCTTTACAGTATCCAGTGCCTTCAGTCATTTCTTGATATCACGTGAAGTGAATTGAATTGGCTGAAGACTGGAATCTGTGATGCTGGGGACTTCAGGAGGAGGCCGAGATGGATCAACTCTGCACTTCTGGCTGAAGATTGTTGCAAATGTTTCAGCCTTATCTTTCGCACTGATGTGCTGGGCTCCCCCATCATTCAGGATGGGGATATTTGTGGAGCCACCTCCTCCAGTTAGTTGTTTAATTGTCCAACACTATTCACGACTGGATGTGGCAGGACTGCAGAGCTTAGATCTGATCCGTTGGTTATGGGATCGCTTAGTTCTGTCTATTGCATGCTGCTTACGCAGTTTGGCACGCAAGTAGTCCTGTGTTGTAGCTTCACCTGGTTGTCACCTCATTTTGAGGTATGTCTGGTGCTGCTCCTGGCATGCCCTCCTGCACTGTTCATTGAATTGGGGTGGATCTCCCGCCTTGATGGTAATGGTAGAGTGGGGGATGTGCCAGGCCATGAGGTCACAGATTGTGGTTGAGTACAATTCTGCTGCTGCTGATGGCCCACAGCGCCTCATGGATGCCCAGTTTTGCATTGCTAGATCTGTTCGAAATCTATCCCATTCAGCACGGTAGTTGTGCCACACAACACGATGGAGGGTTTCCTCAATGTGAAGGTAGGACTTCATCTCCACAAGGACTATGCGGTGGTCACTCCTACCAATACTATCATGGACAGATGCAACTGTGACAGGTAGATTGGTGAGGACAAGGTCAAGTATGTTTTTCCTTCTTGTTGGTTCCCTCACCAGCTACTGCAGACCCAATCTAGCAGCTTTGTCCTTTACGACCCGGTGCTACTGAGACACTCTTGGTGATGGACATTGAAGTCACCCACCCAGAGTACATTCTGTCCCCTTGCCACCCTCAGTGCTTCCTCCAAGTGGTGTTCAACATGGAGAAGCATTGATTCATCCCCCAAGGGGTCTGCTAGGTGTTAATTGGCAGGAGGTTTCCTTGCCCATGTTTGACCTCATGCCATAGACTTCATGGGTCTGGAATCCATGTTGAAGACTCCCAGGGCAACTCCCTCCTGACTTTGCCACCACCTCTGCTAGGTCTGTCCTGCCGATGGGACAGGATAAACTCAGGGATGGTAATGGTGGTGTCTGGGATGGTATGATTCCGTGAGTATGATTATGTCAGGCTGTTGCTTGCCTAGTCTTTGGGGCAGCTCTCCTAATTTTGGCACAAGTCCCCAGATGTTAGTAAGAAGGACTTTGCAGGGTCGACAGGGCTGGGTTTGCTGTTGTCTTTTCCAGTGCCTAGGTCGATGTCCGGTGGTCCGTCCGGTTTCATTCCTTCCTGACTATGTAGTGGTTTGATACATCTGAGTGTCTTGCTGGACCATTTCAGAGGGTATTTAAGAGTCAACCACATTTCTGTAGGTCTGGAGTCACATGTAGGCCAGACCAGGTAAGGGGGGCAGATTTCCATCCCTGGAGGACATTAGTGAACCAGATGTTTTTTTTTTACAAAACTAAACAATGTTTTCATGGTCACCATTAGACTAGCTTTTAATTCCAGATGTATTAATTGAATTCAAATTTCACTATCTGCTGTGGTGGGGGTTTCGAACTCATGTCCCCAGAGTATGGGGCCTCTGGATTACTAGTCCAGTGACAATACCACTCTGCCATTGCCTCCCCTTAAGTGTTTCTCCACAGACACTTGGTCCACTTGGCCCACCTCATTCCCAGCACCAGATCCAGCATTGCCTCCTTCCTGATTGGACTGAGAACGTACTGGTCTAGGAAGTTGTCCTGAACACATTTCAGAAATTCCTCCCCTTCCTTAACCTTTACTCTCACATCATCCCAATCAATATCTGGTTAATTAAAGTCCCCCAATATCACCACTCTATAGTTCTTGCACATCTCTGTCATTTCCCTGCAGATTTGCTCCTCTGTCTCTCACTCTCTCTCTCTCTCTCTCTCCCTCACTATTTGGAGGCCTATAGAATTGCCCCAGTAGTGCGATCATACCCTTTTTTCTTCTCAACTCTAAACATGTGGATTCTGTCTTTGCCCCTCAAGGACATCTCCTTTTTCCAACACAACAATGTCTTCCCTAATCCGCACTGCCATATCACCTCCCTTTTTAACTTCCTTATCTTTTCTGAACACTTTGTATCCATTTTTAAGCCACATTTGTATTTTTGCCCCTATATCATATTCTCAGACTTCTATTCATGCTTATAGCTCACAAATAGTATTCACCATACTCTGTGCATTTTCATACATGCATTCTGTCTTTTTATTCCTCACTGGCCACCTTAGTCCACTCCTAATATGGTACTACTCCTTTCTATCGTACTATCCAACACTCTCACTTTGTGCACCTTTTCTATTTCTAAATGCTTGTGCCCATCCCCCCATCAATTCAGTTTACACCCTCCCTAACCACACTAGTGAACCTCCCCACGAGGATATTGCTCCCAGTCCTGTTGAGATACAGCCATCACTTTTGAGTTGGTGGCTGATGCCCTAGAATTGGTCTCAATGGCCAGAGAATCTGAAACCCTCCCTCCTGCACCATGCAGTCACCATTGATCCTCCCTATCTTCCTGTTTCTACTCTCGATAGCATGTGGCACTGGAGATTACTACCCTCAAGGTCCTACTCTTTAACTTCCTCCCTAGCTCCTGAAATTCTGCCCATAGAACCTCAATACCTGCCCTTGATACTGACGTGCACTACAACTTCTGGCTCACTCGCTTTCCCCTGCAGAATATTCTGCACCCTTTCTGTGATATCCTTTGCCCTAGCACCAGCGAGGGAACACACCGTGTGGGACTCACAATAATTGTTACAGAAATGCCTGTCTGTCCCCTAACTATGGAATCTCCTATAATGATTGCAGTTCTACTCTTTGCTGTTCCCTCCTGTGCAGTTCCTTGCCCATTGGTGCCATGGTCTGGACTACACTCTTTCAAGGTGTCGTCACTCTCAGCAGTCTCCAATGCTGAGTACCAGTTTGAGAGTGGCACACACCCCGAAGACTTCTGCCTCCCATCCACTATCCTAAACTCTCTCTGGGGTGACGAACAATCCAGGAAAATCTCCTGCTCCTTGATGTTATGCAGTGATTCCAGCTGCCGGTTTATGATACTGGTGGAGGAGCGTGTGAGAGCTGTTGACTGAATAGATGATTTGTTTAATGTTCTGTCAGGGGCAAAATTTCAAAACTTTTTTTTTGAGAGAGAGCGTTGCTAACTAAAACTGAAACAAAAAAGTCAGGATTGCGGGGAGACAGAATTGGTTGTAACCAGATAAGCGACAGATCACATGATTGCAGCGTTCAAGCAGGCGACAGGCAGTGTGTGCAGGCAGGCTGCAGGGTGTGGAAGCTGAATCTGGGAGCTGGCCATTGGCAAATCCGAGTAGCTGAAGCTGTTTTCAGTTACTTTGGGACAATGGTGGATCCATGCCATTAAGGCTGTCATGAGCAGAGCTTAGAAAATTCCTGAGAATGTGCCATTTTTGTTAGAAACTGTACTTGTGGAGTTCAGGATTGAAGGGGAACTGCTGTCAGATGAGACTCAGTGGTTGCATCTTGGAAGACGGGATCTGGAGACATACCTGAGGAATTTGAGATTTGAAGAAGTTTGTGGCTGTAATCAGAACTGTAAATGCTGAGTGGTCTGCCCAGTAAATCTGTGAGATCTTTCTTTGTTGGATCTGACAATTAATGTGCAATTTGGGAAATATATATTGACTGTGATTTGTCTGTTAATTCATGTTTAATTTACGTTGATTTTGGTTTCATTGTTAGAGTAAAATTTATGCAAGTGAAATCTTGTCCATTTGTTTTTTTATTGGGATCATTTGGTAAATTTGGTTCTTTCGGTTTATTGATCTGCATGGGGATCGTAACCAGCTGGAGACACTTCCTAAACACCTGGACCACAAGACACATGAAATGTCCTGAAATTCCCACATGGTGCAGGAATTGCAAGCAACGGATCTCAGCTGCCCATCCACAATCGTATCCAGTCTATTAGTATCTTATTTATGTAACAATCTCCCTGTACACAGGAGAAACTCAGGACTTTGTTCTCTTTAATACCTGCTCTCCGGGGCCCTGTGTCACCTCCTGTGGGATGCTGTACGTCTGATCCACCACCTGTACTCTTTCCACAAGCTGAGGGTGAAACCTCAGCAGTAACACTCGGAAATTAGTCCCACCAAGGTCTAAGGCCAGGAAGCGACCCTTTTCTGGAGAGAAAAGGAACAAATTTAAATCAGCACTGTCCCCAGTTACTGCTCCCCCGACACACACCCACTCTCCCCCCCGACACGCACCCACTCTCCCCCGACACACACCCACTCTCCCCCCCGACACGCATCCACTCTCCCCCGACACACACCCACTCTCCCCCCCGACACACACCCACTCTTCCCCGACACACACCCACTCTCCCACCCGACACGCATCCACTCTCCCCCGACACACACCCACTCTCCTCCCCGACACACACCCACTCTTCCCCGACACACACCCACTCTCCCCCCGACACACACCCACTCTCCCCGACACACACCCACTCTCACCCGACACACACCCACTCTCCCCCGACACGCACCCACTCTCCCCACCGACACGCACCCACTCTCCCCGACACACACCCACTCTCCCCGACACGCACCCACTCTCCCCCGACACGCACCCACTCTCCCACCCGCCACGCACCCACTCTCCCCCCGACACGCACCCACTCTCCCCCCAGCACACACCCACTCTCCCCAGACATACACCCACTCTCCCCCGACACGTAACCACTCTCCCTCGACACACACCCACCCTCCCCCGACACTCACACACTCTCGCCCGACACTCACTCACACTCCCCCGACATACACCCACTCTCCCCAGACACACACCCACTCTCCCCCGACACTCACCCACTCTCCACCGACACCCACCGACTCTCCCCAGACCCACTCTCTCCCGACATACACCCATTCTCCCCAGACACACATCCACGCTCCCCCGACACACACCCACTCTCCCCAGACACACACCCACTCTCCCCCGACACTTACCCACTCTCCCCCGACAGACACCCACTCTCCCCAGACACTCACCCACTCTCCTCCGACACTCACCCACTCTCCCCCGACACTCACGCACTCTCCCCGACACACACCCACTATCCCCCGACACACACCCATTCTCCCCAGACACACACCCACTATTCCCCGACATACACCCACTCTCCCCAGACACACACCCATTCTCCCCAGAAACACACCCACTCCCCCCAGACACACACCCACTATCCCCCGACACACACCCACCCTCCCCCGACACTCACCCACTCTCCCCCGACACTCACTCACACTCCCCCGACATACACCCACTCTCCCCAGACACACACCCACTCTCGGCCGACACTCACCCACTCTCCCCCGACACACACCGACTCTCCCCAGACACACACCCACTCTCCCCCGGCACTCACCCACTCTCCCCCGACACACACCCATTCTTCCCAGACACACACCCACTCTTCCCAGACACACACCCACTCTCCCCCGACACGCACCCACTCTCCCCCGACAAACACCCACTCTCCCCGACACACACCCACTATCCCCTGACACACACCCACCCTCCCCCGACACTCACCCACTCTCCCCCGATACTCACTCACTCTCCCCCGACATACACCCACTCTCCCCAGACACACACCCACTCTCACCCGACACTCACCCACTCTGCCCCGACATACACCCACTCTCCCCAAACACACCCACTCTCCCCCGACACTCACCCACTCTCCCCCGACACTCACACACTCTCCCCCCGACGCCCACACACTCTCCCCCCGATACCCACACACTCTCCCCCGACACCCACACACTGTCCCCCGACACCCACACACTCTCCCCCCGACACCCACACACTCTCCCCCCGACACCCACACACACTCCCCACGACACACACTCCCCCGACACCCACACACTCTCCCCCCAACACCCACACACACTCCCCCGACACCCACACACTCTCCGCCCGACACCCACACACTCTCCGCCCGACACCCACACACTCTCCTCCGACACCCACACACTCTCCCCCCGACACCAACAAACACTCTCCCAACACCCATACACTCTCCCCCCGACACCCACACACTCTCCCCCCGACACCCACACACACTCCCCTGACACCCACACACTCTCCCCCGAAACCCACACACTCTCCCCCGACATACACCCACTCTCCCCAGACACACTCCCACTCTCCCGCGTCACACACCCACTCTCCCCCGACACACACCCACTCTCCCCGACACACACCCACTCTCCCCAGACACACACCTACTCTCCCCCGACACTCACCCACTCTCCCCCGACATACACCCACTCTCCCCAGACAATCACCCACTCTCCCCGACACTCACCCACTCTCCCCTGACACTCACACACTCTCCCCGACACACACCCATTCTCCCCAGACACACACCCACTCACCCCAGACACACACCCACTCTCCCGACACGCACCCACTCTCCCCCGACACACACCCACTCTCCCCCGACACACACCCACTCTCTCCAGACACACACCCACTCTCACCCGACACTCACCCACTCTCCCCCGACATACACCCACTCTCCCCCGACACTCACTCACTATCCCCCGACATACACCCACTCTCCCCAGACACACACCCACTCTCCCCCGACAATCACCCACTCTCCCCGACACTCACCCACTCTCCCCTGACACTCACACACTCTCCCCGACACACACCAAATCTCCCCAGACACACACCCACTCACCCCAGACACACACCCACTCTCCCCCGACACTCACACACACTCCCCCGACACCCACACACTCTCCCCCCGACACCCACACATTCACCCCCAACACCCACACATTCACCCCCGACACCCACACACTTTCCTCCCGACACCCACACACACTCCCGCGACACCCACATACTCTCCCCCGACACCCACACATTCACCCCCGACACCCACACACTCTCCCCCGACACCCACACACACTCCCCCGACACCCACACGCACTCCCCCGACACCCACACATTCACCCCCGACACCCACACACTCTCCCCCGACACCCACACGCACTCCCCGACACCCACACGCACTCCCCCGACACCCACACGCACTCCCCCGACACCCACACACTCGCCCCCCGACACCCACACACACTCCCTTAAACAGTCTCCATGGTCATTATCCAGCTCACATTCACCAACCCTGGGCCCACAGAGCCCCCCGTCTCACTACTCCCACCATTGCGCCTGACCCCGTGCCCACCACCCCTGGTCACCCCCCCTCCACTCCCCCACCACTGGTCACTCCCCTCCACCGCCCCCCCCACAGCCCCCGTGCCTCCCGCACCCCTGTCACCCCCGCCCCGGTGCCCACCACCCCTGGTCACCCTCACCAGTTCCTCAAGTCTGCTCCAGCTCACCTTTCCCATTAGGCAGAGAACGGACAAATGTCGGCAGCATGGTAACAGTAGCTTCCTGGTTTGTGTCTTTCCTCAGCCCCATCTCCATTTCCTTCCTCATCCAGAACATGACCATCAACAGCTGCTGCTCACTCAGTTTGAACGATTTGAGGATCTGGTCAATCTCATGGCGCTGAGTGGACATTCGGGAGGTCACGTTTGTCGCTATGACAACACCCTTCCAACTGTCCTAACCGGAGATGGGAAATCCAAATCTGCAATCTGGTGCTCTTTGGTTTCGGGAAACTGTCAGGATTTCTGAAAACCTGGATCAGGAACAAGGGAGAAAGTGTTTCAAAACGTAACTTGTAACCAAGTGGATCAGCAACTCCTGCTGTGTTCAGACTAAACCAGTTACAATAAGCTTTCAGTCACTTTAAAATGGGTCTCATATTATTAAGCAGGAGAAGCACAGGCAGAGCCAGCAGGAGGGGCACAGGCAGAGCCATTGGGAGAGGCACAGGCAGAGCCAGCGGGAGAGGCACAGGCAGAGCCATTGGGAGAGGCACAGGCAGAGCCAGCGGGAGAGGCACAGGCAGAGCCAGCAGGAGGGGCACAGGCAGAGCCATTGGGAGAGGCACAGGCAGAGCCAGCGGGAGAGGCACAGGCAGAGCCATTGGGAGAGGCACAGGCAGAGCCAGCGGGAGAGGCACAGGCAGAGCCAGCAGGAGAGGCACAGGCAGAGCCATTGGGAGAGGCACAGGCAGAGCCATTGGGGGAGGCACAGGCAGAGCCAGCAGGAGAGGCACAGGCAGAGCCAGCGGGAGAGGCACAGGCAGAGCCATTGGGAGAGGCACAGGCAGAGCCAGCAGGAGAGGCACAGGCAGAGCCATTGGGAGAGGCACAGGCAGAGCCATTGGGGGAGGCACAGGCAGAGCCAGCAGGAGAGGCACAGGCAGAGCCAGCGGGAGAGGCACAGGCAGAGCCAGCGGGAGAGGCACAGGCAGAGCCAGCAGGAGAGGCACAGGCAGAGCCAGCGGGAGAGGCACAGGCAGAGCCAGCAGGAGAGACACAGGCAGAGCCAGCAGTAGAGGCACAGGCAGAGCCAGCAGGAGAGGCACAGGCAGAGCCAGCGGGAGAGGCACGGGCAAAGTCAGCACAGTCGGTGGAGCTGACCCATCCTCAGGTTGAGCGACCAGGAGTGTCAGCGATAATGAGTGGAAGTGGGGACATGGGCGGAGTTTCCCTTCTCACTCCCAGCTGACATGATTCCCAGTGGTTGAGCACAGATTGTGGATCTCGGATCCTCTCAGTGTGTGAGCAGTTCCATTATCCCACTAACATTCCCATTATTTTCCACTCTATGGGCTTCCTGAGCCCTGGCTGAACCAGGGAGTGACTTTTCCCAACACTCTGCCAGTGTCACTGTGGAGTCGACTATACAGGAGCACAGGCAGTGTGAGGAGATCTCCCTTCCAGAGATCTTTCACATAAAATGTTTGTACATGGGGATTACCTAAAGGAATGTGGGAAAATCCCAGGGCCAGGATCCTGGCAGTTATACCAGGATCACACTTGTTTTTGGACTCTGAGCGCCGCACTGTCGGAGGAGAAATAATGAGGGAGTTTTCTTTTCATTCATTCATTCATCAGATGTGGGCCTCGCTGGCAAGACCAGCTTTTATTGCCCATTCCTAATTGCCCTTGAGAAGGTGGTGGTGAGTTGCCTTCTTGAACCACTGCAGTCCATGTGGGGTAGGTACACCCACAGTGCTGTTAGGAAGGGAGTTAAATGATTTTGACCCAGCGACAGTCAAGGAACAGCGATATAGGCCAGAATGTTATGGCTCAGAAGCAGGGTTAGTTGAAGGGGGAGGGGGGGGGGGGGGGTTGCCATTCCAGTCGCCAACTTGCCCCTGCTGCTATTTTACCAGCGGCAGACGAGGTAGCAAATGGCTCGCTCACCGCAGGCCAATTGAGTCCCTTCAGTAGCCAATTAATTGCCACTTAAGGCCTCCTCCAGCCACTTCAGCACCTGAGGAGGCCACCCAGTAATACCTGGCGGCCTCTTTGTGGGCTGGTGGTGGCCCTCCTGACCGGGCACCCTGTCCTCCTCATCTCCACCTCAAATGGGTAACTCATTATTTTGAAACTGTGTCCTCTAGTTCTAGATTCCCCCACGAAGGGAAACATCCTCTCAGCATCTACCCTGTCAAGCCCCCTCCCAATCTTATAATTTTTAATAAGATCACTTCTCATTCTTCTCAACACCTTCCCTCATGAAGACAATCCTTTCATCCCAGGAATAAACCAAGTGAACTTTCTCTGAACTACCAAAGATTTGCAGGTTGATCGGTAACTTGGCAATTAAAAATTGCCCCTAGTATAGGTAGATGGTAGGGAAATATAGGGAAAGGTGGGGATCTGGTAGGAATATGGAATTAGTGTAGGATTAGTATAAATGGGTGGCTGATGGTCGGCACAGACTCGGTGGGCCGAAGGACCTGTTTCAGTGCTGTATCTCTAAACAAAAAAAAGGCTCCAATCCAAGTATATCCCTCCTTAAATAAGGAGACCAAGTATTCCAGGTGTGGTTTCGCCAATGCCCTGTACAGTTGTAGCAAGACTTCCCTACTTTTATACTCCATCCTCCTTGCAATAAAGGCCAACATTCCATTTGGCTTCCTAATTACTTGCTATACCTGCATACCAACATTTATTGATTCACATATGAGGACACCCAGACCGCTCCGCAACAAAGCATTCTGCAGTCTTTCTCCACTTGAATAATATTTTGCTTTTCTCTACTTCCTACCAAAGTGGATAATCTTATATCTGCTCTCAGTAAAGCCCATCTGCCAAATTTTTGCCCATTCACTTAACCTATCTATATCCCTTTGCAGATTCTGTGTCTTCACAACTTGCTTTCCCACCGATCGTCATATCATCAGCAAATTTGGTTATAATACAGTCTGTCCCTTTCTCCAAGTCATTAATATAGATTGTAGATATTGAGGTCCCAGCACTGATCCCTGTGGTATCCCACTAGTTACAGTTTGCCAACCTGAAAATGACCCATTTATCCTGATTCTCTGTTTCGTTAGTTAGCCAATCCTCTATCAATGCTAATATATTACCCACAACACCATGAGCTCTTTTCTTGTGCAGTAACCTTTTACGTGGCACCTTATCGAAGATCTTTTGGAAATCCAAATATACTACAACAGCTGGTTCCCCTTTATCCACCCTGCTTGTTACATCTTCAAAGAACTCTAATAAATTTCTCAAACATGATTTCCTTTCATAAAACCATGTTAACTCTACTTGATTGTATTATGATTTTCTCAATGTTATGCTGCTACTTCCTTATTGGATTCCAACATCTTCCCAGTGACAGACATTAGGCTAACTGCTCTCTGCTCCCTCCTTTTGAACAGTGTGATGGAATCCACGGTTTTGCGGTACCAGTGGGGCAGCATGTTCGAGCTGTTGTCTGAACAGATGACTTGTCGTATGTTCTTTTTGGGGCACTGACCCTGGTTTCAAAGCTTGTTTTTTTTTTAGACAGACCCTAACCGAAAGGGGAACTAAAGCTTCAGGTTTCTAGGGAAAAATAGTAAAATAGTAGTAGTGTAAAGGGCAGAGAGGGGAAAAAGTTCCTGGAGTCTGTTCAGGAAAATTTTCTACAGCAGTATGTTTCCAGTCCAATGAGAATGGAGGCATTGCTAGACCTGGGTCTTGGGAATGAGGTGGGCCAAGTGGATCAAGTGTCAGTAGGAGAACAGTTAGGGGATGGCGATCATTGTATCATAAGGTTTAGGTTGGCAATGGGAAAGGGCAAAGAACAGTCTAGAGTTAGAATCATTAACTGGGGGAAAGCAAACTTTAATGGGGTAAGAATGGATCTGGGCCGAATAAACTGGAATCAAAGGCTGGCAGGAAAAGCGGTAGCTGAACAACAGGCTTCCTTCAAAGAAGAGAGAGTTCGGACACAGTCAAGGTATATTCCCTCAAAGTGGAAAGGTAGGGCAAACAAATCCAGAGCTCCCTCGGTGACAAAAGAGATAGAGATTCAGATGAAGAAGAAAGAAATGTGCTTTTGACAGATGTCAGGTAGATAATACAATGGAGAACCAACTGAATATAGAAGGTTCAGAGGGCAAGGGAAAAGGCAAATAAGAGAAACAAAAAGAGTATGAAAAGAAACTGGCAGCTAACATAAAAGGGAATCCCAAAGCCTTTGATAGGTGCATAAATAGTAAAAGGGTTGTAAAAGGTGGGGTAGGTTCAATTAGGGACCAAAAGAGAGATTTACACATGGAGGCAGGGCAAATAGCTGAGGTAATAAATGAATACGTTGCATCTGTCTTTAGCAAGGAAGAAGATGCCACCAAGGCCACAGTGAAAGAGGAGGTAATTAATTTACGAGAAGGATTTAAAACTGATAAGTAGGAGGTGTTAGATAGGCTGTCTATACTTAAAGTTGATAAGGCACCAGGACCGGATGAGATGAACCAAAGATTCTGAGGGAAGTGAGAGTGGAAATTGCGGAGGATCTGGTCATAATTTTTCAGTCTTCCTTAGACTTAGGAGTGGTGTCAGAGGACTGGAGAATTCCAGATGTTACCTCTTGTTCAAAAAAGGGTACAAAGATAAGCTCAGCATCTACAGGCCAGCCAGTTTCGCTTCAGTGATAGGGAAACTTCTAGAAACAATATTTCGGGATAAAATTAATAGTCACATGGACAAATATGGGTTAAGTAAGGATAGATTTGTTCAGGAAAAATCGTGTTGAACTAACTCGCTGGAGTTTTTTGAAGAGTTTAGTGGGGAGGCGGTGGTGTAGTGGTATTGTCACTGGACTAGTAACCCAGAGACCCAGGGTATTACTCTGGGACATGGGTTTGAATCCCACCACAGCAGAAGGTGGAATTTGAATTCAATTAATAAAAAACCAGCAATTAAAAAGCTAGTCTAATGATGGCTGTGAAACCATTGTCGATTGTTGTAAGAACCCATCTGGTTCACTAATGTCGTTTAGGGAAGGAAATCTGCTGTCCTTACCTGGTCTGGCCTACATGTGACTCCAGATCCACAGCAATGTGGTTAACTCTTATATGCCCTCTGAAATGGCCTAGCAAGCCCTAGCAGTTGTATCTAACTTCTACGAAGTCAATAAAACAGAATGAAACTGGACGGACCACCCGGCATCGACCTAGGCACCGGCAATGACTACGGCAAACCCAGCCCTGTCGATCCTGCAAAGTCCTCCTTACTAACATCTGGGGGCTTGTGCCAAAGTTGGGAGAGTTGTCCCACAGACTAGTCAAGCAACAGCCTGACATAGTCATACTCACAGAATCATACCTTACAGACAATGTCCGAGACACTGCCATCACCAGCCCCAGGAATGTCCTGTCCCACCGGCAGGACAGACCCAGCAGAGGTGGTGGCACAGTGGTATACAGTAGGGAGGGAGTTGCCCTGGGAGTCCTCAACATCCACTTGGAACCTCATGAAGTCTCATGGCATCAGGTCAAACATCGGCAAGGAAACCTCCTGTTGATTACCACCTACCGCCCTCCCTCAACTGATGAGTCAGTACTCCTCCATGTTGAACACCACTTGGAGGAAACACTGAAGGTGGCAAGGGCACAGAATGTACTCTGGGTGGGGGACTTCAATGTCCATCTTTAAGAGTGGCTTGGTATCACCACTACTGACCAAGCTGGCTGAGTCCTAAAGGACATAGCTGCTAGACTGGGTCTGTGGCAGGTGGTGAGGGAGCCAACAAGAGGGATAAACATACTTGACCTCGTCCTCACCAATCTGCCTGCCCCAGATGCATCTGTCCATGACAGTATTGGGAGGAGTTACCACCGCACACTCCTTGTGTAGACGCAGTCGGCACAGTGGCGCAGTGGTTAGCATCGCAGCCTCACAGCTCCAGGGACCCGGGTTCGATTCTGGGTACTGCCTGTGTGGAGTTTGCAAGTTCTCCCTGTGTCTGCGTGGGTTTCATCCGGGTGCTCCGGTTTCCTCCCACAAGCCAAAGACTTGCAGGTTGATAGGTAAATTGGCCATTAGCAATTGCTGCTAGTATAGGTAGATGGTAGGGAAAATATAGGGACAGGTGGGGATATGGTAAGAATATGGGATTAGTGTAGGATTAGTATAAACGGGTGGTTGATGGTCGGCACAGACTCGGTGGGCCGAAGGGCCTGTTTCAGTGCTGTATCTCTAAAACTTCACATTGAGAATACCTTCCTTCGTGTTTTGTGGCACTATCACCATGCTAAATGGGATAGATTTTGAATAGATCTAGCAATGCAATACTGGGCATTCATGAAGCACTGTGGACCATCAGCAGCAGCAGAATTGTACTCAACCAATTTCTGTAACCTCATGGCCTGGCATATCCCCCATTCTACCATTCCAATCAAGCCAGGAGACCAACCCTGGTCCAATGAACAGTGCAGGAGGGCATGCCAGGAGCAGCACCTGGCATGGATAAAGGTGTGGATAAAGGTGTAGATAAAGGGATGGATAAAGGTGTGGATAAAGTTGTGTATAAAGGTGTGTATAAAGGTAGGGATAAAGGGATGGATAAGGATGTGTGTAAAGGTGTGGATAAAGGGATAGATAAGGATGTGTGTAAAGGTATGAATGGGTGGCTGCATCTTGGAAGAATGTAGCTGGAGATCTATCTGAGAACGTTCAGAGCTTTGCAGAATTTTGTGGCTGTAATTGTTGTCATATATGCTGAGTGAAGTGCCCAGTAAATCCATGAGTTCTATCTTTGTTATTTCTGAATGTTAATGTGTAATTTGTAATATATATTTTATATAGACCATAATTTGTCTGTTAGTTGATGTTGAATTTATTTTGATTTTGGTTTGATGGTTAAATTAAAAGTTATAAAAGTATAATCTTGTCCATTTGTGTTTTTGGAGGGGTCGTGCTGGAAATTCGGTTCGTCTGGTTTGTTGATCTCCAGGGGGATTCGAACAATAGGGGAATTACATTTGTGGTTTTCCAATCCACTGGGAACTTTCCAGAATCTGGCGGATTTTGGAAAATTACAACCAATACATCCACTATCTCTGCAGCTGCTACTTTTAAAACCCTGAGATGCAGACCATCAGCTCCAGGGGACTTGTCAGCCTTTAGTCCCATTCGATTTCCTAGTAATTTTTTCTCTAGTGATTGTGATTGTTTTAAGTTCTTCCTTTTCTTTTTCCCCCTGATTTTCTACTATTACTGGGACACTTTTAGTATCTTCTATTGTCATAGAATCATGGAGTTATACAGCACAGAAACAGGCCCTTCGGCCTATCATATCTGTGCCAGCCATTAAGCAGTGAAGACAGATACAAAATACTTGTTCTAAATCTCAGCCGTTTCCCTATTTCCCATGAGTAATTATGCAGTCACGCCCTCAAAGGGATTAATGTTTACTTTAGCTACTCTCTTCCTTTGTACATATTTGTAGAAGTTCTATTCCTTGCTTGTTTACTCTCATAATCTATTTTCTCCCTGTTTTTTATGCCATCCTTTGCTGGTTTCTAAAATGTTCCCAATCTTCTGGCCTATAACTACTCTTTGCAGCATTGTACACCTTGTACTTCAACTTGGTATCATCCTTAACTTCCTCAGTCTGCCATGGATACTTCTCGTATAGTCTTTTTTCACAATGATATGTATATTTGTTGAGAGTTACGGAATATCTACTCAGTGGTGCCAATTACACCCATTACTGAATTGAATTGGTTCTTCTGAAACAAAGAAGATGTGAAGTAGCCACATCAAAACAGGATTATACTCATCCAGACATTAATGGATAACTGCATCCTGATCGATTGTGTGATCACACCAGGGGAGAGAGCCATGTGTCAACGAACAAGGACTCTAATTTGATGGATTTTGACCATAAAAGGCAAGCCTCTGGAGAGAGAAAGAGGGAGATTACAGCAACATGACAGAAAAGCAGTCCAGTGAGAGGCTGTGGAAAGAGATCCAGCCTAAAGAAGGAAGGAGCCCTGCTGCTAATTCCACACTTCAACCTATTGCAGTAGAGAACTGAAAGTGCTCACCACCTCCAATCTGAAATATTAACCACCAGAAATCTACAACACCTCACCAAGTCAAGACAACAAACAACCCAAGCCTACACCTTTAAAAGAGATTGTCCTACTTAGATGATTTAACAGGTTTACCATAACCACAAACAATACCACACATTGAAATCTTACCCTTTACCTTTGATCTATCTTCTCTTGAGAATGCATGTGAGAGGAATGCATGCGTGAGTGGTGTTGCGAATATTTTAGGCAATGTATTATGCAGGCCCCCAACTGCCAAGAATAAGGCACATTAATTTCACCACATGGACATTAAACTTCAAATTGTTGCTGGCAAGAAAAGAGGGCCTATCACAAGGAATTGCCAAGCCCCTTGCCGGAAAGACATTTTTGCATACTAGCTGACAGGTGTTGGAACAAAGGCTCCCTGCTCCCAATACACGGAAGATGTGGTCAGACCAGTTTAATCACATGACTAACAGCCTGTTGCAGAGTTTTGAACTGAGAGTTTTAAATTGGCCACAGAGAATTTGAACTCAGAAAGCTCCTGGCTCTTGGATTGAGAACATATCTCTCCTGTCTGCTTCCACCTCATGCTCACCAGCTTTGGAATCCATTGAAGACACATCAACCACAATAGAGAAATGTCTCTTACAGTGAACAAGGTTTAAGAAGAATACTAGGCCCCAACAAAAAGTAAGAACTACCTACAAGCAAGAAATATTTACAAAAGGACTGCGATGAACTGGAAACACAGTAACAAGAAACTCTTTAGATATTGTCTCAAACCTCTCCACTTTATTTTTTCTTCTGCTCTTTTCTGTCCCTATCTGCATGTGCGTATCACGTATTCATGCTAGTGTGGGCACATCATGTATCCGTCAGCGTTAACTGAATTAGAGTTTAAGTTTTAATAAATTTAATTTTTCTTCTTTAAACCTAAGAAAGCCTGTCTGTTCTCAGTTCTTTGCCTTATAATTGGAAAGCAGTAAACAAGGATTCACCAAAGGGGGAGCTCGAACACAATGTGTTTAAAATTAAATCCTGTTACAGTAAGACCAGGTGAAGGCTGAAAGGAAACCCTAGACACCTTTCTCACCTGGTCGTAACAGAAATTTGGGTGCTAGCATCCGGAATTTTACCCACAGACAAATGAGAGAAATTGGAAGGGGGAATCCAAATTGTTCCCAATCAAAAAAAAGAAAGTTTTTAATACAGGTTTTCTTGTGGTTGT
Source organism: Heterodontus francisci (assembly GCF_036365525.1). Taxonomy (NCBI): domain Eukaryota; kingdom Metazoa; phylum Chordata; class Chondrichthyes; order Heterodontiformes; family Heterodontidae; genus Heterodontus; species Heterodontus francisci. The sequence goes on along the minus strand of NW_027140908.1, from coordinate 2,090,009 downwards.
GTGTGATTGAATACTAACATGTCTGCAACTGAAGCTAGTAGCTCACCAAGCCAGGGTGAAGTATTCGGGATAGTTAAAAGCTATGGAGGAGTTGAGGAAAATGGCTGAGCAGTGTGGGATCACTGTACGTAGCAAGGCTAGGAATTCTGAACTCCGAAGGTTCGTACCAACCATTTTTCCCTTTAATCTGAAGACGCAGAAGCAGCGTTAGAAGCAGACCCAGACAGGGTACTGCTAGCAAAGATACAATTGGAACAGAAGAAACTCAAATTATAGGACAAAGAGAGAGAGATGCAGGAGAGGGAGAGAGAACCTTCCAGAAGGAACATGAAGAGAGAAAGAAAGACAGGAGAAGGAACAGGAGAGAAGGGAAAGAGAAAACATATCCCAGAAAGAATGTGAAGAGAGAGAGTTGAAGCAGTTTGAGTTAACTAGGGGGTGACAGAATATCCCCAGTGAAAGCATGGCCAATATGGAGCAGCATAATTCAGAGATGGGTACAAAATTGCTAAAACCCACTCAACCATTTCCAAAATTCAATGAGGAAGATGTGGAAGACTTTTTGTATCTTTTGAGAAACGGGCAAGGCAGCTAAAACGGCCAGCTGAGTCCTAGTCTCTTTTACTACAAAGCAAGCTAACTGGAAAAGCCCATGAGGTTTATTTCTTGTTGCCAGATGAGAGTTCATCAAATTATGAACTGACCAAAAATGCTATCCTCGGGTCATTTGAATTAGTACCCAAAGCCTATTGCCAAAAGATTAGAACCCTCAAGAAGCAAGCGAATCAAACTTATCTGGAGTTTGAAAGAAGTGAGCAGCTGGCTTTTGACCAGTGGCTGAGATCTCTTAAAGTACAGCTCAGCCATGAGACTCTTAGGGAAGTAATCCTGTTAGAGGAATTTAAAAACTCTCTCCCACTCTCAGTACAGGGCAGCACAGTGGCGCAGTGGTTAGCACAGCAGCCTCACAGCTCCAGCGACCCGGGTTCGATTCTGGGTGCTGCCTGTGTGGAGTTTGCAAGTTCTCCCTGTGACCGCATGGGTTTTCGCTGGGTGCTCTAGTTTCTTCCCACAGCCAAAGACTTGCAGGTTGATAGGTAAATTGGCCATTATAAATTGCCCTTAGTATAGGTAGGGGAATTGAGGGAAGGTGGGGATGTGAGAGGATAATGGGATTAATGTAGGATTAGTATAAATGGATGGTTGATGGTCGGCACAGACCCAGTGGGCCGAAAGGCCTGTTTCAGTGCTGTATCTCAAAATAAAAAAGTCCCATGTAGAGGAGCAGTGGGTTCAGAGAGCACGGCAAGCAGCCGTTCTGGCTGATGAGTTTGCTTTAATTTATAAGTCACTTTCCACTATTCCCAGGGGAGCACCTTTCCTCGTCACCCCACAAATCCAAGGACAAAGGGTGGGAAGGTGATATCAGCCCAGACAGTCCTGGAAGAGTAAGAAAAGCAGGAGACACAGGGGCCCTTCCTCCAGCCAAAAAGGAAGGTGCTGTGAGCAAGAGTGAGACCCGGAGACCTGTGAGCTTCCATTGTAATAAAGCAGGGCATTTAAAAGCTGACTGCTGGAAACTAAAGTGAAAACCTGTCGGGTTAATCAGGGCACACCCACTTAGTGAAGACGGGACCCTGATGGAACGCACAGCAGAACAAGCTGTGGCTTTAACTGCAGTAAGAGTGCAACCCAGGAAGCTTACTACAGCCAGTGCAGGAAAAGCTAATAGGATTCCTGAAGTTTATCAGGGTTTTGTATTTGAAAGTAACCCCATACCCCTCGAGCGGGGCAAGCAAGCCCATAGTGATTCTCAGGGACACAGGGCCACTAGATCCCTTTTACTGGGAAAAGGCCTGACCTATCCCCCAGAGAGTGCAGTGAATATCAAAATGGTGGTGAACGGTATTGGAGGGCAGTGTATGTCTGTACCTGTACAAAGGGTGCACCTGGAGTGCGATCTAGTTTCGGGACCGGTGACCGTAGGGATTGTCCCTAGTTTGCCTATGGACGGGTCTGACCTGCTCCTCGGTAATGATCTGGCGGGGGTGAAGGTGGTAGCCCCACCCCCCAGTAGTGAAAGAGAGACCGCAGGAGGTCAGCGAGACAGGGCAGTGGCAGGAGATGGTCTCCTGCAGTTTCCCTGAATGTGTAGTGGATCAGGCCATGATCAAACCAGCTCCCCCAGAGGAGACTGCATTGGCACTGCAGGCAGATGACCATGAGGACTGCCTGTCCGAGACTTTCTTTGGAAAGTTAGGAGATCCGGAGAATGAATTAAATGGATTTTCCCTGGTTGAGGCTCAGCGAGCTGACCCAGTATTGAGAGAATTGGCACAGGCTGCCCAGTCTGAAAGTGAAGCAGAGGGAGTCCCTGATTGCTACTATTTAAAGAATGAGGTACTGATGAGGAAATGGAGTTCTCCTCACAGACCTGAGAGCAAGGAGTGGACAGTAGTTCACCAGTTAGTGGTGGCACAGAGGTACCGGGGAGAAATATTAAGAAGGGCCCACAAAACTTCAGTGGCTGTACATGTCGGTATACAAAAGACCAAAGCCTGCATAAGACAGACAGTCCAAAACTCCACAAAGATGTGGTGGAGTACTGCAGGAGTTGCCACATGTGCCATTTTGAGTTGAAACCCCCACCTACAGTGAAATCTGTACCCCTAAGTCCTGTACCGGTGTTAGGCAGACCCTCCTGCTGAGGGCTGGTGAACTGTAAGGACCCCCGCTGAGAACAAAGGGGACAGGCAGGTACAAGACTGGCAAAAGTTTAGAAAGAGAAGGGGAAAGAGTGACCAAGAGTGCAGGTAAAAGGAAGTCCAGGAGGAATCCTGGATGAAAACCCCTACTGTCCAGGCAGCCAACACTGAAATATATGAAAACGTAGACCCCACATCCTCCTAGGTAAATGCAGACACGAGAAGCACCCCACCAGAGTTGCTAACAGCATTTACAGGAACCTGCAGAGACAAAGAAAGACATCTGGGGAGCAGATAAACTGTGAGGGTGATGCCTCACCGAGTCGAAGTGCCACAGGGGAGTCCAGTCAGGTCTGCACAAATACCTGCAGGCAGAAATGTCCCAGAGAACAAAGGGGAGATTAACAAAGAATCCTCCTCCACAGCCATCCCCTGAAGTCAAAAGCCTTTGCATGACTCAGCAAAGCACTGAAAGAATGTTCAGGATAGACCCGCCCACTACGAACTCTTCTGAAAAAACTGACCTCAACCATCAACCAAAGAGCCTGGGCAGTCATGGCAATGGGTAAACTGAAGAAAAACTTCCCCAAAGAACCACATGTTTACTGGGATGCCAAAAAGGGGAAATTAAAGCAGCACTAGCACCCAGAAAAGACAATTTTAATAAGCTTTAGGATTCATGAATGAATGGAAATGAATGAGAGAAATGCATGGTTTTCTGTATCTTGTATCTTATATTTCTCTCAAACCTGTTAATGAAATATGCCTTTTTTCAAATTGCATTTCATTCCCCTGGGATGGAGGTGTCATGCAGGCCCCCACCTGCCAAGAATGAGGCACATTAATTTCACCACATGGACATGAAACTTCAAATTGTTGCTGGGAAGAAAAGAGGGCCTATTACAATGAATTGCCAGGCCCCTCACCGGAAAGACATTTTTGCATACTGGCAGACAGTGTTGGAACAAAAGAACCAGTCCCTGCTCCCAATACACGGAAGGTGTGGTCAGACCAGTTTAGTCACATGACTAACAGCCTGTTGCAGAGTTTTGAACTGAGAGTTTTAAATTGGCCACAGAGAATTTGAAATCAGAAAGCTCCTTGTTGCAGGCTCCTGAATTGACAACATCTCTCTCCTGTCTCTTCCATCTCTTTCTCACCAGCTTTGGAATCCATTGAAGACACATGAACCCCAAGAGAGAAAAGTCTTGTACAGTGAAAAGATTTAAGAAGAATACTGGGCCCCAACAAAAAGCAAGAGTTACCTGCAAGCAAGAACTACCTACTATCAGGGGCGGCACAGTGGCGCAGTGGCGCGCACCGCAGCCTCACAGCTCCAGCGACCCGGGTTCAATTCTGGGTACTGCCTGTGTGGAGTTTGCAAGTTATCCCTGTGCCTGCGTGGGTTTCCACCGGGTGCTCCGGTTTCCTCCCACATGCCAAAGACTTGCAGGTTGATAGGTAAATTGGCCATTAGCAATTGCCCCTAGTATAGGTAGGTGGTAGGGAAATATAGGGACAGGTGAGGATGTGGTAGGAATATGGACTTACTGTAGGATTAGTATAAATGGGTGGTTGATGGTTGGCACAGACTCGGTGGGCCGAAGGGCCTGTTTCAGTGCTGTATCTCGAAACTAAACTAAACTAAAAGGATTGCAGTGAACCCGAAACACAGTAACAAGAAACCCTTCAGATATTGTCTCAAACATCTCGACTTTATTTTTTCTTCTGCTCTTTTCTGTCCCTATCTGCATGCGTGTATCATGTATGCATGCTAGCATGTTAACTGAATTAGAGTTTAAGTTTAATTTTTAATAAATTTCACTTGTCTTCTTTAAACCTAAGAAAGGCTGTTTGTGCTCTGGAACAGTTCCTACAGATTGGAGGGTAGCTAATGTAACCCCACTATTTAAAAAGGGAGGTAGAGAGAAAACAGGGAATAGTAGTCCAGTCAGCCTGACGCTCGTAGTGCGGAAAATTCTGCCTTCTTGAACCGCTGTAGTCCATTTGGGGTAGGTAGACCCACAGTGTTGTTCGGAATGGAGTTCCAAGATTTTGACCCAGCGACAGTGAAGGAACGGCGATATGGTTCCAAGTCAGGATGGTGTGTGACTTGGAGGGGAATTGCGGGTGGTGGTGCTCCCATGTATTTTCTGCCCTTGTCCTTCTAGTTGGTAGAGGTCGCGGGTTTGGAACGTGCTGTCTAAGGAGCCTTGGTGCATTGCTGCAGTGCATCTTGTAGATGGTACACACTGCCACTGTGCGTCGGTGGTGGAGGGAGTGAATGTTTGTATGGGGTGCCAATCAAGCGGACTGCTTTGTCCTGGATGGTGTCGAGCTTCTCGAGTGTTGTTGGAGCTGCACCCATCCAGGCAAGTGGAGAGTATTCCATCACACTCCTGACTTGTGCCTTGTAGATGGTGGACAGGCTTTGGGGAGTCAGGAGGTGAGTTACTCGCCTCAGGATTCCTGGCCTCTGACCTGCTCTTGTAGCCACGGTATTTATATGGCTACTCCAGTTCAGTTTCTGGTCAATGGTAGCCCCTGGGATGTTGATAGTGGGGGATTCAGCGATGGTAATGCCATTGAATGTCAAGGGGAGATGGTTAGATTCTCTCTTGTTGGAGATGGTCATTGCCTGGCACTTGTGTGGCGCGAATGTTACTTGCCACATATCAGCCCAAGCCTGGATATCGTCCAGGTCTTGCTGCATTTCTACATAAAGAACAAAGAACAAAGAACAGTACAGCACAGGAACAGGCCATTCGGCCCTCCAAGCCTGCGCCGATCTTGATGCCTGCCGAAACTAACACCTTCTGCACTTCCGAGGCCCAGATCCCTCTATTCCCATCCTATTCATATATTTGTCAAGATGTCTCTTAAACGTCGCTATTGTACCTGCTTCCACCACCTCCCCCGGCAGCAAGTTCCAGGCACTCACCATCCTCTGTGGAAAACACTTGCCTCGCACATCCCCTCTAAACATTTCCCCTCGCACCTTAAACCTATGTCCCCTAGTAACTGACTCTTGCACCCTGGGAAAAAGCTTCTGACTATCCACTCTGTCCATGCCGCTTATAACTTTGTAAACCTCTATCATGTCGCCCCTCCACCTCCGTCGTTCCAGTGAGAACAATCTGAGTTTATCCAACCTCTCCTCATAGCTAATGCCCTCCAGACCAGGCAACATGCTGGTAAACCTCTTCTGTACCCTCTCCAAAGCCTCCACGTCCTTCTGGTAGTGTGGCGACCAGAATTGCACGCAATATTCTAAGTGTGGCCTAATAAAGGTTCTGTACAGCTGCAACATGACTTGCCAATTTTTATACTCTCTGCCCCGACCGATGAAGGCAAGCATGCCGTATGCCTTCTTGCCTACCTTATCCACCTGCATTGCCACTTTCAGTGACCTGTGGACCTGTACGCCCAGATCTCTCTGCCTGTCAATACTCCTAAGGGCTCTGCCATTTACTGTATACCTCCCACCTGCATTAGATCTTCCAAAATGCATTACCACACATTTGTCCGGATTAAACTCCATCTGACATTTCTCCGCTCAAGTCTCCAACTGATCTTTATCCTGCTGTATCCTCTGACAATCCTCATCATTATCCGCAACTCGACCAACCTTTGTGTCGTCCGCAAACTTACTAATCAGACCAGCTACTACATTTTCCTCCAAATCATTTATATATACTACAAACAGCAAAGGTCCCAGCACTGATCCCTGCGGAACACCACGAGTCACATCCCTCCATTCAGAAAAACACCCATCCACTGTTACCCTCTGTCTTCTGTGACTGAGCCAGTTCGGACTGCTTCAGTATCTGAGGAGTCACGAATGGTGCTGAACATTGTGCAGTCATCAGCGAACATCCAAACTTCTGACCTTATGATTGAAGGACGGTCATTGATGAAGCAGCTGAAGATGGTTGGGCCGAGGACACTACCCTGAGGAACTCCTGCAGTGATGTCCTGGAGCTCAGATGATTGACGTCCAACAACCGCAACAATCTTCCTTTGCACTAGGTATGACTCCAGCCAGCGGAGGGTTTTCCCCCTAATTCCTATTGACCTCAGTTTTGCCGGGGCTCCTTGATGCCATACTCGGTCAAATGCTGCCTTGATGTCAAGGGCCGTCACTCTCTCCTCACCTCTTCAGTTCAGCTCTTTTGTCCATGTTTGAACCAAGACTGTAATGAGGTCAGGAGCTGAGTGGCCCTGGCGGAACCCAAACTGAGCGTCACTGAGCAGGTTATTGCTCAGCAAGTGCCGCTGGATGGCACTGTTGATGACACCTTCCATCACTTTACTGATGATTGAGAGTAGGCTGATGGGGCGGTAATTGGCCGGGTTGGACTTGTCCTGCTTTTTGTGCACAGGACATACCTGGACAATTTTCCACATTGCAGGGTAGATGCCAGTGTTGTAGCTGTACTGTAATGCTTGGCTAGGGGTGCGTCAAGTTCTGGAGCACGGGTCTTCCGTACTATTGCCGGAATATTGTCAGAGCCCATAGCTTTAGCAGTATCCAGTGCCTTCAGTCATTTCTTGATATCACGTGGAGTGAATCGAATTGGCTGAAGTCTGGCATCTGTGATGCTGGGGACTTCAGGAGGAGGCTGAGATGGATCATCAACTCGGCTCTTCTGGCTGAAGATTGTTCCAATTTTTTTGAGCCTTATCTTTTGCACTCATGTGCTGGACTCCCCTATCAGTGAGGATGGGAATATTTGTGCAGCCACCTCCTCCAGTTAGTTGTTTAATTGTCCACCACCATTCACGGCTGGATGTGGCAGGACTGCAGAGCTTAGATCTGATCCGTTGGTTATGGGATCGCTTTGCTCTGTCTTTCGCATGCTGCTTACGCAGTTTGGCATGCAAGTAGTCCTGGGTTGTAGCTTCACCAGGTTAATACCTGATTTTGAGGTATGCCTGGTGCTGCTCCTGGCATGCCCTCCTGCACTCTTCATTGAACCAGGGTTGGTTTCCTGGCTTGATGGTAATGCTAGAGTGGGAGATATGCCGGGCCATGAGGTTACAGATTGTGGTTGAGTACAATTCTGCTGCTGCTGATGGCCCACAGGGCCTCATGGATGCCCAGTGTTGCATTGCGAGATCTGTTTGAAATCTATCTCATTTAGCACGGTGATAGTGCCACACAACACGATGGACGGTATCCTCAATGTTAAGGCGGGACTTCGTCTCCACAAGGACTGTGCGGTGGTCACTCCTACCAATACTGTCATGGACAGAAGCATCTGCGGCAGGCAGATTGGTGAGGACGAGGTCAAGTATGTTTTTCCCTCTGTGTTGGTTCCCCCACCACCTGCCGCAGATCCAGTCTAGCAGATATGTCCTTTAGGACTCAGCCAACTCGGTCAGTAGTGGTGCTACCGAGCCACTCTTGGTGATGGACATTGAAGTCCCCCACCCAGAGTACATTTTGTGCCCTTGCCACCCTAAGTGCTTCCTCCAAGTGCTGTTCAACATGGAGGAGTACTGAGTCATCAGCTGAGGGAGGGCGGTAGTTGGTAATCAGTAGGAGGTTACCTTGCCCGTGTTTGACCTGATGCCATGAGACTTCATGGGGTCCGGAGTCGACGTTGACAACTCCCAGGGCAACTCCCTCCCTATTGTATGCCACTATGCCACCACCTCTGGTGGGTCTGTCCTGCCTCTGGGACAGGACATACCCGGGGATGGTGATGGCAGTGTCTCAGACATTGTTTGTAAGGTATGATTCCGTGCGTATGACTATGTCAGGCTGTTGCTTGACTAGTCTGTCGGACAGCTCTCCCAACTTTGGCACAAGCCCCCAGATATTAGTCAGGAGGAATTTGCAGGGTCGACAGGGCTGGGTTTACCATTGTCAGTTCCGGTGCCTAGGTCGATGCCGGGTGGTCCGTCCGGTTTTATTCCTTTTTAGTGACTTCGTAGTGGGTAGGTACAACTGAGTGGCTTGCTAGGCCATTTCAGAGGACATGTAAGAGTTAACCACATTGCTGTGGGTCTGGAGTCACATGTAGGTCAGACCAGGTAAGGACAGCAGATTTCCTTTCCTAAAGGACATTAGTGAACCAGATGGGTTTTTACAACAATCGACAATGGTTTCATGGCCATCATTAGACTAGCTTTTACTTCCAGATTTATTACAACAAAGAACAAAAAACAAAGAAAATTACAGCACAGGAACAGGCCCTTCGGCCCTCCAAGCCTGTGCCGATCCAGATCCTCTATCTAAACATGTCGCCTATTTTCTAAGGGTCTGTATCTCTTTGCTTCCTGCCCATTCATGTATCTGTCTAGATACATCTTAAAAGACGCTATCGTGCCCGTGTCTACCACCTCCGCTGGCAACGCGTTCCAGGCAGCCAGCACCCTTTGCGTAAAGACCTTTCCACGCATATTCCCCCTAAACTTTTCCCCTCTCACTTTGAACTCGTGACCCCTAGTATTTGAATCCCCCACTCTGGGAAAAAGCTTCTTGCTATCCACCCTGTCTATACCTCTCATGATTCTGTACACCTCAATCAGGTCCCCCCTCAACCTCCGTCTTTCTAATGAAAATAATCCTAATCTACTCAACCTCTCTTCATAGCTAGTGCCCTCCATACCAGGCAACATCCTGGTGAACCTCCTCTGCACACTCTCCAAAGCATCCACATCCTTTTGGTAATGTGGCGACCAGAACTGCACGCAGTATTCCAAATGTGGCCGAACCAAAGTCCTAGACAACTGTAACATGACCTGCCAACTCTTGTACTCAATACCCCGTCCGATGAAGGAAAGCATGCCGTATGCCTTCTTGACCACTCTATTGACCTGCGTTGCCACCTTCAGGGAACAATGGACCTGAACACCCAAATCTCTCTGTACATCAATTTTCCCCAGGACTTTTCCATTCACTGTATAGTTCACTCTTGAATTGGATCTTCCAAAATGCATCACCTCGCATTTGCCTTGATTGAACTCCATCTGCCATTTCTCTGCCCATCTCTCCAGTCTATCTATATTCTGCTGTATTCTCTGACAGTCACAGTCACTATCTGCTACTCCACCAACCTTAGTGTCGTCTGCAAACTTGCTAATCAGACCACCTATACTTACCTCTAAATCATTTATGTATATCACAAACAACAGTGGTCCCAGCACGGATCCCTGTGGAACACCACTGGTCACACATCTCCATTTTGAGAAACTCGCTTCCACTGCTACTCTCTGTCTCCTGTTGCCCAGCCAGTTCTTTATCCATCTAGCTAGTACACCTTGGACCCCATGCACCTTCACTTTCTCCATCAGCCTACCATGGGGAACCTTATCAAACGCCTTACTGAAGTCCATGTATATGACATCTACAGCCCTTCCCTCTTCAATCAACTTTGTCACTTCCTCAAAGAATTCTATTAAGTTGGTAAGACATGACCTTCCCTGCACAAAACCATGTTGCCTATCACTGATAAGCCCATTTTCTTCCAAATGGGAATAAATCCTATCCCTCAGTATCTTCTCCAGCAGCTTCCCTACCACTGACGTCAGGCTCACCGGTCTATAATTACCTGGATTATCCCTGCTACCCTTCTTAAACAAGGGGACAACATTAGCAATTCTCCAGTCCTCCGGGACCTCACCCGTGTTTAAGGATGCTGCAAAGATATCTGTTAAGGCCCCAGCTATTTCCTCTCTCACTTCCCTCAGTAACCTGGATTTGTTCCCATCCGGACCTGGGGACTTGTCCACCTTAATGCCCTTTAGAATACCCAATACTTCCTCCCTCCTTATGCCGACTTGACCTAGAGTAATCAAACATCTGTTCCTAACCTCAACATCCTTCATGTCCCTCTCCTCGGTGAATACCGATGCAAAGTACTCGTTTAGAATCTCACCCATTTTCTCTGACTCCACGCATAACTTTCCTCCTTTGTCCTTGAGTGGGCCAATCCTTTCTCTAGTTACCTCTTGCTCCTTATGTATGAATAAAAGGCTTTGGGATTTTCCTTAACCCTGTTTGCTAAAGATATTTCATGAACCCTTTTAGCCCTCTTAATTCCTCGTTTCAGATTGGTCCTAGATTCCCGATATTCTTTCAAAGCTTCGTCTTTCTTCAGCCACCTGGACCTGATGTATGCTTCCTTTTTCCTCTTAGCCAGTCTCACAATTTCACCTGTCATCCATGGTTCCCGAATCTTGCCATTTCTGTCTCTCATTTTCACAGGAACATGTCTCTCCTGCACGCTAATCAACCTCTCTTTAAAAGCCTCCCACATATCACATGTGGATTTACCTTCAAACAGCTGCTCCCAATATACATTTCCCAGCTCCTGCCGAATTTTGGTATAGTTGGCCTTCCCCCAATTTAGCACTCTTCCTTTAGGACCACTCTCATCTTTGTCCATGAGTATTTTAAAGCTTATGGAATTGTGATCACTATTCCCAAAGTAGTCCCCTACTGAAACTTCAATACCCCCATCCCAATCTCTCCAGCCATTCCCCCTGCCTCCGGCCATTCCCCACCCCACCCCCGCACACTCTCTCTGTCCCATCCCCCACCCCTGTCCGCTCTCCGACCATTCAGCCTCCGCCCGCCATCTCCAGCAATTCCCCCCATCCCAATCTCTCCAGCCATTCCCCCTGCCTCCGGCCATTCCCCACCCTACCCCCGCACAGTCTCTCTGTCCCATCCCCCCCCTGTCCGCTCTCCGACCATTCCAGCCCCCGCCCACTCTCTCCAGCAATTCCCCCCATCCCAATCCCTCCGGCCATTCCTCCTGCCTCCTGTTTCCGGCTATTCACCACCCCCCGCACGCTCTCTCTGGCAAATCCCCCCACTGTCTGCTCTCTCCGGTCATTCCTCATCCAGCCAATCTGTCTGGCCATGTGTTTACGTTGCCTTTGTGTGATTATTTGAGCAGCGCCATCTTTAGTCCTGGCAGCTGCCTGAACGTCGCTGATTGTGACATTTAGGTTGAACAGGCTGCATTTGCGTTTGTGCCAGTGCAGCGCCACCTAGTGACTGCGTTGTCAGCAAATGCAGCCCACTGGAAAATTGCTCTTTTATTCAAAAAGGTAGAGAGACAGAAAGCAGGAAACTACAGTCCAATTAGATTAACATCTTTTTTTTTTAGAGATACAGCACTGAAACAGGCCCTTCGACCCACCGAGTCTGTGCCGACCATCAATCACCCATTTATACTAATCCGACACTAATTCCATATTCCGATCACATCCCCACCTGTCTCTGTGTTTCCCTACCACCTACCTATACTTGGGGCAATTGCTAATGGCCAATTTACCTATCAACCAGCAAGTCTTTGGCATGTGGGAGGAAACCGGAGCACCCGGAGGAAAACCATGCAGACACAGGGAGAACTTGCAAACTCCACACAGGCAGTATCCAGAATTGAACCCGGGTCGCTGGAGCTGTGAGGCTGCGGTGCTCACCGCTGCGCCACTGTGCCGCCCATAGGGTAAATGTTAGAAACTATTGTTAAAGACATTATAGCAAGGCTATACTTAGAAAAATTCAAAGTAATAAGGCAAAGTCAAAATGGTATTGTGAAAGGGAAATCATGTTTAACCAATTTATTGGAGTTCTTTGAAGAAGTAACAGTGCTGAGGATAAAGCAGAACCGGTGGATGTACTGTACTTAGATTTCCAGAAGGCATTTGATAAGGTGCCACATCGAGGGTTATTGTAGAAAATAAAAGCTCATGGTGTAGGGGGTAAGATATTGGCATGGATAGAAGATTGGCGAGCTAACAAGAAACAGAGAGCAGGCATAAATGGGTCATTTTCTGGTTGGCAAGATGCAATGAGTGGTATGCCACAGGGATCTGTGCTGGAGCCTCAACTTTTTACAATTTATATAAATGTTTTGGATGAAGGGATCAAAGGTCCACAGGTCACTGAAAGTGGCAACACAGTTGGATAAGGCAGTCAAGAAGGCCGACGGCATGCTTGCCTTCATCGGTCGGGGTTTAGAGGAGAAAAATTGGCAAGTCATGCTGCAGCTGTACAGAACCTTAGTTAGGCCACACCTGGAATATTGCATACAATTCTGGTTGCCACACTACCAGAAGAATGTGGAGGCTTTGGAGAGGGTACAGAAGAGGTTTACCAGGACGTTGCCTGGTCTGGAGGGTATTAGCTATGAGGAGAGGTTGGATAAACTCGGATTGTTTTCACTGGAACGACGGAGGTGGAGGGGCGACATGATAGAGGTTTACAAAGTTATGAGTGGCATGGACAGAGTGGATAGTCAGAAGCTTTTTCCCAGGGTGGAAGAGTCAGTTACTAGGGGACATAGGTTTAAGGTGCGAGGGGCAAAGTTTAGAGGGGATGTGCGAGGCAAGTTTTTTACACAGAGGGTGGTGAGTGCCTGGAACTTGCTGCCAGGGGAGGTGGTGGAAGCAGGTACGATAGCGACGTTTAAGAGGCATCTTGACAAATACATGAATAGGATGGGAATAGAGGGATACGGTCCCCGGAAGTGCAGAAAGTTTTAGTTTAAACAGGCATCACGATCGGTGCAGGCTTGGAGGGTCGAATGGCCTGTTCCTGTGCTGTACTGTTCTTTGTTTTTTGTTCTTTGTATGGTTGTTAAATTTGCTGATGACACAAAGATAGGTAGGAAAGTTAATTGTAAAGAGGACATAAGGAGGCTACAAAGTGATATAGATAGGTTTCGTGACCTGGCAAATGTGTAAACTGTGGGAAAATGTGAAATTGTCCTATTTGGCAGGAAGAATAAAAAAGAAGCATATTATCTAAATAGTGAGAGATTACAGAGCTCTGAGATGCAGAGGGATCTGGGTGTCCGAGTGCATGAATCACAAAAGGTTAGTATGCAGGTACAGCAAGTAATTACGAAAGCTAATAGAATGTTATCGTTTATTGCGAGGGGAATTGAATATAAAAATTGGAAGGTTAATGCAGAGCATTGGTGAGACCACATCTGGAGTACTGTGTACAGTACTGGTATCCTTATTTAAGGAAGAATTTAAATGTGTTGGAAGCAGTACAGAGAAGGATTACTGGACTAATACCTGGAATGGGCGGGCTGTCTTCCACAGAAAGATTGGACAGGCTAGACTTGCATCGGCTGGAGTTTAAGAGAGTAAGAGGCGACTTAATTGAAACATATAAGATCCTGAGGGGTCTTGACAGGGTGGATGTGGAAAGGATGTTTCTCCTTGTGGGAGAATCTAGAACTAGGGGTCACCGTTTAAAAATAAGGGGTCGCCCATTTAAGACAGAGATGAGGAGCAATATTTTTGTTTCAGAGGGTCGTCGTCTTTGGAATTCTCTTCCTCAAAAGGCAGTGGAAACAGAGTCTTTGAATATTTCTAAGGCTGCTTCTTGATAAGCAAGGGGGTGAAATGTTATCGGGGCAGGCAGGAATGTGGAGTTGAGGTGACAATCAGTTCAGCCATGATCTTATTGAACAGCTAGCAGGCTTGAGGGGCCGAGTGGCCTACTCCTGCTCCTAATTCGTATATTCTTATGTTCGTAAGTGTTGCCTTTGAGAAGAAAGTTTGAGTCTATAAATTCTCAATGTGGAAGCATCAGCAGAGGAAAAGTGGGAAACTGGAGTAATTCAGGATTAGAAGGCCTTACCTGGAACTTGTCAATCCCTTTCTCCACACTCAGCCTTCTGATCACTGGCTCTGTACTTTCCAAATTGATCCTGAATGTTTCCCTGAAATCACATTCCTGCAGCTCCCAATGAGCAGGGAATAGTTACAGGAATGTGCAGTATACCAGCTCCACCCAACACACTCTAACTCCTCCCCAATTTGTAACTCTGAACATCAGCCAATTCACTGCCTAATTCCAGGCTTTCGATGTGAATAATGGGAGAATTCATTGAGAAATGACATTTTGGTAATGGGCAAGATGCTGTGATCTCAGGGATGTTAATGATCAAGTTTCAGTTCTTGAAATGGACAGAAACATTAACTAACTGTTAAACTCACTGATGTGAGGCTGAAGTTCAATCAGCCTTCCAAAGAACTCAATTCTGTTGTCAAATCTCCCCAGACTCTCACTGAGGTTCACGTTCCCTCCTCTCCTGAAGATTCAGAGACTCGATTCGAGTGTTTGATGGCTCAGTGTAGAGGGAGTTTATTCAGTAAAGACAAACACATGGGAGATGGTATATTGTCACATTGTTCTGTAATAGTGTCAGAGGAGTTAGTAACCTGGAGAGACAGTGACATTGGAGAGAATGGCATTAACTGAGCCTGACGACAGCACTGACACTGCTCTCTGTATCTGTCCCACATTGAGGAACTTTCCATTTGTTGGGATGTAAATCCAGCTGTTGAACAAAGAGCTCAGTGATCCCATTGCTGTCTCTGTGTTACTGCTGAGATTACAGTTAATGGGCCATTAAGCACCTTCATGTTTGAGTAAATCTCTGAAACTGAAAATCTTCCTGCTGTTTCTCTAAAGGTGAGGTCATTGGACGGAGGAGGGAGGAGGGAGGGAATCAAATAGCAGGTGCTGTAACCCAGGTGTTCTCAGAGCATACAGGATGTTGGAGTATGGGTGCAGTGTGAATGGTCACACTCCCCTCACACAGACCTTGCTGCACCTCTCCATGTTATCACGCCTGTTATTGGAAATCTGGTTTTTGGAGCAAACTTTGAACTGATTTACTGACAGCATCATGCATTTATTACACAACAACCTTTCTCATCATTGTCTCATATTAACTTTATGAGCCTGTCACTGTCCTTGATCAGAGCTTCTTTTTATTCATCCCACAACTCTATGGCTTAATTACTCTGTAGCTTAGACTATGTATCTGAGATTATGATTATTATTATTTTTAATTGAGACAGGCATCAAGATCGGTGCAGGCTTGGAGGGCTGAATGGCCTGTTCCTGTGCTGTACTGTTCTTTGTTCTTTGAATACACTCTGACCCAAACTGTGTCTGTGATGTGACAGTTACAGATAATTATATCAAATATACAGCACAGATTCAGACCATTCAACACAACCACTCCATGCTGGTGTTTATGCTCCACTCGTGCCTCCCCTGTCCTTTCTCATCTAACCCTCTCAGCATAACCCTTGTTACGACCAGCCATTTCCTGGTTTGGCCGTAACAGAGTTTAACTTTTAAAACACTGTGCTTTTAGCTTCCCCCCAGTGAGTTCTTGTTCACTGCTCTCTAATTACAATGGCAAAGAAATCAACCAGACAGGTTTTCTCAGATTTAAACAAGAAAGGTGTAAGTTTATTAACCTTAAAACTCTGACTCAGTTAAAACTACTAAAAATACACAAGGTGACCACACTAGCTTGATACGCGATAAACACACACAAATAGAGACATAGGAGGAGAAAGAATTAAAGGTGGATAGAATGCTGGCTCTTACATAGTCAATGACTCTCAATGTCTCTTGATCATCACTATTGACAAAACCCATCTAGCTAATTGAATCCGGGAGTGCTCCTATTGTCTCTCCATGCCACTGTCTTTTAGAATGCAAATGTGCAGCCATGTTTTCAGCCACTGTTCTGTCGTCTTTTAAAACAAGTTATGTTCAATGTCCAGGAAGTGTTCAAATAATGTTCCATATGACAAAATTAATATGTCTCATTTTGGCAGGTGTGGTTTCCATCACACCCTTTATTCCCTTCTCCCTGATTTGCTAATCTAGCCTCCTGTTAACTGCATCTATACTGCTCACCTGAACCAGTCCCGGTTGCAGCGAGTTCCACATTCTCACCACTCTCTCGGTAAAGAAGTTTCCTTGCAATTCCCCATTGGATTTCTTGGTGTCTATCGTACTTATCTTGATGATCTCCAGTTTCACTCTTCCCCACCAGTAGAAACATTGGGCAGGATCTTGTTTTTGTCCAGAAGGCAGGTTTCATGGCGGGTTGGGTGCCAGAGAATCGGAGCAGAACCACTCACCACGGAATCCGATGCTGGTATTCCTGATTCTGATCGTCCCAGGGGTGGGATAGGCCGATGGTGACCTTCCCCCAGAAGCCATTTCAGGCCCTTTAATGGCCAATTAAGGGTCTCTTCTCACCACTGCTGGAATCTTACCAGTGGTGGGAGGGGGTAGGGGCTCTGCTGCTCGGGGAGGATGCCTTACAAAACTGGGCGCTCTCCTTGTGGGCTTGGGGCAGGTGGGGAGGGGGGGGGGTGTCCCTCCTTCATGGGCAATTTATGGCACACGGGGTACCCCCACACCCAGGAACAATATTACCCCTCGGAACAGCCCCCGGACAGAACGACCACAAACCTTGCTTATTGGGGCCTTCTGGACTGGCCCTGGTGACCCCGCCTCACCTATCTATGTTCTGGGGTTTCTGCGTGGGCCTGGGTCTGAGGGCTCTGCAGTACCGGCAGTGGCCACTGCTCCTGGTGGCGCTGATGATACTGCTGAGCTGTCGACCCTCTGATTGGCCGACAGCTTTTGGGGGCGGGATCCCTGTCCCTATAAAGTCTTTAAAGGGACGGGGATCCTGTCTCCTAAAACATTGACCCCCAAAAGACCGCAGGATTGCTCCAGGGGCTGGGAAATGCAAAGGTGGGACTCCTCCTGCCTTTCCGTCCCAGTGCTGGGAGCCCCGCTTCCTGAACAAAATCCAGCCATTGCCTCTGTGTCTCTGAAAACCATTCATAATTTGAAAGACCTTTATTAGGTCATCCGTCAGCCTTCTATTCTCAAGATATAGGAGACCCAGCCTGGTCATCCGTTCCTGCAAGGTATAACCTTGCATTTCTGGTATCATCCTTGGAAATCCTTTTTTCAACCTCTCCAGTGTCTCTATATCTTTTCTGTAATATGACGACCAGAATGGTACACAATTCTCCAAGTGTGGTCTCACCAAGGTTCAGTACAAGTTTAACAAAGATTTACTTTTCAATTTTATCTCTCTTGAAATAAACCTTAGTGTTTGCATTGCTTTGTTATGACCTTATTGACTTGCATGGCTACTTTTACTGGTTTGTGTATCTGTATCCGCTGATCCCCTTGCTCCTCTCCCCCATTCAGATTCGTATCTATCAAGTAACATGTGACCTCCTTATTTTGCTAACCAAAATGTAAAACGTCTTCTCATAATTTGTTGCAGCCCTCTTCAGTATTAACTAATCACCACCCCCATTCCCAAAAACACACAGACACACACACACAACGACACAACACACAGAGACACAACACACAGAGACACACAGACACACACCCAACATACACACAGACACTGACATACACACACTGACACACAGACACACACACAGACACAGACACTGGCAGACACAAACACACTGACACACACAGACACTCACACCACAGGCACTGACACACAGAGAAACACGCACAGACACAGACACACACACAGGCACTGACATGCAGACACGCACACAGCCACAGACGCACACACACAGCACATACAGACACACAGAGAAACACGCACAGACACAGACACACACACAGACACTGACATACAGACACACACACACACAGACAGACACCACAGGCACTGACACACAGAGACACAAGCACAGACACAGACACACACACAGATGCTGACATACAGACACTGACACTGAGTGTGAGGGGAGGCGAGATTTTCCACAGAGCACAGCTGACTGGTGAGTAAGTCCTGGCGGGTATTTTTCAAAGTGGATTGAATTGTAAGTCATTGTTTTGGCAAGACTCAGTTGATTTATTTTTTAAAATTATAATCTTCTAAAGTTTTAAATTTAAAGGGTTTAGTCATGGCAGGAGAGCTTGAAGCCGTGGTTTGCTCCTCTTGCTACATGTAGGAATCCGGGAACATTTCCAGTCCCCGGAACCAGCATGTGTGAAGGAAGTGTGTCCAGCTGCAGCTCCTGGAAGCTCGGGTTTCAGAACTGGAACGGCGGCTGGAAACACTGTGGAGCATCCGTGAGTCTGTGAACATTGTGGATAGCACGTAGAGAGAGGTGGTCACACCGCAGCTGAAGGGACTTGAGGAAGGAAGGGAATGGGTGACCACCAGGCAGTCCAAGAGAAACAGGCAGGTAGTTCAGGAGTCCCCTGGGGTCCCGCTTGCAAATTGGTATTCCATTTTGGAGGCTGATGAGGCCGGTTCCTCCAGGGAGCGCGGACAGAGCCAAGCTTCTGGCACCATAAGCAGCCTGACTGCACAGGAAGGGGGAAAGAGAGGAAGAACAATAGTAATAGGGGATTCTATAGTCAGGGGAACAGATAGGTGCTACTGTGGCCGTCAACGTGACTCAAGGATGGTGTGTTGCCTCCCTGGTGCCAGGGTCTGGGATGTCACTGAACGGCTGCAGGGCATCCTGAAGGGAGAGGGTGATGAGGCAGAGGTCATGGTTCATGTTGGTACCAATGACAGAGGTAGAAAGAGGGATGAGGTATTGCATCAAGAATTCAGGGAGTAAGGCCGGTGACTAAAAAGCAGGACCTCTCGGTTAATAATCTCTGGATAACTTCCAGTGCCATTTGCTAGCGAGTATAGAAATAGGAGATTAATGCGTGGCTTAAGGTTGGTGCAGGAGGGAGGGTTTTAGATTCCTGGACCACTGGGAGCGTTTCTGGGGAAGGTGGGATCTGTACAAGTGGGACAGTCTACATCTGAACAAGAGGGGGACTAACATCCTTGCTGGCGGGTTTGCTTGGGCTATTGGGAGGAGATTAAACTAATTTGGCAGGGGGAGGGGATGCAGACTCCTAGCAGAATAGGGATTCAGCTAAACACAGGAAAGCAAACAAGTCAGAGGGAATACAGCAGAAGTAAGTTTCAAGGGAGTAAGACCAAGATGGAAGGCCTCTACTTTAATGCCAGGAGTATTGCAAGTAAAACAGATGAGTTAAGGGCAAGGATTGACACGTGGAATTGTGATATAGTAGCCATCACGGAGACATGGTTGAGGGAGGAGCAGGATTGGCAGCTCAAGATCCAGGGATATAGAATCTTCAGGCGAGACAGAGGAGGGGGTAAAAGAGGAAGGGGCATTGCAATATTAGTTACTGCAGTAAGGAGAGATGATATCTTGGAGGGGGCATCAAATGAAGCTTTATGGGTAGAGTTTCGGAATAAAAAATGGACAGCCACATTGCTAGGTGTTTATTATAGACCCCCAGATAGTCAGCGGGAAATTGAGGAGCAAATATGTGCGCAATTTGCAGAGGTGTGTAAAAATAATTATATTAGGTGATTTCAACTTTCCCAACATTAATTTGGATAGTCATCGTGTTAAGGGCTTAGATGGAGTGGAGTTCTTAAAATGTATACAGGAGAACTTTTTAGCTCAATATGTAAAGAATCCAACAAGGGAGGGTGCAGTGCTGGACCTAATTCTGGGGAATGAAAACGGACAGGTGGTTGATGTGTTGGTGGGGGAACATTTTGGTGATAGCGACCACAACATGGTACAATTTAAGCTTGTTATGGAGAAAGAAATAGACAAGTTTCAAAAAAGGGTTTTGGATTGGGGGAGAGCGAATTTTAGTAAAATAAGGCAGGATCTGGCCAAGGTAGACTGGAAAGAGTTACTTGTCAGGAAATCTGCAGAAGAGCAGTGGAGGGCATTCAAAAAGGAAATGGGGAGGGTAATAGTTAGGAGCAACAAGCCCAGAGAACCATGGATGACCAGAAACATTCAGGGTACGATGAGAAGGAAAAGAGAGGCTTTCAGCAAATACAAGGAGAGCAAATCAATGGAAGCATTAGTGGAGTACAGAAAGTGTAGGATGGAGCTTAAGAAAGCAATTAGGAGAGCAAAGAGGGGACATGAGAAAGCACTGGCTGGTAAAAGTAGGGAAAATCCCAAGATATTCCATAAGTATATCAACGGGAAGAGGATAAACAAGGAAAGAGTAGGACCCATTAGGAACCAAGGGGGAAATCTGTGGGTGGAGCCAGAGGACATTGGTAGGGTGTTGAATGAATAATTCACATCTGTCTTCACCCAAGAGAGATATGGAACTCAGAGAGAGAGACTGTGAGGTTCTTGAGCAAATTGTCATAGGGAGTGACAAGTTATTGGAGGTTTTGGAAGGCTTAAAAGTGGACAAATCTCCAGGTCCGGACGATTTGTGTCCCAGGATGCTGTGGGAGGCGAGGGTGGAGATTGCAGGGGCTCTGAAACTAATTTTGAATTCCTCTCCGGCCACCGGGGATGTGCCAGAGGACTGGAGAACAGCTAATGTGGTCCCACTATATAAGAAAGGTTGTAGAGATAAGCCAGGGAACTACAGACCAGTGAGTCTCACGTCAGTGGGAGGGAAACTATTGGAGAAAATTCTGAAGGAGAGAATCTATCTCCACTTGGAGAGGCAAAATTTGATTAGGAATAGTCAGCATGGCTTTGTCAGATGGAGGTCATGACTAACAAATTTGATTGAATTTTTTGAGCATGTGACCAGGTGTGGATATGAGGGTTGTGCAGTTGATGTAGTTTACATGGATTTCAGCAAAGCCTTTGACAAGGTCCCACATGGGAGACTTATCAAGAAAGCAAATGCACATGGGATACAAGGTAACATGATAAGGTGGAGTCAAAATTGGCTTAGCTGTAGGAGACAGAGAGTGATGACAGACGGCTGTTTTAGTGACTGGAAGCCAGTGTCCAGTGGCGTACCACAGGGATCTGTGCTGGGTCCCCGATTGTTTGTCATTTATATAAACGACATAGATGACTATGTGGGGGGTAGGATCAGTAAGTTTGTGGATGACACAAAGATTGGCCGAGTGGTTAACAGTGAGGTGGAGTGTCTTAGGTTACAGGAAGTTATAGACGGGATGGTCAAATGGGCAGAAATGTGGCAGATGGAAATTAACCCTGAAAAGTGTGAGGTGATACACTTTGGAAGGAGTAATGTGTCATGGAAGTATTCAATGAATGACCTCACACTGGGAAGTTCCGAGGAACAAAGGGACCTTGGCGTGTTTGTCCATAGATCTCTGAAGGCAGAAGGGCAGGTTAATAGGGTGGTGAAAAAGGCATATGGGACACTTGCCTTTATCAATCGAGGCATAGATTACAAAAGCAGGGAGGTCATGTTGGAGTTGTACATAACTTTGGTAAGGCCACAGCTGGAATACTGTGTGCAATTCTGGTCACCACATTATAGGAAGGATGTGATTGCATTGGAGGGGGTGCAGAGGCGATTCACCAGGATGGTGCCTGGTATGGAACATTTAAGCTATGAAGAGAGGTTGGATAGGCTTGGGTTGTTTTCACTGGAGCAGAGAAGACTGAGGGGTCACCTGATCGAGGTGTACAAGATTATGAGGGGCATGGACAGGGTGGATAGGGAGCAGCTGTTCCGCTTAGCTGAAGGGTCAGTTACGAAGGGGCACAAGTTTAAGGTGAGGTGCAGGAGGTTTAAGGGGGATTTGAGGAAGAACCTTTTTACTCAGAGGGTGGTGATGATCTGGAATGCCCTGCCTGGGAGGGTGGTAGAGGTGGGTTGCCTCACATCCTTTAAAAAGTACCTGGATGAGCACTTGACACGTCATAACATTCAAGGCGATGGGCCAAGTGCTGGCAAATGGGATTAGGTAGACAGGCCAGGTGTCTTTAATGCATGGGTGCTGACTCGATGGGCCAAAGGGCCTCTTCTGTGCTGTATTATTCTGTGATTCTGTGACACACAGCCACTGACACACAGACACACACAAACACAGACACTGACACACAAAGACACATGCACAGATAAACAGAGACACACACAGACACTGACACACAGACACACCGACATTTACACACAGACATACACACACACAGCGACACAAACATAGACAGTGAAACATCGACACACACAGAAACACACACACACATACAGCCACTGACACAAAGGCACACACAGACACACAGACAAACACAGACACACACAGCCACTGACACACAGACACACACAAACACAGACACTGACACAAGCACTGACACCCAGACATACACACACACAGACACACTCACAGACACTGACACACAGACACACACACAAAGACACTGACACACAGACACACAGACACTGACACACAGACACTGACACGCAAACATACACACACACAAGAACACACACAGACACACAGACACTGACACACAGACACACACACACAGACACTGACACACAGAGACACACGCACAGACACACATTCAGGCACACACAGAGCCACTGACACACAGACACACACATACAGATACAGACACACAGACACTGACACAAGCACTGACACACAGACATACACACACACAGACACACTCACAGACACTGACACACAGACACACACACAAAGACACTGACACACAGACACACAGACACTGACACACAGACACTGACACACAAACATACACACACACAGGAACACACACAGACACACAGACACACAGACACTGACACACAGACACACACACACACACACAGACACTGACACACAGAGACACACGCACAGACACACACACAGACACAGACAGAGCCACTGACACACAGACACACACATACAGATACAGACACACAGACACTGACACACAGACACACAGACATACACACACACATACAGACACACATACAGACAGTGAAACATCGACACACACAGGCACATTCACAGACACACAGACAAAGACACACACACACAGACAAAGACACACACACAGCCACTGACACACTGACATATACACACAGACACACTCACAGACATACAGACAAAGACACACACACAGCCACTGACACACAGACAAATACACACAGACACACTCAAAGACACTGGCACACAGGCACACACACACACACACAGACATACACAAATACACGCGCACATACACACACACAGACATTGACACAGAGACACACAGACAGACACACACACAGCCACTGATACACAGAAACACACACAGCCACACACACTGACACAGACACTGACACACAGATGTACACACACACACACACACACACACAGGCACTGACTCAGTCATAGACACTGACATGGAGACACAGACACACTGACACAGACACTCTGACACACAGACACACACAGCCACTGACACACAAACTCACACAGGCATACACACAGACACAACACACAGACACAGACACAAATACACACAGATCTGGAATTAAAGCTATTCTAATGATGGCCATGAAACCATTGTCGATTGTTGTAAAAACCCATATGGTTCACTAATGTCCTTTAGGGAAGGAAATCTGCTGTCCTTTCCTGATCTGGCCTACATGTGACTCCAGACCCACAGCAATGTGGTTAACTCTTACATGCCCTCTGAAATGGCCTAGCAAACCACTCAGTTGTACCTAACCGCTACAAAGTCAATAAAAAGGAATGAAACCGGACGGACCACCCGGCATTGACCTAGGCACCGGAAATGACTGCGGCAAACCCAGCCCTGTCGACCCTGCAATGTCCTCCTTCCTAACATCTGGGGGCTTGTGCCAAAGTTGGGAGAGCTGTCCCACAGACTAGTCAAACAACAGCCTGACATAGTCATACTCACGGAATCATACATTACAGACAATGTCTGAGACACTGCCATCACCATCCCCGGTTATGTCCTGTCCCACTGTCCTCATTGGCTACAGGTGAGGTCCCAGAGGACTGGATCCTTTGTTTAAGAAGGGTGGTCAGGATAATCCAGGAAATTATAGGCCGGAGAGCCTTACATCAGTGGTAGGGAAACTATTAGAGAGGATTCTTCGGGACAGGATTTGCTCCCTTTTGGAAACAAACGAACTTATTAGCGAGAGACAGCATGGTTTTGTGAAGGGGAGGTCGTGTCTTATAAATTCGATTGAGTTTTTTGAGGAAGTGACAAAGATGATTGATGAAGGAAGGGCAGTGGATGTTATCTATATGGAATTCAGTAAAGCCTTTGACAAGGTCCCTCATGGCAGACTGGTACAAAAGGTGGAGTCACACGGGATCAGAGGTGAGCTGGCAAGATGGATACAGAACTGGCTCTGTCATAGAAGACAGAGTGTAGCAGTGGAAGGGTGCTTTTCTGAATGGAGGGATGTGACTAGTGGTGTTGTGCAGGGGTCAGTGCTGGGACCTTTGCTGTTTGTAGTATATATAAATGATTTGGAGGAAAATGTAGCAGGTCTGATTAGTAAGTTTGCGGACGACACAAAGGTTGGTGGAGTTGCGGATAATGATGAGGATTGTCAGAGGATACAGCAAGATATAGATCGGTTGGAGACTTGGGCGGAGAAATGGCAGATGGAGTTTAATCCGGACAAATGTGAGGTAATGCATTTTGGAAGGTCTAATGCACGTGGGAGGTATACAGTAAATGGCAGAACCCTTAGGAGCATTGACAAGCAGAGAGATCTGGGTGTACAGGTCCACAGATCACTGAATGTGGCAACGCAGGTGGATAAGGTAGTCAAGAAGGCCGACGGCATGCTTGCCTTCATCGGTCGGGGCATAGAGGAGAAAAATTGGCAAGTCATGCTGCAGCTGTACAGAACCTTAGTTAGGCCACACTTAGAATATTGCGTGCAATTCTGGTCGCCACACTACCAGAAGGACGTGGAGGTTTTGGAGAGGGTACAGAAGAGGTTTACCAGGATGTTGCCTGGTCTGGAGGGCATTAGCTATGAGGAGAGGTTGGAAAAACTCGGATTGTTTTCACTAGAACGACGGAGGTGGAGGGGCGACATGATAGAGGTTTACAAAGTTATGGACAGGGTGGATAGTCAGAAGCTTTTTCCCAGGGTGGAAGAGTCAGTTACTAGGGGACATAGGTTTAAGGTGCGAGGGGCAAAGTTTAGAGGGGATGTGCGAGGCAAGTGTTTTACACAGAGGGTGTTGAGTGCCTGGAACTTGCTGCCAGGGGAGGTGGTGGAAGCAGATACGATAGCGATGTTTAAGAGACATCTTGACAAATATATGAATAGGATGGGAATGGAGGGATATTGGCCCTCCACACGGAAGTGCATAAGGTGTTAGTTTAGGCAGGCATCAAGATCGGCGCAGGCTTGGAGGGCCGAATGGCCTGTTCCTGTGCTGTACTGTTCTTTGTTCTTTGTTCTTTGTTCACTGGCAGGACAGACCCAGCAGAGGTGGTGGCGCGGTGGTATACAGTAGAGAGGGAGTTGCCCTGGGAGTCCTCAAAATCGACTCCGGACCCCATGAAGTCTCATGGCATCAGGTCAAACATGGGCAAGGTAACCTCATACCGATTATCACCTACCGCCCTCCCTCAGCTGATGACTCAGTACTCCTCCATGTTGAACACTACTTGGAGGAAGCACTGAGTGTGACAAGGGCACAAAATGTACTCTGGGTGGGGGACTTCAATGTTCATCACCAAGAGTGGCTCGGTAGCACCACTACTGACCGAGCTGGCTGAGTCCTAAAGGACATATCTGCTGGACTGGGTCTGCGGCAGGTGGTGGGGGAACCAACACAGAGGGAAAAACATACTTGACCTCGTCCTCATGAATCTGCCTGCCACAGATGCTTCTGTCCATGACAGTATTGGTAGGAGTGACCACCGCACAGTCCTTGTGGAGATGAAGTCCCACCTTCACATTGAGGATACCGTCCATCGTGTTGTGTGGCACTATCACCGTGCTAAATGGGATAGATTTTGAATAGATCTAGCAATGCAAAACTGGGCATTCATGAGGCGCTGTGGGCCATCAGCAGCAGCAGAATTGTACTCAACCACAATCTGTAACCTCATGGCCCGGCATATCCCCCACTCTACCATTACCATCAAGCCAGGAGACCAACCCTGGTTCAATGAAGAGTGCAGGAGGGCATGCCAGGAGCAGCACCAGGCGTACCTCAAAATCAGGTATTAACCTGGTGAAGCTACAACACAGGACGACTTGCATGCCAAACTGCGTCAGCAGCATGCGATAGACAGAGCAAAGCGATCCCATAACCAACGGATCAGATCTAAGCTCTGCAGTCCTGCCACATCCAGTCAAGAATGGTGGTGGACAATTAAACAACTAACTGGAGGAGGTGGCTCCACAAATATCCCCATCCTCAATGATGGGAGAGTCCAGCACATGAGTGCGAAAGATAAGGCTGAAACTGTTTGCAACAATCTTCAGCCAGAAGTGCCGAGTTGATGATCCATCTCGGCCTCCTCCTGAAGTCCCCAGCATCACAGATGCCGGACCTCAGCCAATTCGATTCACTCCGCATGATACCAAGAAATGACTGAAGGCACTGGATACTGCAAAAGCTATGGGCTCTGACAATATTCCGGCAATAGTACTGAAGACCTCTGCTCCAGAACTAGCCGCGCCCCTAACCAAGCTGTTCCAATACAGCTACAACACTGGCATCTACCCTGCAATGTGGAAAATTGCCCAGGTATGTCCTGGACAGAAAAAGCAGGACAAGTCCAACCCGGCCAATTACTGCCCCATCAGCCTACTCTCAATCATCAGTAAAGTGATGGAAGGTGTTATCAACAGTGCCATCCAGCGGCACTTGCTTAGCAACAACCTGCTCAGTGACGCTCAGTTTTGGTTCCGCCAGGGCCACTCAACTCCTGACCTCATTACAGCCTTGGTTCAAACATGGACAAAAGAGCTGAACTCAGGAGGTGAGGTGAGAGTGACTGCCCTTGACATCAAGGCAGCATTTGACTGAGTATGGCATCAAGGAGCCCGAGCAAAACTGAGGTCAATGGGAATCAGGGGAAAAACCCTCCGCTGGCTGGAGTCATACCTACCGCAAAGGATGATGGTTGTGGTTGTTGGAGGTCAATCGTCTGAATTCCAGGACATCACTGCAGGAGTTCCTCAGGGTAGTGTCCTCGGCCCAACCATCATCAGCTGCTTCATCAATGACCTTCCTTCAATCATAAGGTCAGAAGTGGGGATGTTCGCACAATGTTCAGCACCATTCGTGACTCCTCAGATACTGAAGCAGTCCGTGTAGAAATGCAGCAAGACCTGGACAATATCCAGTCTTGAGCTGATAAGTGGCAAGTAACATTCACTCCACACAAGTGCCAGGCAATGATCATCTCCAACAAGAGAGAATCTAACCATCTCTCCTTGACATTCAACGGCATTGCCATCGCTGAATCCCCCACTATCAACATCCTAGCGGCTACCATTGACCAGAAACTGAACTGGAGTAGCCATATAAATACCGTGGCTACAAGAGCAGGTCAGAGGCTAGGAATCCTGAGGCGAGTAACTCACCTCCTGACTCCCCAAAACCTGTCCACCATCTACAAGACACAAGTCAGGAGTGTGATGGAATACTCTCCACTTGCCTGGATGGGTGCAGCTCCAACAACACTGAAGTAGCTCGACAACATCCAGGACAAATCATCCCGCTTTATTGGCACCCTATCTACAAACATTCTGGAAATTATTAGACAGGATTCTTCGGGACAGGATTTACTCCCATTTGGGAACAAACAAACCCATTAGCAAGCGGCAGCATGGTTTTGTGAAGGGGAGGTCGTGCGTCACTAACTTGATCGAGTTTTTTGAGGAAGTGACAAAGATGATTGGTGAAGGAAGGGCAGTGGATGTTGTCTATATGGAATTCAGTATAGCCTTTTCCAAGGTCCCTCATGGCAGACTGGTACAAAAGGTGAAGTCACACAGGATCAGAGGTGAGCAGGCAAGATGGATACAGAACTGGCTCGGTCATAGAAGACAGAGTGTAGCAGTGGAAGGGTGCTTTTCTGAATGGAGGGATGTGACTAGTGGTGTTCCGCAGGGATCAGTGCTGGGACCTTTGCTGTTTGTAGTATATATAAATGATTTGGAGGAAAATGTAGCTGGTCTGATTAGTAAGTTTGCGGATGACACAAAGGTTGGTGGAGTTGCGGATAATGATGAGGATTGTCGGATGATACAGCAGGATATAGATCGGTTGGAGACTTGGGCGGAGAAATGGCAGATGGAGTTTAATCCATGCTTCGTGCATTCAGATATACTGCCTTTAACTTTTTTCTAATTATCCCTGATACCACCTTGGTCACTAATACCCAAATCCTGTTTTTTTAAAAATCATACATGGGATGTGGAGGTATACAAAATTATGAGGGACATTGATAGGTTAGATAGGAACAAACTTTTTCCCTTAGCGGAGGGGTCAATAACCAGGGGGCATAGATTTAAGATAAGGGACAGGAGATTTCGAGGGGATTTGAGGAATAATTTTTTCACCCAGAGGGTGGTTGGAATCTGGAACACACTTCCGTAAGAGGTGGTAGAGGCAGGAAACCTCACAACATTTAAGAAGTATTTAGAGGAGCACTTGAAACACCATAGCATACAAGGCTACAGGCCAAGTGCTGGAAAATGGGATTGGAATAGTTTGGTGCTTGATGGTCGGCACAAACACAATGGGCCTAAGGGCTGTTTCTGTGCTGTATAACTCTATGACTCGAAAGCCAATTTTACTATACTGAGGATGAGGCGGCCAAATCTAGAGCCCCATGGATGTCAAGGGGCTTACAGGGTAAGATAAGGCAGAAAAGAAACGCTTTTGTCCGACATTGAGAACTCAATACTACAGAAAGCCGAGAGGACTATAGAAAGTGGAGGGGTGAAATCAAAAAGGAAATTAGGAAAGCAAATAGAGGGCATGAAAGAATATTGGCAAGCAAAATCAAGGTGAACCCAAAGATGTTTTATCAATACATTATGAGTAAGACGATAACTAAGGAGAGAGTTGGGACCATAAAAGACCAAAAAGGTAAACTATGTGTAGGGGGCGGAATATGTGTAGGGGGCGGAATATATTGTCTTCACAAAAGCGGGGAATGATGCAGATATTGTAGTTAAGCAGGAGGAGTGT
Source organism: Heterodontus francisci (assembly GCF_036365525.1). NCBI lineage: Eukaryota > Metazoa > Chordata > Chondrichthyes > Heterodontiformes > Heterodontidae > Heterodontus > Heterodontus francisci. The sequence continues at coordinate 2,060,521 of NW_027140908.1, read as the reverse complement.
GAAGTATTGGTTGTGATAAACATAGGGAGAGAGGAAGTAGTAATGGGATTAGCATCCTTGAAAGTTGATAAATCACCAGAACCAGATGAAATGTACCCCTGGCTGTTAAATGAAGCCTGAGAGGAAATAGCAGAAGGTCTGACCATCATTTTCCAGTCCTCACTGGATACAGGTGTGGTGCTGGAAGATTGGAGAATTGCTAACATTGTACCCCTGTTTAAAAAGGGAGCAAAGGATAGACCGAATAATTACAGGCCAGTCAGTCTAACCTCAGTAGTGGGCAAATTATTGGAATCAATTTTGAGAGACAGGATAAACTGTCACTGAGAAAGGTGTAGGTTAATCAAGTATAGTCAGCATGGATTTGTTCAGGGAAGATCTTGTTTGACCAACTTGAATGAATTTTTTGAAGAAGTAACAGAGAAGATAGTTGAGGGTAGTGCAGTTGATGTGGTCTACATGGATATTAGCAAGGCTTTTGACAAGGTCCCACATGGCAGACTGGTTAAAAAAATAAAATCCCATGGGATCCAGGGAAATGCAGCAAGGTGGATACAAAATTGGCTCAGTGGCAGGAAACAAAGTCTCATTATTGACGGCTGTTATAGCGACTGGCGTTCCGCAGGGCTCCGTCCTGGGTCCCCTGCTTTTTGTGGTACATATTAACGATTTGGACGTAAATGTATGGAGCATGATCAAGAAGTTTGCGGAAAACACAAAGATTGGCCGTGTGGTAGATAGCGAGGAGGATAGCTGTAGGCTGCAGGAAGATATTGATGGTCTGGTCAAATGGGCAGAAAAGTGGCAAATGGAATTCAACCTGGAGAGTGTGAGGTGATGTATTTGGGGAGGTCAAACTAGGAAAAGGAATAAATGATTAATGGGAAAATACTGAGAAGTGTAGAGGAAGTGAGGGACCTTGGAGTGAATGTCCACAGATCCCTGAAGGTAGGACAGGTCGATAAAGTGGTTAAGAAGGCAGATGGAATCCTTTCCTTTATTAGCCAAGGTATAGAATATAAGAGCAGGGAGGTTATGCTGGAACTGTAGAACTCATTGGTTAGGCCACAACTTGAGTACTGTGTGCAGTTCTGGTCACCTCATTACAGAAAGGATGTAATTGCACTGGAGAGGGTACACAGGAGATTTACGAGGATGTTGCCAGAACTGGAAAAATGCAGCTATGATGAAAGATTGGATAGGCTGGGGTTGTTCTCCTTGGAACAGAGAAGGCTGAGGGGAGATCTGATTAAAATGTCCAAAATTGTGAGGGGCCTGGATAGAGTGGAGGTGAAGGGTCTATTCACCTTAGCAGAAAAGTCAGTGATGAGGGGGCATAGATTTAAAGTGATTGGTAGAAAAATTAGAGGAGAGATGAGGAAAATCATTATCACCCAGAGGGTGGTGGGGGTCTGGAACTCACTGCCTGAAAGGGTAGTTGAGTTAGAGACCCTCAGCTCATTCAAAAGGAGTCGGGATATGCACCTCAAGTGCCGTAATCTGCAGGGCTACGAACCAAATGCTGGAAGATGGGATTAGAATAGGTGGATCATTTTTCGGCTGGTCCAGACATAGAGTCATAGAGACATATACAGTACAGAAACAGGCCCTTTGGCCCATCATGTCTGTGCCGGCCGTACAGCACCCAACTATTCTAATCTCATATTCCTGCACTTAGACTGTAGCCCTGTATGCTATGGTGTTTCAAGTGCTCAGCTAAATACTTCTTAAATGTTGTGAGGGTTCCTGCCTCCACCACCTCTTCAGGCAGTGCTTTCCAAATTCCAAACACCCTCTGGGTGAAAAAATGTTTCCTCAAATCTCTCCTAAACCTTCTGCCCCTTACCCTAAATCTATGCCCCCTGGTTCTTGACCCCTCCGCTAAGGGAAAAAGTTTCCTCCTATCTAACCTATCAATGCCCCTCATAATCTTGGATATCTCAATCATGTCCCCCCTCAGCCTTCTCGGTTCTCAGGAAAACAACCCCAGCCTATCCAGTCTCTCCTCATAGCTGAAATGCTCCAGCCCAGGCAACATCCTGGTGAATCTCCTTTGCACCCTCTCCAGTGCAATCACATCCTTCCTATAGTGTGGTGCCCAGAACTGTGCACAATACTCCAGCTGTGGCCTAACTAACGTTTTATACAACTCCATCATAACCTCCCTGCTCTTATTTTGATGGGCCAAGTGGCCTCTTTCTGTGCCTTAAACTTTCTATGTTAATTGTTAACCAGTTAGCTTAACTGGCTTGCAATTCTTTTTAACAGTTTTTAAAGTTCTAAGTCAAATTATAAATGTTAAACTAAATTTCATCTTGAGAAATTGTTACGAGAGTTCCCATTTCCAAAAAATTCTCCAACTTCAGCACTTTGTTAACAAAGTACTCTTTCACCAACACTTTGCCCTCCACACCCTGAGTAGCATCCCATAGCTTTAAGTTGAGGGGTGATAGATATAGGACAGATGTCAGAGCTAGTTTCTTTACTCAAAGAGTAGTAGGGGCGTGGAACGCCCTGCCTGCAACAGTAGTAGACTCGCCAACTTTAAGGGCATTTAAGTGGGCATTGGATAGACACATGGATGAAAATGGAATAGTGTAGGTCAGATGGTTTCACAGGTCGGCGCAACATCGAGGGCCGAAGGGCCTGTACTGCGCTGTAATGTTCTATGTTCTATGAAAGGTTGGATAAACTCGGATTGTTTTCACTGGAACAATGGAGGTGGTGGGGCGACATGATAAAAACAAAGAACAAAAAACATTACAGCACAGGAACAGGCCATTCGACCCTCCAAGCCTGCGCCAATCTTGATGCCTGCCTAAACTAGAACCTTCTGCACTTCCAGGGACTGTATCCCTCTATTCCCATCCTATTCATGTATTTGTCAAGATGCCTCTTAAACGTCTCTATGGTACCTGCTTCCACCACCTGCCCCGGCAACAAGTTCCAGGCACTCACCACCCTCTGTGTAAAGAACTTGCCTCGCAGATCCCCTCTAAACGTTGCCCCTCGCACCTGAAAGCTATGTTCCCTAGTAACTCACTCTTGGGAAACTCACTCCTGGGAAAAAGCTTCAGACTATCCACTCTGTCCATGCCGCTCATAACTTTGTAAACCTCTATCATGTCGCCCCTCCACCTCTGTTGTTCCAGTGAAAACAATCCGAGTTTAACCAACCTCTCCTCATAGCTAACGCCCTCCAGACCAGGTATCATCCTGGTAAACCTCTTCTGTCCCCTCTCCAAAGCTTCCACGTCCTTCTGATAGTGTGGCGACCAGAATTGCACATAATATTCTAAGTGTGGCCTAACTAAGGTTCTGTACACCTGCAGCATGACTTGCCAATTTTTCTCCTCTATGCCCCGACCGATGAAGGCAAGCATGCCGTATGCCTTCTTGACTACCTTATCCACCTGCATTGCCACTTTCAGTGACCTGTGGACCTGTACGCCCAGTTCTCTCTGCCTGTCAATACTCCTAAGGGTTCTGCCATTTACTGTATACCTCCCACTTGCATTAGATCTTCCAAAATGCATTACCTCACATTTTTACGGATTAAACTCCATCTGCCATTTCTCCGCCCAAGTCTCCAACCGATCTATATCCTGCTGTATCCTCTGACAATCCTCATCATTATCCGCAACTCCACCAACCTTTGTGTCGTCCGCAAACTTACTAATCAGACCAGCTGCATTTTCCTCCAGATCATTTATATATACTACAAACAGCAAAGGTCCCATCACTGATCCCTGCGGAACACCACTCGTCACAGCCCTCCATTCAGAAAAGCACCCTTCCACTGCTACCCTCTGTCTTCTATGACCGAGCCAGTTCTGTATCCATCTTGCCAGCTCCCCTCTGATCCCATCTGACTTCACCTTTTGTACCAGTCTGCCATGAGGGACTTTGTCAAAGGCTTTACTGAATTCCATATCGATAACATCCACTGCCCTTCCTTCATCAATCATCTTTGTCACTTCCTCAAAAAACTCAATCAAGTTATTAAGACACGACCTCCCCTTCACAAAACCATGCTGCCTCTTGCTAATAAGTTCGTTTGTTTCCAAATGGGAGTAAATCCTGTCCCAAAGATAGATAGACGTTTACAAAGTTATGAGTGGCATGGACAGAGTGGATAGTCAGAAGCTCTTTCCCAGGGTGGAAGAGTCAGTTACTGGGGGACATAGGCTTAAGGTGCGAGGGGCAATGTTTAGAGGGGATGTGCGAGGCAAGTTCTTTACACAGAGGGTGGTGAGTGCCTGTAACTTGCTGCCGGGGGAGGCGGTGGAAGCAGGCACAATAGCGACGTTTAAGAGGCATCTTGACAAATACATGAATAGGATGGGAATAGAGGGATAGGGTCCCCGGAAGTGCAGAAGGTTTTAGTTCAGACAAGCAACAAGATCGGCGCAGGCTTGGAGGGCCGAATGACCTGTTCCTGTGCTGTCCTATTCTTTGTTCTTTGTTGTCATGTGATATGTAACAGAAAACCAGCCTCAGCAGTCCTAAAGAATCACAGAATTGTTACAGTGCAGAAGGAGGCCATTCAGCCCATTGTGTCCACACTGGCTCTCTGAAAGAGCTACTCGCTCAGTTAAATTCCCCTGCCTTCTCCCCTTAACCCTGCACATTCTTCCTTTTCATATAACTGTCTAATTCCCTTTTGAAAGCTTCAATTGAACCTGCCTCCACCACACTCTCAGGCAGTGCATTCCAGACCTTAAGCACTCGCTGTGTGATAAAGTTTTTCCTCATGTCACTTTTGCTTCTCTTACCAAATACTTTAAATTTGTGCCCTCTCGTTCTCAATCCTTTCACGAGTGGGAACAGTTTCTCTCTATCTACTCTCTGCAGACCCTCATGATTAAACACCTCTATCAACTCACCTCTCAGCCTTCTCTTCTCCAAGGAAAACAGTCCTAACTTCTCCAATCTATCTTCTTAACTGAAATTCCTCATCCCTGAAACCATTCTTGTGAATCTTTTCTGTACTCTCTCCAATGCCCTCATGTCTTTCCTAAAGTGCAGGGCTGGACACAATACTCCAGCTGAGGCTGAACTAGTGTCTTCTGAAAGTTCAACATAACTTCCTTGCTCTTGTACTCTATGTCCCTATTAATAAAGCCCAGGATACTGTATGCTTTATTAACCGCTCTCTCAACCTGTTCTGCCACCTTCAATGAGTTATGCACAATACACTCAGGTCCCTCTGCTCTTGCAGCCTCTTTCGAAATGTACCCTTTATTCTATATTGTCCCTATATGTTCTTCCTCCCAAAATGAATCACTTCACATTTCTCTGCATTGAACTTCATGTGCCACCTGTCTGCCCATTCCACCAACTTCTCTATGTCCCTTTTGCAGTTCCACACTATCCTCCTCACTGTTCACAATGCTTCCAAGTATCGTATCATCTGAAAATTTTGAAATTGTGTCCTGTACCAAGGTCTAGGTCATTAATATATATCAGGAAAAGCAAGGGTCCCAACACTACAAACCTTTCTTCAGCCTAAAAAATATCCATTAACCACTGCTCTCTGTTTCCTGTCACTCAGCCAATTTTGTATCCATGTTGCTACCATCCCTTTTATTCCATGAGCTACAAGCTTTCTCACAAGCAGGCAGCATGATGGCTGAACAAATAAATAAATAAAGGCTCAAGCCTTTCCAAGTTTAAAGTATGTTTATTTCTGACATCTAGGAACCAGAAAACAACAAGAAGATGTAAGGCTACCATTTCCCTGTCTTTCCTGTAGACCTGATAACCTGTTGTATTTATTTCCCAGTCCTGGCCATCTTGCAGCCATGTCTGACCATCTCCACTTGACATTCAATAGCATTACCATCATTGAATCCCCCACCATCAACATCCTGGGGGTCTCCATTGACCAGAAACAGAACTGGACCAGCCACATAAATACCATGGCGACAAGAGCAGGTCAGAGGCTGGGAATTCTGCAGCAAGTAACTCACCTCCTCGAGTCAAAGAACAAAGAACAAAGAACAGTACAGCACAGGAACAGGCCATTCAGCCCTCCAAGCCTGCGCCGATTATGATGCCTGTCTAAACCAACATCTTCTGCACTTCCGGGGTCCGTATCCCTCTATTCCCATCCTATTCATGTATTTGTCAAGATGCCTCTTAAACGTCGCTATCGTACCAGCTCCCACCACCTCCCCTGGCAGCAAGTTCCAGGCACTCACCACCCGAGAACATAGAACATAGAGCAGTACAGCACAGTGCAGGCCCTTCAGCCCACGATGTTGTACCGACCCTTTAACCTACTCTAAGATCAAACTACCTGCATACCCTTCATTCTACTGTCATCCATGTACCTATCCAAGAGTTGCTTAAATGTATCTGCTTCTACTACCACCACTGGCAGTGCATTCCACGCACCCACCACTCTCTCTGTAAAGAACCTACCTCTGACATCCCCCCGAAACCTACCTCCAATCACCTTAAAATTATGCCCCCTGGTGATAGCCCTTTCCGCCCTGGGAAAAAGTCTCTGGCTATCCACTCTATGCCTCTCATCATCTTATACCCCTCTATCAAGTCACCTCTCATCCTTCTTCGCTCCAGTGAGAAAAGCCCTAGCTCCTCCAACCTTTCTTTGTAAGACATGCCTTCCAGTCCAGGCAGCATCCTGGTAAATCTCCTCTGCACCCTCTCTAAAGCGTCCACATCCTTCCTATAATAAGGCTACCAGAACTGAACACAATCTTCCAAGTGTGGTCTAACCAGGGCTTTGTAGAGCTGCAGCATAACCTCGCGGCTCTTAAACTCAATCCCCCTGTTAATGAAAGCCAACACACCATACGCCTTCTTAACAATCCTATCAACTTGGGTGGCAACTTTGAGCGATCTATGGAAATGGACCCCAAGATCCCTCTGTTCCTCCACACTACCAAGAATCCTGTCTTTAAGCCTGTATTCTGCATTCAAATTCGACCTTCCAAAATGAATCACTTCACACTTTTCCAGGTTGAACTCCATCTGCCACTTCTCAGCACAGCTCTGCATCCTGTCAATGTCCCGTTGCAACCTACAACAGCCTTCCACACTATCCACAACTCCAGCAACCTTCCTGTCATCGGCAAACTTGCTAACCCAGCCTTCCACTTCCTCATCCAAGTCATTTATAAAAATCACAAAGAGCAGAGGTCCCAGAACAGATCCCTGCGGAAAACCACTGGTCACCGAGCTCCAGGCTGAATACTTTCCATCTACTACCACCCTCTGTCTTCTATGGGCCAGCCAATTCTGTATCCAGACAGCCAAATTTCCCTGTATCCCATGCCTCCTTACTTTCTGAATGAGCCTACCATGGGGAACCTTATCAAACGCCTTGCTAAAATCCATATACACCACATCCACTGCTCTTCCTTCATCAATGTGTTTTGTCACATCTTCAAAGACTTCAATAAGGCTTGTGAGGCCTGCCCCTCACAAAGCCATGCTGACTGTCTCTAATCAAACCATGCTTTTCCAAATAATCATAAATCCAGTCTCTCAGAATCCTCTCCAATAATGTGCCCACCACCGACGTAAGACTGACTGGTCTGTTATTCCCAGGGTTATCCCTATTCACTTTCTTGAACAACGGAATAACATTTGCCACCCTCCAATCATCTAGTACTTCTCCAGTGGACAGTGAGGACGCCAAGATCATCGCCAAAGGCGCGGCAATCTCTTCCCTCGCTTCCCGTAAATAACCTTGGGTATATCCCGTCTGGCCCCGGGGACTTATCTATCTTCATGTCTTTCAAAATTTACAGCACATCCTCCTTCTTAACATCAACCTGTTCGAGCATATCAGCCTGTTTCACGTTGTCCTCACAAACGACCAGGTCCCTCTCACTAGTGAATACTGAAGCAAAGTATTCATTTAGGACCTCCCCTACCTCCTCCGACTCCAGGCACAGGTTCCCTCCACTATCCCTGATCGGCCCTCCTCTGGCCATCCTCTTGTACACTCACATAAGTGTAGAACGCCTTGGGATTTTCCTTAATCCTACCCGCCAAGAATTTTTCATGTCCCCTTCTAGCTCTCCTAAGTCCATTCTTCAGTTCCTTCCTGGCTACCTTGTAACCCTCGACAGCCCTGTCTGATCCTTGCTTCCTCAACCTTAAGTAAGCTTCCTTCTTCCTCTTGACTAGCTGTTCCACATCTCTTGTCATCCAAGGTTCCTTCACCCGACCATCCCTTCCTTGCCTCGTCAGGACAAATCTATCCAGCAGTCGCAGCAAGTGCTCCCGATACAACCTCCACATTTCTGTGTAAAAAACTTGCCTCACACATCCCCTCTAAACCTTGCCCCTCGCACCAAAAAACTCGATCAAGACACGACCTCCGCTTCATAAAACCATGCTGCCTCTCGCTAATAAGTCCATTTGTTTTCAAATGGGAGTAAATCCTGTCCTGAAGAATCCTCTCCAACAATTTCCCTACCACTGATGTAAGGCTCTCTGGCCTGTAATTTCCTGGATTATCCTTGCTACCCTTCTTAAACAAAGGAACAACGTTGGCTATTCTCCAGTCCTCTGGGACCTCACCTGTAGACAATGAGGATGTAAAGATTTCTGTCAAGGCCCCAGCAATTTCCTCCCTTGCCTCCCTCAGTATTCTGTGGTAGATCCCATCAGGCCCTGGGAACTTGTCTACCTTCATGTTTTTCAAGATGCCCAACACCTCCTCCTTTTTGATATCGACATGACCCAGACTATCTACACTCCCTTCCCTGGATTCATCATCCACCAAGTCCTTATCTTTGGTGAATACTGATGCAAAGTACTCATTTAGTACCTCGCCCATTTCCTCTGGCTCCACGCATAGATTCCCTCCTCTGTCCTTGGTGGGCCAACCCTTTCCCTGGCTACCCTCTTGCTCTTTATATACGTATAAAAAGCCTTGGGATTCTCATTAATCCTGTTTGCCAATGACTTTTCATGACCCCTTTTAGCCCTCCTAACTCTTTGCTTAAGTTCCTTCCTCCTTTCTTTATATTCCTCAAGGGCTTTGTCTGTTCCTAGCCTTCTAGCCCTTACAAATGCGTCCTTTTTCTTTTTGACAAGGCTCGTTATACAAGGTTCCCAAAACCTGCCAAATTTATCCTTCTTCCTCACAGGAACATGCTGGTCCTGGATTCTAATCAACTGACGTTTGAAAGACTCCCACATGTCAGATGTTGATTTACCCTCAAACAGCCGCCCCCAATCTAAATTCTTCAGTTCCTGCGTAATATTGTTATAATTAGCCTTCCCCCAATTTAGCACCTTCACCCGAGGACTACTCTTATCCTTATCCTCAAGTTCCTTAGAACTTACAGAATTATGGTCACTGTTCCCGAAATGCTCCCCTACTGAAACTTCGACCACCTGGCCGGGCTCATTCCCCAATACCAGGTCCAGTACGGCCCCTTCCCTAGTTGGACTACCTACATATTGTTTCAAGAAGCCCTCCTGGATGCTCCTCACAAATTCTGCCCCATCCAAGCCCCTAGCACTAAGTGAGTCCCAGTCAATATAGTGAAAGTTAAAATCACCCACTACTACAACCCTGTTTCCTTTACATCTTTCCAAAATCTGTCGACATATTTGCTCCTCTACCTCCCGCTGGCTGTTGGGAGGCCTGTAGTAAACACCCAACATCGTGACTGCATCCTTCCTATTCCTGAGCTCCACCCATATTGCCTCGCTGCATGACCCCTCCGAGGTGTCCTCCCACAGTACAACTGTGATATTCTCCTTAACAAGTAATGCAACTGGCTCACCCCTTTTACATCCCCCTCTATCCTGCCTGAAGCATCTAAATCCTGGAACGTTTAGCTGCCAATCCTATCCTTCCCTCAACCAAGTCTATGTAATAGCAACAACATCATAGTTCCAAGGACTAATCCAAGCTCTAAGTTCATCTGCCTTACCTGTTATACTTCTCGCATTGATACAAATGCACTTCAGACCACCAGTCCCGCTGTGCTCAGCAAAATCTCCCTGCCTGCTCTTCCTCTTAGTCTTACTGGCCTTATTTACTAGTTCCCCCTCAGTTATTTCACCAGCTGGCCTACTGCTCTGGTTCCCACCCCCCTGCCACACTCGTTTATCCCCGCCCGAGTGATGCTAGCAAACCTCGCAGCCAGGATATTTGTGCCCCTCCAGTTTAGATCCAACTCATCCTTCTGTACAGGTCCCACCTGTCCCGGAAGAGATCCCAATGATCCAGATATCTGAACCCTCCCTCCTACACCAGCTGTTCAGCCACGTGTTTAGCTGCACTATCTTCCTATTTCTAGCCTCACTGGCACGTGGCACAGAGAGTAATCCCGAGATTACAACCCGAGAGGTCCTGTTTTTTAACTTACTACCCAACTCCCTGAACTCCCCCTGCAGGACCTCATCACTCTTCCTGCCTATGTCGTTGGTACCGATGTGTACCACAACGTCTGGATGTTCACCCTCCCCCTTCAGAATGCCCTCTGTCCGTTCAGAGACATCATTGACCATGGCACCAGGGAGGCAACATACCATCCTGGAGTCTCGTTCACGTCCACAGAAACACCTATCTGTGCCCCTGACTATAGAGTCCCCGATAACTATTGCTCTTCTGCGTTCTCCAGTGCAGCCGTGAATGTGGCCCCACTGGAACACTTACACAGAACAACTAGTTCCTTGCACTTTACACATAGGAAAACAATATATAACATCCCTCTTTAAAACATAATGCCCCTATATCAATATAACTAAAGAAGATTATCGATCGACTTGTGGAAATAATCTGAACCCTTTGTAGAGTCATTTGTAGCGTGTATTCTTTTTTTAAAAACATATTCACGGTATCGCTTGGGTAGTAAGATGTTGTGCCTCTATCTTGTAGATTTGGTATTTGTTGCTCTCAGTGGTGAGTTGGCACACTGTACAGGTGATGTTGTGTCACTTGCTGGTGATGTGTTTAATGTTGTCTCACTGGATAGTGATGTTTCCAGTGTTGTTGATGGTCTTTTCTGTTGTTCCAGCTCAGGTGTAGGTTGAATATGGATTCTGTTCCTTTTCATTTGGTTACCGGTTTCAGTCTCAATGATATATGACCTTGGAGTCTTAACTTCACCAACAACGTTTAGTGGGCTCCAGGTTTTCATGATTGGATCCTGTACGTTTACAGTTTGTCCTCTTAACAGTTCGGGTAGGGATTTAGCATATTTGTTGAAGTGTTGCTCTCCTCTTACCTGTGCTTCAGTGAGTTGTTATCTCACTTCCTCCTGCTCACTTGAAGGATGTATTTTGCTTGGCAGAGTTGTCTTACATTTTCTTCCATTTAACAGCTCTGCAGGTGATTTCATGTCAGCCTTGAGAGGTGTGGATTGGAGTGACAATAAGGCCAGGTTTGGGTCTTCCTTCGCCTCCTGGCATTTCACAAGTGTTCCTTTGACCGTCTGGATGTGTCTTTCTATAAATCTGTGTCCCCGTGGGTAGTGTGGTGATGAGGTGATGGTGTTGAAACCGGACTGGTCAGTGAATTCCTTCAATTCTCTGGATGTAAATTGGGTCCCATTGTCACATATTAACCTTTCAGGAATCCCTTGCTCAGCGAACAGAACTCATACTGCTGAGATTATTGTTGTGACTCTCAAGTCACCTTCCGGATAAAAGGGAATTTTAAGTAATAGTCTGCGATTATTATGTGTGAATAAATCGACTCCTACAGTGTGCCATGGTCTGAGTGGTACTTCAGTAGCTATCATCACCTCTTTCTGTTGTGAGTTTCTGTACTTCTGACATACATTGCATGTCAACACCATATTTTCCATATCTTTGTCTATGCCAATCCAGTACTCAGCTGATTTGGCTCTGAGCTTACACTTCTCCATTCTCATGTGACCTTCATGAATCTTTTGGAGAAGTTCTTCCTGCATTGTTTTGGGAATGATTATGCTGGATCTGGCTAGCAGAACACCATCTTCTCGTGAGATGTCATCTCTGATAGACCAGTAATGCTGTATTGCTGGTTGCGTGTGCTGTATCTTATCAGGCCATCCCTGGATCACTTCTGAGACAGCATCTGTTTCGGTGGTGTTACGTTCACTCGGTGATGAATCTTCATGCCGAGATCTTCTATCTCATATTTCTCCTGTGGTGACAACCGAGATAGAGTGTCTGCCAGCACCATTTTTCTCACTGGCTTATATTTCAGAGTGAAATCATAACTCTGAAACCTCAAGAGTAACCTCTGCAGTCTTGCTGATGCTTTACATAGATTTATCTTGTAGATCTGCTCCAGTGGACGATGATCACTCTCCACTGTGAACTTTCTCCCTCGGAGATATATGTGGAACTTCTCACATCCCACTCCTGACATCACCTTTTTATTAGCGAGAGGCAGCATGGTTTTGTGAAGGGGAGGTCGTGTCTCACTAATTTGATTGAGTTTTTTGAGGAAGTGACGAAGATGATTGATGAAGGAAGGGCAGTGGATGTTATCTATATGGACTTTAGTAAAGCCTTTGACAAGGTCCCTCATGGCAGACTGGTACAAAAGGTGAAGTCACATGGGATCAGAGGGGAGCTGGCAAGATGGATACAGAAATGGCTCAGTCATAGAAGACAGAGGGTAGCAGTGGAAGGGTGCTTTTCTGAATGGAGGGCTGTGACTAGTGGTGTTCCACAGAGATCAGTGCTGGGACTTTTGCTGTTTGTAGTATATCTAAATGATTTGGAGGAAAATGCAGCTGGTCTGATTAGTAAGTTTGTGAACGACACAAAGGTTGGTGGAGTTGCGGACAATGATGAGGATTGTCGGAGGATACAGCAGGATATAGATCGGTTGGAGACTTGGGCGGAGAAATGGCAGATGGAGTTTAATCCGGACAAATGTGAGGTAATGCATTTTGGAAGGTGTAATGCAGGTGGGAAGTATACAGTAAATGGCAGAACCCTTAGGAGTATTGACAGGCAGAGAGAACTGGGCGTACAGGTCCACAGGTCACTGAAAGTGGCAATGCAGGTGGATAAGGTAGTCAAGAAGGCATACGGCATGCTTGCCTTCATCGGTCGGGGCATAGAGGAGAAAAATTGGCAAGTCATGCTGCAGGTGTACAGAACCTTAGTTAGGCCACACTTAGAATATTGCGTGCAATTCTGGTCGCCACACTACCAGAAGGACGTGGAGGCTTTGGAGAGGGTACAGAAGAGGTTTACCAGGATGTTGCCTGGTCTGGGCATTAGCTATGAGGAGAGGTTGGTTAAACTCGGATTGTTTTCACTGGAACGACGGAGGTGGAGGGGCGACATGATAGAGGTTTACAAAGTTACAAGCGGCATGGACAGAGTGGATAGTCAGCAGCTTTTTCCCAGGGTGGAAGAGTCAGTTACTATGGGACATAGGTTTAAGGTGAGAGGGGCAAAGTTTAGAGGGGATGTGCGAGGCAAGTTCTTTACACAGAGGGTGGTGAGTGCCTGGAACTTGTTGCCGGGGGAGGTGGTGGAAGCAGGTACGATAGAGATGCTTAAGAGGCATCTTGACAAATACATGAATAGGATGGGAAGAGAGGGATACGGACCCCGGAAGTGCAGAAGGTTTTAGTTTCGGCAGGCATCAAGATCGGCGCAGGCTTGGAGGGCCGAATGGCCTATTCCTGTGCTGTACTGTTCTTTTTTCTTTTGTTCTTTGTTGACTGCCAAAAGCTCTCTCTCTCTATGTTGGCAGATCTGTTCTCAGCTGATGTTGGAGCTTTGGACGTAAATGCTATTGGCTTTCCCTCTTGTACCAGGGCTGCTCCCAGTCCTTTTGTGGAAACATCTATTTGCAGAGTGACAGGTTTCTTTCTATCATTGTACAACAGACTTGTCTCCTTGCATACTACCTCTTTGAGTTTGTTGAAACTCCTGTCATGTGACTCTGACCACTGGTACTTTACATCTTCTTTCATTAGTTCCCATCGGATTGCAAACTCTCTCATATCTCTTGGGGCTTCCATCCCCGAGGTGGCTGAGATTCTTTCAGGACTCGGCTTAACGCCGTCAGGTGTGTACACCATTCCGAAGAACAGGTATTCTGTCACTTTCACAATGCATTTGTCTGTATTTAGCTTAATCCCAGCTTTCCTGGTTCTCTCCTTGGCTTCATGTAGATGGTTGTCATGATCTTTTCCATCTACACCATATATCTGGATATCACCAGCTATGCCGATTGATCCTTTGCATCCCCTATTTGTCTCGTCTACTTTCTGTTGGAACACATCCTGGCTCACTTTGAGGCCAAAGGGTAGACGCAGGAATTTGTACCGACCAAAGGGTGTGTTGACTGTTGTCAATAGTGAAGATTCTGTGTCTAGCTTCACATTCCAGTAGCCATTTCTGGCATCAAACTTGCTGAAAACATTTGCCCCTGTCAGTGCTGGTGTGATTTCTTCCAATGTTAGAATAGGGTAGTGATCCCTCTTATATAAAAGCAAAATACTGCGGATGCTGGAAATCTGAAATAAAAACAAGAAATGCTGGAATCACTCAGCAGGACTGGCAGCATCTGTGGAAAGAGAAACAGAGTTAACGTTTCGGGTCAGTGACCCTTCCGAAGTTCCGAAGAAGGGTCACTAACCCGAAACGTTAACTCTGCTTCTCTTTCCACAGATGTTGCCAGACCTGCTGAGTGATTCCAGCATTTCTTGTTTTTATTATATTAGTGATCCCTCTTTATTGCTTGGTTAAGATCTTTGGGATCCAGGCAAATTCTTAGCCGTCCATTTGGCTTCTCTCTCACCACAATGGAATTTAACCAACCTGTAGGCCCTGTGACTCTGGCGATCACCCTTTCTTCCATTTCATGGAGCTCTCTTTCAAGATTTCCTTTTAGTTCTGCTAGTACTTTACGTGGGGGATGAATCACTGGTTTCATCGCTGGGTCAATAGTGATGTGATACTCAAAATCTTCGAAGCATCCAACCGTCAAATCAAAACACTCTGGGTACATTTGTACCAGATCTCCTTAGAAAATAGGCGACATGTTTAGATAGAGGATCTGGATCAGCGCAGGCTTAGAGTGCCGAAGGGCCTGTTCCTGTGCTGTAATTTTGTTTGTTCCTTGTTCTTTGTTCTTTGTTTCTGATCGGATGGCGCTTTTCAATGGGTGTACTATCTTCACCTCTCAGTGTCACCTCCTTCATCTCAGGGTTTACTGAGATAATCTGCAGCTCTTCAGAACTGCTCAACCCCAGGATAGCCGGACCATCTGTTTCTGTGATGTAGAACATACAGTTAACGTCTTTTCCTTTGTGTGTCCCTCTGATTTGGGTTGTTCCTCGCTGTCGAATCTCAGTTCCCCCGGATGCTGTTAGAATGATGTTGTTTGGTTTCAGAGCACCTTCCATTGGATAATCATTTTCTCCAAATTTTCAGGAAAGATCTGCTGGTATAGTCTGAGCAGGATGATGTTACTCTGCACTCCAGTATCAATCTTCACCTTCAGATTTATCATTGTGGGCTTATTTCTCAGCCTCTTCCTGATCTGAATGGTTGTGTGAATTTCTTTTCTCTGGGAACAGTCGCATTCAGACATTTCATGAAATTCTATGGTTCCTATGTCTAACATGCTCTCAAACCCAGCACCATCCTCCAGGATATGGATGTTTTGGTTTCTTTCACTATTCCTTCGCCCTGTTATTCTGGCTCTGCTGACTCGTCCACAACCTTCTTGCCTTGTTCTGCACATCTTTGCCCAGTGACTGGTCTTTCCGCAAGCTCTGCAGATTGATCCACATGCGAGACATTTCCTTCTGTCGGTCAATTCATGTGGTCGTCCACAGCTCCTGCACATCGTTCTCTCTGTCTGATGTACATTCTTTAGTTGTTGTTTCACTGCATCAACCCTGCTGCCTGTCTCTTGGCTTAACTGAAAGTTAGCCATTTGGAAAGTCAGTGTCTTCATCTGTCTGCTCGTGGCTTTCCTGTTCTGGCAGTGTCTACAGCCTGTGATATTGTGAGCTTGTCCTGTCCGATTAGAGCTTTCTGTACTTCAGGATGTGCAGAACCTCAAATGAGCTGATCTATCAGCCGTTCATCCTGTACTGCTCTCTCTATCAGTCCCACATTGAGGAACTTTCCATTTGTTGGGATGTAAATCCAGCTGTTGATATCAGTGATATCATTGCTGCCTCTGTGTTACTACAGAGATTACAGTTCATAAAACATGAAGATGTCCCACTAAACTCCTGTATGAAACAGAAAGTTACAGCTGCAGGAGGATATAAAACCCATCATCTCTGTGCCAGCCAAAATAGAGCAATCCAGTCTCATTCCATTTGTAATCTCTTTGTCTGTAGCTCTGCAGGTTGTGGCATCTCATTGCATATCGAAGTGTTTTTAAATGGAATGAGGGTTTCAGCCTCTTCCACCCTGTCGAGCAGTAAGTTCCAGACACTCACCACCCTCTGGGTGAAAAAATTACTCAACTGCCCTCTAATGTTTTGCCAGTCATTTTAAATCTATGCCCCCTGGTTATTGATCTCTCTACAGAGGGAAACAGGTCCCTCTTATCCAATCTATCTGGGCTCCTCATAAATTTATACAGCCCAATTAAATCTCTCCTTTACCTCCTCTGTTTCAAAGAAAACAATCCTAACTTATCCAATCTTTCCTCATGGCTAAAATTATCCATTCTTCACTGGATCATCATAAATCTGCTCCTTACCCTCCCTAATGCAATCATCCTTCCTGCAGTGTGGTGACCTGAACTATATGCAGTGCTCCAACTGTGGCCGAACTAGATTTTAACAGTTCGGCCATAAACCCCCAGCCCCCCAGCTCTTACATTCTGTGCCTCAGCCAATAAAGGACAGTATCCCGTATGCCTTCTTAACCACCTTATCTACCAGTTCAATCACTTTCAGGGATGTGGACTTGCACTCCAAGGTCCCTCTGTTCCTCTACATTTCTCACTATCTTACCATGTATTGTGTATTCCCTTGCCTTGTTTGCCTTCCCCAAATGCATTACTTCACACTTCTCCGGATTGAACTCCTTTTGCTACTTTTCGGCCCACCTATCAATTGATATCTTCCTGCAGTCTGCAGCATTCTTCATCAGCAACCACACGATTTACAATTCTCTCTATGACTTGGATGTAGGGACCGAAGGTATGGTTGCTAAATTTGATGATGACACAAAGATAGGTAGGAAAATAGGTTGTGAAGAGGACATAAGGAGGTTACAAAGAGATATAGGTAGGTTAAGTGAGTGGGCAAAGATCTGGCAAATGTACATAATGCGGGAAAGTGTGAAATTGTCCACTTTGGCAGGAAGAATAAAAAAGAAGCATATTATCAAAATGGTGAGAGATTGCAGAGCTGAGAGACGCAGAGGGATCTGGGTGTCCCAGAGCATGAATCACAAAAGGTTAGTATGCAGGTTCAGCACGTAATTGGGAAAGTTAATGGAATGTTATTGTTTATCGCGAGGGGAATTGAATACAAAAGAACAAAGAACAAAGAACAAAGAAAATTACAGCACATGAACAGGCCCTTCGGCCCTCCAAGCCTGCGCCGATCCAGACCTAAACATGTCGCCTATTTTCTAAGGGTCTGTATCTCTTTTCTTACTGCCCATTCATGTATCTGTCTAGATACATCTCAAAAGACGCCATCGTGCCCGCATCTACCACCTCCGCTGGCAACACGTTCCAGGCACCCACCATCCTCTGCGTAAAGAACTTTCCATGCATATCCCCCTAAACTTTTTCCCTTTCACTATGAACTCGTGTCCTCTAGTAATTGAATCCCCCACTCTGGGAAAAAGCCTCTTGCCATCCACCCTGTCTATACCTCTCATGATTTTGTACACCTCAATCAGGTCCCCCCTCAACCTCCATCTTTCTAATGAAAATAATCCTAATCTGCTCAACCTCTCTTCATAGCTAGCACCCTCCATACCAGGCAACATCCTGGTGAACCTCCTCTGCACCCTCTCCAAAGCATCCACATCCTTTTGGTAATGTGGCGACCAGAACAGCACGCAGTATTCCAAATGTGGCCGAACCAAAGTCCTAGACAAAAGTAGGGAGGTTATGTTTCAATTATACATGGCATTGGTGAGACCACATCTGGAGTACTGTGTACAGTACTGGTCTCCTTATTTATGTAAATGCGCTAGAGGCAGTACAGAGAAGGTTTACTGGACTAATACCTGGAATGGGCATGTTGTCTTATGAGCAAATATTGGACAGGCTAGGCATGCACCTCATGGGAGTCAGGAGTGAGAGCAGCGTACCCTGCGTGGAACTTACTGGAGAGAGAGTAAATCCAGACCCAGGCTCAGGCCTTCACTTACCTGGAGAGTGTCGAGTGTAACGGCGGTGGACCCTACATGGAACCTACTGGAGAGAGAGTAAATCCAGACCCAGGCTCGGGCCTTCACTTACCGGGAGAGAGTCAGGAGTGACAGCGGCGGACCCTACATGAAATCTACTGGGGAGAGAGTAAATCCAGAGCCAGGCTCGGGCCTTCACTTACCTGGAGAGAGTCGGGAGTGACAGAGGAGGACCCTGAGTGGAATCTACTGGGGAGAGAGTCGGGAGTGACGGAGGAGGACCCTGAGTGGAAGCTACTGGGGAGAGAATCTGGAGTGACGGAGGAGGACCGTGAGTGGAATCTACTGGGGAGAGAATCTGGAGTGACGGAGGAGGACCCTGAGTGGAATCTACTGGGGAGAGAGTCAGGAGTGACGGATGAGGACCCTGAGTGGAATCTACTGGGGAGAGAATCTGGAGTGATGGAGGAGGACCCTGAGTGGAATCTACTGGGGAGAGAATCTGGAGTGACAGAGGAGGACCCTGAGTGGAATCTACTGGGGAGAGAATCTGGAGTGACGGAGGAGGACCCTGAGTGGAATCTACTGGGGAGCGAATCTGGAGTGACGGAGGAGGACCCTGAGTGGAATCTACTGGGGAGAGAGTCAGGAGTGACGGAGGAGGACCCTGAGTGGAATCTACTGGGGAGAGAGTCGGGAGTGACGGAGGAGGACCCTGAGTGGAATCTACTGGGGAGAGAGTCGGGAGTGATGGAGGAGGACCATGAGTGGAATCTACTGGGGAGAGAGTCGGGAGTGACGGAGGAGGACCCTGAGTGGAATCTACTGGGGAGAGAGTCGGGAGTGACGGAGGAGGACCCTGAGTGGAATCTACTGGGGAGAGAGTCGGGAGTGACGGAGGAGGACCCTGAGTGGAATCTACTGGGGAGAGAGTCAGGAGTGACGGAGGAGGACCCTGAGTGGAATCTACTGGGGAGCGAATCTGGAGTGACGGAGGAGGACCCTGAGTGGAATCTACTGGGGAGCGAATCTGGAGTGACGGAGGAGGACCCTGAGTGGAATCTACTGGGGAGAGAGTCAGGAGTGACGGAGGAGGACCCTGAGTGGAATGTACTGGGGAGAGAGTCGGGAGTGATGGAGGAGGACCCTGAGTGGAATCTACTGGGGAGAGAGTCGGGAGTGATGGAGGAGGACCCTGAGTGGAATCTACTGGGGAGAGAGTCGGGAGTGACGGAGGAGGACACTGAGTGGAATCTACTGGGAAGAGAGTCGGGAGTGATGGAGGAGGACCCTGAGTGGAATCTACTGGGGAGAGAGTCGGGAGTGATGGAGGAGGACCCTGAGTGGAATCTACTGGGGAGAGAGTCGGGAGTGACGGAGGAGGACCCTGAGTGGAATCTACTGGGGAGAGAATCTGGAGTGACGGAGGAGGACCCTGAGTGGAATCTACTGGGGAGAGAGTCGGGAGTGACGGAGGAGGACCCTGAGTGGAAACTACTGGGGAGAGGGTCGGGAGTGACGGAGGAGGACCCTGAGTGGAATCTACTGGGGAGAGAGTCGGGAGTGATGGAGGAGGACCCTGAGTGGAATCTACTGGGGAGAGAGTCGGGCGTGTTGGAGGAGGACCCTGAGTGGAATCTACTGAGGAGAGAGTCGGGAGTGACGGAGGAGGACCCTGAGTGGAATCTACTGGGGAGAGAATCTGGAGTGACAGAGGAGGACCCTGAGTGGAATCTACTGGGGAGAGAATCTGGAGTGACGGAGGAGGACCCTGAGTGGAATCTACTCGGGACAGAGTCGGGAGTGACGGAGGAGGACAATGAGTGGAATCTACTGGGGAGAGAATCTGGAGTGACGGAGGACGACCCTGAGTGGAATCTACTGGGGAGAGAGTCGGGAGTGACGGAGGAGGACCCTGAGTGGAAACTACTGGGGAGAGAGTCGGGAGTGACGGAGGAGGACCCTGAGTGGAATCTACTGGGGAGAGAGTCGGCAGTGACGGATGAGGACCCTGAGTGGAATCTACTGGGGAGAGAGTCGGGCGTGTTGGAGGAGGACCCTGAGTGGAATCTACTGGGGAGAGAGTCGGGAGTGACGGAGGAGGACCCTGAGTGGAATCTACTGGGGAGAGAGTCGTGAGTGACGGAGGAGGACCCTGAGTGGAATCTACTGGGGAGAGAGTCAGGAGTGACGGAGGAGGACCCTGAGTGGAATCTACTGGGGAGCGAATCTGGAGTGACGGAGGAGGACCCTGAGTGGAATCTACTGGGGAGCGAATCTGGAGTGACGGAGGAGGACCCTGAGTGGAATCTACTGGGGAGAGAGTCAGGAGTGATGGAGGAGGACCCTGAGTGGAATGTACTGGGGAGAGAGTCGGGAGTGATGGAGGAGGACCCTGAGTGGAATCTACTGGGGAGAGAGTCGGGAGTGACAGAGGAGGACCCTGAGTGGAATCTACTGGGGAGAGAGTCGGGAGTGACGGAGGAGGACCCTGAGTGGAATCTACTGGGGAGAGAGTCGGGAGTGACGGAGGAGGACCCTGAGTGGAATCTACTGGGGAGAGAGTCGGGAGTGATGGAGGAGGACCCTGAGTGGAATCTACTGGGGAGAGAGTCGGGAGTGACGGAGGAGGACCCTGAGTGGAATCTACTGGGGAGAGAATCTGGAGTGACGGAGGAGGACCCTGAGTGGAATCTACTGGGGAGAGAATCTGGAGTGACGGAGGAGGACCCTGAGTGGAATCTACTGGGGAGAGAGTCGGGAGTGACGGAGGAGGACCCTGAGTGGAAACTACTGGGGAGAGAGTCGGGAGTGACGGAGGAGGACCCTGAGTGGAATCTACTGGGGAGAGAGTCGGGAGTGATGGAGGAGGACCCTGAGTGGAATCTACTGGGGAGAGAGTCGGGCGTGTTGGAGGAGGACCCTGAGTGGAATCTACTGGGGAGAGAGTCGGGAGTGACGGAGGAGGACCCTGAGTGGAATCTACTGGGGAGAGAATCTGGAGTGACAGAGGAGGACCCTGAGTGGAATCTACTGGGGAGAGAGTCTGGAGTGACGGAGGAGGACCCTGAGTGGAATCTACTGGGGAGAGAGTCAGGAGTGACGGATGAGGACCCTGAGTGGAATCTACTGGGGAAAGAATCTGGAGTAATGGAGGAGGACCCTGAGTGGAATCTACTGGGGAGAGTATCTGGAATGACAGAGGAGGACCCTGAGTGGAATCTACTGGGGAGAGAATCTGGAGTGATGGAGGAGGACCCTGAGTGGAATCTACTGGGGAGAGAGTCAGGAGTGACGGAGGAGGACCCTGAGTGGAATCTACTGGGGAGCGAATCTGGAGTGACGGAGGAGGACCCTGAGTGGAATCTACTGGGGAGAGAGTCAGGAGTGACGGAGGAGGACCCTGAGTGGAATCTACTGGGGAGAGAGTCGGGAGTGACGGAGGAGGACCCTGAGTGGAATCTACTGGGGAGAGAGTCGGGAGTGATGGAGGAGGACCCTGAGTGGAATCTACTGGGGAGAGAGTCGGGAGTGACGGAGGAGGACCCTGAGTGGAATCTACTGGGGAGAGAGTCGGGAGTGACGGAGGAGGACCCTGAGTGGAATCTACTGGGGAGAGAGTCGGGAGTGACGTAGGAGGACCCTGAGTGGAATCTACTGGGGAGAGAGTCGGGAGTGACGGAGGAGGACCCTGAGTGGAATCTACTGGGGAGAGAGTCAGGAGTGACGGAGGAGGACCCTGAGTGGAATCTACTGGGGAGCGAATCTGGAGTGACGGAGGAGGACCCTGAGTGGAATCTACTGGGGAGCGAATCAGGAGTGACGGAGGAGGACCCTGAGTGGAATCTACTGGGGAGAGAGTCAGGAGTGACGGAGGAGGACCCTGAGTGGAATGTACTGGGGAGAGAGTCGGGAGTGATGGAGGAGGACCCTGAGTGGAATCTACTGGGGAGAGAGTCGGGAGTGATGGAGGAGGACCCTGAGTGGAATCTACTGGGGAGAGAGTCGGGAGTGACGGAGGAGGACCCTGAGTGGAATCTACTGGGGAGAGAGTCGGGAGTGACGGAGGAGGACCCAGAGTGGAATCTACTGGGGAGAGAGTCGGGAGTGATGGAGGAGGACCCTGAGTGGAATCTACTGGGGAGAGAGTCGTGAGTGACGGAGGAGGACCCTGAGTGGAATCTACTGGGGAGAGAATCTGGAGTGACGGAGGAGGACCCTGAGTGGAATCTACTGGGGAGAGAATCTGGAGTGACGGAGGAGGACCCTGAGTGGAATCTACTGGGGAGAGAGTCGGGAGTGACGGAGGAGGACCCTGAGTGGAAACTACTGGGGAGAGAGTCGGGAGTGACGGAGGAGGACCCTGAGTGGAATCTACTGGGGAGAGAGTCGGGAGTGATGGAGGAGGACCCTGAGTGGAATCTACTGGGGAGAGAGTCGGGCGTGTTGGAGGAGGACCCTGAGTGGAATCTACTGGGGAGAGAGTCGGGAGTGACGGAGGAGGACCCTGAGTGGAATCTACTGGGGAGAGAATCTGGAGTGACAGAGGAGGACCCTGAGTGGAATCTACTGGGGAGAGAATCTGGAGTGACGGAGGAGGACCCTGAGTGGAATCTACTCGGGAGAGAGTCGGGAGTGACGGAGGAGGACCCTGAGTGGAATCTACTGGGGAGAGAATCTGGAGTGACGGAGGAGGACCCTGAGTTGAATCTACTGGGGAGAGAGTCGGGAGTGACGGAGGAGGACCCTGAGTGGAAACTACTGGGGAGAGAGTCGGGAGTGACGGAGGAGGACCCTGAGTGGAATCTACTGGGGAGAGAGTCGGCAGTGACGGAGGAGGACCCTGAGTGGAATCTACTGGGGAGAGAGTCGGGCGTGTTGGAGGAGGACCCTGAGTGGAATCTACTGGGGAGAGAGTCGGGAGTGACGGAGGAGGACCCTGAGTGGAATCTACTGGGGAGAGAGTCGGGAGTGACGGAGGAGGA
Source organism: Heterodontus francisci (assembly GCF_036365525.1). Classification (NCBI taxonomy): domain Eukaryota; kingdom Metazoa; phylum Chordata; class Chondrichthyes; order Heterodontiformes; family Heterodontidae; genus Heterodontus; species Heterodontus francisci. Next base: position 2,037,242 of record NW_027140908.1, on the reverse strand, counting down.
CCCTGAGTGGAATCTACTGGGGAGAGAGTCAGGAGTGACGGAGGAGGACCCTGAGTGGAATCTACTGGGGAGCGAATCTGGAGTGACGGAGGAGGACCCTGAGTGGAATCTACTGGGGAGCGAATCTGGAGTGACGGAGGAGGACCCTGAGTGGAATCTACTGGGGAGAGAGTCAGGAGTGATGGAGGAGGACCCTGAGTGGAATGTACTGGAGAGAGAGTCGGGAGTGATGGAGGAGGACCCTGAGTGGAATCTACTGGGGAGAGAGTCGGGAGTGATGGAGGAGGACCCTGAGTGGAATCTACTGGGGAGAGAGTCGGGAGTGACGGAGGAGGACCCTGAGTGGAATCTACTGGGGAGAGAGTCGGGAGTGACGGAGGAGGACCCTGAGTGGAATCTACTGGGGAGAGAGTCGGGAGTGATGGAGGAGGACCCTGAGTGGAATCTACTGGGGAGAGAGTCGGGAGTGACGGAGGAGGACCCTGAGTGGAATCTACTGGGGAGAGAATCTGGAGTGACGGAGGAGGACCCTGAGTTGAATCTACTGGGGAGAGAGTCGGGCGTGTTGGAGGAGGACCCTGAGTGGAATCTACTGGGGAGAGAGTCGGGAGTGACGGAGGAGGACCCTGAGTGGAATCTACTGGGGAGAGAGTCGGGCGTGTTGGAGGAGGACCCTGAGTGGAATCTACTGGGGAGAGAGTCGGGAGTGACGGAGGAGGACCCTGAGTGGAATCTACTGGGGAGAGAATCTGGAGTGACAGAGGAGGACCCTGAGTGGAATCTACTGGGGAGAGAATCTGGAGTGACGGAGGAGGACCCTGAGTGGAATCTACTGGGGAGAGAGTCTGGAGTGACGGAGGAGGACCCTGAGTGGAATCTACTGGGGAGAGAGTCGGGAGTGACGGAGGAGGACCCTGAGTGGTATCTACTGGGGAGAGTGTCGGGAGTGACGGCGGAGGACCCTGAGTGGAATCTCTCTTCAGGAGCCGGAGTTTGAAGTGGAGGAAAAAAATCATCAAACTTTGACATCACAGAAAAGCGGTGAGTTGTTTGGCTGGTGAGTAGTTGCTTCTTTGGAAGTCAGTCTAAACAACTGGGGCTTTTGACATGTTAAAATTATTAAGTATTAATAGCAAGTAATAAGTAGGTAGTATTTAGCTGCTGGGTGTTGTCTTTTATCTTGAAATAAGGTTTAAATAATTTTTATCAAATGATTTTTTAAATGATTTTTAAATGCGGTTTATTACTATTGGTGAGGTTATTTCTACTAATGTTCACGTTTTAGTATGGTAGGGTATATTAGTAGTGGTAGAGTATATTAGTTTTGAAAAAGTTTGGTATTAGCAGTAGTACAGCTATTATTAGTATTGGTAAGATTTATTACTATTGGTAGGGTTATTAATATTAGTCATAGCAGGATTTAGTACTAGTACCAAGTTACTATCTAATAGATAAAGGAATGGCAGGGCTGCTGCAACCTCTGGAGCGCACATCCTGTGCTATGTAGGAACTCCAGGATGCTTCTCAGGTGCTGGATAACCCTAGGTGCAGGAAGTGTCATCAGTTGCAGCAGTTTGAGCTCTGGGTTTGGAACTTGAGCAGCAGCTGGTGACACTGTGGTGCATTCATGAGGATGAGAGCTATGTGGATATCATGTTTATAGGTGTGGTCACCCCGCAGTTTAGGAGTATGCAGGGAGAGAGGGATTGGATGACCACCAGGCAGTCAAAAAGAATCAGGCAGGTAGTGCAGGAAATGCCTGAGTGCATCTCACTCTGCAACAGGTATTCAGTAATAAATACTGAAGAAGGTGATAGTTCATCTGGGGAGCCAAGTCCATGGCACCATGGGCGGCTCAGCTGCACAGTGGGGTACAAGGAAGACTGGAAGAGCGATAGTAATAGGAGATTCGATAGGGGAACAGACAGGCGTTTCTGCGGCTGCAGACATGAATGCAGGATGGTGTGCTGCCTCCCTGGTGTCAGGGTCAAGGATGTCACTGAGCGGCTGCAGAGCATCCTGAAGGGGGAGGGTGAACAGCCAGCAATCGTGGTCCACATTGGAACCAACAACATAGGTAGAAAGAGGGATGTGGTCTTGCAGTCAGAATTTAGGGAGCTAGGTAAGAAATTAGCAAGCAGGACCTCAAAAGTAGTAATCTCTGGATTACTCCCAGTGCCACGCACAAGTGAGTATAGAAAAAGGATAAGACAAATATTCCTGGGACATTGGGTCTGGTGGAGATGGGACCTATACAGGCCAGATGGGTTGTACCTGAACAGAGCCGGGACTGAGTTCCTTGCGGAACGTTTTGCTTTTGCTGTTGGGGAGGGTTTAAACTAGTTTGACAGGGGGATGGGGACCTGAGGGTAGACTCAGCTGGGACAAAATCAGAAATGAAAATGGAAGGCAGAAAATTAATGGAAGAGTCTGGAAGACAGAGGAAACGAGGGTTAAAAGATAAAAAAGAGTTTGGCAGTGCTCAAGGGTATCTCATTCAATGCAAGGAGTATAGCAAATAAAGCAGATGAGCTAAGGGCACAGACAGACATGTGGCAGTATGATATCATAGCTATTACACAAACATGGCTTAAGGAGGGACAGGAATGGCAGCTCAACGTTCCTGGTTACAGGGTTTTCAGACCCGATAGGGAGGGGGATAAGAAAGGAGGGGGAGTGGCAATTTTTGTCAAGGAAATTATTAGAGCTGTGAGGAGGGATGATATGTTGGAAGGTTTATCAAATGAGGCCATATGGATTGAGCTAAGGAACAGAAAAGGGGCAATCACACTGCTGGGAGTGTACTATAGACCCCCAAACAGTCAGAGGGAGATAGAAGAGCAGATATGGAGGCAAATCTCTGAGAAGTGCGAGAACAATAGGGCAATAATAGTAGGGGATTTTAACTACCCAGATATTAACTGTAATAGTTTTAGTGTGAAAGGAATTGAGGGAGCAGAATTCTTGAGGTGCATTCAGGAGAACTTTCTTGCCCAATCTGTAGCAGGTCCAACAAGAGAGGGAGCAGATTTAGACTTAGTTTTAGGAAATGAAGATGGGCAGGTGGAAGGAGTGGCAGTGGGAGAGCATTTTGGTGATAGTGATCATAATTCAGTCAGTTTTAACATAATTATGGAAAAGGACAAGAATCGAACAGGAGTTAGCGTTCTCAATTGGGGCAAGGCCAATTTTACTAAACTGAGGAGTGATTCAGCGAAAATGGACTGGAAACAGCTACTTGAAGGCAAATCAGTGTCAGAACAGTGGGAGGCTTTCAAAGGGTAGATTCAAGGGGTTCAGAGTAAACATGTTCCCACCAAGAAAAAGTGTGAAGTGGCCAAATCTCGAGCCCGATGGATGTTAAGGAGCCTACAGGGTAAGATAAGGCAGAAAAGGAAAGTTTATGTCCGACACCGAGAACTCAATACTACAGAAAGCTGAGAGGAGTATAGAAAGTGGAGGGGTGAAATCAAAAAGGAAATTAAGAAAGGAAAGAGAGGGCATGAAAGAATATTGGCAGCAAAATCAAGGTGAACCCAAAGATGTTTCATCAATACATTAAAAGTAAGAGGATAACTAAGGAGAGAGTAGGGCCCATAAAAGACCAAAAAGGTAACCTATGTGTAGGAGTGGAAGATATTGGTATGGTTCTTGATGAATACTTTGCGTCTGTCTTCACAAAGAGAGGGATGATGCAGATATTGTAGTTAAGGAGGAGGAGTGTGAAGTATTGGATGTGATAACCATAGGGAGAGAGGAAGTATTAATGGGATTAACATCCTTGAAAGTTGATAAATCACCAAGGCCAGATGAAATGTATCCTGGGCTGTTAAAAGAAGCCAGAGAGGAAATAGCTGAACGTGTGACCATCATTTTCCAGTCCTCACTGGATATAGGTGTGGTGCTGGAGGATTGGAGAACTGTTAATGTTGTACCTCTGTTTAAAAAGGAGCGAGGGATAGACCGAATAATTACAGGCCATTCAGTCTAACCTCAGTAGTGAAATTATTGGAATCTATTCTGAGAGACAGGATAAAGTGTCACTTAGAAAGGCACAGGTTAATCAAGGATAGTCAGCATTCGTTTGTTAAAGAAGATAGGTAAGGTAGAAAGATTAGAGGGGCGATGAGGACACATATTTTCACCCAGAGGATGGTGGGGTTCTGGAACTTTCTGCCTGTAAGGGTAGTCGAAGCAGAAAACCTCAACTCATTTAAAAGGTGTCTGAATATGTACCTCATGTGCCTTAATCTGCAGGGCTATGGACCAAATGCTGGAAGGTGGGATTAGACTGGGTGGCTTGTCTTGCGGACAGTGCAGACACGATGGGCCGAGTGGTCTCTTGCTGTGCTGAAAACTTTCTATGATTCTATGATCCCACGGAGTTTAGAAGAGTAAGAGGTGATTTGACTGAAACATATAAGATCCTGAGGGGTGCTGACAGGGTGGATTTCCCTCTCCCTATTATCACAGCCTGTTATTGGCCAGCTGGTTTTTGGAGTAAACTTTGAACTGATTTACTGACAGCATCATGCATTTATTACACAACAACCTTTCTCATCATTGTCTCATATTAACTTTATGAGCCTGTCACTGTCCTTAATCAGAGCTTCTTTTTATTCATCCCACAAATCTATGGCTTAATTACTCTGTACCTCAGCCTATGTATCTGAGATTATGGTAAGGAATACACTCTGACCCCAACTGTGTCTGTGATGTGACAGTTACAGATAAATATATAAACTATGCAGCACAGATTCAGTCCATTCGGCCCAAACAGTCCATGCTGGCGTTTATGCTCCACTCGTGCCTCCTCCCATCCTTCCTCACCCAGCATAACCCTATTCCCTTCTCCTTGATTTGCTAATCTAGCTTTCCCTTAAATGCATCTATACCGTTCACGTCAACCACACCCGGTGGTAGAGAGTTCCACATTCTCTCCACTCTCCGAATTCCCTATTGGATTTCTTGGTGATTATTCTATATTGACGCCCTCTAGTTTTGCTCTTCCACACAAGTAGAAACACTCTTTGTGTCTAGTCTATCAAAATGTCATAATTTTAAATACTTCTATTAGTTCACTCCTCAGTCTTCTCTTTTCAATAGAACCTCACAGATCTGGTATCTTCCTTGTAAATCTTTTTTATACCCTTTCCAGTGTCTCTTTATCCTTTTTATGAGATGGTTACCAACAGAGTATTCCTAATATGATCGAACTAATGAAAGTTCACAGACCTGAAACATTAACTTGGTTTCTCTCACCACAGATGCTGCCAGATCTGCTGAGTATTTCCAGAATTTTCTGTTTTTATTTCACATTTCTAGCATCTGCAGTATTTTGCTTTTGTGTGATCTAACCAAGGTTCGATACAGGTTTAGCATAACTTTACTTTTCAATTCTCTTCCTGTAGAAATAAACCCAGTACTTGGTTTGCCCTTTTTATGACCTTATTAAACTGCATCGCTACTCTTAATGATTTGTTTAGTTGTACTCCCCGATCCCTTTGTTCCTCTACCCCATTGAGATTCTTATTTTCCAAGTAATGTGACCTCATTTTTTTTACTAAAATATATTACCTCACACTTAACTGTGTTAAAATTAATTTTCCAAATATATGCCCATTCTGCAATTTTATTAATGTCTTCTTGTAATTTGTTGCAAGCATCCTCAGAATAGACTATCCCTGTCACCACCTCCCCCTCTTCTACTGCTGAAAGCCAGGTGGTGAAGAATAGAACTGGAGCCAATCTTTCCATAGTTTATAAGCTTTTATTTACAGAGATACGCATTATAAATGCGCACATTTTAAAAGTGAGATAGAAAGAGTTCAAGGCCGGCATGTTCCTGTTAGATGGAAGGGCAAGGCTGGCAAGTTTAGGGAACCTTGGTTGACGAGGGATATTGAGGCTCTGTTCAGGACAAAGAAGGAGGCATATGTCAGGTGTAGTGAGTTGGGATCAGTCCCTAGATATAGGGGATATAGGAGTACACTTAAGAAGGAAATTAGGAGGGCAAAAAGGGGCCATGAGATTTCCCTGGCAGATAAGATAAAGGAGAATCCTAAAATATTCTATAAGTATATTAAGAGTAAAAGGGTAGCTAGGGAGAGAGTAGGTCCCCTTAAGGATCAGTGTGGTAATCTATGTGTGGAGTCACGGGAAATGGGCGAGGTCTTAAATGAATACTTCTCATCTGTATTTACCATGGAGAAGGTCATGGAAGCTAAGGAGGGAACAGTGATATCCTGGAGCAGATCAACATTACAAAGGAGGAGGTGTTGGAGGTTTTGAAGCGCATTAAGGTGAATAAATCCACAGCGCCTAACCAGGTGTATCCTAGGATGCTATGGGAAGCAAGGGAGGAGATTGTTGGGACCCTGGCAGAGATTTTTGTATCATCGTTAGCCACGGGTGGGGTACTGGAAGACTGGAGGATAGCTAATGTTGTGCCTTTATTTAAGAAGGGCAGCAGGGATAAGCCAGGGAAGTACAGGCCGGTGAGCCTTACATCAGTGGTGAGAAAGTTATTGGAAGGGATTCTGAGAGACACGATTTGTATGCATTTGGAAAGTCAAGGTCTGATTCGGGATAGGCAGCATGGCTTTGTGCATGGGAAATCATGTCTCACAAATTTGATTAAGTTTTTCGCGAAGGTGACCAAGAGGATTGAAGAGGGCAGGGCGATGGACGTTGTCTACATGGACTTTAGTGAGGCCTTTGTCAAGGTCCCACATGGTAGGCTGGTCGAGAAGGTTCAAAGGCATGGGATCCAGGGTGAGCGAGCAAATTGGATACAAAATTGGCTTGGTAATGGGAGGCAGAGCGTGGTAGTTTATTTGTATATTTGTTCAGAGATACAGCACTGAAACAGGCCCTTCGGCCCACCGAATCTGTGCCGACCATCAACCACCCATTTATACTAATCCTACGCTAATCCCTTATTCCTACCACATCCCCACCTGTCTCTATATTTCCCGACCACCTACCTAGACTAGTGGCAATTTATAATGGCCAATTTACCTACCAACCTGCAAGTCTTTTGGCTTGTGGGAGGAAACCGGAGCACCCGGAGAAAACCCACGCAGACACAGGGAGAACTTACAAACTCCACACAGGCAGTACCCAGAATTGAACCCGGGTCGCTGGAGCTGTGAGGCTGCGGTGCTAACCGCTGCGCCACTGTGCCGTAGTGGAGGGTTGTTTTTCAGATTGGAGGCCGGTGAACAGTGGTGTGCCTCAGGGATCGGTGCTGGGCCCTCTGTTGTTTGTCATATATATTAATGACTTGGATGCGAATGTCGGGGGCATGATTAGTAATTTTGCAGATGACATCAAAATTGGTGGTATGGTGGAAAGTGAAGAAGTTTGTCTAAAGTTACAACAGGATATAGATCAACTGGGAAAGTGGGCAAGGGATTGGAAAATGGAATTTAACGCAGTCAAGTGCGAAGTGATGCATTTTTGGGAAGTTAAACCAGGGCGACATGTACAGTGAATGGCAGGGCCCTGGGGAGTATTGTTGAGCAGAGAGACCTTGGGGTGCAAGTATATAGTTCCCTGAAAGCGGCAACACAGGTAGACAGGGTGGTGAAGAAGGCATATGGCATGCTTGCCTACATCGGTCGAGGCATTGAGTACAAGTGTTGGGACGTCATGTTACAGTTGTACATGACATTGGTTAGGCCACATTTGGAGCACTGTGTGCAGTTCTGGTCGCCGTACTACAGGAAAGATGTGATTAAGCTAGAGAGGGTGCAGAAAAGATTCACAACGATGTTGCCTGGTTTGGAGGGCTTGAGTTATAACGAGAGATTGGATAGGCTGGGTCTGTTTTCCCGAGAGTAAAGGAGGCTGAGAGGGAACATGATAGAGGTATATAAAATTATGAGAGGCATAGATAGGGTAAATAGCCAGAGTCTGTTTCCTATGGTAGGGGTGACTAAAACTAGAGGGCATGGACTTAAGGTGAGACGGAGGAGGTTTAAAGGGGATCAAAAGGGTACATTTTGCACACAAGGAATAGTGGGTATCTGGAATGAGCTGCCTGAGGAGGTGGTGGAGGCAGGAACAGTAGCAACATTTAAGAGGCATCTGGACAGGCACTTGAATGAGCAAGGCATAGAGGATTATGGAATTAATGCAGGCAGATGGGATTAGTATAGATAGGCATTATAGTCGGCCTGGACGTGGTGGGACGAAGGGCCTGTTTCTATGTGACTCTATGAGAACATAGGAGCAGGAGTAGGCCATTTAGCCCATTGAGCCTGCTCCATCATTCAATATGATCAGGGCTGATCATCTACTTCAATGCCTTTTTCCCAGACAATCCCTTTATGTCATTGGTATTTAGAAATCTGTCAATTTTATATTTATTTATTTTATTTAGAGATACAGCACTGAAACAGGCCCTTCGGCCCACCAAGTCTGTGCCGACCAACAACCACCCATTCATACTAACCCTACAGTAATCCCATATTTCCTGCCACCTATCTACACTAGGGGCAATTTACAACAGCCAATTTACCTATCACCTGCAAGTCTTTGGCTGTGGGAGGAAACCAGAGCACCCGGCGAATACCCACACGGTCACAGGGAGAACTTGCAAATTCCGCACAAGCAGTACCCAGAATCGAACCCGGGTCCCTGGAGCTGTGAGGCTGCGGTGCTAACCACTGCGCCACTGTGCCGCCCTAATCGCTGCTTTAAATCTCTGCTTTAAACATACTCAATGACTGAGCCTCCACAGCCCTCTGGGGTAGAGAATTCCAAAGATTCACAACCCCTTGAGTAAAGAAATTTCTCCTCATCTCTGTCCGAAGTGGCTTCCCCCTTATTTTGAAATTGTGTCCCCTGGTTCTGAACTCCCCAACCAGGGGAAACATCTTAGCTGCATCTACCCTGTCTATCCCTTTAAGTATTGTGTAGGTTTCAACAAGATCACCTCTCATTCTTCGAAACTCTAGAGAATACAGGTCCAGTTTCCCCAATCTCTCTTCATCGGACAGTCCCGCCATCCCAGGAACAAATCTGGTGAACATTTGTTGCACTCCCTCTATGGCAATGATATCCTTCCTAGGGTACGGGGACCAAAACTGCACACAGTACTCCAAGCGCGGTCTAACCAAGGTTCTATACAATTGAAGCAAGATTTCACGATTTCTGTACTCAAATCCTCTTGTGAGGATTTCCCATTTCCCATTTTCACCCATAAGAAGCATTCTGAAACCAGCTGCATTTGAATATCCATCAGGAAGATTAGCATGTGAAGTATCACTAAAAATGAATAGTTTCATGTTCTTTGGGTCACCTGAAGATGGTAGCTTAATTGCATGTTTATCTAGATTTAATTTTTTAATATTTTATTTGCCCTTAAATCAATCTTGACTTTCAGGTGTTTCATCACATTACCTAACCCCAGTACATCAAAATTAACATCAGGTCTAATCTGTGTACCAACCAGGACAATTGACAATAAAACTTTGCAATAGCTCTGTCTCTTCTTTAGATATATCATCGTTCTGTGAAGGGACACACTCTCGAAATAGAATTGTTGATTTAAAATTATTCCAGACCTACTCTGCTCAATATCCAAATTAATATATATAAACGCCCCACAAGCCTGACTCCCAATTTTAATTTCTACTCCAATCTTATTAATAACACATTTGTCAAATTCCACAGAACCGCCCCAGAAGAAATCATTAAGAGCATCATTAAGATACCTGAAAGTGTTCCTTTCTACCAATAAAACATTGCAGGATCTGCTTTTAGTTCAACACAACATATTTTCAGCAAAACAGATCTCACCAGAAAAAACTACACCCTGGAAGCATCATTCAGGCCAGAGAAGCATTTGTTTAGATTCCATAGTTTCCCTTCTGCACCTGCCGTTTCTTTGGGGTGTTTCAGAAACACTTTTCTCTGAAATGCAGCTTTTCTGTCGATTGATCTGCACTCCTGTGAAGAGCTAGCAAGATTTTCAAGATTACTTTCCCAGCTGTGGGAGAGTCCACTCTAACATCAGTCTTCCCCAGTCACTCCTCAAAACCCAGACAACTAGCCTCACTTTAGTCTGATTCATCCCATCTGCAAGAACCTTTTCAGTACAAATCCATCTATATGACAAAGCTGGTTTCCCCTTACCTGATACCTCAGAATAAACTCCAAACTCTCCAACTCTCCAATTCCCTTGGTTTTGCCTCATTATTTTATCCTTCAGTTTATTGGCAGCCACCAAAACTTCACAATCATGAGCACCTCTGCTTCCAGTTCTGTTCTGAGACTGTTCTATGGCCTGCATTTCATTGTCTAATCTATACAAGCTCCCGGTCTCTGCTTGTATTTTTCTGTCTGTCGGGACTATTACTGTGAGATCTCCCTCTTGCACTATCAGAGGCTCTTTCTCTTGTTTGAGATCATTATTAAATCCAAGAGTCACTTCCAGACCCACTATCAGTACTTTACTCTCTTTCTTACTCTCCACTCTTTCACCCCATTCTGCCTGTCCATGGACCTCACTTCCTGAACATTATCCTGAACAGTCAACCAATATTACAACTTGCCAGCTGCCTTTGCTTCATGTCCCACAATTGTTACATCCCTCCAGTCATTAGACCCCTCTGGAATATACGTCATCCAAGTACCCTGTCTGGGCAACTGGCCTGTGGATGTGATAGCTCTGTCCTGTGCGTAATGATCGCTCACATTACCACTATCCAACCCTTGATCTACTGTATTCTGTTCCTCAGGGCCTTCATCATAAAACACACGAGCATTTGAGGAACAAGGTACCTCGTTTACTTCTACCAGCTGTTCAGATTCTGAGATTTTACAGAGTCCATTGCTGAAAGGAATTTCAGCTGTAATATTCTTGACCATTATATTCATGTTTTCACACATGTCTCTGAACTCGTCATTGTCAAATTCCCCTCCATTATCAGTCAGAAAATATGCTGGTGTCCCAAGTCTGCTCCCTATCCATTTCTCCATGATTCTATCTATAATAACCCTTTTGTCCTCAGTATGGACTGCAGCGGTTCACAAAGGCAGCTCACCACCACCTTCTCAAGGTCAATGAGGGATGGGCAATAAATGGTGGCCTAGCCAGAGACACCCACATCCCATGAAATGAATGAAAATAAAGACTAAACCTGGCCAACAGGTCTGCAAAATGCAGATGAAAATATTTCTGTTTGTCCAATACCTTTAGATCCATGGCAACAGCCTTGTTAAAGTCAAATGCCAATGAAAGGCTTACAATAGGATGAAGCATTATCCACTGAAACTTTTTACAGATTTCACACTTCTCACTAATCTCTTTTAGCCTGGTAATCACACCTACATCTTTTAGCAGGATGTTTAACCTGCGACAAGTAGGCTGAACAAATTGTCTGTGTAACTTTCAGACAATTTTGTTTATTCTTATCACCTGATTCCATTAATACTGGTTTAAATCTCTGATGAGATACATCAGGTTTTATGAAGGGTGTATAATAATATAAGAACATAAGAACTAGGAGCAGGAGTAGGCAATTCAGCCCCTCGAGCCTGCCCCGCCATTCAATACGATCATGGCTGATCTCATCTCGGCTTGAACTCCACTTTCCTGCCCGTTCTCCATAACCCTTCAACCCTTTACTAGATAAAAATCTGTCCATCTCCTCCTCAAATTTACTCAGTGTCCCGGCATCCACCGCACTCTGGGGTAGTGAATTCCACAGATTCACAATCCTTTGACAATAGTAATTTCTCCTCATCTCTGTTTTAAATCTGCTACCCCTGATTCGAAAACTATGACCTCTCGTTTTAGATTGCCCCACAAGAGGAAACATCCTCTCTACGTCTACTTTGTCAATCCCCTTAATCATCTTATATACCTCAATTAAATCTCCTCTCATTCTTCTAAACTCCAGAGAGTAAAGGCCTAAACTGCTCAATCTCTCTTCATAAGACAAGCCCCCCATATCTGGAATCAATCTAGTGAACCTCCTCTGAACTGCCTCCAATGCAACTACATCCCTCCTCAAGTAAGGGGACCAAAACTGTACGCAATACTCCAGGTGCAGTTTCACTAATGCCTTGTACAGTTGCAGCAACACTTCCCTACTTTAGCAGTAAATGCCAAAATTCCATTTGCCTTCCTTATCACCTGCTGTACCTGCAAACTAGTTTTCAGCGAATCATGCACAAGGACACCCAGATCCCTCTGCATTGAAACACTCTGAATAATTTGCCTTTCTATTCTTCTGACCAAAGTGGATAACCTCACACTTATCCACGTTAAACTCCATCTGCCAAATTTTGGCCCATTCACCTAACCTATCCATATCCATTTGTAAATTTCTTATTTCTTTATTGCAACTTACTATCACACCTATTTTAGTGTCATCTGCAAATTTGCCTCTAGTCCCTTCTATCCCTGCATCCAAGTCATTAATATAGATTGTAAATAGTTGGGGCCCAAGGACCGAACCCTGTGGCACCCCACTAGTTACACCTTGCCAGCCAGAAAAAGACCCATTTATCCCGACTCTCTGTTTTCTGTTGGTTAGCCAATCCTCTATCCAAGCTAATAAATTGCCCCTAATCCCATGTAATCTTACCTTTTATATTAATCTTTTGTGTGGCACCTTATCAAATGCCTTCTGGAAGTCCAGATATACTACATCTACAGGATCCCCATTATCATTTTTTCTTTTGGGCCTCCTATCTCGAGAGACAATGGATACGCGCCTGGAGTAGCAAAAAAGGCCAATTCTGGAGTGACAGGCTCTTCCACTTGTGCTGCAGAGAAATTTGTTTGTCGGGGCTGTTACACAGTTGGCTCTCCCCTTGCGCATCTGTCTTTTTTCCTGCCAACTACTAAGTCTCTTCGACTCGCCACAATTTAGCCCTGTCTTTATGGCTGCCCGCCAGCTTTGGCGAATGCTGGCAACTGACTCCCACGACTTGTGATCAATGTCACAGGATTTCATGTCGCGTTTGCAGACGTCTTTATAGCGGAGACAGGGACGGCCGGTGGGTCTGATACCAGTGGCGAGCTCGCTGTGCAATGTGTCTTTGGGGATCCTGCCATCTTCCATGCGGCTCACATGGCCAAGCCATCTCAAGCGCCGCTGACTCAGTAGTATGTATAAGCTGGGGGTGTTGGCCGCTTCAAGGACTTCTGTGTTGGAGATATAGTCCTGCCACCTGATGCCAAGTATTCTCCGAAGGCAGCCAAGATGGAATGAATTGAGACGTCGCTCTTGGCTGGCATACGTTGTCCAGTCCTCGCTGCCATAGAGCAAGGTACTGAGGACACAGGCCTGATACACTCGGACTTTTGTGTTCCGTGTCAGTGCGCCATTTTCCCACACTCTCTTGGCCAGTCTGGACATAGCAGTGGAAGCCTTACCCATGCGCTTGTTGATTTCTGCATCGAGAGACGGGTTACTGGTGATAGTTGAGCCTAGGTAGGTGAACTCTTGAACCACTTCCAGAGATTGGTCGCCAATATTGATGGATGGAGCATTTCTGACGTCCTGCCCCATGATGTTCGTTTTCTTGAGGCTGATGGTTAGGCCAAATTCATTGCAGGCAGCCGCAAACCTGTCGATGAGACTCTGCAGGCACTCTTCAGTGTGAGATGTTAAAGCAGCATCGTCAGCAAAGAGGAGTTCTCTGATGAGGACTTTCCGTACTTTGGACTTCGCTCTTAGACGGGCAAGGTTGAACAACCTGCCCCCTGATCTTGTGTGGAGGAAAATTCCTTCTTCAGTGGATTTGAACGCATGTGAAAGCAGCCGGGAGAAGAAAACCCCAAAAAGTGTGGGTGCGAGAACACAGCCCTGTTTCACACCACTCAGGATAGGAAAGGAGCCACCATGTTGAATTGTGCCTTTCATATTGTCATGGAATGAGGTGATGATACTTAGTAGCTTTGGTGGAAATCCGATCTTTTCTAGTCGTCTGAAGAGACCACGTCTGCTGACGAGGTCAAAGGCTTTGGTGAGATTAATGAAAGCAATGTAGAGGGGCATCTGTTGTTCACGTCATTTCTCCTGTATCTGACGAAGGGAGAACAACATGTCAACGGTCGATCTCTCTGCACGAAAGCCACACTGTGCCTCAGGGTAGACGCGCTCGGCCAGCTTCTGGAGCCTGTTCAGAGCGACTCGAGCAAAGACTTTCCCCACTATGCTGAGCAGGGAGATTCCATGGTAGTTGTTGCAGTCACCGCGGTCACCTTTGTTTTTATAGAGGGTGATGATATTGGCATTGTGCATGTCCTGAGGTACTGCTCCCTCGTCCCAGCACAGGCATAGCAGTTCATGTAGTGCTGAGAGTATAGCAGGCTTGGCACTCTTGATTATTTCAGGGGTAATGCTGTCCTTCCCAGGGGCTTTTCCGCTGGCTAGACAATCAATGGCATCACTGAGTTCCGATTTTGTTGGCTGTATGTCCAGCTGATCCATGACTGGTAGAGGCTGGGCTGCATTGAGGGCAGTCTCAGTGACAGCATTCTCCCTGGAGTACAATTCTAGTTAGTGCTCAACCCAGCGGTCCATCTGTTTGCGTTGGTCAGTGATTATGTCCCCCGATTTAGATTTGAGGGGTGCGATCTTCTTGATGGTTGGCCCAAGAGCTCTCTTCATGCCATCATACATTCCTCTGATGTTTCCAGTGTCAGAGGCCAGCTGAATATGACTGCATAGGTGTTGCCAGTAGTCGTTTGCGCAACTCCTAGCTGTTCTTTGTGCAGTACGTCTGGCTGCTTTAAGTGCTGCGGATGTTAACTCGCTGGGGGCTTTCTTGTAGTTCAACAGTGCAATGCGCTTAGCGGCTATGACAGGTTTCAGCTCTTCATTATGAGATTGAAACCAGTCTGCATTTCTCTTCGCACTTTTGCCGTAGGTGGTCAAAGCTGACTCATAGATGGCGTCTCTGATGTGGGCCCACTTGGTCTCAGCATCCCCTGTGGGAGTGTTTTGAAGGGCTGTTACAAGTGAATTTAGAAATTTTTGTAACAGCTGTGGGTGAGAAATTCTGCTCGTGTTGATGCGCGGGTGGCCCTTCTGCTTGGAATGATGCAACTTCTTTGGTCTGAGTCTAACCTTGCTGCACACCAGGGAGTGGTCGGTGTCGCAGTCCGCACTGTGGAAGCTGCGTGTGATTCGAACACTGTTTAAGGAGGCTCGCCTTGTGACAATGAGGTCTAGCTGGTGCCAACGATGCGATCTTAGGTGCCTCCATGAAACCTGATGACAGGGTTTAGTGTGAAAGAACGAGTTGGTGATGCAGAGGTTATGATAGGTACACAACTCAAGCAGTCTCTGTCCATTCTCATTCATCCTTCCAACGCCATAGCGCCCAAGGCAGGAGGGCCATGAGTCATGGTCGGCCCCAACCCTGGCATTAAAGTCCCCCAGCAGGGATAGGTGTTCGGTGTTGGGGATGCTGCTAATGATGTTGTGGAGTTGTTCATAGAAGTGGTCTTTAGCTTCATGTGGGGAGCAGAGTGTTGGAGCATAGATGCTGAGTAGGTGTACTGGACCAGAGGTGGTGAGCAGTCAGATGGACAGTATGCGTTCTGAGCCATTTGAGGGAGGCTCTATCATGCTGAGCAAGGAGTTTCTGATGGCGAAGCCCACTCCATGCTGTCTTGGTTCTTCAGGATCCCTGCCCTGCCAGAAGAAGGTGTAGTCTTGCTCTGCTGGAGCGCCACTCGCGGGGAGGTGAGTCTCCTGAAGTGCTGCAATGTCCACATTGAATCTACTGAGCTCGTTGTTAATGATGGCGGTCTTCCGAGAATCGTTGATTTGTGTAAGGTCTTCCGACAGGCCAGGACACATAGTTCTGACGTTCCAGCTTGCAAAGCGAAGGGCTGGTACCTTCTTTCCTTTTTTCATGTTGTTTGGTGCGGTGTATCAGTCCACCTTGCGGGCAATGACCCTGAACTCCAAGCACCCATTGAAGCAGGCAGACTGTGGCGGGACAGAACCTTATTGACCGGGGGCAGCCCGGTTTGAGGCGGGCGGTAGCTGTACAGAAAGGTGCAATGACCTCTCCCACCGACAAAGGCAACCCGTGGCGCCCAGTTTCTATGCCAATTTATCTGGACTTATAACCCGTAACTGCTGCCTTCCGTGTTGTTTTAGTCGCTGTGAGGCAACTATGGAGTGACCTCTCCATGGCGCATTCCTGGGCAAATTTATGGAGGTTGAGAGTTGCCCAGTCGTCAAAACCCCCCTCTCGGCCTGTCTGGTGGGGTCCAAAGGAGTGCAGGACACGACGTTTGGCACCGGTATGGCAGCAGGAAGTGCCGGAAACATGCCAAAGGTGAAACATGTCCGCCTACGGGGTTCCGCTCCGGATTATCTGTTAGGGTTTACTCCCTTAGCCTTGGTCTCTCCCGAGACGCCCACAAGGCAGTGGGGTTGTTGGCGCCCCTACACAGGTGTAGGATGGTGCCGGTGGGAGGAGGGTATGCAAGGGGGAGGGGTAGAGGGAGGGGGTGGGGGGGTGCAGGGGAAGGGGGTGCGGGGTGAAGATGGTGCGAGGGGGGGCGGGCTGGGACGGGATTGTGAGGGAGTGAGCTGAGAGGGTGGAACAGGGAAGGGGACGGGGGTGGGGGGGGTGGAAGGGGGGTGGAGGGGGGGGAAGCTGGTGCAGGTAATAAGCCATTTCCTCAGTGCCCACCATCGACGTCCGGAAAGCTCATCCACGTCCTTCAGGAGGTGAAGCATCATTTGGCAGACTTAGAGGTGATTACATTTGCTAAGGGTTTTTTTTTTGTTGCAGTCATTTAAATAAAGGCATGCAGCATTGCCGACAGTGCGCTGCAGATGCTCTCCGAGCCCACTCCCGCGGGCGCTTTGAATTTGCTGCCGGGCGGGGGGGGGGGCGTTCGTGGATTTTTTGGGTGTGCGGGGCACCTTTTCTCAGGACTTCTCTCGGGTCCCGTTGCTCCTTCTTCACCTCAATGGACTTACCGTACGCCGTGGCTGCAGACACTGTGGACTGTGAAGAAAGCAGGATCGGAGATTGAAGAATCGGCAACTGTGCTCGTCAGTTTCATCCGGATCAATTTCATTGAGAAACAAAGAGCAGGTGTGGCTGGGGGAAGGCAGTGGGCCCAGGTAACATACACTAAACTAACTGTTAGCTTTTAGTTAGGGCTAAAATGAACTGATTTAAAAAGCCAGGGGAATTTAAACAGTTTAAGAGGGCAGATTGGGAGAGAAAACATTAGGGATGGGAGCAGATGGCCGTGGATAGAGTTGAACAGCAAGGGAGCTTCCGAGGGAGCTTCCAGCCCAGGAGCCATCCTGAAGTGCTCCCCATTATAAACTGCAGATTAACTGATTATCTAAAAATAATTACTTTATAGTGCTTTATGCCATGTTTCATTTGTGCTTTTACCATAGGTTGACCCAACAGCATAGGTATCTCACTGGAGATAACATCAGTACTTATAAAATGGCTTAATTCAGCTATTTTACATGGAATTACAAATCTCTTCAATGACCTCAATGTTTTGTCATCACCAAACCTAAAGCAATTCAAACCTTTATATTCCTTAACCTTGCATCAATTGTCACGACTTAGTGAATCAAGATAACATTTTAACCAATCAGTTCAAGTGCAAGTACTATCTGGTATTGTACAGTTAAAGAAGTCCAGTATGCCCAGTGCAATTCATTCTGATTCATCATTATTGTCTTCCTCAGCAATCTCTTTGTCCTGTGGCATTTTGAGGGCCCTGTCTCTCCTCTTTGGGCAGTTCACCACATAATGATACATCAAGTCACACCTGAAGCACCTATTAACTATTCCTTGGGCATTCCTGGGATTCGTTTGCTTATTATTGCTGTTCCATTTATTACGTCCAGGTGAGAAAGGTGTCTAGGTGTCTGTTACTATCTTCACCTGGTCTTATTGTAACAGGGTATTATTTTAAACACACTGTTTTTTGAGCTCACATGGGCAGGACATGTAATTCACTCAAAGATGCCGAGGTCATTATTGTGGATGGGTCTGGCCAGATGATTCATCTCCACCTCAATGGAAACTGCGGTAGACATTTTAGCTGCTAGTAAAGTCACCTTTTATCTGTTCTTTGTTGCCTTTATAAAAAAATTAATTCCGATTTCCAGCTGCTGGATTTTTAAAAAGCTATCATTTGGCATAGCAGGTACAAGTGTCACAGGGTCATTACTGAGGGAGCACTGCACTGTCAGAGGGTCAGTACTGAGGGAGTGCTGCACTGTCAGAGGGTCAGTACTGAGGGAGTGCTGCACTGTCAGAGGGTCAGTAATGAGGGAGTGCTGCACTGTCAGAGGGTCATTACTGAGGGACTGCTGCACTGTCAGAGGGTCAGTACTGAGGGAGTGCTGCACTGTCAGAGGGACAGTACAGAGGGAGTGCTGCACTGTCACAGGGTCAGTACTGAGGGAGTGCTGCAGTGTCAGAGGGTCAGTACTGAGGGAGTGCTGCACTGTCTCAGGGTCAGTACTGAGGGAGCACTGCACTGTCAGAGGGTCATTACTGAGGGAGTGCTGCACTGTCAGAGGGTCAGTACTGAGGGAGTGCTGCACTGTCACAGGGTCAGTACTGAGGGAGTGCTGCACAGTCGGAGGGTCAGTACTGAGGGAGTGCTGCACTGTCACAGGGTCAGTACTGAGGGAGTGCTGCACTGTGAGAGGGTCAGTACTGAGGGAGTGCTGCACTGTCACAGTGTCAGTACTGAGGGAGTGCTGCACAGTCAGAGGGTCAGTACTGTGGGAGTGCTGCACTGTCAGAGGGTCAGTACTGAGGGATCACTGCACTGTCAGAGGGGCAGTACTGATGGAGTGCTGCACTGTCAGAGGGTCAGTACTGAGAGAGTGCTGCACTGTCAGAGGGTCAGTACTGAGGGAGTGCTGCACTGTCAGAGGGTCAGTACTGAGTGAGTGCTGCACTGTCACAGGGTCAGTACTGAGGGAGTGCTGCACTGTCAGAGGGTCAGGACTGAGGGAGTGCTGCTCTTTCACATGGTCATTACTGAGGGAGTGCTGCACTGTCACAGGGTCATTACTGAGGGAGTGCTGCACTGTCACATGGTCAGTACTGAGGGAGTGCTGCACTGTCTCAGGGTTAGTACTGAGGGAGTGCTGCACTGTCGAAGGGTCTGTACTGAGGGAGCATAGCACTGTCAGCGGGTCAGTACTGAGGGAGTGCTGCACTGTCGAAGGGTCTGTACTGAGGGAGCATTGCACTGTCAGAGGGGCAGTACTGAGGGAGTGCTGCATTGTCAGAGGGTCAGTACTGAGGGAGAGCTGAAATTTCAAAGGGCCAGTACTGAGGGAGCGCTGCACTGTCAGAGGGTCAGTTCTGAGGGATTTCTGCACAGTCAGAGGGTCAGTACTGTGGGAGTGCTGCACTGTCTCAGGGTCAGTACAGAGCAAGAGCTGAACTTTCAAAGGGCCTGTACTGATGGATTGCGACACTGTCAGAGGGGTCAGTATTGAGGGAGCGCTGCACTGTCAGAGAGTCAGTACTGAGGGAGTGCTGCACTGTCGAAGGGTCAGTACTGAGGGAGCGCTGCACTGTCCAAGGGTCAGTACTGAGGGAGTGCTGCACTGTCAGAGGGTCAGTACTGAGGGAGTGCTGCACTGTCGAAGGGTCAGTACTGAGGGAACGCTGCACTGTCGAAGGGTCATTACTGAGGGAGTGCTGCACTGTCAGAGGGTCAGTACTGAGGGAGTGCTGCACTTTCGAAGGGTCAGTACTGAGGGATCACTGCACTGTAATAGGGGCAGTACTGAGGGAGTGCTGCACTGTCAGAGGGTCAGTACTGAGAGAGTGCTGCACTGTCTCAGGGTCAGTACTGAGAGAGTGCTGTATTGTCACAGGGTCTTTACTGAGGGAGTGCTGCACAGTCAGAGGGTCAGTACTGAGGGAGTGCTGCATTGTCACAGGTTCAGTACTGAGGGAGTGCTGCAATGTCAGAGGGTCAGTACTGAGGGAGTGCTGCACTGTCACAGGGTCAGTGCTGAGGGAGTGCTGCACTGTCGAAGGGTCAGTACTGAGGGAGCGCTGCACTGTCGAAGGGTCAGTACTGAGGGAGTGCTGCACTGTCAGAGGGTCAGTACTGAGGGAGTGCTGCACTGTCAGAGGGTCAAAACTGAGAGAGTGCTGCACTGTCTCAGGGTCAGTACTGAGAGAGTGCTGCATTGTCACAGGGACAGTACTGAGGGAGTGCTGCACTGTCAGATGGTCAGTACTGAGGGAGTGCTGCACTGTCAGAGGGTCAGTACTAAGGGAGTGCTGCATTGTCACAGGGTGAGTACTGAGGGAGTGCCGCAATGTCAGAGGGTCAGTACTGAGGGAGTGCTGCACTGTCAGATGGTCAGTACTGAGGGAGTGCTGCACTGTCTCAGGGTCAGTACTGAGGGAGTGCTTCACTGTCGGAGGGTCAGTACTGAGGGATCACTGCACTGTCAGAGGGTCAGTACTGACAGAGTGCTGCACTGTCTCATGGTCAGTACTGAGAGAGTGCTGCATTGTCACAGGGTCAGTACTGAGGGAGTGCTGCACCGTCAGAGGGTCAGTACTGAGGGAGTGCTGCACTGTCAGAGGGTCAGTACTGAGGGAGTGCTGCATTGTCACAGGGTCAGTACTGAGGGAGTGCTGCAATGTCAGAGGGTCAGTACTGAGGTAGTGCTGCACTGTCAGAGGGTCAGTACTGAGGGAGTGCTACACTGTCAGAGGGGCAGTACTGAGGGAGTGCTGCACTGCCAGAGGGTCAGTACTGAGGGATCACTGCACTGTCCGAGGGGCAGTACTGAGGGAGTGCTGCACTGTCAGATGGTCAGGACTGAGGGAGTGCTGCTCTGTCACATGGTCATTACTGAGGGAGTGCTGCACTGTCACAGGGTCATTACTGAGGGAGTGCTGCACTGTCAGAGGGTCAGTACTGACAGAGTGTTGCATTGTCTCAGGGTCAGTACTGAGAGAGCGGCATTGTCAGAGGGTCAGTACTGAGGGAGTGCTGCACTGTCAGAGGGTCAGTACTGAGGGAGTGCTGCACTGTCAGAGGGTCAGTACTGAGGGAGATCTGCACTGTCACAGGGTCAGTACTGACGGAGTGCTGCACTGTAAGAGGGTCAGTACTGAGAGAGTGCTGCTCTGTCACATGGTCATTACTGAGGGAGTGGTGCACTGTCACAGGGTCATTACTGAGGGAGTGCTGCACTGTCAGAGGGTCAGTACTGAGGGAGTGCTGCACTGTCACAGGGTCAGTAATGAGGGAGTGCTGCACTGTCTCAGGGTCAGTACTGAGGGAGTGCTGCACTGTCGAAGAGTCAGTACTGAGGGATCACTGCACTGTCAGAGGGGCAGTACAGAGGGAGTGCTGCACTTTCAGAGGGTCAGTACTGAGAGTTTGCTGCACTGGATCAGGGTCAGTACTGAGAGAGTGCTGCATTGTCACAAGGTCAGTACTGAGGGAGTGCTGCACTGTCATAGGGTCAGTACTCAGGGGGTGCTGCACTGTCTGAGGGTCAGTACTGAGGGAGTGCTGCATTGTCACAGGGTCAGTACTGAGGGAGTGCTGCAATGTCAGAGGGTCAGTACTGAGGGAGTGCTGCACTGTCGGACGGTCTGTACTGAGGGATCACTGCACTGTCTCAGCGTCAGTACTGAGGGAGTGCTGCACTGTCGAAGGGTCAGTACTGAGGGATCACTGCACTGTCAGAGGGTCAGTACTGAGGGATCGCTGCGCTGTCAGAGGGGCAGTACTGAGGGAGTGCTGCACTGTCAGAGGGTCAGTACTGAGGGAGTGCTGCACTGTCAGAGGGTCAGTACTGAGGGAGTGCTGCACTGTCAGAGGGTCAGTACTCAGGGAGTGCTGCATTGTCACAGGGTCAGTACTGAGGGAGTGCTGCAATGTCAGAGGGTCATTACTGAGAGAGTGCTGCACTGTCAGAGGTTCAGTACTGAGGGAGCACTGCACTGTCAGAGGGTCAGTACTGAGGGAGTGCTGCACTGTCAGAGGGTCAGTACTCAGGGAGTGCTGCATTGTCACAGGGGCAGTACTGAGGGAGTGCTGCAATGTCAGAGGGTCAGTACTGAGAGAGTGCTGCACTGTCAGAGGGTCAGTACTGAGGGAGCACTGCACTGTCACAGGGTCAGTACTGAGGGAGTGCTGCACCGTCAGATGGTCAGTACTGAGGGAGTGCTGCGCTGTCAGAGGGTCATACTGAGGGAGTGCTGCATTGTCACAGGGTCAGTACTGAGGGAGTGCTGCAATGTCAGAGGGTCAGTACTGAGGTAGTGCTGCACTGTCAGAGGGTCAGTACTGAGGGAGCACTGCACTGTCAGAGGGGCAGTACTGAGGGAGTGCTACACAGTCAGAGGGGCAGTACTGAGGGAGTGCTGCACTGTCAGAGGGTCAGTACTGAGGGATCACTGCACTGTCCGAGGGGCAGTACTGAGGGAGTGCTGCACTGTCAGAGGGTCAGTACTGATAGAGTGTTGCACTGTCTCAGGGTCAGTACTGAGAGAGAGCGGCATTGTCAGAGGGTCAGTACTGAGGGAGTGCTGCACTGTCAGAGGGTCAGTACTGAGGGAGTGCTGCACTGTCAGAGGGTCAGTACTGAGGGAGTGCTGCACTGTCACAGGGCCAGTACTGACGGAGTGCTGCACTGTCAGAGGGTCAGTACTGAGAGAGTGCTGCTCTGTCACAGGGTCATTACTGAGGGAGTGGTGCACTGTCACAGGGTCATTACTGAGGGAGTGCTGCACTGTCAGAGGGTCAGTACTGAGGGACTGCTGCACTGTCACAGGGTCAGTACTGAGGGAGTGCTGCACTGTCTCAGGGTCAGTAATGAGGGAGTGCTGCACTGTCGAAGGGTCAGTACTGAGGGATCACTGCACTGGATCAGGGTCAGTACTGAGAGAGTGCTGCATTGTCACAGGGTCAGTTCTGAGGGAGTGCTGCACTGTCACAGGGACAGTACTGAGGGATTGCTGCACTGTCACAGGTTCATTAATGAGGGAGTGCTGCACTGACACAGGGTCAGTACTGAGGGAGTGCTGCACTGTCACAGGGTCAGTACTGAGGGAGTGCTGCACTGTCACAGGGTCAGTACTGAGGGAGTGCTGCACTGTCCCAGGGTCACTACTGAGGGAGTGCTGCACTGTCGGAGGGTCAGTACTGAGGGATCACTGCACTGTCTCAGGGATAGTACTGAGGGAGTGCTGCACTGTCGGAGGCTCAGTACTGAGGGATCACTGCACTGTCACAGGGTCAGTACTGAGGGAGTGCTGCACTGTCACAGGGTCATTACTGAGGGAGGGCTGCACTGTCACAGGGTCAGTACTGAGAGAGTGCTGCATTGTCACAGAGTCAGTACTGAGCGAGTGCTGCACTGTCAGAGGGTCAGTAATGAGGAAGTGCTGCACTGTCAGAGGGTCAGTACTGTGGGAGTGCTGCATTGTCACAGGGTCAGTACTGAGGGAGTGCTGCAATGTCAGAGGGTCAGTACTGAGGGAGTGCTGCAATGTCACAGGGTCAGTACTGAGAGAGTGCTGCACTGTCAGAGGGTCAGTACTGAGGGAGCACTGCACTTTCAGAGGGGCCGTACTGAGGGAGTGCTACACTGTCAGATGGTCAGTACTGAGGGAGTGCTGCACTGTCGAAGGGTCGGCACTGAGGGAGCATGGCACTGTCAGAGGGTCAGTACTGAGGGAGTGCTGCACTGTCGAAGGGTCTGTACTGAGGGAGCATTGCACTGTCAGAGGGGCAGTACTGAAGGAGTGCTGCATTGTTAGATGGTCAGTACTGAGGGAGAGCTGAACTTTCAAAGGGCCAGTACTGAGGGAGCGCTGCACTGTCTGAGGGTCAGTTCTGAGGGAGTGCTGCACAGTCAGAGGGTCAGTACTGTGGGAGTGCTGCACTGTCTCAGGGTCAGTACTGAGCAAGAGATGAACATTCAAAGGGCCAGTACAGAGGGATTGCGACACTGTCAGAGGGGTCAGTACTGAGGGAGCGCTGCACTGTCAGAGAGTCAGTACTGAGGGAGCGCTGCACTGTCGAAGGGTCAGTACTGAGGGAGCGCTGCACTGTCCAAGGGTCAGTACTGAGGGAGTGCTGCACTGTCAAAGGGTCAGTACTGAGGGAGTGCAGCACTGTCACAGGGTCAGTACTGAGGGAGTGCTGCATTGTCTCAGGGTAAGTACTGAGGGAGTGCTGCACTGTCGAAGGGTCAGTACTGAGGGATCACTGCACTGTCAGAGGGGCAGTACTGAGGGAGTGCTGCACTCTCAGAGGGTCAGTACCGAGAGAGTGCTGTACTGTCTCAGGGTCAGTACTGAGAGAGTGCTGCATTGTCACAGGGTCAGTACTGAGGGAGTGCTGCACTGTCATAGGGTCAGTACTGAGGGAGTGCTGCACTCAGAGCGTCAGTACTGAGGGAGTGCTGCAATGTCAGAGGGTCAGTACTGAGGGAGTGCTGCACTGTCACAGGGTCAGTACTGAGGGAGTGCTGCACGGTCTCAGGGTCAGTAATGAGGGAGTGCTGCATTGTCACAGGGTCAGTACTGAGGGAGTGCTGCAATGTCAGAGGGTCAGTAGTGAGGTAGTGCTGCACTGTCACAGGGTCAGTACTGAGGGAGTGCTGCACGGTCTCATGGTCAGTACTGAGGGATCACTGCACTGTCTCAGGGTCAGTACTGAGGGAGTGCGGCACTGTCGAAGGGTCAGTACTGAGGGATCACTGCACTGTCAGAGGGTCAGTACTGAGGGATCACTGCACTGTCAGAGGGGCAGAACTGAGGGAGGGCTGCACTGTCAGAGGGTCAGTACTGAGAGACTGCTGCACTGTGTCAGGGTCAGTACTGAGAGAGTGCTGCATTGTCACAGAGTCAGTACTGAGCGGGTGCTGCACTGTCAGATGGTCAGTAATGAGGGAGTGCTGCACTGTCAGAGGGTCAGTACTGTGGGAGTGCTGCATTGTCACAGGGTCAGTACTGAGGGAGTGCTGCACTCTCAGAGGGTCAGTACTGAGGGAGCACTGCACTGTCAGAGGGTCAGTACTGAGGGAATGCTACACTGTCAGATGGTCAGTACTGAGGGAGTGCTGCACTGTCGAAGGGTCTGCACTGAGGGAGCATGGCACTGTCAGAGGGTCAGTACTGAGGGAGTGCTGCACTGTCGAAGGGTCTGTACTGAGGGAGCATTTCACTGTCAGAGGGGCAGTACTGAGGGAGTGCTGCTTTGTTAGATGGTCAGTACTGAGGGAGAGCAGAACTTTCAAAGGGCCAGTACTGAGGGAGCTCTGCACTGTCAGAGGGTCAGTTCTGAGGGAGTGCTGCTCAGTTAGAGGGTCAGTACTGTGGGAGTGCTGCACTGTCTCAGGGTCAGCACTGAGCAAGAGCTGAACTTTCAAAGGGCCAGTACTGAGGGATTGCGACACTGTCAGAGGGGTCAGTACTGAGGGAGCGTTGCACTGTCAGAGAGTCAGTACTGAGGGAGCGCTGCACTGTCGAAGGGTCAGTACTGAGGGAGCGCTGCACTGTCCAAGGGTCAGTACTGAGGGAGTGCTGCACTGTCAAAGGGTCAGTACTGAGGGAGTGCTGCATTGTCGAAGGGTCAGTACAGCGGGAGCGCTGCACTGTCGAAGGGTCAGTACTGAGGGTGTGCTGCACTGTCAGACGGTCAGTACTGAGGGAGTGCTGCACTGTCAGAGGGTCTGTACTGAGGGAGTGCTGCACTGTCAGAGGGTCAGTACTAAGGTTAAGCTGCATTGTCACAGGGTCAATACTGAGGGAGTGCTGCAATGTCAGAGGGTCAGTACTGAGGGAGTGCTGCACTGTCACAGGGTCAGTACTGAGGGAGTGCTGCACTGTCTCAAGGGTCAGTACTGAGGGAGTGCTGCACTGTCGGAGGGTCAGTACTCAGGGATCACTGCACTGTCTCAGGGTCAGTACTGAGGGAGTGCTGCACTGTCGAAGGGTCAGTACTGAGGGATCACTGCACTGTCAGAGGGGCAGTACTGAGGGAGTGCTGCACTGTCAGAGGGTCAGTACTGAGAGAGTGCTGCACTGTCTCATGGTCAGTACTGAGAGAGTGCTGCATTGTCACAGGGTCAGTACTGAGGGAGTGCTGCACTGTCAGAGGGTCAGTACTGAGTGAGTGCTGCACTGTCAGAGGTTCAGTACTGAGGGAGTGCTGCATTGTCACAGGGTCAGTACTGAGGTAGTGCTGCAATGTCAGAGTGTCAGTACTGAGGGAGTGCTGCACTGTCAGAGGGTCAGTACTGAGGGAGCACTGCACTGTCAGAGGGGCAGTACTGAGGGAGAGCTACACTGTCAGAGGGGCAGTAATGAGGGAGTGCTGCACTGTCAGAGGGTCAGTACTGACGGATCACTGCACTGTCAGAGGGGCAACACTGAGGGAGTGCTGCACTGTCAGATGGTCAGTACTGAGAGAGTGCTGCATTGTCTCAGGGTCAGTACTGAGAGAGTGCGGCATTGTCAGAGAGTCAGTACTGAGGGAGTGCTGCAGTCAGAGGGTCAGTACTGAGGGAGTGCTGCACTGTCAGAGGGTCAGTACTGAGGGAGTGCTGCACTGTCACAGGGTCATTACTGAGGGAGTGCTGCACTGTCACAGGGTCATTACTGAGGGAGTGCTGCACTGTCAGAGGGTCAGTACTGAGGGAGTGCTGCAGTGTCAGAGGGTCAGTACTGAGGGACCACTGCACTGTCAGAGGGGCAGTACTAAGGGAGTGCTACACTGTCAGAGGGGCAGTAATGAGGGAGTGCTGCACTGTCAGAGGGTCAGTACTGACGGATCACTGCACTGTCAGAGGGGCAATACTGATATAGTGCTGCACTGTCAGATGGTCAGTACTGAGAGAGTGCTGCACTGTCTCAGGGTCAGCACTGAGAGAGTGCGGCATTGTCAGAGGGTCAGTACTGTGGGAGTGCTGCAGTCAGAGGGTCAGTACTGAGGGAGTGCTGCACTGTCACAGGGTCAGTACTGAGGGAGTGCTGCACTGTCACAGGGTCATTACTGAGGGAGTGCTGCACTGTCACAGGGTCATTACTGAGGGAGTGCTGCACTGTCAGAGGGTCAGTACTGAGGGAGCACTGCACTGTCAGAGGGTCAGTACTGAGGGAGTGCTACACTGTCAGATGGTCAGTACTGAGGGAGTGCTGCACTGTCGAAGGGTCTGCACTGAGGGAGCATGGCACTGTCAGAGGGTCAGTACTGAGGGAGTGCTGCACTGTCGAAGGGTCTGTACTGAGGGAGCATTTCACTGTCAGAGGGGCAGTACTGAGGGAGTGCTGCTTTGTTAGATGGTCAGTACTGAGGGAGAGCAGAACTTTCAAAGGGCCAGTACTGAGGGAGCTCTGCACTGTCAGAGGGTCAGTTCTGAGGGAGTGCTGCTCAGTCAGAGGGTCAGTACTGTGGGAGTGCTGCACTGTCTCAGGGTCAGCACTGAGCAAGAGCTGAACTTTCAAAGGGCCAGTACTGAGGGATTGCGACACTGTCAGAGGGGTCAGTACTGAGGGAGCGCTGCACTGTCAGAGAGTCAGTACTGAGGGAGCGCTGCACTGTCGAAGGGTCAGTACTGAGGGAGCGCTGCACTGTCCAAGGGTCAGAACTGAGGGAGTGCTGCACTGTCAAAGGGTCAGTACTGAGGGAGTGCTGCATTGTCGAAGGGTCAGTACAGCGGGAGCGCTGCACTGTCGAAGGGTCAGTACTGAGGGTGTGCTGCACTGTCAGACGGTCAGTACTGAGGGAGTGCTGCACTGTCAGAGGGTCTGTACTGAGGGAGTGCTGCACTGTCAGAGGGTCAGTACTAAGGTTAAGCTGCATTGTCACAGGGTCAGTACTGAGGGAGTGCTGCAATGTCAGAGGGTCAGTACTGAGGGAGTGCTGCACTGTCACAGGGTCAGAATGAGGGAGTGCTGCACTGTCTCAAGGGTCAGTACTGAGGGAGTGCTGCACTGTCGGAGGGTCAGTACTCAGGGATCACTGCACTGTCTCAGGGTCAGTACTGAGGGAGTGCTGCACTGTCGAAGGGTCAGTACTGAGGGATCACTGCACTGTCAGAGGGGCAGTACTGAGGGAGTGCTGCACTGTCAGAGGGTCAGTACTGAGAGAGTGCTGCACTGTCTCATGGTCAGTACTGAGAGAGTGCTGCATTGTCACAGGGTCAGTACTGAGGGAGTGCTGCACTGTCAGAGGGTCAGTACTGAGTGAGTGCTGCACTGTCAGAGGTTCAGTACTGAGGGAGTGCTGCATTGTCACAGGGTCAGTACTGAGGTAGTGCTGCAATGTCAGAGTGTCAGTACTGAGGGAGTGCTGCACTGTCAGAGGGTCAGTACTGAAGGAGCACTGCACTGTCAGAGGGGCAGTACTGAGGGAGTGCTACACTGTCAGAGGGGCAGTAATGAGGGAGTGCTGCACTGTCAGAGGGTCAGTACTGACGGATCACTGCACTGTCAGAGGGGCAACACTGAGGGAGTGCTGCACTGTCAGATGGTCAGTACAGAGAGAGTGCTGCATTGTCTCAGGGTCAGTACTGAGAGAGTGCGGAATTGTCAGAGGGTCAGTACTGAGGGAGTGCTGCAGTCAGAGGGTCAGTACTGAGGGAGTGCTGCACTGTCAGAGGGTCAGTACTGAGGGAGTGCTGCACTGTCACAGGGTCATTACTGAGGGAGTGCTGCACTGTCACAGGGTCGTTACTGAGGGAGTGCTGCACTGTCAGAGGGTCAGTACTGAGGGAGTGCTGCAGTGTCAGAGGGTCAGTACTGAGGGACCACTGCACTGTCAGAGGGGCAGTACTAAGGGAGTGCTACACTGTCAGAGGGGCAGTAATGAGGGAGTGCTGCACTGTCAGAGGGTCAGTACTGACGGATCACTGCACTGTCAGAGGGGCAATACTGATATAGTGCTGCACTGTCAGATGGTCAGTACTGAGAGAGTGCTGCACTGTCTCAGGGTCAGTACTGAGAGAGTGCGGCATTGTCAGAGGGTCAGTACTGAGGGAGTGCTGCAGTCAGAGGGTCAGTACTGAGGGAGTGCTGCACTGTCACAGGGTCAGTACTGAGGGAGTGCTGCACTGTCACAGGGTCATTACTGAGGGAGTGCTGCACTGTCACAGGGTCATTACTGAGGGAGTGCTGCACTGTCAGAGGGTCAGTACTGAGGGAGTGCTGCAGTGTCGGAGGGTCATTACTGAGGGAGTGCTGCACTGTCAGAGGGTCAGTACTGAGGGAGTGCTGCACTGTCACAGTGTCAGTACTGAGGGAGTGCTGCAGTCAGAGGGTCAGTACTGAGGGAGTGCTGCACTGTCACATGGTCAGTACTGAGGGAGTGCTGCACTGTCACAGGGTCATTACTGAGGGAGTGCTGCACTGTCACAGGGTCATTACTGAGGGAGTGCTGCACTGTCAGAGGGTCAGTACTGAGGGAGCACTGCACTGTCAGAGGGTCAGTACTGAGGGACTGCTACACTGTCAGATGGTCAGTACTGAGGGAGTGCTGCACTGTCGAAGGGTCTGCACTGAGGGAGCATGGCACTGTCAGAGGGTCAGTACTGAGGGAGTGCTGCACTGTCGAAGGGTCTGTACTGAGGGAGCATTTCACTGTCAGAGGGGCAGTACTGAGGGAGTGCTGCTTTGTTAGATGGTCAGTACTGAGGGAGAGCAGAACTTTCAAAGGGCCAGTACTGAGGGAGCTCTGCACTGTCAGAGGGTCAGTTCTGAGGGAGTGCTGCTCAGTCAGAGGGTCAGTACTGTGGGAGTGCTGCACTGTCTCAGGGTCAGCACTGAGCAAGAGCTGAACTTTCAAAGGGCCAGTACTGAGGGATTGCGACACTGTCAGAGGGGTCAGTACTGAGGGAGCGCTGCACTGTCAGAGAGTCAGTACTGAGGGAGCGCTGCACTGTCGAAGGGTCAGTACTGAGGGAGCGCTGCACTGTCCAAGGGTCAGTACTGAGGGAGTGCTGCACTGTCAAAGGGTCAGTACTGAGGGAGTGCTGCATTGTCGAAGGGTCAGTACAGCGGGAGCGCTGCACTGTCGAAGGGTCAGTACTGAGGGTGTGCTGCACTGTCAGACGGTCAGTACTGAGGGAGTGCTGCACTGTCAGAGGGTCTGTACTGAGGGAGTGCTGCACTGTCAGAGGGTCAGTACTAAGGTTAAGCTGCATTGTCACAGGGTCAGTACTGAGGGAGTGCTGCAATGTCAGAGGGTCAGTACTGAGGGAGTGCTGCACTGTCACAGGGTCAGTACTGAGGGAGTGCTGCACTGTCTCAAGGGTCAGTACTGAGGGAGTGCTGCACTGTCGGAGGGTCAGTACTCAGGGATCACTGCACTGTCTCAGGGTCAGTACTGAGGGAGTGCTGCACTGTCGAAGGGTCAGTACTGAGGGATCACTGCACTGTCAGAGGGTCAGTACTGAGGGAGCACTGAACTGTCAGAGGGGCAGTACTGAGGGAGTGCTACACTGTCAGAGGGGCAGTAATGAGGGAGTGCTGCACTGTCAGAGGGTCAGTACTGACGGATCACTGCACTGTCAGAGGGGCAACACTGAGGGAGTGCTGCACTGTCAGATGGTCAGTACTGAGAGAGTGCTGCTTTGTCTCAGGGTCAGTACTGAGAGAGTGCGGAATTGTCAGAGGGTCAGTACTGAGGGAGTGCTGCAGTCAGAGGGTCAGTACTGAGGGAGTGCTGCACTGTCAGAGGGTCAGTACTGAGGGAGTGCTGCACTGTCACAGGGTCATTACTGAGGGAGTGCTGCACTGTCACAGGGTCATTACTGAGGGAGTGCTGCACTGTCAGAGGGTCAGTACTGAGGGAGTGCTGCAGTGTCAGAGGGTCAGTACTGAGGGACCACTGCACTGTCAGAGGGGCAGTACTAAGGGAGTGCTACACTGTCAGAGGGGCAGTAATGAGGGAGTGCTGCACTGTCAGAGGGTCAGTACTGACGGATCACTGCACTGTCAGAGGGGCAATACTGATATAGTGCTGCACTGTCAGATGGTCAGTACTGAGAGAGTGCTGCACTGTCTCAGGGTCAGTACTGAGAGAGTGCGGCATTGTCAGAGGGTCAGTACTGAGGGAGTGCTGCAGTCAGAGGGTCAGTACTGAGGGAGTGCTGCACTGTCACAGGGTCAGTACTGAGGGAGTGCTGCACTGTCACAGGGTCATTACTGAGGGAGTGCTGCACTGTCACAGGGTCATTACTGAGGGAGTGCTGCACTGTCAGAGGGTCAGTACTGAGGGAGTGCTGCAGTGTCGGAGGGTCATTACTGAGGGAGTGCTGCACTGTCAGAGGGTCAGTACTGAGGGAGTGCTGCACTGTCACAGTGTCAGTACTGAGGGAGTGCTGCACTGTCACAGGGTCAGTACTGAGGGAGTGCTGCACTGTCTCAGGGTCAGTACTGAGGGAGTGCTGCACTGTCGAAGGGTCAGTACAGAGGGATCACTGCACTGTCAGAGGGGCAGTACTGAGGGAGTGCTGCACTGTCAGAGGGTCAGTACTGAGAGAGTGTTGCACTGTCTCAGGGTCAGTACTGAGAGACTGCTGAATTATCACAGGGTCAGTACTGAGGGAGTGCTGCACAGTCACAGGGTCAGTACTGAGGGAGTGCAGCAATGTCAGAGGGTCAGTACTTTGGGAGTGCTGCACTGTCACAGGGTCAGTACTGAGGGAGTGCTGCACTGTCTCAGCGTCAGTACAGAGGGAGTGCTGCACTGTCAGAGTTTCAGTACTGAGGGAGTGCTGCACTGTCTCAGTGTCAGTACTGAGGGAGTGCTGCACTGTCGAAGGGTCAGTACTGAGGGATCACTGCACTGTCCGAGGGGCATTACTGAGGGAGTGCTGCACTGTCAGAGGGTCAGTACTGAGAGAGTGTTGCACTGTCACAGGGTCAGTACTGAGGGAGTGCTGCACTGTCACAGGGTCAGTACTGAGGGAGTGCTGCACTGTCTCAGGGTCAGTACTGAGGGAGTGCTGCACTGTCGAAGGGTCAGTACAGAGGGATCACTGCACTGTCAGAGGGGCAGTACTGAGGGAGTGCTGCACTGTCAGAGGGTCAGTACTGAGAGAGTGTTGCACTGTCTCAGGGTCAGTACTGAGAGACTGCTGAATTATCACAGGGTCAGTACTGAGGGAGTGCTGCACAGTCACAGGGTCAGTACTGAGGGAGTGCAGCAATGTCAGAGGGTCAGTACTTTGGGAGTGCTGCACTGTCACAGGGTCAGTACTGAGGGAGTGCTGCACTGTCTCAGCGTCAGTACAGAGGGAGTGCTGCACTGTCAGAGTTTCAGTACTGAGGGAGTGCTGCAGTGTCGGAGGGTCATTACTGAGGGAGTGCTGCACTGTCACAGGGTCAGTACTGAGGGAGTGCTGCACTGTCACAGTGTCAGTACTGAGGTAGTGCTGCACTGTCTCAGTGTCAGTACTGAGGGAGTGCTGCACTGTCGAAGGGTCAGTACTGAGGGATCACTGCACTGTCCGAGGGGCATTACTGAGGGAGTGCTGCACTGTCAGAGGGTCAGTACTGAGAGAGTGTTGCACTGTCACAGGGTCAGTACTGAGTGAGTGCAGCACTGTCATAGGGTCAGTACTGAGGGAGTGCTGCACTGTCAGAGGGTCAGAACTGAGGGAGTGCTGCATTGTCACAGGGTCAGTACTGAGGGAGTGCAGCAATGTCAGAGGGTCAGTACTGAGGGAGTGCTGCACTGTCACAGGGTCAGTACTGAGGGAGTGCTGCACAGTCTCAGGGTCAGTACTGAGGGAGTGCTGCACTGTCGGAGGGTCAGTCCTTAGGGATCACTGCACTGTCTCAGCGTCAGTACTGAGGGAGTGCTGCACTGTCGAATGGTCAGTACTGAGGGATCACTGCACTGTCAGAGGGTCAGTACTGAGGGATCACTGCTAGTCAGAGGGGCAGTACTGAGGGAGTGCTGCACTGTCAGAGGGTCAGTACTGAGAGACTGCTGCACTGTCTCATGGTCAGTACTGAGAGAGTGCTGCATTGTCACAGGGTCAGTACTGAGGGAGTGCTGCACTGTCAGAGGGGCAGTACTGAGGGAGTGCTGCACTGTCAGAGCGTCAGTACAGAGGGAGTGCTGCATTGTCACAGGGTCAGTACTGAGGGAGTGCTGCAATGTCAGAGGGTCAGTACTGAGAGAGTGCTGCACTGTCAGAGGGTCAGTACTGAGGGAGCACTGCACTGTCAGAGGGGCAGTACTGAGGGACTGCTGAACATTCAAAGGGGCAGTACTGAGGGAGTGCAGCACTGTCAGAGGGTCAGTACTGAGGGAGTGCTGCACTGTCAGAGAGTCAGTACTGAGGGAGTGCTGCACTGCCGAATGGTCAGTACTGAGGGAGTGCTGCACTGTCAGCGGGTCAGTACTGAGGGAGCGCTGCACTGTCGAAGGGTCAGTACTGAGGGAGCACTGCACTGTCAGAGGTGCAGTACTGAGGGAGTGCTGCACTGTCGAAGGGTCTGTACTGAGGGAGCGCTGCACTGTCGATTGGTCAGTACTGAGGGAGTGCTGCACTGTCAGCGGGTTAGTACTAAGGGAGCACTGCACGGTCGGAGGGTCAATACTGAGGGAGTGCCGCACTGTCAGAGAGTCAGTACTGAGGGAGCGCTGCACTGTCGATGGGTCTGTACTGAGGGAGCATTGCGCTGTCAGAGGGGCAGTACTGAGGGAGTGTTGCACTGTCAGAGGGTCAGAACTGAGGGAGTGCGACACTGTCAGATGGTCAGTACTGAGGGAGTGCTGCACTGTCTCAGGGTCAGTACTGAGGGAGAGCTGAAATTTCAAAGGGCCAGGACTGAGGGAGTGCGACACTGTCAGAGGGGTCAGTACTGAGGGAGCGCTGCAGTGTCAGAGAGTCAGTACTGAGGGAGTGCTGCACTGTCGAAGCGTCAGTACTGAGGGAGCGCTGCACAGTCGAAGGGTAAGTACTGAGGGAGTGCTGCACTGTCAGAGGGTCAGTACTGAGGGAGTCCCGCACTGTCAGAGGGGCAGTACTGAGGGAGTGCTGCAATGTCAGGTGGTCAGAACTGAGGAAGCACTGCACTGTCAGAGGGTCAGTACTGAGGGAGTGCTGCACTGTCAGAGGGGCAGTACTGAGAGAGTGCTGCACTGTCAGAGGGTCAGTACTGAGGGAGTGCTGCACTGTCGGAGTGTCAGTACTGAGGGAGAGCTGAACTGTGAGAGGGTCAGTACTGAGGGAGCACTGCACTGTCAGATGGTCAGTACTGAGGGAGTGCTGCACTGTCAGAGGGGCAGTACTGAGGGAGTGCTGCACTGTCAGAGGGGCAGTACTGAGGGAGTGCTGCATTGTCAGAGGGTCAGTAATGAGGGAGCAATGCATTGTCATAGGGTCAGTACTGAGGGAGTGCGACACTGTCAGAGGGGTCAGTACTGAGGGTGCACTGCACTGTCAGAGGGTCCGTACTGAGGGAGTGCTGCACTGTCAGAGGGTCAGTACTGAGGGAGAACTGCACTGTCAGAGGGGCAGTACTGAGGGAGTGCTGCATTGTCAGAGGGTCAGTACTGAAGGAGCAATGCACTGTCAAAGGGACAGTACTGAGGGAGTGCTGCACTGTCAGAGGGGCAGTACTGAGGGAGTGCGACACTGTCAGACGGTCAGTACTGAGGGAGTGCTACACTTTCAGAGGGGCTGTACTGAGGGAGCACTGTAGTGTCAGAGGGTCAGTACTGAGGGAGTGCTGAACTTTCAAAGGGGCAGTACTGAGTGATTGGTGCACTGTCAGAGGGTCAGTGTTGAGGGAGTGCTGCACTGTCAGAGGGTCAGTACTGAGGGAGTGCTGCACTGTCACAGGATCAGTACTGAGGGAGTGCTGCACTGTCAGAGGGTCAGTACTGAGGGAGTGCTGCACTGTCAGAGGGTCAGTACTGAGGGAGTGCTGCACTGTCACAGGGTCAGTACTGAGGGAGTGCTGCACTGTCACAGGGTCAGGACTGAGGGAGTGCTGCACTGTCAGAGGTTCAGGACTGAGGGAGTGCTGCACTGTCACAGGGTCAGTACTGAGGGAGTGCTGCACAGTCTCAGGGTCAGTACTGAGGTAGTGCTGCACTGTCGAAGGGTCAGTACTGAGGGCTCACTGCACTGTCAGAGGTGCAGTACTGAGGGAGTGCTGCACTGTCAGAGGGTCAGTACTGAGAGAGTGCTGCACTGTCTCAGGGTCAGTACTGAGAGAGTGCTGCATTGTCAGAGGTTCAGTACTGATGGAGTGCTGCACTGTCAGAGGGTCAGTACTGAGAGAGTGCTGCATTGTCACAGGGTCAGTACTGAGGGAGTGCTGCAATGTCAGAGGGTCAGAACTGAGGGAGTGCTGCACTGTCACTGAGTCAGTACTGTGTGAGTGCTGCACTGTCTCAGGGTCAGTACTGAGGGAGTGCTGCACTGTCGGAGGGTCAGTACTTAGGGATCACTGCACTGTCTCAGGTTCAGTACTGAGGGAGTGCTGCACTGTCAGAGTGTCAGTACTGAGGGAGTGCTGCACTGTCACAGGGTCAGGACTGAGGGAGTGCTGCACTGTCAGAGGTTCAGGACTGAGGGAGTGCTGCACTGTCACAGGGTCAGTACTGAGGGAGTGCTGCACAGTCTCAATGTCAGTACTGAGGTAGTGCTGCACTGTCGGAGGTTCAGTACTGAGGGATCACTGCACTGTCTCAGGGTCAGTACTGAGGGAGTGCTGCACTGTCGAAGGGTCAGTACTGAGGGATCACTGCACTGTCAGAGGGGCAGTACTGAGGGAGTGCTGCACTGTCAGAGGGTCAGTACTGAGAGAGTGCTGCACTGTCTCAGGGTCAGTACTGAGAGAGTGCTGCATTGTCAGAGGTTCAGTACTGATGGAGGGCTGCACTGTCAGAGAGTCAGTACTGAGAGAGTGCTGCATTGTCACAGGGTCAGTACTGAGGTAGTGCTGCAATGTCAGAGCGTCAGAACTGAGGGAGTGCTGCACTGTCACTGAGTCAGTACTTTGTGAGTGCTGTACTGTCTCAGGGTCAGTACTGAGGGAGTGCTGCACTGTCGGAGGGTCAGTACTGAGGGATCACTGCACTGTCAGAGGGGCAGTACTGAGAGAGTGCTGCACTGTCTCAGGGTCAGTACTGAGAGAGTGCTGCATTGTCACAGGGTCAGTACTGAGGGAGTGCTGCAATGCCAGAGGGTCAGTACTGAGGGAGTGCTGCACTGTAAGAGGGTCAGTACTGAGGGAGTGCTGCATTGTCACAGGGTCAGTACTGAGGGATTACTGCAATGTCAGAGGGTCAGTACTGAGGGAGCACTGCACTGTCAGAAGGGCAGTACTGAGGGAGTGCAGCACTGTCAGATGGTCAGTACTGAGAGAGTGCTGCACTGTCTCAGGGTCAGTACTGAGAGAGTGCTGCATTGTCACAGGGTCAGTACTGAGAGAGTGCTGCACTGCCAGAGGGTCATTACTGAGGGAGCACTGCTCTGTCAGAGGGGCAGTACAGAGGGAGCACTGCACTGTCAGAGGGGCAGTACTGAGGGAGTGCTACACTGTCAGAGGGGCAGGACTGAGGGAGTGCTGAACTTTCAAAGTGTGAGTAATGAGGGAGTGCAGCACTGTCAGAGGGTGAGTACTGAGGGAGCACTGCACTGTCGGTGGGTCAATACTGAGGGAGTGCTGCACTGTCGAAAGGTCAGTACTGAGGGAGTGCTACACTGTCAGAGGGGTAGTACTGAGGGAGTGCAAACTTTCAAAGGGGCAGTACTGAGGGAGTGCAGCACTGTCAGAGGTGCAGTACGGAGGGAGGGCTGCACTGTCAGAGAGTCAGTACTGAGGGACTGCTGCACTGTCGAAGGGTCAGTACTGAGAGAGTGCTGCATTGTCACAGGGTCAGTACTGAGGGAGTGCAGCACTGTCATAGGGTCAGTACTGAGGGAGTGCTGCACTGTCAGAGGGTCAGTACTGAGGGAGTGCTGCATTGTCACAGGGTCAGTACTGAGGGAGTGCAGCAATGTCAGAGGGTCAGTACTGAGGGAGTGCTGCACTGTCACAGGGTCAGTACTGAGGGAGTGCTGCACAGTCTCAGGGTCAGTACTGAGGGAGTGCTGCACTGTCGGAGGGTCAGTACTTAGGGATCACTGCACTGTCTCAGCGTCAGTACTGAGGGAGTGCGGCACTGTCGAAGGGTCAGTACTGAGGGATCACTGCACTGTCAGAGGGTCAGTACTGAGGGATCACTGCACTGTCAGAGGGGCAGTACTGAGGGAGTGCTGCACTGTCAGAGGGTCAGTACAGAGAGACTGCTGCACTGTCTCATGGTCAGTACTGAGAGAGTGCTGCATTGTCACAGGGTCAGTACTGAGGGAGTGCTGCACTGTCATAGGGTCAGTACTGAGGGAGTGCTGCACTGTCAGAGCGTCAGTACTGAGGGAGTGCTGCATTGTCACAGGGTCAGTACTGAGAGAGTGCTGCACTGTCAGAGGGTCAGTACTGAGGGAGCACTGCACTGTCAGAGGGGCAGTACTGAGGGACTGCTGAACATTCAAAGGGGCAGTACTGAGGGAGTGCAGCACTGTCAGAGGGTCAGTACTGAGGGAGTGCTGCACTGTCAGAGAGTCAGTACTGAGGGAGTGCTGCACTGCCGAATGGTCAGTACTGAGGGAGCACTGCACTTGCAGACGGGCAGTACTGAGGGAGTGCTGCACTGTCAGCGGGTCAGTACTGAGGGAGCGCTGCACTGTCGAAGGGTCAGTACTGAGGGAGCACTGCACTGTCAGAGGTGCAGTACTGAGGGAGTGCTGCACTGTCGAAGGGTCTGTACTGAGGGAGCGCTGCACTGTCGATTGGTCAGTACTGAGGGAGTGCTGCACTGTCAGCGGGTTAGTACTAAGGGAGCACTGCACGGCCGGAGGGTCAATACTGAGGGACTGCCGCACTGTCTTAGAGTCAGTACTGAGGGAGCGCTGCACTGTCGATGGGTCTGTACTGAGGGAGCATTGCGCTGTCAGAGGGGCAGTACTGAGGGAGTGCTGCACTGTCAGAGGGTCAGAACTGAGGGAGTGCGACACTGTCAGATGGTCAGTACTGAGGGAGTGCTGCACTGTCTCAGGGTCAGTACTGAGGGAGAGCTGAAATTTCAAAGGGCCAGGACTGAGGGAGTGCGACACTGTCAGAGGGGTCAGTACTGAGGGAGCGCTGCAGTGTCAGAGAGTCAGTACTGAGGGAGTGCTGCACTGTCGAAGCGTCAGTACTGAGGGATCACTGCACTGTCAGAGGGGCAGTACTGAGGGAGTGCTGCACTGTCAGAGGGTCAGTACTGAGAGAGTGATGCACTGTCTCAGGGTCAGTACTGAGAGAGTGCTGCATTGTCAGAGGTTCAGTACTGATGGAGTGTTGCACTGTCAGAGGGTCAGTACTGAGAGAGTGCTGCATTGTCACAGGGTCAGTACTGAGGGAGTGCTGCAATGTCAGAGGGTCAGAACTGAGTGAGTGCTGCACTGTCACTGTCAGTACTGTGTGAGTGCTGCACTGTCTCAGGGTCAGTACTGAGGGAGTGCTGCACTGTCGGAGGGTCAGTACTTAGGGATCACTGCACTGTCTCAGGTTCAGTACTGAGGGAGTGCTGCACTCAGAGGGTCAGTACTGAGGGAGTGCTGCACTGTCAGAGGGTCAGTACTGAGGGAGTGCTGCACTGTCACAGGGTCAGGACTGAGGGAGTGCTGCACTGTCAGAGGTTCAGGACTGAGGGAGTGCTGCACTGTCACAGGGTCAGTACTGAGGGAGTGCTACACAGTCTCAAGGTCAGTACTGAGGTAGTGCTGCACTGTCGGAGGTTCAGTACTGAGGGATCACTGCACTGTCTCAGGGTCAGTACTGAGGGAGTGCTGCACTGTCTCAGGGTCAGTACTGAGAGAGTGCTGCATTGTCACAGGGTCAGTACTGAGGTAGTGCTGCAATGTCAGAGCGTCAGAACTGAGGGAGTGCTGCACTGTCACTGAGTCAGTACTGTGTGAGTGCTGCACTGTCTCAGGGTCAGTACTGAGGGAGTGCTGCACTGTCGGAGTGTCAGTACTGAGGGATCACTGCACTGTCAGAGGGGCAGTACTGAGAGAGTGCTGCACTGTCTCAGGGTCAGTACTGAGAGAGTGCTGCATTGTCACAGGGTCAGTACTGAGGGAGTGCTGCTCTGCCAGAGGGTCAGTACTGAGGGAGTGCTGCACTGTCAGAGGGTCAGTACTGAGGGAGTGCTGCATTGTCACAGGGTCAGTACTGAGGGAGTACTGCAATGTCAGAGGGTCAGTACTGAGGGAGCACTGCACTGTCAGAAGGGCAGTACTGAGGGAGTGCTGCACTGTCAGATGGTCAGTACTGAGAGAGTGCTGCACTGTCTCAGGGTCAGTACTGAGAGAGTGCTGCATTGTCACATGGTCAGTACTGAGAGAGTGCTGCACTGCCAGAGGGTCATTACTGAGGGAGCACTGCTCTGTCAGAGGGGCAGTACAGAGGGAGCACTGCACTGTCAGAGGGGCAGTACTGAGTGAGTGCTACACTGTCAGAGGGGCAGGACTGAGGGAGTGCTGAACATTCAAAGTATGAGTACTGAGGGAGTGCAGCACTGTCAGAGGGTCAGTACTGAGGGAGCACTGCACTGTCGGTGGGTCAATACTGAGGGAGTGCTGCACTGTCGAAGGGTCAGTACTGAGGGAGTGCTACACTGTCAGAGGGGTAGTACTGAGGGAGTGCAAACTTTCAAAGGGGCAGTACTGAGGGAGTGCAGCACTGTCAGAGGTGCAGTACGGAGGGAGGGCTGCACTGTCAGAGAGTCAGTACTGAGGGACTGCTGCACTGTCGAAGGGTCAGTACTGAGAGCGCACTGCACTGTCAGAGAGTCAGTACTGAGGGAGTGCTGCACTGTCGAAGGGTCAGTACTAAGGGAGCGCTGCACTCTCAGAGGTGCAGTACTGAGGGAGTGCTGCTCTGTCAGAGGGTCAGTACTGAGGAAGCGCTGCACTGTCGAATTGTCTGTACTGAG
Source organism: Heterodontus francisci (assembly GCF_036365525.1). NCBI lineage: Eukaryota > Metazoa > Chordata > Chondrichthyes > Heterodontiformes > Heterodontidae > Heterodontus > Heterodontus francisci. The sequence continues at coordinate 1,997,209 of NW_027140908.1, read as the reverse complement.
GGAGCGCTGCACTGTCAGAGGGGCAGTACTAAGGGAGTGCTGCAATGTCAGTGGGTCAGTAATACGGGAACACTGCACTGTCAGAGGGGCAGTACTGAGGGAGTGCTGCACTGTCAGCGGGTCAGTACTAAGGGAGCACTGCACTGTCATAGGGGCAGTACTGAGGGTGTGCTGCACTGTCAGAGGGTCAATACTGAGGGAGTGCTGCACTGTCGAACGGTCAGTACTGAGGAAGCACTGCAGTGTCAGAGTGTCAGTACTGAGGGAGTGCTACACTGTCAGCGGGTCAGTACTGAGGGAGCGCTGCACTGTGGAAGGGTCAGTACTAAGGGAGCACTGCACTGTCAGAGGGGCTTTACTGAGGGAGTGCTGCACTGTCAGAGTCAGTACTGAGGGAGCGCTGCACTGTCGAAGGGTCTGTACTGAGGGAGCATTGCACTGTCAGAGGGGCAGTACTGAGGGAGTGCTGCACTGTCAGAGGGTCAGTACTGAGGGAGTGCGACACTGTTAGATGGTCAGTACTGAGGGAGTGCTGCACTGTCGAAGGGTCTGTACTGAGGGAGCATTGCACTGTCAGAGAGTCAGTACTGAGGGAGTGCTGCACTGTCTAAGAGTCTGTACTGAGGGAGCACTGCACTGTCAGAGGGTCAGTACTGAGGGTGTGCTGCACTGTCAGAGGGTCAGTACTGAGGGAGTGCGACACTGTCAGAGTGGTCAGTACTGAGGGAGCACTGCACTGTCAGAGGCTCAGTACTGAGGGAGTGCTGCACTGTCCGAGGGTCAGTACTGAGGGAGCACTGCACTGTCAGAGGGTCAATACTGAGGGAGTGCGACACTGTCAGATGGTCAGTACTGAGGGAGTGCTGCACTGTCGAAGGGTCTATACTGAGGGAGCATTGCACTGTCGAAGGGTCTATACTGAGGGAGCATTGCACTGTCAGAGGGGCAGTACTGAGGGAGTGCTGCATTGTCAGAGGGTCAGTCCTGAGGGAGAGCTGAACTTTCAAAGGGCCAGTACTGAGGGAGCGCTGCACTGTCAGAGGATCAGTACGGAGGGATTGCTGCACTGTCTTGGGGTCTGTACTGAGGGAGTTCTGCACTGTCAGAGTGTCAGTACTGAGGGAGTGCTGCACTGTCTGAGGGTCAGTACTGAGGGAGTGCAGCACTGTCTCAGTGTCAGTACTGAGGGAGAGCTGAACTTTCAAAGGGCCAGTACTGAGGGAGTGCGACACTGTCAGAGTGTCAGTACTGAGGGAGCGCTGCACTGTCGAAGTGTCAGTACTGAGGGAGCGCTGCACTGTCCAAGGGTCTGTACTGAGGGAGTGCTGCACTGTCAGAGGGTCAGTACTGAGGGAGTGCTGCACTGTCGAAGGGTCAGTACTGAGGGAGCGCTGCACAGTCGAAGTGTCAGTACTGAGGGAGTGCTGCACTGTCAGAGGGTCAGTACTGAGGGAGCACTGCACTGTCAGAGGGTCAGTACTGAGGGAGTGCTGCACTGTCGAAGGTTCAGTACTGAGGGAGCGCTGCACTGTCGAAGGGCCAGTACTGAGGGAGTGCTGCACTGTCAGAGGGTCAGTACTGAGTGAGCACTGCACTGTCAGAGGGTCTGTACTGAGGGAGTGCTGCACTGTTAGAGGGGCAGTACCGAGGGAGTGCTACACTGTCGAAGGGTCTGTACTGAGGGAGCACTGCACTGTCAGAGGGTCAGTACTGAGGGAGTGCTGCATTGTCAGAGTGTCAGTACTGAGGGAGCAATGCACTGTCAGAGGGTCAGTACTGAGGGTGTGCTGCACCGTCAAAGGGTCAGTACTGAGGGAGTGCTGCACTGTCGAAATGTCTGTAATGAGGGAGCATTGCACTGTCAGAGATTCAGCACTGAGGGAGTGCTGCACTGTCGAAGGGTCTGTACTGAGGGAGCAATGCACTGTCAGAGGGTCAGTACTGAGGGTGTGCTGCACTGTCAGAGGGTCAGTACTGAGGGAGTGCGACACTGTCAGAGGGGTCAGTACTGAGGGAGCACTGCACTGTCAGAGAGTCAGTACTGAGGGAGTGCTGCACTGTCGAAGGGTCAGTACTAAGGGAGCGCTGCACTATCAGAGGGGCAGTACTGAGGGTCTGCTGCTCTGTCAGAGGGTCAGTACTGAGGAAGCGCTGCACTGTCGAATTGTCTGTACTGAGGGAGAGCTGCACTGTCAGAGGGGCAGTACTGAGGGAGTGCTGCAATGTCAGCGGGTCAGTACTGAGGGAGCACTGCACTGTCAGAGGGGCAGTACTGAGGGAGTGCTGCACTGTCAGAGGATCAATACTGAGGGAGTGCAGCACTGTCGAAGGGTCAGTACTGAGGGAGCACTGCACTGTCAGATGGTCAGTACTGAGGGAGTGCTGCACTGTCGAAGGGTCTATACTGAGGGAGCATTGCACTGTCGAAGGGTCTATACTGAGGGAGCATTGCACTGTCAGAGGGGCAGTACTGAGGGAGTGCTGCATTGTCAGAGGGTCAGTCCTGAGGGAGAGCTGAACTTTCAAAGGGCCAGTACTGAGGGAGCGCTGCACTGTCAGAGGATCAGTACGGAGGGAGTGCTGCACTGTCTTGGGGTCAGTACTGAGGGAGTTCTGCACCGTCAGAGTGTCAGTACTGAGGGAGTGCTGCACTGTCTGAGGGTCAGTACTGAGGGAGTGCAGCACTGTCTCAGTGTCAGTACTGAGGGAGAGCTGAACTTTCAAAGGGCCAGTACTGAGGGAGTGCGACACTGTCAGAGTGTCAGTACTGAGGGAGCGCTGCACTGTCGAAGTGTCAGTACTGAGGGAGCGCTGCACTGTCCAAGGGTCTGTACTGAGGGAGTGCTGCACTGTCAGAGGGTCAGTACTGAGGGAGTGCTGCACTGTCGAAGGGTCAGTACTGAGGGAGCGCTGCACTGTCGAAGTGTCAGTACTGAGGGAGTGCTGCACTGTCAGAGGGTCAGTACTGAGGGAGCACTGCACTGTCAGAGGGTCAGTACTGAGGGAGTGCTGCACTGTCGAAGGGTCAGTACTGAGGGAGCGCTGCACTGTCGAAGGGCCAGTACTGAGGGAGTGCTGCACTGTCAGAGGGTCAGTACTGAGTGAGCACTGCACTGTCAGAGGGTCTGTACTGAGGGAGTGCTGCACTGTTAGAGGGGCAGTACCGAGGGAGTGCTACACTGTCGAAGGGTCTGTACTGAGGGAGCACTGCACTGTCAGATGGTCAGTACTGAGGGAGTGCTGCATTGTCAGAGTGTCAGTACTGAGGGAGCAATGCACTGTCAGAGGGTCAGTACTGAGGGTGTGCTGCACCGTCAGAGGGTCAGTACTGAGGGAGTGCTGCACTGTCGAAATGTCTGTAATGAGGGAGCATTGCACTGTCAGAGATTCAGCACTGAGGGAGTGCTGCACTGTCGAAGGGTCTGTACTGAGGGAGCAATGCACTGTCAGAGGGTCAGTACTGAGGGTGTGCTGCACTGTCAGAGGGTCAGTACTGAGGGAGTGCGACACTGTCAGAGGGGTCAGTACTGAGGGAGCACTGCACTGTCAGAGAGTCAGTACTGAGGGAGTGCTGCACTGTCGAAGGGTCAGTACTAAGGGAGCGCTGCACTATCAGAGGGGCAGTACTGAGGGTCTGCTGCTCTGTCAGAGGGTCAGTACTGAGGAAGCGCTGCACTGTCGAATTGTCTGTACTGAGGGAGAGCTGCACTGTCAGAGGGGCAGTACTGAGGGAGTGCTGCAATGTCAGCGGGTCAGTACTGAGGGAGCACTGCACTGTCAGAGGGGCAGTACTGAGGGAGTGCTGCACTGTCAGCGGGTCAGTACTAAGGGAGCACTGCACTGTCATAGGGGCAGTACTGAGGGAGTGCTGCACTGTCAGAGGGTCAATACTGAGGGAGTGCTGCACTGTCGAACGGTCAGTACTGAGGAAGCACTGCAGTGTCAGAGTGTCAGTACTGAGGGAGTGCTACACTGTCAGCGGGTCAGTACTGAGGGAGCGCTGCACTGTGGAAGGGTCAGTACTAAGGGAGCACTGCACTGTCAGAGGGGCTTTACTGAGGGAGTGCTGCACTGTCAGAGTCAGTACTGAGGGAGCGCTGCACTAACGAAGGGTCTGTACTGAGGGAGCATTGCACTGTCAGAGGGGCAGTACTGAGGGAGTGCTGCACTGTCAGAGGGTCAGTACTGAGGGAGTGCGACACTGTTAGATGGTCAGTACTGAGGGAGTGCTGCACTGTCGAAGGGTCTGTACTGAGGGAGCATTGCACTGTCAGAGAGTCAGTACTGAGGGAGTGCTGCACTGTCTAAGAGTCTGTACTGAGGGAGCACTGCACTGTCAGAGGGTCAGTACTGAGGGTGTGCTGCACTGTCAGAGGGTCAGTACTGAGGGAGTGCGACACTGTCAGAGTGGTCAGTACTGAGGGAGCACTGCACTGTCAGAGGCTCAGTACTGAGGGAGTGCTGCACTGTCCGAGGGTCAGTACTGAGGGAGCACTGCACTGTCAGAGGGTCAATACTGAGGGAGTGCGACACTGTCAGATGGTCAGTACTGAGGGAGTGCTGCACTGTCGAAGGGTCTATACTGAGGGAGCATTGCACTGTCGAAGGGTCTATACTGAGGGAGCATTGCACTGTCAGAGGGGCAGTACTGAGGGAGTGCTGCATTGTCAGAGGGTCAGTCCTGAGGGAGAGCTGAACTTTCAAAGGGCCAGTACCGAGGGAGCGCTGCACTGTCAGAGGATCAGTACGGAGGGAGTGCTGCACTGTCTTGGGGTCAGTACTGAGGGAGTTCTGCACTGTCAGAGTGTCAGTACTGAGGGAGTGCTGCACTGTCTGAGGGTCAGTACTGAGGGAGTGCAGCACTGTCTCAGTGTCATACTGAGGGAGAGCTGAACTTTCAAAGGGCCAGTACTGAGGGAGTGCGACACTGTCAGAGTGTCAGTACTGAGGGAGCGCTGCACTGTCGAAGTGTCAGTACTGAGGGAGCGCTGCACTGTCCAAGGGTCTGTACTGAGGGAGTGCTGCACTGTCAGAGGGTCAGTACTGAGGGAGTGCTGCACTGTCGAAGGGTCAGTACTGAGGGAGCGCTGCACTGTCGAAGTGTCAGTACTGAGGGAGTGCTGCACTGTCAGAGGGTCAGTACTGAGGGAGCACTGCACTGTCAGAGGGTCAGTACTGAGGGAGTGCTGCACTGTCGAAGGGTCAGTACTGAGGGAGCGCTGCACTGTCGAAGGGCCAGTACTGAGGGAGTGCTGCACTGTCAGAGGGTCAGTACTGAGTGAGCACTGCACTGTCAGAGGGTCTGTACTGAGGGAGTGCTGCACTGTTAGAGGGGCAGTACCGAGGGAGTGCTACACTGTCGAAGGGTCTGTACTGAGGGAGCACTGCACTGTCAGAGGGTCAGTACTGAGGGAGTGCTGCATTGTCAGAGTGTCAGTACTGAGGGAGCAATGCACTGTCAGAGGGTCAGTACTGAGGGTGTGCTGCACCGTCAGAGGGTCAGTACTGAGGGAGTGCTGCACTGTCGAAATGTCTGTAATGAGGGAGCATTGCACTGTCAGAGATTCAGCACTGAGGGAGTGCTGCACTGTCGAAGGGTCTGTACTGAGGGAGCAATGCACTGTCAGAGGGTCAGTACTGAGGGTGTGCTGCACTGTCAGAGGGTCAGTACTGAGGGAGTGCGACACTGTCAGAGGGGTCAGTACTGAGGGAGCACTGCACTGTCAGAGAGTCAGTACTGAGGGAGTGCTGCACTGTCGAAGGGTCAGTACTAAGGGAGCGCTGCACTATCAGAGGGGCAGTACTGAGGGTCTGCTGCTCTGTCAGAGGGTCAGTACTGAGGAAGCGCTGCACTGTCGAATTGTCTGTACTGAGGGAGAGCTGCACTGTCAGAGGGGCAGTACTGAGGGAGTGCTGCAATGTCAGCGGGTCAGTACTGAGGGAGCACTGCACTGTCAGAGGGGCAGTACTGAGGGAGTGCTGCACTGTCAGAGGATCAATACTGAGGGAGTGCAGCACTGTCGAAGGGTCAGTACTGAGGGAGCACTGCACTGTCAGATGGTCAGTACTGAGGGAGTGCTGCACTGTCGAAGGGTCTATACTGAGGGAGCATTGCACTGTCGAAGGGTCTATACTGAGGGAGCATTGCACTGTCAGAGGGGCAGTACTGAGGGAATGCTGCATTGTCAGAGGGTCAGTCCTGAGGGAGAGCTGAACTTTCAAAGGGCCAGTACTGAGGGAGCGCTGCACTGTCAGAGGATCAGTACGGAGGGAGTGCTGCACTGTCTTGGGGTCAGTACTGAGGGAGTTCTGCACCGTCAGAGTGTCAGTACTGAGGGAGTGCTGCACTGTCTGAGGGTCAGTACTGAGGGAGTGCAGCACTGTCTCAGTGTCAGTACTGAGGGAGAGCTGAACTTTCAAAGGGCCAGTACTGAGGGAGTGCGACACTGTCAGAGTGTCAGTACTGAGGGAGCGCTGCACTGTCGAAGTGTCAGTACTGAGGGAGCGCTGCACTGTCCAAGGGTCTGTACTGAGGGAGTGCTGCACTGTCAGAGGGTCAGTACTGAGGGAGTGCTGCACTGTCGAAGGGTCAGTACTGAGGGAGCGCTGCACTGTCGAAGTGTCAGTACTGAGGGAGTGCTGCACTGTCAGAGGGTCAGTACTGAGGGAGCACTGCACTGTCAGAGGGTCAGTACTGAGGGAGTGCTGCACTGTCGAAGGGTCAGTACTGAGGGAGCGCTGCACTGTCGAAGGGCCAGTACTGAGGGAGTGCTGCACTGTCAGAGGGTCAGTACTGAGTGAGCACTGCACTGTCAGAGGGTCTGTACTGAGGGAGTGCTGCACTGTTAGAGGGGCAGTACCGAGGGAGTGCTACACTGTCGAAGGGTCTGTACTGAGGGAGCACTGCACTGTCAGAGGGTCAGTACTGAGGGAGTGCTGCATTGTCAGAGTGTCAGTACTGAGGGAGCAATGCACTGTCAGAGGGTCAGTACTGAGGGTGTGCTGCACCGTCAGAGGGTCAGTACTGAGGGAGTGCTGCACTGTCGAAATGTCTGTAATGAGGGAGCATTGCACTGTCAGAGATTCAGCACTGAGGGAGTGCTGCACTGTCGAAGGGTCTGTACTGAGGGAGCAATGCACTGTCAGAGGGTCAGTACTGAGGGTGTGCTGCACTGTCAGAGGGTCAGTACTGAGGGAGTGCGACACTGTCAGAGGGGTCAGTACTGAGGGAGCACTGCACTGTCAGAGAGTCAGTACTGAGGGAGTGCTGCACTGTCGAAGGGTCAGTACTAAGGGAGCGCTGCACTATCAGAGGGGCAGTACTGAGGGTCTGCTGCTCTGTCAGAGGGTCAGTACTGAGGAAGCGCTGCACTGTCGAATTGTCTGTACTGAGGGAGAGCTGCACTGTCAGAGGGGCAGTACTGAGGGAGTGCTGCAATGTCAGCGGGTCAGTACTGAGGGAGCACTGCACTGTCAGAGGGGCAGTACTGAGGGAGTGCTGCACTGTCAGAGGATCAATACTGAGGGAGTGCAGCACTGTCGAAGGGTCAGTACTGAGGGAGCACTGCACTGTCAGAGGGTCAGTACTGAGGGAGTGCTACACTGTCAGCGGGTCAGTACTGAGGGAGCGCTGCACTGTCGAAGGGTCAGTACTAAGGGAGCACTGCACTGTCAGAGCGGCTTTACTGAGGGAGTGCTGCACTGTCCGAGAGTCAGTACTGAGGGAGCGCTGCACTGTCGAAGGGTCTGTACTGAGGGAGCATTGCACTGTCAGAGAGTCAGTACTGAGGGAGTGCTGCACTGTCGAAGGGTCTGTACTGAGGGAGCAATGCACTGTCAGAGGGTCAGTACTGAGGGTGTGCTGCACTGTCAGAGGGTCAGTACTGAGGGAGTGCTGCACTGTCAGAGGGTCAGTACTGAGGGAGCACTGCACTGTCAGAGGGTCAGTACTGAGGGAGTGCGACACTGTCAGATGGTCAGTACTGAGGGAGTGCTGCACTGTCGAAGGGTCTATACTGAGGGAGCATTGCACTGTCGAAGGGTCTATACTGAGGGAGCATTGCACTGTCAGAGGGGCAGTACTGAGGGAGTGCTGCATTGTCAGAGGGTCAGTCCTGAGGGAGAGCTGAACTTTCAAAGGGCCAGTACTGAGGATGCGCTGCACTGTCAGAGGATCAGTACGGAGGGAGTGCTGCACTGTCTTGGGGTCAGTACTGAGGGAGTTCTGCACTGTCAGAGTGTCAGTACTGAGGGAGTGCTGCAATGTCTGAGGGTCAGTACTGAGGGAGTGCTGCACTGTCTCAGTGTCAGTACTGAGGGAGAGCTGAACTTTCAAAGGGCCAGTACTGAGGGAGTGCGACACTGTCAGAGTGTCAGTACTGAGGGAGCGCTGCACTGTCGAAGTGTCAGTACTGAGGGAGCGCTGCACTGTCCAAGGGTCTGTACGGAGGGAGTGCTGCACTGTCAGAAGGTCAGTACTGAGGGAGTGCTGCACTGTCGAAGGGTCAGTACTGAGGGAGCGCTGCACTGTCGAAGTGTAAGTACTGAGGGAGTGCTGCACTGTCAGAGGGTCAGTACTGAGGGAGCACTGCACTGTCAGAGGGTCAGTACTGAGGGAGTGCTGCACTGTCGAAGGGTCAGTACTGAGGGAGCGCTGCACTGTCGAAGGGCCAGTACTGAGGGAGTGCTGCACTGTCAGATGGTCAGTACTGAGTGAGCACTGCACTGTCAGAGGGTCAGTACTGAGGGAGTGCTGCACTGTCAGAGGGGCAGTACCGAGGGAGTGCTACACTGCGAAGGGTCTGTACTGAGGGAGCAATGCACTGTCAGAGGGTCAGTACTGAGGGAGTGCTGCACTGTCAGAGGGGCAGTACCGAGGGAGTGCTACACTGTCGAAGGGTCTGTACTGAGGGAGCACTGCACTGTCAGAGATTCAGCACTGAGGGAGTGCTGCACTGTCGAAGGGTCTGTACTGAGGGAGCAATGCACTGTCAGAGGGTCAGTACTGAGGGTGTGCTGCACTGTCAGAGGGTCAGTACTGAGGGAGTGCGACACTGTCAGAGGGGTCAGTACTGAGGGAGCACTGCACTGTCAGAGAGTCAGTACTGAGGGAGTGCTGCACTGTCGAAGGGTCAGTACTAAGGGAGCGCTGCACTGTCAGAGGGGCAGTACTGAGGGAGTGCTGCTCTGTCAGAGGGTCAGTACTGAGGAAGCGCTGCACTGTCGAATAGTCTGTACTGAGGGAGAGCTGCACTGTCAGAGGGGCAGTACTGAGGGAGTGCTGCAATGTCAGCGGGTCAGTACTGAGTTAGCACTGCACTGTCAGAGGGGCAGTACTGAGGGAGTGCTGCACTGTCAGAGGATCAATACTGAGGGAGAGCAGCACTGTCGAGGGTCAGTACTGAGGGAGCACTGCACTGTCAGAGGGTCAGTACTGAGGGAGTGCTACACTGTCAGCGGGTCAGTACTGAGGGAGCGCTGCACTGTCGAAGGGTCAGTACTAAGGGAGCACTGCACTGTCAGAGCTGCTTTACTGAGGGAGTGCTGCACTGTCCGAGAGTCAGTACTGAGGGAGCGCTGCACTGTCGAAGGGTCTGTACTGAGGGAGCATTGCACTGTCAGAGGGGCAGTACTGAGGGAGTGCTGCACTGTCAGAGAGTCAGTACTGAGGGAGTGCTGCACTGTCGAAGGGTCTGTACTGAGGGAGCACTGCTCTCTCAGAGGGTCAGTACTGAGGGTGTGCTGCACTGTCAGACGGCCAGTACTGAGGGAGTGCGACTCTGTCAGAGGGGTAAGTACTGAGGGAGCACTGCACTGTCAGTGGCTCAGTACTGAGGGAGCGCTGCACTCTCCAAGGGTCTGTACTGAGGGAGTGCTGCACTGTCAGAAGGGTCAGTACTGAGCAAGTGCTGCACTGTCGAAGGGTCAGTACTGAGGGAGCGCTGCACTGTCGAAGGGTCAGTACTGAGGGAGTGCTGCACTGTCAGAGGGTCAGTACTGAGTGAGCACTGCACTGTCAGAGGGTCAGTACTGAGGGAGTGCTGCACTGTCAGAGGAGAAGTACTAAGGGAGTGCTGCACTGTCGAAGGATCTGTACTGAGGGAGCACTGCACTGTCAGAGGGTCAGTACTGAGGGAGTGCTGCATTGCCAGAGTGTCAGTACTGAGGGAGCAATGCACTGTCAGAGGGTCAGTACTGAGGGTGTGCTGCACTGTCAGAGGGTCAGTACTGAGGGAGTGCTGCACTGTCGAAGGGTCTGGACTGAGGGAGCATTGCACTGTCAGAGATTCAGTACTGAGGGAGTGCCGCACTGTCGAAGTGTCTGTACTGAGGGAGCAATGCACTGTCAGAGGGTCAGTACTGAGGGAGCACTGCACTGTCAGAGGGTCAGTACTGAGGGAGTGCCACACTGTCAGATGGTCAGTACTGAGGGAGTGCTGCACTGTCGAAGGGTCTGTAGTCAGGGTGCATTGCAGTGTCGAAGGGTCTGCACTGAGGGAGCATTGCACTGTCAGAGGGGCAGTACTGAGGGAGTGCTGCATGTTCAGAGGGTCAGTACTGAGGGAGTGCTGCACTGTCCTCGGGTCTGTACTGAGGGACTGCTGCACTGTCAGAAGGTCAGTACTGAGGGACTGCTGCACTGTCTCAGGATCAATACTGAGGGAGAGCTGAACTTTCAGAGGGCCAGTACTGAGGGAGTGCGACACTGTCAGAGGGGTCAGTACTGAGGGAGCGCTGCACTGTCAGAGAGTCAGTACTGAGGGAGTGCTGCACTGTCGAAGTGTCAGTACTGAGGGAGCGCTGCACTGTCCAAGGGTCTGGACTGAGGGAGTGCTGCACTGTCAGAGGGTCAGTACTGAGGGAGTGCTGCACTGTCGAAGGGTCAGTACTGAGGGAGCGCTGCACTGTGGAAGGGTCAGTACTGAGGGAGTGCTGCACTGTCGAAGGGTCTGTACTGAGGGAGCACTGCACTGTCAGAGGGTCAGTACTGAGGAAGTGCGACACTGTCTCAGGGTCAGTACTGAGAGAGTGCTGCATTGTCAGAGGTTCATTACTGAGGGAGAGCTGCACTGTCGAAGGGTCTGTACTGAGGGAGCATTGCACTGTCGAAGGATCTTTACTGAGGGAGCATTGCACTGTCAGAGGAGCAGTACTGAGGGAGTGCTGCATTGTCAGAGGGTCAGTACTGAGGGAGAGCTGAACTTTCAAAGGGCCAGTACTGAGGGATTGCGACACTGTCAGAGGGGTCAGTACTGAGGGAGTGCTGCACTGTCAGAGGGGCAGTACTGAGGGAGTGCTGCACTGTCGAAGGGTCTGCACTGAGGGAGCGCTGCACTGTCGATGGGGCAGTACTGAGGGAGTGCTGCACTGTCAGCGCGTCAGTAATAAGGAAGCACTGCACTGTCAGAGGGGCAGTACTGAGGGAGTGCTGCACTGTCAGCGGGTCAGTACTAAGGGAGCACTGCACTGTCGGAGGGTCAATACTGAGGGAGTGCTACACTGTCTGAGAGTCAGTACTGAGGGAGTGCTTCACTGTCGAAGGGTCTGTACTGAGGGAGCATTGCACTGTCAGAGGGGCAGTATTGAGGGAGTGCTGCACTGTCAGAGGGTCAGTACTGAGGGAGTGCGACACTGTCAGATGGTCAGTACTGAGGGAGTGCTGCACTGTCGAAGGGTCTGTACTGAGGGAGCATTGCACTCTCAGAGGGGCAGTACTGAGGGACTGCTGCATTGTCAGACGGTCAGTACTGAGGGAGAGCTGAACTCTCAAAGGGCCAGTACTGAGGGAACGCTGCACTGTCAGAGGGTCAGTTCTGAGGGAGTGCTGCACTGTCAGAGGGTCAGTACTGAGGGAGTGCTGCACTGTCTCAGGGCCAGTACTGAGGGAGAGCTGAACTTTCAAAGGGCCAGTAATGAGGGAGTGCGACACTGTCAGAGGGATCAGAACTGAGGGAGAGCTGCACTGTCAGAGAGTCAGTACTGAGGGAGTGCTGCACTGTCAGAGGGTCAGTACTGAGGGAGTGCTGCACTGTCGAAGGGTCAGTACTGAGGGAGCGCTGCACTGTCGATGGGTCAGTACTGAGGGAGTGCTGCACTGTCAGAAGGTCAGTACTGAGGGAGCACTGCACTGTCAGAGGGTCAGTACTGAGGGAGTGCGACACTGTCAGATGGTCAGTACTGAGGGAGTGCTGCACTGTCGAAGGGTCTATACTGAGGGAGCATTGCACTGTCGAAGGGTCTATACTGAGGGAGCATTGCACTGTCAGAGGGGCAGTACTGAGGGAGTGCTGCATTGTCAGAGGGTCAGTCCTGAGGGAGAGCTGAACTTTCAAAGGGCCAGTACTGAGGGAGCGCTGCACTGTCAGAGGATCAGTACGGAGGGAGTGCTGCACTGTCTTGGGGTCAGTACTGAGGGAGTTCTGCACTGTCAGAGTGTCAGTACTGAGGGAGTGCTGCACTGTCTGAGGGTCAGTACTGAGGGAGAGCTGAACTTTCAAAGGGCCAGTACTGAGGGAGTGCGACACTGTCAGAGTGTCAGTACTGAGGGAGCGCTGCACTGTCGAAGTGTCAGTACTGAGGGAGCGCTGCACTGTCCAAGGGTCTGTACTGAGGGAGTGCTGCACTGTCAGAGGGTCAGTACTGAGGGAGTGCTGCACTGTCGAAGGGTCAGTACTGAGGGAGCGCTGCACTGTCGAACTGTCAGTACTGAGGGAGTGCTGCACTGTCAGAGGGTCAGTACTGAGGGAGCACTGCACTGTCAGAGGGTCAGTACTGAGGAAGTGCTGCACTGTCGAAGGGTCAGTACTGAGGGAGCGCTGCACTGTCGAAGGGCCAGTACTGAGGGAGTGCTGCACTGTCAGAGGGTCAGTACTGAGTGAGCACTGCACTGTCAGAGGGTCAGTACTGAGGGAGTGCTGCACTGTCAGAGGGGCAGTACCGAGGGAGTGCTACACTGTCGAAGGGTCTGTACTGAGGGAGCACTGCACTGTCAGAGGGTCAGTACTGAGGGAGTGCTGCATTGTCAGAGTGTCAGTACTGAGGGAGCAATGCACTGTCAGAGGGTCAGTACTGAGGGTGTGCTGCACCGTCAGAGGGTCAGTACTGAGGGAGTGCTGCACTGTCGAAATGTCTGTACTGAGGGAGCATTGCACTGTCAGAGATTCAGCACTGAGGGAGTGCTGCACTGTCGAAGGGTCTGTACTGAGGGAGCAATGCACTGTCAGAGGGTCAGTACTGAGGGTGTGCTGCACTGTCAGAGGGTCAGTACTGAGGGAGTGCGACACTGTCAGAGGGGTCAGTACTGAGGGAGCACTGCACTGTCAGAGAGTCAGTACTGAGGGAGTGCTGCACTGTCGAAGGGTCAGTACTAAGGGAGTGCTGCACTGTCAGAGGGGCAGTACTGAGGGAGTGTTGCTCTGTCAGAGGCTCAGTACTGAGGAAGCGCTGCACTGTCGAATTGTCTGTACTGAGGGAGAGCTGCACTGTCAGAGGGGCAGTACTGAGGGATTGCTGCAATGTCAGCGGGTCAGTACTGAGTTAGCACTGCACTGTCAGAGGGGCAGTACTGTGGGAGTGCTGCACTGTCAGAGGATCAATACTGAGGGAGTGCAGCACTGTCGAAGGGTCAGTACTGAGGGAGCACTGCACTGTCAGAGGGTCAGTACTGAGGGAGTGCTACACTGTCAGCGGGTCAGTACTGAGGGAGCATTGCACTGTCGAAGGGTCAGTACTAAGGGAGCACTGCACTGTCAGAGCGGCTTTACTGAGGGAGTGCTGCACTGTCCGAGAGTCAGTACTGAGGGAGCGCTGCACTGTCGAAGGGTCTGTACTGAGGGAGCATTGCACTGTCAGAGGGGCAGTACTGAGGGAGTGCTGCACTGTCAGAGAGTCAGTACTGAGGGAGTGCTGCACTGTCGAAGGGTCTGTACTGAGGGAGCAATGCACTCTCAGAGGGTCAGTACTGAGGGAGTGCTGCACTGTCAGAGGGGCAGTACTGAGGGAGTGCTGCACTGTCGAAGGGTCTGCACTGAGGGAGCGCTGCACTGTCGATGGGGCAGTACTGAGGGAGTGCTGCACTGTCAGCGCGTCAGTAATAAGGAAGCACTGCACTGTCAGAGGGGCAGTACTGAGGGAGTGCTGCACTGTCAGCGGGTCAGTACTAAGGGAGCACTGCACTGTCGGAGGGTCAATACTGAGGGAGTGCTACACTGTCTGAGAGTCAGTACTGAGGGAGTGCTTCACTGTCGAAGGGTCTGTACTGAGGGAGCATTGCACTGTCAGAGGGGCAGTATTGAGGGAGTGCTGCACTGTCAGAGGGTCAGTACTGAGGGAGTGCGACACTGTCAGATGGTCAGTACTGAGGGAGTGCTGCACTGTCGAAGGGTCTGTACTGAGGGAGCATTGCACTCTCAGAGGGGCAGTACTGAGGGACTGCTGCATTGTCAGACGGTCAGTACTGAGGGAGAGCTGAACTCTCAAAGGGCCAGTACTGAGGGAACGCTGCACTGTCAGAGGGTCAGTTCTGAGGGAGTGCTGCACTGTCAGAGGGTCAGTACTGAGGGAGTGCTGCACTGTCTCAGGGCCAGTACTGAGGGAGAGCTGAACTTTCAAAGGGCCAGTAATGAGGGAGTGCGACACTGTCAGAGGGATCAGAACTGAGGGAGAGCTGCACTGTCAGAGAGTCAGTACTGAGGGAGTGCTGCACTGTCAGAGGGTCAGTACTGAGGGAGTGCTGCACTGTCGAAGGGTCAGTACTGAGGGAGCGCTGCACTGTCGATGGGTCAGTACTGAGGGAGTGCTGCACTGTCAGAAGGTCAGTACTGAGGGAGCACTGCACTGTCAGAGGGTCAGTACTGAGGGAGTGCGACACTGTCAGATGGTCAGTACTGAGGGAGTGCTGCACTGTCGAAGGGTCTATACTGAGGGAGCATTGCACTGTCGAAGGGTCTATACTGAGGGAGCATTGCACTGTCAGAGGGGCAGTACTGAGGGAGTGCTGCATTGTCAGAGGGTCAGTCCTGAGGGAGAGCTGAACTTTCAAAGGGCCAGTACTGAGGGAGCGCTGCACTGTCAGAGGATCAGTACGGAGGGAGTGCTGCACTGTCTTGGGGTCAGTACTGAGGGAGTTCTGCACTGTCAGAGTGTCAGTACTGAGGGAGTGCTGCACTGTCTGAGGGTCAGTACTGAGGGAGAGCTGAACTTTCAAAGGGCCAGTACTGAGGGAGTGCGACACTGTCAGAGTGTCAGTACTGAGGGAGCGCTGCACTGTCGAAGTGTCAGTACTGAGGGAGCGCTGCACTGTCCAAGGGTCTGTACTGAGGGAGTGCTGCACTGTCAGAGGGTCAGTACTGAGGGAGTGCTGCACTGTCGAAGGGTCAGTACTGAGGGAGCGCTGCACTGTCGAACTGTCAGTACTGAGGGAGTGCTGCACTGTCAGAGGGTCAGTACTGAGGGAGCACTGCACTGTCAGAGGGTCAGTACTGAGGAAGTGCTGCACTGTCGAAGGGTCAGTACTGAGGGAGCGCTGCACTGTCGAAGGGCCAGTACTGAGGGAGTGCTGCACTGTCAGAGGGTCAGTACTGAGTGAGCACTGCACTGTCAGAGGGTCAGTACTGAGGGAGTGCTGCACTGTCAGAGGGGCAGTACCGAGGGAGTGCTACACTGTCGAAGGGTCTGTACTGAGGGAGCACTGCACTGTCAGAGGGTCAGTACTGAGGGAGTGCTGCATTGTCAGAGTGTCAGTACTGAGGGAGCAATGCACTGTCAGAGGGTCAGTACTGAGGGTGTGCTGCACCGTCAGAGGGTCAGTACTGAGGGAGTGCTGCACTGTCGAAATGTCTGTACTGAGGGAGCATTGCACTGTCAGAGATTCAGCACTGAGGGAGTGCTGCACTGTCGAAGGGTCTGTACTGAGGGAGCAATGCACTGTCAGAGGGTCAGTACTGAGGGTGTGCTGCACTGTCAGAGGGTCAGTACTGAGGGAGTGCGACACTGTCAGAGGGGTCAGTACTGAGGGAGCACTGCACTGTCAGAGAGTCAGTACTGAGGGAGTGCTGCACTGTCGAAGGGTCAGTACTAAGGGAGTGCTGCACTGTCAGAGGGGCAGTACTGAGGGAGTGTTGCTCTGTCAGAGGCTCAGTACTGAGGAAGCGCTGCACTGTCGAATTGTCTGTACTGAGGGAGAGCTGCACTGTCAGAGGGGCAGTACTGAGGGATTGCTGCAATGTCAGCGGGTCAGTACTGAGTTAGCACTGCACTGTCAGAGGGGCAGTACTGTGGGAGTGCTGCACTGTCAGAGGATCAATACTGAGGGAGTGCAGCACTGTCGAAGGGTCAGTACTGAGGGAGCACTGCACTGTCAGAGGGTCAGTACTGAGGGAGTGCTACACTGTCAGCGGGTCAGTACTGAGGGAGCATTGCACTGTCGAAGGGTCAGTACTAAGGGAGCACTGCACTGTCAGAGCGGCTTTACTGAGGGAGTGCTGCACTGTCCGAGAGTCAGTACTGAGGGAGCGCTGCACTGTCGAAGGGTCTGTACTGAGGGAGCATTGCACTGTCAGAGGGGCAGTACTGAGGGAGTGCTGCACTGTCAGAGAGTCAGTACTGAGGGAGTGCTGCACTGTCGAAGGGTCTGTACTGAGGGAGCAATGCACTCTCAGAGGGTCAGTACTGAGGGTGTGCTGCACTGTCAGACGGCCAGTACTGAGGGAGTGCGACTCTGTCAGAGGGGTAAGTACTGAGGGAGCACTGCACTGTCAGTGGCTCAGTACTGAGGGAGCGCTGCACTCTCCAAGGGTCTGTACTGAGGGAGTGCTGCACTGTCAGAGGGTCAGTACTGAGCAAGTGCTGCACTGTCGAAGGGTCAGTACTGAGAGAGAGCTGCACTGCTGAAGGGTCAGTACTGAGGGAGTGCTGCACTGTCAGAGGGTCAGTACTGAGTGAGCACTGCACTGTCAGAGGGTCAGTACTGAGGGAGTGCTGCACTGTCAGAGGATAAGTACTGAGGGAGTGCTGCACTGTCGAAGGGTCTGTACTGAGGGAGCACTGCACTGTCAGAGGGTCAGTACTGAGGGAGTGCTGCATTGCCAGAGTGTCAGTACTGAGGGAGCAATGCACTGTCAGAGGGTCAGTACTGAGGGTGTGCTGCACTGTCAGAGATTCAGTACTGAGGGAGTGCCGCACTGTCGAAGTGTCTGTACTGAGGGAGCAATGCACTGTCAGAGGGTCAGTACTGAGGGAGCGCTGCACTGTCAGAGGGTCAGTACTGAGAGAGTGCGACACTGTCAGATGGTCAGTACTGAGGGAGTGCTGCACTGTCGAAGGGTCTGTAGTCAGGGTGCATTGCAGTGTCGAAGGGTCTGCACTGAGGGAGCATTGCACTGTCAGAGGGGCAGTACTGAGGGAGTGCTGCATGTTCAGAGGGTCAGTACTGAGGGAGTGCTGCACTGTCCTCGGGTCTGTACTGAGGGAGTGCTGCACTGTCAGAAGGTCAGTACTGAGGGACTGCTGCACTGTCTCAGGATCAATACTGAGGGAGAGCTGAACTTTCAGAGGGCCAGTACTGAGGGAGTGCGACACTGTCAGAGGGGTCAGTACTGAGGGAGCGCTGCACTGTCAGAGAGTCAGTACTGAGGGAGTGCTGCACTGTCGAAGTGTCAGTACTGAGGGAGCGCTGCACTGTCCAAGGGTCTGGACTGAGGGAGTGCTGCACTGTCAGAGGGTCAGTACTGAGGGAGTGCTGCACTGTCAGAGGGTCAGTACTGAGGGAGTGCGACACTGTCAGAGGGGTCAGTACTGAGGGAGCACTGCACTGTCAGAGAGTCAGTACTGAGGGAGTGCTGCACTGTCGAAGGGTCAGTACTAAGGGAGTGCTGCACTGTCAGAGGGGCAGTACTGAGGGAGTGCTGCTCTGTCAGAGGCTCAGTGCTGAGGAAGCGCTGCACTGTCGAATTGTCTGTACTGAGGGAGAGCTGCACTGTCAGAGGGGCAGTACTGAGGGATTGCTGCAATGTCAGCGGGTCAGTACTGAGTTAGCACTGCACTGTCAGAGGGGCAGTACTGTGGGAGTGCTGCACTGTCAGAGGATCAATACTGAGGGAGTGCAGCACTGTCGAAGGATCAGTACTGAGGGAGCACTGCACTGTCAGAGGGTCAGTACTGAGGGAGTGCTACACTGTCAGCGGGTCAGTACTGAGGGAGCGCTGCACTGTCGAAGGGTCAGTACTAAGGGAGCACTGCACTGTCAGAGCGGCTTTACTGAGGGAGTGCTGCACTGTCCGAGAGTCAGTACTGAGGGAGCGCTGCACTGTCGAAGGGTCTGTACTGAGGGAGCATTGCACTGTCAGAGGGGCAGTACTGAGGGAGTGCTGCACTGTCAGAGAGGCAGTACTGAGGGAGTGCTGCACTGTCGAAGGGTCTGTACTGAGGGAGCAATGCACTCTCAGAGGGTCAGTACTGAGGGTGTGCTGCACTGTCAGACGGCCAGTACTGAGGGAGTGCGACTCTGTCAGAGGGGTAAGTACTGAGGGAGCACTGCACTGTCAGTGGCTCAGTACTGAGGGAGCGCTGCACTCTCCAAGGGTCTGTACTGAGGGAGTGCTGCACTGTCAGAGGGTCAGTACTGAGCAAGTGCTGCACTGTCGAAGGGTCAGTACTGAGAGAGAGCTGCACTGCTGAAGGGTCAGTACTGAGGGAGTGCTGCACTGTCAGAGGGTCAGTACTGAGTGAGCACTGCACTGTCAGAGGGTCAGTACTGAGGGAGTGCTGCACTGTCAGAGGATAAGTACTGAGGGAGTGCTGCACTGTCGAAGGGTCTGTACTGAGGGAGCACTGCACTGTCAGAGGGTCAGTACTGAGGGAGTGCTGCATTGCCAGAGTGTCAGTACTGAGGGAGCAATGCACTGTCAGAGGGTCAGTACTGAGGGTGTGCTGCACTGTCAGAGATTCAGTACTGAGGGAGTGCCGCACTGTCGAAGTGTCTGTACTGAGGGAGCAATGCACTGTCAGAGGGTCAGTACTGAGGGAGCGCTGCACTGTCAGAGGGTCAGTACTGAGGGAGTGCGACACTGTCAGATGGTCAGTACTGAGGGAGTGCTGCACTGTCGAAGGGTCTGTAGTCAGGGTGCATTGCAGTGTCGAAGGGTCTGCACTGAGGGAGCATTGCACTGTCAGAGGGGCAGTACTGAGGGAGTGCTGCATGTTCAGAGGGTCAGTACTGAGGGAGTGCTGCACTGTCCTCGGGTCTGTACTGAGGGAGTGCTGCACTGTCAGAAGGTCAGTACTGAGGGACTGCTGCACTGTCTCAGGATCAATACTGAGGGAGAGCTGAACTTTCAGAGGGCCAGTACTGAGGGAGTGCGACACTGTCAGAGGGGTCAGTACTGAGGGAGCGCTGCACTGTCAGAGAGTCAGTACTGAGGGAGTGCTGCACTGTCGAAGTGTCAGTACTGAGGGAGCGCTGCACTGTCCAAGGGTCTGGACTGAGGGAGTGCTGCACTGTCAGAGGGTCAGTACTGAGGGAGTGCTGCACTGTCGAAGGGTCAGTACTGAGGGAGCGCTGCACTGTGGAAGGGTCAGTACTGAGGGAGTGCTGCACTGTCGAAGGGTCTGTACTGAGGGAGCACTGCACTGTCAGAGGGTCAGTACTGAGGAAGTGCGACACTGTCTCAGGGTCAGTACTGAGAGAGTGCTGCATTGACAGAGGTTCAGTACTGAGGGAGTGCTGCACTGTCGAAGGGTCTGTACTGAGGGAGCATTGCACTGTCGAAGGATCTGTACTGAGGGAGCATTGCACTGTCAGAGGAGCAGTACTGAGGGAGTGCTGCATTGTCAGAGGGTCAGTACTGAGGGAGAGCTGAACTTTCAAAGGGCCAGTACTGAGGGATTGCGACACTGTCAGAGGGGTCAGTACTGAGGGAGTGCTGCACTGTCAGAGAGTCATTACTGAGGGAGTGCTGCACTGTCGAAGGGTCAGTACTGAGAGAGCACTGCACTTACAGAGGGGCAGTAATGAGGGAGTGCTGCACTGTCAGCGGGTCAGTACTGAGGGAGCGTTGCACTTTCGAAGGGCCAGTACTAAGGGAGCACTGCACTGTCAGAGGGGCAGTACTGAGGGAGTGCTGCACTGTCGAAGGGTCTGCACTGAGGGAGCGCTGCACTGTCGATGGGGCAGTACTGAGGGAGTGCTGCACTGTCAGCGCGTCAGTACTAAGGAAGCACTGCACTGTCAGAGGGGCAGTACTGAGGGAGTGCTGCACTGTCAGCGGGTCAGTACTAAGGGAGCACTGCACTGTCGGAGGGTCAATACTGAGGGAGTGCTACACTGTCAGAGAGTCAGTACTGAGGGAGTGCTGCACTGTCGAAGGGTCTGTACTGAGGGAGAGCTGAACTTTCAAAGGGCCAGTACAGAGGGAGTGCGACACTGTCAGAGGGATCAGTACTGAGGGAGCGCTGCACTGTCAGAGGGTCAGTACTGAGGGAGTGCGACACTGTCAGAGGGGCAGTACTGAGGGACTGCTGCATTGTCAGAAGGTCAGTACTGAGGGAGAGCTGAACTCTCAAAGGGCCAGTACTGAGGGAACGCTGCACTGTCAGAGGGTCAGTTCTGAGGGAATGCTGCACTGTCAGAGGGTCAGTACTGAGGGAGTGCTGCACTGTCTCAGGGCCAGTACTGAGGGAGAGCTGAACTTTCAAAGGGCCAGTACTGAGGGAGTGCGACACTGTCAGAGGGATCAGTACTGAGGGAGCGCTGCACTGTCAGAGAGTCAGTACTGAGGGAGTGCTGCACTGTCAGAGGGTCAGTACTGAGGGAGTGCTGCACTGTCGAAGGGTCAGTACTGAGGGAGCGCTGCACTGTCGATGGGTCAGTACTGAGGGAGTGCTGCACTGTCAGAGGGTCAGTACTGCGGGAGTGCTGCACTGTCAGACGGGAAGTACTGAGGGAGTGCTGCACTGTCAGAGGGTCAGTACAGAGGAAGCACTGCACTGTCAGAGGGTCAGTACTGAGGGAGTGCTGCACTGTCAGAGGGGCAGTACTGAGGGAGTGCTGCAATGTTAGAGGGTCAGTACAGAGGGAGTGCTACACTTTCGGAGGGTCAGTACTGAGGGAGAGCTGAACTTTCAAAGGGCCTATACTGAGGGAGTGCTGCACTGTCAGAGGGTCAGTACTGAGGGAGCACTGCACTGTCAGAGGGTCAGTACTGAGGGAGTGCTGCACTGTCAGAGGGACAGTACTGAGGGAGTGCTGCACTGTCAGAGGGTAAGTACTGAGGGAGTGCTGCACTGTCGAAGGGTCTGTACTGAGGGAGCACTGCACTGTCAGAGGGGCAGTACTGAGGAAGTGCTGCATTGTCAGAGGGTCACGACTGAGGGAGCAATGCACTGTCAGAGGGTCAGTACCGAGGGAGTGCAGCACTGTCAGATGGTCAGTACTGTTGCAGTGCAACACTGTCAGAGGGGTCAGTACCGAGGGAGCAGTGCACTGTGAGAGGGTCAGTACTGAGGGAGTGCTGCACTGTCAGAGGGTCAGTACTGAGGGAGCACTGCAGAGTCAGAGGGGCAGTACTGAGGGAGTGCTGCATTGTCAGAGGGTCAGTACTGAGGGAGCAATGCACTGTCAGAGGGTCAGTACTGAGGGAGTGCTGCACTGTCAGACGGTCAGCACTGAGGGAGCACTGCACTGTCAGAGGGGCAGTACTAATGGAGTGCTGCACTGTCAGAGGGTCTGTACTGAGGGAGTGCTGCACTGTCGAAGTGTCTGTACTGAGGGAGCATTGCACTGTCAGAGGGTCAGTACTGAGGGAGTGCTGCACTGTCAGAGGGTCAGTACAGAGGGAGCGCTGCACTGTCAGAGGGGCAGTACTGAGGGAGTGCTGCACTGTCAGAGGGTAAGTACTGAGGGTGTGCTGCACTGTCGAAGTGTCTGTACTGAGGGAGCATTGCACTGTCAGAGGGGCAGTACTGAGGGAGTGCTGCATTGTCAGAGGGTCAGTACTGAGGGAGCAATGCACTGTCAGAGGGTCAGTACTGAGGGAGTGCTGCACTGTCAGAGGGTCTGTACTGAGGGAGTGCTGCACTGTCAGAGGGGCACTACTGAGGGAGTGCTGCACTGTCAGATGGTAAGTACTGAGGGAGTGCTGCACTGTCGAAGGGTCTGTACTGAGGGAGCACTGCACTGTCAGAGGGGCAGTACTGAGGGAGTGCTGCATTGTCAGAGGTTCAGTACTGAGGGAGCAATGCACTGTTAGAGGGTCAGTAGTGAGGGAGTGCTGCACTGTCAGTGGGTCAGTACTGTGGGAGTGCGACACTGTCAGAGGGGTCAGAACTGAGGGAGCACTACACTGTCAGAGGGTCAGTACTGAGGGAGTGCTGCACTGTCAGAGGGTCTGTACTGAGGGAGCACTGCACTGTCAGAGGGGCAGTAGTGAGGGAGTGCTGCATTGTCAGAGGGTCAGTACTGAGGGAGCATTGCACTGTCAGAGGGTCAGTACTGAGTGAGTGCTGCACTGTCAGAGGGTCAGAACTGAGGGAGCACTGCACTGTCAGAGGGTCAGTACTGAGGAAGTGCTGCACTGTCAGAGGGGCAGTACTGATGGAGTGCTGCACTGTCAGAGGGTCTGTACTGAGGGAGTGCTGCACTGTCGAAGGTTCTGTACTGAGGGAGCATTGCACTGTCAGAGGGGCAGTACTGAGGGAGTGCTGCATTGTCTGAGGGTCAGTACTGAGGGAGCAATGCACTGTCAGAGGGTCAGTACTGAGGGAGTGCTGCAATGTCAGAGGGTCAGTAGTGAGGGATCAATCCACTGTCAGAGAGTCAGTACTGAGGGAGTGCTGCACTGTCAGAGGGTCAGTACTGAGTGAGAGCTGAACTTTCAAAGGGCCGGTACTGAGGGAGTGCTGCACTGTCGAATGGTCAGGAGTGAGGGAGCGCTGCACTGTCAGAGAGTCAGTACTGAGGGAGTGCTGCACTGTCGAAGGGTCAGTACTGAGGGAGAGCTGAACTTTCAAACGGTCAGTACTGAGGGAGTGCTGCACCGTCACAGGGGCAGTACTGAGGGAGTGCGACACTGTCAGACGGTCAGTACTGAGCAAGTGCTGCACTGTCGAAGGGTCAGTACTGAGGGAGCGCTGCACTGTCGAAGGGTCAGTACTGAGGGAGTGCTGCACTGTCAGAGGGTCAGTACTGAGCAAGTGCTGCACTGTCGAAGGGTCAGTACTGAGGGAGCGCTGCACTGTCGAAGGGTCAGTACTGAGGGAGTGCTGCACTGTCAGAGGGTCAGTACTGAGTGAGCACTGCACTGTCAGAGGGTCAGTACTGAGGGAGTGCTGCACTGTCAGAGGAGAAGTACTGAGGGAGTGCTGCACTGTCGAAGTGTCTGTACTGAGGGAGCAATGCACTGTCAGAGGGTCAGTACTGAGGGAGTGCTGCATTGCCAGAGTGTCAGTACTGAGGGAGCAATGCACTGTCAGAGGGTCAGTACTGAGGGTGTGCTGCACTGTCAGAGGGTCAGTACTGAGGGAGTGCTGCACTGTCGAAGGGTCTGTACTGAGGGAGCATTGCACTGTCAGAGATTCTGTACTGAGGGAGTGCCGCACTGTCGAAGTGTCTGTACTGAGGGAGCAATGCACTGTCAGAGGGTCAGTACTGTGGGAGCACTGCACTGTCAGAGGGTCAGGACTGAGGGAGTGCGACACTGTCAGATGGTCAGTACTGACGGAGTGCTGCACTTTCGAAGGGTCTGTACTCAGGGTGCATTGCAGTGTCGAAGGGTCTGCACTGAGGGAGCATTGCACTGTCAGAGGGGCAGTACTGAGGGAGAGCTGCATTGTCAGAGGGTCAGTACTGAGGGAGTGCTGCACTGTCTTCGGGTCTGTACTGAGGGAGTACTGCACTGTCAGAAGGTCAGTACTGAGGGACTGCTGCACTGTCTCAGGATCAGTACTGAGGGAGAGCTGAACTTTCAGAGGGCCAGTACTGAGGGAGTGCGACACTGTCAGAGGGGTCAGTACTGAGGGAGCGCTGCACTGTCAGAGAGTCAGTACTGAGGGAGTGCTGCACTGTCGAAGTGTCAGTACTGAGGGAGCGCTGCACTGTCCAAGGGTCTGTACTGAGGGAGTGCTGCACTGTCAGAGGGTCAGTACTGAGGGAGTGCTGCACTGTCGAAGGGTCAGTACTGAGGGAGCGCTGCACTGTGGAAGGGTCAGTGCTGAGGGAGCACTGCACTGTCAGAGGGTCAGTACTGAGGAAGTGCGACACTGTCTCAGGGTCAGTACTGAGAGAGTGCTGCATTGTCAGAGGTTCAGTACTGAGGGAGTGCTGCACTGTCGAAGGGTCTGTACTGAGGGAGCATTGCACCATCGAAGGATCTGTACTGAGGGAGCATTGCACTGTCAGAGGAGCAGTACTGAGGGAGTGCTGCATTGTCAGAGGGTCAGTACTGAGGGAGAGCTGAACTTTCAAAGGGCCAGTACTGAGGGATTGCGACACTGTCAGAGGGGTCAGTACTGAGGGAGTGCTGCACTGTCAGAGAGTCATTACTGAGGGAGTGCTGCACTGTCGAAGGGTCAGCACTGAGAGAGCACTGCACTGTCAGAGGGGCAGTACTGAGGGAGTGCTGCACTGTCGAAGGGTCTGCACCGAGGGAGCGCTGCACTGTCGATGGGGCAGTACTGAGGGAGTGCTGCACTGTCAGCGGGTCAGTACTAAGGGAGCACTGCACTGTCGGAGGGTCAATACTGAGGGAGTGCTACACTGTCAGAGAGTCAGTACTGAGGGAGTGCTGCACTGTCGAAGGGTCTGTACTGAGGGAGCATTGCGCTGTCAGAGGGGCAGTATTGAGGGAGTGCTGCACTGTCAGAGGGTCAGTACTGAGGGAGTGCGACACTGTCAGCGGGTCAGTACTAAGGGAGCACTGCACTGTCGGAGGGTCAATACTGAGGGAGGGCTACACTGTCAGAGGGTCAGTACTGAGGGAGTGCGACACTGTCAGATGGTCAGTACTGAGGGAGTGCTGCACTGTCGAAGTGTCTGTACTGAGGGAGCATTGCACTCTCAGAGGGGCAGTACTGAGGGAGAGCTGAACTCTCAAAGGGCCAGTACTGAGGGAACGCTGCACTGTCAGAGGGTCAGTTCTGAGGGAGTGCTGCACTGTCAGAGGGTCAGTACTGAGGGAGTGATGCACTGTCTCAGGGCCAGTACTGAGGGAGAGCTGAACTTTCAAAGAGCCAGTACTGAGGGAGTGCGACACTGTCAGAGGGATCAGTACTGAGGGAGCGCTGCACTGTCAGAGAGTCAGTACTGAGGGAGTGCTGCACTGTCAGAGGGTCAGTACTGAGGGAGTGCTGCACTGTCGAAGGGTCAGTACTGAGGGAGCGCTGCACTGTCGATGGGTCAGTACTGAGGGAGTGCTGCACTGTCAGAGGGTCAGTACTGCGGGAGTGCTGCACTGTCAGACGGGCAGTACTGAGGGAGTGCTGCACTGTCAGAGGGTCAGTACAGAGGAAGCACTGCACTGTCAGAGGGTCAGTACTGAGGGAGTGCTGCACTGTCAGAGGGGCAGTACTGAGGGAGTGCTGCACTGTCAGAGGGTCAGTACTGAGGGAGTGCTACACTTTTGGAGGGTCAGTACTGAGGGAGAGCTGAACTTTCAAAGGGCCTATACTGAGGGAGTGCTGCACTGCCAGAGGGTCAGTACTGAGGGAGCACTGCACTGTCAGAGGGTCAGTACTGAGGGAGTGCTGCACTGTCAGAGGGGCAGTACTGAGGGAGTGCTGCACTGTCAGAGGGTAAGTACTGAGGGAGTGCTGCACTGTCGAAGGGTCTGTACGGAGGGAGCACTGCACTGTCAGAGGGGCAGTACTGAGGAAGTGCTGCATTGTCAGAGGGTCACTACTGAGGGAGCAATGCACTGTCAGAGGGTCAGTACCGAGGGAGTGCTGCACTGTCAGATGGTCAGTACTGTTGGAGTGCAACACTGTCAGAGGGGTCAGTACCGAGGGAGCAGTGCACTCAGAGGGTCAGTGCTGAGGGAGTGCTGCACTGTCAGAGGGTCAGTACGGAGGGAGCACTGCAGAGTCAGAGGGGCAGTACTGAGGGAGTGCTGCATTGTCAGAGGGTCAGTACTGAGGGAGCAATGCACTGTCAGAGGGTCAGTACTGAGGGAGTGCTGCACTGTCAGAGGGTCAGCACTGAGGGAGCACTGCACTGTCAGAGGGGCAGTACTAATGGAGTGCTGCACTGTCAGAGGGTGTGTACTGAAGGAGTGCTGCACTGTCGAAGTGCCTGTACTGAGGGAGCATTGCACTGTCAGAGGTGCAGTACTGAGGGAGTGCTGCATTGTCAGAGGGTCGGTACTGAGGGAGCAATGCACTGTCAGAGGGTCAGTACTGAGGGAGTGCTGCACTGTCAGAGGTGCAGTACTGAGGGAGTGCTGCATTGTCAGATGGTCAGTACTGAGGGAGTGCTGCACTGTCAGAGGGTCAGTACTGAGGGAGTGCTGCACTGTCAGAGGGTAAGTACCGAGGGTGTGCTGCACTGTCGAAGTGTCTGTACTGAGGGAGCATTGCACTGTCAGAGGGGCAGTACTGAGGGAGTGCTGCATTGTCAGAGGGACAGTACTGAGGGAGTGCTGCTCTGTCAGAGGGTCTGTACTGAAGGAGTGCTGCACTGTCAGAGGGGCACTACTGAGGGAGTGCTGCACAGTCGAAGAGTCTGTACTGAGGGAGCACTGCACTGTCAGAGGGGCAGTACTGAGGGAGTGCTGCATTGTCAGAAGTTCAGTAATGAGGGAGCAATGCACTGTTAGAGGGTCAGTAGTGAGGGAGTGAGCACTGTCAGTGGGTCAGTTCTGTGGGAGTGCGACACTGTCAGAGGGTCTGTACTGAGGGAGCACTGCACTGTCAGAGGGGCAGTACTGAGGGAGTGCTGCATTGTCAGAGGGTCAGTACTGAGGGAGCAATGCACTGTCAGAGTGTCAGTACTGAGGGAGTGCTGCACTGTCAGAGGGTCAGAACTGAGGGAGCACTGCACTGTCAGAGGGTCAGTACTGAGGAAGTGCTGCACTGTCAGATGGGCAGTACTGATGGAGTGCTGCACTGTCAGAGGGTCTGTACTGAGGGAGTGCTGCACTGTCGAAGGGTCTGTACTGAGGGAGCAATGCACTGTCAGAGGGTCAGTACTGAGGGAGTGCTGCAATGTCAGAGGGTCAGTAGTGAGGGATCAATCCACTGTCAGAGAGTCAGTACTGAGGGAGTGCTGCACTGTCTGAGGGTCAGTACTGAGGGAGAACTGAACTTTCAAAGGGCCTGTACTGAGGGAGTGCTGCACTGTCGAATGGTCAGGAGTGAGGGAGCGCTGCACTGTCAGAGATTCAGTACTGAGGGAGTGCTGCACTGTCGAAGGGTCAGTACTGAGGGAGAGCTGAACTTTCAAACGGTCAGTACTGAGGGAGTGCTGCACCGTCACAGGGGCAGTACTGAGGGAGTGCGACACTGTCAGACGGTCAGTACTGAGGGAGTGCTGCCCTGTCAGAGGGGCAGTACGAAGGGAGTGCTGCACTTTCAGAGGGCCAGTACTGAGGGTGTGCTGCACTGTCAGAGGGTCAGTACCGAGGGAGTGCTGAACTTTCAATGGGGCAGTACTGAGGTAGCGTTGCACACTCAGATGGTCAGTGTTGATGGATTGCTGCACTGTCAGAGGGTCAGTACTGAGGGAGTGCTGCACTGTCAGACGGTCAGTACTGAGGGAGTGCTGCACTGTCACAGGGTCAGTACTGAGGGAGTGCTGCACTGTCACAGGGTCAGTACTGAGGGAGTGCTGTGCTGTCTCAAGGTCAGTACTGAGGGTGTGCTGCACTGTCGGAGTTACAGTACTGAGGGATCACTGCACTGTCTCAGGGTCATTACTGAGGGAGTGCTGCACTGTCGAAGGGTCAGTACTGAGGGATCACTGCACTGTCAGAGGGTCAGTACTGAGGGAGTGCTGCACTGTCAGAGGGTCAGTACTGAGGGAGTGCTGCACTGTCTCAGGGTCAGTACTGAGAGAGTGCTGCATTGTCACAGGGTCAGTACTGAGGGAGTGCTGCAATGTCAGAATGTCAGAACTGAGGGAGTGCTGCACTGTCACAGGGTCAGTACTGAGGGAGTGCTGCACTGTCTCAGGGTCAGTACTGAGGGAGTGCTGCACTGTCGGATGGTCAGTACTGAGGGATCACTGCACTGTCAGATGGTCAGTACTGAGGGAGTGCTGCACTGTCGGAGGCTCTGTACTGAGGGATCACTGCACTGTCTCAGGATCAGTACTGAGGGAGTGCTGCACTGTCTGAGGGTCAGTACTGAGAGAGTGCTGCACTGTCTCAGGGTCAGTACTGAGAGAGTGCTGCATTGTCACAGGGTCAGTACTGAGGGATTGCTGCACTGCCAGAGGGTCAGTACTGAGAGAGTGCTGCACTGTCAGAGGGTCTGTACTGAGGGAGTGCTGCACTGTCGAAGTGTCTGTACTGAGGGAGCATTGCACTGTCAGAGGGGCAGTACTGAGGGAGTGCTGCATTGTCAGAGGGTCAGTACTGAGGGAGCAATGCACTGTCAGCGGGTCAGTACTGAGGGAGTGCTGCACTGTCGGAGGGTCTGTACTGAGGGATCACTGCACTGTCAGAGGGCAGTACTGAGGGAGTGCTGCACTGTCAGAGGGTCAGTACTGAGAGAGTGCTGCACTGTCTCAGGGTCAGTACTGAGGGAGTGCTGCACTGTCGAAGGGTCAGCACTGAGGGTGCACTGCACTGTCAGAGGGGCAGTACTGATGGAGTGCTGCACTGTCAGAGGGTCTGTACTGAGGGAGTGCTGCACTGTCGAAGTGTCTGTACTGAGGGAGCATTGCACTGTCAGAGGGGCAGTACTGAGGGAGTGCTGCATTGCCAGAGGATCAGTACTGAGGGAGCAATGCACTGTCAGAGGGTCAGTACTGAGGGAGTGCTGCACTGTCAGAGGGTCAGTACTGAGGGAGTGCTGCACTGTCAGACGGGCACTACTGAGGGAGTGCTGCACTGTCAGAGGGTAAGTACTGAGGGAGTGCTGCACTGTCGAAGTGTCTGTACTGAGGGAGCACTGCACTGTCAGAGGGGCAGTACTGAGGGAGTGCTGCATTGTCAGAGGTTCAGTACTGAGGGAGTGCTGCACTGTCAGAGGGTCAGTACTGAGGGAGTGCTGCACTGTCGAAGGGTTTGTACTGAGGGATCACTGCACTGTCAGAGGGGCAGTACTGAGGGAGTGCTGCACTGTCAGAGGGTCAGTACCGAGAGAGTGCTGCACTGTCTCAGGGTCAGTACTGTGAGAGTGCTGCATTGTCAGAGGTTCAGTACTGAGGGAGTGCTGCACTGTCAGAGGGTCAGTACTGAGGGAGTGCTGCACTGTCTCAGGGTCAGTACTGAGAGAGTGCTGCATTGTCACAGCGTCAGTTCTGAGTGAGTGCTGCAATGTCAGAGTGTTAGAACTGAGGGAGTGCTGCACTGTCACAGGGTCAGTACTGAGTGAGTGCTGCAGTGTCTCAGGGTCAGTACTGAGGGAGTGCTGCACTGTCGGATGGTCAGTACTGAGGGATCACTGCACTGTCAGATGGTCAGTACTGAGGGAGTGCTGCACTGTCAGAGTGTCTGTACTGAGGGATCACTGCACTGTCAGAGGGTCAGTACTGAGGGAGTGCTGCACTGTCAGAGGGTCTGTACTGAGGGAGCACTGCACTGTCAGAGGGGCAGTACTGAGGGAGTGCTGCATTGTCAGAGGGTCAGTACTGAGGGAGCAATGCACTGTCAGAGGGTCAGTACTGAGGGAGTGCTGCACTGTCAGACGGTCAGAACTGAGGGAGCACTGCACTGTCAGAGGGTCAGTACTGAGGAAGTGCTGCACTGTCAGAGGGGCAGTACTGATGGAGTGCTGCACTGTCGAATGGTCTGTACTGAGGGAGCATTGCACTGTCAGAGGGGCAGTACTGAGGGAGTGCTGCATTGTCAGAGGGTCAGTACTGAGGGAGCAATGCACTGTCAGAGGGTCAGTACTGAGGGAGTGCTGCAATGTCAGAGGTTCAGTAGTGAGGGATCAATCCACTGTCAGAGAGTCAGTACTGAGGGAGTGCTGCACTGTCAGAGGGTCAGTACTGAGGGAGAGCTGAACTTTCAAAGGGCCAGTACTGAGGGAGTGCTGCACTGTCGAATGGTCAGGAGTGAGGGAGCGCTGCACTGTCAGAGAGTCAGTACTGAGGGAGTGCTGCACTGTCGAAGGGTCAGGACTGAGGGAGAGCTGAACTTTCAAACGGTCAGTACTGAGGGAGTGCTGCACCGTCACAGGGGCAGTACTGAGGGAGTGCGACACTGTCAGACGGTCAGTACTGAGGGAGTGCTGCCCTGTCAGAGGGGCAGTACGAAGGGAGTGCTGCACTTTCAGAGGGTCAGTACTGAGGCTGTGCTGCACTGTCAGAGGGTCAGTACCGAGGGAGTGCTGAACTTTCAAAGGGGCAGTACTGAGGTAGTGTTGCACACTCAGAGGGTCAGTGTTGAGGGATTGCTGCACTGTCAGAGGGTCAGTACTGAGGGAGTGCTGCAATGTCAGGATCAGTACAGAGGGAGTGCTGCACTGTCAGAGGGTCAGTACTGAGGGAGTGCTGCACTGTCAGACGGTCAGTACTGAGGGAGTGCTGCACTGTCACAGGGTCAGTACTGAGGGAGTGCTGCACTGTCACAGGGTCAGTACTGAGGGAGTGCTGCGCTGTCTCAAGGTCACTGCTGAGGGAGTGCTGCACTGTCGGAGTTACAGTACTGAGGGATCACTGCACTGTCTCAGGGTCATTACTGAGGGAGTGCTGCACTGTCGAAGGGTCAGTACTGAGGGATCACTGCACTGTCAGAGGGGCAGTACTGAGGGAGTGCTGCACTGTCAGAGGGTCAGTACTGAGAGAGTGCTGCACTGTCTCAGGGTCAGTACTGTGAGAGTGCTGCATTGTCAGAGGTTCAGTACTGAGGGAGTGCTGCACTGTCAGAGGGTCAGTACTGAGGGAGTGCTGCACTGTCAGAGGGTCAGTACTGAGGGAGTGCTGCACTGTCTCAGGGTCAGTACTGAGAGAGTGCTGCATTGTCACAGGGTCAGTACTGAGGGAGTGCTGCAATGTCAGAATGTCAGAACTGAGGGAGTGCTGCACTGTCACAGGGTCAGTACTGAGGGAGTGCTGCACTGTCTCAGGGTCAGTACTGAGGGAGTGCTGCACTGTCGGACGGTCAGTACTGAGGGATCACTGCACTGTCAGATGGTCAGTACTGAGGGAGTGCTGCACTGTCGAAGGCTCTGTACTGAGGGATCACTGCACTGTCAGAGGGCAGTACTGAGGGAGTGCTGCACTGTCAGAAGGTCAGTACTGAGAGAGTGCTGCACTGTCTCAGGGTCAGTACTGAGAGAGTGCTGCATTGTCACAGGGTCAGTACTGAGGGATTGCTGCACTGCCAGAGGGTCAGTACTGAGGGAGTGCTGCACTGTCAGAGGGTCTGTACTGAGGGAGTGCTGCACTGTCGAAGTGTCTGCACTGAGGGAGCATTGCACTGTCAGAGGGGCAGTACTGAGGGAGTGCTGCATTGTCAGAGGGTCAGTACTGAGGGAGCAATGCACTGTCAGCGGGTCAGTACTGAGGGAGTGCTGCACTGTCGGAGGATCTGTACTGAGGGATCACTGCAATGTCAGAGGGCAGTACTGAGGGAGTGCTGCACTGTCAGAGAGTCAGTACTGAGAGAGTGCTGCACTGTCTCAGGGTCAGTACTGAGGGAGTGCTGCACTGTGGAAGGGTCAGCACTGAGGTGCACTGCACTGTCAGAGGGGCAGTACTGATGGAGTGCTGCACTGTCAGAGGGTCTGTACTGAGGGAGTGCTGCACTGTCGAAGTGTCTGTACTGAGGGAGCATTGCACTGTCAGAGGGGCAGTACTGAGGGAGTGCTGCATTGCCGGAGGGTCAGTACTGAGGGAGCAATACACTGTCAGAGGGTCAGTACTGAGGGAGTGCTGCACTGTCAGAGGGTCAGTACTGAGGGAGTGCTGCACTGTCAGAGGGGCACTACTGAGGGAGTGCTGCACTGTCAGAGGGTAAGTACTGAGGGAGTGCTGCACTGTCGAAGTGTCTGTACTGAGGGAGCACTGCACTGTCAGAGGGGCAGTACTGAGGGAGTGCTGCATTGTCAGAGGTTCAGTACTGAGGGAGTGCTGCACTGTCAGAGGGTCAGTACTGAGGGAGTGCTGCACTGTCGAAGGGTTTGTACTGAGGGATCACTGCACTGTCAGAGGTTCAGTACTGAGGGAGTGCTGCACTGTCAGAGGGTCAGTACTGAGGGAGTGCTGCACTGTCTCAGGGTCAGTACTGAGAGAGTGCTGCATTGTCACAGCGTCAGTACTGAGGGAGTGCTGCAATGTCAGAGTGTTAGAACTGAGGGAGTGCTGCACTGTCACAGGGTCAGTACTGAGTGAGTGCTGCACTGTCTCAGGGTCAGTACTGAGGGAGTGCTGCACTGTCGGATGGTCAGTACTGAGGGATCACTGCACTGTCAGATGGTCAGTACTGAGGGAGTGCTGCACTGTCGGAGGGTCTGTACTGAGGGATCACTGCACTGTCAGAGGGCAGTACTGAGGGAGTGCTGCACTGTCAGAGGGTCAGTACTGAGAGAGTGCTGCACTGTCTCAGGGTCAGTACTGAGAGAGTGCTGCATTGTCACAGGGTCAGTACTGAGGGATTGCTGCACTGTCAGAGGGGCACTACTGAGGGAGTGCTGCACTGTCAGAGGGTAAGTACTGAGGGAGTGCTGCACTGTCGAAGTGTCTGTACTGAGGGAGCACTGCACTGTCAGAGGGGCAGTACTGAGGGAGTGCTGCATTGTCAGAGGTTCAGTACTGAGGGAGTGCTGCACTGTCAGAGGGTCAGTACTGAGGGAGTGCTGCACTGTCGAAGGGTTTGTACTGAGGGATCACTGCACTGTCAGAGGTTCAGTACTGAGGGAGTGCTGCACTGTCAGAGGGTCAGTACTGAGGGAGTGCTGCACTGTCTCAGGGTCAGTACTGAGAGAGTGCTGCATTGTCACAGCGTCAGTACTGAGTGAGTGCTGCAATGTCAGAGTGTTAGAACTGAGGGAGTGCTGCACTGTCACAGCGTCAGTACTGAGTGAGTGCTGCACTGTCTCAGGGTCAGCACTGAGGGAGTGCTGCACTGTCGGATGGTCAGTACTGAGGGATCACTGCACTGTCAGATGGTCAGTACTGAGGGAGTGCTGCACTGTCGGAAGGTCTGTACTGAGGGATCACTGCACTGTCAGAGGGCAGTACTGAGGGAGTGCTGCACTGTCAGAGGGTCAGTACTGAGAGAGTGCTGCACTGTCTCAGGGTCAGTACTGAGAGAGTGCTGCATTGTCACAGGGTCAGTACTGAGGGATTGCTGCACTGCCAGAGGGTCAGTACTGAGGGAGTGCTGCACTGTCAGAGGGTCTGTACTGAGGGAGTGCTGCACTGTCGAAGTGTCTGTACTGAGGGAGCATTGCACTGTCAGAGTGGCAGTACTGAGGGAGTGCTGCATTGTCAGAGGGTCAGTACTGAGGGAGCAATGCACTGTCAGTGGTTCAGTACTGAGGGAGTGCTGCACTGTCGGAGGGTCTGTACTGAGGGATCACTGCACTGTCAGAGGGCAGTACTGAGGGAGTGCTGCACTGTCAGAGTGTCAGCACTGAGGGTGCACTGCACTGTCAGAGGGGCAGTACTGATGGAGTGCTGCACTGTCAGAGAGTCTGTACTGAGGGAGTGCTGCACTGTCGAAGTGTCTGTACTGAGGGAGCATTGCACTGTCAGAGGGGCAGTACTGAGGGAGTGCTGCATTGTCAGAGGGTCAGTACGGAGGGAGCAATGCACTGTCAGAGGGTCAGTACTGAGGGAGTGCTGCACTGCCAGAGGGTCAGTACTGAGGGAGTGCTGCACTGTCAGAGGGGCAGTACTGAGGGAGTGCTGCAACTGTCAGAGGGTAAGTACTGAGGGAGTGCTGCACTGTCGAAGTGTCTGTACTGAGGGAGCATTGCACTGTCAGAGGGGCAGTACTGAGGGAGTGCTGCATTGTCAGAGGGTCAGTACTGAGGGAGTGCTGCATTGTCAGAGGGTCAGTACTGAGGGAGCAATGCACTGTCAGCGGGTCAGTTCTGAGGGAGTGCTGCACTGTCAGAGGGGCACTACTGAGGGAGTGCTGCACTATCAGAGGGTAAGGACTGAGGGAG
This sequence comes from Heterodontus francisci, assembly GCF_036365525.1. Classification (NCBI taxonomy): domain Eukaryota; kingdom Metazoa; phylum Chordata; class Chondrichthyes; order Heterodontiformes; family Heterodontidae; genus Heterodontus; species Heterodontus francisci. Next base: position 1,962,940 of record NW_027140908.1, on the reverse strand, counting down.
TGCTGCACTGTCGCAGGGTCTGTACTGAGGGAGCACTGCACTGTCAGAGGGGCAGTACTGAGGGAGTGCTGCATTGTCAGAGGTTCAGTACTGAGGGAGCAATGCACTGTTAGAGGGTCAGTACTGAGGGAGTGCTGCACTGTCAGTGGGTCAGTACTGTGGGAGTGCGACACTGTCAGAGGGGTCAGTAATGAGGGAGTGCTGCACTTTCAGAGGATCTGTACTGAGGGAGCACTGCATGTCAGAGGGGCAGTACTGAGGGAGTGCTGCATTGTCAGAGGGTCAGTACTGAGGAAGCAATGCACTGTCAGAGGGTCAGTACTGAGGGAGTGCTGCACTGTCAGAGGGTCAGTACTGAGGGAGCACTGCACTGTCAGAGGGTCAGTACTGAGGGAGTGCTGCACTGTCAGAGGGGCAGTACTGATGGAGTGCTGCACTGTCAGAGGGTCTGTACTGAGGGAGTGCTGCACTGTCGAAGGGTCTGTACTGAGGGAGCATTGCACTGTCAGAGGGGCCGTACTGAGGGAGTGCTGCATTGTCAGAGGGTCAGTACTGAGGGAGCAATGCACTGTCAGAGGGTCAGTACTGAGGGAGTGCTGCAATGTCAGAGGGTCAGTAGTGAGGGATCAATCCACTGTCAGAGAGTCAGTACTGAGGGAGTGCTGCACTGTCAGAGGGTCAGTACTGAGGGAGAGCTGAACTTTCAAAGGGCCAGTACTGAGGGAGTGCTGCACTGTCGAATGGTCAGGAGTGAGGGAGCGCTGCACTGTCAGAGAGTCAGTACTGAGGGAGTGCTGCACTGTCGAAGGGTCAGTACTGAGGGAGAGCTGAACTTTCAAACTGTCAGTATTGAGGGAGTGCTGCACTGTCAGAGGGGCAGTACTGAGGGAGTGCGACACTGTCAGACGGTCAGTACTGAGGGAGTGCTGCCCTGTCAGAGGGGCAGTACTAAGGGAGTGCGACACTGTCAGACGGTCAGTACTGAGGGAGTGCTGCACTTTCAGAGGGTCAGTTCTGAGGGTGTGCTGCACTGTCAGAGGGTCAGTACTGAGGGAGTGCTGAACTTTCAAAGGGGCAGTACTGAGGTAGTGTTGCACACTCAGAGGGTCAGTGTTGAGGGAATGCTGCACTGTCAGAGGGTCAGTACTGAGGGAGTGCTGCACTGTCACAGGATCAGTACAGAGGGAGTGCTGCACTGTCAGAGGGTCAGTACTGAGGGAGTGCTGCACTGTCAGACGGTCAGTACTGAGGGAGTGCTGCACTGTCACAGGGTCAGTACTGAGGGAGTGCTGCACTGTCACAGGTTCAGTACTGAGGGAGTGCTGCGCTGTCTCAAGGTCAGTACTGAGGGAGTGCTGCACTGTCGGAGGGTCAGTACTGAGGGAGTGCTGCACTGTCAGAGGGGCAGTACTGAGGGAGTGCTGCAACTGTCAGAGGGTAAGTACTGAGGGAGTGCTGCACTGCCGAAGTGTCTGTACTGAGGGAGCATTGCACTGTCAGAGGGGCAGTACTGAGGGAGTGCTGCATTGTCAGAGGGTCAGTACTGAGGGAGCAATGCACTGTCAGAGGGTCAGTACTGAGTGAGTGCTGCACTGTCAGAGGGTCAGTACTGAGGGAGTGCTGCACTGTCAGAGGGGCACTACTGAGGGAGTGCTGCACTATCAGAGGGTAAGTACTGAGGGAGTGCTGCACTGTCGAAGGGTCTGTACTGAGGGAGCACTGCACTGTCAGAGGGGCAGTACTGAGGGAGTGCTGCATTGTCAGAGGTTCAGTACTGAGGGAGCAATGCACTGTTAGAGGGTCAGTACTGAGGGAGTGCTGCACTGTCAGTGGGTCAGTACTGTGGGAGTGCGACACTGTCAGAGGGGTCAGTACTGAGGGAGTGCTGCACTTTCAGAGGGTATGTACTGAGGGAGCACTGCATGTCAGAGGGGCAGTACTGAGGGAGTGCTGCATTGTCAGAGGGTCAGTACTGAGGGAGCAATGCAGTGTCAGAGGGTCAGTACTGAGGGAGTGCTGCACTGTCAGAGGGTCAGTATTGAGGGAGCACTGCACTGTCAGATGGTCAGTACTGAGGGAGTGCTGCACTGTCAGAGGGGCAGTACTGATGGAGTGCTGCACTGTCAGAGGGTCTGTACTGAGGTAGTGCTGCACTGTCGAAGGGTCTGTACTGAGGGAGCATTGCACTGTCAGAGGGGCAGTACTGAGGGAGTGCTGCATTGTCAGATGGTCAGTACTGAGGGAGCAATGCACTGTCAGAGGGTCAGTACTGAGGGAGTGCTGCAATGTCAGAGGGTCAGTAGTGAGGGATCAATCCACTGTCAGAGAGTCAGTACTGAGGGAGTGCTGCACTGTCAGAGGGTCAGTACTGAGGGAGAGCTGAACTTTCAAAGGGCCAGTACTGAGGGAGTGCTGCACTGTCGAATGGTCAGGAGTGAGGGAGCGCTGCACTGTCAGAGAGTCAGTACTGAGGGAGTGCTGCACTGTCGAAGGGTCAGTACTGAGGGAGAGCTGAACTTTCAAACTGTCAGTATTGAGGGAGTGCTGCACTGTCAGAGGGGCAGTACTGAGGGAGTGCGACACTGTCAGACGGTCAGTACTGAGGGAGTGCTGCCCTGTCAGAGGGGCAGTACTAAGGGAGTGCGACACTGTCAGACGGTCAGTACTGAGGGAGTGCTGCACTTTCAGAGGGTCAGTACTGAGGGTGTGCTGCACTGTCAGAGGGTCAGTACTGAGGGAGTGCTGAACTTTCAAAGGGGCAGTACTGAGGTAGTGTTGCACACTCAGAGGGTCAGTGTTGAGGGAATGCTGCACTGTCAGAGGGTCAGTACTGAGGGAGTGCTGCACTGTCACAGGATCAGTACAGAGGGAGTGCTGCACTGTCAGAGGGTCAGTACTGAGGGAGTGCTGCACTGTCAGACGGTCAGTACTGAGGGAGTGCTGCACTGTCACAGGGTCAGTACTGAGGGAGTGCTGCACTGTCAGAGGGTCAGTACTGAGGGAGTGCTGCATTGTCAGAGGTTCAGTACTGAGGGAGCAATGCACTGTTAGAGGGTCAGTACTGAGGGAGTGCTGCACTGTCAGTGGGTCAGTACTGTGGGAGTGCGACACTGTCAGAGGGGTCAGTACTGAGGGAGTGCTGCACTTTCAGAGGGTATGTACTGAGGGAGCACTGCATGTCAGAGGGGCAGTACTGAGGGAGTGCTGCATTGTCAGAGGGTCAGTACTGAGGGAGCAATGCAGTGTCAGAGGGTCAGTACTGAGGGAGTGCTGCACTGTCAGAGGGTCAGTACTGAGGGAGCACTGCACTGTCAGATGGTCAGTACTGAGGGAGTGCTGCACTGTCAGAGGGGCAGTACTGATGGAGTGCTGCACTGTCAGAGGGTCTGTACTGAGGTAGTGCTGCACTGTCGAAGGGTCTGTACTGAGGGAGCATTGCACTGTCAGAGGGGCAGTACTGAGGGAGTGCTGCATTGTCAGATGGTCAGTACTGAGGGAGCAATGCACTGTCAGAGGGTCAGTACTGAGGGAGTGCTGCAATGTCAGAGGGTCAGTAGTGAGGGATCAATCCACTGTCAGAGAGTCAGTACTGAGGGAGTGCTGCACTGTCAGAGGGTCAGTACTGAGGGAGAGCTGAACTTTCAAAGGGCCAGTACTGAGGGAGTGCTGCACTGTCGAATGGTCAGGAGTGAGGGAGCGCTGCACTGTCAGAGAGTCAGTACTGAGGGAGTGCTGCACTGTCGAAGGGTCAGTACTGAGGGAGAGCTGAACTTTCAAACTGTCAGTATTGAGGGAGTGCTGCACTGTCAGAGGGGCAGTACTGAGGGAGTGCGACACTGTCAGACGGTCAGTACTGAGGGAGTGCTGCCCTGTCAGAGGGGCAGTACTAAGGGAGTGCGACACTGTCAGACGGTCAGTACTGAGGGAGTGCTGCACTTTCAGAGGGTCAGTACTGAGGGTGTGCTGCACTGTCAGAGGGTCAGTACTGAGGGAGTGCTGAACTTTCAAAGGGGCAGTACTGAGGTAGTGTTGCACACTCAGAGGGTCAGTGTTGAGGGAATGCTGCACTGTCAGAGGGTCAGTACTGAGGGAGTGCTGCACTGTCACAGGATCAGTACAGAGGGAGTGCTGCACTGTCAGAGGGTCAGTACTGAGGGAGTGCTGCACTGTCAGACGGTCAGTACTGAGGGAGTGCTGCACTGTCACAGGGTCAGTACTGAGGGAGTGCTGCACTGTCAGAGGGTCAGTACTGAGGGAGTGCTGCATTGTCAGAGGTTCAGTACTGAGGGAGCAATGCACTGTTAGAGGGTCAGTACTGAGGGAGTGCTGCACTGTCAGTGGGTCAGTACTGTGGGAGTGCGACACTGTCAGAGGGGTCAGTACTGAGGGAGTGCTGCACTTTCAGAGGGTATGTACTGAGGGAGCACTGCATGTCAGAGGGGCAGTACTGAGGGAGTGCTGCATTGTCAGAGGGTCAGTACTGAGGGAGCAATGCAGTGTCAGAGGGTCAGTACTGAGGGAGTGCTGCACTGTCAGAGGGTCAGTACTGAGGGAGCACTGCACTGTCAGATGGTCAGTACTGAGGGAGTGCTGCACTGTCAGAGGGGCAGTACTGATGGAGTGCTGCACTGTCAGAGGGTCTGTACTGAGGTAGTGCTGCACTGTCGAAGGGTCTGTACTGAGGGAGCATTGCACTGTCAGAGGGGCAGTACTGAGGGAGTGCTGCATTGTCAGATGGTCAGTACTGAGGGAGCAATGCACTGTCAGAGGGTCAGTACTGAGGGAGTGCTGCAATGTCAGAGGGTCAGTAGTGAGGGATCAATCCACTGTCAGAGAGTCAGTACTGAGGGAGTGCTGCACTGTCAGAGGGTCAGTACTGAGGGAGAGCTGAACTTTCAAAGGGCCAGTACTGAGGGAGTGCTGCACTGTCGAATGGTCAGGAGTGAGGGAGCGCTGCACTGTCAGAGAGTCAGTACTGAGGGAGTGCTGCACTGTCGAAGGGTCAGTACTGAGGGAGAGCTGAACTTTCAAACTGTCAGTATTGAGGGAGTGCTGCACTGTCAGAGGGGCAGTACTGAGGGAGTGCGACACTGTCAGACGGTCAGTACTGAGGGAGTGCTGCCCTGTCAGAGGGGCAGTACTAAGGGAGTGCGACACTGTCAGACGGTCAGTACTGAGGGAGTGCTGCACTTTCAGAGGGTCAGTACTGAGGGTGTGCTGCACTGTCAGAGGGTCAGTACTGAGGGAGTGCTGAACTTTCAAAGGGGCAGTACTGAGGTAGTGTTGCACACTCAGAGGGTCAGTGTTGAGGGAATGCTGCACTGTCAGAGGGTCATTACTGAGGGAGTGCTGCACTGTCACAGGATCAGTACAGAGGGAGTGCTGCACTGTCAGAGGGTCAGTACTGAGGGAGTGCTGCACTGTCAGACGGTCAGTACTGAGGGAGTGCTGCACTGTCACAGGGTCAGTACTGAGGGAGTGCTGCACTGTCACAGGTTCAGTACTGAGGGAGTGCTGCGCTGTCTCAAGGTCAGTACTGAGGGAGTGCTGCACTGTCAGACGGTCAGTACTGAGGGATCACTGCACTGTCTCAGGGTCAGTACTGAGGGAGTGCTGCACTGTCGAAGGGTCAGTACTGAGGGATCACTGCACTGTCAGAGGGGCAGTACTGAGGGAGTGCTGCACTGTCAGAGGGTCAGTACTGAGAGAGTGCTGCACTGTCTCAGGGTCAGAACTGTGAGAGTGCTGCATTGTCAGAGGTTCAGTACTGAGGGAGTGCTGCACTGTCAGAGGGTCAGTACTGAGGGAGTGCTGCACTGTCTCAGGGTCAGTACTGAGAGAGTGATGCATTGTCACAGGGTCAGTACTGTGGGAGTGCTGCAATGTCAGAATGTCAGAACTGAGGGAGTGCTGCACTGTCACAGGGTCAGTACTGAGGGAGTGATGCATTGTCACAGGGTCAGTACTGTGGGAGTGCTGCAATGTCAGAATGTCAGAACTGAGGGAGTGCTGCACTGTCGGATGGTCAGTACTGAGGGATCACTGCACTGTCAGAGGGCAGTACTGAGGGAGTGCTGCACTGTCAGAGGGTCAGTACTGAGAGAGTGCTGCACTGTCTCAGAGTCAGTACTGAGAGAGTGCTGCATTGTCACAGGGTCAGTACTGAGGGATTGCTGCACTGCCAGAGGGTCAGTACTGAGGGAGTGCTGCAATGTCAGAGGGTCTGTACTGAGGGAGTGCTGCACTGTCGAAGTGTCTGTACTGAGGGAGCATTGCACTGTCAGAGGGGCAGTACTGAGGGAGTGCTGCATTGTCAGAGGGTCAGTACTGAGGGAGCAATGCACTGTCAGCGGGTCAGTACTGAGGGAGTGCTGCACTGTCGGAGGGTCTGTACTGAGGGATCACTGCACTGTCAGAGGGCAGTACTGAGGGAGTGCTGCACTGTCGAAGGGTCAGTACTGAGGGATCACTGCACTGTCAGAGGGGCAGTACTGAGGGAGTGCTGCACTGTCAGAGGGTCAGTACTGAGAGAGTGCTGCACTGTCTCAGGGTCAGAACTGTGAGAGTGCTGCATTGTCAGAGGTTCAGTACTGAGGGAGTGCTGCACTGTCAGAGGGTCAGTACTGAGGGAGTGCTGCACTGTCTCAGGGTCAGTACTGAGAGAGTGATGCATTGTCACAGGGTCAGTACTGTGGGAGTGCTGCAATGTCAGAATGTCAGAACTGAGGGAGTGCTGCACTGTCACAGGGTCAGTACTGAGGGAGTGATGCATTGTCACAGGGTCAGTACTGTGGGAGTGCTGCAATGTCAGATGGTCAGTACTGAGGGAGTGCTGCACTGTCGGAGGCTCTGTACTGAGGGATCACTGCACTGTCAGAGGGCAGTACTGAGGGAGTGCTGCACTGTCAGAGGGTCAGTACTGAGAGAGTGCTGCACTGTCTCAGAGTCAGTACTGAGAGAGTGCTGCATTGTCACAGGGTCAGTACTGAGGGATTGCTGCACTGCCAGAGGGTCAGTACTGAGGGAGTGCTGCAATGTCAGAGGGTCTGTACTGAGGGAGTGCTGCACTGTCGAAGTGTCTGTCCTGAGGGAGCATTGCACTGTCAGAGGGGCAGTACTGAGGGAGTGCTGCATTGTCAGAGGGTCAGTACTGAGGGAGCAATGCACTGTCAGCGGGTCAGTACTGAGGGAGTGCTGCACTGTCGGAGGGTCTGTACTGAGGGATCACTGCACTGTCAGAGGGCAGTACTGAGGGAGTGCTGCACTGTCAGAGGGTCAGTACTGAGAGAGTGCTGCACTGTCTCAGGGTCAGTACTGAGGGAGTGCTGCACTGTAAGAGGGTCAGCACTGAGGGTGCACTGCACTGTCAGAGGGGCAGTACTGATGGAGTGCTGCACTGTCAGAGGGTCTGTACTGAGGGAGTGCTGCACTGTCGAAGTGTCTGTACTGAGGGAGCATTGCACTGTCAGAGGGGCAGTACTGAGGGAGTGCTGCACTGTCAGAGGGTCAGTACTGAGGGAGTGCTGCATTGTCAGAGGGGCTGTACTGAGGGAGTGCTGCAATGTCAGAGGGTCAGTACTGAGGGAGTGCTGCACTGTCTCAGGGTCAGTACTGAGAGAGTGCTGCATTGTCACAGGGTCAGTACTGAGTGAGTGCTGCAATGTCAGAGTGTTAGAACTGAAGGAGTGCTGCACTGTCACAGGGTCAGTACTGAGTGTGTGCTGCACTGTCTCAGGGTCAGGACTGAGGGAGTGCTGCACTGTCGGATGGTCAGTACTGAGGGATCACTGCACTGTCAGATGGTCAGTACTGAGGGAGTGCTGCACTGTCGGAGGGTCTGTACTGAGGGATCACTGCACTGTCAGAGGGCAGTACTGAGGGAGTGCTGCACTGTCAGAGGGTCAGTACTGAGAGAGTGCTGCACTGTCTCAGGGTCAGTACTGAGGGAGTACTGCACTGTCAGAGGGTCAGCACTGAGGGTGCACTGCACTGTCAGAGGGGCAGTACTGATGGAGTACTGCACTGTCAGAGGGTCTGTACTGAGGGAGTGCTGCACTGTCGAAGTGTCTGTACTGAGGGAGCATTGCACTGTCAGAGGGGCAGTACTGAGGGAGTGCTGCATTGTCAGAGGGTCATTACTGAGGGAGCAATGCACTGTCAGAGGGTCAGTACTGAGGGAGTGCTGCACTGTCAGAGGGTCTGTACTGAGGGAGTGCTGCACTGTCAGAGGGGCACTACTGAGGGAGTGCTGCACTGTCAGAGGGTAAGTACTGAGGGAGTGCTGCAATGTCGAAGAGTCTGTACTGAGGGAGCACTGCACTGTCAGAGGGGCAGTACTGAGGGAGTGCTGCATTGTCAGAGGTTCAGTACTGAGGGAGTGCTGCACTGTCAGAGGGTCAGTACTGAGGGAGTGCTGCACTGTCGAAGGGTTTGTACTGAGGGATCACTGCACTGTCAGAGGGGCTGTACTGAGGGAGTGCTGCACTGTCAGAGGGTCAGTGCTGAGAGAGTGCTGCACTGTCTCAGGGTCAGTACTGTGAGAGTGCTGCATTGTCAGAGGGTCAGTACTGAGGGAGTGCTGCACTGTCTCAGGGTCAGTACTGAGAGAGTGCTGCATTGTCACAGGGTCAGTACTGAGTGAGTGCTGCAATGTCAGAGTGTTAGAACTGAGGGAGTGCTGCACTGTCAAAGGGTCAGTACTGAGTGTGTGCTGCACTGTCTCAGGGTCAGTACTGAGGGAGTGCTGCACTGTCGGATGGTCGGTACTGAGGGATCACTGCACTGTCAGATGGTCAGTACTGAGGGAGTGCTGCACTGTCGGAGGGTCTGTACTGAGGGATCACTGCACTGTCAGAGGGCAGTACTGAGGGAGTGCTGCACTGTCAGAGGGTCAGTACTGAGAGAGTGCTGCACTGTCTCAGGGTCAGTACTGAGAGAGTGCTGCATTGTCACAGGGTCAGTACTGAGGGATTGCTGCACTGCCAGAGGTTCAGTACTGAGGGAGTGCTGCACTGTCAGAGGGTCTGTACTGAGGGAGTGCTGCACTGTCGAAGTGTCTGTACTGAGGGAGCAATGCACTGTCAGTGGGTCAGTACTGAGGGAGTGCTACACTGTCGGAGGGTCAGTACTGAGAGAGTGCTGCACTGTCTCAGGGTCAGTACTGAGGGAGTGCTGCACTGTCGAAGGGTCAGCACTGAGGGTGCACTGCACTGTCAGAGGGGCAGTACTGATGGCGTGCTGCACTGTCAGAGTGTCTGTACTGAGGGAGTGCTGCACTGTCGAAGTGTCTGTACTGGGGAGCATTGCACTGTCAGAGGGGCAGTACTGAGGGAGTGCTGCATTGCCAGAGGGTCAGTACTGAGGGAGCAATGCACTGTCAGAGGGTCAGTACTGAGGGAGTGCTGCACTGTCAGAGGGTCAGTACTGAGGGAGCAATGCACTGTCAGAGGGGCACTACTGAGGGAGTGCTGCACTGTCAGAGGGTAAGTACTGAGGGAGTGATGCACTGTCGAAGTGTCTGTACTGAGGGAGCACTGCACTGTCAGAGGGGCAGTACTGAGGGAGTGCTGCATTGTCAGAGGTTCAGTACTGAGGGAGTGCTGCACTGTCAGAGGGTCAGTACTGAGGGAGTGCTGCACTGTCGAAGTGTTTGTACTGAGGGATCACTGCACTGTCAGAGGGTCAGTACTGAGAGAGTGCTGCACTGTCTCAGGGTCTGTACTGTGAGAGTGCTGCATTGTCAGAGGTTCAGTACTGAGGGAGTGCTGCACTGTCAGAGGGTCAGTACTGAGGGAGTGCTGCACTGTCTCAGGGTCAGTACTGAGAGAGTGCTGCATTGTCACAGCGTCAGTACTGAGTGAGTGCTGCAATGTCAGAGTGTTATAACTGAGGGAGTGCTGCACTGTCACAGGGTCAGTACTGAGTGAGTGCTGCACTGTCTCAGGGTCAGTACTGAGGGAGTGCTGCACTGTCGGATGGTCAGTACTGAGGGATCACTGCACTGTCAGATGGTCAGTACTGAGGGAGTGCTGCACTGTCGGAGGGTCTGTACTGAGGGATCACTGCACTGTCAGAGGGCAGTACTGAGGGAGTGCTGCACTGTCAGAGGTTCAGTACTGAGAGAGTGCTGCAGTGTCTCAGGATCAGTACTGAGAGAGTGCAGCATTGTCACAGGGTCAGTACTGAGGAATTGCTGCACTGCCAGAGGGTCAGTACTGAGGGAGTGCTGCACTGTCAGAGGGTCTGTACTGAGGGAGTGCTGCACTGTCGAAGTGTCTGTACTGAGGGAGCTTTGCACTGTCAGAGTGGCAGTACTGAGGGAGTGCTGCATTGTCAGTGGGTCAGTACTGAGGGAGCAAAGCACTTTCAGTGGTTCAGTACTGAGGGAGTGCTGCACTGTCGGAGGGTCTGTACTGAGGGATCACTGCACTGTCAGAGGGCAGTACTGAGGGAGTGCTGCACTGACAGAGGGTCAGCACTGAGGGTGCACTGCACTGTCAGAGGGGCAGTACTGATGGAGTGTTGCACTGTCAGAGGGTCTGTACTGAGGGAGTGCTGCACTGTCGAAGTGTCTGTACTAAGGGAGCATTGCACTGTCAGAGGGGCAGTACTGAGGGAGTGCTGCATTGTCAGAGGGTCAGTACGGAGGGAGCAATGCACTGTCAGAGGGTCAGTACTGAGGGAGTGCTGCACTGTCAGAGGGTCAGTACTGAGGGAGTGCTGCACTTTCAGAGGGGCAGTACTGAGGGAGTGCTGCAACTGTCAGAGGGTAAGTACTGAGGGAGTGCTGCACTGTCGAAGTGTCTGTACTGAGGGAGCATTGCACTGTCAGAGGGGCAGTACTGAGGGAGTGCTGCATTGTCAGAGGGTCAGTACTGAGGGAGAAAGGCACTGTCAGAGGGTCAGTACTGAGTGAGTGCTGCACTGTCAGAGGGTCAGTACTGAGGGAGTGCTGCACTGTCAGAGGGGCACTACTGAGGGAGTGCTGCACTATCAGAGGGTAAGTACTGAGGGAGTGCTGCACTGTCGAAGGGTCTGTACTGAGGGAGCACTGCACTGTCAGAGGGGCAGTACTGAGGGAGTGCTGCGCTGTCAGAGGTTCAGTACTGAGGGAGCAATGCACTGTTAGAGGGTCAGTACTGAGGGAGTGCTGCACTGTCAGTGGGTCAGTACTGTGGGAGTACGACACTGTCAGAGGGGTCAGTACTGAGGGAGTGCTGCACTTTCAGAGGTTCAGTACTGAGGGAGAAATGCACTGTCAGAGGGTCAGTACTGAGGGAGTGCTGCACTGTCAGAGGGTCAGTACTGAGGGTGTGCTGCACTGTCAGAGGGGCAGTACTGAGGGAGTGCTGCAACTGTCAGAGGGTAAGTACTGAGGGAGTGCTGCACTGTCGATGTGTCTGTACTGAGGGAGCATTGCACTGTCAGAGGGGCAGTACTGAGGGAGTGCTGCATTGTCAGAGGGTCAGTGCTGAGGGAGAAATGCACTGTCAGAGGGTCAGTACTGAGTGAGTGCTGCACTGTCAGAGGGTCAGTACTGAGGGAGTGCTGCACTGTCAGAGGGGCACTACTGAGGGAGTGCTGCACTATCAGAGGGTAAGTACTGAGGGAGTGCTGCACTGTCGAAGGGTCTGTACTGAGGGAGCACTGCACTGTCAGAGGGGCAGTACTGAGGGAGTGCTGCGTTGTCAGAGGTTCAGTACTGAGGGAGCAATGCACTGTTAGAGGGTCAGTACTGAGGGAGTGCTGCACTGTCAGTGGGTCAGTACTGTGGGAGTACGACACTGTCAGAGGGGTCAGTACTGAGGGAGTGCTGCACTTTCAGAGGGTCTGTACTGAGGGAGCACTGCATGTCAGAGGGGCAGTACTGAGGGAGTGCTGCATTGTCAGAGGGTCAGTACTGAGGGAGCAATGCACTGTCAGAGGGTCAGTACTGAGGGAGTGCTGCACTGTCAGAGGGTCAGTACTGAGGGAGCACTGCACTGTCAGAGGGTCAGTACTGAGGGAGTGCTGCACTGTCAGAGGGGCAGTACTGATGGAGTGCTGCACTGTCAGGGGGTCTGTACTGAGGGAGCATTGCACTGTCAGAGGGGCAGTACTGAGGGAGTGCTGCATTGTCAGAGGGTCAGTACTGAGGGAGCAATGCACTGTCAGAGGGTCAGTACTGAGGGAGTGCTGCAATGTCAGAGGGTCAGTAGTGAGGGATCAATCCACTGTCAGAGAGTCAGTACTGAGGGAGTGCTGCACTGTCAGAGGGTCAGTACTGAGGGAGAGCTGAACTTTCAAAGGGCCAGTACTGAGGGAGTGCTGCACTGTCGAATGGTCAGGAGTGAGGGAGCGCTGCACTGTCAGAGAGTCAGTACTGAGGGAGTGCTGCACTGTCGAAGGTTCAGTACTGAGGGAGAGCTGAACTTTCAAACTGTCAGTATTGAGGGAGTGCTGCACTGTCAGAGGGGCAGTACTGAGGGAGTGCGACACTGTCAGACGGTCAGTACTGAGGGAGTGCTGCCCTGTCAGAGGGGCAGTACTAAGGGAGTGCGACACTGTCAGACGGTCAGTACTGAGGGAGTGCTGCACTTTCAGAGGGTCAGTACTGAGGGTGTGCTGCACTGTCAGAGGGTCAGTACTGAGGGAGTGCTGAACTTTCAAAGGGGCAGTACTGAGGTAGTGTTGCACACTCAGAGGGTCAGTGTTGAGGGAATGCTGCACTGTCAGAGGGTCAGTACTGAGGGAGTGCTGCACTGTCACAGGATCAGTACAGAGGGAGTGCTGCACTGTCACAGGTTCAGTACTGAGGGAGTGCTGCGCTGTCTCAAGGTCAGTACTGAGGGAGTGCTGCACTGTCGGAGGGTCAGTACTGAGGGATCACTGCACTGTCTCAGGGTCAGTACTGAGGGAGTGCTGCACTGTCGAAGGGTCAGTACTGAGGGATCACTGCACTGTCAGAGGGGCAGTACTGAGGGAGTGCTGCACTGTCAGAGGGTCAGTACTGAGAGAGTGCTGCACTGTCTCAGGGTCAGAACTGTGAGAGTGCTGCATTGTCAGAGGTTCAGTATTGAGGGAGTGCTGCACTGTCAGAGGGTCAGTACTGAGGGAGTGCTGCACTGTCTCAGGGTCAGTACTGAGAGAGTGATGCATTGTCACAGGGTCAGTACTGTGGGAGTGCTGCAATGTCAGAATGTCAGAACTGAGGGAGTGCTGCACTGTCACAGGGTCAGTACTGAGGGAGTGCTGCACTGTCTCAGGGTCAGTACTGAGGGAGTGCTGCACTGTCGGATGGTCAGTACTGAGGGATCACTGCACTGTCAGATGTTCAGTACTGAGGGAGTGCTGCACTGTCGGAGGCTCTGTACTGAGGGGTCACTGCACTGTCAGAGAGCAGTACTGAGGGAGTGCTGCACTGTCAGAGGGTCAGTACTGAGAGAGTGCTGCATTGTCACAGGGTCAGTACTGAGGGATTGCTGCACTGCCAGAGGGTCAGTACTGAGGGATTGCTGCACTGTCAGAGGGTCTGTACTGAGGGAGTGCTGCACTGTCGAAGTGTCTGTACTGAGGGAACATTGCACTGTCAGAGGGGCAGTACTGAGGGAGTGCTGCATTGTCAGAGGGTCAGTACTGAGGGAGCAATACACTGTCAGCGGGTCAGTACTGAGGGAGTGCTGCACTGTCGGAGGGTCTGTACTGAGGGATAACTGCACTGTCAGAGGGCAGTACTGAGGGAGTGCTGCACTGTCAGAGGGTCAGTACTGAGAGAGTGCTGCACTGTCTCAGGGTCAGTACTGAGGGAGTGCTGCACTGTCAGAGGGTCAGCACTGAGGGTGCACTGCACTGTCAGAGGGGCAGTACTGACGGAGTGCTGCACTGTCAGAGGGTCTGTACTGAGGGAGTGCTGCACTGTCGAAGTGTCTGTACTGAGGGAGCATTGCACTGTCAGAGGGGCAGTACTGAGGGAGTGCTGCATTGTCAGAGGGTCAGTACTGAGGGAGTGCTGCTCTGTCAGAGGGTCAGTACTGAGGGAGTGCTGCACTGTCAGAGGGGCACTGCTGAGGGAGTGCTGCACTGTCAGAGGGTAAGTACTGAGGGAGTGCTGCACTGTCGAAGGGTCTGTAATGAGGGAGCACTGCACTGTCAGAGGGGCAGTACTGAGGGAGTGCTGCATTGTCAGAGGCTCAGTACTGAGGGAGTGCTGCACTGTCAGAGGGTCAGTACTGAGGGAGTGCTGCACTGTCGAAGGGTTTGTACTGAGGGATCACTGCACTGTCAGAGGGGCTGTACAGAGGGAGTGCTGCACTGTCAGAGGGTCAGTACTGAGAGAGTGCTGCATTGTCACAGGGTCAGTACTGAGTGAGTGCTGCAATGTCAGAGTGTTAGAACTGAGGGAGTGCTGCACTGTCACAGGGTCAGTACTGAGTGAATGCTGCACTGTCTCAGGGTCAGTACTGAGGGAGTGCTGCACTGTCGGATGGCCAGAACTGAGGGATCACTGCACTGTCAGATGGTCAGTACTGAGGGAGTGCTGCACTGTCGGAGGGTCTGTACTGAGGGATCACTGCACTGTCAGAGGGCAGTACTGAGGGAGTGCTGCACTGTCAGAGGGTCAGTACTGAGAGAGTGCTGCACTGTCTCAGGGTCAGTACTGAGAGAGTGCTGCATTGTCACAGGGTCAGTACTGAGGGATTGCTGCACTGCCAGAGGGTCAGTACTGAGGGAGTGCTGCACTGTCAGAGGGTCTGTACTGAGGGAGTGCTGCACTGTCGAAGCGTCTGTACTGAGGGAGCATTGCACTGTCAGACTGGCAGTACTGAGGGAGTGCTGCATTGTCAGTGGGTCAGTACTGAGGGAGCAATGCACTGTCAGTGGTTCAGTACTGAGGGAGTGCTGCACTGTCGGAGGGTCTGTACTGAGGGATCACTGCACTGTCAGAGGGCAGTACTGAGGGAGTGCTGCACTGTCAGAGGGTCAGCACTGAGGGTGCACTGCACTGTCAGAGGGGCAGTACTGATGGAGTGCAGCACTGTCAGAGGGTCTGTACTGAGGGAGTGCTGCACTGTCGAAGTGTCTGTACTAAGGGAGCATTGCACTGTCAGAGGGGCAGTACTGAGGGAGTGCTGCATTGTCAGAGGGTCAGTACGGAGGGAGCAATGCACTGTCAGAGGGTCAGTACTGAGGGAGTGCTGCACTGTCAGAGGGTCAGTACTGAGGGAGTGCTGCACTGTCAGAGGTGCAGTACTGAGGGAGTGCTGCAACTGTCAGAGGGTAAGTACTGAGGCAGTGCTGCACTGTCGAAGTGTCTGTACTGAGGGAGCATTGCACTGTCAGAGGGGCAGTACTGAGGGAGTGCTGCATTGTCAGAGGGTCAGTACTGAGGGAGCAATGCACTGTCAGAGGGTCAGTACTGAGTGAGTGCTGCACTGTCAGAGGGTCAGTACTGAGGGAGTGCTGCACTGTCAGAGGGGCACTACTGAGGGAGTGCTGCACTATCAGAGGGTAAGTACTGAGGGAGTGCTGCACTGTCGAAGGGTCTGTACTGAGGGAGCACTGCACTGTCAGAGGGGCAGTACTGAGGGAGTGCTGCGTTGTCAGAGGTTCAGTACTGAGGGAGCAATGCACTGTTAGAGGGTCTGTACTGAGGGAGTGCTGCACTGTCAGTGGGTCAGTACTGTGGGAGTACGACACTGTCAGAGGGGTCAGTACTGAGGGAGTGCTGCACTTTCAGAGGGTCTGTACTGTGGGAGCACTGCATGTCAGAGGGGCAGTACTGAGGGAGTGCTGCATTGTCAGAGGGTCAGTACTGAGGGAGCAATGCACTGTCAGAGGGTCAGTACTGAGGGAGTGCTGCACTGTCAGAGGGTCAGTACTGAGGGATCACTGCACTGTCAGAGGGTCAGTACTGAGGGAGTGCTGCACTGTCAGAGGGGCAGTACTGATCGAGTGCTGCACTGTCAGAGGGTCTGTACTGTGGGAGTGCTGCACTGTCGAAGTGTCTGTACTGAGGGAGCATTGCACTGTCAGAGGGGCAGTACTGAGGGAGTGCTGCATTGTCAGAGGGTCAGTACTGAGGGAGTGCTGCAATGTCAGAGGGTCAGTAGTGAGGGATCAATCCACTGTCAGAGAGTCAGTACTGAGGGAGTGCTGCACTGTCAGAGGGTCAGTACTGAGGGAGAGCTGAACTTTCAAAGGGCCATTACTGAGGGAGTGCTGCACTGTCGAATGGTCAGGAGTGAGGGAGCGCTGCACTGTCAGAGAGTCAGTACTGAGGGAGTGCTGCACTGTCGAAGGGTCAGTACTGAGGGAGAGCTGAACTTTCAAACTGTCAGGATTGAGGGAGTGCTGCACTGTCAGAGGGGCAGTACTGAGGGAGTGCGACACTGTCAGACGGTCAGTACTGAGGGAGTGCTGCCCTGTCAGAGGGGCAGTACTAAGGGAGTGCGACACTGTCAGACGGTCAGTACTGAGGGAGTGCTGCACTTTCAGAGGGTCAGTACTGAGGGTGTGCTGCACTGTCAGAGGGTCAGTACTGAGGGAGTGCTGAACTTTCAAAGGGGCAGTACTGAGGTGGTGTTGCACACTCAGAGGGTCAGTGTTGAGGGAATGCTGCACTGTCAGAGGGTCAGTACTGAGGGAGTGCTGCACTGTCACAGGATCAGTACAGAGGGAGTGCTGCACTGTCAGAGGGTCAGTACTGAGGGAGTGCTGCAATGTCAGACGGTCAGTACTGAGGGAGTGCTGCACTGTCACAGGGTCAGTACTGAGGGAGTGCTGCACTGTCACAGTTTCAGTACTGAGGGAGTGCTGCGCTGTCTCAAGGTCAGTACTGAGGGAGTGCTGCACTGTCGGAGGGTCAGTACTGAGGGATCACTGCACTGTCTCAGGGTCAGTACTGAGGGAGTGCTGCACTGTCGAAGGGTCAGTACTGAGGGATCACTGCACTGTCAGAGGGGCAGTACTGAGGGAGTGCTGCACTGTCAGAGGGTCAGTACTGAGAGAGTGCTGCACTGTCTCAGGGTCAGAACTGTGAGAGTGCTGCATTGTCAGAGGTTCAGTACTGAGGGAGTGCTGCACTGTCAGAGGGTCAGTAGTGAGGGAGTGCTGCACTGTCTCAGGGTCAGTACTGAGAGAGTGATGCATTGTCACAGGGTCAGTACTGTGGGAGTGCTGCAATGTCAGAATGTCAGAACTGAGGGAGTGCTGCACTGTCACAGGGTCAGTACTGAGGGAGTGCTGCACTGTCTCAGGGTCAGTACTGAGGGAGTGCTGCACTGTCGGATGGTCAGTACTGAGGGATCACTGCACTGTCAGATGTTCAGTACTGAGGGAGTGCTGCACTGTCGGAGGCTCTGTACTGAGGGATCACTGCACTGTCAGAGGGCAGTACTGAGGGAGTGCTGCACTGTCAGAGGGTCAGTACTGAGAGAGTGCTGCACTGTCTCAGGGTCAGTACTGAGAGAGTGCTGCATTGTCACAGGGTCAGTACTGAGGGATTGCTGCACTGCCAGAGGGTCAGTACTGAGGGAGTGCTGCACTGTCAGAGGGTCTGTACTGAGGGAGTGCTGCACAGTCGAAGTGTCTGTACTGAGGGAACATTGCACTGTCAGAGGGGCAGTACTGAGGGAGTGCTGCATTGTCAGAGGGTCAGTACTGAGGGAGCAATGCACTGTCAGCGGGTCAGTACTGAGGGAGTGCTGCACAGTCGGAGGGTCTGTACTGAGGGATAACTGCACTGTCAGAGGGCAGTACTGAGGGAGTGCTGCACTGTCAGAGGGTCAGTACTGAGAGAGTGCTGCACTGTCTCAGGGTCAGTACTGAGGGAGTGCTGCACTGTCAGAGGGTCAGCACTGAGGGTGCACTGCACTGTCAGAGGGGCAGTACTGATGGAGTGCTGCACTGTCAGAGGGTCTGTACTGAGGGAGTGCTGCACTGTCGAAGTGTCTGTACTGAGGGAGCATTGCACTGTCAGAGGGGCAGTACTGAGGGAGTGCTGCATTGTCAGAGGGTCAGTACTGAGGGAGCAATGCACTGTCAGAGGGTCAGTACTGAGGGAGTGCTGCACTGTCAGAGGGTCAGTACTGAGGGAGTGCTGCACTGTCAGATGGGCACTACTGAGGGAGTGCTGCACTGTCAGAGGGTAAGTACTGAGGGAGTGCTGCACTGTCGAAGGGTCTGTACTGAGGAAGCACTGCACTGTCAGAGGGGCAGTACTGAGGGAGTGCTGCATTGTCAGAGGTTCAGTACTGCGGGAGTGCTGCACTGTCAGAGGGTCAGTACTGAGGCAGTGCTGCACTGTCTCAGGGTCAGTACTGAGAGAGTGCTGCATTGTCACAGGGTCAGTACTGAGTGAGTGCTGCAATGTCAGAGTGTTAGAACTGAGGGAGTGCTGCACTGTCACAGGGTCAGTACTGAGTGAATGCTGCACTGTCTCAGGGTCAGTACTGAGGGAGTGCTGCACTGTCGGATGGTCAGTACTGAGGGATCACTGCACTGTCAGATGGTCAGTACTGAGGGAGTGCTGCACTGTCGGAGGGTCTGTACTGAGGGATCACTGCACTGTCAGAGGGCAGTACTGAGGGAGTGCTGCACTGTCAGAGGGTCAGTACTGAGAGAGTGCTGCACTGTCTCAGGGTCAGTACTGAGAGAGTGCTGCATTGTCACAGGGTCAGTACTGAGGGATTGCTGCACTGCCAGAGGGTCAGTACTGAGGGAGTGCTGCACTGTCAGAGGGTCTGTACTGAGGGAGTGCTGCACTGTCGAAGTGTCTGTACTGAGGGAGCAATGCACTGTCAGTGGGTCAGTACTGAGGGAGTGCTGCACTGTCGGAGGGTCTGTACTGAGGGATCACTGCACTGTCAGAGGGCAGTACTGAGGAAGTGCTGCACTGTCAGAGGGTCAGCACTGAGGGTGCACTGCACTGTCAGAGGGGCAGTACTGATGGAGTGCTGCACTGTCAGAGGGTCTGTACTGAGGGAGTGCTGCACTGTCGAAGTGTCTGTACTGAGGGAGCATTGCACTGTCAGAGGGGCAGTACTGAGGGAGTGCTGCATTGTCAGAGGGTCAGTACGGAGGGAGCAATGCACTGTCAGGGGGTCAGTACTGAGGGAGTGCTGCACTGTCAGAGGGTCAGTACTGAGGGAGTGCAGCACTGTCAGAGGGGCAGTAGTGAGGGAGTGCTGCACTGTCAGAGGGTAAGTACTGAGGGAGTGCTGCACTGTCGAAGTGTCTGTACTGAGGGAGCATTGCACTGACAGAGGGGCAGTACTGAGGGAGTGCTGCATTGTCAGAGGGTCAGTACAGAGGGAGAAATGCACTGTCAGAGGGTCAGTACTGAGGGAGTGCTGCACTGTCAGAGGGTCAGTACTGAGGGAGTGCTGCACTGTCAGAGGGGCACTACTGAGTGAGTGCTGCACTGTCAGAGGGTAAGTACTGAGGGAGTGCTGCACTGTCGAAGGGTCTGTACTGAGGGAGCACTGCACTCAGAGGGGCAGTACTGAGGGAGTGCTGCATTGTCAGAGGTTCAGTACTGAGGGAGCAATGCACTGTTTGACGGTCAGTACTGAGGGAGTGCTTCACTGTCAGTGGGTCAGTACTGTGGGAGTTCGACACTGTCAGAGGGGTCAGTACTGAGGGAGCACTGCATTGTCAGAGGGTCAGTACTGAGGGAGTGCTGCACGTTCAGAGGGTCTGTACTGAGGGAGCACTGCATGTCAGAGGGGCAGTACTGAGGGAGTGCTGCATTGTCAGAGGGTCAGTACTGAGGGAGCAATGCACTGTCAGAGGGTCAGTACTGAGGGAGTGCTGCACTGTCAGAGGGTCAGTACTGAGGGAGCACTGCACTGTCAGAGGGTCAGTACTGAGGGAGTGCTGCACTGTCAGAGGGGCAGTACTGATGGAGTGCTGCACTGTCAGAGGGTCTGTACTGAGGGAGTGCTGCACTGTCGAAGGGTCTGTACTGAGGGAGCATTGCACTGTCAGAGGGGCAGTACTGAGGGATTGCTGCATTGTCAGAGGGTCAGTACTGAGGGAGCAATGCACTGTCAGAGGGTCAGTACTGAGGGAGTGCTGCAATGTCAGAGGGTCATTAGTGAGGGATCAATCCACTGTCAGAGAGTCAGTACTGAGGGAGTGCTGCACTGTCAGAGTGTCAGTACTGAGGGAGAGCTGAACTTTCAAAGGGCCAGTACTGAGGGAGTGCTGCACTGTCGAATGGTCAGGAGTGAGGGAGCGCTGCACTGTCAGAGAGTCAGTACTGAGGGAGTGCTGCACTGTCGAAGGGTCAGTACTGAGGGAGAGCTGAACTTTCAAACTGTCAGTATTGAGGGAGTGCTGCACTGTCAGAGGGGCAGTACTGAGGGAGTGCGACACTGTCAGACGGTCAGTACTGAGGGAGTGCTGCCCTGTCAGAGGGGCAGTACTAAGGGAGTGCGACACTGTCAGACGGTCAGTACTGAGGGAGTGCTGCACTTTCAGAGGGTCAGTACTGAGGGTGTGCTGCACTGTCAGAGGGTCAGTACTGAGGGAGTGCTGAACTTTCAAAGGGGCAGTACTGAGGTAGTGTTGCACACTCAGAGGGTCAGTGTTGAGGGAATGCTGCACTGTCAGAGGGTCAGTACTGAGGGAGTGCTGCACTGTCACAGGATCAGTACAGAGGGAGTGCTGCACTGTCAGAGGGTCAGTACTGAGGGAGTGCTGCACTGTCAGACGGTCAGTACTGAGGGAGTGCTGCACTGTCACAGGGTCAGTACTTTGGGAGTGCTGCACTGTCACAGGTTCAGTACTGAGGGAGTGCTGCACTGTCGGAGGGTCAGTACTGAGGGATCACTGCACTGTCTCAGGGTCAGTACTGAGGGAGTGCTGCACTGTCGAAGGGTCAGTACTGAGGGATCACTGCACTGTCAGAGGGGCAGTACTGAGGGTGTGCTGCACTGTCAGAGGGTCAGTATTGAGAGAGTGCTGCACTGTCTCAGGGTCAGAACTGTGAGAGTGCTGCATTGTCAGAGGTTCAGTACTGAGGGAGTGCTGCACTGTCAGAGGGTCAGTACTGAGGGAGTGCTGCACTGTCGGAGGGTCTGTACTGAGGGATCACTGCACTGTCAGAGGGCAGTACTGAGGGAGTGCTGCACTGTCAGAGGGTCAGTACTGAGAGAGTGCTGCACTGTCTCAGGGACAGTACTGAGAGAGTGCTGCATTGTCACAGGGTCAGTGCTGAGGGATTGCTGCACTACCAGAGGGTAGGTACTGAGGGAGTGCTGCACTGTCAGAGGGTCAGTACTGAGGGAGTGTTGCATTGTCACAGGGTCAGTACTGAGGGAGTGCTGCAATGTCAGAGGCTCAGTACTGAGGGAGCACTGCACTGTCAGAGGGGCAGTACTGAGGGATCACTGCACTGTCAGAGGGGCAGTACTGAGGGAGTGCTGCACTGTCAGAGGGTCAGTACTGAGGGAGCACTGCACTGTCAGAGGGGCAGTACTGAGGGAGTGCTGCACTGTCAGAGGGGCAGTACTGAGGGAGTGCTGAACTTTCAAAGGGTCAGTACTGAGGGAGTGCAGCACTGTCAGAGGGTCAGTACTGAGGGAGTGCTGCACTGTCGAAGAGTCAGTAGTAAGGGATCACTGCACTGTCAGAGTCAGTACTGAGGGAGTGCTGCCGTGTCGAAGGGTCAGTACTAAGGGAGCGCTGCAATGTCAGAGGGGCAGTACTGAGGGAGTGCTGCTCTGTCAGAGGGTCAGTACTGAGGAAGCGCTGCACTGTCGAAGGGTCAGTACTGAGGGAGCACTTCACTGTGAGAGGGGCTTTAATGAGGGAGTGCTGCACTGTCGAAGGGTCTGTACTGAGGGAGCATTGCACTGTCAGAGGGGCAGCACTGAGGGAGTGCTGCACTGTCTGAGGGTCGGTACTGAGGGAGTGCGACACTGTCAGATGTTCAGTACTGAGGGAGTGCTGCACTGTCAGAGGGTCAGTACTGAGAGAGTGCTGCACTGTCTCAGGGTCAGAACTGTGAGAGTGCTGCATTGTCAGAAGTTCAGTACTGAGGGAGTGCTGCACTGTCAGAGGGTCAGTACTGAGGGAGTGCTGCACTGTCTCAGGGTCAGTACTGAGAGAGTGATGCATTGTCACAGGGTCAGTACTGTGGGAGTGCTGCAATGTCAGAATGTCAGAACTGAGGGAGTGCTGCACTGTCACAGGGTCAGTACTGAGGGAGTGCTGCACTGTCTCAGGGTCAGTACTGAGGGAGTGCTGCACTGTCGGATGGTCAGTACTGAGGGATCACTGCACTGTCAGATGGTCAGTACTGAGGGAGTGCTGCACTGTCGGAGGCTCTGTACTGAGGGATCACTGCACTGTCAGAGGGCAGTACTGAGGGAGTGCTGCACTGTCAGAGGGTCAGTACTGAGAGAGTGCTGCACTGTCTCAGGGTCAGTACTGAGAGAGTGCTGCATTGTCACAGGGTCAGTACTGAGGGATTGCTGCACTGCCAGAGGGTCAGTACTGAGGGTGTGCTGCACTGTCAGAGGGTCTGTACTGAGGGAGTGCTGCACTGTCGAAGTGTCTGTACTGAGGGAGCATTGCACTGTCAGAGGGGCAGTACTGAGGGAGTGCTGCATTGTCAGAGGGTCAGTACTGAGGGAGCAATGCACTGTCAGCGGGTCAGTACTGAGGGAGTGCTGCACTGTCGGAGGGTCTGTACTGAGGGATCACTGCACTGTCAGAGGGCAGTACTGAGGGAGTGCTGCACTGTCAGAGGGTCAGTACTGAGAGAGTGCTGCACTGTCTCAGGGTCAGTACTGAGGGAGTGCTGCACTGTCAGAGGGTCAGCACTGAGGGTGCACTGCACTGTCAGAGGGGCAGTACTGATGGAGTGCTGCACTGTCAGAGGGTCTGTACTGAGGGAGTGCTGCACTGTCGAAGTGACTGTACTGAGGGAGCATTGCACTGTCAGAGGGGCAGTACTGAGGGAGTGCTGCATTGTCAGAGGGTCAGTACTGAGGGAGCAATGCACTGTCAGAGGGTCAGTACTGAGGGAGTGCTGCACTGTCAGAGGGTCAGTACTGAGGGAGTGCTGCACTGTCAGAGGGGCACTACTGAGGGAGTGCTGCACTGTCAGAGGGTAAGTACTGAGGGAGTGCTGCACTGTCGAAGGGTCTGTAATGAGGGAGCACTGCACTGTCAGAAGGGCAGTACTGAGGGAGTGCTGCATTGTCAGAGGTTCAGTACTGAGGGAGTGCTGCACTGTCAGAGGGTCAGTACTGAGGGAGTGCTGCACTGTCGAAGGGTTTGTACTGAGGGATCACTGCACTGTCAGAGGGGCTGTACTGAGGGAGTGCTGCACTGTCAGAGGGTCAGTACTGAGAGAGTGCTGCACTGTCTCAGGGTCAGTACTGTGAGAGTGCTGCATTGTCAGAGGTTCAGTACTGAGGGAGTGCTGCACTGTCAGAGGGTCAGTACTGAGGGAGTGCTGCACTGTCTCAGGGTCAGTACTGAGAGAGTGCTGCATTGTCACAGGGTCAGTACTGAGTGAGTGCTGCAATGTCAGAGTGTTAGAACTGAGGGAGTGCTGCACTGTCACAGGGTCAGTACTGAGTGAGTGCTGCACTGTCTCAGGGTCAGTACTGAGGGAGTGCTGCACTGTCGGATGGTCAGTACTGAGGGATCACTGCACTGTCAGAGGGGCTGTACTGAGGGAGTGCTGCACTGTCAGAGGGTCAGTACTGAGAGAGTGCTGCACTGTCTCAGGGTCAGTACTGTGAGAGTGCTGCACTGTCAGAGGGTCAGTACTGAGGCAGTGCTGCACTGTCTCAGGGTCAGTACTGAGAGAGTGCTGCATTGTCACAGGGTCAGTACTGAGTGAGTGCTGCAATGTCAGAGTGTTAGAACTGAGGGAGTGCTGCACTGTCACAGGGTCAGTACTGAGTGAATGCTGCACTGTCTCAGTGTCAGTACTGAGGGAGTGCTGTACTGTCGGATGGTCAGTACTGAGGGATCACTGCACTGTCAGATGGTCAGTACTGAGGGAGTGCTGCACTGTCGGAGGGTCTGTACTGAGGGATCACTGCACTGTCAGAGGGCAGTACTGAGGGAGTGCTGCACTGTCAGAGGGTCAGTACTGAGAGAGTGCTGCACTGTCTCAGGGTCAGTACTGAGAGAGTGCTGCATTGTCACAGGGTCAGTACTGAGGGATTGCTGCACTGCCAGAGGGTCAGTACTGAGGGAGTGCTGCACTGTCAGAGGGTCTGTACTGAGGGAGTGCTGCACTGTCGAAGTGTCTGTACTGAGGGAGCAATGCACTGTCAGTGGGTCAGTACTGAGGGAGTGCTGCACTGTCGGAGGGTCTGTACTGAGGGATCACTGCACTGTCAGAGGGCAGTACTGAGGGAGTGCTGCACTGTCAGAGGGTCAGCACTGAGGGTGCACTGCACTGTCAGAGGGGCAGTACTGATGGTGTGCTGCACTGTCAGAGGGTCTGTACTGAGGGAGTGCTGCACTGTCGAAGTGTCTGTACTGAGGGAGCATTGCACTGTCAGAGGGGCAGTACTGAGGGAGTGCTGCATTGTCAGAGGGTCAGTACGGAGGGAGCAATGCACTGTCAGGGGGTCAGTACTGAGGGAGTGCTGCACTGTCAGAGGGTCAGTACTGAGGGAGTGCAGCACTGTCAGAGGGGCAGTAGTGAGGGAGTGCTGCACTGTCAGAGGGTAAGTACTGAGGGAGTGCTGCACTGTCGAAGTGTCTGTACTGAGGGAGCATTGCACTGACAGAGGGGCAGTACTGAGGGAGTGCTGCATTGTCAGAGGGTCAGTACAGAGGGAGAAATGCACTGTCAGAGGGTCAGTACTGAGGGAGTGCTGCACTGTCAGAGGGTCAGTACTGAGGGAGTGCTGCACTGTCAGAGGGGCACTACTGAGTGAGTGCTGCACTGTCAGAGGGTAAGTACTGAGGGAGTGCTGCAATGTCGAAGGGTCTGTACTGAGGGAGCACTGCACTCAGAGGGGCAGTACTGAGGGAGTGCTGCATTGTCAGAGGTTCAGTACTGAGGGAGCAATGCACTGTTAGAGGGTCAGTACTGAGGGAGTGCTTCACTGTCAGTGGGTCAGTACTGTGGGAGTTCGACACTGTCAGAGGGGTCAGTACTGAGGGAGCACTGCATTGTCAGAGGGTCAGTACTGAGGGAGTGCTGCACTTTCAGAGGGTCTGTACTGAGGGAGCACTGCATGTCAGAGGGGCAGTACTGAGGGAGTGCTGCATTGTCAGAGGGTCAGTACTGAGGGAGCAATGCACTGTCAGAGGGTCAGTACTGAGGGAGTGCTGCACTGTCAGAGGGTCAGTACTGAGGGAGCACTGCACTGTCAGAGGGTCAGTACTGAGGGAGTGCTGCACTGTCAGAGGGGCAGTACTGATGGAGTGCTGCACTGTCAGAGGGTCTGTACTGAGGGAGTGCTGCACTGTCGAAGGGTCTGTACTGAGGGAGCATTGCACTGTCAGAGGGGCAGTACTGAGGGATTGCTGCATTGTCAGAGGGTCAGTACTGAGGGAGCAATGCACTGTCAGAGGGTCAGTACTGAGGGAGTGCTGCAATGTCAGAGGGTCAGTAGTGAGGGATCAATCCACTGTCAGAGAGTCAGTACTGAGGGAGTGCTGCACTGTCAGAGGGTCAGTACTGAGGGAGAGCTGAACTTTCAAAGGGCCAGTACTGAGGGAGTGCTGCACTGTCGAATGGTCAGGAGTGAGGGAGCGCTGCACTGTCAGAGAGTCAGTACTGAGGGAGTGCTGCACTGTCGAAGGGTCAGTACTGAGGGAGAGCTGAACTTTCAAACTGTCAGTATTGAGGGAGTGCTGCACTGTCAGAGGGGCAGTACTGAGGGAGTGCGACACTGTCAGACGGTCAGTACTGAGGGAGTGCTGCCCTGTCAGAGGGGCAGTACTAAGGGAGTGCGACACTGTCAGACGGTCAGTACTGAGGGAGTGCTGCACTTTCAGAGGGTCAGTACTGAGGGTGTGCTGCACTGTCAGAGGGTCAGTACTGAGGGAGTGCTGAACTTTCAAAGGGGCAGTACTGAGGTAGTGTTGCACGCTCAGAGGGTCAGTGTTGAGGGAATGCTGCACTGTCAGAGGGTCAGTACTGAGGGAGTGCTGCACTGTCACAGGATCAGTACAGAGGGAGTGCTGCACTGTCAGAGGGTCAGTACTGAGGGAGTGCTGCACTGTCAGACGGTCAGTACTGAGGGAGTGCTGCACTGTCACAGGGTCAGTACTTTGGGAGTGCTGCACTGTCACAGGTTCAGTACTGAGGGAGTGCTGCGCTGTCTCAAGGTCAGTACTGAGGGAGTGCTGCACTGTCGGAGGGTCAGTACTGAGGGATCACTGCACTGTCTCAGGGTCAGTACTGAGGGAGTGCTGCACTGTCGAAGGGTCAGTACTGAGGGATCACTGCACTGTCAGAGGGGCAGTACTGAGGGTGTGCTGCACTGTCAGAGGGTCAGTACTGAGAGAGTGCTGCACTGTCTCAGGGTCAGAACTGTGAGAGTGCTGCATTGTCAGAGGTTCAGTACTGAGGGAGTGCTGCACTGTCAGAGGGTCAGTACTGAGGGAGTGCTGCACTGTCTCAGGGTCAGTACTGAGAGAGTGATGCATTGTCACAGGGTCAGTACTGTGGGAGTGCTGCAATGTCAGAGTGTCAGAACTGAGGGAGTGCTGCACTGTCACAGGGTCAGTACTGAGGGAGTGCTGCACTGTCTCAGGGTCAGTACTGAGGGAGTGCTGCACTGTCGGATGGACAGTACAGAGGGAGTGCTGCACTGTCGGAGGGTCTGTACTGAGGGATCACTGCACTGTCAGAGGGCAGTACTGAGGGAGTGCTGCACTGTCAGAGGGTCAGTACTGAGAGAGTGCTGCACTGTCTCAGGGACAGTACTGAGAGAGTGCTGCATTGTCACAGGGTCAGTGCTGAGGGATTGCTGCACTACCATAGGGTCAGTACTGAGGGAGTGCTGCACTGTCAGAGGGTCAGTACTGAGGGAGTGCTGCATTGTCACAGGGTCAGTACTGAGGGAGTGCTGCAATGTCAGAGGGTCAGTACTGAGGGAGCACTGCACTGTCAGAGGGGCAGTACTGAGGGATCACTGCACTGTCAGAGGGGCAGTACTGAGGGAGTGCTGCACTGTCAGAGGGTCAGTACTGAGGGAGCGCTGCACTGTCAGAGGGTCAGTACTGAGGGAGCACTGCACTGTCAGAGGGGCAGTACTGAGGGAGTGCTGCACTGTCAGAGGTGCAGTACTGAGGGAGTGCTGAACTTTCAAAGGGTCAGTACTGAGGGAGTGCAGCACTGTCAGAGGGTCAGTACTGAGGGAGTGCTGCACTGTCGAAGAGTCAGTAGTAAGGGATCACTGCACTGTCAGAGTCAGTACTGAGGGAGTGCTGCCGTGTCGAAGGGTCAGTACTAAGGGAGCGCTGCAATGTCAGAGGGGCAGTACTGAGGGAGTGCTGCTCTGTCAGAGGGTCAGTACTGAGGAAGCGCTGCACTGTCGAAGGGTCAGTACTGAGGGAGCACTTCACTGTGAGAGGGGCTTTAATGAGGGAGTGCTGCACTGTCGAAGGGTCTGTACTGAGGGAGCATTGCACTGTCAGAGGGGCAGCACTGAGGGAGTGCTGCACTGTCTGATGGTCGGTACTGAGGGAGTGCGACACTGTCAGATGTTCAGTACTGAGGGAGTGCTGCACTGTCAGAGGCTCAGTACTGAGAGAGTGCTGCACTGTCTCAGGGTCAGAACTGTGAGAGTGCTGCATTGTCAGAGGTTCAGTACTGAGGGAGTGCTGC
This sequence comes from Heterodontus francisci, assembly GCF_036365525.1. Classification (NCBI taxonomy): domain Eukaryota; kingdom Metazoa; phylum Chordata; class Chondrichthyes; order Heterodontiformes; family Heterodontidae; genus Heterodontus; species Heterodontus francisci. The sequence goes on along the minus strand of NW_027140908.1, from coordinate 1,935,141 downwards.
ACTGTCAGAGGGTCAGTACTGAGGGAGTGCTGCACTGTCTCAGGGTCAGTACTGAGAGAGTGATGCATTGTCACAGGGTCAGTACTGTGGGAGTGCTGCAATGTCAGAATGTCAGAACTGAGGGAGTGCTGCACTGTCACAGGGTCAGTACTAAGGGAGTGCTGCACTGTCTCAGGGTCAGTACTGAGGGAGTGCTGCACTGTCAGATGGTCAGTACTGAGGGATCACTGCACTGTCAGATGGTCAGTACTGAGGGAGTGCTGCACTGTCGGAGGCTCTGTACTGAGGGATCACTGCACTGTCAGAGGGCAGTACTGAGGGAGTGCTGCACTGTCAGAGGGTCAGTACTGAGAGAGTGCTGCACTGTCTCAGGGTCAGTACTGAGAGAGTGCTGCATTGTCACAGGGTCAGTACTGAGAGATTGCTGCACTGCCAGAGGGTCAGTACTGAGGGAGTGCTGCACTGTCAGAGGGTCTGTACTGAGGGAGTGCTGCACTGTCGAAGTGTCTGTACTGAGGGAGCATTGCACTGTCAGAGGGGCAGTACTGAGGGAGTGCTGCATTGTCAGAGGGTCAGTACTGAGGGAGCAATGCACTGTCAGCGGGTCAGTACTGAGGGAGTGCTGCACTGTCGGAGGGTCTGTACTGAGGGATCACTGCACTGTCAGAGGGCAGTACTGAGGGAGTGCTGCACTGTCAGAGGGTCAGTACTGAGAGAGTGCTGCACTGTCTCAGGGTCAGTACTGAGGGAGTGCTGCACTGTCAGAGGGTCAGCACTGAGGGTGCACTGCACTGTCAGAGGGGCAGTACTGATGGAGTGCTGCACTGTCAGAGGGTCTGTACTGAGGGAGTGCTGCACTGTCGAAGTGACTGTACTGAGGGAGCATTGCACTGTCAGAGGGGCAGTACTGAGGGAGTGCTGCATTGTCAGAGGGTCAGTACTGAGGGAGCAATGCACTGTCAGAGGGTCAGTACTGAGGGAGTGCTGCACTGTCAGAGGGTCAGTACTGAGGGAGTGCTGCACTGTCAGAGGGGCACTACTGAGGGAGTGCTGCACTGTCAGAGGGTAAGTACTGAGGGAGTGCTGCACTGTCGAAGGGTCTGTACTGAGGGAGCACTGCACTGTCAGAAGGGCAGTACTGAGGGAGTGCTGCATTGTCAGAGGTTCAGTACTGAGCGAGTGCTGCACTGTCAGAGGGTCAGTACTGATGGAGTGCTGCACTGTTGAAGGGTTTGTACTGAGGGATCACTGCACTGTCAGAGGGGCTGTACTGAGGGAGTGCTGCACTGTCAGAGGGTCAGTACTGAGAGAGTGCTGCACTGTCTCAGGGTCAGTACTGTGAGAGTGCTGCATTGTCAGAGGTTCAGTACTGAGGGAGTGCTGCACTGTCAGAGGGTCAGTACTGAGGGAGTGCTGCACTGTCTCAGGGTCAGTACTGAGAGAGTGCTGCATTGTCACAGGGTCAGTACTGAGTGAGTGCTGCAATGTCAGAGTGTTAGAACAGAGGGAGTGCTGCACTGTCACAGGGTCAGTACTGAGTGAGTGCTGCACTGTCTCAGGGTCAGTACTGAGGGAGTGCTGCACTGTCGGATGGTCAGTACTGAGGGATCACTGCACTGTCAGATGGTCAGTACTGAGGGAGTGCTGCACTGTCGGAGGGTCTGTACTGAGGGATCACTGCACTGTCAGAGGGCAGTACTGAGGGAGTGCTGCACTGTCAGAGGGTCAGTACTGAGAGAGGGCTGCACTGTCTCAGGGTCAGTACTGAGAGAGTGCTGCATTGTCACATGGTCAGTACTGAGGGATTGCTGCACTGCCAGAGGGTCAGTACTGAGTGAGTGCTGCACTGTCAGAGGGTCTGTACTGAGGGAGTGCTGCACTGTCGAAGTGTCTGTACTGAGGGAGCAATGCACTGTCAGTGGGTCAGTACTGAGGGAGTGCTGCACTGTCGGAGGGTCTGTACTGAGGGATCACTGCACTGTCAGAGGGCAGTACTGAGGGAGTGCTGCACTGTCAGAGGGTCAGCACTGAGGGTGCACTGCACTGTCAGAGGGGCAGTACTGATGGAGTGCTGCACTGTCAGAGGGTCTGTACTGAGGGAGTGCTGCACTGTCGAAGTGTCTGTACTGAGGGAGCATTGCACTGTCAGAGGGGCAGTACTGAGGGAGTGCTGCATGTCAGAGGGTCAGTACGGAGGGAGCAATGCACTGTCAGAGGGTCAGTACTGAGGGAGTGCTGCACTGTCAGAGGGTCAGTACTGAGGGAGTGCTGCACTGTCAGAGGGGCAGTAGTGAGGGAGTGCTGCACTGTCAGAGGGTAAGTACTGAGGGAGTGCTGCACTGTCGAAGTGTCTGTACTGAGGGAGCATTGCACTGTCAGAGGGGCAGTACTGAGGGAGTGCTGCATTGTCAGAGGGTCAGTACTGAGGGAGCAATGCACTGTCAGAGGGTCAGTACTGAGGGAGAGCTGCACTGTCAGAGGGGCACTTCTGAGGGAGTGCTGCACTGTCAGAGGGTAAGTACTGAGGGAGTGCTGCACTGTCGAAGGGTCTGTACTGTGGGAGCACTGCACTCAGAGGGGCAGTACTGAGGGAGTGCTGCATTGTCAGAGGTTCAGTACTGAGGGAGCAATGCACTGTTAGAGGGTCAGTACTGAGGGAGTGCTGCACTGTCAGTGGGTCAGTACTGTGGGAGTGCGACACTGTCAGAGGGGTCAGTACTGAGGGAGCACTGCATTGTCAGACGGTCAGTACTGAGGGAGTGCTGCACTTTCAGAGGGTCTGTACTGAGGGAGCACTGCATGTCAGAGGGTCAGTACTGAGGGAGCACTGCACTGTCAGAGGGGCAGTACTGAGGGATCACTGCACTGTCAGAGGGGCAGTACTGAGGGAGTGCTGCACTGTCAGAGGGTCAGTACTGAGGGAGCGCTGCACTGTCAGAGGGTCAGTACTGAGGGAGCACTGCACTGTCAGAGGGGCAGTACTGAGGGAGTGCTGCACTGTCAGAGGGGCAGTAATGAGGGAGTGCTGAACTTTCAAAGGGTCAGTACTGAGGGAGTGCAGCACTGTCAGAGGGTCAGTACTGAGGGAGTGCTGCACTGTCGAAGAGTCAGTAGTAAGGGATCACTGCACTGTCAGAGTCAGTACTGAGGGAGTGCTGCCGTGTCGAAGGGTCAGTACTAAGGGAGCGCTGCAATGTCAGAGGGGCAGTACTGAGGGAGTGCTGCTCTGTCAGAGGGTCAGTACTGAGGAAGCGCTGCACTGTCGAAGGGTCAGTACTGAGGGAGCACTTCACTGTGAGAGGGGCTTTAATGAGGGAGTGCTGCACTGTCGAAGGGTCTGTACTGAGGGAGCATTGCACTGTCAGAGGGGCAGCACTGAGGGAGTGCTGCACTGTCTGAGGGTCGGTACTGAGGGAGTGCGACACTGTCAGATGTTCAGTACTGAGGGAGTGCTGCACTGTCAGAGGGTCAGTACTGAGAGAGTGCTGCACTGTCTCAGGGTCAGAACTGTGAGAGTGCTGCATTGTCAGAGGTTCAGTACTGAGGGAGTGCTGCACTGTCAGAGGGTCAGTACTGAGGGAGTGCTGCACTGTCTCAGGGTCAGTACTGAGAGAGTGATGCATTGTCACAGGGTCAGTACTGTGGGAGTGCTGCAATGTCAGAATGTCAGAACTGAGGGAGTGCTGCACTGTCACAGGGTCAGTACTGAGGGAGTGCTGCACTGTCTCAGGGTCAGTACTGAGGGAGTGCTGCACTGTCGGATGGTCAGTACTGAGGGATCACTGCACTGTCAGATGGTCAGTACTGAGGGAGTGCTGCACTGTCGGAGGCTCTGTACTGAGGGATCACTGCACTGTCAGAGGGCAGTACTGAGGGAGTGCTGCACTGTCAGAGGGTCAGTACTGAGAGAGTGCTGCACTGTCTCAGGGTCAGTACTGAGAGAGTGCTGCATTGTCACAGGGTCAGTACTGAGGGATTGCTGCACTGCCAGAGGGTCAGTACTGAGGGAGTGCTGCACTGTCAGAGGGTCTGTACTGAGGGAGTGCTGCACTGTCGAAGTGTCTGTACTGAGGGAGCATTGCACTGCCAGAGGGGCAGAACTGAGGGAGTGCTGCATTGTCAGAGGGTCAGTACTGAGGGAGCAATGCACTGTCAGCGGGTCAGTACTGAGGGAGTGCTGCACTGTCGGAGGGTCTGTACTGAGGGATCACTGCACTGTCAGAGGGCAGTACTGAGGGAGTGCTGCACTGTCAGAGGGTCAGTACTGAGAGAGTGCTGCACTGTCTCAGGGTCAGTACTGAGGGAGTGCTGCACTGTCAGAGGGTCAGCACTGAGGGTGCACTGCACTGTCAGAGGGGCTGTACTGATGGAGTGCTGCACTGTCAGAGGGTCTGTACTGAGGGAGTGCTGCACTGTCGAAGTGACTGTACTGAGGGAGCATTGCACTGTCAGAGGGGCAGTACTGAGGGAGTGCTGCATTGTCAGAGGGTCAGTACTGAGGGAGCAATGCACTGTCAGAGGGTCAGTACTGAGGGAGTGCTGCACTGTCAGAGGGTCAGTACTGAGGGAGTGCTGCACTGTCAGAGGGGCACTACTGAGGGAGTGCTGCACTGTCAGAGGGTAAGTACTGAGGGAGTGCTGCACTGTCGAAGGGTCTGTACTGAGGGAGCACTGCACTGTCAGAAGGGCAGTACTGAGGGAGTGCTGCATTGTCAGAGGTTCAGTACTGAGGGAGTGCTGCACTGTCAGAGGGTCAGTACTGAGGGAGTGCTGCACTGTCGAAGGGTTTGTACTGAGGGATCACTGCACTGTCAGAGGGGCTGTACTGAGGGAGTGCTGCACTGTCAGAGGGTCAGTACTGAGAGAGTGCTGCACTGTCTCAGGGTCAGTACTGTGAGAGTGCTGCATTGTCAGAGGTTCAGTACTGAGGGAGTGCTGCACTGTCAGAGGGTCAGTACTGAGGGAGTGCTGCACTGTCTCAGGGTCAGTACTGAGAGAGTGCTGCATTGTCACAGGGTCAGTACTGAGTGAGTGCTGCACTGTCTCAGGGTCAGTACTGAGGGAGTGCTGCACTGTCGGATGGTCAGTACTGAGGGATCACTGCACTGTCAGATGGTCAGTACTGAGGGAGTGCTGCACTGTCGGAGGGTCTGTACTGAGGGATCACTGCACTGTCAGAGGGCAGTACTGAGGGAGTGCTGCACTGTCAGAGGGTCAGTACTGAGAGAGGGCTGCACTGTCTCAGGGTCAGTACTGAGAGAGTGCTGCATTGTCACAGGGTCAGTACTGAGGGATTGCTGCACTGCCAGAGGGTCAGTACTGAGGGAGTGCTGCACTGTCAGAGGGTCTGTACTGAGGGAGTGCTGCACTGTCGAAGTGTCTGTACTGAGGGAGCAATGCACTGTCAGTGGGTCAGTACTGAGGGAGTGCTGCACTGTCGGAGGGTCTGTACTGAGGGATCACTGCACTGTCAGAGGGCAGTACTGAGGGAGTGCTGCACTGTCAGAGGGTCAGCACTGAGGGTGCACTGTACTGTCAGAGGGGCAGTACTGATGGAGTGCTGCACTGTCAGAGGGTCTGTACTGAGGGAGTGCTGCACTGTCGAAGTGTCTGTACTGAGGGAGCATTGCACTGTCAGAGGGGCAGTACTGAGGGAGTGCTGCATTGTCAGAGGGTCAGTACGGAGGGAGCAATGCACTGTCAGAGGGTCAGTACTGAGGGAGTGCTGCACTGTCAGAGGGTCAGTACTGAGGGAGTGCTGCACTGTCAGAGGGGCAGTAGTGAGGGAGTGCTGCACTGTCAGAGGGTAAGTACTGAGGGAGTGCTGCACTGTCGAAGTGTCTGTACTGAGGGAGCATTGCACTGTCAGAGGGGCAGTACTGAGGGAGTGCTGCATTGTCAGAGGGTGAGTACTGAGGGAGCAATGCACTGTCAGAGGGTCAGTACTGAGGGAGAGCTGCACTGTCAGAGGGGCACTTCTGAGGGAGTGCTGCACTGACAGAGGGTAAGTACTGAGGGAGTGCTGCACTGTCGAAGGGTCTGTACTGTGGGAGCACTGCACTCAGAGGGGCAGTACTGAGGGAGTGCTGCATTGTCAGAGGTTCAGTACTGAGGGAGCAATGCACTGTTAGAGGGTCAGTACTGAGGGAGTGCTGCACTGTCAGTGGGTCAGTACTGTGGGAGTGCGACACTGTCAGAGGGGTCAGTACTGAGGGAGCACTGCATTGTCAGAGGGTCAGTACTGAGGGAGTGCTGCACTTTCAGAGGGTCTGTACTGAGGGAGCACTGCATGTCAGAGGGGCAGTACTGAGGGAGTGCTGCATTGTCAGAGGGTCAGTACTGAGGGAGCAATGCACTGTCAGAGGGTCAGTACTGAGGGAGTGCTGCACTGTCAGAGGGTCAGTACTGAGGGAGCACTGCACTGTCAGAGGGTCAGTACTGAGGGAGTGCAGCACTGTCAGAGGGGCAGTACTGATGGAGTGCTGCACTGTCAGAGCGTCTGTACTGAGGGAGTGCTGCACTGTCGAAGGGTCTGTACTGAGGGAGCATTGCACTGTCAGAGGGGCAGTACTGAGGGATTGCTGCATTGTCAGAGGGTCAGTACTGAGGGAGCAATGCACTGTCAGAGGGTCAGTACTGAGGGAGTGCTGCAATGTCAGAGGGTCAGTAGTGAGGGATCAATCCACTGTCAGAGAGTCAGTACTGAGGGAGTGCTGCACTGTCAGAGAGTCAGTACTGAGGGAGAGCTGAACTTTCAAAGGGCCAGTACTGAGGGAGTGCTGCACTGTCGAATGGTCAGGAGTGAGGGAGCGCTGCACTGACAGAGAGTCAGTACTGAGGGAGTGCTGCACTGCCGAAGGGTCAGTACTGAGGGAGAGCTGAACTTTCAAACTGTCAGTATTGAGGGAGTGCTGCACTGTCAGAGGGGCAGTACTGAGGGAGTGCGACACTGTCAGACGTTCAGTACTGAGGGAGTGCTGCCCTGTCAGAGGGGCAGTACTTAGGGAGTGCGACACTGTCAGACGGTCAGTACTGAGGGAGTGCTGCACTTTCAGAGAGTCAGTACTGAGGGTGTGCTGCACTGTCAGAGGGTCAGTACTGAGGGAGTGCTGAACCTTCAAAGGGGCAGTACTGAGGTAGTGTTGCACACTCAGAGGGTCAGTGTTGAGGGAATGCTGCACTGTCACAGGATCAGTACAGAGGGAGTGCTGCACTGTCAGAGGGTCAGTACTGAGGGAGTGCTGCACTGTCACAGGATCAGTACAGAGGGAGTGCTGCACTGTCAGAGGGTCAGTACTGAGGGAGTGCTGCACTGTCAGACGGTCAGTACTGAGGGAGTGCTGCACTGTCACAGGGTCAGTACTGAGGGAGTGCTGCACTGTCACAGGTTCAGTACTGAGGGAGTGCTGCGCTGTCTCAAGGTCAGTACCGAGGTAGTGCTGCACTGTCGGAGGGTCAGTACTGAGGGATCACTGCACTGTCTCAGGGTCAGTACTGAGGGAGTGCTGCACTGTCGAAGGGTCAGTACTGAGGGATCACTGCACTGTCAGAGGGGCAGTACTGAGGGAGTGCTGCACTGTCAGAGGGTCAGTACTGAGAGAGTGCTGCACTGTCTCAGGGTCAGAACTGTGAGAGTGCTGCATTGTCAGAGGTTCAGTACTGAGGGAGTGCTGCACTGTCAGAGGGTCAGTACTGAGGGAGTGCTGCACTGTCTCAGGGTCAGTACTGAGAGAGTGATGCATTGTCACAGGGTCAGTACTGTGGGAGTGCTGCAATGTCAGAGTGTCAGAACTGAGGGAGTGCTGCACTGTCACAGGGTCAGTACTGAGGGAGTGCTGCACTGTCTCAGGGTCAGTACTGAGGGAGTGCTGCACTGTCGGATGGTCAGTACAGAGGGAGTGCTGCACTGTCGGAGGGTCTGTACTGAGGGATCACTGCACTGTCAGAGGGCAGTGCTGAGGGAGTGCTGCACTGTCAGAGGGTCAGTACTGAGAGAGTGCTGCACTGTCTCAGGGTCAGTACTGAGAGAGTGCTGCATTGTCACAGGGTCAGTGCTGAGGGATTGCTGCACTACCAGAGGGTCAGTACTGAGGGAGTGCTGCACTGTCAGAGGGTCAGTACTGAGGGAGTGCTGCATTGTCACAGGGTCAGTACTGAGGGAGTGCTGCAATGTCAGAGGGTCAGTACTGAGGGAGCACTGCACTGTCAGAGGGGCAGTACTGAGGGATCACTGCACTGTCAGAGGGGCAGTACTGAGGGAGTGCTGCACTGTCAGAGGGTCAGTACTGAGGGAGTGCTGCACTGTCAGAGGGTCAGTACTGAGGGAGCACTGCACTGTCAGAGGGGCAGTACTGAGGGAGTGCTGCACTGTCAGAGGGGCAGTACTGAGGGAGTGCTGAACTTTCAAAGGGTCAGTACTGAGGGAGTGCAGCACTGTCAGAGGGTCAGTACTGAGGGAGTGCTGCACTGTCGAAGAGTCAGTAGTAAGGGATCACTGCACTGTCAGAGTCAGTACTGAGGGAGTGCTGCCCTGTCGAAGGGTCAGTACTAAGGGAGCGCTGCAATGTCAGAGGGGCAGTACTGAGGGAGTGCTGCTCTGTCGAAGGGTCAGTACTGAGGGAGCACTTCACTGTGAGAGGGGCTTTAATGAGGGAGTGCTGCACTGTCGAAGGGTCTGTACTGAGGGAGCATTGCACTGTCAGAGGGGCAGTACTGAGGGAGTGCTGCACTGTCTGAGGGTCGGTACTGAGGGAGTGCGACACTGTCAGATGTTCAATACTGAGGGAGTGCTGCACTGTCAGAGGGTCAGTACTGAGAGAGTGCTGCACTGTCTCAGGGTCAAAACTGTGAGAGTGCTGCATTGTCAGAGGTTCAGTACTGAGGGAGTGCTGCACTGTCAGAGGGTCAGTACTGAGGGAGTGCTGCACTGTCTCAGGGTCAGTACTGAGAGAGTGATGCATTGTCACAGGGTCAGTACTGTGGGAGTGCTGCAATGTCAGAATGTCAGAACTGAGGGAGTGCTGCACTGTCACAGGGTCAGTACTGAGGGAGTGCTGCACTGTCTCAGGGTCAGTACTGAGGGAGTGCTGCACTGTCGGATGGTCAGTACTGAGAGAGTGCTGCACTGTCTCAGGGTCAGTACTGAGAGAGTGCTGCATTGTCACAGGGTCAGTACTGAGGGATTGCTGCACTGCCAGAGGGTCAGTACTGAGGGACTGCTGCACTGTCAGAGGGTCTGTACTGAGGGAGTGCTGCACTGTCGAAGTGTCTGTACTGAGGGAGCATTGCACTGTCAGAGGGGCAGTACTGAGGGAGTGCTGCACTGTCTGATGGTCGGTACTGAGGGAGTGCGACACTGTCAGATGTTCAGTACTGAGGGAGTGCTGCACTGTCTCAGGGTCAGTACTGAGGGAGTGCTGCACTGTCGGATGGTCAGTACTGAGAGAGTGCTGCACTGTCTCAGGGTCAGTACTGAGAGAGTGCTGCATTGTCACAGGGTCAGTACTGAGAGATTGCTGCACTGCCAGAGGGTCAGTACTGAGGGAGTGCTGCACTGTCAGAGGGTCTGTACTGAGGGAGTGCTGCACTGTCGAAGTGTCTGTACTGAGGGAGCATTGCACTGTCAGAGGGGCAGTACTGAGGGAGTGCTGCACTGTCTGAGGGTCGGTACTGAGGGAGTGCGACACTGTCAGATGTTCAGTACTGAGGGAGTGCTGCACTGTCAGAGGGTCAGTACTGAGAGAGTGCTGCACTGTCTCAGGGTCAGAACTGTGAGAGTGCTGCATTGTCAGAGGTTCAGTACTGAGGGAGTGCTGCTCTGTCGAAGGGTCAGTACTGAGGGAGCACTTCACTGTGAGAGGGGCTTTAATGAGGGAGTGCTGCACTGTCGAAGGGTCTGTACTGAGGGAGCATTGCACTGTCAGAGGGGCAGTACTGAGGGAGTGCTGCACTGTCTGAGGGTCGGTACTGAGGGAGTGCGACACTGTCAGATGTTCAATACTGAGGGAGTGCTGCACTGTCAGAGGGTCAGTACTGAGAGAGTGCTGCACTGTCTCAGCGTCAAAACTGTGAGAGTGCTGCATTGTCAGAGGTTCAGTACTGAGGGAGTGCTGCACTGTCAGAGGGTCAGTACTGAGGGAGTGCTGCACTGTCTCAGGGTCAGTACTGAGAGAGTGATGCATTGTCACAGGGTCAGTACTGTGGGAGTGCTGCAATGTCAGAATGTCAGAACTGAGGGAGTGCTGCACTGTCACAGGTTCAGTACTGAGGGAGTGCTGCACTGTCTCAGGGTCAGTACTGAGGGAGTGCTGCACTGTCGGATGGTCAGTACTGAGAGAGTGCTGCACTGTCTCAGGGTCAGTACTGAGAGAGTGCTGCATTGTCACAGGGTCAGTACTGAGGGATTGCTGCACTGCCAGAGGGTCAGTACTGAGGGACTGCTGCACTGTCAGAGGGTCTGTACTGAGGGAGTGCTGCACTGTCGAAGTGTCTGTACTGAGGGAGCATTGCACTGTCAGAGGGGCAGTACTGAGGGAGTGCTGCACTGTCTGATGGTCGGTACTGAGGGAGTGCGACACTGTCAGATGTTCAGTACTGAGGGAGTGCTGCACTGTCTCAGGGTCAGTACTGAGGGAGTGCTGCACTGTCGGATGGTCAGTACTGAGAGAGTGCTGCACTGTCTCAGGGTCAGTACTGAGAGAGTGCTGCATTGTCACAGGGTCAGTACTGAGAGATTGCTGCACTGCCAGAGGGTCAGTACTGAGGGAGTGCTGCACTGTCAGAGGGTCTGTACTGAGGGAGTGCTGCACTGTCGAAGTGTCTGTACTGAGGGAGCATTGCACTGTCAGAGGGGCAGTACTGAGGGAGTGCTGCACTGTCTGAGGGTCGGTACTGAGGGAGTGCGACACTGTCAGATGTTCAGTACTGAGGGAGTGCTGCACTGTCAGAGGGTCAGTACTGAGAGAGTGCTGCACTGTCTCAGGGTCAGAACTGTGAGAGTGCTGCATTGTCAGAGGTTCAGTACTGAGGGACTGCTGCACTGTCAGAGGGTCAGTACTGAGGGAGTGCTGCACTGTCTCAGGGTCAGTACTGAGGGAGTGATGCATTGTCACAGGGTCAGTACTGTGGGAGTGCTGCAATGTCAGAATGTCAGAACAGAGGGAGTGCTGCACTGTCACAGGGTCAGTACTGAGGGAGTGCTGCACTGTCTCAGGGTCAGTACTGAGGGAGTGCTGCACTGTCGGATGGTCAGTACTGAGATAGTGCTGCACTGTCTCAGGGTCAGTACTGAAAGAGTGCTGCATTGTCACAGGGTCAGTACTGAGGGATTGCTGCACTGCCAGAGGCTCAGTACTGAGGGAGTGCTGCACTGTCAGAGGGTCTGTACTGAGGGAGTGCTGCACTGTCGAAGTGTCTGTACTGAGGGAGCATTGCACTGACAGAGGGGCAGTACTAAGGGAGTGCTGCATTGTCAGAGGGTCAGTACTGAGGGAGCAATGCACTGTCAGCGGGTCAGTACTGAGGGAGTGCTGCACTGTCGGAGGAACTGTACTGAGGGATCACTGCACTGTCAGAGGGGCAGTACTGAGGGAGTGCTGCACTGTCAGAGGGTCAGTACTGAGAGAGTGCTGCACTGTCAGAGGTTCAGCACTGAGGGTGCACTGCACTGTCAGAGGGGCAGTACTGATGGAGTGCTGCACTGTCAGAGGGTCTGTACTGAGGGAGTGCTGCACTGTCGAAGTGTCTGTACTGAGGGAGCATTGCACTGTCAGAGGGGCAGTACTGAGGGAGTGCTGCATTGTCAGAGGGTCAGTACAGAGGGAGCAATGCACTGTCAGAGGGTCAGTACTGAGGGAGTGCTGCACTGTCAGAGGGTCAGTACTGAGGGAGTGCTGCACTGTCAGAGGGGCACTACTGAGGGTGTGCTGCACTGTCAGAGGGTAAGTACTGAGGGAGTGCTGCACTGTCGAAGGGTCTGTACTCTGGGAGCACTGCACTGTCAGAGGGGCAGTACTGAGGGAGTGCTGCATTGTCAGAGGTTCAGTACTGAGGGAGTGCTGCACTGTCAGAGGGTCTGTACTGAGGGAGTGCTGCACTGTCGAAGGGTTTGTACTGAGGGATCACTGCACTGTCAGAGGGGCTGTACTGAGGGAGTGCTGCACTGTCAGAGGGTCAGTACTGAGAGAGTGCTGCACTATCTCAGGGTCAGTACTGTGAGAGTGCTGCATTGTCAGAGGTTCAGTACTGAGGGAGTGCTGCACTGTCAGAGGGTCAGTACTGAGGGAGTGCTGCAATGTCTGAGTATTAGAACTGAGGGAGTGCTGCACTGTCACAGGGTCAGTACTGAGTGAGTGCTGCACTGCCTCAGGGTCAGTACTGAGGGAGTGCTGCACTGTCGGATGGTCAGTACTGAGGGATCACTGCACTGTCAGATGGTCAGTACTGAGGGAGTGCTGCACTGTCGTTTGGTCTGTACTGAGGGATCACTGCACTGTCAGAGGGCAGTACTGAGGGAGTGCTGCACTGTCAGAGGGTCAGTACTGAGAGAGTGCTGCACTGTCTCAGGGTCAGTACTGAGAGAGTGCTGCATTGTCACAGGGTCAGTACTGAGGGATTGCTGCACTGCCAGAGGGTCAGTACTGAGGGAGTGCTGCACTGTCAGAGGGTCTGTACTGAGGGAGTGCTGCACTGTCGAAGGGTTTGAACTGAGGGATCACTGCACTGTCAGAGGGGCTGTACTGAGGGAGTGCTGCACTGTCAGAGGGTCAGTACTGAGAGAGTGCTGCACTGTCTCAGGGTCAGTACTGTGAGAGTGCTGCATTGTCAGAGGTTCAGTACTGAGGGAGTGCTGCACTGTCAGAGCGTCAGCACTGAGGGTGCACTGCACTGTCAGAGGGGCAGTTCTGATGGAGTGCTGCACTGTCAGAGGGTCTGTACTGAGGGAGTGCTGCACTGTCGAAGTGTCTGTACTGAGGGAGCATTGCACTGTCAGAGGGGCAGTACTGAGGGAGTGCTGCATTGTCAGATGGTCAGTACGGAGGGAGCAATGCACTATCAGAGGGTCAGTACTGAGGGAGTGCTGCACTGTCAGAGGGTCAGTACTGAGGGAGTGCTGCACTGTCAGAGGGGCAGTACTGAGGGAGTGCTGCACTGTCAGAGTGTAAGTACTGAGGGAGTGCTGCACTGTCGAAGTGTCTGTACTGAGGGAGCATTGCACTGTCAGAGGGGGAGTACTGAGGGAGTGCTGCATTGCCAGAGGGTCAGTACTGTGGGAGCAATGCACTGTCAGAGGGTCAGTACTGAAGAGTGCTGCACTGTCAGGGGGTCAGTACTGAGGGAGTGCTGCACTGTCAGAGGGGCACTACTGAGGGAGTGCTGAACTGTCAGAGGGTAAGTACTGAGGGAGTGCTGCACTGTCGAAGGGTCTGTACTGAGGGAGCACTGCACTCAGAGGGGCAGTACTGAGAGAGTGCTGCATTGTCAGAGGTTCAGTACTGAGGGAGCAATGCACTGTTAGAGGGTCAGTACTGAGGGAGTGCTGCACTGTCAGTGGGTCAGTACTGTGGGAGTGCGACACTGTCAGAGGGGTCAGTACTGAGGGAGCACTGCATTGTCAGAGGGTCAGTACTGAGGGAGTGCTGCACTTTCAGAGGGTCTGTACTGAGGGAGCACTGCATGTCAGAGGGGCAGTACTGAAGGAGTGCTGCATTGTCAGAGGGTCAGTACTGAGGGAGCAATGCACTGTCAGAGGGTCAGTACTGAGGGAGTGCTGCACTGTCAGAGTGTCAGTACTGAGGGAGCACTGCACTGTCAGAGGGTCAGTACTGAGGGAGTGCTGCACTGTCAGAGGGGCAGTACTGATGGAGTGCTGCACTTTCAGAGGGTCTGTACTGAGGGAGTGCTGCACTGTCGAATGGTCTGTACTGAGGGAGCATTGCACTGTCAGAGGGGCAGTACTGAGGGATTGCTGCATTGTCAGAGGGTCAGTACTGAGGGAGCAATGCACTGTCAGAGGGTCAGTACCGAAGGAGTGCTGCAATGTCTTGGGGTCAGTACTGAGGGATCAATCCACTGTCAGAGAGTCAGTACTGAGGGAGTGCTGCACTGTCAGAGGGTCAGTACTGAGGGAGAGCTGAACTTTCAAAGGGCCAGTACTGAGGGAGTGCTGCACTGTCGAAGGGTCAGTACTGAGGGAGAGCTGAACTTTCAAACTGTCAGTATTGAGGGAGTGCTGCACTGTCAGAGGGGCAGTACTGAGGGAGTGCGACACTGTCAGACGGTCAGTACTGAGGGAGTGCTGCCCTGTCAGAGGGGCAGTACTAAGGGAGTGCGACACTGTCAGACGGTCAGTACTGAGGGAGTGCTGCACTTTCAGAGGGTCAGTACTGAGGGTGTGCTGCACTGTCAGAGGGTCAGTACTGAGGGAGTGCTGAACTTTCAAAGGGGCAGTACTGAGGTAGTGTTGCACACTCAGAGGGTCAGTGTTGAGGGAATGCTGCACTGTCAGAGGGTCAGTACTGAGGGAGTGCTGCACTGACACAGGATCAGTACAGAGGGAGTGCTGCACTGTCAGACGGTCAGTACTGAGGGAGTGCTGCACTGTCACAGGGTCAGTACTGAGGGAGTGCTGCACTGTCACAGGTTCAGTACTGAGGGAGTGCTGCGCTGTCTCAAGGTCAGTACTGAGGGAGTGCTGCACTGTCGGAGGGTCAGTACTGAGGGATCACTGCACTGTCTCAGGGTCAGTACTGAGGGAGTGCTGCACTGTCGAAGGGTCAGTACTGAGGGATCACTGCACTGTCAGAGGGGCAGTACTGAAGGAGTGCTGCACTGTCAGAGCGTCAGTACTGAGAGAGTGCTGCACTGTCTCAGGGTCAGAACTGTGAGAGTGCTGCATTGTCAGAGGTTCAGTACTGAGGGAGTGCTGCACTGTCAGAGGGTCAGTACTGAGGGTGTGCTGCACTGTCTCAGGGTCAGTACTGAGAGAGTGATGCATTGTCACAGGGTCAGTACTGTGGGAGTGCTGCAATGTCAGAGTGTCAGAACTGAGGGAGTGCTGCATTGTCACAGGGTCAGTACTGAGGGAGTGCTGCACTGTCTCAGGGTCAGTACTGAGGGAGTGCTGCACTGTCGGTTGGTCAGTACAGAGGGAGTGCTGCACTGTCGGAGGGTCTGTACTGAGGGATCACTGCACTGTCAGAGGGCAGTACTGAGGGAGTGCTGCACTGTCAGAGGGTCAGCACTGAGAGAGTGCTGCACTGTCTCAGGGTCAGTACTGAGAGAGTGCTGCATTGTCACAGGGTCAGTGCTGAGGGATTACTACACTACCAGAGGGTCAGTACTGAGGGAGTGCTGCACTGTCAGAGGGTCAGTACTGAGGGAGTGCTGCATTGTCACAGGGTCAGTACTGAGGGAGTGCTGCAATGTCAGAGGGTCAGTACTGAGGGAGCACTGCACTGTCAGAGGGGCAGTACTGAGGGATCACTGCACTGTCAGAGGGGCAGTACTGAGGGAGTGCTGCACTGTCAGAGGGTCAGTACTGAGGGAGTGCTGCACTGTCAGAGGGTCAGTACTGAGGGAGCACTGCACTGTCAGAGGGGCAGTACTGAGGGAGTGCTGCACTGTCAGAGGGGCAGTACTGAGGGAGTGCTGAACTTTCAAAGGGTCAGTACTGAGGGAGTGCAGCACTGTCAGAGGGTCAGTACTGAGGGAGTGCTGCACTGTCGAAGAGTCAGTAGTAAGGGAGCGCTGCAATGTCAGAGGGGCAGTACTGAGGGAGTGCTGCACTGTCGAAGGGTCAGTACTAAGGGAGCGCTGCAATGTCAGAGGGGCAGTACTGAGGGAGTGCTGCTCTGTCGAAGGGTCAGTACTGAGGGAGCACTTCACTGTGAGAGGGGCTTTAATGAGGGAGTGCTGCACTGTCGAAGGGTCTGTACTGAGGGAGCATTGCACTGTCAGAGGGGCAGTACTGAGGGAGTGCTGCACTGTCTGAGGGTCGGTACTGAGGGAGTGCGACACTGTCAGATGTTCAATACTGAGGGAGTGCTGCACTGTCAGAGGGTCAGTACTGAGAGAGTGCTGCACTGTCTCAGGGTCAAAACTGTGAGAGTGCTGCATTGTCAGAGGTTCAGTACTGAGGGAGTGCTGCACTGTCAGAGGGTCAGTACTGAGGGAGTGCTGCACTGTCTCAGGGTCAGTACTGAGAGAGTGATGCATTGTCACAGGGTCAGTACTGTGGGAGTGCTGCAATGTCAGAATGTCAGAACTGAGGGAGTGCTGCACTGTCACAGGGTCAGTACTGAGGGAGTGCTGCACTGTCTCAGGGTCAGTACTGAGGGAGTGCTGCACTGTCGGATGGTCAGTACTGAGAGAGTGCTGCACTGTCTCAGGGTCAGTACTGAGAGAGTGCTGCATTGTCACAGGGTCAGTACTGAGGGATTGCTGCACTGCCAAAGGGTCAGTACTGAGGGACTGCTGCACTGTCAGAGGGTCTGTACTGAGGGAGTGCTGCACTGTCGAAGTGTCTGTACTGAGGGAGCATTGCACTGTCAGAGGGGCAGTACTGAGGGAGTGCTGCACTGTCTGATGGTCGGTACTGAGGGAGTGCGACACTGTCAGATGTTCAGTACTGAGGGAGTGCTGCACTGTCTCAGGGTCAGTACTGAGGGAGTGCTGCACTGTCGGATGGTCAGTACTGAGAGAGTGCTGCACTGTCTCAGGGTCAGTACTGAGAGAGTGCTGCATTGTCACAGGGTCAGTACTGAGAGATTGCTGCACTGCCAGAGGGTCAGTACTGAGGGAGTGCTGCACTGTCAGAGGTTCTGTACTGAGGGAGTGCTGCACTGTCGAAGTGTCTGTACTGAGGGAGCATTGCACTGTCAGAGGGGCAGTACTGAGGGAGTGCTGCACTGTCTGAGGGTCGGTACTGAGGGAGTGCGACACTGTCAGATGTTCAGTACTGAGGGAGTGCTGCACTGTCAGAGGGTCAGTACTGAGAGAGTGCTGCACTGTCTCAGGGTCAGAACTGTGAGAGTGCTGCATTGTCAGAGGTTCAGTACTGAGGGAGTGCTGCACTGTCAGAGGGTCAGTACTGAGGGAGTGCTGCACTGTCTCAGGGTCAGTACTGAGAGAGTGATGCATTGTTACAGGGTCAGTACTGTGGGAGTGCTGCAATGTCAGAATGTCAGAACAGAGGGAGTGCTGCACTGTCACAGGGTCAGTACTGAGGGAGTGCTGCACTGTCTCAGGGTCAGTACTGAGGGAGTGCTGCACTGTCGGATGGTCAGTGCTGAGATAGAGCTGCACTGTCTCAGGGTCAGTACTGAAAGAGTGCTGCATTGTCACAGGGTCAGTACTGAGGGATTGCTGCACTGCCAGAGGGTCAGTACTGAGGGAGTGCTGCACTGTCAGAGGGTCTGTACTGAGGGAGTGCTGCACTGTCGAAGTGTCTGTACTGAGGGAGCATTGCACTGACAGAGGGGCAGTACTAAGGGAGTGCTGCATTGTCAGAGGGTCAGTACTGAGGGAGCAATGCACTGTCAGCGGGTCAGTACTGAGGGAGTGCTGCACTGTCGGAGGGTCTGTACTGAGGGATCACTGCACTGTCAGAGGGGCAGTACTGAGGGAGTGCTGCACTGTCAGAGGGTCAGTACTGAGAGAGTGCTGCACTGTCAGAGGGTCAGCACTGAGGGTGCACTGCACTGTCAGAGGGGCAGTACTGATGGAGTGCTGCACTGTCAGAGGGTCTGTACTGAGGGAGTGCTGCACTGTCGAAGTGTCTGTACTGAGGGAGCATTGCACTGTCAGAGGGGCAGTACTGAGGGAGTGCTGCATTGTCAGAGGGTCAGTACTGAGGGAGCAATGCACTGTCAGAGGGTCAGTACTGAGGGAGTGCTGCACTGTCAGAGGGTCAGTACTGAGGGAGTGCTGCACTGTCAGAGGGGCACTACTGAGGGAGTGCTGCACTGTCAGAGGGTAAGTACTGAGGGAGTGCTGCACTGTCGAAGGGTCTGTACTCTGGGAGCACTGCACTGTCAGAGGGGCAGTACTGAGGGAGTGCTGCATTGTCAGAGGTTCAGTACTGAGGGAGTGCTGCACTGTCAGAGGGTCTGTACTGAGGGAGTGCTGCACTGTCGAAGGGTTTGTACTGAGGGATCACTGCACTGTCAGAGGGGCTGTACTGAGGGAGTGCTGCACTGTCAGAGGGTCAGTACTGAGAGAGTGCTGCACTATCTCAGGGTCAGTACTGTGAGAGTGCTGCATTGTCAGAGGTTCAGTACTGAGGGAGTGCTGCACTGTCAGAGGGTCAGTACTGAGGGAGTGCTGCAATGTCTGAGTATTAGAACTGAGGGAGTGCTGCACTGTCACAGGGTCAGTACTGAGTGAGTGCTGCACTGCCTCAGGGTCAGTACTGAGGGAGTGCTGCACTGTCGGATGGTCAGTACTGAGGGATCACTGCACTGTCAGATGGTCAGTACTGAGGGAGTGCTGCACTGTCGGAGGGTCTGTACTGAGGGATCACTGCACTGTCAGAGGGCAGTACTGAGGGAGTGCTGCACTGTCAGAGGGTCAGTACTGAGAGAGTGCTGCACTGTCTCAGGGTCAGTACTGAGAGAGTGCTGCATTGTCACAGGGTCAGTACTGAGGGATTGCTGCACTGCCAGAGGGTCAGTACTGAGGGAGTGCTGCACTGTCAGAGGGTCTGTACTGAGGGAGTGCTGCACTGTCGAAGGGTTTGAACTGAGGGATCACTGCACTGTCAGAGGGGCTGTACTGAGGGAGTGCTGCACTGTCAGAGGGTCAGTACTGAGAGAGTGCTGCACTGTCTCAGGGTCAGTACTGTGAGAGTGCTGCATTGTCAGAGGTTCAGTACTGAGGGAGTGCTGCACTGTCAGAGCGTCAGCACTGAGGGTGCACTGCACTGTCAGAGGGGCAGTACTGATGGAGTGCTGCACTGTCAGAGGGTCTGTACTGAGGGAGTGCTGCACTGTCGAAGTGTCTGTACTGAGGGAGCATTGCACTGTCAGAGGGGCAGTACTGAGGGAGTGCTGCATTGTCAGATGGTCAGTACGGAGGGAGCAATGCACTATCAGAGGGTCAGTACTGAGGGAGTGCTGCACTGTCAGAGGGTCAGTACTGAGGGAGTGCTGCACTGTCAGAGGGGCAGTACTGAGGGAGTGCTGCACTGTCAGAGTGTAAGTACTGAGGGAGTGCTGCACTGTCGAAGTGTCTGTACTGAGGGAGCATTGCACTGTCAGAGGGGGAGTACTGAGGGAGTGCTGCATTGTCAGAGAGTCAGTACTGTGGGAGCAATGCACTGTCAGAGGGTCAGTACTGAAGAGTGCTGCACTGTCAGAGGGTCAGTACTGAGGGAGTGCTGCACTGTCAGAGGGGCACTACTGAGGGAGTGCTGCACTGTCAGAGGGTAAGTACAGAGGGAGTGCTGCACTGTCGAAGGGTCTGTACTGAGGGAGCACTGCACTCTGAGGGGCAGTACTGAGAGAGTGCTGCATTGTCAGAGGTTCAGTACTGAGGGAGCAATGCACTGTTAGAGGGTCAGTACTGAGGGAGTGCTGCACTGTCAGTGGGTCAGTACTGTGGGAGTGCGACACTGTCAGAGGGGTCAGTACTGAGGGAGCACTGCATTGTCAGAGGGTCAGTACTGAGGGAGTGCTGCACTTTCAGAGGGTCTGTACTGAGGGAGCACTGCATGTCAGAGGGGCAGTACTGAAGGAGTGCTGCATTGTCAGGGGGTCAGTACTGAGGGAGCAATGCACTGTCAGAGGGTCAGTACTGAGGGAGTGCTGCACTGTCAGAGTGTCAGTACTGAGGGAGCACTGCACTGTCAGAGGGTCAGTACTGAGGGAGTGCTGCACTGTCAGAGGGGCAGTACTGATGGAGTGCTGCACTGTCAGAGGGTCTGTACTGAGGGAGTGCTGCACTGTCGAATGATCTGTACTGAGGGAGCATTGCACTGTCAGAGGGGCAGTACTGAGGGATTGCTGCATTGTCAGAGGGTCAGTACTGAGGGAGCAATGCACTGTCAGAGGGTCAGTACTGAGGGAGTGCTGCAATGTCTTGGGGTCAGTACTGAGGGATCAATCCACTGTCAGAGAGTCAGTACTGAGGGAGTGCTGCACTGTCAGAGGGTCAGTACTGAGGGAGAGCTGAACTTTCAAAGGGCCAGTACTGAGGGAGTGCTGCACTGTCGAAGGGTCAGTACTGAGGGAGAGCTGAACTTTCAAACTTTCAGTATTGAGGGAGTGCTGCACTGTCAGAGGGGCAGTACTGAGGGAGTGCGACACTGTCAGACGGTCAGTAATGAGGGAGTGCTGCCCTGTCAGAGGGGCAGTACTAAGGGAGTGCGACACTGTCAGACGGTCAGTACTGAGGGAGTGCTGCACTTTCAGAGGGTCAGTACTGAGGGTGTGCTGCACTGTCAGAGGGTCAGTACTGAGGGAGTGCTGAACTTTCAAAGGGGCAGTACTGAGGTAGTGTTGCACACTCAGAGGGTCAGTGTTGAGGGAATGCTGCACTGTCAGAGGGTCAGTACTGAGGGAGTGCTGCACTGACACAGGATCAGTACAGAGGGAGTGCTGCACTGTCAGACGGTCAGTACTGAGGGAGTGCTGCACTGTCACAGGGTCAGTACTGAGGGAGTGCTGCACTGTCACAGGTTCAGTACTGAGGGAGTGCTGCGCTGTCTCAAGGTCAGTACTGAGGGAGTGCTGCACTGTCGGAGGGTCAGTACTGAGGGATCACTGCACTGTCTCAGGGTCAGTACTGAGGGAGTGCTGCACTGTCGAAGGGTCAGTACTGAGGGATCACTGCACTGTCAGAGGGGCAGTACTGAAGGAGTGCTGCACTGTCAGAGGGTCAGTACTGAGAGAGTGCTGCACTGTCTCAGGGTCAGAACTGTGAGAGTGCTGCATTGTCAGAGGTTCAGTACTGAGGGAGTGCTGCACTGTCAGAGGGTCAGTACTGAGGGTGTGCTGCACTGTCTCAGGGTCAGTACTGAGAGAATGATGCATTGTCACAGGGTCAGTACTGTGGGAGTGCTGCAATGTCAGAGTGTCAGAACTGAGGGAGTGCTGCATTGTCACAGGGTCAGTACTGAGGGAGTGCTGCACTGTCTCAGGGTCAGTACTGAGGGAGTGCTGCACTGTCGGTTGGTCAGTACAGAGGGAGTGCTGCACTGTCGGAGGGTCTGTACTGAGGGATCACTGCACTGTCAGAGGGCAGTACTGAGGGAGTGCTGCACTGTCAGAGGGTCAGCACTGAGAGAGTGCTGCACTGTCTCAGGGTCAGTACTGAGAGAGTGCTGCATTGTCACAGGGTCAGTGCTGAGGGATTACTACACTACCAGAGGGTCAGTACTGAGGGAGTGCTGCACTGTCAGAGGGTCAGTACTGAGGGAGTGCTGCATTGTCACAGGGTCAGTACTGAGGGAGTGCTGCAATGTCAGAGGGTCAGTACTGAGGGAGCACTGCACTGTCAGAGGGGCAGTACTGAGGGATCACTGCACTGTCAGAGGGGCAGTACTGAGGGAGTGCTGCACTGTCAGAGGGTCAGTACTGAGGGAGTGCTGCACTGTCAGAGGGTCAGTACTGAGGGAGCACTGCACTGTCAGAGGGGCAGTACTGAGGGAGTGCTGCACTGTCAGTGGGGCAGTACTGAGGGAGTGCTGAACTTTCAAAGGGTCAGTACTGAGGGAGTGCAGCACTGTCAGAGGGTCAGTACTGAGGGAGTGCTGCACTGTCGAAGAGTCAGTAGTAAGGGAGCGCTGCAATGTCAGTGGGGCAGTACTGAGGGAGTGCTGCTCTGTCAGAGGGTCAGTACTGAGGAAGCTCTGCACTGTCGAAGGGTCAGTACTGAGGGAGCACTTCACTGTGAGAGGGGCTTTAATGAGGGAGTGCTGCACTGTCGAAGGGTCTGTACTGAGGGAGCATTGCACTGTCAGAGGGGCAGTACTGAGGGAGTGCTGCACTGTCTGAGGGTCGGTACTGAGGGAGTGCGACACTGTCAGATGTTCAGTACTTAGGGAGTGCTGCACTGTCGAAGGGTCTGTTCTGAGGGAGTGCTGCATTGTCAGAGTGTCAGTACTGAGGCAGCAATGCACTGTCAGAGGTTCAGTACTGAGGGTGTGCTGCACTGTCAGAGGGCCAGTACTGAGGGAGTGCGACACTGTCAGTGGGTCAGTACTGAGGGAGCACTGCACTGTCAGAGGGTCAGTACTGAGGGAGTGCTGCAATGTCAGAGGGTCAGTACTGAGGGAGCACTGCACTGTCGGAGGGTCAGTACTGAGGGAGTTCGACACTCAGATGGTCGGTACTGAGGGAGTGCTGCACTGTCGAAGGGTCTGTACTGAGGGAGTATTGCACTGTCGAAGAGTCTGCACTGAGGGAGCATTGCACTGTCAGAGAGTCAGTACTGAGGGAGTGCTGCACTGTCGAAGGGTCAGTACTGAGGGAGCGCTGCACTGTCCAAGGGTCAGTACTGAGGGAGTGCTGCACCGTCAGAGGGTCAGTACTGAGTGAGTGCTGCACTGTCGAAGGGTCAGGACTGAGGGAGCGCTGCAGTGTCAAAGGGTCAGTACTGAGGGAGTGCTGCACTGTCAGAGGGTCAGTACTGAGGGAGCACTGCACTGTCAGAGGGTCAGTACTGAGGGAGTGCTGCACTGTCGAAGGGTCAGTACTGAGGGAGCACTGCACTGTCGAATGGTCAGTACTGAGGGAGTGCTGCACTGTCAGAGGATCTGTACTGAGTGAGCACTGCACTGTCAGAGGGTCAGTACTGAGGGAGTGCTGCACTGTCGAAGGGTCTGTACTGAGGGAGCACTGCACTGTCAGAGGGGCAGTACTGACGGAGTGCTGCATTGTCAGTGTGTCAGTACTGAGGGAGCAATGCACTGTCAGAGGGTCAGTACTGAGGGTGTGCTGCACTGTCAGAGGGTCAGTACTGAGGGAGTGCGACACTGTCAGAGGGTCAGTACTGAGGGTGTGCTGCACTGTCAGAGGGTCAGTACTGAGAGAGTGCTGCATTGTCACTGGGTCAGTACTGAGGGAGTGCTGCACTGTCGAAGGGTCAGCACTGAGGGAGTGCTGCACTGTCAGAGGGTCAGTACTGAGGGAGCGCTGCACTGTCGAAGGGTCAGTATTGAGGGAGTGCTGCACTGTCAGAGGGTCTGTACTGAGTGAGCACTGCACTGTCAGAGGGTCAGTACTGAGGGAGTGCTGCACTGTCAGAGGGGCAGTACTGAGGTAGTGCTGCACTGTCAGAGGGTCAGTACTGAGGGAGTGCTGCACTGTCGAAGGGTCTGTACTGAGGGAGCACTGCACTGTCAGAGGGGCAGTACTGACGGAGTGCTGCATTGTCAGTGTGTCAGTACTGAGGGAGCAATGCACTGTCAGAGGGTCAGTACTGAGGGTGTGCTGCACTGTCAGAGGGTCAGTACTGAGGGAGTGCGACACTGTCAGAGGGTCAGTACTGAGGGTGTGCTGCACTGTCAGAGGGTCAGTACTGAGAGAGTGCTGCATTGTCACTGGGTCAGTACTGAGGGAGTGCTGCACTGTCGAAGGGTCTGTTCTGAGGGAGTGCTGCATTGTCAGAGTGTCAGTACTGAGGCAGCAATGCACTGTCAGAGGTTCAGTACTGAGGGTGTGCTGCACTGTCAGAGGGCCAGTACTGAGGGAGTGCGACACTGTCAGTGGGTCAGTACTGAGGGAGCACTGCACTGTCAGAGGGTCAGTACTGAGGGAGTGCTGCAATGTCAGAGGGTCAGTACTGAGGGAGCACTGCACTGTCGGAGGGTCAGTACTGAGGGAGTTCGACACTCAGATGGTCGGTACTGAGGGAGTGCTGCACTGTCGAAGGGTCTGTACTGAGGGAGTATTGCACTGTCGAAGAGTCTGCACTGAGGGAGCATTGCACTGTCAGAGAGTCAGTACTGAGGGAGTGCTGCACTGTCGAAGGGTCAGTACTGAGGGAGCGCTGCACTGTCCAAGGGTCAGTACTGAGGGAGTGCTGCACCGTCAGAGGGTCAGTACTGAGTGAGTGCTGCACTGTCGAAGGGTCAGGACTGAGGGAGCGCTGCAGTGTCAAAGGGTCAGTACTGAGGGAGTGCTGCACTGTCAGAGGGTCAGTACTGAGGGAGCACTGCACTGTCAGAGGGTCAGTACTGAGGGAGTGCTGCACTGTCGAAGGGTCAGTACTGAGGGAGCACTGCACTGTCGAATGGTCAGTACTGAGGGAGTGCTGCACTGTCAGAGGATCTGTACTGAGTGAGCACTGCACTGTCAGAGGGTCAGTACTGAGGGAGTGCTGCACTGTCGAAGGGTCTGTACTGAGGGAGCACTGCACTGTCAGAGGGGCAGTACTGACGGAGTGCTGCATTGTCAGTGTGTCAGTACTGAGGGAGCAATGCACTGTCAGAGGGTCAGTACTGAGGGTGTGCTGCACTGTCAGAGGGTCAGTACTGAGGGAGTGCGACACTGTCAGAGGGTCAGTACTGAGGGTGTGCTGCACTGTCAGAGGGTCAGTACTGAGAGAGTGCTGCATTGTCACTGGGTCAGTACTGAGGGAGTGCTGCACTGTCGAAGGGTCAGCACTGAGGGAGTGCTGCACTGTCAGAGGGTCAGTACTGAGGGAGCGCTGCACTGTCGAAGGGTCAGTATTGAGGGAGTGCTGCACTGTCAGAGGGTCTGTACTGAGTGAGCACTGCACTGTCAGAGGGTCAGTACTGAGGGAGTGCTGCACTGTCAGAGGGGCAGTACTGAGGTAGTGCTGCACTGTCAGAGGGTCAGTACTGAGGGAGTGCTGCACTGTCGAAGGGTCTGTACTGAGGGAGCACTGCACTGTCAGAGGGGCAGTACTGACGGAGTGCTGCATTGTCAGTGTGTCAGTACTGAGGGAGCAATGCACTGTCAGAGGGTCAGTACTGAGGGTGTGCTGCACTGTCAGAGGGTCAGTACTGAGGGAGTGCGACACTGTCAGAGGGTCAGTACTGAGGGTGTGCTGCACTGTCAGAGGTTCAGTACTGAGAGAGTGCTGCATTGTCACTGGGTCAGTACTGAGGGAGTGCTGCACTGTCAGAGGGTCAGTACTGAGGGAGTGCTGCAATGTCAGAGGGTCAGTACTGAGGGAGCACTGCACTGTCAGAGGGGCAGTACTGAGGGATCACTGCACTGTCAGAGGGGCAGTACTGAGGGAGTGCTGCACTGTCAGAGGGTCAGTACTGAGGGAGTGCTGCACTGTCAGAGGGTCAGTACTGAGGGAGCACTGCACTGTGAGAGGGGCAGTACTGAGGGAGTGCTACACTGTCAGAGGGGCAGTACTGAGGGAGTGCTGAATTTTCAAAGGGTCAGTACTGAGGGAGTGCAGCACTGTCAAAGGGTCAGTACTGAAGGAGTGCTGCACTGTCGAAGAGTCAGTAGTAAGGGATCACTGCACTGTTAGAGTCAGTACTGAGGGAGTGCTGCCCTGTCGAAGGGTCAGTACTAAGGGAGCGCTGCAATGTCAGAAGGGCAGTACTGAGGGAGTGCTGCTCTGTCAGAGGGTCAGTACTGAGGGAGTGCTGCACTGTCGAAGGGTCTGTACTGAGGGAGCATTGCACTGTCAGAGGGGCAGTACTGAGGGAGTGCTGCACTGTCAGAGGGTCGGTACTGAGGGAGTGCGACACTGTCAGATGTTCAGTACTGAGGGAGTGCTGCACTGTCGAAGGGTCTGTTCTGAGGGAGTGCTGCATTGTCAGAGTCTCAGTACTGAGGGAGCAATGCAATGTCAGAGGGTCATTACTGAGGGTGTGCTGCACTGTCAGAGGGCCAGTACTGAGGGAGTGCGACACTGTCAGAGGGGTCAGTACTGAGGGAGCACTGCACTGTCAGAGGGTCAGTACTGAGGGAGTGCTGCAATGTCAGAGGGTCAGTACTGAGGGAGCACTGCACTGTCGGAGGGTCAGTACTGAGGGAGTGCGACACTGTCAGATGGTCGGTACTGAGGGAGTGCTGCACTGTCGAAGGGTCTGTACTGAGGGAGTATTGCACTGTCGAAGAGTCTGCACTGAGGGAGCATTGCACTGTCAGAGGGGCAGTACTAAGGGAGTGCTGCATTGTCAGAGGGTCAGTACTGAGGGAGAGCTGAACTTTCAAAGGGCCAGTACTGAGGGAGCACTGCACTGTCAGAGGGTCTGTACTGAGGGAGTGCTGCACTGTCTTGGGGTCAGTACTGAAGGAGTCCTGCACTGTCAGAGGGTCAGTACTGATGGATTGCTGCACTGTCTGAGGGTCAGTACTGAGGGAGTGCTGCACTGTCTCAGGGTCAGTACTGAGGGAGAGCTGAACTTGGAAAGGGACAGTACTGAGGGAGTGCGACACTGTCTGTGGGGTCAGCACTGAGGGAGCGTTGCACTGTCAGAGAGTCAGTACTGAGGGAGTGCTGCACTGTCGAAGGATCAGTACTGAGGGTGCGCTGCACTGTCCAAGGGTCAGTACTGAGTTAGTGCTGCACTGTCAGAGGGTCAGTACTGAGGGAGTGCTACACTGTCGAAGGGTCAGGACTGAGGGAGCGCTGCACTGTCGAAGGGTCAGTACTGAGGGAGTGCTGCACTGTCAGAGGGTAAGTACTGAGGGAGCACTGCACTGTCAGAGGGTCAGTACTGAGGGAGTGCTGCACTGTCGAAGGGTCAGTACTGAGGGAGCGCTGCACTGTCGAAGGGTCAGTACTGAGGGAGTGCTGCACTGTCAGGGGGTCTGTCCTGAGTGAGCACTGCACTGTCAGAGGGTCAGTACTGAGGGAGTGCTGCACTGTCAGAAGGGCAGTACTGAGGTAGTGCTGCACTGTCAGAGGGTCAGTACTGAGGGAGTGCTGCACTGTCGAAGGGTCTGTACTGAGGGAGCACTGCACTGTCAGAGGGGCAGTACTGACGGAGTGCTGCATTGTCAGTGTGTCAGTACTGAGGGAGCAATGCACTGTCAGAGGGTCAGTACTGAGGGTGTGCTGCACTGTCAGAGGGTCAGTACTGAGGGAGTGCGACACTGTCAGAGGGTCAGTACTGAGGGTGTGCTGCACTGTCAGAGGGTCAGTACTGAGAGAGTGCTGCATTGTCACTGGGTCAGTACTGAGGGAGTGCTGCACTGTCGAATGTTCAGTACTGAGGGAGTGCTGCACTGTCAGAGGGTCAGTACTGAGGGAGCACTGCACTGTCAGAGGGTCAGTACTGAGGGAGTGCTGCACTGTCGAAGGGTCAGTACTGAGGGAGCGCTGCACTGTCGAAGGGTCAGTTCTGAGGGAGTGCTGCACTGTCAGAGGGTCTGTACTGAGTGAGCACTGCACTGTCAGAGGGTCAGTACTGAGGGAGTGCTGCACTGTCAGAGGGGCAGTACTGAGGTAGTGCTGCACTGTCAGAGGGTCAGTACTGAGGGAGTGCTGCACTGTCGAAGGGTCTGTACTGAGGGAGCACTGCACTGTCAGAGGGGCAGTATTGACGGAGTGCTGCATTGTCAGTGTGTCAGTACTGAGGGAGCAATGCACTGTCAGAGGGTCAGTACTGAGGGTGTGCTGCACTGTCAGAGGGTCAGTACTGAGGGAGTGCGACACTGTCAGAGGGTCAGTACTGAGGGTGTGCTGCACTGTCAGAGGGTCAGTACTGAGAGAGTGCTGCATTGTCACTGGGTCAGTACTGAGGGAGTGCTGCACTGTCGAAGGGTCAGTACTGAGGGAGTGCTGCACTGTCAGAGGGTCAGTACTGAGGGAGCACTGCACTGTCAGAGGTTCAGTACTGAGGGAGTGCTGCACTGTCGAAGGGTCAGTACTGAGGGAGCGCTGCACTGTCGAAGGGTCAGTACTGAGGGAGTGCTGCACTGTCAGAGGGTCTGTACTGAGTGAGCACTGCACTGTCAGAGGGTCAGCACTGAGGGAGTGCTGCACTGTCAGAGGGGCAGTACTGAGGTAGTGCTGCACTGTCAGAGGGTCAGTACTGAGGGAGTGCTGCACTGCCGAAGGGTCTGTACTGAGGGAGCACTGCACTGTCAGAGGGGCAGTACTGATGGAGTGCTGCATTGTCAGAGGGTCAGTACTGAGGGAGTGAGACACTGTCAGATGGTCAGTACTGAGGCAGTGCTGCACTGTCGAAGGGTCTGTACTGAGGGAGCACTGCACTGTCAGAGGGGCAGTAGTGAGGGAGTGCTGCATTGTCAGAGTGTCAGTACTGAGGGAGCACTGCACTGTCAGAGGGTCAGTAATGAGGGTGTGCTACACTGTCAGAGGGGCAGTACTGAGGGAGAACTGCAGTGTCAGAGAGGCAGTACTGAGGGAGTACTGCACTGTCAGAGGGTCAGTAATGAGGGTGTGCTACACTGTCAGAGGGGCAGTACTGAGGGAGAACTGCAGTGTCAGAGGGGCAGTACTGAGGGAGCACTGTAGTGTCAGAGCAGCAGTACTGAGGGTGTGCTGCACTGTCAGAGGGTTAGTACTGAGGGAGTGCTGCACTGTCAGAGGCTCAGTACTGAGGGAGTGCTGAACTTTCAAAGGGGCAGTACTGAGGGAGTGCTGCACTGTCAGAGGGTCAGTCATGAGGGTGTGCTGAACTTTCAAAGGGTCAGTACTGAGGGAGTGCTGCAACGTCAGAGGGTCAGTACTGAGGGAGTGCTGAACTTTCAAAGGGTCAGTACTGAGGGAGTGCTGCACTGTCAGAGGGTCAGTGTTGAGGGAGTGCTGCACCGTTAGAGGGTCAGTACTGAGGGAGTGCGACACTGCCAGAGGGGTCAGTACTGAGGGAGCACTGCACTGTCAGAGGGTCAGTACTGAGGGAGTGCTGAACTTTCAAAGGGTCAGTACTGAGGGAGTGCTACACTGTCAGAGGGGCAGTACTGAGGGAGTGCTGCACTGTTAGAGGGTCAGTACTGAGGGAGTGCTGCACTGTCAGAGGGTCAGTAATGAGGGTGTGCTACACTGTCAGAGGGGCAGTACTGAGGGAGAACTGCAGTGTCAGAGAGGCAGTACTGAGGGAGTACTGCACTGTCAGAGGGTCAGTAATGAGGGTGTGCTACACTGTCAGAGGGGCAGTACTGAGGGAGAACTGCAGTGTCAGAGGGGCAGTACTGAGGGAGCACTGTAGTGTCAGAGCAGCAGTACTGAGGGTGTGCTGCACTGTCAGAGGGTTAGTACTGAGGGAGTGCTGCACTGTCAGAGGCTCAGTACTGAGGGAGTGCTGAACTTTCAAAGGGGCAGTACTGAGGGAGTGCTGCACTGTCAGAGGGTCAGTCATGAGGGTGTGCTGAACTTTCAAAGGGTCAGTACTGAGGGAGTGCTGCAACGTCAGAGGGTCAGTACTGAGGGAGTGCTGAACTTTCAAAGGGTCAGTACTGAGGGAGTGCTGCACTGTCAGAGGGTCAGTGTTGAGGGAGTGCTGCACCGTTAGAGGGTCAGTACTGAGGGAGTGCGACACTGCCAGAGGGGTCAGTACTGAGGGAGCACTGCACTGTCAGAGGGTCAGTACTGAGGGAGTGCTGCATTGTCAGAGGTTCAGTGCCGAGGGAGCAATGCACTGTCAGAGGGGCAGTACTGAGGGAGTGCTGCATTGTCAGAGGTTCAGTGCTGAGGGAGCAATGCACTGTCAGAGGGTCAGTACTGAGTGAGTGCTGCACTGTCAGAGGGTCAGTACTGAGGGAGCAATGCACTGTCAGATGGTCAGTACTGAGGGAGTGCTGCACTGTCAGAGGGTCAGTACTGAGGGAGTGCTGCACTGTCGAAGGGTCAGTACTGAGTGAGCGCTGCACTGTCGAAGTGTCAGTACTGCGGGAGTGCAGCACTGTCAGAGGGTCAGTACTGAGGGAGCACTGCACTGTCAGAGGGTCAGTACTGAGGGAGTGCTGCACTGTCAGAGGGGCAGTACTGAGGGAGTGCTGCACTGTCAGAGGGTCAGTACTGAGGGAGTGCTGCACTGTTGGAGGGTCAGTACTGAGGGAGAGCTGAACTTTCAAAGGGCCAGTACTGAGGGAGTGCTGCACTGTCAGAGGGTCAGTACTGTGGGGGCACTGCTCTGTCAGAGGGGCAGTACTGAGGGAGTGCTGCACTGTCAGAGGGGCAGAACTGAGGGAGTGCTGCACTGTCAGAGGGTCAGTACTGAGGGAGTGCTGCACTGCCGAAGGGTCTGTACGGAGGGAGCACTGCACTGTCAGAGGGGCAGTACTGAGGGAGTGCTGCATTGTCAGAGTGTCAGTACTGAGGTAGCAATGCACTGTCAGAGGGTCAGTACTTGGGAGTGCCGCACTGTCAGAGGGTCAGTACTGAGGGAGTGCGACACTGTCAGAGGGGTCAGTACTGAGGGACCGCTGCACTGTCAGAGGGTCAGTACTGAGGGAATGCTGCACTGTCAGAGGGTCACTACTGAGGGAGCACTGCACTGTCAGAGGGGCAGTACTGAGGGAGTGCTGCATTGTCAGAGGATCAGTACTGAAGGAGCAATGCACTGTCAGAGGGTCAGTACTGAGGGAGTGCTGCACTGACAGAGGGTCAGTACTGAGGGAGTGCGACACTGTCAGAGGGTCAGTACTGAGGGAGCAAAGCACTGTCAGAGGGTCAGTACTGAGGGAGTGCTGCACTGTCAGAGGGTCAGTACTGAGGGAGTGCTGCACTGACGAAGGGTCAGTACTGAGGGAGCGCTGCACTGTCGAAGTGTCAGTACTGAGGGAGTGCAGCACTGTCAGAGGGTCAGTACTGAGGGAGCACTGCACTGTCAGAGGGTCAGTACAGAGGGAATGCTGCACTGTAAGAGGGGCAGTACTGAGGGAGTGCTGCACTGTCAGAGGGTCAGTGCTGAGGGAGTGCTGCACTGTTGGAGGGTCAGTACTGAGGGAGAGCTGAACTTTCAAAGGGCCAGTACTGAGGGAGTGCTGCACTGTCAGAGGGTCAGTACTGTGGGGGCACTGCTCTGTTAGAGTGTCAGATCTGAGGGAGTGCTGCACTGTCAGAGGGGCAGTACTGAGGGAGTGCTGCACTGTCAGAGGGTCAGTACTGAGGGAGTGCTGCACTGTCGAAGGGTCTGTACCGAGGGAGCACTGCACTGTCAGAGGGGCAGTACTGAGGGAGTGCTGCATTGTCAGAGTGTCAGTACTGAGGGAGCAACGCACTGTCAGAGGGTCAGTACTGAGGGAGTGCTGCACTGTCAGAGGGTCAGTACTGAGGGAGTGCGACACTGTCAGAGGGGTCAGTACTGAGGGAACACTGCACTGTCAGAGGGTCAGTACTGAGGGAATGCTGCACTGTCAGAGGGTCTCTACTGACGGAGCACTGTACTGTCAGAGGGGCAGTACTGAGGGAGTGCTGCATTGTCAGAGGGTCAGTACTGAGGGAGCAATGCACAGTCAGAGGTTCAGTACTGTGGGAGCACTGCACTGTCAGTGTGTCAGTGCTGAGGGAGTGCTGCACTGTCAGAGGGTCAGTACTGAGGGAGTGCTGCACTGTCAGAGGGTCAGTACTGAGGGAGTGCTGCACTGTCGAAGGGTCAGTACTGAGTGAGCGCTGCACTGTCGAAGTGTCAGTACTGAGGGAGTGCAGCACTGTCAGAGGGTCAGTACTGAGGGAGCACTGCACTGTCAGAGGTTCAGTACTGAGGGAGTGCTGCACTGTCAGAGGGGCAGTACTGAGGGAGTGCTGCACTGTCAGAGGGTCAGTACTGAGGGAGTGCTGCACTGTTGGAGGGTCAGTACTGAGGGAGAGCTGAACTTTCAAAGGGCCAGTACTGAGGGAGTGCTGCACTGTCAGAGGGTCAGTACTGAGGGAGTGCTGCACTGTCGAAGGGTCAGTACTGAGTGAGCGCTGCACTGTCGAAGTGTCAGTACTGAGGGAGTGCAGCACTGTCAGAGGGTCAGTACTGAGGGAGTGCGACACTATCAGAGGGTCAGTACTGAGGGAGTGCTGCACTGTCGAAGGGTCAGTACTGAGTGAGCGCTGCACTGTCGAAGTGTCAGTACTGAGGGAGTGCTGCACTGTCAGAGGGTCAGGACTGAGGGAGTGCTGCACTGTTGGAGGGTCAGTACTGAGGGAGAGCTGAACTTTCAAAGGGCCAGTACTGAGGGAGTGCTGCACTGTCAGAGGGTCAGTACTGTGGGGGCACTGCTCTGTCAGAGGGGCAGTACTGAGGGAGTGCTGCCCTGTCAGAGGGGCAGTACTGAGGGAGTGCTGCACTGTCAGAGGGTCAGTACTGAGGGAGTGCTGCACTGCCGAAGGGTCTGTACTGATGGGAGCACTGCACTGTCAGAGGGGCAGTACTGAGGGAGTGCTGCATTGTCAGAGTGTCAGTACTGAGGGAGCAATGCACTGTCAGAGGGTCAGTACTTGGGAGTGCTGCACTGTCAGAGGGTCAGTACTGAGGGAGTGCGACACTGTCAGAGGGGTCAGTACTGAGGGAACACTGCACTGTCAGAGGGTCAGTACTGAGGGAATGCTACACTGTCAGAGGGTCACTGCTGAGGGAGCACTGCACTGTCAGAGGGGCAGTACTGAGGGAGTGCTGCATTGTCAGAGGGTCAGTACTGAGGGAGCAATGCACTGTCAGAGGGTCAGTACTGAGGGAGTGCTGCACTGTCAGAGGGTCAGTACTGAGGGAGTGCGACACTGTCAGAGGGTCAGTACTGAGGGAGCAAAGCACTGTCAGAGGGTCAGTACTGAGGGAGTGCTGCACTGTCAGAGGGTCAGTACTGAGGGAGTGCTGCACTGACGAACGGTCAGTACTGAGGGAGCGCTGCACTGTCGAAGTGTCAGTACTGAGGGAGTGCAGCACTGTCAGAGGGTCAGTACTGAGGGAGCACTGCACTGTCAGAGGGTCAGTACTGAGGGAGTGCTGCACTGTCAGAGGGGCAGTACTGAGGGAGTGCTGCACTGTCAGAGGGTCAGTGCTGAGGGAGTGTTGCACTGTTGGAGGGTCAGTACTGAGGGAGAGCTGAACTTTCAAAGGGCCAGTACTGAGGGAGTGCTGCACTGTCAGAGGGTCAGTACTGTGGGGGCACTGATCTGTCAGAGGGTCAGATCTGAGGGAGTGCTGCACTGTCAAAGGGGCAGTACTGAGGGAGTGCTGCACTGTCAGAAGTTCAGTACTGAGGGAGTGCTGCACTGTCGAAGGGTCTGTACCGAGGGAGCAACGCACTGTCAGAGGGTCAGTACTGAGGGAGTGCTGCACTGTCAGAGGGTCAGTACTGAGGGAGAGCTGAACTTTCAAAGGGCCAGTACTGAGGGAGTGCTGCACTGTCAGAGGGTCAGTACTGTGGGGGCACTGCTCTGTCAGAGGGTCAGATCTGAGGGAGTGCTGCACTGTCAGAGGGGCACTACTGAGGGAGTGCTGCACTGTCAGAGGGGCAGTACTGAGGGAGTGTTTCATTGTCAGAGGGTCAGTACTGCGGGAGCAATGCACTGTCAGAGGGTCAGTAGTCAGGGAGTGCTGCACTGTCAAAGGGTCAGTACTGAGGGAGCAATGCGCTGTCAGAGTGTCAGTACTGAGGGAGTGCTGCACTGTCAGAGGGTCAGTACTGAGGGAGAGCTGAACTTTCAAAGGGCCAGTACTGAGGGAGTGCTGCACTGTCAGAGTGGCAGTATTTAGGGAGCGCTGCACTGTCAGAGAGTCAGTACTGAGGGAGTGCTGCACTGTCAGAGGGTCAGTACTGAGGGAGCGCTGCTCTGTCGAAGGGTCAGTGCTGAGGGAGAGCTGAACTTTCAAAGGGTCAGTACTAAGGGAGTGCGACACTGTCAGACGGTCAGTACTGAGGGAGAGCTGCACTGTCTGAGGGGCAGTACTGAGGGAGTGCGAAACTGTCAGATGGTCAGTACTGAGGGAGTGCTACACTGTCAGAGGGTCAGTACTGAGGGAGTGCTGCACTGTTAGAGGGTCAGTACTGAGGGAGTGATGCACTGTCAGAGGGTCAGTAATGAGTGTGTGCTACACTGTCAGAGGGGCAGTACTGAGGGAGAACTGCAGTGTCAGAGAGGCAGTACTGAGGGAGTACTGCACTGTCAGAGGGTCAGTAATGAGTGAGTGCTACACTGTCAGAGGGGCAGTACTGAGGGAGAACTGCAGTGTCAGAGGGGCAGTACAGAGGGAGCACTGTAGTGTCAGAGCAGCAGTACTGAGGGTGTGCTGCACTGTCAGAGGGTTAGTACTGAGGGAGTGCTGCACTGTCAGAGGGGCAGTACTGAGGGAGTGCTGCACTGTCAGAGGGTCAGTACTCAGGGAGTGCTGCACTGTCAAAGGGTCAGTACTGAGGGAGCAATGCGCTGTCAGAGGGTCAGTACTGAGGGAGTGCTGCACTGTCAGATGGTCAGTACTGAGGGAGAGCTGAACTTTCAAAGGGCCAGTACTGAGGGAGTGCTGCACTGTCAGAGTGGCAGTATTTAGGGAGCGCTGCACTGTCAGAGAGTCAGTACTGAGGGAGTGCTGCACTGTCAGAGGGTCAGTACTGAGGGAGCGCTGCTCTGTCGAAGGGTCAGTGCTGAGGGAGAGCTGAACTTTCAAAGGGTCAGTACTAAGGGAGTGCGACACTGTCAGACGGTCAGTACTGAGGGAGAGCTGCACTGTCAGAGGGGCAGTACTGAGGGAGTGCGAAACTGTCAGATGGTCAGTACTGAGGGAGTGCTACACTGTCAGAGGGTCAGTACTGAGGGAGTGCTGCACTGTTAGAGGGTCAGTACTGAGGGAGTGCTGCACTGTCAGAGGGTCAGTAATGAGTGTGTGCTACACTGTCAGAGGGGCAGTACTGAGGGAGAACTGCAGTGTCAGAGAGGCAGTACTGAGGGAGTACTGCACTGTCAGAGGGTCAGTAATGAGGGTGTGCTACACTGTCAGAGGCTCAGTACTGAGGGAGTGCTGAACTTTCAAAGGGGCAGTACTGAGGGAGTGCTGCACTGTCAGAGGGTCAGTCATGAGGGTGTGCTGAACTTTCAAAGGGTCAGTACTGAGGGAGTGCTGCAACGTCAGAGGGTCAGTACTGAGGGAGTGCTGAACTTTCAAAGGGTCAGTACTGAGGGAGTGCTGCACTGTCAGTGTGTCAGTGTTGAGGGAGTGCTGCACCGTTAGAGGGTCAGTACTGAGGGAGTGCGACACTGTCAGAGGGGTCAGTACTGAGGGAGCACTGCACTGTCAGAGGGGCAGTACTGAGGGAGTGCTGCATTGTCAGAGGTTCAGTGCTGAGGGAGCAATGCACTGTCAGAGGGGCAGTACTGAGGGAGTGCTGCACTGTCAGAGGTTCAGTGCTGAGGGAGCAATGCACTGTCAGAGGGTCAGTACTGAGTGAGTGCTGAACTGTCAGAGGTTCAGTACTGAGGGAGCACTGCACTGTCAGAGTGTCAGTACTGAGGGAGTGCTGCACTGTCAGAGGGTCAGTACTGAGGGAGTGCTGCACTGTCAGAGGGTCAGTACTGAGGGAGCAATGCACTGTCAGATGATCAGTACTGAGGGAGTGCTGCACTGTCAGAGGGTCAGTACTGAGGGAGTGCTGCACTGTCGAAGGGTCAGTACTGAGTGAGCGCTGCACTGTCGAAGAATCAGTGCTGCGGGAGTGCAGCACTGTCAGAGGGTCAGTACTGAGAGAGCACTGCACTGTCAGAGGGTTAGTACTGAGGGAGTGCTGCACTGTCAGAGGGGCAGTACTGAGGGAGTGCTGCACTGTCAGAGGGTCAGTACTGAGGGAGTGCTGCACTGTTGGAGGGTCAGTACTGAGGGAGAGCTGAACTTTCAAAGGGCCAGTACTGAGGGAGTGCTGCACTGTCAGAGGGTCAGTACTGTGGGGGCACTGCTCTGTCAGAGGGGCAGTACTGAGGGAGTGCTGCACTGTCAGAGGGGCAGAACTGAGGGAGTGCTGCACTGTCAGAGGGTCAGTACTGAGGGAGTGCTGCACTGCCGAAGGGTCTGTACGGAGGGAGCACTGCACTGTCAGAGGGGCAGTACTGAGGGAGTGCTGCATTGTCAGAGTGTCAGTACTGAGGGAGCAATGCACTGTCAGAGGGTCAGTACTTGGGAGTGCTGCACTGTCAGAGGGTCAGTACTGAGGGAGTGCGACACTGTCAGAGGGGTCAGTACTGAGGGAACACTGCACTGTCAGAGGGTCACTACTGAGGGAGCACTGCACTGTCAGAGGGGCAGTACTGTGGGAGTGCTGCATTGTCAGAGGGTCAGTACTGAGGGAGCAATGCACTGTCAGAGGGTCAGTACTGAGGGAGTGCTGCACTGACAGAGGGTCAGTACTGAGGGAGTGCGACACTGTCAGAGGGTCAGTACTGAGGGAGCAAAGCACTGTCAGAGGGTCAGTACTGATGGAGTGCTTCACTGTCAGAGGGTCAGTACTGAGGGAGTGCTGCACTGTTAGAGGGTCAGTACTGAGGGAGTGCTGCACTGTCAGAGGGTCAGTAATGAGGGTGTGCTACACTGTCAGAGGGGCAGTACTGAGGGAGTGCTGCACTGTTAGAGGGTCAGTACTGAGGGAGTGCTGCACTGTCAGAGGGTCAGTAATGAGGGTGTGCTACACTGTCAGAGGGGCAGTACTGAGGGAGAACTGCAGTGTCAGAGAGGCAGTACTGAGGGAGTACTGCACTGTCAGAGGGTCAGTAATGAGGGTGTGCTACACTGTCAGAGGGGCAGTACTGAGGGAGAACTGCAGTGTCAGAGGGGCAGTACTGAGGGAGCACTGTAGTGTCAGAGCAGCAGTACTGAGGGTGTGCTGCACTGTCAGAGGGTTAGTACTGAGGGAGTGCTGCACTGTCAGAGGCTCAGTACTGAGGGAGTGCTGAACTTTCAAAGGGGCAGTACTGAGGGAGTGCTGCACTGTCAGAGGGTCAGTCATGAGGGTGTGCTGAACTTTCAAAGGGTCAGTACTGAGGGAGTGCTGCAACGTCAGAGGGTCAGTACTGAGGGAGTGCTGAACTTTCAAAGGGTCAGTACTGAGGGAGTGCTGCACTGTCAGAGGGTCAGTGTTGAGGGAGTGCTGCACCGTTAGAGGGTCAGTACTGAGGGAGTGCGACACTGCCAGAGGGGTCAGTACTGAGGGAGCACTGCACTGTCAGAGGGTCAGTACTGAGGGAGTGCTGCATTGTCAG
Organism: Heterodontus francisci; assembly: GCF_036365525.1. NCBI lineage: Eukaryota > Metazoa > Chordata > Chondrichthyes > Heterodontiformes > Heterodontidae > Heterodontus > Heterodontus francisci. Next base: position 1,898,067 of record NW_027140908.1, on the reverse strand, counting down.
AGGTTCAGTGCCGAGGGAGCAATGCACTGTCAGAGGGGCAGTACTGAGGGAGTGCTGCATTGTCAGAGGTTCAGTGCTGAGGGAGCAATGCACTGTCAGAGGGTCAGTACTGAGTGAGTGCTGCACTGTCAGAGGGTCAGTACTGAGGGAGCAATGCACTGTCAGATGGTCAGTACTGAGGGAGTGCTGCACTGTCAGAGGGTCAGTACTGAGGGAGTGCTGCACTGTCGAAGGGTCAGTACTGAGTGAGCGCTGCACTGTCGAAGTGTCAGTACTGCGGGAGTGCAGCACTGTCAGAGGGTCAGTACTGAGGGAGCACTGCACTGTCAGAGGGTCAGTACTGAGGGAGTGCTGCACTGTCAGAGGGGCAGTACTGAGGGAGTGCTGCACTGTCAGAGGGTCAGTACTGAGGGAGTGCTGCACTGTTGGAGGGTCAGTACTGAGGGAGAGCTGAACTTTCAAAGGGCCAGTACTGAGGGAGTGCTGCACTGTCAGAGGGTCAGTACTGTGGGGGCACTGCACTGTCAGAGGGGCAGTACTGAGGGAGTGCTGCACTGTCAGAGGGGCAGAACTGAGGGAGTGCTGCACTGTCAGAGGGTCAGTACTGAGGGAGTGCTGCACTGCCGAAGGGTCTGTACGGAGGGAGCACTGCACTGTCAGAGGGGCAGTACTGAGGGAGTGCTGCATTGTCAGAGTGTCAGTACTGAGGGAGCAATGCACTGTCAGAGGATCAGTACTTGGGAGTGCCGCACTGTCAGAGGGTCAGTACTGAGGGAGTGCGACACTGTCAGAGGGGTCAGTACTGAGGGACCGCTGCACTGTCAGAGGGTCAGTACTGAGGGAATGCTGCACTGTCAGAGGGTCACTACTGAGGGAGCACTGCACTGTCAGAGGGGCAGTACTGAGGGAGTGCTGCATTGTCAGATGGTCAGTACTGAAGGAGCAATGCACTGTCAGAGGGTCAGTACTGAGGGAGTGCTGCACTGACAGAGGGTCAGTACTGAGGGAGTGCGACACTGTCAGAGGGTCAGTACTGAGGGAGCAAAGCACTGTCAGAGGGTCAGTACTGAGGGAGTGCTGCACTGTCAGAGGGTCAGTACTGAGGGAGTGCTGCACTGACGAAGGGTCAGTACTGAGGGAGCGCTGCACTGTCGAAGTGTCAGTACTGAGGGAGTGCAGCACTGTCAGAGGGTCAGAACTGAGGGAGCACTGCACTGTCAGAGGGTCAGTACAGAGGGAATGCTGCACTGTAAGAGGGGCAGTACTGAGGGAGTGCTGCACTGTCAGAGGGTCAGTGCTGAGGGAGTGCTGCAATGTTGGAGGGTCAGTACTGAGGGAGAGCTGAACTTTCAAAGGGCCAGTACTGAGGGAGTGCTGCACTGTCAGAGGGTCAGTACTGTGGGGGCACTGCTCTGTTAGAGGGTCAGATCTGAGGGAGTGCTGCACTGTCAGATGGGCAGTACTGAGGGAGTGCTGCACTGTCAGAGGGTCAGTACTGAGGGAGTGCTGCACTGTCGAAGGGTCTGTACCGAGGGAGCACTGCACTGTCAGAGGGGCAGTACTGAGGGAGTGCTGCATTGTCAGAGTGTCAGTACTGAGGGAGCAACGCACTGTCAGAGGGTCAGTACTGAGGGAGTGCTGCACTGTCAGAGGGTCAGTACTGAGGGAGTGCGACACTGTCAGAGGGGTCAGTACTGAGGGAACACTGCACTGTCAGAGGGTCAGTACTGAGGGAATGCTGCACTGTCAGAGGGTCTCTACTGACGGAGCACTGTACTGTCAGAGGGGCAGTACTGAGGGAGTGCTGCATTGTCAGAGGGTCAGTACTGAGGGAGCAATGCACTGTCAGAGGGTCAGTACTGAGGGAGTGCTGCACTGTCAGAGGGTCAGTACTGAGGGACTGCGACACTGTTAGAGGGGTCAGTACTGAGGGAGCACTGTACTGTCAGAGGGTCAGTACTGAGGGAGTGCTGCATTGTCAGAGGGTCAGTACTGAGGGAGCAATGCACAGTCAGAGGTTCAGTACTGTGGGAGCACTGCACTGTCAGAGGTTCAGTACTGAGGGAGTGCTGCACTGTCAGAGGGGCAGTACTGAGGGAGTGCTGCACTGTCAGAGGGTCAGTACTGAGGGAGTGCTGCACTGTTGGAGGGTCAGTACTGAGGGAGAGCTGAACTTTCAAAGGGCCAGTACTGAGGGAGTGCTGCACTGTCAGAGGGTCAGTACTGAGGGAGTGCTGCACTGTCGAAGGGTCAGTACTGAGTGAGCGCTGCACTGTCGAAGTGTCAGTACTGAGGGAGTGCAGCACTGTCAGAGGGTCAGTACTGAGGGAGTGCGACACTATCAGAGGGGTCAGTACTGAGGGAACACTGCACTGTCAGATGGGCAGTACTGAGGGAGTGCTGCACTGTCAGAGGGTCAGGACTGAGGGAGTGCTGCACTGTTGGAGGGTCAGTACTGAGGGAGAGCTGAACTTTCAAAGGGCCAGTACTGAGGGAGTGCTGCACTGTCAGAGGGTCAGTACTGTGGGGGCACTGCTCTGTCAGAGGGGCAGTACTGAGGGAGTGCTGCCCTGTCAGAGGGGCAGTACTGAGGGAGTGCTGCACTGTCAGAGGGTCAGTACTGAGGGAGTGCTGCACTGCCGAAGGGTCTGTACTGATGGGATCACTGCACTGTCAGAGGGGCAGTACTGAGGGAGTGCTGCATTGTCAGAGTGTCAGTACTGAGGGAGCAATGCACTGTCAGAGGGTCAGTACTTGGGAGTGCTGCACTGTCAGAGGGTCAGTACTGAGGGAGTGCGACACTGTCAGAGGGGTCAGTACTGAGGGAACACTGCACTGTCAGAGGGTCAGTACTGAGGGAATGCTACACTGTCAGAGGGTCACTGCTGAGGGAGCACTGCACTGTCAGAGGGGCAGTACTGAGGGAGTGCTGCATTGTCAGAGGGTCAGTACTGAGGGAGCAATGCACTGTCAGAGGGTCAGTACTGAGGGAGTGCTGCACTGTCAGAGGGTCAGTACTGAGGGAGTGCGACACTGTCAGAGGGTCAGTACTGAGGGAGCAAAGCACTGTCAGAGGGTCAGTACTGAGGGAGTGCTGCACTGTCAGAGGGTCAGTACTGAGGGAGTGCTGCACTGACGAACGGTCAGTACTGAGGGAGCGCTGCACTGTCGAAGTGTCAGTACTGAGGGAGTGCAGCACTGTCAGAGGGTCAGTACTGAGGGAGCACTGCACTGTCAGAGGGTCAGTACTGAGGGAGTGCTGCACTGTCAGAGGGGCAGTACTGAGGGAGTGCTGCACTGTCAGAGCGTCAGTGCTGAGGGAGTGCTGCACTGTTGGAGGGTCAGTACTGAGGGAGAGCTGAACTTTCAAAGGGCCAGTACTGAGGGAGTGCTGCACTGTCAGAGGGTCAGTACTGTGGGGGCACTGCTCTGTCAGAGGGTCAGATCTGAGGGAGTGCTGCACTGTCAAAGGGGCAGTACTGAGGGAGTGCTGCACTGTCAGAGGTTCAGTACTGAGGGAGTGCTGCACTGTCGAAGGGTCTGTACCGAGGGAGCAACGCACTGTCAGAGGGTCAGTACTGAGGGAGTGCTGCACTGTCAGAGGGTCAGTACTGAGGGAGTGCGACACTGTCAGAGGGGTCAGTACGGAGGGAACACTGCACTGTCAGAGGGTCAGTACTGAGGGAATGCTGCACTGTCAGAGGGTCTCTACTGAGGGAGCACTGTACTGTCAGAGGGGCAGTACTGAGGGAGTGCTGCATTGTCAGAGGGTCAGTACTGAGGGAGCAATGCACTGTCAGAGGGTCAGTAATGAGGGAGTGCGGCACTGTTAGAGGGGTCAGTACTGAGGGAGCACTGTACTGTCAGAGGGTCAGTACTGAGGGAGTGCTACATTGTCAGAGGGTCAGTACTGAGGGAGCAATGCACTGTCAGAGGGTCAGTACTGAGGGAGTGCTGCACTGTCAGAGGGTCAGTGCTGAGGGAGCACTGCACTGTCAGAGGGTCAGTACTGAGGGAGTGCTGCACTGTCAGAGGGGCAGTACTGAGTGAGTGCTGCACTGTCAGAGGGTCAGTACTGAGGGAGTGCTGCACTGTCAGAGGTGCAGTACTGAGGGAGTGCTGCAATGTCAGAGGGGCAGTACTGAGGGAGTGTGGCACTGTCAGAGGTGCAGTACTGAGGGAGTGCTGCAATGTCAGAGGGTCAGTACTGAGGGAGAGCTGCACTGTCAGAGGGTCAGTACTGATGGAGCAATGCACTGTCAGAGGGTCAGTACTGAGGGAGTGCTGCACTGTCAGAGGGTCAGTACTGAGGGAGAGCTGAACTTTCAAAGGGCCAAAACTGAGGGAGTGCTGCACTGTCAGTGGGGCAGCACTGAGGGATTGCTGCACTGTCAGAGGGGCAGTACTGTGGGAGTGCGACACTGTCAGATGGTCAGTACTGAGGGAGTGCTGCACTGTCAGAGGGGCAGTACTGAGGGAGCAATGCACTGTCAGACGGTCAGTACTGAGTGAGTGCTGCACTGTCAGAGGGTCAGTACTGAGGGAGTGCTGCACTGTAAGAGGGTCAGTACTGAGGGAGTGCTGAAATTTCAAAGGGGCAGTACTGAGGGAGTGCTGCACTGTCAGAGGGTCAGTAATGAGGGTGTGCTGAACTTTCAAAGGGTCAGTACTGAGGGAGTGCTGCACTGTCAGAGGGTCAGTACTGAGGGAGTGCTGAACTTTCAAAGGGTCAGTACTGAGGGAGTGCTGCACTGTCAGAGGGTCAGTGTTGAGGGAGTGCTGCACCGTTAGAGGGTCAGTACTGAGGGAGTGCTACACTGTCAGAGGGTCAGTACTGAGGGAGTGCTGCACTGTTAGATGGTCAGTACTGAGGGAGTGCTGCACTGTCAGAGGGTCAGTAATGAGGGTGTGCTGCAGTTTCAAAGGGTCAGTACTGAGGGAATGCTGCAGTATCAGAGTGTCAGTACTGAGGGAGTGCGACACTGTCAGAGGGGTCAGTACTGATGGAGCACTGCACTGTTAGAGGGTCAGTACTGAGGGAGTGCTGCATTGTCAGAGGGTCAGTACTGAGGGAGCAATGCACTGTCAAAGGGTCAGTACTGAGGGGGTGCTGCACTGTCAGAGGGTCAGTACTGAGGGAGCACTGCACTGTCAGCGGGTCAGTACTGAGGGAGCAATGCACTGTCAGACGGTCAGAACTGAGGGAGCAGTGCACTGTCAGAGGGTCAGTACTGAGGGGGCAATGCTCTGTCAGATGGTCAGTACTGAGGGAGTGCTGCACAGTCAGAGGGGCAGTACTGAGGGAGTGCTGCACTGTCAGAGGGTCAGTACTGAGGCAGTGCTGCTCTGTCGAAGGGTCTGTACTGAGGGAGCACTGCACTGTCAGTGGGGCAGTACTGAGGGAGTGCTGCATTGTCAGAGTGTCAGTACTGATGGAGCAATGCACTGTCAGAGGGTCAGTACTGAGGGAGTGCTGCACTGTCAGAGGGTCAGTACTGAGGGAGTGCGACACTATCAGAGGGGTCAGTACTGAGGGAACACTGCACTGTCAGAGGGTCAGAACTGAGGGAGTGCTGCACTGTCAGAGGGTCAGTACTGAAGGAGTGCTGCACTGTTGGAGGGTCAGTACTGAGGGAGAGCTGAAGTTTCAAAGGGCCAGTACTGAGGGAGTGCTGCACTGTCAGAGGGTCAGTACTAAGGGGGCACTGCTCTGTCAGAGGGTCAGTACTGCGGGAGTGCTGCACTGCCAGAGGGGTCAGTACTGAGGGAGTGCTGCACTGTCAGAGTGTAAGTACTGAGGGAGTGCTGCACTGTCGAAGGGTCTGTACTGAGGGAGCACTGCACTGTCAGATGGGCAGTACTGAGGGAGTGCTGCATTGTCAGAGTGTCAGTACTGAGGGAGCAATGCACTGTCAGAGGGTCAGTACTGAGGGAGTGCTGCAGTGTCAGAGGGTCAGTACTGAGGGAGTGCAACACTGTCAGAGGGGTCAGTACTGAGGGAACACTGCACTGTCAGAGGGTCTGTACTGAGGGAGTGCTGCACTGTCAGAGGGTCACTACTGAGGGATCACTGTACTGCCAGAGGGGCAGTACTGAGGGAGTGCTGCATTGTCAGAGGGTCAGTACTGAGGGAGCAATGCACTGTCAGAGGGTCAGTACTGAAGGAGTGCTGCACTGTCAGAGGGTCAGTACTGAGGGAGTGCGACACTGTCAGAGGGGTCAGTACTGAGGGAGCACTGCACTGTCAGAGTGTCAGTACTGAGGGTGTGCTGCACTGTCAGAGGGTCAGTACTGAGGGAGTGCTGCACTGTCGAAGGGTCAGTAATGAGGGAGCGCTGCACTGTCGAAGGGTCAGTACTGAGAGAGTGCAGCACTGTCAGAGGGTCAGTACTGAGGGAGCACTGCACTGTCAGAGGGTCAGTACTGAGGGAGTGCTGCACTGTCAGAGGGGCAGTACTGAGGGAGTGCTGCACTGTCAGAGGGTCAGTACTGAGGGAGTGCTGCACTGTTGGAGGGTCAGTCCTGAGGGAGAGCTGAACTTTCAAAGTGCCAGTACTGAGAGAGTGCTGCACTGTCAGAGGGTCAGTACTGAGGAGGCACTGCTCTGTCAGAGGGTCAGTACTGAGGGAGTGCTGCACAGTCAGAGGGTCAGTACTGAGGGAGTGCTGCACTGTCAGAGGGTCAGTACTGAGCGAGTGCGACACTATCAGAGGTGTCAGTACTGAGGGAACACAGCACTGTCAGAGGGTCAGAACTGAGGGGGTGCTGCACTGTCAGAGGGTCAGTACTGAGGGAGTGCTGCACTGTCAGAGGGTCAGTACTGAGGGAGAGCTGAACTTTCAAAGGGCCAGTACTGAGGGAGTGCTGCACTGTCAGAGGGTCAGTACTAAGGGGGCACTGCTCTGTCAGAGGGTCAGTACTGCGGGAGTGCTGCACTGCCAGAGGGGCAGTACTGAGGGAGTGCTGCACTGTCAGAGTGTCAGTACTGAGGGAGTGCTGCACTGTCGAAGGGTCTGTACTGAGGGAGCACTGCACTGTCAGAGGGGCAGTACTGAGGGAGTGCTGCATTGACAGAGTGTCAGTATTGCGGGAGCAATGCACTGTCAGAGGGTCAGTACTGAGGGAGTGCAGCACTGTCAGAGGGTCAGTACTGAGGGAGTGCGACACTATCAGAGGGGTCAGTACTGAGGGAGCACTGCACTGTCAGAGGGTCAGAACTGAGGGAGTGCTGCACTGTCAGAGGGTCAGTACTGAGGGAGTGCTGCACTGTTGGAGGGTCAGTACTGAGGGAGAGCTGAACTTTCAAAGGGCCAGTACTGAGTAAGTGCTGCACTGTCAGAAGGTCAGTGCTGAGGGGGCACTGCTCTGTCAGAGGGTCAGTACTGAGGGAGTGCTGCACAGTCAGAGGGGCAGTACTGAGAGAGTGCTGCACTGTCAGAGGGTTAGTACTTAGGCAGTGCTGCACTGTCGAAGGGTCTGTACTGAGGGAGCACTGCACTGTCAGAGGGGCAGTACTGAGGGAGTGCTGCACTGTCAGATGGTCAGTGCTGAGGGAGTGCTGCACTGTCGAAGTGTCAGTACTGAGGGAGCGCTGCACTGTCGAAGGGTCAGTACTGAGGGAGTGCAGCACTGTCAGAGGGTCAGTACTGAGGGAGCACTGCACTGTCAGAGGGTCAGTACTGAGTGAGTGCTGCACTGTCAGAGGGGCAGTACTGAGGGAGAGCTGCACTGTCAGAGGGTCAGTACTGAGGGAGTGCTGAACTTTCAAAGGGCCAGTACTGAGGGAGTGCTGCACTGTCAGAGGGTCAGTACTGAGGGGGCACTGCTCTGTCAGAGGCTCAGGACTGAGGGAGTGCTGCACAGTCAGAGGGGAAGTACTGAGGGAGTGCTGCACTGTCAGAGGGTCAGTACTGAGGCAGTGCTGCACTGTCGAAGGGTCTGTACTTAGGGAGCACTGCACTGTCAGAGGGGCAGTACTGAGGGAGTGCTGCATTGTCAGAGTGTCAGTACTGAGGGAGCAATGCACTGTCAGAGGGTCAGTACTGAGGGAGTGCTGCACTGTCATAGGGTCAGTACTGAGGGAGTGCGACACTATCAGAGGGGTCAGTACTGAGGGAACACTGCACTGTCAGATGGTCAGAACTGAGGGAGTGCTGCACTGTCAGAGGGTCAGTACTGAGGGAGTGCTGCACTGTCAGAGGGGCAGTACTGAGGGAGAGCTGAACTTTCAAAGGGCCAGTCCTGAGGGAGTGCTGCACTGTCTGAGGGTCAGTGCTAAGGGGGCACTGCTCTGTCAGAGGGTCAGTACTGCGGGTGTGCTGCACTGCCAGAGGGGCAGTACTGAGGGACTGCTGCACTGTCAGAGTGTCAGTACTGAGGGAGTGCTGCACTGTCGAAGGGTCTGTACTGAGGGAGCACTGCACTGTCAGAGGGGCAGTACTGAGGGAGTTCTGCATTGTCAGAATGTCAGTACTGAGGGAGCAATGTACTGTCAGAGGGTCAGTACTGAGGGAGTGCTGCACTGTCAGAGGGTCAGTACTGAGGGAGTGCGACACTATCAGATGGGTCAGTACTGAGGGAACACTGCACTGTCAGAGGGTCAGAACTGAGGGAGTGCTGCACTGTCAGAGGGTCAGTACTGAAGGAGTGCTGCACTGTTGGAGGGTCAGTACTGAGGGAGAGCTGAACTTTCAAAGGGCCAGTACTGAGGGAGTGCTGCACTGTTGGAGGGTCAGTACTGAGGGAGAGCTGAACTTTCAAAGGGCCAGTACTGAGGGAGTGCTGCACTGTCAGAGGGTCAGTACTAAGGGGGCACTGCTCTGTCAGAGGGTCAGTACTGCGGGAGTGCTGCACTGCCAGAGGGGCAGTACTGAGGGAGTGCTGCACTGTCAGAGTGTCAGTACTGAGGGAGTGCTGCACTGTCGGAGGGTCTGTACTGAGGGAGCCCTGCACTGTCAGAGGGGCAGTACTGAGGGAGTGCTGCATTGTCAGAGTGTCAGTACTGACGGAGCTATGCACTGTCAGAGTGTCAGTACTGAGGGAGTGCTGCAGTGTCAGAGGGTCAGTACTGAGGGAGTGCGACACTGTCAGAGGGGTCAATACTGAGGGAACACTGCACTGTCAGAGTGTCAGTACTGAGGGAGTGCTGCACTGTCAGAGGGTCACTACTGAGGGAGCACTGCACTGTCAGAGGGGCAGTACTGAGGGAGTGCTGCATTGTCAGAGGGTCAGTACTGATGGAGCAATGCACTGTCAGAGGGTCAGTACTGAGGGAGTGCTGCACTGTCAGAGGGTCAGTACTGAGGGAGTGCGACACTGTCAGAGGGGTCAGTACTGAGGGAGCACTGCACTGTCAGAGGGTCAGTACTGAGGGAGTGCTGCACTGTCAGAGGGTCAGTACTGAGGGTGTGCTGCACTGTCGAAGGGTCAGTACTGAGGGAGCGCTGCACTGTCGAAGGGTCAGTACTGAGGGAGTGCAGCACTGTCAGAGGGTCAGTACTGAGGGAGCACTGCAATGTCAGAGGGTCAGTACTGAGGGAGTGCACAACTGTCAGAGGGGCAGTACTGAGGGAGTGCTGCACTGTCAGAGGGTCAGTACTGAGGGAGTGCGACACTATCAGAGGGGTCAGTACTGAGGGAGCACTGCACTGTCAGAGGGTCAGAACTGAGGGAGTGCTGCACTGTCAGAGGGTCAGTACTGAGGGAGTGCTGCACTGTTGGAGGGTCAGTACTGAGGGAGAGCTGAACTTTCAAAGGGCAAGTACTGAGTAAGTGCTGCACTGTCAGAAGGTCAGTGCTGAGGGGGCACTGCTCTGTCAGAGGGTCAGTACTGAGGGAGTGCTGCACAGTCAGAGGGGCAGTACTGAGAGAGTGCTGCACTGTCAGAGGGTTAGTACTTAGGCAGTGCTGCACTGTCGAAGGGTCTGTACTGAGGGAGCACTGCACTGTCAGAGGGGCAGTACTGAGGGAGTGCTGCACTGTCAGAGGGTCAGTGCTGAGGGAGTGCTGCACTGTCGAAGTGTCAGTACTGAGGGAGCGCTGCACTGTCAGAGGGTCAGTACTGAGGGAGCACTGCACTGTCAGAGGGTCAGTACTGAGTGAGTGCTGCACTGTCAGAGGGTCAGTGCTGAGGGAGTGCTGCACTGTCGAAGTGCCAGTACTGAGGGAGTGCAGCACTGCCAGAGGGGCAGTACTGAGGGACTGCTGCACTGTCAGAGTGTCAGTACTGAGGGAGTGCTGCACTGTCGAAGGGTCTGTACTGAGGGAGTGCAGCACTGCCAGAGGGGCAGTACTGAGGGACTGCTGCACTGTCAGAGTGTCAGTACTGAGGGACTGCTGCACTGTCAGAGGGGCAGTACTGAGGGAGTGCTGCATTGTCAGAATGTCAGTACTGAGGGAGCAATGTACTGTCAGAGGGTCAGTACTGATTGAGTGCTGCACTGTCAGAGGGGCAGTACTGAGGGAGAGCTGCACTGTCAGAGGGTCAGTACTGAGGGAGTGCTGAACTTTCAAAGGGCCAGTACTGAGGGAGTGCTGCACTGTCAGAGGGTCAGTACTGAGGGGGCACTGCTCTGTCAGAGGCTCAGGACTGAGAGAGTGCTGCACAGTCAGAGGGGAAGTACTGAGGGAGTGCTGCACTGTCAGAGGGTCAGTACTGAGGCAGTGCTGCACTGTCGAAGGGTCTGTACTGAGGGAGCACTGCACTGTCAGAGGGGCAGTACTGAGGGAGTGCTGCATTGTCAGAGTGTCAGTACTGAGGGAGCAATGCACTGTCAGAGGGTCAGTACTGAGGGAGTGCTGCACTGTCATAGGGTCAGTACTGAGGGAGTGCGACACTATCAGAGGGGTCAGTACTGAGGGAACACTGCACTGTCAGATGGTCAGAACTGAGGGAGTGCTGCACTGTCAGAGGGTCAGTACTGAGGGAGTGCTGCACTGTCAGAGGGGCAGTACTGAGGGAGAGCTGAACTTTCAAAGGGCCAGTCCTGAGGGAGTGCTGCACTGTCTGAGGGTCAGTGCTAAGGGGGCACTGCTCTGTCAGAGGGTCAGTACTGCGGGTGTGCTGCACTGCCAGAGGGGCAGTACTGAGGGACTGCTGCACTGTCAGAGTGTCAGTACTGAGGGAGTGCTGCACTGTCGAAGTGTCAGTACTGAGGGAGCGCTGCACTGTCAGAGGGTCAGTACTGAGGGAGCACTGCACTGTCAGAGGGTCAGTACTGAGTGAGTGCTGCACTGTCAGAGGGTCAGTGCTGAGGGAGTGCTGCACTGTCGAAGTGCCAGTACTGAGGGAGTGCAGCACTGCCAGAGGGGCAGTACTGAGGGACTGCTGCACTGTCAGAGTGTCAGTACTGAGGGAGTGCTGCACTGTCGAAGGGTCTGTACTGAGGGAGCACTGCACTGTCAGAGGGGCAGTACTGAGGGAGTGCTGCATTGTCAGAATGTCAGTACTGAGGGAGCAATGTACTGTCAGAGGGTCAGTACTGATTGAGTGCTGCACTGTCAGAGGGGCAGTACTGAGGGAGAGCTGCACTGTCAGAGGGTCAGTACTGAGGGAGTGCTGAACTTTCAAAGGGCCAGTACTGAGGGAGTGCTGCACTGTCAGAGGGTCAGTACTGAGGGGGCACTGCTCTGTCAGAGGCTCAGGACTGAGAGAGTGCTGCACAGTCAGAGGGGAAGTACTGAGGGAGTGCTGCACTGTCAGAGGGTCAGTACTGAGGCAGTGCTGCACTGTCGAAGGGTCTGTACTGAGGGAGCACTGCACTGTCAGAGGGGCAGTACTGAGGGAGTGCTGCATTGTCAGAGTGTCAGTACTGAGGGAGCAATGCACTGTCAGAGGGTCAGTACTGAGGGAGTGCTGCACTGTCATAGGGTCAGTACTGAGGGAGTGCGACACTATCAGAGGGGTCAGTACTGAGGGAACACTGCACTGTCAGATGGTCAGAACTGAGGGAGTGCTGCACTGTCAGAGGGTCAGTACTGAGGGAGTGCTGCACTGTCAGAGGGGCAGTACTGAGGGAGAGCTGAACTTTCAAAGGGCCAGTCCTGAGGGAGTGCTGCACTGTCTGAGGGTCAGTGCTAAGGGGGCACTGCTCTGTCAGAGGGTCAGTACTGCGGGTGTGCTGCACTGCCAGAGGGGCAGTACTGAGGGACTGCTGCACTGTCAGAGTGTCAGTACTGAGGGAGTGCTGCACTGTCGAAGGGTCTGTACTGAGGGAGCACTGCACTGTCAGAGGGGCAGTACTGAGGGAGTGCTGCATTGTCAGAATGTCAGTACTGAGGGAGCAATGTACTGTCAGAGGGTCAGTACTGAGGGAGTGCTGCACTGTCAGAGGGTCAGTACTGAGGGAGTGCGACACTATCAGATGGGTCAGTACTGAGGGAACACTGCACTGTCAGAGGGTCAGAACTGAGGGAGTGCTGCACTGTCAGAGGGTCAGTACTGAAGGAGTGCTGCACTGTTGGAGGGTCAGTACTGAGGGAGAGCTGAACTTTCAAAGGGCCAGTACTGAGGGAGTGCTGCACTGTTGGAGGGTCAGTACTGAGGGAGAGCTGAACTTTCAAAGGGCCAGTACTGAGGGAGTGCTGCACTGTCAGAGGATCAGTACCAAGGGGGCACTGCTCTGTCAGAGGGTCAGTACTGCGGGAGTGCTGCACTGCCAGAGGGGCAGTACTGAGGGAGTGCTGCACTGTCAGAGTATCAGTACTGAGGGAGTGCTGCACTGTCGGAGGGTCTGTACTGAGGGAGCACTGCACTGTCAGAGTGTCAGTACTGAGGGAGTGCTGCAGTGTCAGAGGGTCAGTACTGAGGGAGTGCGACACTGTCAGAGGGTCAATACTGAGGGAACACTGCACTGTCAGAGGGTCAGTACTGAGGGAGTGCTGCACTGTCAGAGGGTCACTACTGAGGGAGCACTGCACTGTCAGAGGGGCAGTACTGAGGGAGTGCTGCATTGTCAGAGGGTCAGTACTGAGGGAGCAATGCACTGTCAGAGGGTCAGTACTGAGGGAGTGCTGCACTGTCAGAGGGTCAGTACTGAGGGAGTGCGACACTGTCAGAGGGGTCAGTACTGAGGGAGCACTGCACTGTCAGAGGGTCAGTACTGAGGGAGTGCTGCACTGTCAGAGGGTCAGTACTGAGGGTGTGCTGCACTGTCGACAGTGGAGGGTCAGTACTGAGAAGGAGCTGCACTTTCAAAGGGCCAGTACTGAGGGAGTGCTGCACTGTCAGAGGGTCAGTACTGAGGGGGCACTGCTCTGTCAGAGGGTCAGTACTGAGGGAGTGCTGCACAGTCAGAGGGGCAGTACTGAGGGAATGCTGCACTGTCAGAGGGTCAGTACTGAGGCAGTGCTGCACTGTCGAAGGGTCTGTACTGAGGGAGCACTGCACTGTCAGAGAGGCAGTACTGAGGTAGTGCTGCATTGTCAGAGTGTCAGTACTGAGGGAGCAATGCACTGTCAGAGGGTTAGTACTGAGGGAGTGCTGCACTGTCAGAGGGGCAGTACTGAGGGAGTGCTGCATTGTCAGAGGGTCAGTACTGAGGGAGCAATGCCCTGTCAGAGGGTCAGTACTGAGGGAGTGCTGCACTGTCAGAGGGTCAGTACTGAGGGAGTGCGACGCTGTCAGAGGGGTCAGTACTGAGGGAGCACTGCACTGTCAGAGGGTCAGTACTGAGGGAGTGCTGCACTGTCAGAGGGTCAGTACTGAGGGTGTGCTGCACTGTCGAAGGGTCAGTACTGAGGGAGCGCTGCACTGTCGAAGGGTCAGTACTGAGGGAGTGCAGCACTGTCAGAGGGTCAGTACTGAGGGAGCACTGCAATGTCAGATGGTCAGTACTGAGGGAGTGCTGCACTGTCAGAGGGGCAGTACTGAGGGAGTGCTGCACTGTCAGAGGGTCAGTACTGAGGGAGTGCTGCTCTGTTGGAGGGTCAGTACTGAGAAGGAGCTGCACTTTCAAAGGGCCAGTACTGAGGGAGTGCTGCACTGTCAGAGGGTCAGTACTGAGGGGGCACTGCTCTGTCAGAAGGGCAGTACTGAGGGAGTGCTGCATTGTCAGAGGGTCAGTACTGAGGGAGCAATGCCCTGTCAGAGGGTCAGTACTGAGGGAGTGCTGCACTGTCAGAGGGTCAGTACTGAGGGAGTGCGACACTGTCAGAGGGGTCAGTACTGAGGGAGCACTGCACTGTCAGAGGGTCAGTACTGAGGGAGTTCTGCACTGTCAGAGGGTCAGTACTGAGGGTGTGCTGCACTGTCGAAGGGTCAGTACTGAGGGAGCGCTGCACTGTCGAAGGGTCAGTACTGAGGGAGTGCAGCACTGTCAGAGGGTCAGTACTGAGGGAGCACTGCAATGTCAGAGGGTCAGTACTGAGGGAGTGCTGCACTGTCAGAGGGGCAGTACTGAGGGAGTGCTGCACTGTCAGAGGGTCAGTACTGAGGGAGTGCTGCACTGTTGGAGGGTCAGTACTGAGAAGGAGCTGCACTTTCAAAGGGCCAGTATTGAGGGAGTGCTGCACTGTCAGAGGGTCAGTACTGAGGGGGCACTGCTCTGTCAGAGGGTCAGTACTGAGGGAGTGCTGCACAGTCAGAGCGGCAGTACTGAGGGAATGCTGCACTGTCAGAGGGTCAGTACTGAGGCAGTGCTGCACTGTCGAAGGGTCTGTACTGAGGGAGCACTGCACTGTCAGAGGGGCAGTACTGAGGGAGTGCTGCATTGTCAGAGTGTCAGTACTGAGGGAGCAATGCACTGTCAGAGGGTTAGTACTGAGGGAGTGCTGCACTGTCATAGGGTCAGTACTGAGGGAGTGCGACACTATCAGAGGGGTCAGTACTGAGGGAACACTGCACTGTCAGAGGGTCAGAACTGAGGGAGTGCTGCACTGTCAGAGGGTCAGTACTGAGGGAGTGCTGCACTGTTGGAGGGTCAGTACTGAGGGAGAGCTGAACTTTCAAAGGGCCAGTACTGAGGGAGTGCTGCACTGTCAGAGTGTCAGTACTAAGGGGGCACTGCTCTGTCAGAGGGTCAGTACAGCGGGAGTGCTGCACTGCCAGAGGGGCAGTACTGAGGGACTGCTGCACTGTCAGAGTGTCAGTACTGAGGGAGTGCTGCACTGTCGAAGGGTCTGCACTGAGGGAGCACTGCACTGTCAGAGGGGCAGTACTGAGGGAGTGCTTCATTGTCAGAGTGTCAGTACTGAGGGAGCAATGCACTGTCAGAGGGTCAGTACTGAGGGAGTGCTGCACTGTCAGAGGGGCAGTACTGAGTGAGTGCTGCACTGTCAGAGGGTCAGTACTGAGGGAGTGCAGCACTGTCAGAGGGTCAGTATTGAGGGAGCACTGCAATGTCAGAGGGTCAGTACTGAGGGAGTGCTGCACTGTCAGAGGGGCAGTACTGAGGGAGTGCTGCACTGTCAGAGGGTCAGTACTGAGGGAGTGCTGCACTGTTGGAGGGTCAGTACTGAGAAGGAGCTGCACTTTCAAAAGGCCAGTACTGAGGGAGTGCTGCACTGTCAGAGGGTCAGTACTGAGGGGGCACTGCTCTGTCAGAGGGTCAGTACTGAGGGAGTGCTGCACAGTCAGAGGGGCAGTACTGAGGGAATGCTGCACTGTCAGAGGGTCAGTACTGAGGCAGTGCTGCACTGTCGAAGGGTCTGTACTGAGGGAGCACTGCACTGTCAGAGGGGCAGTACTGAGGGAGTGCTGCATTGTCAGAGTGTCAGTACTGAGGGAGCAATGCACTGTCAGAGGGTTAGTACTGAGGGAGTGCTGCACTGTCATAGGGTCAGTACTGAGGGAGTGCGACACTATCAGAGGGGTCAGTACTGAGGGAACACTGCACTGTCAGAGGGTCAGAACTGAGGGAGTGCTGCACTGTCAGAGGGTCAGTACTGAGGGAGTGCTGCACTGTTGGAGGGTCAGTACTGAGGGAGAGATGAACTTTCAAAGGGCCAGTACTGAGGGAGTGCTGCACTGTCAGAGTGTCAGTACTAAGGGGGCACTGCTCTGTCAGAGGGTCAGTACAGCGGGAGTGCTGCACTGCCAGAGGGGCAGTACTGAGGGACTGCTGCACTGTCAGAGTGTCAGTACTGAGGGAGTGCTGCACTGTCGAAGGGTCTGCACTGAGGGAGCACTGCACTGTCAGAGGGGCAGTACTGAGGGAGTGCTTCATTGTCAGAGTGTCAGTACTGAGGAGCAATGCACTGTCAGAGGGTCAGTACTGAGGGAGTGCTGCACTGTCAGAGGGGCAGTACTGAGTGAGTGCTGCACTGTCAGAGGGTCAGTACTGAGGGAGTGATGCACTGTCAGAGGGGCAGTACTGAGGGAGTGCTGCACTGTCAGAGGGGCAGTACTGAGGGAGTGCTGCATTGTCAGAGGGTCAGTACTGAGGGAGCAATGCACTGTCAGAGGGTCAGTACTGAGGGAGTGCTGCACTGTCAGATGGTCAGTACTGAGGGAGCACTGCACTGTCAGAGGGGCAGTACTGAGGGAGTGCTGCATTGTCAGAGTGTCAGTACTGAGGGAGCAATGCGCTGTCAGAGGGTCAGTACTGAGGGAGTGCTGCACTGTCAGAGGGTCAGTACTGAGGGAGTGCGACACTATCAGAGGGGTCAGTACTGAGGGAACACTGCACTGTCAGAGGGTCAGAACTGAGGGAGTGCTGCACTGTCAGAGGGTCAGTACTGAGGGAGTGCTGCACTGTTGGAGGGTCAGTACTGAGGGAGAGCTGAACTTTCAAAGGGCCAGTACTGAGGGAGTGCTGCACTGTCAGAGGGTCAGTACTAAGGGGGCACTGCTCTGTCAGAGGGTCAGTACTGCGGGACTGCTGCACTGCCAGAGGGGCAGTACTGAGGGAGTGCTGCACTGTCAGAGGGTCAGTACTGAGGGAGTGCTGAACTTTCAAAGGGGCAGTACTGAGGGAGTGCTGCACTGTCAGAGGGTCAGTAATGAGGGTGTGCTGAACTTTCAAAGGGTCAGTACTGAGGGAGTGCTGCACTGTCAGAGGGTCAGTAAAGAGGGAGTGCTGAACTTTCAAAGGGTGAGTACTGAGGGAGTGCTGCACTGTCAGAGGGTCAGTGTTGAGGGAGTGCTGCACCGTTAGAGGGTCAGTACTGAGGGAGTGCTATACTGTCAGAGGGTCAGTACTGAGGGAGTGCTGCACTGTCAGAGGGGCAGTACTGAGGGAGTGCGACACTGTCAGACGGTCAGTACTGAGGGAGTGCTACACTGTCAGAGGGGCAGTACTGAGGGAGCACTGTAGTGTCAGAGATGCAGTACTGAGGGAGTGCTGCACTGTCAGAGGGTCAGTAAAGAGGGAGTGCTGAACTTTCAAAGGGTCAGTACTGAGGGAGTGCTGCACTGTCAGAGGGTCAGTGTTGAGGGAGTGCTGCACCGTTAGAGGGTCAGTACTGAGGGAATGCTATACTGTCAGAGGGTCAGTACTGAGGGAGTGCTGCACTGTTAGAGGGTCAGTACTGAGGGAGTGCTGCACTGTCAGAGGGTCAGAAATGAGGGTGTGCTGAACTTTCAAAGGGGCAGAACTGAGGGAGTGCTGCACTCTTAGAGGGTCAGTACTGAGGGAGTGCTGTAGTGTCAGAGGTTCAGTAATGGGGGAGTGCTGCACTATTAGAGGGTCAGTACTGAGGGAGTGCTGCACTGTCAGAGGGTCAGTACTGAGGGAATGCTGTAGTGTCAGAGGGTCAGTGTTGAGGGAGTGCAGCACCGTTAGAGGGTCAGTACTGAGGGAGTGCTGCACTGTTAGAGGGTCAGCACTGAGGGAGTGCTGAACTGTCAGAGGGTCAGTCATGAGGGTGTGGTGAACTTTCAAAGGGGCGGTACTGAGGGAGTGCTGCACTCTTAGAGGGTCAGTACTGAGGGAGTCCTGTAGTGTCAGAGGGTCAGTAATGGGGGAGTGCTGCACTATTAGAGGGTCAGTACTGAGGGAGTTCTGCACTGTCAGAGGGTCACTACTGAGGGAGTTCTGTAGTGTCAGAGAGGCAGTACTGAGGGAGTGCTGCACTATCAGAGGGTCAGTAATGGGGGAGTGCTGCACTGTCAGAGTATCAGTACTGAGGGAGTGCTGAACTTTCAAAGGGGCAGTACTGAGGGAGTGCTGCACTGTCAGAGGGTCAGTACTGAGGGAGTGCTGCACTGTCAGAGGTCAGTAATGGGGGAGTGCTGCACTATTAGAGGGTCAGTACTGAGGGAGTGCTGCACTGTCAGAGGGTCAGTACTGAGGGAGTGCTGAACTTTCAAAGGGGCAGTACTGAGGGAGTGCTTCACTGTCAGAGGGTCAGTAATGAGGGTGTGCTGAACTTTCAAAGGGTCAGTACTGAGGGAGTGCTGCACTGTCAGAGGGTCAGTAAAGAGGGAGTGCTGAACTTTCAAAGGGTGAGTACTGAGGGAGTGCTGCACTGTCAGAGGGTCAGTGTTGAGGGAGTGCTGCACCGTTAGAGGGTCAGTACTGAGGGAGTGCTATACTGTCAGAGGGTCAGTACTGAGGGAGTGCTGCACTGTCAGAGGGGCAGTACTGAGGGAGTGCGACACTGTCAGACGGTCAGTACTGAGGGAGTGCTACACTGTCAGAGGGGCAGTACTGAGGGAGCTCTGTAGTGTCAGAGATGCAGTACTGAGGGAGTGCTGCACTGTCAGAGGGTCAGTACTGAGGGAGTGCTGCACTGTCAGAGGGTCAGTACTGAGGGAGTGCTGAGCTTTCAAAGGGGCAGTACTGAGGGAGTGCTGCACTGTCAGAGGTTCAGTAATGAGGGTAAGCTGAACTTTCAAAGGGTCAGTACTGAGGGAGTGCTGCACTGTCAGAGGGTCAGTAAAGAGGGAGTGCTGAACTTTCAAAGGGTCAGTACTGAGGGAGTGCTGCACTGTCAGAGGGTCAGTGTTGAGGGAGTGCTGCACCGTTAGAGGGTCAGTACTGAGGGAATGCTATACTGTCAGAGGGTCAGTACTGAGGGAGTGCTGCACTGTTAGAGGGTCAGTACTGAGGGAGTGCTGCACTGTCAGAGGGTCAGAAATGAGGGTGTGCTGAACTTTCAAAGGGGCAGAACTGAGGGAGTGCTGCACTCTTAGAGGGTCAGTACTGAGGGAGTGCTGTAGTGTCAGAAGTTCAGTAATGGGGGAGTGCTGCACTATTAGAGGGTCAGTACTGAGGGAGTGCTGCACTGTCAGAGGGTCAGTACTGAGGGAGTGCTGTAGTGTCAGAGGGTCAGTGTTGAGGGAGTGCAGCACCGTTAGAGGGTCAGTACTGAGGGAGTGCTGCACTGTTAGAGGGTCAGCACTGAGGGAGTGCTGAACTGTCAGAGGGTCAGTCATGAGGGTGTGGTGAACTTTCAAAGGGGCGGTACTGAAGGAGTGCTGCACTCTTAGAGGGTCAGTACTGAGGGAGTCCTGTAGTGTCAGAGGGTCAGTAATGGGGGAGTGCTGCACTATTAGAGGGTCAGTACTGAGGGAGTTCTGCACTGTCAGAGGGTCACTACTGAGGGAGTGCTGTAGTGTCAGAGAGGCAGTACTGAGGGAGTGCTGCACTATCAGAGGGTCAGTAATGGGGGAGTGCTGCACTGTCAGAGTATCAGTACTGAGGGAGTGCTGAACTTTCAAAGGGGCAGTACTGAGGGAGTGCTGCACTGTCAGAGGGTCAGTACTGAGGGAGTGCTGCACTGTCAGAGGTCAGTAATGGGGGAGTGCTGCACTATTAGAGGGTCAGTACTGAGGGAGTGCTGAACTGTCATTGGGGCAGTACTGAGGCAGTGCTGCACTGTCAGAGGTTCAGTAATGGGGGAGTGCTGCACTATTAGAGGGTCAGTACTGAGGGAGTGCTGCACTGTCAAAGGGGCAGTACTGAGGGAGTGCTGCACTATTAGAGGGTCAGTACTGAGGGAGTGCTGCACTGTCAAAGGGTCAGTAATGGGGGAGTGCTGCACTATTAGAGGGTCAGTACTGAGGGAGTGCTGCACTGTCAGAGGGTCAGTAATGGGGAAGTGCTGCACTATTAGAGGGTCAGTACTGAGGGAGTGCTGCACTGTCAAAGGGGCAGTACTGAGGGAGTGCTGCACTGTCAGAGGGTCAGCAATGTTTTCATTTTTTTTTATTCATTCATGGGATTTGGGCGTCGCTGGCCAGGCCAGCATTTATTGCCCAACCCTAATTGCCCTTGAGAAGGTGGTGGTGAGCTGCCTTCTTGAACTGCTGCAGTCCGTGTGGTGTAGATACACCCACAGTGCTGTTAGGAAGGGAGTTCCAGGATTTTGACCCAGCGTCAGTGAAGGAACGGCGATATGGTTCCAAGTCAGGATGGTGTGTGACCTGGAGGGGAATTTGCATGTGGTGGTGTTCCCATGTATTTTCTGCCCTTGTCCTTCTAGTTGGTAGAGGTCGAGGGTTTGGAAGGTGCTGTCTAAGGAGCCTTGGTGCATTTCTGCAGTGCATCTTGTGGATGGTACACACTGCCGCCACTGTGCGTCGGTGGTAGAGGGAGTGAATGTTTGTAGATGGGGTGCCAATCAAGCGGACTGCTTTGTCCTGGATGGTGTCGAGCTTCTCGAGTGTTGTTGGAGCTGCACCCATCCAGGCAAGTGGAGAGTATTCCATCACATTCCTGACTTGTGCCTTGTAGATGGTGGACAGGCTTTGGGGAGTCAGGATGTGAGTTACTCGCCTCAGGATTCCTGGCCTCTGACCTGCGCTTGTCGCCATGGCATTTATATGGCTACTCCAGTTCAGTTTCTGGTCAATGGTAGCCCCTGGGATGTTGATAGTGGGGGAATCAGCGATGGTAATGCCACTGAATGTCAAGGGGAGATGATAAGATTCTCTCTTGTTGGAGATGGTCATTGCCTGGCACTTGTGTGGCGCGAATGTTACTTGCCATTTATCAGCCCAAGACTGGATATTGTCCAGGTCTTGCTGCGTTTCTACATGGACTACTTCAGTATCTGAGGAGTGACAAATGGTGCTGAACATTGTGCAATCATCAGCGAACATCCCTACTTCTGACCTTATGATTGAAGGAAGGTCATTGATGAAGCAGCTGAAGATAGTTGGGCCTGGGACACGACCCTGAGTTGTAGCTGTACTGGGACAGCTTGGCTCGGGGCGTGGCAAGTTCTGGAGCACAGGTCTTCAGTACTATTTCCGGAATATTGTCAGAGCCCATAGCATTTGCAGTATCCAGTACCTTCAGTCGTTTCTTGGTATCATGCGGAGTGAATCGAATTGGCTGAGGTCTGGCATCTGTGATGCTGGGGACTTCAGGAGGAGGCCGAGATGGATCATCAACTCAGCACTTCTGGCTGAAGATTGTTGCAAATGTTTCAGCCTTATCTTTCGCAATGATGTGCTGGGCTCCCCCATCATTGAGGTTGGGGATATTTGTGGATCCACCTCCTCCAGTTAGTTGTTTAATTGTCCACCACCATTCATGGCTGGATGTGGCAGGACTGCAGAGCTTAGATCTGATCCGTTGGTTATGGGATCACTTAGCTCTGTCTATCGCATGCTGCTTACGCAGTTTAGCATGTAGGTAGTCCTGTGTTGTAGCTTCACCAGGTTGACACCTCATTTTGAGGTATGCCTGGTGCTGGTCCTGGCATGCCCTCCTGCACTCTTCATTGAACCAGGGTTGGTCTCCTGGCTTGATGGTAATGGTAGAGTGGGGAATATGCCGGGCCATGAGGTTACAGATTGTGTTTGAGTACAATTCTGCTGCTGCTGATGGCCCACAGCGCCTCATGGATGCCCAGTTTTGCATTGCTAGATCTGTTCAAAATCTATCCCATTTAGAACGGTGGGCGTGCCACACAACACGATGGACGGTATCCTCAATGTGAAGGCGAGACTTCGTCTGCACAAGGACTGTGCGGTGGTCACTCCTACCAATACTGTCATGGACAGAAGCATCTGCGGCAGGCAGATTGGTATGGAAAACAGGCTCCATCCCGGGAAGGATTTCTTGGCCCTGGAGTGGGTGCAGCACAGATTCACCAGAATGACACTCGGGCTGAAAGGATTAAATTGTGAGGACAGAGTGCGTAGACTCGGCTTCTATTCACTTGCGTGCAGGAGATTAAGGGGTGATTTAACTGTGATCACAAACCTCTCTTTCCTGTCCATCGACTCTGAACATGTGCCTCAAATCCGTGCCCTCTTTCCTACTGCTCCATCTTTCCATCCCTGCCACAGCACTGAAACAGCCCTTATCCAAGTCCCAATTACCATGCTATGTGACTGCTCTCACCTGTTTCCATTCTTATCTCATCTTAGCCAGAAGATCAGTTGCAATGTCATCTCGAATATAAAAGCAAAATACTGCGGATGCTGGAAATCTGAAACAAAAACAAGAAATGCTGGATTCACTCAGCAGGTCTGGCAGCATCTGTGGAAAGAGAAGCAGAGTTAACGTTTCGGGTCAGTGACCCTTCTTCGGAACTGACAAATATTAGAAAAGTCACAGATTATAAACAAGTGAGGTGGGGGTTGGGCAAGAGATAACAAAGGAGAAGGTGCAGATTGGACCAGGCCACATAGCTGACCAAAAGGTCACGGAGCAAAGGCAAACAATATGTTAATGGAATGTTGAAAGACAAAGCATTAGTGCAGATTAGGTGTGAATACACTGAATATTGAACAGCAGCAAGTGCAAACCTGAAGAAAAACAACCTGAAAAAAACAGTGGGTAAGCAAACAGAACAAACTAAGAAGAAATGAAATAAATGCAAAAAAAGATTGTAAAAAATGTAAAAAATGTAAAAAGGAATGTAAATAAAAAAAAAGAAGGAAGAAAAAATAACTAAAAATGACTAAAAATGAAATTATTGAACTCAATGTTCAGTCCGGCAGGCTGTAGTGTGCCTAATCGGTGGATGAGATGCTGTTCCTCGAGCTTGCGTTGATGTTCACTGGAACACTGCAGCAATCCCAGGACAGAGATGTGAGCATGAGAGCAGGAGGGAGTGTTGAAATTGCAAGCAACCGGAAGCTCAGGGTCCTGCTTGCGGACTGAGCGGAGATGTTCTGCAAAGCGGTCACCCAGTCTGCGCTTGGTCTCCCCAATGTAGAGGAGACCACACTGTGAGCAGCGAATACAGTATACTACATTGAAAGAAGTACAAGCAAATCGCTGCTTCACCTGAAAGGAGTGTTTGGGGCCTGGGATAGTGAGGAGAGAGGAGGTAAATGGGCAGGTATTACACCTCCTGCGATTGCAAGGGAAGGTGCCCTGGGACGGGGACGAGGTGGTGGGGGTAATGGAGGAGTGGACCAGGATGTCGCGGAGGGAACGATCCCTTCGGAATGCTGACAGGGGAAGGGCGGGGAAGATGCGACTGGTTATGGCATCACGCTGGAGGTGGCGAAAATGGCGGAGGATGATCCTTTGGATATGGAGGCTGGTGGGATGAATTTTGAGGACAAGGGGAACCCTGTCACGGTTCTGGGAGGGAGGGGAAGGGGTGAGGGTAGAGGTGCGGGGAATGGGTCGGACACGGTTGAGGGCCCTGTCAACCACAGTGGGGGGAAATCCTCGGTTGAGGAAAAAGGAGGCCATATCAGAAGCACCGTCATGGAAGGTAGCATCATCAGAGCAGATGCGTCGGAGACGTAGAAACTGGGAGAATGGAATGGAGTCCTTACAGGAGGTAGGGTGTGAAGAAGTGTAGTCGAGGTAGCTGTGGGAGTCGGTGGGCTTATAATGGATATTGGTAGACAACCTATCCCCAGAGATGGAGACAAAGAAGTCGAGGAAGGGAAGGGAAGTGTCAGAGATGGACCATGTAAAGGTGAGAGAAGGGTGGAAATTGGAAGCAAAGTTGATAAAGTTTTCTAGTTCGGGGCGGGAGCAGGAAACGGCACCGATACAGTCATCAATGTACCGGAAAAAGAGTAGGGGGAGGGGGCCTGAGTAGGACTGGAACAAAGAATGCTCGACATATCCCACAAAAAGACAGGCATAACTAGGACCCATGCGGGTACCCATAGCGACACCTTTTACTTGAAGGAAATGCATGGAGTTGAAGGAGAAGTTGTTCAATGTGAGAACAAGTTCAGCCAGGCGGAGGAGGGTGTTGCTGGATGGGGACTGGTTGGGCCTCTGTTCAAGGAAGAAGTGGAGAGCCCTCAAACCATCCTGGTGGGGGATGGAGGTGTAGAGCGATTGGACGTCCATAGTGAAGAGGAGGCGGTTGGGACCAGGAAACTGGAAATTGTCAAAATGACGTAGGGCGTCAGAAGAGTCACGGATGTAGGTGGGAAGAGACTGGACCAGCGGAGAAAAGATAGAGTCTAGATAGGAAGAAATAAGTTCAGTGGGGCAGGAGCAGGCTGACACAGTGGGTCTGCCGGGACAGTCCCGTTTGTGGATTTTGGGAAGGAGGTAGAAGCGGGCTGTCCGGGGTTGCGGGACTATGAGGTTGGAAGCTGTAGAGGGAAGATCTCCAGAGGAGATGAGGTCAGTGACAGTCCTTTGGACGGTGGCTTGATGTTCGGTGGTGGGGTCATGGTCCAGAGGGAGGTAGGAAGAGGTGTCTGTGAGTTGGCGTTGAGCTTCTGCAAGGTAGAGGTTGGTACGCCATACAACAACAGCACCACCCTTGTCTGCAGGTTTGATCACCATGTCGGGGTTAGACCTGAGAGAACGGAGTGCCTCAAGTTCAGAGGGGGACAGGTTAGAGTGAGTGAGGGGGGTAGAGAAATTGAGACGACCAATGTCTCGCCGACAGTTTTCAATGAAGAGATCAAGAGCGGGTAAGAGGCCAGGGTGTGGGGTCCAGGTAGAGGGAGAATGCTGGAGACGGGTGAATGGGTCTGCTGGTCGGGGGGAGGGCTCCTGGTCGAAGAAGTGAGCCCGGAGGCGGAGGCGACGGAAGAAGAGCTCAACGTCATGCCGAGCGCGAAATTCATTGAGGTGGGGGCGTAAGGGGATAAAACTGAGACCTTTGCTGAGTACAGAACGCTCAGCATCAGAGAGGGGGAGGTCAGAGGGTATAGTGAATACACGGCAAGGGGTCAGATCAGAAGGGGTGGGGTCAGAGGGAAGTGAAGGGGAAGAAGGATCTGGAGGGGCATTAGTCCCCATCAGCTGCTGGAGCTTGCGTTCCTTAACACCTGAAAGGAAGAAAAAAAGTTTTTTGTTAATGCATCGGATGAGACGTAAGATGAGATGAAACTGCGGAGTAGAACAGATTTGAGATAAGGTGAGACGGTGCTGCTGGAGAGAGAGGTCCAGTGTGTGCATGTGGCGGCTCATAGCACTGAGTGTGGATCTCAGGATGCGGCGAGAGTAGCAGTCCGAGGAACGTTGTATTTCTCGGAGTCTTCTCTTCCTGCTTCAGCACTGTTACCTCTGGTGTCTCCCCAAGGATCCATCCTTCTGCTTCTCATCGACATACAACATCATCCAAAAGCACAGTGTTTGTTTTCCCATGTACACTGACAACACCCAGCTCTACCCCTCCACTGTCTTTGATTTGTTAAGTTGCTTGTCTGACATCCAGTACTGGATGAGCAGACATTTCCTCCAGTTAAATATTTCATTCCCACAAACTCTGTTCTCTCGCCACCAACTCCATCCTTCTCCCTGACAACTGACTGAACTGAACCAGCCTGTTCATTGGGAGGCATTGGCCATTTTGTGTGTCCTCCCATCTCTGTTCCCGTCTCCAAGGGCAGGATTTTATCCTGCCCATTGTTGCAGAAAACTACCCCAAGCACACTCAGGAAATTCACTATGTTTCTGACATGTGCTAGTCTGATAATCCCAATCTATATGAAAGTTATACGAAAGAATGGTGGAGCAGGCTCGTGGCCATAGGGCCTGCTCCTGCTCCTATTTCTTACGTTTTTATGTCTGTGGTGTGGCAAGCTAGTGGAAAGATGCATTGCAAGAGATCACCAGCATATTTATATTCTTGGCAATTGTAAATTTTCATGAGTCGTAACTCAACCAGAATCAATTCTCCAATATAGTTTTGCAAGTGGAAACACACTCATTTTGTTGTAGCTGGCAATGACAAATTCTTGGCCTACAAAATAGCTGAGCATTTCTCTCTCAACAACCTCCTTTGTACAATAAACCTGATAGAAAGTGTGGAACTGCTAATCTTATTTGACCCAAGCTGAGTTTCTGACCTGAAATCCTTTTCATTACAAAAGCCTATTTCCATCATACTTCAGACCTCACCTATGCTTTTGTTACCTCCAGTCTCCAGTATTCAAAAACCCTCCTGGCTGCCTTTTCATCCTCCATAATCATCAGCTTGCCGAAAGCCTTACTTTACGAATCCTATCCTATACTCAATCTTGCTGACCCATAACCATCCCTTTAAAATGTAGTTGTTATGCGTGGTCCCTTTAATTTTTTTTGCTCAACCTTGTTATTTGTAATAGAACAAGGCCTGTGTAGTACCTTTCAGGTGTACCCACCAGCCTGTTCACAACCTTGACATCCTATTTAGCCCTGAGCTGAGCTACCACCCCCATATTTGCACCATCACTAAGACCACCGATTTCCACCTCCATAACTTTGTCTGTCTCTGCTGCTGCTTGAGCTCATCAGCGGCTGAAACCCTCATCCATGCTTTTGTTACCTCCAGACTGGACTATTCCAATGCTCTCCTGACCAGTCTCCCACATTCGATACTCTGTGTCAGCACATCCACAAGTCTGCTGCCCATGTTCGAACTCACACCAAGAGCTTTGTGCACAGAGTGGCAAGTGAGAATGGGATTTTGGTGCAGGGGAAAAGGAGGTGTGAAATAATTTAAACCCAGGGGTAACAATAAATATATAAATAACCACGAATTCATTAGATCAATATGGATTTTTTAAAGTAAATGATGGTATGCTGAGAGCCGTTGCCTGCAATTCCTGTGGAATGTGGGAACACGGAGATACAAACATGCGAATTAGGAGCAGGAGTAGGCCACTCGGCCCCTCGAACCTGCTCTACCATTCAATAGGTTCATGGCGAAACTGATTACTCCACATTTCCACCGACCCCCGATATCCTTCCACCACCTTGCTTATGAAGAATCTATCTACCTCTGTCTGAAAAATATTCTCAGACTCTGCTTCCACCGCCTTTTGAGGAAGAGAATTCCAAAGGCTCAGGACCCTCGGAGAGAACAAATTTCTCCTCATCTCTGTCTTAAATGGGCAACCCCTTATTTTTAAACAGTGACCCCCTAGTTCGAGATTGCCCCACAAGGAGAAACATCCTTTCCACATCCACCCTGTCAAGACACCTCAGAATCTTATATGTTTTAAGCAAGTCGCCTCTTACTCTTCTAAATTCCAGTGAATACAAGCCTAACCTGTTCAATCTTTCCTCGTGTGACAGCCCGCCCATTTCAGCTACTAGTTGAGGAAACCTCCTCTGAACTGCATCCAATGCGTTTACATACTTCCTTAAATAAGGAGATCAATACTGTTCACATTACTGGGTGTCAATGTGTGTCTATGTTACTGGGTGTCAGTGTGCGTCTGTTTGTGTTACTGCGTGTCAATGTGTGTCTGTGTTACTGGGTGTCAGGTGTGTTTATGTTATTGGGTGCCACAGTGTTTGTTTTACTGGGTGTCAGTGTGTGTCTGTTTGTGTTACTGGGTCTCAGTGTGTGTCTGTTTATGTTATTTGGTGTCAGTTTGTGTCTGTGCTACTGGGTGTCAGTGTGTTTCTGTTTGTGTTACTGCGTGTCAGTGTGTGTCTGTGGTACTGGATGTCAGTGTGTGTCTGTGTTACTGGGTGTTAGTGTGTGTCTGTGTTCCTGGGTGTCAGTGTGCGTCTGTGGTACTGGGTGTCAGGTGTGTTTATGTTACTGGGTGCCACAGTGTTTGTGTTGCTGTGTGTCAGTGTGTGTCTGTTTATGTTATTTGGTGTCAGTGTGTGTCTGTGCTCCTGGGTGTCAGAGTGTGTCTGTTTATGTTATTTGGTGTCAGTTTGTGTCTCTGCTACTGGTTATCAGTGAGTTTCTGTTTGTGTTACTGGGTGTCAGTGTGTGTCTGTTTATGTTACATGGTGTCAGTGAGTGTCTGTGTTACTGGGTGTCAGTGTGTATCTGTTTATGTTATTTGGTGTCAGTTTGTGTCTGTGCTACTGGGTGTCAGTGTGTTTCTGTTTGTGTTACTGGGTGTCAGTGTGTTTCTGTGTTACTGGGTGTCAGTGTGTGTCTGTTTATGTTACATGGTGTCAGTGAGTGTCTGTGTTACTGGGTGTCAGTGAGTGTGCGTGTTGCTGGGGGTCAGTGTGTTTTTGTTTGTGTTACTGGAGGTCAGTGTGCGTCTGTGACACAGGGTGCCAGTGTGTGTTTGTTTGTGTTTCTGGATGTCAGTGTGCATCTGTGACACAGGGTGCCAGTGTGTATCTGTATTACTGGTTGTAATTGTGCATCTGTGACACTGGGTGTCAGTGTGTGTCAGTGACACTGGATGTCATTGCATGTCTGCGTTCTTGGGTGTCAGTGTGTGCCTGTTTTACAGGGTGTCAGTGTGTATCTCAGGTACTGGGTGTCAGTGTTTGTCTGTGGTCCTGGGTGTCAGAGTGTGTCTGTGTTACTGGGTGCCAGTGTGTGTCTGTGGTACTGGGTGTCAGTGTGCGTCTATGATACTGGGTGTCAGGTGTGTTTGTGTTTCTGGGTGAAAGTCTGTATCTGTTTGTGTTACTGTGTGTCAGTGGGGGTCTGTGCAACTGGGTGTCAGTGTGTTTCTGTTTGTGTTACTGGGTGTCAGTGTGTGTCTGTGTTACTGGGTGTCAGTGTGTGTGTGTGTGTGTGTGTGTGTGTGTGTGTTACTGGGTGTCAGAGTGTGTGTGCGTTACTGGGTGTCAGTGTGTGTCTATGACACTGGGTATCAGTGTGTGATTAATTGTGTTACTGGGTGTCAGTGTGTGTCTGTGTTACTGGGTGTCTGTTTGTGTTACTGGATGTCAGAGTGTGTGTATGTTACTGGGTGTAAGTGTGTGTCTATGATACTGGGTGTAAGGTGTGTTTATGTTACTGGGTGTTGCAGTGTTTGTGTTACTGGGTGTCAGTGTGTGGCTGTGTTACTAGGTGTCTGTGTGTGACAGTGTTGCTGGGTGGCAGTGTGTGTCAAAAATACTGGATGTCAATGTATGACTGCGTTCTTGGGTGTCAGTGTGTGTCTGTTTTACATGGTGTCAGTGTGTGTCTCAGGTACTGGGTGTCAGTGTTTGTCTGTGGTCCTGGATGTCAGTGTGTGTCTATGATACTGGTGTCAGGTGTGACTGTGTTACTGGGTGCCACAGTGTGTGTGTGTGTTACTGGGTGTCAGTGTGTGTCTGTTTATGTTACTTGGTATCAGTGTGTGTCTGTGTTACTGGGTGTCAGTGTGTTTCTGTTTGTGTTACTGGGTGTCAGTGTGTGTCTGTGGTACTGGGTGTCAGTGTTTGTCTGTGTTACTGGGTGTCAGTGTGTTTCTGTTTATCTTACTGAGTGTCAGTGTGTGACTGTGTTACTGGGTGTCAGTGTGTTTCTGTTTATGTTACTGGGTTTCAGTGCTTGCCTATGATACTGGGTGTCAGTGTGTGTCTGTTTGTGCTACGGGGTGTCAGTGCGTGTCTGTGATAGTGGGTGTCAATGTGTGTCTGTGTTCCTGGGTGTCAGTGTGTGTCTGTGTCACTGGGTGTCAGTCTGTGTCTGTTTACGTTACTTGGTGTCCGTGTGTGTCTGTGTTACTGGGTGTCAGTGTGTGTCTTTTTGTGTTACTGGGTGTCAGTGTGTATCTCGTTAAGTTACTTGGTGTCACTGTGTGTCTGTGTTACTGGGTGTCTGTGTGTGTCTGTTTGTGTTACTTGGTGTCAGTATGCGTCAGTGACACTGGGTATCAGTGTGTGTCAGTGTCTTGGGAGTCAGTGTGTGTCTGTGATACCGGGTGTCAGTGTGTGTCTATGATATGGGTTGCCAGTCTGTGATTGATTTTGTTCCTGGGTGTCTGTGTGTGTCTGTGTACTGGGTGTCAGTGTGTGTCTGTTCGTGTTACTGGGTGTCAGTGTGTGTTACTGTGTTACTTGGTGTAAGTGTGTGCATGTTTGCCTTCCTGGGTGCCAGTGATTGTCTGAGTTACTGGGTGTCAGTATGTGTTTATTACTGGGTGTCACTGTTTATCTTTGTTCCTGGGTGTTAGTGCGTGTCTATGATACTTGGTGTCAGAGTGTGTGTGTGTTACTGGGTGTCAGTGCGTGTCTGTGATAGTGGGTGTCAATGTGTGTCTGTGTTCTTGGGTGTCAGTGTGTGTCTGTGTCACTGGGTGTCAGTGTGTGTCTGTATATGTTATTGGGTGTCAGTGTGGGTCTCCTTATGTCACTTGCTGTCACTATGTGTCTGTGTCACTGGGTGTCTGTGTGTGTCTGTTTGTGTTACTTGGTGTAAGTATGTCTCTGTGACACTGGGTATCAGTGTGGATCAGTGTCTTGGGAGTCAGTGTGATCCTGTGATACCGGCTGTCAGTGCGTTTCTATGATATGGGTTGTCCGTCTGTGATTGATTGTGTTCCCGGGTGTCAGTGTGTGTCAGTGTACTGTGTCTGTGATAGTGTCTGTGATAGTGGGTGTCAATGTGTGTCTGTGTTCTTGGGTGTCAGTGTTTTTCTGTGTTCCTGGGTGTCAGTATGTGTCTGTGTTACTGGGTGTCAGTGTGTGTCTGTTGGTGTTAATGGGTGTCAGTGTGTGTCTGTTTATATTACTTGGTGTCAGTGTGTGTCTGTGCTACTGGATGTCAGTGTGTTTCTGTTTGTGTACGTGGGTGTAAGTGTGTGTAATTGTTACTGTGTATGAGTGTATGTCTGTGATAGTGGGTGTCAGTGTGTGTCTGTGTTCCTGGGTGTCAGTGTGTGTCCGTGTTACTGGGTGTCAGTGTGTGTCTGTGGTACTGGATGTCAGTGTGTGTCTGTGTTACTGGGTGTTAGTGTATGTCTGTGGTACTGGATGTCAGTGTTTGTCTGTGTTCCTGGGTGTCAGTGTGCGTCTGTTGTACTGGGTGTCAGGTGTGTTTATGTTACTGGGTGCCACAGTGTTTGTGTTACTGGGTGTCAGTGTGTGTCTGTTTATGTTATTTGGTGTCAGTGTGTGTCTGTGCTCCTGGGTGTCAGAGTGTGCCTGTTTATGTTATTTAGTGTCAGTTTGTGTCTTTGCTACTGGGTGTCAGTGTATATCTGTTTGTGTTACTGGGTGTCAGTGTGGGTCTGTGTTACTGGGTGTCAGTGTGTGTCTGTTTATGTTATTTGGTGTCAGTTTGTGTCTGTGCTACTGGGTGTCAGTGTGTTTCTGTTTGTGTTACTGGGTGTCAGTGTGTTTCTGTGTTACTGGGTGTCAGTGTGTGTCTGTTTATGTTACTTGGTGTCAGTTTGTGTCTGTGCTACTGGATGTCAGTGTGTTTCTGTTTGTGTAAGTGGGTGTCAGTGTGTGTAATTGTTACTGTGTATGCGTGCATGTCTGTGATAGTGGGTGTCAGTGTGTGTATGTGTTACTGGGTGTCAGTGGGTGTCTGTGATACTGGGTGTCAGTGTGTGTCTGTGTTCCTGGGTGTCAGTTTGTGTCCGTGTTACTGGGTGTCAGTGTGTGTCTGTGGTACTGGATGTCAGTGCATGTCCGTGTTACTGGGTGTCAGTGTGTGTCTGTGATACTGTGTGTCAGTGTGTGTCGGTGTTCCTGGGTGCCAGTGTGTGTCCGTGTTACTGGGTGTCAGTGTGTCTCTGTGGTACTGGATTTCAGTGTGTGTTTCTTACTGGGTGTCAGTGTGTCTCTGTGTTACAAGATGTCAGTGTGTGTCCGTGTTACTGGGTGTCAGTGTATGTCTTTGTTACTTGGTGTCAGTGTATGTCTTTGTTACTTGGTGTAAGTGTATGTCTTTGTTACTGGGTGTCAGTGTATGTCTGTGTTACTGGGTGTAAGTGTATGTCTTTGTTACTTGGTGTCAGTGTATGTCTTTGTTACTTGGTGTCAGTGTGTGTCTGTGTTATTGGGGAACAGTGTATGTCTTTGTTACTGGGTGTCAGTGTATGTCTTTGTTACTTGGTGTCAGTGTATGTCTGTGTTACTGGGTGTCAGTGTATGTCTTTGTTACTGGGTGTCAGTGTATGTCTTTGTTACTTGATGTCAGTGTATGTCTGTGTTACTGGGTATCAGTGTATGTCTTTGTTTCTCGGTGTCAGTGTATGTCTTTGTTACTGGGTGTCAGTGTATGTCTTTGTTACTTGGTGTCAGTGTATGTCTGTGTTACTGGGTGTCAGTGTATGTCTTTGTTACTTGGTGTCAGTGTATGTCTGTGTTACTGGGTGTCAGTGCATGTCTTTGTTACTGGGTGTCAGTGTATGTCTTTGTTACTTGGTGTCAGTGTATGTCTGTGTTACTGGGTATCAGTGTACGTCTTTGTTACTCGGTGTCAGTGTATGTCTTTGTTACTTGGTGTCAGTGTATGTCTGTGATACTGGGTGTCAGTGTATGTCTTTGTTACTTGGTGCCAGTGTATGTCTGTGTTACTGGGTGTCAGTGTATGTCTTTGTTACTTGGTGTCAGTGTATGTCTTTGTTACTGGGTGTCAGTGTATGTCTGTGTTACTTGGTGTCAGTGTACGTCTTTGTTACTTGGTGTCAGTGTATGTCTGTGTTACTGGGTGTCAGTGTATGTCTGTGTTACTGGGTGTCAGTGTGTGTCTTTGTTACTTGGTGTCAGTGTATGTCTGTGTTACTGGGTGTCAGTGTATGTCTTTGTTACTTGGTGTCAGTGTATGTCTTTGTTACTTGGTATCAGTGTGTTTCTGTGTTACTGGGTGTCAGTGTGTGTCTGTTTATGTTACTTGGTGTCAGTCTGTGTCTGTGCTACTGGATGTCAGTGTGTTTCTGTTTGTGTAAGTGGGTGTCAGTGTGTGTAATTGTTACCGTGTAACAACTGTGCCCCAACAAACAAATTTCTCTGCAGCACCTGTGGAAGAGCCTGTCACTCCAGAATTGGCCTTTAGAGCCACTCCAGGCGCTGCTTCACAAACCACTGACCACCTCCAGGCGCGTATCCATTGTCTCTCGAGATAAGGAGGCCCAAAAGAAAAGAAAAAGAATGCGTGCATGTCTGTGATAGTGGGTGTCAGTGTGTGTATGTGTTACTGGGTGTCAGTGGGTGTCTGTGATACTGGGTGTCAGTGTGTGTCTGTGTTCCTGGGTGTCAGTTTGTGTCCGTGTTACTGGGTGTCAGTGTGTGTCTGTGGTACTGGATGTCAGTGCATGTCCGTGTTACTGGGTGTCAGTGTGTGTCTGTGATACTGGGTGTCAGTGTGTGTCGGTGTTCCTGGGTGCCAGTGTGTGTCCGTGTTACTGGGTGTCAGTGTGTCTCTGTGGTACTGGATTTCAGTGTGTGTTTCTTACTGGGTGTCAGTGTGTCTCTGTGTTACAAGATGTCAGTGTGTGTCCGTGTTACTGGGTGTCAGTGTATGTCTTTGTTACTTGGTGTCAGTGTATGTCTTTGTTACTTGGTGTAAGTGTATGTCTTTGTTACTGGGTGTCAGTGTATGTCTGTGTTACTGGGTGTAAGTGTATGTCTTTGTTACTTGGTGTCAGTGTATGTCTTTGTTACTTGGTGTCAGTGTGTGTCTGTGTTATTGGGGAACAGTGTATGTCTTTGTTACTGGGTGTCAGTGTATGTCTTTGTTACTTGGTGTCAGTGTATGTCTGTGTTACTGGGTGTCAGTGTATGTCTTTGTTACTGGGTGTCAGTGTATGTCTTTGTTACTTGATGTCAGTGTATGTCTGTGTTACTGGGTATCAGTGTATGTCTTTGTTTCTCGGTGTCAGTGTATGTCTTTGTTACTGGGTGTCAGTGTATGTCTTTGTTACTTGGTGTCAGTGTATGTCTGTGTTACTGGGTGTCAGTGTATGTCTTTGTTACTTGGTGTCAGTGTATGTCTGTGTTACTGGGTGTCAGTGCATGTCTTTGTTACTGGGTGTCAGTGTATGTCTTTGTTACTTGGTGTCAGTGTATGTCTGTGTTACTGGGTATCAGTGTACGTCTTTGTTACTCGGTGTCAGTGTATGTCTTTGTTACTTGGTGTCAGTGTATGTCTGTGATACTGGGTGTCAGTGTATGTCTTTGTTACTTGGTGCCAGTGTATGTCTGTGTTACTGGGTGTCAGTGTATGTCTTTGTTACTTGGTGTCAGTGTATGTCTTTGTTACTGGGTGTCAGTGTATGTCTGTGTTACTTGGTGTCAGTGTACGTCTTTGTTACTTGGTGTCAGTGTATGTCTGTGTTACTGGGTGTCAGTGTATGTCTGTGTTACTGGGTGTCAGTGTGTGTCTTTGTTACTTGGTGTCAGTGTATGTCTGTGTTACTGGGTGTCAGTGTATGTCTTTGTTACTTGGTGTCAGTGTATGTCTTTGTTACTTGGTATCAGAGTGTTTCTGTGTTACTGGGTGTCAGTGTGTGTCTGTTTATGTTACTTGGTGTCAGTCTGTGTCTGTGCTACTGGATGTCAGTGTGTTTCTGTTTGTGTAAGTGGGTGTCAGTGTGTGTAATTGTTACCGTGTAACAACTGTGCCCCAACAAACAAATTTCTCTGCAGCACCTGTGGAAGAGCCTGTCACTCCAGAATTGGCCTTTAGAGCCACTCCAGGCGCTGCTTCACAAACCACTGACCACCTCCAGGCGCGTATCCATTGTCTCTCGAGATAAGGAGGCCCAAAAGAAAAGAAAAAGAATGCGTGCATGTCTGTGATAGTGGGTGTCAGTGTGTGTATGTGTTACTGGGTGTCAGTGGGTGTCTGTGTTCCTGGGTGTCAGTTTGTGTCCGTGTTACTGGGTGTCAGTGTGTGTCTGTGGTACTGGATGTCAGTGCATGTCCGTGTTACTGGGTGTCAGTGTGTGTCTGTGATACTGGGTGTCAGTGTGTGTCGGTGTTCCTGGGTGCCAGTGTGTGTCCGTGTTACTGGGTGTCAGTGTGTCTCTGTGGTACTGGATGTCAGTGTGTGTTTCTTACTGGGTGTCAGTGTGTCTCTGTGTTACTAGATGTCAGTGTGTGTCCGTGTTACTGGGTGTCAGTGTATGTCTTTGTTACTTGGTGTCAGTGTATGTCTTCGTTACTTGGTGTAAGTGTATGTCTTTGTTACTGGGTGTCAGTGTATGTCTGTGTTACTGGGTGTAAGTGTATGTATTTGTTACTTGGTGTCAGTGTATGTCTTTGTTACTTGGTGTCAGTGTGTGTCTGTGTTATTGGGGAACAGTGTATGTCTTTGTTACTGGGTGTCAGTGTATGTCTTTGTTACTTGGTGTCAGTGTATGTCTGTGTTACTGGGTGTCAGTGTATGTCTTTGTTACTGGGTGTCAGTGTATGTCTTTGTTACTTGGTGTCAGTGTATGTCTGTGTTACTGGGTATCAGTGTATGTCTTTGTTTCTCGGTGTCAGTGTATGTCTTTGTTACTGGGTGTCAGTGTATGTCTTTGTTACTTGGTGTCAGTGTATGTCTGTGTTACTGGGTGTCAGTGTATGTCTTTGTTACTTGGTGTCAGTGTATGTCTGTGTTACTGGGTGTCAGTGCATGTCTTTGTTACTGGGTGTCAGTGTATGTCTTTGTTACTTGGTGTCAGTGTATGTCTGTGTTACTGGGTATCAGTGTACGTCTTTGTTACTCGGTGTCAGTGTATGTCTTTGTTACTTGGTGTCAGTGTATGTCTGTGATACTGGGTGTCAGTGTATGTCTTTGTTACTTGGTGCCAGTGTATGTCTGTGTTACTGGGTGTCAGTGTATGTCTTTGTTACTTGGTGTCAGTGTATGTCTTTGTTACTGGGTGTCAGTGTATGTCTGTGTTACTTGGTGTCAGTGTATGTCTTAGTTACTTGGTGTCAGTGTATGTCTGCGTTACTGGGTGTCAGTGTATGTCTGTGTTACTGGGTGTCAGTGTGTGTCTTTGTTACTTGGTGTCAGTGTATGTCTCTGTTACTGGGTGTCAGTGTATGTATTTGTTACTTGGTGTCAGTGTATGTCTTTGTTACTTGGTATCAGTGTGTGTCTGTGTTACTTGGTGTCAGTGTATGTCTGTGTTACTGGGTGTCAGTGCATGTCTGTGTTGGTTGGTGTAAGTGTGTGTCTTTGTTACTTGGTGTCAGTGTGTGTCTGTGTTACTGGGTGTCAGTGTGTGTCTGTGTTACTGGGTGTCAGTGTATGTCTTTGTTACTGGGTGTCAGTGTATGTATTTGTTACTTGGTGTCAGTGTGTGTCTGTGTTACTGGGTGTCAGTGTGTGTCTTTGTTACTTGGTGTCAGTGTATGTCTGTGTGACTGGGTGTAACTGTATGTCTGTGTTACTGGGTGTAAGTGTATGTCTTTGTTACTTGGTGTCAGTGTGTGTCTTTGTTACTTGGTGTAAGTGTGCGTCTGTGTTACTGGGTGTCAGTGTATGTCTTTTTTTCTTGGTGTAAGTGTATGTCTGTGTTATTGGGTGTCAGTGTATGTCTGTGTTACTGGGTGTCAGTGTATGTCTTTGTTACTTGGTGCCAGTGTATGTCGGTGTTACTGGGTGTCAGTGTATGTCTTTGTTACTTGGTGTCAGTGTATGTCTTTGTTACTGGGTGTCAGTGTATGTCTGTGTTACTTGGTGTCAGTGTATGTCTTTGTTACTTGGTGTCAGTGTATGTCTGTATTACTGGGTGTCAGTGTATGTCTGTATTACTGGGTGTCACTGTGTGTCTTTGTTACTTGGTGTCAGTGTATGTCTGTGTTACTGGGTGTCGGTGTGTGTCTGTGTTACTTGGTGTCAGTGTATGTCTGTGTTACAGGGTGTCAGTGCATGTCTGTGTTAGTTGGTGTAAGTGTGTGTCTGTGTTACTTGGTGTCAGTGTGTGTCTGTGTTACTGGGTGTCAGTGTGTGTCTTTGTTACTGGGTGTAGGTGTGTGTCTGTGTTACTGGGTGTCAGTGTGTGTCTTTGTTACTGGGTGTCAGTGTATGTATTTGTTACTTGGTGTCAGTGTGTGTCTGTGTTACTGGGTGTCAGTGTGTGTCTTTGTTACTGGGTGTCAGTGTATGTCTTTGTTACTTGGTGTAAGTGTGTGTCTGTGTTACTGGGTGTCAGTGTGTGTCTTTGTTACTTGGTGTCAGTGTATGTCCGTGTGACTGGGTGTAACTGTATGTCTGTGTTACTGGGTGTAAGTGTATGTCTTTGTTACTTGGTGTCAGTGTGTGTCTTTGTTACTTGGTGTAAGTGTGCGTCTGTGTTACTGGGTGTCAGTGTATGTCTTTGTTACTTGGTGTAAGTGTATGTCTGTGTTATTGGGTGTCAGTGTATGTCTGTGTTACTGGGTGTAAATGTATGTCTTTGTTACTGGGTGTCAGTGCGTGTTTTTGTTACTTGGTGTCAGTGTGTGTCTGTGTTACTGGGTGTCAGTGTATGTCTTTGTTACTTGGTGTAAGTGTGTGTCTGTGTTACTGGATGTCAGTGTATGTCTTTGTTACTTGGTGTAAGTGTCTGTCTGTGTTACTGGGTGTCAGTATCTGTCTTTGTTACTTGGTGCAAGTGTATGTCTTTGTTACTGGGTGTCAGTGTGTGTCTTTGTTACTTGGTGTAAGTGTGTGTCTGTGTTACTGGGTGTCAGTGTATGTCTTTGTTACTGGGTGTCAGTGTATGTCCTTGTTACTTGGTGTGAGTGTGTGTCTGTGTTACTGGGTGTCAGTGCATGTCTTTCTTACTTGGTGTCAGTGTATGTCTGTGTTACTGGGTGTATGTGTATGTCTTTGTTACTGGGTTTCAGTTCATGTCTTTGTTACTTGGTGTCAGTGAGTGTCTATGTTACTGGGTGTCAGTGTATGTCTTTGTTACTTGATGTAAGTGTGTGTCTGTGTTTCTGGGTGTCAGTGTAAGTCTTTGTTACTTGGTGTAAGTGTGTGTCTGTGTTACTGGGTGTCAGTGTATGTCTGTGTTACTGGGTGTAAGTGTATGTCTTTGTTACTGGTTTTCAGTGTATGTCTTTGTTACTTGGTGTCAGTGCATGTCTTTGCTACTTGGCGTCAGTGTGTGTATGTGTTACTGGGTGTCAGTGTGTGTCTTTGTTACTTGGTGTAAGTGTGTGTCTGTGTTACTGGATGTCAGTGTATGTCTTTGTTACTTGGTGTAAGTGTGTGTCTGTGATACTGGGTGTCTGTGACTGTCTTTGTTACTTGGTGCAAGTGTGTGTCTGTGTTACTGGGTGTCAGTGTGTGTCTGTATATGTTATTGGGTGTCAGTGTCGGTCTCCTTATGTCACTTGGTGTCACTATGTGTCTGTGTTACTGGGTATCTGTGTGTGTCTGGTTGTGTTACTTGGTGTAAGTATGTCTCTGTGACACTGGGTATCAGTGTGGATCAGTGTCTTGGGAGTCAGTGTGATCCTGTGATACCGGCTGTCAGTGCGTTTCTATGATATGGGTTGTCCGTCTGTGATTGATTGTGTTCCCGGGTGTCAGTGTGTGTCAGTGTACTGTGTCTGTGATAGTGTCTGTGATAGTGGGTGTCAATGTGTGTCTGTGTTCTTGGGTGTCAGTGTGTGTCTGTGTTACTGGGTGTCAGTGTGTGTCAATGATACTGGGTGTCAGGTGTGTGTGTGTTACTGGGTGTCAGTGTGTGTCTTTGGTACTGGGTGTCAGTGTTTTTCTGTGTTTTTGGGTGTCAGTATGTGTGTGTTACTGGGTGTCAGTGTGTGTCTGTTGGTGTTAATGGGTGTCAGTGTGTATCTGTTTATATTACGTGGTGTCAGAGTGTGTCTGTGCTAATGGATGTCAGTGTGTTTCTGTTTGTGTACGTGGGTGTAAGTGTGTGTAATTGTTACTGTGTATGAGTGTATGTCTGTGATAGTGGGTGTCAGTGTGTGTCTGTGTTCCTGGGTGTCAGTGTGTGTCCGTGTTACTGGGTGTCAGTGTGTGTCTGTGGTACTGGATGTCAGTGTGTGTCTGTGTTACTGGGTGTTAGTGTATGTCTGTGGTACTGGATGTCAGTGTTTGTCTGTGTTCCTGGGTGTCAGTGTGCGTCTGTTGTACTGGGTGTCAGGTGTGTTTATGTTACTGGGTGCCACAGTGTTTGTGTTACTGGGTTTCTGTGTGTGTCTGTTTATGTTATTTAGTGTCAGTTTGTTTCTCTGCTACTGGGTGTCAGTGTATATCTGTTTGTGTTACTGGGTGTCAGTGTGTGTCTGTGTTACTGGGTGTCAGTGTGTGTCTGTTTATGTTATTTGGTGTCAGTTTGTGTCTGTGCTACTGGGTGTCAGTGTGTTTCTGTTTGTGTTACTGGGTGTCAGTGTGTTTCTGTGTTACTGGGTGTCAGTGTGTGTCTGTTTATGTTACTTGGTGTCAGTTTGTGTCTGTGCTACTGGATGTCAGTGTGTTTCTGTTTGTATAAGTGGGTGTCAGTGTGTGTAATTGTTACTGTGTATGCGTGCATGTCTGTGATTGTGGGTGTCAGTGTGTGTATGTATTACTGGGTGTCAGTGGGTGTCTGTGATACTGGGTGTCAGTGTGCGTCTGTGTTCCTGGGTGTCAGTTTGTGTCCGTGTTACTTGGTGTCAGTGTGTGTCTGTGGTACTGGATGTCAGTGCATGTCCGTGTTACTGGGTGTCAGTGTGTGTCTGTGATACTGGGTGTCAGTGTGTGTCGGTGTTCCTGGGTGCCAGTGTGTGTCCGTGTTGCTGGGTGTCAGTGTGTTTCTGTGGTACTGGATATCAGTGTGTGTTTCTTACTGGGTGTCACTGTGTCTCTGTGTTACTAGATGTCAGTGTGTGTCCGTGTTACTGGGTGTCAGTGTATGTCTTTGTTACTTGGTGTCAGTGTATGTCTTCGTTACTTGGTGTAAGTGTATGTCTTTGTTACTGGGTGTCAGTGTATGTCTGTGTTACTGGGTGTAAGTGTATGTCTTTGTTACTTGGTGTCAGTGTATGTCTTTGTTACTTGGTGTCAGTGTGTGTCTGTGTTATTGGGGAACAGTGTATGTCTTTGTTACTGGGTGTCAGTGTATGTCTTTGTTACTTGGTGTCAGTGTATGTCTGTGTTACTGGGTGTCAGTGTATGTC
Source organism: Heterodontus francisci (assembly GCF_036365525.1). Taxonomy (NCBI): domain Eukaryota; kingdom Metazoa; phylum Chordata; class Chondrichthyes; order Heterodontiformes; family Heterodontidae; genus Heterodontus; species Heterodontus francisci. Next base: position 1,858,048 of record NW_027140908.1, on the reverse strand, counting down.
TTTGTTACTGGGTGTCAGTGTATGTCTTTGTTACTTGGTGTCAGTGTATGTCTGTGTTACTGGGTATCAGTGTATGTCTTTGTTTCTCGGTGTCAGTGTATGTCTTTGTTACTTGGTGTCAGTGCATGTCTGTGTTACTGGGTGTCAGTGTATGTCTTTGTTACTTGGTGTCAGTGTATGTCGGTGTTACTGGGTGTCAGTGTATGTCTTTGTTACTTGGTGTCAGTGTATGTCTGTGTTATTGGGTGTCAGTGTATATCTTTGTTACTGGGTGTCAGTGTATGTCTTTGTTACTTGGTGTCAGTGTATGTCTGTTTTACTGGGTATCAGTGTACGTCTTTGTTACTCGGTGTTACTGTCTGTCTTTGTTACTGGGTGTCAGTGTGTGTCTGTGTTACTTGGTGTCAGTGTATGTCTGTGTTACTGGGTCTCAGTGCATGTCTGTGTTAGTTGGTGTAAGTGTGTGTCTTTGTTACTTGGTGTCAGTGTGTGTCTGTGTTACTGGGTGTCAGTGTGTGTCTTTGTTACTGGGTGTAAGTGTGTGTCTGTGTTACTGGCTGTCAGTGTATCTCTTTGTTACTGGGTGTCAGTGTATGTATTTGTTACTTGGCGTCAGTGTGTGTCCGTGTTACTGGGTGTCAGTGTGTGTCTTTGTTACTTGGTGTCAGTGTATGTCTGTGTGACTGGGTGTAACTGTATGTCTGTGTTACTGTGTGTAAGTTTATGTCTTTGTTACTTGGTGTCAGTGTGTGTCTTTGTTACTTGGTGTAAGTGTGCGTCCATGTTACTGGGTGTCAGTGTATGTCTTTGTTACTTGGTGTAAGTGTATGTCTGTGTTATTTGGTGTCAGTGTATGTCTGTGTCACTGGGTGTCAGTGCATGTCTGTGTTAGTTGGTGTAAGTGTGTGTCTTTGTTACTTGGTGTCAGTGTGTGTCTGTGTTACTGGGTGTCAGTGTGTGTCTTTGTTACTGGGTGTAAGTGTGTGTCTGTGTTACTGGCTGTCAGTGTATGTCTTTGTTACTGGGTGTCAGTGTATGTATTTGTTACTTGGCGTCAGTGTGTGTCCGTGTTACTGGGTGTCAGTGTGTGTCTTTGTTACTTGGTGTCAGTGTATGTCTGTGTGACTGGGTGTAACTGTATGTCTGTGTTACTGTGTGTAAGTGTATGTCTTTGTTACTTGGTGTCAGTGTGTGTCTTTGTTACTTGGTGTAAGTGTGCGTCCATGTTACTGGGTGTCAGTGTATGTCTTTGTTACTTGGTGTAAGTGTATGTCTGTGTTATTTGGTGTCAGTGTATGTCTGTGTCACTGGGTGTAAATGTATGTCTTTGTTACTGGGTGTCTAAGCGTGTTTTTGTTACTTGGTGTCAGTGTGTGTCTGTGTTACTGGGTGTCGGTGTATAGCTTTGTTACTTGGTGTAAGTGTGTGTCTGTGTTACTGGGTGTCAGTGTATGCCTTTGTTACTTGGTGTAAGTGTGTGTCTGTGTTACTGGGTGTCAGTATCTGTCTTTGTTACTTGGTGCAAGTGTAAGTCTTTGTTACTGGGTGTCAGTGTGAGTCTTTGTTACTTGGTGTAAGTGTGTGTCTGTGTTACTGGGTGTCAGTGTATGTCTTTGGTACTGGGTGTCAGTGTATGTCCTTGTTACTTTGTGTGAGTGTGTGTCTGTGTTACTGGGTGTCAGTGCATGTCTTTCTTACTTGGTGTCAGTGTATGTCTGTGATACTGGGTGTATGTGTATGTCTTTGTTACTGGGTGTCATTGCATGTCTTTGTTACTTGGTGTCAGTGAGTGTCTATGTTACTGGGTGTCAGTGTATGTCTTTATTACTTGATGGAAGTGTGTGTCTGTGTTTCTGGGTGTCAGTGTAAGTCTTTGTTACTTGGTGTAAGTGTGTGTCTGTGTTACTGGGTGTCAGTGAATGTCTGTGTTACTGGGTGTAAGTGTATGTCTTTGTTACTGGTTTTCAGTATATGTCTTTGTTACTTGGTGTCAGTGCATGTCTTTGCTACTTGGCGTCAGTGAGTGTATGTGTTACTGGGTGTCAGTGTGTGTCTTTGTTACTTGGTGTAAGTGAGTGTCTGTGTTACTGGATGTCAGTGTATGTCTTCGTTACTTGGTGTCAGTGTGTGTCTGTGGTACTGGGTGTCTGTGACTGTCTTTGTTACTTGGTGCAAATGTGTGTCTGTGATACTTGGTGTCAGTGTATGACTTTGTTACTGGGTGTCAGTGTATGTCTGTGTTACTTGGTGCAAGTGTGTGTCTGTGTTACTGGGTGTCAGTGTATGTCTTTGTTACTTGTTGTAAGTGTGTGTCTGTGTTACTGGGTGTCAGTGTGTGTCTGTGTTACTGGGTGCAAGTGTGTGTCTGTGTTACTGGGTGTCAGTGTATGTCTTTGTTACTGAGTGTCAGTGTATGTCTGTGTTACTGGGTGTAAGTGTATGTCTTTGTTACTGGGTGTCAGTGCATGTCTTTGTTACTTGGTGTAACTGTGTGTCTGTGTTACTGGGTATCAGTGTATGTCTTTGTTACTTGGTGTAAGTGTGTGTCTATGTTACTGGGTGTCAGTGTCTGTGTTTGTTACTTTGTGCAAGTGTATGTCTTTGTTACTGGGTGTCAGTGTGTGTCTTTGTTACTGGGTGTCAGTGTATGTCTTTGTTACTGGGTGTCAGTGTATGTCTTTGTTACTTGGTGTCAGTGGATGTCTGTGTTACTGGGTATCAGTGTACGTCTTTGTTACTCGGTGTCAGTGTATGTCTTTGTTACTTGGTGTCAGTGAGTGTCTATGTTACTGGGTGTCAGTGTATGTCTCTGTTACTTGATGTAAGTGTGTGTCTGTCTTTCTGGGTGTCAGTGTAAGTCTTTGTTACTTGGTGTAAGTGTGTGTCTGCGTTACTGGGTGTCAGTGTATGTCTGTGTTACTGGGTGTAAGTGTATGTCTTTGTTACTGGTTGTCAGTGTATGTCTTTCTTCCTTGGTGTCAGTGCATGTCTTTGCTACTTGGCGTCATTGTGTGTATGTGTTACTGGGTGTCAGTGTGTGTCTTTGTTACTTGGTGTAAGTGTGTGTCTGTGTTACTGGATGTCAGTGTATGTCTTTGTTACTTGGTGTAAGTGTGTGTCTGTGATACTGGGTGTCTGTGACTGTCTTTGTTACTTGGTGCAAGTGTGTGTCTGTGATACTGGGTGTCTGTGACTGTCTTTGTTACTTGTTGTAAGTGTGTGTCTGTGTTACTGGGTGTCAGTGTATGTCTTTGTTACTGGGTGTCAGTGTGTGTCAATGATACTGGGTGTCAGGTGTGTGTGTGTTACTGGGTGTCAGTGTGTGTCAATGATACTGGGTGTCAGGTGTGTGTGTGTTACTGGGTGTCAGTGTGTGTCTTTGGTACTGGGTGTCAGTGTTTTTCTGTGTTTTTGGGTGTCAGTATGTGTGTGTTACTGGGTGTCAGTGTGTGTCTGTTGGTGTTAATGGGTGTCAGTGTGTATCTGTTTATATTACGTGGTGTCAGAGTGTGTCTGTGCTAATGGATGTCAGTGTGTTTCTGTTTGTGTACGTGGGTGTAAGTGTGTGTAATTGTTACTGTGTATGAGTGTATGTCTGTGATAGTGGGTGTCAGTGTGTGTCTGTGTTCCTGGGTGTCAGTGTGTGTCCGTGTTACTGGGTGTCAGTGTGTGTCTGTGGTACTGGATGTCAGTGTGTGTCTGTGTTACTGGGTGTTAGTGTATGTCTGTGGTACTGGATGTCAGTGTTTGTCTGTGTTCCTGGGTGTCAGTGTGCGTCTGTTGTACTGGGTGTCAGGTGTGTTTATGTTACTGGGTGCCACAGTGTTTGTGTTACTGGGTTTCTGTGTGTGTCTGTTTATGTTATTTAGTGTCAGTTTGTTTCTCTGCTACTGGGTGTCAGTGTATATCTGTTTGTGTTACTGGGTGTCAGTGTGTGTCTGTGTTACTGGGTGTCAGTGTGTGTCTGTTTATGTTATTTGGTGTCAGTTTGTGTCTGTGCTACTGGGTGTCAGTGTGTTTCTGTTTGTGTTACTGGGTGTCAGTGTGTTTCTGTGTTACTGGGTGTCAGTGTGTGTCTGTTTATGTTACTTGGTGTCAGTTTGTGTCTGTGCTACTGGATGTCAGTGTGTTTCTGTTTGTATAAGTGGGTGTCAGTGTGTGTAATTGTTACTGTGTATGCGTGCATGTCTGTGATTGTGGGTGTCAGTGTGTGTATGTATTACTGGGTGTCAGTGGGTGTCTGTGATACTGGGTGTCAGTGTGCGTCTGTGTTCCTGGGTGTCAGTTTGTGTCCGTGTTACTTGGTGTCAGTGTGTGTCTGTGGTACTGGATGTCAGTGCATGTCCGTGTTACTGGGTGTCAGTGTGTGTCTGTGATACTGGGTGTCAGTGTGTGTCGGTGTTCCTGGGTGCCAGTGTGTGTCCGTGTTGCTGGGTGTCAGTGTGTTTCTGTGGTACTGGATATCAGTGTGTGTTTCTTACTGGGTGTCACTGTGTCTCTGTGTTACTAGATGTCAGTGTGTGTCCGTGTTACTGGGTGTCAGTGTATGTCTTTGTTACTTGGTGTCAGTGTATGTCTTCGTTACTTGGTGTAAGTGTATGTCTTTGTTACTGGGTGTCAGTGTATGTCTGTGTTACTGGGTGTAAGTGTATGTCTTTGTTACTTGGTGTCAGTGTATGTCTTTGTTACTTGGTGTCAGTGTGTGTCTGTGTTATTGGGGAACAGTGTATGTCTTTGTTACTGGGTGTCAGTGTATGTCTTTGTTACTTGGTGTCAGTGTATGTCTGTGTTACTGGGTGTCAGTGTATGTCTTTGTTACTGGGTGTCAGTGTATGTCTTTGTTACTTGGTGTCAGTGTATGTCTGTGTTACTGGGTATCAGTGTATGTCTTTGTTTCTCGGTGTCAGTGTATGTCTTTGTTACTTGGTGTCAGTGCATGTCTGTGTTACTGGGTGTCAGTGTATGTCTTTGTTACTTGGTGTCAGTGTATGTCGGTGTTACTGGGTGTCAGTGTATGTCTTTGTTACTTGGTGTCAGTGTATGTCTGTGTTATTGGGTGTCAGTGTATATCTTTGTTACTGGGTGTCAGTGTATGTCTTTGTTACTTGGTGTCAGTGTATGTCTGTTTTACTGGGTATCAGTGTACGTCTTTGTTACTCGGTGTTACTGTCTGTCTTTGTTACTGGGTGTCAGTGTGTGTCTGTGTTACTTGGTGTCAGTGTATGTCTGTGTTACTGGGTCTCAGTGCATGTCTGTGTTAGTTGGTGTAAGTGTGTGTCTTTGTTACTTGGTGTCAGTGTGTGTCTGTGTTACTGGGTGTCAGTGTGTGTCTTTGTTACTGGGTGTAAGTGTGTGTCTGTGTTACTGGCTGTCAGTGTATCTCTTTGTTACTGGGTGTCAGTGTATGTATTTGTTACTTGGCGTCAGTGTGTGTCCGTGTTACTGGGTGTCAGTGTGTGTCTTTGTTACTTGGTGTCAGTGTATGTCTGTGTGACTGGGTGTAACTGTATGTCTGTGTTACTGTGTGTAAGTTTATGTCTTTGTTACTTGGTGTCAGTGTGTGTCTTTGTTACTTGGTGTAAGTGTGCGTCCATGTTACTGGGTGTCAGTGTATGTCTTTGTTACTTGGTGTAAGTGTATGTCTGTGTTATTTGGTGTCAGTGTATGTCTGTGTCACTGGGTGTCAGTGCATGTCTGTGTTAGTTGGTGCAAGTGTGTGTCTTTGTTACTTGGTGTCAGTGTGTGTCTGTGTTACTGGGTGTCAGTGTGTGTCTTTGTTACTGGGTGTAAGTGTGTGTCTGTGTTACTGGCTGTCAGTGTATGTCTTTGTTACTGGGTGTCAGTGTATGTATTTGTTACTTGGCGTCAGTGTGTGTCCGTGTTACTGGGTGTCAGTGTGTGTCTTTGTTACTTGGTGTCAGTGTATGTCTGTGTGACTGGGTGTAACTGTATGTCTGTGTTACTGTGTGTAAGTGTATGTCTTTGTTACTTGGTGTCAGTGTGTGTCTTTGTTACTTGGTGTAAGTGTGCGTCCATGTTACTGGGTGTCAGTGTATGTCTTTGTTACTTGGTGTAAGTGTATGTCTGTGTTATTTGGTGTCAGTGTATGTCTGTGTCACTGGGTGTAAATGTATGTCTTTGTTACTGGGTGTCTAAGCGTGTTTTTGTTACTTGGTGTCAGTGTGTGTCTGTGTTACTGGGTGTCGGTGTATAGCTTTGTTACTTGGTGTAAGTGTGTGTCTGTGTTACTGGGTGTCAGTGTATGCCTTTGTTACTTGGTGTAAGTGTGTGTCTGTGTTACTGGGTGTCAGTATCTGTCTTTGTTACTTGGTGCAAGTGTAAGTCTTTGTTACTGGGTGTCAGTGTGAGTCTTTGTTACTTGGTGTAAGTGTGTGTCTGTGTTACTGGGTGTCAGTGTATGTCTTTGGTACTGGGTGTCAGTGTATGTCCTTGTTACTTTGTGTGAGTGTGTGTCTGTGTTACTGGGTGTCAGTGCATGTCTTTCTTACTTGGTGTCAGTGTATGTCTGTGATACTGGGTGTATGTGTATGTCTTTGTTACTGGGTGTCATTGCATGTCTTTGTTACTTGGTGTCAGTGAGTGTCTATGTTACTGGGTGTCAGTGTATGTCTTTATTACTTGATGGAAGTGTGTGTCTGTGTTTCTGGGTGTCAGTGTAAGTCTTTGTTACTTGGTGTAAGTGTGTGTCTGTGTTACTGGGTGTCAGTGAATGTCTGTGTTACTGGGTGTAAGTGTATGTCTTTGTTACTGGTTTTCAGTATATGTCTTTGTTACTTGGTGTCAGTGCATGTCTTTGCTACTTGGCGTCAGTGAGTGTATGTGTTACTGGGTGTCAGTGTGTGTCTTCGTTACTTGGTGTCAGTGTGTGTCTGTGGTACTGGGTGTCTGTGACTGTCTTTGTTACTTGGTGCAAATGTGTGTCTGTGATACTTGGTGTCAGTGTATGACTTTGTTACTGGGTGTCAGTGTATGTCTGTGTTACTTGGTGCAAGTGTGTGTCTGTGTTACTGGGTGTCAGTGTATGTCTTTGTTACTTGTTGTAAGTGTGTGTCTGTGTTACTGGGTGTCAGTGTGTGTCTGTGTTACTGGGTGCAAGTGTGTGTCTGTGTTACTGGGTGTCAGTGTATGTCTTTGTTACTGAGTGTCAGTGTATGTCTGTGTTACTGGGTGTAAGTGTATGTCTTTGTTACTGGGTGTCAGTGCATGTCTTTGTTACTTGGTGTAACTGTGTGTCTGTGTTACTGGGTATCAGTGTATGTCTTTGTTACTTGGTGTAAGTGTGTGTCTATGTTACTGGGTGTCAGTGTCTGTGTTTGTTACTTTGTGCAAGTGTATGTCTTTGTTACTGGGTGTCAGTGTGTGTCTTTGTTACTGGGTGTCAGTGTATGTCTTTGTTACTGGGTGTCAGTGTATGTCTTTGTTACTTGGTGTCAGTGGATGTCTGTGTTACTGGGTATCAGTGTACGTCTTTGTTACTCGGTGTCAGTGTATGTCTTTGTTACTTGGTGTCAGTGAGTGTCTATGTTACTGGGTGTCAGTGTATGTCTCTGTTACTTGATGTAAGTGTGTGTCTGTCTTTCTGGGTGTCAGTGTAAGTCTTTGTTACTTGGTGTAAGTGTGTGTCTGCGTTACTGGGTGTCAGTGTATGTCTGTGTTACTGGGTGTAAGTGTATGTCTTTGTTACTGGTTGTCAGTGTATGTCTTTCTTCCTTGGTGTCAGTGCATGTCTTTGCTACTTGGCGTCATTGTGTGTATGTGTTACTGGGTGTCAGTGTGTGTCTTTGTTACTTGGTGTAAGTGTGTGTCTGTGTTACTGGATGTCAGTGTATGTCTTTGTTACTTGGTGTAAGTGTGTGTCTGTGATACTGGGTGTCTGTGACTGTCTTTGTTACTTGGTGCAAGTGTGTGTCTGTGATACTGGGTGTCTGTGACTGTCTTTGTTACTTGTTGTAAGTGTGTGTCTGTGTTACTGGGTGTCAGTGTATGTCTTTGTTACTTGGTGTAAGTGTGTGTCTGTGTTACTGGGTGTCACTATCTGTCTTTGTTACTTTGTGCAAGTGTATGTCTTTGTTACTGGGTGTCAGTGTGTGTCTTTGTTACTTAGTGTAAGTGTGTGTCTGTGTTACTGGGTGTCAGTGTATGTCTTTGTTACTGGGTGTCAGTGTATGTCCTTGTTACTTGGTGTGAGTGTGTGTCTGTGTTACTGGGTGTCAGTGCATGTCTTTCTTACTTGGTGTCAGTGTATGTCTGTGTTACTGGGTGTATGTGTATGTCTTTGTTACTGGGTGTCAGTGCATGTCTTTGTTACTTGGTGTCAGTGAGTGTCTATGTTACTGGGTGTCAGTTTATGTCTTTTTTACTTGATGTAAAGTGTTTGTCTGTGTTTCTGGGTGTCAGTGTATTTCTTTGTTACTAGGTGTAAGTGTGTGTCTGTGTTACTGGTGTCAGTGTATGTCTGTGTTGCTGGGTGTAAGTGTATGTCTTTGTTACTGGTTTTCAGTGTATGTCTTTGTTACTTGGTGTCAGTGCATGTCTTTGCTACTTGGCGTCAGTGTGTGTATGTGTTACTGGGTGTCAGTGTGTGTCTTTGTTACTTGGTGTAAGTGTGTGTCTGTGTTACTGGATGTCAGTGTATGTCTTTGTTACTTGGTGTAAGTGTGTGTCTGTGATACTGGGTGTCTGTGACTGTCTTTGTTACTTGGTGCAAGTGTGTGTCTGTGTTACTGGGTGTCAGTGTGTGTCTGTATATGTTATTGGGTGTCAGTGTGGGTCTCCTTATGTCACTTGGTGTCACTATGTGTCTGTGTTACTGGGTGTCTGTTTGTGTTACTTGGTGTAAGTATGTCTCTGTGACACTGGGTATCAGTGTGGATCAGTGTCTTGGGAGTCAGTGTGATCCTGTGATACCGGCTGTCAGTGCGTTTCTATGATATGGGTTGTCCGTTTGTGATTGATTGTGTTCCCGGGTGTCAGTGTGTGTCAGTGTACTGTGTCTGTGATAGTGTCTGTGATAGTGGGTGTCAATGTGTGTCTGTGTTCTTGGGTGTCAGTGTGTGTCTGTGTTACTGGGTGTCAGTGTGTGTCAATGATACTGGGTGTCAGGTGTGTGTGTGTTACTGGGTGTCAGTGTGTGTCTTTGGTACTGGGTGTCAGTGTTTTTCTGTGTTCCTGGGTGTCAGTATGTGTCTGTGTTACTGGGTGTCAGTGTGTGTCTGTTGGTGTTAATGGGTGTCAGTGTGTGTCTGTTTATATTACTTGGTGTCAGTGTGTGTCTGTGCTACTGGATGTCAGTGTGTTTATGTTTGTGTACGTGGGTGTAAGTGTGTGTAATTGTTACTGTGTATGAGTGTATGTCTGTGATGGTGGGTGTCAGTGTGTGTCTGTGTTCCTGGGTGTCAGTGTGTGTCCGTGTTACTGTGTGTGTGTGTATCTGTGGTACTGGATGTCAGTGTGTGTCTGTGTTACTGGGTGTTAGTGTATGTCTGTGGTACTGGATGTCAGTGTTTGTCTGTGTTCCTGGGTGTCAGTGTGCGTCTGTTGTACTGGGTGTCAGGTGTGTTTATGTTACTGGGTGCCACAGTGTTTGTGTTACTGGGTGTCAGTGTGTGTCTGTTTATGTTATTTGGTGTCAGTGTGTGTCTGTGCTCCTGGGTGTCAGAGTGTGTCTGTTTATGTTATTTAGTGTCAGTTTGTGTCTCTGCTGCTGGGTGTCAGTGTATATCTGTTTGTGTTACTGGGTGTCAGTGTGTGTCTGTGTTACTGGGTGTCAGTGTGTGTCTGTTTATGTTATTTGGTGTCAGTTTGTGTCTGTGCTACTGGGTGTCAGTGTGTTTCTGTTTGTGTTACTGGGTGTCAGTGTGGTTCTGTGTTACTGGGTGTCAGTGTGTGTCTGTTTATGTTACTTGGTGTCAGTTTGTGTCTGTGCTACTGGATGTCAGTGTGTTTCTGTTTGTGTAAGTGGGTGTCAGTGTGTGTAATTGTTACTGTGTATGCGTGCATGTCTGTGATAGTGGGTGTCAGTGTGTGTATGTGTTACTGGGTGTCAGTGGGTGTCTGTGATACTGGGTGTCAGTGTGTGTCTGTGTTCCTGGGTGTCAGTTTGTGTCTGTGTTACTGGGTGTCAGTGTATGTCTTTGTTACTTGTTGTAAGTGTGTGTCTGTGTTACTGGGTGTCAGTGTGTGTCTGTGTTACTGGGTGCAAGTGTGTGTCTGTGTTACTGGGTGTCAGTGTATGTCTTTGTTACTGAGTGTCAGTGTATGTCTGTGTTACTGGGTGTAAGTGTATGTCTTTGTTACTGGGTGTCAGTGCATGTCTTTGTTACTTGGTGTAACTGTGTGTCTGTGTTACTGGGTATCAGTGTATGTCTTTGTTACTTGGTGTAAGTGTTTGTCTATGTTACTGGGTGTCAGTGTCTGTGTTTGTTACTTTGTGCAAGTGTATGTCTTTGTTACTGGGTGTCAGTGTGTGTCTTTGTTACTGGGTGTCAGTGTATGTCTTTGTTACTGGGTGTCAGTGTATGTCTTTGTTACTTGGTGTCAGTGGATGTCTGTGTTACTGGGTATCAGTGTACGTCTTTGTTACTCGGTGTCAGTGTATGTCTTTGTTACTTGGTGTCAGTGAGTGTCTATGTTACTGGGTGTCAGTGTATGTCTCTGTTACTTGATGTAAGTGTGTGTCTGTCTTTCTGGGTGTCAGTGTAAGTCTTTGTTACTTGGTGTAAGTGTGTGTCTGCGTTACTGGGTGTCAGTGTATGTCTGTGTTACTGGGTGTAAGTGTATGTCTTTGTTACTGGTTGTCAGTGTATGTCTTTCTTCCTTGGTGTCAGTGCATGTCTTTGCTACTTGGCGTCATTGTGTGTATGTGTTACTGGGTGTCAGTGTGTGTCTTTGTTACTTGGTGTAAGTGTGTGTCTGTGTTACTGGATGTCAGTGTATGTCTTTGTTACTTGGTGTAAGTGTGTGTCTGTGATACTGGGTGTCTGTGACTGTCTTTGTTACTTGGTGCAAGTGTGTGTCTGTGATACTGGGTGTCTGTGACTGTCTTTGTTACTTGTTGTAAGTGTGTGTCTGTGTTACTGGGTGTCAGTGTATGTCTTTGTTACTTGGTGTAAGTGTGTGTCTGTGTTACTGGGTGTCACTATCTGTCTTTGTTACTTTGTGCAAGTGTATGTCTTTGTTACTGGGTGTCAGTGTGTGTCTTTGTTACTTAGTGTAAGTGTGTGTCTGTGTTACTGGGTGTCAGTGTATGTCTTTGTTACTGGGTGTCAGTGTATGTCCTTGTTACTTGGTGTGAGTGTGTGTCTGTGTTACTGGGTGTCAGTGCATGTCTTTCTTACTTGGTGTCAGTGTATGTCTGTGTTACTGGGTGTATGTGTATGTCTTTGTTACTGGGTGTCAGTGCATGTCTTTGTTACTTGGTGTCAGTGAGTGTCTATGTTACTGGGTGTCAGTTTATGTCTTTTTTACTTGATGTAAAGTGTTTGTCTGTGTTTCTGGGTGTCAGTGTATTTCTTTGTTACTAGGTGTAAGTGTGTGTCTGTGTTACTGGTGTCAGTGTATGTCTGTGTTGCTGGGTGTAAGTGTATGTCTTTGTTACTGGTTTTCAGTGTATGTCTTTGTTACTTGGTGTCAGTGCATGTCTTTGCTACTTGGCGTCAGTGTGTGTATGTGTTACTGGGTGTCAGTGTGTGTCTTTGTTACTTGGTGTAAGTGTGTGTCTGTGTTACTGGATGTCAGTGTATGTCTTTGTTACTTGGTGTAAGTGTGTGTCTGTGATACTGGGTGTCTGTGACTGTCTTTGTTACTTGGTGCAAGTGTGTGTCTGTGTTACTGGGTGTCAGTGTGTGTCTGTATATGTTATTGGGTGTCAGTGTGGGTCTCCTTATGTCACTTGGTGTCACTATGTGTCTGTGTTACTGGGTGTCTGTTTGTGTTACTTGGTGTAAGTATGTCTCTGTGACACTGGGTATCAGTGTGGATCAGTGTCTTGGGAGTCAGTGTGATCCTGTGATACCGGCTGTCAGTGCGTTTCTATGATATGGGTTGTCCGTTTGTGATTGATTGTGTTCCCGGGTGTCAGTGTGTGTCAGTGTACTGTGTCTGTGATAGTGTCTGTGATAGTGGGTGTCAATGTGTGTCTGTGTTCTTGGGTGTCAGTGTGTGTCTGTGTTACTGGGTGTCAGTGTGTGTCAATGATACTGGGTGTCAGGTGTGTGTGTGTTACTGGGTGTCAGTGTGTGTCTTTGGTACTGGGTGTCAGTGTTTTTCTGTGTTCCTGGGTGTCAGTATGTGTCTGTGTTACTGGGTGTCAGTGTGTGTCTGTTGGTGTTAATGGGTGTCAGTGTGTGTCTGTTTATATTACTTGGTGTCAGTGTGTGTCTGTGCTACTGGATGTCAGTGTGTTTATGTTTGTGTACGTGGGTGTAAGTGTGTGTAATTGTTACTGTGTATGAGTGTATGTCTGTGATGGTGGGTGTCAGTGTGTGTCTGTGTTCCTGGGTGTCAGTGTGTGTCCGTGTTACTGTGTGTGTGTGTATCTGTGGTACTGGATGTCAGTGTGTGTCTGTGTTACTGGGTGTTAGTGTATGTCTGTGGTACTGGATGTCAGTGTTTGTCTGTGTTCCTGGGTGTCAGTGTGCGTCTGTTGTACTGGGTGTCAGGTGTGTTTATGTTACTGGGTGCCACAGTGTTTGTGTTACTGGGTGTCAGTGTGTGTCTGTTTATGTTATTTGGTGTCAGTGTGTGTCTGTGCTCCTGGGTGTCAGAGTGTGTCTGTTTATGTTATTTAGTGTCAGTTTGTGTCTCTGCTGCTGGGTGTCAGTGTATATCTGTTTGTGTTACTGGGTGTCAGTGTGTGTCTGTGTTACTGGGTGTCAGTGTGTGTCTGTTTATGTTATTTGGTGTCAGTTTGTGTCTGTGCTACTGGGTGTCAGTGTGTTTCTGTTTGTGTTACTGGGTGTCAGTGTGGTTCTGTGTTACTGGGTGTCAGTGTGTGTCTGTTTATGTTACTTGGTGTCAGTTTGTGTCTGTGCTACTGGATGTCAGTGTGTTTCTGTTTGTGTAAGTGGGTGTCAGTGTGTGTAATTGTTACTGTGTATGCGTGCATGTCTGTGATAGTGGGTGTCAGTGTGTGTATGTGTTACTGGGTGTCAGTGGGTGTCTGTGATACTGGGTGTCAGTGTGTGTCTGTGTTCCTGGGTGTCAGTTTGTGTCCGTGTTACTGGGTGTCAGTGTGTGTCTGTGATACTGGGTGTCAGTGTGTGTCGGTGTTCCTGGGTGCCAGTGTGTGTCCGTGTTACTGGGTGTCAGTGTGTCTCTGTGGTACTGGATGTCAGTGTGTGTTTCTTACTGGGTGTCAGTGTGTCTCTGTGTTACTAGATGTCAGTGTGTGTCCGTGTTACTGGGTGTCAGTGTATGTCTTTGTTACTTGGTGTCAGTGTATGTCTTTGTTACTTGGTGTAAGTGTATGTCTTTGTTACTGGGTGTCAGTGTATGTCTGTGTTACTGGGTGTAAGTGTATGTCTTTGCTAATTGGTGTCAGTGTATGTCTTTGTTACTTGGTGTCAGTGTGTGTCTGCGTTATTGGGGAACAGTGTACGTCTTTGTTACTGGGTGTCAGTGTATGTCTTTGTTACTTGGTGTCAGTGTATGTCTGTGTTACTGGGTGTCAGTGTATGTCTTTGTTACTGGGTGTCAGTGTATGTCTTTGTTACTTGGTGTCAGTGTATGTCTGTGTTACTGGGTATCAGTGTATGTCTTTGTTTCTCGGTGTCAGTGTATGTCTTTGTTACTTGGTGTCAGTATATGTCTGTGGTACTGGATGTCAGTGCATGTCCGTGTTACTGGGTGTCAGTGTGTGTCTGTGATACTGGGTGTCAGTGTGTGTCGGTGTTCCTGGGTGCCAGTGTGTGTCCGTGTTACTGGGTGTCAGTGTGTCTCTGTGGTACTGGATGTCAGTGTGTGTTTCTTACTGGGTGTCAGTGTGTCTCTGTGTTACTAGATGTCAGTATGTGTCCGTGTTACTGGGTGTCAGTGTATGTCTTTGTTACCTGGTGTCAGTGTATGTCTTTGTTACTTGGTGTAAGTGTATGTCTTTGTTACTGGGTGTCAGTGTATGTCTGTGTTACTGGGTGTAAGTGTATGTCTTTGTTACTTGGTGTCAGTGTATGTCTTTGTTACTTGGTGTCAGTGTGTGTCTGTGTTATTGGGGAACAGTGTATGTCTTTGTTACTGGGTGTCAGTGTATGTCTTTGTTACTTGGTGTCAGTGTATGTCTGTGTTACTGGGTGTCAGTGTATGTCTTTGTTACTGGGTGTCAGTGTATGTCTTTGTTACTTGGTGTCAGTGTATGTCTGTGTTACTGGGTATCAGTGTATGTCTTTGTTTCTCGGTGTCAGTGTATGTCTTTGTTACTTGGTGTCAGTATATGTCTGTGTTACTGGGTGTCAGTGTATGTCTTTGTTACTTGGTGTCAGTGTATGTCTGTGTTATTGGGTGTCAGTGTATGTATTTGTTACATGGTGTCAGTGTATGTCTTTGTTACTTGGTGTCAGTGTATGTCTGTGTTACTGGGTATCAGTGTACGTCTTTGTTACTCGGTGTCAGTGTATGTCTTTATTACTGGGTGTCAGTGTATGTCTTTGTTACTTGGTGCCAGTGTATGTCTGTGTTACTGGGTGTCAGTGTATGTCTTTGTTACTTGGTGTCAGTGTATGTCTTTGTTACTGGGTGTCAGTGTATGTCTGTGTTACTTGGTGTCAGTGTATGTCTTTGTTACTTGGTGTCAGTGTATGTCTGTGTTACTGGGTGTCAGTGTATGTCTGTGTTACTGGGTGACAGTGTGTGTCTTTGTTACTTAGTGTCAGTGTATGTCTGTGTTACTGGGTGTCAGTGTATGTCTTTGTAACTTGGTGTCAGTGTATGTCTTTGTTACTTGGTGTCAGTGTGTGTCTGTGTTACTTGGTGTCAGTGTATGTCTGTGTTACTGGGTGTCAGTGTGTGTCTTTGTTACTGGGTGTAAGTGTGTGTTTGTGTTACTGGGTGTCAGTGTCTGTCTTTGTTACTGGGTGTCAGTGTATGTATTTGTTACTTGGTGCAAGTGTGTGTCTGTGTTAATGGGTTTCAGTGTATGTCTGTGTGACTGGGTGTAACTGTCTGTCTGTGTTACTGTGTGTAAGTGTATGTCTTTGTTACTTGGTGTCAGTGTTTGTCTTTGTTACTTGGTGTAAGTGTGCGTCTATGTTACTGGGTGTCAGTGTATGTCTTTGTGACTTGGTGTAAGTGTATGTCTGTGTTATGTGGTGTCAGTGTATGTCTGTGTTACTGGGTGTAAATGTATGTCTTTGTTACTGGGTGTCAGTGCGTGTTTTTGTTACTTGGTGTCAGTGTGTGTCTGTGTTACTGGGTGTCAGTGTATGTCTTTGTTACTTGGTGTAAGTGTGTGTCTGTGTTACTGGGTGTCAGTGTATGTCTTTGTTACTTGGTGGAAGTGTGTCTCTGTGTTACTGGGTGTCAGTATCTGTCATTGTTACTTGGTGCAAGTGTATGTCTTTGTTACTGGGTGTCAGTGTGTGTCTTTGTTACTTGGTGTAAGTGTGTGTCTGTGTTACTGGGTGTCAGTGTATGTCTTTGTTACTGGGTGTCAGTATATGTCCTTGTTACTTGGTGTGAGTGTGTGTCTGTGTTACTGGGTGTCAGTGCATGTCTTTCTTACTTGGTGTCAGTGTATGTCTGTGTTACTGGGTGTATGTGTATGTCTTTGTAACTGGGTGTCAGTGCATGTCTTTGTTACTTGGTGTCAGTGAGTGTCTATGCTACTGGGTGTCAGTGTATGTCTTTGTTACTTGATGTAAGTGTGTGTCTGTGTTTCTGGGTGTCAGTGTAAGTCTTTGTTACTTGGTGTAAGTGTGTGTCTGTGTTACTGTGTGTCAGTGTATGTCTGTGTTACTGGGTGTAAGTGTATGTCTTTGTTACTGGTTTTCAGTGTATGTCTTTATTACTTGGTGTCAGTGCATGTCTTTGCTACTTGGCGTCAGTGTGTGTATGTGTTACTGGGTGTCAGTGTGTGTCTTTGTTACTTGGTGTAAGTGTGTGTCTGTGTTACTGGATGTCAGTGTATGTCTTTGTTACTTGGTGTAAGTGTGTGTCTGTGATACTGGGTGTCTGTGACTGTCTTTGTTAGTTGGTGCAAGTGTGTGTCTGTGATACTTGGTGTCAGTGTATGACTTTGTTACTGGGTGTCAGTGTATGTCTGTGTTACTTGGTGCAAGTGTGTGTCTGTGTTACTGGGTGTCAGTATATGTCTTTGTTACTTGTTGTAAGTGTGTGTCTGTGTTACTGGGTGTCAGTGTCCGTCTTTGTTACTTGGTGCAAGTGTGTGTCTGTGTTACTGGGTGTCAGTATATGTCTTTGTTACTGAGTGTCAGTGTATGTCTGTGTTACTGGGTGTAAGTGTATGTCTTTGTTACTGGGTGTCAGTGCATGTCTTTGTTACTTGGTGTAAGTGTGTGTCTGTGTTACTGGGTGTCAGTGTATGTCTTTGTTACTTGGTGTAAGTGTGTGTCTATGTTACTGGGTATCAGTGTCTGTCTTTGTTACTTTGTGCAAGTGTATGTCTTTGTTACTGGGTGTCAGTGTGTGTCTTTGTTACTTGGTGTAAGTGTGAGTCTGTGTTACTGGGTGTCAGTGTATGTCTTTGTTACTGGGTGTCAGTGTATGTCTTTGTTACTTGGTGCCAGTGTATGTCTGTGTTACTGGGTATCAGTGTACGTCTTTGTTACTCGGTGTCAGTGTATGTCTTTGTTACTTGGTGTCAGTGAGTGTCTATGTTACTGGGTGTCAGTGTATGTCTCTGTTTCTTGATGTACGTGTGTGTCTGTCTTTCTGGGTGTCAGTGTAAGTCTTTGTTACTTGGTGTAAGTGTGTGTCTGTGTTACTGAGTGTCAGTGTATGTCAGTGTTACTGGGTGTAAGTGTATGTCTTTGTTACTGGTTGTCAGTGTATGTCTTTGTTCCTTGGTGTCAGTGCATGTCTTTGCTACTTGGCGTCATTGTGTGTATGTGTTACTGGGTGTCAGTGTGTGTCTTTGTTACTTGGTGTAAGTGTGTGTCTGTGTTACTGGATGTCAGTATATGTCTTTGTTACTTGTGGTAGTGTATGTCTGTGATACTGGGTGTCTGTGACTGTCTTTGGTACTTGGTGCAAGTGTGTGTCTGTGATAGTGGGTGTCTGTGACTGTCTTTGTTACTTGTTGTAAGTGTGTGTCTGTGTTACTGGGTGCCAGTGTCCGTCTTTGTTACTTGGTGCAAGTGTGTGTCTGTGTTACTGGGTGTCAGTGTATGTCTTTGTTACTGAGTGTCAGTGTATGTCTGTGTTACTGGGTGTAAGTGTATGTCTTTGTTACTGGGTGTCAGTGCATGTCTTTGTGACTTGGTGTAAGTGTGTGTCTGTGTTACTGGGTGTCAGTGTATGTCTTTGTTACTTGGTGTAAGTGTGTGTCTATGTTACTGGGTGTCAGTGTCTGTCTTTGTTACTTTGTGCAAGTGTATGTCTTTGTTACTGGGTGTCAGTGTGTGTCTTTGTTACTTGGTGTAAGTGTGTGTCTGTGTTACTGGGTGTATGTGTATGTCTTTGTTACTGGGTGTCAGTGTATGTCCTTGTTACTTGGTGTCAGTGTGTGTCTGTGTCACTGGGTGTCAGTGTGTGTCTTTGTTACTGTGTGTCAGTGTATGTCCTTGTTACTTGGTGTCAGTGTGTGTCTGTGTCACTGGGTGTCAGTGTATGTCTTTGTTACTTGTTATAAGTGTGTGACTGTGTTACTGGGTGTCAGTGTCCGTCTTTGTTACTTGGTGCAAGTGTGTGTCTGTGTTACTTGGTGTCAGTGTATGTCTTTGTTCCTGGGTGTCAGTGTCTGTCTTTGTTACTTAGTGCAAGTGTGTGTCTGTGTTACTGGGTGTCAGTGTATGTCTTTGTTACTTGGTGTATGTGTGTGTCTGAGTTATTGGGTGTCAGTGTATGTCTTTGTTACTGGGTGTCAGTGTATGTCTTTGTTACTTGGTGTAAGTGTGTGTCTGTGCAACTGGGTATCAGTGTATGTCTTTGTTACTGGGTTTCAGTGTATGTCCTTGTTACTTGGTGTCAGTGTGTGTCTGTGTTACTGGGTGTCAGTGTGTGTCTTTGTTACTTTGTGTCAGTGTATGTCTTTGTTACTTGGTGTCAGTGTATGTCTTTGTTATTTGGTGTAAGTGTGTGTCTTTGTTACTTGGTGTCAGTGTATGTCATTGTTACTGGGTGTCAGTGTATGTCTTTGTTACTTGGTGTCAGTGTATGTCTTTGTTACTGGGTGTCAGTGTGTGTCTTTGTTACTTGGTGTAAGTGTGTGTCTGTGTTACTGGGTGTCAGTGTATGTCTGTGTTACTTGGAGTAAGTGTATGTCTTTGTTATTTGGTGTCAGTGAATGTCTTTGTTACTTGGTGTCAGTGTGTGTCTGTGTTAGTGGGTGGCAGTGAATGTCTTTGTTAATTGGTGTAAGTGTGTGTCTGTGTTACTGGGTGTCAGTGTATGTCTGTGTTACTTGGTGTAAGTGTGTGTCTGTGTTACTGGGTGTCAGTGTATGTCTGTGTTACTTGGTGTAAGTGTATGTCTTTGTTATTAGGTGTCAGTGCATGTCTTTGTTACTTGGTGTCAGTGTGTGTCTGTGTTAGTGGGTGGCAGTGTATGTCTTTGTTAATTGGTGTAAGTGTGTGTCTGTGTTACTGGGTGTCAGTGTATGTCTGTGTAACTTGGTGTAAGTGTGTGTCTTTGTTACTGGGTGTCAGAGTATGTCTTTGTTATTTGGTGTCAGTGTATGTCTTTGTTACTTGGTGTAAGTGTATGTCTTTGTTACTGCGTGTCAGTGTGTGTCCTTGTTACTTGGTGTAAGTGTTTGTCTGTGTTACTGGGCGTCATTGTCTGTCTTTGTTACTTGGTGTAAATGTATGTCTGTGTTACTAGGTGTCAGTGCATGTCTGTGTTACTGGGTGGAAGTGTATGTCTTTGATACTGGGTGTCAGTGCGTGTCTGTGTTACTTGGTGTCAGTGGATGTCTTTGTTACTTGGTGTCAGTGTATGTCTGTGTTACTGGGTGTCAGTGTATGTCTTTGTTACTTGGTGTCAGTGTGTGACTTTGTTACTGGGTGTCAGTGTATGTCTGCATTACTTGGTGTCTGTGTATGTCTTTGTTACTTGGTGTCAGTGTATGTCTGTGTTACTGGGTATCAGTGTATGTCTTTGTTCCTGGGTGTCAGTGTATGTCTTAGTTACTGGGTGTCAGTGTATTTCTTTGTTACTGGGTACCAGTGTGTGTCTTTGTTCCTTGGTGTCAGTATGTGTCTGTGTTCCTGGGTGTCAGAGTATGTCTATGTTACTGGGTGTCAGTGCATGTCTGTGTTAGTTGGTGTAAGTGTGTGTCTGTGTTACTGGGTGTCAGTGTCTGTCTTTGTTACTTGGTGCAAGTGTATGTCTTTGTTACTGGGTGTCAGTGTGTGCCTTTGTTACTGTGTGTCAGTGTATGTCTTTGTTACTTGGTGTAAGTGTGTGTCTGTGTTATTGGGTGTCAGTGTTGGTCTTTGTAACTTGGTGTCAGTGTATGTCTGTGTGACTGGGTGTAACTGTATGTCTTTGTTACTGGGTGTCAATGCATGTCTTTGTTACTTGGTGTCAGTGAGTGTCTATGTTACTGGGTGTCAGTGTGTGTCTGTGTTTCTGGGTGTCAGTGTATGTCTTTTTTACTTGCTGTAAGTGTGTGTCTGTGTTACTGGATGTCAGTGTATGTCTGTGCTACTGGGTGTAACTGTATGTCTTTGTTACTGGTTGTGAGTGTATGTCTTTGTTACTGGGTGTCAGTGTATGTCTTTGTTACTTGATGTAAAGGTGTGTCTTTGCTACTTGGTGTCACTGTGTGTCTGTGTTACTGGGTGTCAGTTTATGTCTTTGTTACTTGGTGTAAGTATGCGTCTGTGTTACTGGATGTCAGTGTATGTCTTTATTACTTGGTGTAATTGTGTGTCTGTGTTACTGGGCGTCAGTGTCTGTCTTTGTTCCCTGTTGCAAGTGTGTGTCTGTGCTACTGGGTGTCAGTGTATGTCTTTGTTACTGGGTGTCAGTGTATGTCTGTGTTATTTGGTGCAAGTGTGTATCTGTGTTCCTGGGTGTCAATGTATGTCTTTGTTACTTGGTGTAAGTGTGTGTCTGTGTTACTGGGTGTCAGTGTCTGTCTTTGTTTTTTGGAGCAAGTGTGTGTGTTACTGGGTGTCAGTGTAGGTCTTTGTTACTTGGTGTATGTGTGTGTCTGTCTTACTGGGTGTCAGTGCATGTCTTTCTTACTTGGTGTCAGTGTATGTCTGTGTTACTGGGTGTAGGTGTATGTCTTTGTTACTGGGTGTCAGTGCATGTCTTTGTTACTTGGTGTCAGTGAGCGTCTATGTTACTGGGTGTCAGTGTATGTCTTTGTTACTTGAAGTAAGTGTGTGTCTGTGTTTCTTGCTGTCAGTGTATGTCTTTGTTACTTGGTGTAAGTGTGTGTCTGTGTTACTGGGTGTCAGTGTATTTCTGTGCAACTGGGTGTAAGTGTAAGTCTTTTTTACTTGGTGTAATTGTGTGTCTTTGTTACTGGGTGTCAGTGTGTGTCTTTGTTACTGGGTGTCAGTGTATGTCTTTGTTACTTGGTGTCAGTGTATGTCTTTGTTACTGGGTGTCAGTGTATGTCTTTGTTACTGGGGGACAGTGTGTGTCTTTGTTACTTGGTGTAAGTGTGTGTCTGTGTTACTGGGTGTCAGTGTATGTCTGTGTTACTTGGTGTAAGTGTATGTCTTTGTTATTTGGTGTCAGTGCATGTCTTTGTTACTTGGTGTCAGTGTGTGTCTATGTTACTGGGTGTCAGTGTATGTCTTTGTTACTTGATGTAAGTGTGTGTCTGTGTTACTGGGTGTCAGTGTATGTCTGTGTTACTGGGTGAAAGTGTATGTCTTTGTTACTTGGTGTCAGTGTGTGTCTTTGTTACTTGGTGGATGTGTGCGTCTGGGTTACTGGGTGTCAGTTTATGTCAGTGTTACTGGGTGTAAGTGTATGTCTTTGTTACTGGTTGTCAGTGTATGTCTTTGTTACTTGGTGTCAGTGCGTGTCTTTGCTGCTTGGTGTCAGTGTGTGTCTGTGTTACTGGGTGTCAGTGTATGTCTTTGTTACTTGGTGTAAGTGTGTGTCTGTGTTACTGGATGTCAGTGTATCTCTTTGTTACTTGGTGTAAGTATGTGTCTGTGTTACTGGGTGTCAGTGTCTGTCTGTGTTACTTGTTGCAAGTGTGTGTCTGTGTTACTGGGTGTCAGTGTATGTTTTTTGTTAATGGGTGTCAGTGTATGTCTGTGTTACTTGGTGCAATTGTGTGTCTGTGTTACTGGGTGTCAGTGTATGTCTTTGTTACTTGGTTTAAGTGTGTGTCTGTGTTACTGGGTGTCAGTGTCTGTCTTTGTTACTTGGTGCAAGTGTGTGTCTGTGTCACTGGGTGTCAGTGTATGTCTTTGTTACTGGGCGTTAGTGTCTGTCTTTGTTGCTTGGTGTCAGTGTATGTCTGTGTTACTGGGTGTAAGTGTATGTCTTTGTTACTTGGTGTCAGTGTGTGTCTTTGTTACTTGGTGGAAGTGTGCGTCTGGGTTACTGGGTGTCAGATTATTTCTGTGTTACTGGGTGTAAGTGTATGTCTTTGTTACTGGTTGTCAGTGGATGTCTTTGTTACTTGGTGTCAGTGCGGCGTGTCTTTGCTACTTGGTGCAAGTGTGTGTCTGTGTCACTGGTTGTCAGTGTATGTCTTTGTTACTGGGTGTCAGTGCATGCCTTTGTTACTTGGTGTCAGTGAGTGTCTATGTTACTGGGTGTCAGTGTATGTCTTTGTTACTTGATGTAAGGGTGTGTCTGTGTTTCTGGGTGTCAGTGTATGTCTTTGTTACTTGGTGTAAGTGTGTGTCTGTGTTACTGGGTGTCAGTGTATGTCTGTGCTACTGGGTGTAATTGTATGTCTTTGTTACTGGTTGTCAGTGTATGTCTTTTGTTATAAATAAAAGCAAAATACTGCGGATGCTGGAAATCTGAAACAAAAACAAGAAATGCTGGATTCACTCAGCAGGTCTGGCAGCATCTGTAGAAAGAGAAGCAGAGTTAACGTTTCGGGTCAGTGACCCTTCTTCGGAACTGACAAATATTAGAAAAGTCACAGATTATAAACAAGTGAGGTGGGGGTTGGGCAAGAGATAACAAAGGAGAAGGTGCAGATTGGACCAGGCCACATAGCTGACCAAAAGGTCACAGAGCAAAGGCAAACAATATGTTAATGGTGTTTTGAAAGACAAAGCATTAGTACAGATTAGGTGTGAATATACTGAATATAGAACATCAGCAAGTGCAAACATGAAGAAAAACAACCTGAAAAAAACAGTGGGTAAGCAAACTGAACAAAGTAAGATGAAATGAAATAAATGCAAAAAATGTAAAAAGGAATGCAAAAAAAAGGAAGAAAAAATAACTAAAAATGAAAGTAAAGTGGGGGGCTGTCATGCTCTGAAATTATTGAACTCAATGTTCAGTCCGGCAGGCTGTAGTGTGCCTAATCGGTAGATGAGATGCTGTTCCTCGAGCTTGCGTTGATGTTCACTGGAACACTGCAGCAATCCCAGGACAGAGATGTGAGCATGAGAGCAGGGGGGAGTGTTGAAATGGCAAGCAACCGGAAGCTCAGGGTCCTGCTTGCGGACTGAGCGGAGATGTTCCGCAAAGCGGTCACCCAGTCTGCGCTTGGTCTCCCCAATGTAGAGGAGACCACACTGTGAGCAGCGAATACAGTATACTACATTGAAAGAAGTACAAGTAAATCGCTGCTTCACCTGAAAGGAGTGTTTGGGGCCTAGGATAGTGAGGAGAGAGGAGGTAAATGGGCAGGTATTACACCTCCTGCGATTGCAGGGGAAGGTGCCCTGGGACGGGGACGAGGTGGTGGGGGTAATGGAGGAGTGGACCAGGGTGTCGCGGAGGGAACGATCCCTTCGGAATGCTGACAGGGGAAGGGAGGGGAAGATGCGACTGGTAGTGGCATCACGCTGGAGGTGGCGAAAATGGCGGAGGATGATCCTTTGGATATGGAGGCTGGTGGGATGAAAAGTGAGGACAAGGGGAACCCTGTCACGGTTCTGGGAGGGAGGGGAAGGGGTGAGGGTAGAGGTGCGGGGAATGGGTCGGACACGGTTGAGGGCCCTGTCAACCACAGTGGGGGGAAATCCTCGGTTGAGGAAAAAGGAGGTCATATCAGAAGCACCGTCATGGAAGGTAGCATCATCAGAGCAGATGCGTCGGAGACGGAGAAACTGGGAGAATGGAATGGAGTCCTTACAGGAGGTAGGGTGTGAAGAAGTGTAGTCGAGGTAGCTGTGGGAGTCTGTGGGCTTATAATGGATATTCGTAGACAACCTGTCCCCAGAGATGGAGACAGAGAAGTCGAGGAAGGGAAGGGAAGTGTCAGAGATGGACCATGTAAAGGTGAGAGAAGGGTGGAAATTGGAAGCAAAGTTGATAAAGTTTTCGAGTTCGGGGCGGGAGCAGGAAACGGCACCGATACAGTCATCAATGTACCGGAAAAAGAGTTGGGGGAGGGGGCCTGAGTAGGACTGGAACAAAGAATGCTCGACATATCCCACAAAAAGACAGGCATAACTAGGACCCATGCGGGTACCCATAGCGACACCTTTTACTTGAAGGAAGTGCGTGGAGTTGAAGGAGAAGTTGTTCAATGTGAGAACAAGTTCAGCCAGGCAGAGGAGGGTGGTGGTGGATGGGGACTGGTTGGGCCTCTGTTCAAGGAAGAAGCGGAGAGCCCTCAAACCATCCTGGTGGGGGATGGAGGTGTAGAGCGATTGGACGTCCATAGTGAAGAGGAGG
This sequence comes from Heterodontus francisci, assembly GCF_036365525.1. Classification (NCBI taxonomy): domain Eukaryota; kingdom Metazoa; phylum Chordata; class Chondrichthyes; order Heterodontiformes; family Heterodontidae; genus Heterodontus; species Heterodontus francisci. The sequence continues at coordinate 1,834,072 of NW_027140908.1, read as the reverse complement.
CGGTTGGGACCAGGAAACTGGAAATTGTCAAAATGACGTAGGGCGTCAGAAGAGTCACGGATGTAGGTGGGAAGAGACTGCACCAGCGGAGAAAAAATGGAGTCTAGATAGGAAGAAATAAGTTCAGTTGGGCAGGAGCAGGCTGACACAATGGGTCTGCCGGGACAGTCCCGTTTGTGGATTTTGGGAAGGAGATAGAAGCGGGCTGTCCGGGGTTGCAGGACTATGAGGATGGAAGCTGTAGAGGGAAGATCTCCAGAGGAGATGAGGTCAGTGACAGTCCTTTGGACGGTGGCTTGATGTTCGGTGGTGGGGTCATGGTCCAGAGGGAGGTAGGAAGAGGTGTCTGTGAGTTGGCGTTGAGCTTCTGCAAGGTAGAGGTCGGTACGCCATACAACAACAGCACCACCCTTGTCTGCAGGTTTGATGACCATGTCGGGGTTAGACCTGAGAGAACGGAGTGCCTCAAGTTCAGAGGGGGACAGGTTAGAGTGAGTGAGGGGGGCAGAGAAATTGAGACGACCAATGTCTCGCCGACAGTTTTCAATGAAGAGATCAAGAGCGGGTAAGAGGCCAGGGTGAGGGGTCCAGGTAGAGGGAGAATACTGGAGGCGGGTGAATGGGTCTGCTGGTCGGGGGGAGGACTCCTGGTCAAAGAAGTGAGCCCGGAGGCGGAGGCGACGGAAGAAGAGCTCAACGTCATGCCGAGCGCGAAATTCATTGAGGTGGGGGCGTAAGGGGATAAAACTGAGTCCTTTGCTGAGTACAGAACGCTCAGCATCAGAGAGGGGGAGGTCAGAGGGTATAGTGAATACACGGCAAGGGGTCAGATCAGAAGGGGTGGGGTCAGAGGGAAGTGAAGCGGAAGGAGGATCTGGAGGGGCATTAGTCCCCATCAGCTGCTGGAGCTTGCGTTCCTTAACACCTGAAAGGAAGAAAAAAAGTTTTTTGTTAATGCGTCGGATGAGACGTAAGATGAGATGAAACTGCGGAGTAGAACAGATTTGAGATAAGGTGAGACGGTGCTGCTGGAGAGAGAGGTCCAGTGTGTGCATATGGCGGCGCATAGCACTGAGCGTGGATCTCAGGATACGGCGAGAGTAGCAGTCCGAGGAACGTTGTATTTCTCGGAGATACCTGTGATCCTGGGTGGTTTCAAAGCATGATGGGTGAAACTGCAGTTGGAATCCACGTGGAATCAGTCGGAGCCGGAGACAGTCACTGAGGAAGGAGATGTGGCTGTGAAAACGAGTTTTGGTAGATACCTTATCAAACACCAGGAGGGAAATAGAAAGCAATGAAGGTGAACAAGGTAAAAGAGACAAACGAAAATCCCGTCGGAGAGAAGAGCAGAACTTCTTCAAGGTAGGCATTCCTGGAAGAGAAGTGGCAGTGAATTAAACACTAAAATAAAAGCAAAATACTGCGGATGCTGGAAATCTGAAACAAAAACAAGAAATGCTGGATTCACTCAGCAGGTCTGGCAGCATCTGTAGAAAGAGAAGCAGAGTTAACGTTTCGGGTCAGTGACCCTTCTTCGGAACGTGGTGTCAGTGCATGTCTTTGCTACTTGGCGTCAGTGTGTGTATGTGTTACTGGGTGTCAGTGTATGTCTTTGTTACTTGGTGTAATTGTGTGTCTTTGTTACTGGGTGTCAGTGTTGGTCTTTGTAACTTGGTGTCAGTGTATGTCTGTGTGACTGGGTGTAACTGTATGTCTATGTTACTGGGTGTCAGTGTGTGTCTGTGTTTCTGGGTGTCAGTGTATGTCTTTTTTACTTGCTGTAAGTGTGTGTCTGTGTTACTGGATGTCAGTGTATGTCTGTGCTACTGGGTGTAACTGTATGTCTTTGTTACTGGTTGTGAGTGTATGTCTTTGTTACTGGGTGTCAGTGTATGTCTTTGTTACTTGATGTAAGTGTGTGTCTTTGCTACTTGGTGTAAGTGTGCGTCTGTGTTACTGGATGTCAGTGTATGTCTTTATTACTGGGTGTCAGTGTATGTCTGTGTTATTTGGTGCAAGTGTGTATCTGTGTTCCTGGGTGTCAATGTATGTCTTTGTTACTTGGTGTAAGTGTGTGCTAGGTTACTGGGTGTCAGTGTCTGTCTTTGTTACTTGGTGCAAGTGTGTGTCTGTGTCACTGGGTGTCAGTGTATGTCTTTGTTACTGGGTGTCAGTGTCTGTCTTTGTTACTTGGAGCAAGTGTGTGTGTTACTGGGTGTCAGTGTAGGTCTTTGTTACTTGGTGTATGTGTGTGTCTGTCTTACTGGGTGTCAATCTATGTCTTTGTTACTTGGTGTAAGTGTGTGTCTGTGTTACTGGGTGTCAGTGCATGTCTTTCTTACTTGGTGTCAGTGTATGTCTGTGTTACTGGGTGTAGGTGTATGTCTTTGTTACTGGTTGTCAGTGCATGTCTTTGTTACTTGGTTTCAGTGAGCGTCTATGTTACTGGGTGTCAGTGTATGTCTTTGTTACTTGATGTAAGGGTGCGTCTGTGTTTCTTGATGTCAGTGTATGTCTTTGTTACTTGGTGTAAGTGTGTGTCTGTGTTACTGGGTGTCAGTGTATGTCTGTGCAACTGGGTGTATGTGTAAGTCTTTGTTACTTGGTGTAATTGTGTGTCTTTGTTACTGGGTGTCAGTGTGTGTCTTTGTTACTGTGTGTCAGTGTATGTCTTTGTTACTTGGTGTAAGTGCATGTCTTTGTTACTTGGTGTCAGTGTGTGTCTATGTTACTGGGTGTCAGTGTATGTCTTTGTTACTTGATGTAAGTGTGTGTCTGTGTTACTGGGTGTCAGTGTATGTCTGTGTTACTGGGTGAAAGTGTATGTCTTTGTTACTTGGTGTCAGTGTGTGTCTTTGTTACTTGGTGGATGTGTGCGTCTGGGTTACTGGGTGTCAGTTTATGTCTGTGTTACTGGGTGTAAGTGTATGTCTTTGTTACTGGTTGTCAGTGTATGTCTTTGTTACTTGGTGTCAGTGCGTGTCTTTGCTGCTTGGTGTCAGTGTGTGTCTGTGTTACTGGGTGACAGTGTATGTCTTTGTTACTTGGTGCAAGTGTGTGTCTGTGTCACTGGGTGTCAGTGTATGTCTTTGTTACTGGGTGTCAGTGTCTGTCTTTGTTACTTGGAGCAAGTGTGTGTGTTACTGGGTGTCAGTGTAGGTCTTTGTTACTTGGTGTATGTGTGTGTCTGTCTTACTGGGTGTCAATCTATGTCATTGTTACTTGGTGTAAGTGTGTGTCTGTGTTACTGGGTGTCAGTGCATGTCTTTCTTACTTGGTGTCAGTGTATGTCTGTGTTACTGGGTGTAGGTGTATTTCTTTGTTACTGGTTGTCAGTGCATGTCTTTGTTACTTGGTGTCAGTGAGCGTCTATGTTACTGGGTGTCAGTGTATGTCTTTGTTACTTGATGTAAGGGTGTGTCTGTGTTTCTTGGTGTCAGTGTTTGTCTTTGTTACTTGGTGTAAGTGTGTGTCTGTGTTACTGGGTGTCAGTGTATGTCTGTGCAACTGGGTGTAAGTGTGTGTCTTTGTTACTTGGTGTAATTGTGTGTCTTTGTTACTGGGTGTCAGTGTGTGTCTTTGTTACTGTGTGTCAGTGTATGTCTTTGTTACTTGGTGTAAGTGCATGTCTTTGTTACTTGGTGTCAGTGTGTGTCTATGTTACTGGGTGTCAGTGTATGTCTTTGTTACTTGATGTAAGTGTGTGTCTGTGTTACTGGGTGTCAGTGTATGTCTGTGTTACTGGGTGAAAGTGTATGTCTTTGTTACTTGGTGTCAGTGTGTGTCTTTGTTACTTGGTGGATGTGTGCGTCTGGGTTACTGAGTGTCAGTTTATGTCTGTGTTACTGGGTGTAAGTGTATGTCTTTGTTACTGGTTGTCAGTGTATGTCTTTGTTACTTGGTGTCAGTGCGTGTCTTTGCTGCTTGGTGTCAGTGTGTGTCTGTGTTACTAGGTGACAGTGTATGTCTTTGTTACTTGGTGTAAGTGTGTGTCGGTGTTACTGGATGTCAGTGTATCTCTTTGTTACTTGGTGTAAGTATGTGTCTGTGTTACTGGGTGTCAGTGTCTGTCTGTGTTACTTGTTGCAAGTGTGTGTCTGTGTTACTGGGTGTCAGTGTATGTCTTTGTTACTGGGTGTCAGTGTATGTCTGTGTTACTTGGTGCAATTGTGTGTCTGTGTTACTGGGTGTCAGTGTATGTCTTTGTTACTTGGTGCAAGTGTGTTTCTGTGTCACTGGGTGTCAGTGTATGTCTTTGTTACTGGGCGTCAGTGTCTGTCTTTGTTACTTGGTGTCAGTGTATGTCTGTGTTACTGGGTGTAAGTGTATGTCTTTGTTACTTGGTGTCAGTGTGTGTCTTTGTTACTTGGTGGAAGTGTGCGTCTGGGTTACTGGGTGTCAGATTATTTCTGTGTTACTGGGTGTACGTGTATGTCTTTGTTACTGGTTGTCAGTGTATGTCTTTGTTACTTGGTGTCAGTGCGGCGTGTCTTTGCTACTTGGTGCAAGTGTGTGTCTGTGTCACTGGTTGTCAGTGTATGTCTTTGTTACTGGGTGTCAGTGCATGTCTTTGTTACTTGGTGTAAGGGTGTGTCTGTGTTTCTGGGTGTCAGTGTATGTTTTTGTTACTTGGTGTAAGTGTGTATCTGTGTTACTGGGTGTCAGTGTATGTCTGTGCTACTGGGTGTATTTGTATGTCTTTGTTACTGGTTGTCAGTGTATGTCTTTTGTTACTTGGTGTCAGTGCATGTCTTTGCTACTTGGCGTCAGTGTGTGTATGTGTTACTAGGTGTCAGTGTATGTCTTTGTTACTTGGTGTAAGTGTGTGTCTGTGTTACCGGATGTCAGTGTATGTCTTTGTTACTTGGTGTAATTGTGTGTCTTTGTTACTGGGTGTCAGTGTGTGTCTTTGTTACTGTGTGTCAGTGTATGTCTTTGTTACTTCGTGTAAGTGTGTGTCTGTGTTACTGGGTGTCAGTGTATGTCTTTGTTACTGGGTGTCAGTGTATGTCTGTGTTACTTAGTGCAAGTGTGTGTCTGTGTTACTGGGTGTCAGTGTATGTCTTTGTTACTTGTTGTAAGTGTGTGTCTGTGTTACTGGGTGTCAGTGTCCGTCTTTGTTACTTGGTGCAAGTGTGTGTCTGTGTTACTGGGTTTCAGTGTATGTCTTTGTTACTGGGTGTCAGTGTCTGTCTTTGTTACTTATTGCAAGTGTGTGTCTGTGTTACTGGGTGTCTGTGTATGTCTTTGTTACTTGGTGTATGTGTTTGTCTGTGTTACTGGGTGTCACTGTATGTCTTTGTTACTTGTTGTCAGTGTGTGTCTTTGTTACTTGGTGTAAGTGTGTGTCTGTGTTACTGGGTGTCAGTGAATGTCTTTGTTACTGGGTGTCAGTGTATGTCCTTGTTACTTGGTGTCAGTGTGTGTCTGTGTTACTGGGTGTCAGTGTGTGTCTTTGTTACTGTGTGTCAGTGTATGTCTTTGTTACTTGGTGTCAGTGTATGTCTTTGTTACTTGGTGTAAGTGTGTGCCTTTGTTACTTGGTGTCAGTGTATGTCTTTGTTACTGGGTGTCAGTGTGTGTCTTTGTTACTTGGTGTAAGTGTGTGTCTGTGTTACTGGGTGTCAGTGTATGTCTGTGTTATTTGGTGACAGTGCATGTCTTTGTTACTTGGTGTCAGTGTGTGTCTATGTTACTGGGTGTCAGTGTATGTCTTTGTTACTTGATGTAAATGTGTGTCTGTGTTACTGGGTGTCAGTGTATGTCTGTGTTACTGGGTGAAAGTGTATGTCTTTGTTACTTGGTGTCAGTGTGTGTCTTTGTTACTTGGTGGATGTGTGCGTCTGGGTTACTGTGTGTCAGTTTATGTCTGTGTTACTGTGTGTAAGTGTATGTCTTTGTTACTGGTTGTCAGTGTATGTCTTTGTTACTTGGTGTCAGTGCGTGTCTTTGCTGCTTGGTGTCAGTGTGTGTCTGTGTTACTGGGTGTCAGTGTATGTCTTTGTTACTTGGTGTAAGTGTGTGTCTGTGTTACTGTATGTCAGTGTATCTCTTTGTTACTTGGTGTAAGTGTGTGTCTGTGTTACTCGGTGGCAGTGTCTGTCTGTGTTACTTGTTGCAAGTTTGTGTCTGTGTTACTGGGTGTCAGTGTATGTCTGTGTTACTTGGTGCAATTGTGTGTCTGTGTTACTGGGTGTCAGTGTATGTCTTTGTTACTTGGTTTAAGTGTGTGTCTGTGTTACTGGGTGTCAGTGTCTGTCTTTGTTACTTGGTGCAAGTGTGTGTCTGTGTCACTGGGTGTCAGTGTATGTCTTTGTTACTGGGCGCCAGTGTCTGTCTTTGTTACTTGGTGTCAGTGTATGTCTGTGTTACTGGGTGTAAGTGTATGTCTTTGTTACTTGGTGTCAGTGTGTGTCTTTGTTACTTGTTGTAAGTGTGTGTCTGTGTTACTGGGTGTCAGTGTCCGTCTTTGTTACTTGGTGCAAGTGTGTGTCTGTGTTACTGGGTGTCAGTGTATGTCTTTGTTACTGGGTGTCAGTGTCTGTCTTTGTTACTTAGTGCAAGTGTGTGTCTGTGTTACTGGGTGTCAGTGTATGTCTTTGTTACTTGGTGTATGTGTTTGTCTGTGTTACTGGGTGTCACTGTATGTCTTTGTTACTTGTTGTCAGTGTGTGTCTTTGTTACTTGGTGTAAGTGTGTGTCTGTGTTACTGGGTGTCATTGTATGTCTTTGTTACTGGGTGTCAGTGTATGTCCTTGTTACTTGGTGTCACTGTGTGTCTGTGTTACTGGGTGTCAGTGTGTGTCTTTGTTACTGTGTGTCAGTGTATGTCTTTGTTACTTGGTGTCAGTGTATGTCTTTGTTACTTGGTGTAAGTGTGTGCCTTTGTTACTTGGTGTCAGTGTATGTCTTTGTTACTGGGTGTCAGTGTATGTCTTTGTTACTGGGTGTCAGTGTGTGTCTTTGTTACTTGGTGTATGTGTGTGTCTGTGTTACTGGGTGTCAGTGTATGTCTGTTTTATTTGGTGTCAGTGCATGTCTTTGTTACTTGGTGTCAATGTGTGTCTATGTTACTGGGTGTCAGTGTATGTCTTTGTTACTTGATGTAAATGTGTGTCTGTGTTACTGGGTGTCAGTGTATGTCTGTGTTACTGGGTGAAAGTGTATGTCTTTGTTACTTGGTCTCAGTGTGTGTCTTTGTTACTTGGTGGATTTGTGCGTCTGGGTTACTGGGTGTCAGTTTATGTCTGTGTTACTGGGTGTAAGTGTATGTCTTTGTTACTGGTTGTCAGTGTATGTCTTTGTTACTTGGTGTCAGTGCGTGTCTTTGCTACTTGGTGTCAGTGTGTGTCTGTGTTACTAGGTGTCAGTGTATGTCTTTGTTACTTGGTGTAAGTGTGTGTCTGTGTTACTGGATGTCAGTGTATCTCTTTGTTACTAGGTGTAAGTGTGTGTCTGTGTTACTGGGTGTCAGCGTCTGTCTGTGTTACTTGTTGCAAGTGTGTGTCTGTGTTACTGGGTGTCAGTGTATGTCTTTGTTACTGGGTGTCAGTGTATGTCTGTGTTACTTGGTGCAATTGTGTGTCTGTGTTACTGGGTGTCAGTGTATGTCTTTGTTACTTGGTTTATGTGTGTGTCTGTGTTACTGGGTGTCAGTGTCTGTCTTTGTTACTTGGTGCAAGTGTGTGTCTGTGTCACTGGGTGTCAGTGTATGTCTTTGTTACTGTGTGTCAGTGTATGTCTTTGTTACTTGGTGTCAGTGTATGTCTTTGTTACTTAGTGTAAGTGTGTGCCTTTGTTACTTGGCGTCAGTGTATGTCTTTGTTACTGGGTGTCAGTGTGTGTCTTTGTTACTTGGTGTAAGTGTGCGTCTGGGTTACTGGGTGTCAGATTATTTCTGTGTTACTGGGTGTAAGTGTATGTCTTTGTTACTGGTTGTCAGTGTATGTCTTTGTTACTTGGTGTCAGTGCGGCGTGTCTTTGCTACTTGGTGCAAGTGTGTGTCTGTGTCACTGGTTGTCAGTGTAAGTCTTTGTTACTTGGTGTCAGTGCGTGTCTTTGCTGCTTGGTGTCAGTGTGTGTCTGTGTTACTGGGTGTCAGTGTATGTCTTTGTTACTTGGTGTAAGTGTGTGTCTGTGTTACTGGATGTCAGTGTATCTCTTTGTTACTTGGTGTAAGTGTGTGTCTGTGTTACTCGGTGGCAGTGTCTGTCTGTGTTACTTGTTGCAAGTGTGTGTCTGTGTTACTGGGTGTCAGTGTATGTCTTTGTTACTGGGTGTCAGTGTATGTCTGTGTTACTTGGTGCAATTGTGTGTCTGTGTTACTGGGTGTCAGTGTATGTCTTTGTTACTTGGTTTAAGTGTGTGTCTGTGTTACTGGGTGTCAGTGTCTGTCTTTGTTACTTGGTGCAAGTGTGTGTCTGTGTCACTGGGTGTCAGTGTATGTCTTTGTTACTGGGCGTCAGTGTCTGTCTTTGTTACTTGGTGTCAGTGTATGTCCAAGTTACTGGGTGTAAGTGTATGTCTTTGTTACTTGGTGTCAGTGTGTGTCTTTGTTACTTGTTGTAAGTGTGTGTCTGTGTTACTGGGTGTCAGTGTCCTTCTTTGTTACTTGGTGCAAGTGTGTGTCTGTGTTACTGGGTGTCAGTGTATGTCTTTGTTACTGGGTGTCAGTGTCTGTCTTTGTTACTTAGTGCAAGTGTGTGTCTGTGTTACTGGGTGTCAGTGTATGTCTTTGTTACTTGGTGTATGTGTTTGTCTGTGTTACTGGGTGTCACTGTATGTCTTTGTTACTTGTTGTCAGTGTGTGTCTTTGTTACTTGGTGTAAGTGTGTGTCTGTGTTACTGGGTGTCAGTGTATGTCTTTGTTAGTGGGTGTCAGTGTATGTCCTTGTTACTTGGTGTCAGTGTGTGTCTGTGTTACTGGGTGTCAGTGTGTGTCTTTGTTACTGTGTGTCAGTGTATGTCTTTGTTACTTGGTGTCAGTGTATGTCTTTGTTTACTTGGTGTAAGTGTGTGCCTTTGTTACTTGGTGTCAGTGTATGTCTTTGTTACTGGGTGTCAGTGTATGTCTTTGTTACTGGGTGTCAGTGTGTGTCTTTGTTACTTGGTGTATGTGTGTGTCTGTGTTACTGGGTGTCAGTGTATGTCTGTTTTATTTGGTGTCAGTGCATGTCTTTGTTACTTGGTGTCAATGTGTGTCTATGTTACTGGGTGTCAGTGTATGTCTTTGTTACTTGATGTAAATGTGTGTCTGTGTTACTGGGTGTCAGTGTATGTCTGTGTTACTGGGTGAAAGTGTATGTCCTTGTTACTTGGTGTCAGTGTGTGTCTTTGTTACTTGGTGGATGTGTGCGTCTGGGTTACTGGGTGTCAGTTTATGTCTGTGTTACTGGGTGTAAGTGTTTGTCTTTGTTACTGGTTGTCAGTGTATGTCTTTGTTACTTGGTGTCAGTGCGTGTCTTTGCTACTTGGTGTCAGTGTGTGTCTGTGTTACTAGGTGTCAGTGTATGTCTTTGTTACTTGGTGTAAGTGTGTGTCTGTGTTACTGGGTGTCAGCGTCTGTCTGTGTTACTTGTTGCAAGTGTGTGTCTGTGTTACTGTGTGTCAGTGTATGTCTTTGTTACTGGGTGTCAGTGTATGTCTGTGTTACTTGGTGCAATTGTGTGTCTGTGTTACTGGGTGTCAGTGTATGTCTTTGTTACTTGGTTTAAGTGTGTCTCTGTGTTACTGGGTGTCAGTGTCTGTCTTTGTTACTTGGTGCAAGTGTGTGTCTGTGTCACTGGGTGTCAGTGTATGTCTTTGTTACTGTGTGTCAGTGTATGTCTTTGTTACTTGGTGTCAGTGTATGTCTTTGTTACTGGGTGTCAGTGTGTTTCTTTGTTACTTGGTGTAAGTGTGCGTCTGGGTTACTGGGTGTCAGATTATTTCTGTGTTACTGGGTGTAAGTGTATGTCTTTGTTACTGGTTGTCAGTGTATGTCTTTGTTACTTGGTGTCAGTGCGGCGTGTCTTTGCTACTTGGTGCAAGTGTGTGTCTGTGTCACTGTTTGTCAGTGTATGTCTTTGTTACTGGGTGTCAGTGCATGTCTTTGTTACTTGGTGTCAGTGAGTGTCTATGTTACTGGGTGTCAGTGTATGTCTTTGTTACTTGATGAAAGGGTGTGTCTGAGTTTCTGGGTGTCAGTGTATGTCTTTGTTACTTGGTGTAAGTGTGTGTCTGTGTTACTGGGTGTCAGTGTATGTCTGTGCCACTGGGTGTAATTGTATGTCTTTGTTACTGGTTGTCAGTGTCTGTCTTTTGTTACTTGGTGTCAGTGCATGTCTTTGCTACTTGGCGTCAGTGTGTGTATGTGTTACTGGGTGTCAGTGTATGTCTTTGTTACTTGGTGTAAGTGTGTGTCTGTGTTACTGGATGTCAGTGTATGTCTTTGAAACTTGGTGTAATTGTGTGTCTTTGTTACTGGGTGTCAGTGTGTGTCTTTGTTACTGGGTGTCAGTGTCTGTCTTTGTTACTTGGTGTAAGTGTGTGTCTGTGTTACTGGGTGTCAGTATTGGTCTTTGTTACTGGGTGTCAGTGTGTGTCTTTGTTACTTGGTGTAAGTGTGCGTCTGGGTTACTGGGTGTCAGATTATTTCTGTGTTACTGGGTGTAAGTGTATGTCTTTGTTACTGGTTGTCAGTGTATGTCTTTGTTACTTGGTGTCAGTGCGGCGTGTCTTTGCTACTTGGTGCAAGTGTGTGTCTGTGTCACTGGTTGTCAGTGTATGTCTTTGTTACTGGGTGTCAGTGCATGTCTTTGTTACTTGGTGTCAGTGAGTGTCTATGTTACTGGGTGTCAGTGTATGTCTTTGTTACTTGATGTAAGGGTGTGTCTGTGTTTCTGGGTGTCAGTGTATGTCTTTGTTACTTGGTGTAAGTGTGTGTCTGTGTTACTGGGTGTCAGTGTATGTCTGTGCTATTGGGTGTAATTGTATATCTTTGTTACTGGTTGTCAGTGTATGTCTTTTGTTACTTGGTGTCAGTGCATGTCTTTGCTACTTGGCGTCAGTGTGTGTATGTGTTACTGGGTGTCAGTGTATGTCTTTGTTACTTGGTGTAAGTGTGTGTCTGTGTTACTGGATGTCAGTGTATGTCTTTGTTACTTGGTGTAATTGTGTGTCTTTGTTACTGGGTGTCAGTGTGTGTCTTTGTTACTGGGTGTCAGTGTCTGTCTTTGTTACTTGGTGTAAGTGTGTGTCTGTGTTACTGGATGTCAGTGTGTGTCTGTGCTACTGGGTGTAACTGTATGTCTTTGTTACTGGTTGTGAGTGTATGTCTTTGTTACTGGGTGTCAGTGTATGTCTTTGTTACTTGATGTAAGTGTGTGTCTTTGCTACTTGGTGTCACTGTGTGTCTGTGTTACTGGGTGTCAGTTTATGTCTTTGTTACTTGGTGTAAGAGTGCGTCTGTGTTACTGGATGTCAGTGCATGTCTTTATTACTGGGTGTCAGTGCATGTCTGTGTTATTTGGTGCAAGTGTGTATCTGTGTTCCTGGGTGTCAATGTATGTCTTTGTTACTTGCTGTAAATATGTGTCTTTGTTACTGGGTGTCAGTGTATGTCTTTGTTACTTGGTGCAAGTGTGTGTCTGTGTCACTGGGTGTCAGTGTATGTCTTTGTTACTGAGTGTCAGTGTCTGTCTTTGTTACTTGGAGCAAGTGTGTGTGTGTTACTGGGTGTCAGTGTAGGTCTTTGTTACTTGGTGTATGTGTGTGTCTGTCTTACTGGGTGTCAATGTATGTCTTTGTTACTTGGTGTAAGTGTGTGTCTGTGTTACTGGGTGTCAGTGCATGTCTTTCTTACTTGGTGTCAGTGTATGTCTGTGTTACTGGGTGTAGGTGTATGTCTTTGTTACTGGGTGTCAGTGCATGTCTTTGTTACTTGATGTAAGGGTGTGTCTGTGTTTCTTGGTGTCAGTGTATGTCTTTGTTACTTGTTGTAAGTGTGTGTCTGTGTTACTGGGTGTCAGTGTATGTCTGTGCAACTGGGTGTAAGTGTAAGTCTTTGTAACTTGGTGTAATTGTGTGTCTTTGTTACTGGGTGTCAGTGTGTGTCTTTGTTACTGTGTGTCAGTGTATGTCTTTGTTACTTGGTGTCAGTGTATGTCTTTGTTACTGGGTGTCAGTGTATGTCTTTGATACTGGGGGACAGTGTGTGTCTTTGTTACTTGGTGTAAGTGTGTGTCTGTGATACTGGGTGTCAGTGTATGTCTGTGTTACTTGGTGTAAGTGTATGTCTTTGTTATTTGGTGTCAGTGCATGTCTTTGTTACTTGGTGTCAGTGTGTGTCTATGTTATTGTGTGTCAGTGTATGTCTTTGTTACTTGATGTAAGTGTGTGTCTGCGTTACTGGGTGTCAGTGTGTGTCTCTGTTACTTGGTGGATGTGTGCGTCTGGGTTACTGGGTGTCAGTTTATGTCTGTGTTACTGGGTGTAAGTGTATGTCTTTGTTACTGGTTGTCAGTGTATGTCTTTGTTACTTGGTGTCAGTGCGTGTCTTTGCTGCTTGGTGTCAGTGTGTGTCTGTGTTACTGGGTGTCAGTGTATGTCTTTGTTACTTGGTGTAAGTGTGTGTCTGTGTTACTGGATGTCAGTGTATCTCTTTGTTACTTGGTGTAAGTATGTGTCTGTGTTACTGGGTGTCAGTGTCTGTCTGTGTTACTTGTTGCAAGTGTGTGTCTGTGTTACTGGGTGTCAGTGTATGTCTTTGTTACTTGGTTTAAGTGTGTGTCTGTGTTACTGGGTGTCAGTGTCTGTCTTTGTTACTTGGTGCAAGTGCGTGTCTGTGTCACTGGGTGTCAGTGTATGTCTTTGTTACTGGGCGTCAGTGTATGTCTTTGTTACTTGGTGTCAGTGTATGTCTGTGTTACTGGGTGTAAGTGTATGTCTTTGTTACTTGGTGTCAGTGTGTGTCTTTGTTACTTGGTGGAAGTGTGCGTCTGGGTTACTGGGTGTCAGATTATTTCTGTGTTACTAGGTGTAAGTGTATGTCTTTGTTACTGGTTGTCAGTGTAGGTCTTTGTTACTTGGTGTCAGTGCGGCGTGTCTTTGCTACTTGGTGCAAGTGTGTGTCTGTGTCACTGGTTGTCAGTGTATGTCTTTGTTACTGGGTGTCAGTGCATGTCTTTGTTACTTGGTGTCAGTGAGTGTCTATGTTACTGGGTGTCAGTGTATGTCTTTGTTACTTGAGGTAAGGGTGTGTCTGTGTTTCTGGGTGTCAGTGTGTGTCTTTGTTACTGTGTGTCAGTGTATGTCTTTGTTACTTGGTGTCAGTGTATGTCTTTGTTACTGGGTGTCAGTGTATGTCTTTGTTACTGGGGGACAGTGTGTGTCTTTGTTACTTGGTGTAAGTGTGTGTCTGTGTTACTGGGTGTCAGTGTATGTCTGTGTTAGTTGGTGTAAGTGTATGTCTTTGTTATTTGGTGTCAGTGCATGTCTTTGTTACTTGGTGTCAGTGTGTGTCTATGTTACTGGGTGTCAGTGTATGTCTTTGTTACTTGGTGTAAGTGTGTGTCTGTGTTACTGGGTGTCAGTGTATGTCTGTGTTACTGGTTGTCAGTGTATGTCTTTGTTACTTGGTGTAAGTGCGGCGTGTCTTTGCTACTTGGCGCAAGTGTGTGTCTGTGTCACTGGTTGTCAGTGTATGTCTTTGTTATTGGGTGTCAGTGCATGTCTTTGTTACTTGGTGTCAGTGAGTGTCTATGTTACTGGGTGTCAGTGTATGTCTTTGTTACTTGATGTAAGGGTGTGTCTGTGTTTCTGGGTGTCAGTGTATGTCTTTGTTACTTGGTGTAAGTGTGTGTCTGTGTTACTGGGTGTCAGTGTATGTCTGTGCTACTGGGTGTAATTGTATGTCTTTGTTACTGGTTGTCAGTGTATGTCTTTTGTTACTTGGTGTCAGTGCATGTCTTTGCTACTTGGCGTCAGTGTGTGTATGTGTTACTGGGTGTCAGTGTATGTCTTTGTTACTTGGTGTAAGTGTGTGTCTGTGTTACTGGATGTCAGTGTATGTCTTTGTTACTTGGTGTAATTGTGTGTCTTTGTTACTGGGTGTCAGTGTGTGTCTTTGTTACTGTGTGTCAGTGTATGTCTTTGTTACTTCGTGTAAGTGTGTGTCTGTGTTACTGGGTGTCAGTGTATGTCTTTGTTACTGGGTGTCAGTGTATGTCTGTGTTACTTAGTGCAAGTGTGTGTCTGTGTTACTGGGTGTCAGTGTATGTCTTTGTTACTTGTTGTAAGTGTGTGTCTGTGTTACTGGGTGTCAGTGTCCGTCTTTGTTACTTGGTGCAAGTGTGTGTCTGTGTTACTGGGATTCAGTGTATGTCTTTGTTACTGGGTGTCAGTGTCTTTCTTTGTTACTTCGTGCAAGTGTGTGTCTGTGTTACTGGGTGTCTGTGTATATCTTTGTTACTTGGTGTATGTGTTTGTCTGTGTTACTGGGTGTCACTGTATGTCTTTGTTACTTGTTGTCAGTGTGTGTCTTTGTTACTTGGTGTAAGTGTGTGTCTGTGTTACTGGGTGTCAGTGAATGTCTTTGTTACTGGGTGTCAGTGTATGTCCTTGTTACTTGGTGTCAGTGTGTGTCTGTGTTACTGGGTGTCAGTGTGTGTCTTTGTTACTGTGTGTCAGTGTATGTCTTTGTTAATTGGTGTCAGTGTATGTCTTTGTTACTTGGTGTATGTGTGTGCCTTTGTTACTTGGTGTCAGTGTATGTCTTGGTTACTGGGTGTCAGTGTGTGTCTTTGTTACTTGGTGTAAGTGTATGTCTGTGTTACTGGGTGTCAGTGTATGTCTGTGTTATTTGGTGTCAGTGCATGTCTTTGTTACTTGGTGTCAGTGTGTGTCTATGTTACTGGGTGTCAGTGTATGTCTTTGTTAGTTGATGTAAATGTGTGTCTGTGTTACTGGGTGTCAGTGTATGTCTGTGTTACTGGGTGAAAGTGTATGTCTTTGTTACTTGGTGTCAGTGTGTGTCTTTGTTACTTGGTGGATGTGTGCGTCTGGGTTACTGTGTGTCAGTTTATGTCTGTGTTACTGTGTGTAAGTGTATGTCTTTGTTACTGGTTGTCAGTGTATGTCTTTGTTACTTGGTATCAGTGCGTGTCTTTGCTGCTTGGTGTCAGTGTGTGTCTGTGTTACTGGGTGCAGTGTATGTCTTTGTTACTTGGTGTAAGTGTGTGTCTGTGTTACTGGATGTCAGTGTATCTCTTTGTTACTTGGTGTAAGTGTGTGTCTGTGTTACTCGGTGGCAGTGTCTGTCTGTGTTACTTGTTGCAAGTGTGTGTCTGTGTTACTGGGTGTCAGTGTATGTCTTTGTTACTGGGTGTCAGTGTATGTCTGTGTTACTTGGTGCAATTGTGTGTCTGTGTTACTGGGTGTCAGTGTATGTCTTTGTTACTTAGTTTAAGTGTGTGTCTGTGTTACTGGGTGTCAGTGTCTGTCTTTGTTACTTGGTGCAAGTGTGTGTCTGTGTCACTGGGTGTCAGTGTATGTCTTTG
Organism: Heterodontus francisci; assembly: GCF_036365525.1. Taxonomy (NCBI): domain Eukaryota; kingdom Metazoa; phylum Chordata; class Chondrichthyes; order Heterodontiformes; family Heterodontidae; genus Heterodontus; species Heterodontus francisci. The sequence goes on along the minus strand of NW_027140908.1, from coordinate 1,818,533 downwards.
TTACTGGGCGTCAGTGTCTGTCTTTGTTACTTGGTGTCAGTGTATGTCTGTGTTACTGGGTGTAAGTGTATGTCTTTGTTACTTGGTGTCAGTGTGTGTCTTTGTTACTTGGTGGAAGTGTGCGTCTGGGTTACTGGGTGTCAGATTATTTCTGTGTTACTGGGTGTAAGTGTATGTCTTTGTTACTGGTTGTCAGTGTATGTCTTTGTTACTTGGTGTCAGTGCGGCGTGTCTTTGCTACTTGGTGCAAGTGTGTGTCTGTGTCACTGGTTGTCAGTGTATGTCTTTGTTACTGGGTGTCAGTGCATGTCTTTGTTACTTGGTGTCAGTGAGTGTCTATGTTACTGGGTGTCAGTGTATGTCTTTGTTACTTGATATAAGGGTGTGTCTGTGTTTCTGGGTGTCAGTGTGTGTCTTTGTTACTGTGTGTCAGTGTATGTCTTTGTTACTTGGTGTCAGTGTATGTCTTTGTTACTGGGTGTCAGTGTATGTCTTTGTTACTGGGGGACAGTGTGTGTCTTTGTTACTTGGTGTAAGTGTGTGTCTGTGTTACTGGGTGTCAGTGTATGTCTGTGTTAGTTGGTGTAAGTGTATGTCTTTGTTATTTGGTGTCAGTGCATGTCTTTGTTACTTGGTGTCAGTGTGTGTCTATGTTACTGGGTGTCAGTGTATGTCTTTGTTACTTGATGTAAGTGTGTGTCTGTGTTACTGGGTGTCAGTGTATGTCTGTGTTACTGGTTGTCAGTGTATGTCTTTGTTACTTGGTGTAAGTGCGGCGTGTCTTTGCTACTTGGTGCAAGTGTGTGTCTGTGTCACTGGTTGTCAGTGTATGTCTTTGTTACTGGGTGTCAGTGCATGTCTTTGTTACTTGGTGTCAGTGAGTGTCTATGTTACTGGGTGTCAGTGTATGACTTTGTTACTTGATGTAAGGGTGTGTCTGTGTTTCTGGGTGTCAGTGTATGTCTTTGTTACTTGGTGTAAGTGTGTGTCTGTGTTACTGGGTGTCAGTGTATGTCTGTGCTACTGGGTGTAATTGTATGTCTTTGTTACTGGTTGTCAGTGTATGTCTTTTGTTACTTGGTGTCAGTGCATGTCTTTGCTACTTGGCGTCAGTGTGTGTATGTGTTACTGGGTGTCAGTGTGTGTCTTTGTTACTTGGTGTAAGTGTGTGTCTGTGTTACTGGATGTCTGTGTATGTCTTTGTTACTTGGTGTAATTGTGTGTCTTTGTTACTGGGTGTCAGTGTGTGTCTTTGTTACTGTGTGTCAGTGTATGTCTTTGTTACTTCGTGTAAGTGTGTGTCTGTGTTACTGGGTGTCAGTGTATGTCTTTGTTACTGGGTGTCAGTGTATGTCTGTGTTACTTAGTGCAAGTGTGTGTCTGTGTTACTGGGTGTCAGTGGATGTCTTTGTTACTTGTTGTAAGTGTGTGTCTGTGTTACTGGGTGTCAGTGTCCGTCTTTGTTACTTGGTGCAAGTGTGTGTCTGTGTTACTGGGATTCAGTGTATGTCTTTGTTACTGGGTGTCAGTGTCTGTCTTTGTTACTTAGTGCAAGTGTGCGTCTGTGTTACTGGGTGTCACTGTATGTCTTTGTTACTTGTTGTCAGTGTGTGTCTTTGTTACTTGGTGTAAGTGTGTGTCTGTGTTACTGGGTGTCAGTGAATGTCTTTGTTACTGGGTGTCAGTGTATGTCCTTGTTACTTGGTGTCAGTGTGTGTCTGTGTTACTGGGTGTCAGTGTGTGTCTTTGTTACTGTGTGTCAGTGTATGTCTTTGTTACTTGGTGTATGTGTGTGCCTTTGTTACTTGGTGTCAGTGTATGTCTTTGTTACTGGGTGTCAGTGTGTGTCTTTGTTACTTGGTGTAAGTGTGTGTCTGTGTTACTGGGTGTCAGTGTATGTCTGTGTTATTTGGTGTCAGTGCATGTCTTTGTTACTTGGTGTCAGTGTGTGTCTATGTTACTGGGTGTCAGTGTATGTCTTTGTTACTTGAGGTAAATGTGTGTCTGTGTTACTGGGTCTCAGTGTATGTCTGTGTTACTGGGTGAAAGTGTATGTCTTTGTTACTTGGTGTCAGTGTGTGTCTTTGTTACTTGGTGGATGTGTGCGTCTGGGTTACTGTGTGTCAGTTTATGTCTGTGTTACTGTGTGTAAGTGTATGTCTTTGTTACTGGTTGTCAGTGTATGTCTTTGTTACTTGGTGTCAGTGCGTGTCTTTGCTGCTTGGTGTCAGTGTGTGTCTGTGTTACTGGGTGCAGTGTATGTCTTTGTTACTTGGTGTAAGTGTGTGTCTGTGTTACTCGGTGGCAATGTCTGTCTGTGTTACTTGTTGCAAGTGTGTGTCTGTGTTACTGGGTGTCAGTGTATGTCTTTGTTACTGGGTGTCAGTGTATGTCTGTGTTACTTGGTGCAATTGTGTGTCTGTGTTACTGGGTGTCAGTGTATGTCTTTGTTATTTAGTTTAAGTGTGTGTCTGTGTTACTGGGTGTCAGTGTCTGTCTTTGTTACTTGGTGCAAGTGTGTGTCTGTGTCACTGGGTGTCAGTGTATGTCTTTGTTACTGGGCGTCAGTGTCTGTCTTTGTTACTTGGTGTCAGTGTATGTCTGTGTTACTGGGTGTAAGTGTATGTCTTTGTTACTTGGTGTCAGTGTGTGTCTTTGTTACTTGGTGGAAGTGTGCGTCTGGGTTCATGGGTGTCAGATTATTTCTGTGTTACTGGGTGTAAGTGTATGTCTTTGTTACTGGTTGTCAGTGTATGTCTTTGTTACTTGGTGTCAGTGCGGCGTGTCTTTGCTACTTGGTGCAAGTGTGTGTCTGTGTCACTGGTTGTCAGTGTATGTCTTTGTTACTGGGTGTCAGTGCATATCTTTGTTACTTGGTGTCAGTGTGTGTCTATGTTACTGGGTGTCAGTGTATGTCTTTGTTACTTGATGTAAGGGTGTGTCTGTGTTTCTGGGTGTCAGTGTGTGTCTTTGTTACTGTGTGTCAGTGTATGTCTTTGTTACTGGGGGACAGTGTGTGTCTTTGTTACTTGGTGTAAGTGTGTGTCTGTGTTACTGGGTGTCAGTGTATGTCTGTGTTAGTTGGTGTAAGTGTATGTCTTTGTTATTTGGTGTCAGAGCATGTCTTTGTTACTTGGTGTCAGTGTGTGTCTATGTTACTGGGTGTCAGTGTATGTCTTTGTTACTTGATGTAAGTGTGTGTCTGTGTTACTGGGTGTCAGTGTATGTCTGTGTTACTGGGTGAAAGTGTATGTCTTTGTTACTTGGTGTCAGTGTCTGTCTCTGTTACTTGGTGGATGTGTGCGTCTGGGTTACTGGGTGTCAGTTTATGTCTGTGTTACTGGGTGTTAGTGTATGTCTTTGTTACTGGTTGTCAGTGTATGTCTTTGTTGCTTGGTGTCAGTGCGTGTCTTTGCTGCTTGGTGTCAGTGTGTGTCTGTGTTACTGGGTGTCAGTGTATGTCTTTGTTACTTGGTGTAAGTGTGTGTCTGTGTTACTGGATGTCAGTGTATCTCTTTGTTACTTGGTGTAAGTATGTGTCTGTGTTACTGGGTGTCAGTGTCTGTCTGTGTTACTTGTTGCAAGTGTGTGTCTGTGTTACTGGGTGTCAGTGTATGTCTTTGTTACTGGGTGTCAGTGTATGTCTGTGTTACTTGGTGCAATTGTGTGTCTGTGTTACTGGGTGTCAGTGTATGTCTTTGTTACTTGGTTTAAGTGTGTGTCTGTGTTACTGGGTGTCAGTGTCTGTCTTTGTTACTTGGTGCAAGTGTGTGTCTGTGTCACTGGGTGTCAGTGTATGTCTTTGTTACTGGGCGTCAGTGTCTGTCTTTGTTACTTGGTGTCAGTGTATGTCTGTGTTACTGGGTGTAAGTGTATGTCTTTGTTACTTGGTGTCAGTGTGTGTCTTTGTTACTTGGTGGAAGTGTGCGTCTGTGTTACTGGGTGTCAGATTATTTCTGTGTTACTGGGTGTAAGTGTATGTCTTTGTTACTGGTTGCCAGTGTATGTCTTTGATACTTGGTGTCAGTGCGGCGTGTCTTTGCTACTTGGTGCAAGTGTGTGTCTGTGTCACTGGTTGTCAGTGTATGTCTTTGTTACTGGGTGTCAGTGCATGTCTTTGTTACTTGGTGTCAGTGAGTGTCTATGTTACTGGGTGTCAGTGTATGTCTTTGTTACTTGATGTAAGGGTGTGTCTGTGTTTCTGGGTGTCAGTGTATGTCTTTGTTACTTGGTGTAAGTGTGTGTCTGTGTTACTGGGTGTCAGTGTATGTCTGTGCTACTGGGTGTAATTGTATGTCTTTGTTACTGGTTGTCAGTGTATGTCTTTTGTTACTTGGTGTCAGTGCATGTCTTTGCTACTTGGCGTCAGTGTGTGTATGTGTTACTGGGTGTCAGTGTATGTCTTTGTTACTTGGTGTAAGTGTGTGTCTGTGTTACTGGATGTCAGTGTATGCCTTTGTTACTTGGTGTAATTGTGTGTCTTTGTTACTGGGTGTCAGTGTGTGTCTTTGTTACTGTGTGTCAGTGTATGTCTTTGTTACTTCGTGTAAGTGTGTGTCTGTGTTACTGGGTGTCAGTGTATGTCTTTATTACTGGGTGTCAGTGTATGTCTGTGTTACTTCGTGCAATTGTGTGTCTGTGTTACTGGGTGTCAGTGTATGTCTTTGTTACTTGTTGTAAGTGTGTGTCTGTGTTACTGGGTGTCAGTGTCCGTCTTTGTTACTTGGTGCAAGCGTGTGTCTGTGTTACTGGGATTCAGTGTATGTCTTTGTTACTGGGTGTCAGTGTCTGTCTTTGTTACTTAGTGCAAGTGTGTGTCTGTGTTACTGGGTGTCTGTGTATGTCTTTGTTACTTGGTGTATGTGTTTGTCTGTGTTACTGGGTGTCATTGTATGTCTTTGTTACTTGTTGTCAGTGTGTGTCTTTGTTACTTGGTGTAAGTGTGTGTCAGTGTTACTGGGTGTCAGTGAATGTCTTTGTTACTGGGTGTCAGTGTATGTCCTTGTTACTTGGTGTCAGTGTGTGTCTGTGTTACTGGGTGTCAGTGTGTGTCTTTGTTACTGTGTGTCAGTGTATGTCTTTGTTAATTGGTGTCAGTGTATGTCTTTGTTACTTGGTGTATGTGTGTGCCTTTGTTACTTGGTGTCAGTGTATGTCTTTGTTACTGGGTGTCAGTGTGTGTCTTTGTTACTTGGTGTAAGTGTGTGTCTGTGTTACTGGGTGTCAGTGTATGTCTGTGTTATTTGGTGTCAGTGCATGTCTTTGTTACTTGGTGTCAGTGTGTGTCTATGTTACTGGGTATCAGTGTATGTCTTTGTTACTTGATGTAAATGTGTGTCTGTGTTACTGGGTGTCAGTGTATGTCTGTGTTACTGGGTGAAAGTGTATGTCTTTGTTACTTGGTGTCAGTGTGTGTCTTTGTTACTTGGTGGATGTGTGCGTCTGGGTTACTGTGTGTCAGTTTATGTCTGTGTTACTGTGTGTAAGTGTATGTCTTTCTGACTGGTTGTCAGTGTATGTCTTTGTTACTTGGTGTCAGTGCGTGTCTTTGCTGCTTGGTGTCAGTGTGTGTCTGTGTTACTGGGTGCAGTGTATGTCTTTGTTACTTGGTGTAAGTGTGTGTCTGTGTTACTGGATGTCAGTGTATCTCTTTGTTACTTGGTGTAAGTGTGTGTCTGTGTTACTCGGTGGCAGTGTCTGTCTGTGTTACTTGTTGCAAGTGTGTGTCTGTGTTACTGGGTGTCAGTGTATGTCTTTGTTACTGGGTGTCAGTGTATGTCTGTGTTACTTGGTGCAATTGTGTGGCTGTGTTACTGGGTGTCAGTGTATGTCTTTGTTACTTAGTTTAAGTGTGTGTCTGTGTTACTGGGTGTCAGTGTATGTCTTTGTTACTGGGTGTCAGTGTATGTCTGTGTTACTTGGTGCAATTGTGTGGCTGTGTTACTGGGTGTCAGTGTATGTCTTTGTTACTTGGTGCAAGGGTGTGTCTGTGTCACTGGGTGTCAGTGTATGTCTTTGTTACTGGGCGTCAGTGTCTGTCTTTGTTACTTGGTGTCAGTGTATGTCTGTGTTACTGGGTGTAAGTGTATGTCTTTGTTACTTGGTGTCAGTGTGTGTCTTTGTTACTTGGTGGAAGTGTGCGTCTGTGTTACTGGGTGTCAGATTATTTCTGTGTTACTGTGTGTAAGTGTATGTCTTTGTTACTGGTTGTCAGTGTATGTCTTTGTTACTTGGTGTCAGTGCGGCGTGTCTTTGCTACTTGGCGCAAGTGTGTGTCTGTGTCATTGGTTGTCAGTGTATGTCTTTGTTACTGGGTGTCAGTGCATGTCTTTGTTACTTGGTGGCAGTGAGTGTCTATGTTACTGGGTGTCAGTGTATGTCTTTGTTACTTGATGTAAGGGTGTGTCTGTGTTTCTGGGTGTCAGTGTATGTCTTTGTTACTTGGTGTAAGTGTGTGTCTGTGTTACTGGGTGTCAGTGTATGTCTGTGCTACTGGGTGTAATTGTATGTCTTTGTTATTGGTTGTCAGTGTATGTCTTTTGTTACTTGGTGTCAGTGCATGTCTTTGCTACTTGGCGTCAGTGTGTGTATGTGTTACTGGGTGTCAGTGTATGTCTTTGTTACTTGGTGTAAGTGTGTGTCTGTGTTACTGGATGTCAGTGTATGTCTTTGTTACTTGGTGTAATTGTGTGTCTTTGTTACTGGGTGTCAGTGTGTGTCTTTGTTACTGTGTGTCAGTGTATGTCTTTGTTACTTCGTGTAAGTGTGTGTCTGTGTTACTGGGTGTCAGTGTATGTCTTTGTTACTGGGTGTCAGTGTATGTCTGTGTTACTTAGTGCAAGTGTGTGTCTGTGTTACTGGGTGTCACTGTATGTCTTTGTTACTTGTTGTCATTGTGTGTCTTTGTTACTTGGTGTAAGTGTGTGTCTGTGTTACTGGGTGTCAGTGTATGTCTTTGTTACTGGGTGTCAGTGTATGTCCTTGTTACTTGGTGTCAGTGTGTGTCTGTGTTACTGGGTGTCAGTGTGTGTCTTTGTTACTGTGTGTCAGTGTATGTCTTTGTTACTTGGTGCAAGGGTGTGTCTGTGTCACTGGGTGTCAGTGTATGTCTTTGTTACTGGGCGTCAGTGTCTGTCTTTGTTACTTGGTGTCAGTGTATGTCTGTGTTACTGGGTGTAAGTGTATGTCTTTGTTACTTGGTGTCAGTGTGTGTCTTTGTTACTTGGTGGAAGTGTGCGTCTGTGTTACTGGGTGTCAGATTATTTCTGTGTTACTGTGTGTAAGTGTATGTCTTTGTTACTGGTTGTCAGTGTATGTCTTTGTTACTTGGTGTCAGTGCGGCGTGTCTTTGCTACTTGGCGCAAGTGTGTGTCTGTGTCATTGGTTGTCAGTGTATGTCTTTGTTACTGGGTGTCAGTGCATGTCTTTGTTACTTGGTGTCAGTGAGTGTCTATGTTACTGGGTGTCAGTGTATGTCTTTGTTACTTGGTGTAAGTGTGTGTCTGTGTTACTGGATGTCAGTGTATGTCTTTGTTACTTGGTGTAATTGTGTGTCTTTGTTACTGGGTGTCAGTGTGTGTCTTTGTTACTGTGTGTCAGTGTATGTCTTTGTTACTTCGTGTAAGTGTGTGTCTGTGTTACTGGGTGTCAGTGTATGTCTTTGTTACTGGGTGTCAGTGTATGTCTGTGTTACTTAGTGCAAGTGTGTGTCTGTGTTACTGGGTGTCAGTGTATGTCTTTGTTACTTGTTGTAAGTGTGTGTCTGTGTTACTGGGTGTCAGTGTCCGTCTTTGTTACTTGGTGCAAGTGTGTGTCTGTGTTACTGGGTGTCAGTGTATGTCTTTGTTACTGGGTGTCAGTGTCTGTCTTTGTTACTTAGTGCAAGTGTGTGTCTGTGTTACTGGGTGTCAGTGTATGTCTTTGTTACTTGGTGTATGTGTTTGTCTGTGTTACTGGGTGTCACTGTATGTCTTTGTTACTTGTTGTCATTGTGTGTCTTTGTTACTTGGTGTAAGTGTGTGTCTGTGTTACTGGGTGTCAGTGTATGTCTTTGTTACTGGGTGTCAGTGTATGTCCTTGTTACTTGGTGTCAGTGTGTGTCTGTGTTACTGGGTGTCAGTGTGTGTCTTTGTTACTGTGTGTCAGTGTATGTCTTTGTTACTTGGTGTCAGTGTATGTCTTTGTTACTTGGTGTAAGTGTGTGCCTTTGTTACTTGGTGTCAGTGTATGTCTTTGTTACTGGGTGTCAGTGTATGTCTTTGTTACTGGGTGTCAGTGTGTGTCTTTGTTACTTGGTGTATGTGTGTGCCTGTGTTACTGGGTGTCAGTGTATGTCTGTGTTATTTGGTGTCAGTGCATGTCTTTGTTACTTGCTGTCAATGTGTGTCTTTGTTACTGGGTGTCAGTGTATGTCTGTGTTACTGGGTGAAAGTGTATGTCTTTGTTACTTGATGTAAATGTGTGTCTTTGTTACTGGGTGTCAGTGTATGTCTGTGTTACTGGGTGAAAGTGTATGTCTTTGTTACTTGGTGTCAGTGTGTGTCTTTGTGACTTGTTGGATGTGTGCGTCTGGGTTACTGGGTGTCAGTTTATGTCTGTGTTACTGGGTGTAAGTGTATGTCTTTGTTACTGGTTGTCAGTGTATGTCTTTGTTACTTGGTGTCAGTGCGTGTCTTTGCTACTTGGTGTCAGTGTGTGTCTGTGTTACTGGGTGTCAGTGTATGTCTTTGTTACTTGATGTAAGTGTGTGTCTGTGTTACTGGATGTCAGTGTATCTCTTTGTTACTTGGTGTAAGTGTGTGTCTGTGTTACTGGGTGTCAGTGTCTGTCTGTGTTACTTGTTGCAAGTGTGTGTCTGTGTTACTGGGTGTCAGTGTATGTCTTTGTTACTGGGTGTCAGTGTATGTCTGTGTTACTTGGTGCAATTGTGTGTCTGTGTTACTGGGTGTCAGTGAATGTCTTTGTTACTTGGTTTAAGTGTGTGTCTGTGTTACTGGGTGTCAGTGTCTGTCTTTGTCACTTGGTGCAAGTGTGTGTCTGTGTCACTGGGTGTCAGTGTATGTCTTTGTTACTTGGTGTCAGTGTATGTCTTTGTTACTTGGTGTCAGTGTATGTCTTTGTTACTTGGTGTAAGTGTGTGCCTTTGTTACTTGGCGTCAGTGTATGTCTTTGTTACTGGGTGTCAGTGTGTGTCTTTGTTACTTGGTGTAAGTGTGTGTCTGTGTTACTGGGTGTCAGTGTATGTCTGTGTTACTTGGTGTAAGTGTATGTCTTTGTTATTTGGTGTCAGTGCATGTCTTTGTTACTTGGTGTCAGTGTGTGTCTATGTTACTGGGTGTTAGTGTATGTCTTTGTTACTTGATGTAAATGTGTGTCTGTGTTACTGCGTGTCAGTGTATGTCTGTGTTACTGGGTGAAAGTGTATGTCTTTGTTACTTGGTGTCAGTGTGTGTCTTTGTTACTTGGTGGATGTGTGCGTCTGGGTTACTGGGTGTCAGTTTATGTCTGTGTTACTGGGTGTAAGTGTATGTCTTTGTTACTGGTTGTCAGTGTATGTCTTTGTTACTTGGTGTCAGTGCGTGTCTTTGCTAATTGGTGTCAGTGTTTGTCTGTGTTACTGGGTGTCAGTGTATGTCTTTGTTACTTGGTGTAAGTGTGTGTCTGCGTTACTGGATGTCAGTGTATCTCTTTGTTACTTGGTGTAAGTGTGTGTCTGTGTTACTGGGTGTCAGTGTCTGTCTGTGTTACTTGTTGCAAGTGTGTGTCTGTGTTACTGGTGTCAGTGTATGTCTTTGTTACTGGGTGTCAGTGTATGTCTGTGTTACTTGGTGCAATTGTGTGTCTGTGTTACTGGGTCTCAGTGTATGTCTTTATTACTTGGTTTAAGTGTGTGTCTGTGTTACTGTGTGTCAGTGTCTGTCTTTGTTACTGGGTGTCAGTGTGTGTCTTTGTTACTTGGTGTAAGTGTGTGTCTGTGTTACTGGGTGTCAGTGTATGTCTGTGTTACTTGGTGTAAGTGTATGTCTTTGTTATTTGGTGTCAGTGCATGTCTTTGTTACTTGGTGACAGTGTGTGTCTATGTTACTGGGTGTCAGTGTATGTCTTTGTTACTTGATGTAAATGTGTGTCTGTGTTACTGCGTGTCAGTGCATGTCTGTGTTACTGGGTGAAAGTGTATGTCTTTGTTACTTGGTGTCAGTGTGTGTCTTTGTTACTTGGTGGATGTGTGCGTCTGGGTTACTGGGTGTCAGTTTATGTCTGTGTTACTGGGTGTAAGTGTATGTCTTTGTTACTGGTTGTCAGTGTATGTCTTTGTTACTTGGTGTCAGTGCGTGTCTTTGCTAATTGGTGTCAGTGTGTGTCTGTGTTACTGGGTGTCAGTGTATGTCTTTGTTACTTGGTGTAAGTGTGTGTCTGTGTTACTGGATGTCAGTGTATGTCTTTGTTACTTGGTGTAATTGTGTGTCTTTGTTACTGGGTGTCAGTGTGTGTCTTTGTTACTGTGTGTCAGTGTATGTCTTTGTTACTTCGTGTAAGTGTGTGTCTGTGTTACTGGGTGTCAGTGTATGTCTTTGTTACTGGGTGTCAGTGTATGTCTGTGTTACTTAGTGCAAGTGTGTGTCTGTGTTACTGGGTGTCAGTGTATGTCTTTGTTACTAGTTGTAAGTGTGTGTCTGTGTTACTGGGTGTCAGTGTCCGTCTTTGTTACTTGGTGCAAGTGTGTGTCTGTGTTATTGGGTGTCAGTGTATGTCTTTGTTACTGGGTGTCAGTGTATGTCTTTGTTACTTGGTGTATGTGTTTGTCTGTGTTACTGGGTGTCACTGTATGTCTTTGTTACTTGTTGTCATTGTGTGTCTTTGTTACTTGGTGTAAGTGTGTGTCTGTGTTACTGGGTGTCAGTGTATGTCTTTGTTACTGGGTGTCAGTGTATGTCCTTGTTACTTGGTGTCAGTGTGTGTCTGTGTTACTGGGTGTCAGTGTGTGTCTTTGTTACTGTGTGTCAGTGTATGTCTTTGTTACTTGGTGTCAGTGTATGTCTTTGTTACTTGGTGTAAGTGTGTGCCTTTGTTACTTGGTGTCAGTGTATGTCTTTGTTACTGGGTGTCAGTGTATGTCTTTGTTACTGGGTGTCAGTGTGTGTCTTTGTTACTTGGTGTATGTGTGTGCCTGTGTTACTGGGTGTCAGTGTATGTCTGTGTTATTTGGTGTCAGTGCATGTCTTTGTTACTTGGTGTCAATGTGTGTCTTTGTTACTGGGTGTCAGTGTATGTCTGTGTTACTGGGTGAAAGTGTATGTCTTTGTTACTTGATGTAAATGTGTGTCTTTGTTTCTGGGTGTCAGTGTATGTCTGTGTTACTGGGTGAAAGTGTATCTCTTTGTTACTTGGTGTCAGTGTGTGTCTTTGTTACTTGTTGGATGTGTGCGTCTGGGTTACTGGGTGTCAGTTTATGTCTGTGTTACTGGGTGTAAGTGTATGTCTTTGTTACTGGTTGTCAGTGTATGTCTTTGTTACTTGGTGTCAGTGCGTGTCTTTGCTACTTGGTGTCAGTGTGTGTCTGTGTTACTGGGTGTCAGTGTATGTCTTTGTTACTTGGTGTAAGTGTGTGTCTGTGTTACTGGATGTCAGTGTATCTCTTTGTTACTTGGTGTAAGTGTGTGTCTGTGTTACTGGGTGTCAGTGTCTGTCTGTGTTACTTGTTGCAAGTGTGTGTCTGTGTTACTGGGTGTCAGTGTATGTCTTTGTTACTGGGTGTCAGTGTATGTCTGTGTTACTTGGTGCAATTGTGTGTCTGTGTTACTGGGTGTCAGTGTATGTCTTTGTTACTTGGTTTAAGTGTGTGTCTGTGTTACTGGGTGTCAGTGTCTGTCTTTGTTACTTGGTGCAAGTGTGTGTCTGTGTCACTGGGTGTCAGTGTATGTCTTTGTTACTTTGTGTCAGTGTATGTCTTTGTTACTTGGTGTCAGTGTATGTCTTTGTTACTTGGTGTAAGTGTGTGCCTTTGTTACTTGGCGTCAGTGTATGTCTTTGTTACTGGGTGTCAGTGTGTGTCTTTGTTACTTGGTGTAAGTGTCTGTCTTTGTTATTTGGTGTCAGTGCATGTCTTTGTTACTTGGTGTCAGTGTGTGTCTATGTTACTGGGTGTTAGTGTATGTCTTTGTTACTTGATGTAAATGTGTGTCTGTGTTACTGCGTGTCAGTGTATGTCTGTGTTACTGGGTGAAAGTGTATGTCTTTGTTACTTGGTGTCAGTGTGTGTCTTTGTTACTTGGTGGATGTGTGCGTCTGGGTTACTGGATGTCAGTTTATGTCTGTGTTACTGGGTGTAAGTGTATGTCTTTGTTACTGGTTGTCAGTGTATGTCTTTGTTACTTGGTGTCAGTGCGTGTCTTTGCTAATTGGTGTCAGTGTGTGTCTGTGTTACTGGGTGTCAGTGTATGTCTTTGTTACTTGGTGTAAGTGTGTGTCTGCGTTACTGGATGTCAGTGTATCTCTTTGTTACTTGGTGTAAGTGTGTGTCTGTGTTACTGGGTGTCAGTGTCTGTCTGTGTTACTTGTTGCAAGTGTGTGTCTGTGTTACTGGGTGTCAGTGTATGTCTTTGTTACTGGGTGTCAGTGTATGTCTGTGTTACTTGGTGCAATTGTGTGTCTGTGTTACTGGGTCTCAGTGTATGTCTTTATTACTTGGTTTAAGTGTGTGTCTGTGTTACTGGGTGTCAGTGTCTGTCTTTGTTACTGGGTGTCAGTGTGTGTCTTTGTTACTTGGTGTAAGTGTGTGTCTGTGTTACTGGGTGTCAGTGTATGTCTGTGTTACTTGGTGTAAGTGTATGTCTTTGTTATTTGGTGTCAGTGCATGTCTTTGTTACTTGGTGACAGTGTGTGTCTATGTTACTGGGTGTCAGTGTATGTCTTTGTTACTTGATGTAAATGTGTGTCTGTGTTACTGCGTGTCAGTGCATGTCTGTGTTACTGGGTGAAAGTGTATGTCTTTGTTACTTGGTGTCAGTGTGTGTCTTTGTTACTTGGTGGATGTGTGCGTCTGGGTTACTGGGTGTCAGTTTATGTCTGTGTTACTGGGTGTAAGTGTATGTCTTTGTTACTGGTTGTCAGTGTATGTCTTTGTTACTTGGTGTCAGTGCGTGTCTTTGCTAATTGGTGTCAGTGTGTGTCTGTGTTACTGGGTGTCAGTGTATGTCTTTGTTACTTTGTGTAAGTGTGTGTCTGCGTTACTGGATGTCAGTGTATCTCTTTGTTACTTGGTGTAAGTGTGTGTCTGTGTTACTGGGTGTCAGTGTCTGTCTGTGTTACTTGTTGCAAGTGTGTGTCTGTGTTACTGGGTGTCAGTGTATGTCTTTGTTACTGGGTGTCAGTGTATGTCTGTGTTACTTGGTGCAATTGTGTGTCTGTGTTACTGGGTCTCAGTGTATGTCTTTATTACTTGGTTTAAGTGTGTGTCTGTGTTATGGGTGTCAGTGTCTGTCTTTGTTACTTGGTGTAAGTGTGTGTCTGTGTCACTGGGTGTCAGTGTATGTCTTTGTTACTGGGCGTCAGTGTCTGTCTTTGTTACTTGGTGCCAGTGTATGTCTGTGTTACTGGGTGTAAGTGTATGTATTTGTTACTTGGTGTCAGTGTGTGTCTTTGTTACTTGGTGGAAGTGTGCGTCTGGGTTACTTGGTGTCAGTTTATTTCTGTGTTACTGGGTGTAAGTGTATGTCTTTGTTACTGGTTGTCAGTGTATGTCTTTGTTACTTGGTGTCAGTGCGGCGTGTCTTTGCTACTTGGTGCAAGTGTGTGTCTGTGTCACTGGTTGTCAGTGTATGTCTTTGTTACTGGGTGTCAGTGTATGTCTTTGTTACATGGTGTCAGTGAGTGTCTATGTTACTGGGTGTCAGTGTATGTCTTTGTTACTTGATGTAAGGGTGTGTCTGTGTTTCTGGGTGTCAGTGTATGTCTTTGTTACTTGGTGTAATTGTGTGTCTTTGTTACTGGGTGTCAGTGTGTGTCTTTGTTACTGTGTGTCAGTGTATGTCTTTGTTACGTCGTGTAAGTGTGTGTCTGTGTTACTGGGTGTCAGTGTATGTCTTTGTTACTGGGTGTCTGTGTATGTCCTTGTTACTTGGTGTCAGTGTGTGTCTGTGTCACTGGGTGTCAGTGTATGTCTTTGTTACTGGGCGTCAGTGTCTGTCTTTGTTACTTGGTGTCAGTGTATGTCTGTGCTACTGGGTGTAATTGTATGTCTTTGTTACTGGTTGTCAGTGTATGTCTTTGTTACTTGGTGTAAGTGTGTGTCTGTGTTACTGGATGTCAGTGTATGTCTTTGTTAGTTGGTGTAATTGTGTGTCTGTGTTACTGGGTGTCAGTGTGTGTCTTTGTTACTGTGTGTCAGTGTATGTCTTTGTTACTTCGTGTAAGTGTGTGTCTGTGTTACTGGGTGTCAGTGTATGTCTTTGTTACTGGGTGTCAGTGTATGTCTGTGTTACTTAGTGCAAGTGTGTGTCTGTGTTACTGGGTGTCAGTGTATGTCTTTGTTACTTGTTGTAAGTGTTTGTCTGTGTTACTGGGTGTCAGTGTCCGTCTTTGTTACTTGGTGCAAGTGTGTGTCTGTGTTACTGGGTGTCAGTGTATGTCTTTGTTACTGGTTGTCAGTGTCTGTCTTTGTTACTTAGTGCAAGTGTGTGTCTGTGTTACTGGGTGTCAGTGTATGTCTTTGTTACTTGGTGTATGTCTTTGTCTGTGTTACTGGGTGTCACTGTATGTCTTTGTTACTTGTTGTCAGTGTGTGTCTTTGTTACTTGGTGTAAGTGTGTGTCTGTGTTACTGGGTGTCAGTGTATGTCTTTGTTACTGGGTGTCAGTGTATGTCCTTGTTACTTGGTGTCAGTGTGTGTCTGTGTTACTGGGTGTCAGTGTGTGTCTTTGTTACTGTGTGTCAGTGTATGTCTTTGTTACTTGGTGTCAGTGTATGTCTTTGTTACTTGGTGTAAGTGTGTGCCTTTGTTACTGGGTGTAAGTGTATGTCTTTGTTACTGGTTGTCAGTGTATGTCTTTGTTACTTGGTGTCAGTGCGGCGTGTCTTTGCTACTTGGCGCAAGTGTGTGTCTGTGTCACTGGTTGTCAGTGTATGTCTTTGTTACTGGGTGTCAGTGCATGTCTTTGTTACTTGGTGTCAGTGAGTGTCTATGTTACTGGGTGTCAGTGTATGTCTTTGTTACTTGATGTAAGGGTGTGTCTGTGTTTCTGGGTGTCAGTGTATGTCTTTGTTACTTGGTGTAAGTGTGTGTCTGTGTTACTGGGTGTCAGTGTATGTCTGTGCTACTGGGTGTAATTGTATGTCTTTGTTACTGGTTGTCAGTGTATGTCTTTTGTTACTTGGTGTCAGTGCATGTCTTTGCTACTTGGCGTCAGTGTGTGTATGTGTTACTGGGTGTCAGTGTCTGTCTTTGTTACTTGGTGTAAGTGTGTGTCTGTGTCACTGGGTGTCAGTGTAAGTCTTTGTTACTGGGCGTCAGTGTCTGTCTTTGTTACTTGGTGTCAGTGTATGTCTGTGTTACTGGGTGTAAGTGTATGTATTTGTTACTTGGTGTCAGTGTGTGTCTTTGTTACTTGGTGGAAGTGTGTGTCTGGGTTACTTGGTGTCAGTTTATTTCTGTGTTACTGCCTGTAAGTGTATGTCTTTGTTACTGGTTGTCAGTGTATGTCTTTGTTACTTGATTTCAGTGCGGCGTGTCTTTGCTACTTGGTGCAAGTGTGTGTCTGTGTCACTAGTTGTCAGTGTATGTCTTTGTTACTGGCTGTCAGTGCATGTCTTTGTTACATGGTGTCAGTGAGTGTCTTTGTTACTTGATGTAAGGGTGTGTCTGTGTTTCTGGGTGTCAGTGTATGTCTTTGTTACTTGGTGTAATTGTGTGTCTTTGTTACTGGGTGTCAGTGTGTGTCTTTGTTACTGTGTGTCAGTGTATGTCTTTGTTACTTCGTGTAAGTGTGTGTCTGTGTTACTGGGTGTCAGTGTATGTCTTTGTTACTGGATGTCAGTGTATGTCCTTGTTACTTGGTGTCAGTGTGTGTCTGTGTCACTGGGTGTCAGTGTATGTCTTTGTTACTGGGCGTCAGTGTCTGTCTTTGTTACTTGGTGTCAGTGTATGTCTGTGCTACTGGGTGTAATTGTATGTCTTTGTTACTGGTTGTCAGTGTATGTCTTTGTTACTTGGTGTAAGTGTGTGTCTGTGTTACTGGATGTCAGTGTATGTCTTTGTTACTGGGTGTAATTGTGTGTCTTTGTTACTGGGTGTCAGTGTGTGTCTTTGTTACTGTGTGCCAGTGTATGTCTTTGTTACTTCGTGTAAGTGTGTGTCTGTGTTACTGGGTGTCAGTGTATGTCTTTGTTACTGGGTGTCAGTGTATGTCTGTGTTACTTAGTGCAAGTGCGTGTCTGTGTTACTGGGTGTCAGTGCATGTCTTTGTTACTTGGTGTATGTGTTTGTCTGTGTTACTGGGTGTCACTGTATGTCTTTGTTACTTGTTGTCAGTGTGTGTCTTTGTTACTTGGTGTAAGTGTGTGTCTGTGTTACTGGGTGTCAGTGTATGTCTTTGTTACTGGGTGTCAGTGTATGTCCTTGTTACTTGGTGTCAGTGTGTGTCTGTGTTACTGGGTGTCAGTGTGTGTCTTTGTTACTGTGTGTCAGTGTATGTCTTTGTTACTTGGTGTCAGTGTATGTCTTTGTTACTTGGTGTAAGTGTGTGCCTTTGTTACTGGGTGTAAGTGTATGTCTTTGTTACTGGTTGTCAGTGTATGTCTTTGTTACTTGGTGTCAGTGCGGCGTGTCTTTGCTACTTGGCGCAAGTGTGTGTCTGTGTCACTGGTTGTCAGTGTATGTCTTTGTTACTGGGTGTCAGTGCATGTCTTTGTTACTTGGTGTCAGTGAGTGTCTATGTTACTGGGTGTCAGTGTATGTCTTTGTTACTTGATGTAAGGGTGTGTCTGTGTTTCTGGGTGTCAGTGTATGTCTGTGCTACTGGGTGTAATTGTATGTCTTTGTTACTGGTTGTCAGTGTATGTCTTTTGTTACTTGGTGTCAGTGCATGTCTTTGCTACTTGGCGTCAGTGTGTGTATGTGTTACTGGGTGTCAGTGTATGTCTTTGTTACTTGGTGTAAGTGTGTGTCTGTGTTACTGGATGTCAGTGTATGTCTTTGTTACTTGGTGTAATTGTGTGTCTTTGTTACTGGGTGTCAGTGTGTGTCTTTGTTACTGTGTGTCAGTGTATGTCTTTGTTACTTCGTGTAAGTGTGTGTCTGTGTTACTGGGTGTCAGTGTATGTCTTTGTTACTGGGTGTCAGTGTATGTCTGTGTTACTTAGTGCAAGTGTGTGCCTTTGTTACTTGGTGTCAGTGTATGTCTTTGTTACTGGGTGTCAGTGTATGTCTTTGTTCCTGGGTGTCAGTGTGTGTCTTTGTTACTTGGTGTAAGTGTGTATCTTTGTTACTTGGTGTCAGTGTATGTCTGTGTTAGTTGGTGTAAGTGTATGTCTTTGTTATTTGGTGTCAGTGTATGTCTTTGTTACTTGGTGTAAGTGTGTGCCTTTGTTACTGGGTATCAGTGTATGTCTTTGTTACTTGATGTAAGTGTGTGTCTGTGTTACTGGGTGTCAGTGTATGTCTGTGTTACTGGGTGAAAGCGTATGTCTTTGTTACTTGGTGTCAGTGTGTGTCTTTGTTACTTGGTGGAAGTGTGCGTCTGGGTTACTGGGTGTCAGTTTATGTCTGTGTTACTGGGTGTAAGTGTATGTCTTTGTTACTTGGTGTCAGTGTATGTCTTTGTTACTGGGTGTCAGTGTATGTCTTTGTTACTGGGTGTCAGTGTGTGCCTTTGTTACTTGGTGTATGTGTGTGTCTGTGTTACTGGGTGTCAGTGCATGTCTTTGTTACTTGGTGTCAATGTGTGTCTATGTTACTGGGTGTCAGTGTATGTCTTTGTTACTTGATGTAAATGTGTGTCTGTGTTACTGGGTGTCAGTGTATGTCTGTGTTACTGGGTTAAAGTGTATGTCTTTGTTACTTGGTGTCAGTGTGTGTCTTTGTTACTTGGTGGATGTGTGCGTCTGGGTTACTGGGTGTCAGTTTATGTCTTTGTTACTGGGTGTAAGTGTATGTCTTTGTTACTGGTTGTCAGTGTATGTCTTTGTTACTTGGTGTCAGTGCGTGTCTTTGCTACTTGGTGTCAGTGTGTGTCTGTGTTACTGGGTGTCAGTGTATGTCTTTGTTACTTGGTGTAAGTGTGTGTCTGTGTTACTGGATGTCAGTGTATCTCTTTGTTACTTGGTGTAAGTGTGTGTCTGTGTTACTGGGTGTCAGTGTCTGTCTGTGTTACTTGTTGCAAGTGTGTGTCTGTGTTACTGGGTGTCAGTGTATGTCTTTGTTACTTGGTGTATGTGTTTGTCTGTGTTACTGGGTGTCACTGTATGTCTTTGTTACTTGTTGTCAGTGTGTGTCTTTGTTACTTGGTGTAAGTGTGTGTCTGTGTTACTGGGTGTCAGTGTATGTCTTTGTTACTGGGTGTCAGTGTATGTCCTTGTTACTTGGTGTCAGTGTGTGTCTGTGTTACTGGGTGTCAGTGTGTGTCTTTGTTACTGTGTGTCAGTGTATGTCTTTGTTACTTGGTGTCAGTGTATGTCTTTGTTACTTGGTGTAAGTGTGTGCCTTTGTTACTGGGTGTAAGTGTATGTCTTTGTTACTGGTTGTCAGTGTATGTCTTTGTTACTTGGTGTCAGTGCGGCGTGTCTTTGCTACTTGGCGCAAATGTGTGTCTGTGTCACTGGTTGTCAGTGTATGTCTTTGTTACTGGGTGTCAGTGCATGTCTTTGTTACTTGGTGTCAGTGAGTGTCTATGTTACTGGGTGTCAGTGTATGTCTTTGTTACTTGATGTAAGGGTGTGTCTGTGTTTCTGGGTGTCAGTGTATGTCTTTGTTACTTGGTGTAAGTGTGTGTCTGTGTTACTGGGTGTCAGTGTATGTCTGTGCTACTGGGTGTAATTGTATGTCTTTGTTACTGGTTGTCAGTGTATGTCTTTTGTTACTTGGTGTCAGTGCATGTCTTTGCTACTTGGCGTCAGTGTGTGTATGTGTTACTGGGTGTCAGTGTCTGTCTTTGTTACTTGGTGTAAGTGTGTGTCTGTGTCACTGGGTGTCAGTGTATGTCTTTGTTACTGGGCGTCAGTGTCTGTCTTTGTTACTTGGTGTCAGTGTATGTCTGTGTTACTGGGTGTAAGTGTATGTATTTGTTACTTGGTGTCAGTGTGTGTCTTTGTTACTTGGTGGAAGTGTGCGTCTGGGTTACTTGGTGTCAGTTTATTTCTGTGTTACTGCCTGTAAGTGTATGTCTTTGTTACTGTTTGTCATTGTATGTCTTTGTTACTTGGTGTCAGTGCGGCGTGTCTTTGCTACTTGGTGCAAGTGTGTGTCTGTGTCACTGGTTGTCAGTGCATGTCTTTGTTACTGGGTGTCAGTGCATGTCTTTGTTACATGGTGTCAGTGAGTGTCTATGTTACTGGGTGTCAGTGTATGTCTTTGTTACTTGATGTAAGGGTGTGTCTGTGTTTCTGGGTGTCAGTGTATGTCTTTGTTACTTGGTGTAATTGTGTGTCTTTGTTACTGGGTGTCAGTGTGTGTCTTTGTTACTGTGTGTCAGTGTATGTCTTTGTTACTTCGTGTAAGTGTGTGTCTGTGTTACTGGGTGTCAGTGTATGTCTTTGTTACTGGGTGTCAGTGTATGTCCTTGTTACTTGGTGTCAGTGTGTGTCTGTGTCACTGGGTGTCAGTGTATGTCTTTGTTACTGGGCGTCAGTGTCTGTCTTTGTTACTTGGTGTCAGTGTATGTCTGTGCTACTGGGTGTAATTGTATGTCTTTGTTACTGGTTGTCAGTGTATGTCTTTGTTACTTGGTGTAAGTGTGTGTCTGTGTTACTGGATGTCAGTGTATGTCTTTGTTACTTGGTGTAATTGTGTGTCTTTGTTACTGGGTGTCAGTGTGTGTCTTTGTTACTGTGTGTCAGTGTATGTCTTTGTTACTTCGTGTAAGTGTGTGTCTGTGTTACTGGGTGTCAGTGTATGTCTTTGTTACTGGGTGTCAGTGTATGTCTGTGTTACTTAGTGCAAGTGCGTGTCTGTGTTACTGGGTGTCAGTGCATGTCTTTGTTACTTGGTGTATGTGTTTGTCTGTGTTACTGGGTGTCACTGTATGTCTTTGTTACTTGTTGTCAGTGTGTGCCTTTGTTACTTGGTGTAAGTGTGTGTCTGTGTTACTGGGTGTCAGTGTATGTCTTTGTTACTGGGTGTCAGAGTATGTCCTTGTTACTTGGTGTCAGTGTGTGTCTGTGTTACTGGGTGTCAGTGTGTGTCTTTGTTACTGTGTGTCAGTGTATGTCTTTGTTACTTGGTGTCAGTGTATGTCTTTGTTACTTGGTGTAAGTGTGTGCCTTTGTTACTGGGTGTAAGTGTATGTCTTTGTTACTGGTTGTCAGTGTATGTCTTTGTTACTTGGTGTCAGTGCGGCGTGTCTTTGCTACTTGGCGCAAGTGTGTGTCTGTGTCACTGGTTGTCAGTGTATGTCTTTGTTACTGGGTGTCAGTGCATGTCTTTGCTACTTGGTGTCAGTGAGTGTCTATGTTACTGGGTGTCAGTGTATGTCTTTGTTACTTGATGTAAGGGTGTGTCTGTGTTTCTGGGTGTCAGTGTATGTCTTTGTTACTTGGTGTAAGTGTGTGTCTGTGTTACTGGGTGTCAGTGTATGTCTGTGCTACTGGGTGTAATTGTATGTCTTTGTTACTGGTTGTCAGTCTATGTCTTTTGTTACTTGGTGTCAGTGCATGTCTTTGCTACATGGCGTCAGTGTGTGTATGTGTTACTGGGTGTCAGTGTATGTCTTTGTTACTTGGTGTAAGTGTGTGTCTGTGTTACTGGATGTCAGTGTATGTCTTTGTTACTTGGTGTAATTGTGTGTCTTTGTTACTGGGTGTCAGTGTGTGTCTTTGTTACTGTGTGTCAGTGTATGTCTTTGTTACTTCGTGTAAGTGTGTGTCTGTGTTACTGGGTGTCAGTGTATGTCTTTGTTACTGGGTGTCAGTGTATGTCTGTGTTACTTAGTGCAGGTGTGTGCCTTTGTTACTTGGTGTCAGTGTATGTCTTTGTTACTGGGTGTCAGTGTATGTCTTTGTTCCTGGGTGTCAGTGTGTGTCTTTGTTACTTGGTGTAAGTGTGTGTCTGTGTTACTGGGTGTCAGTGTATGTCTGTGTTAGTTGGTGTAAGTGTATGTCTTAGTTATTTGGTGTCAGTGCATGTCTTTGTCACTTGGTGTCAGTGTGTGTCAATGTTACTGGGTATCAGTGTATGTCTTTGTTACTTGATGTAAGTGTGTGTCTGTGTTACTGGGTGTCAGTGTATGTCTGTGTTACTGGGTGAAAGCGTATGTCTTTGTTACTTGGTGTCAGTGTGTGTCTTTGTTACTTGGTGGAAGTGTGCGTCTGGGTTACTGGGTGTCAGTTTATGTCTGTGTTACTGGGTGTAAGTGTATGTCTTTGTTACTTGGTGTCAGTGTATGTCTTTGTTACTTGTTGTCAGTGTGTGTCTTTGTTACTTGGTGTAAGTGTGTGTCTGTGTTACTGGGTGTCAGTGTATGTCTTTGTTACTGGGTGTCAGTGTATGTCCTTGTTACCTGGTGTCAGTGTGTGTCTGTGTTACTGGGTGTCAGTGTGTGTCTTTGTTACTGTGTGTCAGTGTATGTCTTTGTTACTGGGTGTCAGTGTATGTCTTTGTTACTTGATGTAAGTGTGTGCCTTTGTTACTGGGTGTAAGTGTATGTCTTTGTTACTGGTTGTCAGTGTATGTCTTTGTAACTTGGTGTCAGTGCGGCGTGTCTTTGCTACTTGGCGCAAGTGTGTGTCTGTGTCACTGGTTGTCAGTGTATGTCTTTGTTACTGGGTGTCAGTGCATGTCTTTGTTACTTGGTGTCAGTGAGTGTCTATGTTACTGGGTGTCAGTGTATGTCTTTGTTACTTGATGTAAGGGTGTGTCTGTGTTTCTGGGTGTCAGTGTATGTCTTTGTGACTTGGTGTAAGTGTGTGTCTGTGTTACTGGGTGTCAGTGTATGTCTGTGCTACTGGGTGTAATTGTATGTCTTTGTTACTGGTTGTCAGTGTATGTCTTTTGTTACTTGGTGTCAGTGCATGTCTTTGCTACTTGGCGTCAGTGTGTGTATGTTTTACTGGGTGTCAGTGTCTGTCTTTGTTACTTGGTGTAAGTGTGTGTCTGTGTCACTGGGTGTCAGTGTATGTCTTTGTTACTGGGCGTCAGTGTCTGTCTTTGTTACTTGGTGTCAGTGTATGTCTGTGTTACTGGGTGTAAGTGTATGTATTTGTTACTTCGTGTCAGTGTGTGTCTTTGTTACTTGGTGGAAGTGTGCGTCTGGGTTACTTGGTGTCAGTTTATTTCTGTGTTACTGCCTGTAAGTGTATGTCTTTGTTACTGGTTGTCAGTGTATGTCTTTGTTACTTGGTGTCAGTGCGGCGTGTCTTTGCTACTTGGTGCAAGTGTGTGTCTGTGTCACTGGTTGTCAGTGTATGTCTTTGTTACTGGGTGTCAGTGCATGTCTTTGTTACATGGTGTCAGTGAGTGTCTATGTTACTGGGTGTCAGTGTATGTCTTTGTTACTTGATGTAAGGGTGTGTCTGTGTTTCTGGGTGTCAGTGTATGTCTTTGTTACTTGGTGTAATTGTGTGTCTTTGTTACTGGGTGTCAGTGTGTGTCTTTGTTACTGTGTGTCAGTGTATGTCTTTGTTACTTCGTGTAAGTGTGTGTCTGTGTTACTGGGTGTCAGTGTATGTCTTTGTTACTGGGTGTCAGTGTATGTCCTTGTTACTTGGTGTCAGTGTGTGTCTGTGTCACTGGGTGTCAGTGTATGTCTTTGTTACTGGGCGTCAGTGTCTGTCTTTGTTACTTGGTGTAAGTGTATGTCTGTGCTACTGGGTGTAATTGTATGTCTTTGTTACTGGTTGTCAGTGTATGTCTTTGTTACTTGGTGTAAGTGTGTGTCTGTGTTACTGGATGTCAGTGTATGTCTTTGTTACTTGGTGTAATTGTGTGTCTTTGTTACTGGGTGTCAGTGTGTGTCTTTGTTACTGTGTGTCAGTGTATGTCTTTGTTACTTCTTGTAAGTGTGTGTCTGTGTTACTGGGTGTCAGTGTATGCCTTTGTTACTGGGTGTCAGTGTATGTCTGTGTTACTTCGTGCAAGTGCGTGTCTGTGTTACTGGGTGTCAGTGTATGTCTTTGTTACTTGGTGTATGTGTTTGTCTGTGTTACTGGGTGTCACTGTATGTCTTTGTTACTTGTTGTCAGTGTGTGCCTTTGTTACTTGGTGTAAGTGTGTGTCTGTGTTACTGGGTGTCAGTGTATGTCTTTGTTACTGGGTGTCAGTGTATGTCCTTGTTACTTGGTGTCAGTGTGTGTCTGTGTTACTGGGTGTCAGTGTGTGGCTTTGTTACTGTGTGTCAGTGTATGTCTTTGTTACTTGGTGTCAGTGTATGTCTTTGTTACTTGGTGTAAGTGTGTGCCTTTGTTACTGGGTGTAAGTGTATGTCTTTGTTACTGGGTGTCAGTGTATGTCTTTGTTACTTGGTGTCAGTGCGGCGTGTCTTTGCTACTTGGCGCAAGTGTGTGTCTGTGTCACTGGTTGTCAGTGTATGTCTTTGTTACTGGGTGTCAGTGCATGTCTTTGTTACTTGGTGTCAGTGAGTGTCTATGTTACTGGGTGTCAGTGTATGTCTTTGTTACTTGATGTAAGGGTGTGTCTGTGTTTCTGGGTGTCAGTGTATGTCTTTGTTACTTGGTGTAAGTGTGTGTCTGTGTTACTGGATGTCAGTGTATGTCTTTGTTACTTGGTGTAATTGTGTGTCTTTGTTACTGGGTGTCAGTGTGTGTCTTTGTTACTGTGTGTCAGTGTATGTCTTTGTTACTTCGTGTAAGTGTGTGTCTGTGTTACTGGGTGTCAGTGTATGTCTTTGTTACTGAGTGTCAGTGTATGTCTGTGTTACTTAGTGCAAGTGTGTGCCTTTGTTACTTGGTGTCAGTGTATGTCTTTGTTACTGTGTGTCAGTGTATGTCTTTGCTACTTCGTGTAAGTGTGTGTCTGTGTTACTGGGTGTCAGTGTATGTCTTTGTTACTGAGTGTCAGTGTATGTCTGTGTTACTTAGTGCAAGTGTGTGTCTTTGTTACTTGGTGTAAGTGTGTGTCTGTGTTACTGGGTGTAAGTGTATGTCTGTGTTAGTTGGTGTAAGTGTATGTCTTTGTTATTTGGTGTCAGTGCATGTCTTTGTCACTTGGTGTCAGTGTGTGTCAATGTTACTGGGTATCAGTGTATGTCTTTGTTACTTGATGTAAGTGTGTGTCTGTGTTACTGGGTGTCAGTGTATGTCTGTGTTACTGGGTGAAAGCGTATGTCTTTGTTACTTGGTGTCAGTGTGTGTCTTTGTTACTTGGTGGAAGTGTGCGTCTGGGTTACTGGGTGTCAGTTTATGTCTGTGTTACTGGGTGTAAGTGTATGTCTTTGTTACTTGGTGTCAGTGTATGTCTTTGTTACTGGGTGTCAGTGTATGTCTTTGTTACTTGGTGTCAGTGTGTGTCTTTGTTACTTGGTGTATGTGTGTGTCTGTGTTACTGGGTGTCAGTGCATGTCTTTGTTACTTGGTGTCAATGTGTGGCTGTGTTACTGGGTGTCAGTGTCTGTCTTTGTTACTTGGTGCAAGTGTGTGTCTGTGTCACTGGGTGTCAGTGTATGTCTTTGTTACTGTGTGTCAGTGTATGTCTTTGTTACTTGGTGTCAGTGTATGTCTTTGTTACTTGGTGTAAGTGTGTGCCTTTGTTACTTGGCGTCAGTGTATGTCTTTGTTACTGGGTGTCAGTGTATGTCTTTGTTACTGGGTGTCAGTGTGTGTCTTTGTTACTTGGTGTAAGTGTGTGTCTGTGTTACTGGGTGTCAGTGTATGTCTGTGTTACTTGGTGTAAGTGTATGTCTTTGTTATTTGGTGTCAGTGCATGTCTTTGTTACTTGGTGTCAGTGTGTGTCTATGTTACTGGGTGTCAGTGTATGTCTTTGTTACTTGATGTAAATGTGTGTCTGTGTTACTGCGTGTCAGTGTATGTCTGTGTTACTGGGTGAAAATGTATGTCTTTGTTACTTGGTGTCAGTGTGTGTCTTTGTTACTTGGTGGATGTGTGCGTCTGGGTTACTGGGTGTCAGTTTATGTCTGTGTTACTGGGTGTAAGTGTATGTCTTTGTTACTGGTTGTCAGTGTATGTCTTTGTTACTTGGTGTCAGTGCGTGTGTTTGCTACTTGGTGTCAGTGTGTGTCTGTGTTACTGGGTGTCAGTGTATGTCTTTGTTACTTGGTGTAAGTGTGTGTCTGTGTTACTGGATGTCAGTGTATCTCTTTGTTACTTGGTGTAAGTGTGTGTCTGTGTTACTGGGTGTCAGTGTCTGTCTGTGTTACTTGTTGCAATTGTGTGTCTGTGTTACTGGGTGTCAGTGTATGTCTTTGTTACTGGGTGTCAGTGTCTGTCTGTGTTACTTGGTGCAATTGTGTGTCTGTGTTACTGGGTCTCAGTGTATGTCTTTGTTACTTGGTTTAAGTGTGTGTCTGTGTGACTGGGTGTCAGTGTCTGTCTTTGTTACTTGGTGTAAGTGTGTGTCTGTGTCACTGGGTGTCAGTGTATGTCTTTGTTACTGGGCGTCAGTGTCTGTCTTTGTTACTTGGTGTCAGTGTATGTCTGTGTTACTGGGTGTAAGTGAATGTATTTGTAACTTGGTGTCAGTGTGTGTCTTTGTTACTTGGTGGTAGTGTGTGTCTGGGTTACTGGGTGTCAGTTTATTTCTGTGTTACTGGGTGTAAGTGTATGTCTTTGTTACTGGTTGTCAGTGTATGTCTTTGTTACTTGGTGTCAGTGCGGCGTGTCTTTGCTACTTGGTGCAAGTGTGTGTCTGTGTCACTGGTTGTCAGTGTATGTCTTTGTTACTGGGTGTCAGTGCATGTCTTTGTTACTTGGTGTCAGTGAGTGTCTATGTTACTGGGTGTCAGTGTATGTCTTTGTTACTTGATGTAAGGGTGTGTCTGTGTTTCTGGGTGTCAGTGTATGTCTTTGTTACTTGGTGTAATTGTGTGTCTTTGTTACTGGGTGTCAGTGTGTGTCTTTGTTACTGTGTGTCAGTGTATGTCTTTGTTACTTCGTGTAAGTGTGTGTCTGTGTTACTGGGTGTCAGTGTATGTCTTTGTTACTGGGTGTCAGTGTATGTCCTTGTTACTTGGTGTCAGTGTGTGTCTGTGTCACTGGGTGTCAGTGTATGTCTTTGTTACTGGGCGTCAGTGTCTGTCTTTGTTACTTGGTGTCAGTGTATGTCTGTGCTACTGGGTGTAATTGCATGTCTTTGTTACTGGTTGTCAGTGTATGTCTTTGTTACTTGGTGTAAGTGTGTGTCTGTGTTACTGGATGTCAGTGTATGTCTTTGTTACTTGGTGTAATTGTGTGTCTTTGTTACTGGGTGTCAGTGTGTGTCTTTGTTACTGTGTGTCAGTGTATGTCTTTGTTACTTCGTGTAAGTGTGTGTCTGTGTTACTGGGTGTCAGTGTATGTCTTTGTTACTGGGTGTCAGTGTATGTCTGTGTTACTTAGTGCAAGTGTGTGTCTGTGTTACTGGGTGTCAGTGTATGTCTTTGTTACTTGTTGTAAGTGTGTGTCTGTGTTACTGGGTGTCAGTGTCCGTCTTTGTTACTTGGTGCAAGTGTGTGTCTGTGTTACTGGGTGTCAGTGTATGTCTTTGTTACTGGGTGTCAGTGTCTGTCTTTGTTACTTAGTGCAAGTGTGTGTCTGTGTTACTGGGTGTCAGTGTATGTCTTTGATACTTGGTGTATGTGTTTGTCTGTGTTACTGGGTGTCACTGTATGTCTTTGTTACTTGTTGTCAGTGTGTGTCTTTGTTACTTGGTGTAAGTGTGTGTCTGTGTTACTGGGTGTCAGTGTATGTCTTTTTTACTGGGTGTCAGTGTATGTCCTTGTTACTTGGTGTCAGTGTGTGTCTGTGTAACTGGGTGTCAGTGTGTGTCTGTGTTACTGGGTGTCAGTGTGTGTCTTTGTTACTGTGTGTCAGTGTATGTCTTTGTTACTTGGTGTCAGTGTATGTCTTTGTTACTTGGTGTAAGTGTGTGCCTTTGTTACTTGGTGTCAGTGTATGTCTTTGTTACTGGGTGTCAGTGTATGTCTTTGTTACTGGGTGTCAGTGTGTGTCTTTGTTACTTGGTGTAAGTGTGTGTCTGTGTTACTGGGTGTCAGTGTATGTCTGTGTTAGTTGGTGTAAGTGTATGTCTTTGTTATTTGGTGTCAGTGCATGTCTTTGTCACTTGGTGTCAGTGTGTGTCGATGTTACTGGGTATCAGTGTATGTCTTTGTTACTTGATGTAAGTGTGTGTCTGTGTTACTGGGTGTCTGTGTATGTCTTTGTTACTTGGTGTAAGTGTGTGTCTGTGTTACTGGATGTCAGTGTGTGTCTTTGATACTTGGTGTAAGTGTGTGTCTGTGTTACTGGATGTCTGTGTATCTCTTTGTTACTTGGTGTAAGTGTGTGTCTGTGTTACTGGGTGTCAGTGTCTGTCTGTGTTACTTGTTGCAAGTGTGTGTCTGTGTTACTGGGTGTCAGTGTATGTCTTTGTTACTGGGTGTCAGTGTATGTCTGTGTAACTTGTTGCAATTGTGTGTCTGTGTTACTGGGTGTCAGTGTATGTCTGTGTTAGTTGGTGTAAGTGTATGTCTTTGTTATTTGGTGTCAGTGCATGTCTTTGTCACTTGGTGTCAGTGTGTGTCTATGTTACTGGGTAACAGTGTATGTCTTTGTTACTTGATGTAAGTGTGTGTCTGTGTTACTGGTTGTCAGTGTATGTCTTTGTTACTTGGTGTAAGTGTGTGTCTGTGTTACTGGATGTCAGTGTATCTCTTTGTTACTTGGTGTAAGTGTGTGTCTGTGTTACTGGGTGTCAGTGTCTGTCTGTGTTACATGTTGCAAGTGTGTGTCTGTGTTACTGGGTGTCAGTGTATGTCTTTGTTACTGGGTGTCAGTGTATGTCTGTGTTACTTGGTGCAATTGTGTGTCTGTGTTACTGGGTGTCAGTGTATGTCTTTGTTACTTGGTTTAAGTGTGTGTCTGTGTTACTGGGTGTCAGTGTCTGTCTTTGTTACTTGGTGCAAGTGTGTGTCTGTGTCACTGGGTGTCAGTGTATGTCTTTGTTACTGTGTGTCAGTGTATGTCTTTGTTACTTGGTGTCAGTGTCTGTCTTTGTTACTTGGTGTAAGTGTGTGCCTTTGTTACTTGGCGTCAGTGTTTGTCTTTGTTACTGGGTGTCAGTGTATGTCTTTGTTACTCGGTGTCAGTGTGTGTCTTTGTTACTTGGTGTAAGTGTGTGTCTGTGTTACTGGGTGTCAGTGTATGTCTGTGTTACTTGGTGTAAGTGTATGTCTTTGTTATTTGGTGTCAGTGCATGTCTTTGTTACTTGGTGTCAGTGTGTGTCTATGTTACTGGGTGAAAGTGTATGTCTTTGTTACTTGGTGTCAGTGTGTGTCTTTGTTACTTGGTGGATGTGTGCGTCTGGGTTACTGGGTGTCAGTGTATGTCTGTGTTACTTGGTGTAAGTGTATGTCTTTGTTATTTGGTGTCAGTGTATGTCTGTGTTACTTGGTGTAAGTGTATGTCTTTGTTATTTGGTGTCAGTGCATGTCTTTGTTACTTGGTGTCAGTGTGTGTCTATGTTACTGGGTGAAAGTGTATGTCTGTGTTACTGGGTGTAAGTGTATGTCTTTGTTACTGGTTGTCAGTGTACGTCTTTGTTACTTGGTGTAAGTGTGTGCCTTTGTTACTTGGCGTCAGTGTTTGTCTTTGTTACTGGGTGTCAGTGTATGTCTTTGTTACTCGGTGTCAGTGTGTGTCTTTGTTACTTGGTGTAAGTGTGTGTCTGTGTTACTGGGTGTCAGTGTATGTCTGTGTTACTTGGTGTAAGTGTATGTCTTTGTTATTTGGTGTCAGTGCATGTCTTTGTTACTTGGTGTCAGTGTGTGTCTATGTTACTGGGTGAAAGTGTATGTCTTTGTTACTTGGTGTCAGTGTGTGTCTTTGTTACTTGGTGGATGTGTGCGTCTGGGTTACTGGGTGTCAGTGTATGTCTGTGTTACTTGGTGTAAGTGTATGTCTTTGTTATTTGGTGTCAGTGTATGTCTGTGTTACTTGGTGTAAGTGTATGTCTTTGTTATTTGGTGTCAGTGCATGTCTTTGTTACTTGGTGTCAGTGTGTGTCTATGTTACTGGGTGAAAGTGTATGTCTGTGTTACTGGGTGTAAGTGTATGTCTTTGTTACTGGTTGTCAGTGTACGTCTTTGTTACTTGGTGTCAGTGCGTGTCTTTTCTACTTGGTGTCAGTGTGTGTCTGTGTTACTGGGTGTCAGTGTATGTCTTTGTTACCTGGTGTAAGTGTGTCTCTGTGTTACTGGATGTCAGTGTATCTCTTTGTTACTTGGTGTAAGTGTGTGTCTGTGTTACTGGGTGTCAGTGTCTGTCTGTGTTACTTGTTGCAAGTGTGTGTCTGTGTTACTGGGTGTCAGTGTATGTCTTTGTTACTGGGTGTCAGTGTATGTCTGTGTTACTTGGTGCAATTGTGTGTCTGTGTTACTGGGTCGCAGTGTATGTCTTTGTTACTTGGTTTAAGTGTGTGTCTGTGTTACTGGGTTTCAGTGTCTGTCTTTGTTACTTGGTGTAAGTGTGTGTCTGTGTCTTTGGGTGTCAGTGTATGTCTTTGTTACTGGGCGTCAGTGTCTGTCTTTGTTACTTGGTGTCAGTGTATGTCTGTGTTACTGGGTGTAAGTGTATGTATTTGTTACTGGGTGTCAGTGTGTGTCTTTGTTACTTGGTGTAAGTGTGTGTCTGTGTTACTGGGTGTCAGTGTCTGTCTTTGTTACTTGGTGCAAGTGTGTGTCTGTCACTGGGTGTCCGTGTATGTCTTTGTTACTGTGTGTCAGTGTATGTCTTTGTTACTTGGTGTCAGTGTATGTATTTGTTACTTGGTGTAAGTGTGTGCCTTTGTTACTTGGTGTCAGTGTATGTCTTTGTTACTGGGTGTCAGTGTATGTCTTTGTTACTGGGTGTCAGTGTGTGTCTTTGTTACTTGGTGTAAGTGTGTGTCTGTGTTACTGGGTGTCAGTGTATGTCTGTGTTACTTGTTTTAAGTGTATGTCTTTGTTATTTGGTGTCAGTGCATGTCTTTGTTACTTGGTGTCAGTGTGTGTCTATGTTACTGGGTAAAAGTGTATGTCTTTGTTACTTGGTGTCAGTGTGTGTCTTTGTTACTTGGTGGATGTGTGCGTCTGGGTTACTGGGTGTCAGTTTATGTCTGTGTTAAAGGGTGTAAGTGTATGTCTTTGTTACTGGTTGTCAGTGTATGTCTTTGTTACTTGGTGTCAGTGCGTGTCTTTGCGACTTGGTGTCAGTGTGTGTCTGTGTTACTGGGTGTCAGTGTATGTCTTTGTTACTTGGTGTAAGTGTGTGTCTGTGTTACTGGATGTCAGTGTATCTCTTTGTTACTTGGTGCAAGTGTGTGTCTGTGTTACTTGGTGTCAGTGTCTGTCTGTGTTACTTGTTGCAAGTGTGTGTCTGTGTTACTGGGTGTCAGTGTATGTCTTTTTTACTGGGTGTCAGTGTATGTCTGTGTTACTTGGTGCAATTGTGTGTCTGTGTCACTGGTTGTCAGTGTATGTCTTTGTTACTGGGTGTCAGTGCATGTCTTTGTTACTTGGTGTCAGTGAGTGTCTATGTTACTGGCTGTCAGTCTATGTCTTTGTTACTTGATGTAAGGGTGTGTCTGTGTTTCTGGGTGTCAGTGTATGTCTTTGTTACTTGGTGTAAGTTTGTGTCTGTGTTACTGGGTGTCAGTGTATGTCTGTGCTACTGGGTGTAATTGTATGTCTTTGTTACTGGTTGTCAGTGTATGTCTTTTGTTACTTGGTGTCAGTGCATGTCTTTGCTACTTGACGTCAGTGTGTGTATGTGTTACTGGGTGTCAGTGTATGTCTTTGTTACTTGGTGTAAGTGTGTGCCTGTGTTACTGGATGTCAGTGTATGTCTTTGTAACTTGGTGTAATTGTGTATCTTTGTTACTGGGTGTCAGTGTGTGTCTTTGTTACTGTGTGTCAGTGTATGTCTTTGTTACTTCGTGTAAGTGTGTGTCTGTGTTACTGGGTGTCAGTGTATGTCTTTGTTACTGGGTGTCAGTGTATGTCTGTGTTACTTAGTGCAAGTGTGTGTCTGTGTTACTGGGTGTCAGTGTATGTCTTTGTTACTTGATGTAAGTGTGTGTCTGTGTTACTGGGTGTTAGTGTCCGTCTTTGTTACTTGGTGCAAGTGTGTGTCTGTGTTACTGGGTGTCAGTGTATGTCTTTGTTACTGGGTGTCAGTGTCTGTCTTTGTTACTTAGTGCAAGTGTGTGTCTGTGTTACTGGGTGTCAGTGTCTGTCTTTGTTACTTGGTGTATGTGTTTGTCTGTGTTACTGGGTGTCACTGTATGTCTTTGTTACTTGTTGTCAGTGTGTGTCTTTGTTACTTGGTATAAGTGTGTGTCTGTGTTACTGGGTGTCAGTGTATGTCTTTGTTACTGGGTGTCAGTGTATGTCCTTGTTACTTGGTGTCAGTGTGTGTCTGTGTTACTGGGTCTCAGTGTGTGTCTGTGTTACTGGGTGTCAGTGTGTGTCTTTGTTACTGTGTGTCAGTGTATATCTTTGCTACTTGGTGTCAGTGTATGTCTTTGTTACTTGGTGTAAGTGTGTGCCTTTGTTACTTGGTGTCAGTGGATGTATTTGTTACTGGGTGTCAGTGTATGTCTTTGTTACAGGTTGTCAGTGTGTGTCTTTGTTACTTGGTGTAAGTGTGTATCTGTGTTACTGGGTGTCAGTGTATGTCTGTGTTAGTTGGTGTAAGTGTATGTCTTTGTTATTTGGTGTCAGTGCATGTCTTTGTCACTTGGTGTCAGTGTGTGTCTATGTTCCTGGGTATCAGTGTATGTCTTTGTTACTTGATGTAAGTGTGTGTCTGTGTGACTGGGTGTCAGTGTATGTCTGTGTTACTGGGTGAAAGTGTATGTCTTTGTTACTTGGTGTCAGTGTGTGTCTTTGTTACTTGGTGGAAGTGTGCGTCTGGGTTACTGGGTGTCAGTTTATGTCTGTGTTACTGGGTGTAAGTGTATGTATTTGTTACTGGTTGTCAGTGTATGTCTTTGTTACTTGTTGTCAGTGCGCGTCTTTGCTACTTGGTGTCAGTGTGTGTCTGTGTTACTGGGTGTCAGTGTATGTCTTTGTTACTTGGTGTAAGTGTGTGTCTGTGTTACTGGATGTCAGTGTCTGTCTTTGTTACTTGGTGTAAGTGTGTGTTTGTGTTACTGGGTGTCAGTGTCTGTCTGTGTTACTTGTTGCAAGTGTTTGTCTGTGTTACTGGGTGTCAGTGTGTGTCTTTGTTACTGTGTGTCAGTGTATGTCTTTGTTACTTGGTGTCAGTGTATGTCTTTGTTACTTGGTGTAAGTGTGTGCCTTTGTTACTTGGTGTCAGTGTATGTCTTTGTTACTGGGTGTCAATGTATGTCTTTGTTACTGGGTGTCAGTGTGTGTCTTTGTTACTTGGTGTAAGTGTGTGTCTGTGTTACTGGGTGTCAGTGTCTGTCTGTGTTACTTGTTGCAAGTGTGTGTCTGTGTT
Organism: Heterodontus francisci; assembly: GCF_036365525.1. Lineage (NCBI taxonomy): Eukaryota > Metazoa > Chordata > Chondrichthyes > Heterodontiformes > Heterodontidae > Heterodontus > Heterodontus francisci. Next base: position 1,785,717 of record NW_027140908.1, on the reverse strand, counting down.
ACTGGGTGTCAGTGTATGTCTTTGTTACTGGGTGTCAGTGTATGTCTGTGTTACTTGGTGCAATTGTGTGTCTGTGTTACTGGGTGTCAGTGTATGTCTTTGTTACTTGGTTTAAGTGTGTGTCTGTGTTACTGGGTGTCAGTGTCTGTCTTTGTTACTTGGTGTAAGTGTGTGTCTGTGTTACTGGATGTCAGTGTATCTCTTTGTTACTTGGTGTAAGTGTGTGTCTGTGTTACTGGGTGTCAGTGTATGTCTTTGTTACTGGGTGTCAGTGTATGTCTGTGTTACTTAGTGCAAGTGTGTGTCTGTGTTACTGGGTGTCAGTGTATGTCTTTGTTACTTGATGTAAGTGTGTGTCTGTGTTACTGGGTGTTAGTGTCCGTCTTTGTTACTTGGTGCAAGTGTGTGTCTGTGTTACTGGGTGTCAGTGTATGTCTTTGTTACTGGGTGTCAGTGTCTGTCTTTGTTACTTAGTGCAAGTGTGTGTCTGTGTTACTGGGTGTCAGTGTCTGTCTTTGTTACTTGGTGTATGTGTTTGTCTGTGTTACTGGGTGTCACTGTATGTCTTTGTTACTTGTTGTCAGTGTGTGTCTTTGTTACTTGGTATAAGTGTGTGTCTGTGTTACTGGGTGTCAGTGTATGTCTTTGTTACTGGGTGTCAGTGTATGTCCTTGTTACTTGGTGTCAGTGTGTGTCTGTGTTACTGGGTCTCAGTGTGTGTCTGTGTTACTGGGTGTCAGTGTGTGTCTTTGTTACTGTGTGTCAGTGTATATCTTTGTTACTTGGTGTCAGTGTATGTCTTTGTTACTTGGTGTAAGTGTGTGCCTTTGTTACTTGGTGTCAGTGGATGTATTTGTTACTGGGTGTCAGTGTATGTCTTTGTTACAGGGTGTCAGTGTGTGTCTTTGTTACTTGGTGTAAGTGTGTGTCTGTGTTACTGGGTGTCAGTGTATGTCTGTGTTAGTTGGTGTAAGTGTATGTCTTTGTTATTTGGTGTCAGTGCATGTCTTTGTCACTTGGTGTCAGTGTGTGTCTATGTTCCTGGGTATCAGTGTATGTCTTTGTTACTTGATGTAAGTGTGTGTCTGTGTGACTGGGTGTCAGTGTATGTCTGTGTTACTGGGTGAAAGTGTATGTCTTTGTTACTTGGTGTCAGTGTGTGTCTTTGTTACTTGGTGGAAGTGTGCGTCTGGGTTACTGGGTGTCAGTTTATGTCTGTGTTACTGGGTGTAAGTGTATGTATTTGTTACTGGTTGTCAGTGTATGTCTTTGTTACTTGTTGTCAGTGCGCGTCTTTGCTACTTGGTGTCAGTGTGTGTCTGTGTTACTGGGTGTCAGTGTATGTCTTTGTTACTTGGTGTAAGTGTGTGTCTGTGTTACTGGATGTCAGTGTCTGTCTTTGTTACTTGGTGTAAGTGTGTGTTTGTGTTACTGGGTGTCAGTGTCTGTCTGTGTTACTTGTTGCAATTGTTTGTCTGTGTTACTGGGTGTCAGTGTGTGTCTTTGTTACTGTGTGTCAGTGTATGTCTTTGTTACTTGGTGTCAGTGTATGTCTTTGTTACTTGGTGTAAGTGTGTGCCTTTGTTACTTGGTGTCAGTGTATGTCTTTGTTACTGGGTGTCAATGTATGTCTTTGTTACTGGGTGTCAGTGTGTGTCTTTGTTACTTGGTGTAAGTGTGTGTCTGTGTTACTGGGTGTCAGTGTCTGTCTGTGTTACTTGTTGCAAGTGTGTGTCTGTGTTACTGGGTGTCAGTGTATGTCTTTGTTACTGGGTGTCAGTGTATGTCTGTGTTACTTGGTGCAATTGTGTGTCTGTGTTACTGGGTGTCAGTGTATGTCTTTGTTACTTGGTTTAAGTGTGTGTCTGTGTTACTGGGTGTCAGTGTCTGTCTTTGTTACTTGGTGTAAGTGTGTGTCTGTGTTACTGGATGTCAGTGTATCTCTTTGTTACTTGGTGTAAGTGTGTGTCTGTGTTACTGGGTGTCAGTGTCTGTCTGTGTTACTTGTTGCAAGTGTGTGTCTATGTTACTGGGTGTCAGTGTATGTCTTTGTTACTGGGTGTCAGTGTATGTCTGTGTTACTTGGTGCAATTGTGTGTCTGTGTTACTGGGTGTCAGTGTATGTCTTTGTTACTTGGTTTAAGTGTGTGTCTGTGTTACTGGGTGTCAGTGTCTGTCTTTGTTACTTGGTGCAAGTGTGTGTCTGTGTCACTGGGTGTCAGTGTATGTCTTTGTTACTGGGCGACAGTGTCTGTCTTTGTTACTTGGTGTCAGTGTATGTCTGTGTTACTGGGTGTAAGTGTATGTCTTTGTTACTTGGTGTCAGTGTGTGTCTTTGTTACTTGGTGGAAGTGTGCGTCTGGGTTACTGGGTGTCAGTTTATTTCTGTGTTACTGGGTGTAAGTGTATGTCTTTGTTACTGGTTGTCAGTGTATGTCTTTGTTACTTGGTGTCAGTGCGGCGTGTCTTTGCTACTTGTTGCAAGTGTGTGTCTGTGTCACTGGTTGTCAGTGTATGTCTTTGTCACTGGGTGTCTGTGCATGTCTTTGTTACTTGGTGTCAGTGAGTGTCTATGTTACTGGGTGTCAGTGTATGTCTTTGTTACTTGATGTAAGGGTGTGTCTGTGTTCGTGGGTGTCAGTGTATGTCTTTGTTACTTGGTGTAAGTGTGTGTCTGTGTTACTGGGTGTCAGTGTATGTCTGTGCTACTGGGTGTAATTGTATGTCTTTGTTACTGGTTGTCAGTGTATGTCTTTTGTTACTTGGTGTCAGTGCATGTCTTTGCTACTTGACGTCAGTGCGTGTATGTGTTACTGGGTGTCAGTGTATGTATTTGTTACTTGGTGTAAGAGTGTGTCTGTGTTACTGGATGTCAGTGTATGTCTTTGTTACTTGGTGTAATTGTGTGTCTTTGTTACTGGGTGTCAGTGTGTGTCTTTGTTACTGTGTGTCAGTGTACGTCTTTGTTACTTCGTGTAAGTGTGTGTCTGTGTTACTGGGAGTCAGTGTATGTCTTTGTTACTGGGTGTCAGTGTATGTCTGTGTTACTTAGTGCAAGTGTGTGTCTGTGTTACTGGGTGTCTGTGTCCGTCTTTGTTACTTGGTGCAAGTGTGTGTCTGTGTTACTGGGTGTCAGTGTATGTCTTTGTTACTGGGTGTCAGTGTCTGTCTTTGTCACTTAGTGCAAGTGTGTGTCTGTGTTACTGGGTGTCAGTGTATGTCTTTGTTACTTGGTGTATGTGTTTCTCTGTGTTACTGGGTGTCACTGTATGTCTTTGTTACTTGTTGTCAGTGTGTGTCTTTGTTACTTGGTGTAAGTGTGTGTCTGTGTTACTGGGTGTCAGTGTGTGTCTTTGTTACTGGGTGGCAGTGTATGTCCTTGTTACTTGGTGTCAGTGTGTGTCTGTGTTACTGGGTGTCAGTGTGTGTCTGTGTTACTGGGTGTCAGTGTGTGTCTTTGTTACTGTGTGTCAGTGTATGTCTTTGTTACTTGGTGTCAGTGTATGTCTTTGTTACTTGGTGTAAGTGTGTGCCTTTGTTACTTGGTGTCAGTGTATGTCTTTGTTACTGGGTGTCAGTGTGTGTCTTTGTTACTTGGTGTAAGTGTGTGTCTGTGTTACTGGGTGTCAGTGTATGTCTGTGTTACTGGGTGAAAGTGTATGTCTTTGTTACTTGGTGTCAGTGTATGTCTTTGTTACTTGGTGTCAGTGAGTGTCTATGTTACTGGGTGTCAGTGTATGTCTTTGTTACTGGGTGTCAGTGTGTGTCTTTGTTACTTGGTGTAAGTGTGCGTCTGGGTTACTGGGTGTCAGTTTATTTCTGTGTTACTGGGTGTAAGTGTATGTCTTTGTTACTGGTTGTCAGTGTATGTCTTTGTTACTTGGTGTCAGTGCGGCGTGTCTTTGCTACTTGGTGCAAGTGTGTGTCTGTGTCACTGGTTGTCAGTGTATGTCTTTGTCACTGGGTGTCAGTGCATGTCTTTGTTACTTGGTGTCAGTGAGTGTCTATGTTACTGGGTGTCAGTGTATGTCTTTGTTACTTGATGTAAGGGTGTGTCTGTGTTTGTGGGTGTCAGTGTATGTCTTTGTTACTTGGTGTAAGTGTGTGTCTGTGTTACTGGGTGTCAGTGTATGTCTGTGCTACTGGGTGTAATTGTATGTCTTTGTTACTGGTTGTCAGTGTATGTCTTTTGTTACTTGGTGTCAGTGCATGTCTTTGCTACTTGACGTCAGTGCGTGTATGTGTTAGTGGGTGTCAGTGTATGTATTTGTTACTTGGTGTAAGTGTGTGTCTGTGTTACTGGATGTCAGTGTATGTCTTTGTTACTTGGTGTAATTGTGTGTCTTTGTTACTGGGTGTCAGTGTGTGTCTTTGTTACTGTGTGTCAGTGTATGTCTTTGTTACTTCGTGTAAGTGTGTGTCTGTGTTACTGGGAGTCAGTGTATGTCTTTGTTACTTGGTGTCAGTGTATGTCTGTGTTACTTAGTGCAAGTGTGTGTCTGTGTTACTGGGTGTCAGTGTATGTCTTTGTTACTTGTTGTAAGTGTGTGTCTGTGTTACTGGGTGTCTGTGTCCGTCTTTGTTACTTGGTGCAAGTGTGTGTCTGTGTTACTGGGTGTCAGTGTATGTCTTTGTTACTGGGTGTCAGTGTCTGTCTTTGTCACTTAGTGCAAGTGTGTGTCTGTGTTACTGGGTGTCAGTGTATGTCTTTGTTACTTGGTGTATGTGTTTGTCTGTGTTACTGGGTGTCACTGTATGTCTTTGTTACTTGTTGTCAGTGTGTGTCTTTGTTACTTGGTGTAAGTGTGTGTCTGTGTTACTGGGTGTCAGTGTATGTCTTTGTTACTGGGTGGCAGTGTATGTACTTGCTACTTGGTGTCAGTGTGTGTCTGTGTTACTGGGTGTCAGTGTGTGTCTGTGTTACTGGGTGTCAGTGTGTGTCTTTGTTACTGTGTGTCAGTGTATGTCTTTGTTACTTGGTGTCAGTGTATGTCTTTGTTACTTGGTGTAAGTGTGTGCCTTTGTTACTTGGTGTCAGTGTATGTCTTTGTTACTGGGTGTCAGTGTGTGTCTTTGTTACTTGGTGTAAGTGTGTGTCTGTGTTACTGGGTGTCAGTGTATGTCTGTGTTACTGGGTGAAAGTGTATGTCTTTGTTACTTGGTGTCAGTGTATGTCTTTGTTACTTGGTTTAAATGTGTGTCTGTGTTACTGGGTGTCAGTGTCTGTCTTTGTTACTTGGTGTATGTGTGTGTCTGTGTTACTGGATGTCAGTGTATCTCTTTGTTACTTGGTGTAAGTGTGTGTCTGTGTTACTGGGTGTCAGTGTATGTCTGTGCTACTGGGTGTAATTGTATGTCTTTGTTACTGGTTGTCAGTGTATGTCTTTTGTTACTTGGTGTCAGTGCATGTCTTTGCTACATGACGTCAGTGCGTGTATGTGTTACTGGGTGTCAGTGTATGTATTTGTTACTTGGTGTAAGTGTGTGTCTGTGTAACTGGATGTCAGTGTATGTCTTTGTTACTTGGTATAATTGTGTGTCTTTGTTACTGGGTGTCAGTGTGTGTCTTTGTTACTGTGTGTCAGTGTATGTCTTTGTTACTTCGTGTAAGTGTGTGTCTGTGTTACTGGGAGTCAGTGTATGTCTTTGTTACTGGGTGTCAGTGTATGTCTGTGTTACTTAGTGCAAGTGTGTGTCTGTGTTACTGGGTGTCAGTGTATGTCTTTGTTACTTGTTGTAAGTGTGTGTCTGTGTTACTGGGTGTCTGTGTCCGTCTTTGTTACTTGGTGCAATTGTGTGTCTGTGTTACTGGGTGTCAGTGTATGTCTTTGTTACTGGGTGTCAGTGTCTGTCTTTGTTACTTAGTGCAAGTGTGTGTCTGTGTTACTGGGTGTCAGTGTATGTCTTTGTTACTTGGTGTATGTGTTTGTCTGTGTTACTGGGTGTCACTGTATGTCTTTGTTACTTGTTGTCAGTGTGTGTCTTTGTTACTTGGTGTAAGTGTGTGTCTGTGTTACTGGGTGTCAGTGTATGTCTTTGTTACTGGGTGTCAGTGTATGTCCTTGTTACTTGGTGTCAGTGTGTGCCTTTGTTACTTGGTGTCAGTGTATGTCTTTGTTACTGGGTGTCAGTGTATGTCTTTGTTACTGGGTGTCAGTGTGTGTCTTTGTTACTTGGTGTAAGTGTGAGTCTGTGTTACTGGGTGTCAGTGTATGTCTGTGTTAGTTGGTGTAAGTGTATGTCTGTGTTACTTGGTGTCAGTGCATGTCTTTGTCACTTGGTGTCAGTGTGTGTCTATGTTACTTGGTGTCAGTGTGTGTCTTTGTTACTTGGTGGAAGTGTGCGTCTGGTTACTGGGTGTCAGTTTATGTCTGTGTTACTGGGTGTAAGTGTATGTCTTTGTTACTGGTTGTCAGTGTATGTCTTTGTTACTTGGTGTCAGTGCGCGTCTTTGCTACTTGGTGTCAGTGTGTGTCTGTCTAACTGGGTGTCAGTGTATGTCTTTGTTACTTGGTGTAAGTGTGTGTCTGTGTTACTGGATGTCAGTGTATGTCTTTGTTACTTGGTGTAAGTGTGTGTCTGTGTTACTGGGTGCCAGTGTCTGTCTGTGTTACTTGTTGCAAGTGTGTGTCTTTGTTACTGGGTGTCAGTGTGTGTCTTTGTTACTGTGTGTCAGTGTATGTCTTTGTTACTCGGTGTCAGTGTATGTCTTTGTTACTTGGTGTAAGTGTGTGCCTTTGTTCCTTGGTGTCAGTGTATGTCTTTGTTACTGGGTGTCAGTGTATGTCTTTGTTACTGGGTGTCAGTGTGTGTCTTTGTTACTTGGCGTAAGTGTGTGTCTGTGTTACTGGGTGTCAGTGTATGTCTGTGTTAGTTGGTGTAAGTGTATGTCTTTGTTATTTTGTGTCAGTGCATGTCTTTGTTACTTGGTGTCAGTGTGTGTCTATGTTACTGGGTATCAGTGTATGTCTTTGTTACTTGATGTAAGTGTGTGTCTGTGTTACTGGGTGTCAGTGTATGTCTGTGTTACTGGGTGAAAGTGTATGTCTTTGTCACTTGGTGTAAGTGTGTGTCTGTGTTACTGGATGTCAGGGTATGTCTTTGTTACTTGGTGTAAGTGTGTGTATGTGTTACTGGGTGTCAGTGTCTGTCTGTGTTACTTGTTGCAAGTGTGTGTCTGTGTTACTGGGTGTCAGTGTATGTCTTTGTTACTGGGTGTCAGTGTATGTCTGTGTTACTTGGTGCAATTGTGTGTCTGTGTTACTGGGTGTCAGTGTATGTCTTTGTTACTTGGTTTAAGTGTGTGTCTGTGTTACTGGGTGTCAGTGTGTGTCTTTGTTACTGTGTGTCAGTGTATGTCTTTGTTACTTGGTGTCAGTGTATGTCTTTGTTACTTGGTGTAAGTGTGTGCCTTTGTTACTTGGTGTCAGTGTATGTCTTTGTTACTGGGTGTCAGTGTGTGTCTTTGATACTTGGTGTAAGTGTGTGTCTGTGTTACTGGGTGTCAGTGTATGTCTGTGTTACTGGGTGAAAGTGTATGTCTTTGTTACTTGGTGTCAGTGTATGTCTTTGTTACTTGGTTTAAATGTGTGTCTGTGTTACTGGGTGTCAGTGTCTGTCTTTGTTACTTGGTGTAAGTGTGTGTCTGTGTTACTGGATGTCAGTGTATCTCTTTGTTACTTGGTGTAAGTGTGTGTCTGTGTTACTGGGTGTCAGTGTATGTCTGTGCTACTGGGTGTAATTGTATGTCTTTGTTACTGGTTGTCAGTGTATGTCTTTTGTTACTTGGTGTCAGTGCATGTCTTTGCTACATGACGTCAGTGCGTGTATGTGTTACTGGGTGTCAGTGTATGTATTTGTTACTTGGTGTAAGTGTGTGTCTGTGTTACTGGATGTCAGTGTATGTCTTTGTTACTTGGTATAATTGTGTGTCTTTGTTACTGGGTGTCAGTGTGTGTCTTTGTTACTGTGTGTCAGTGTATGTCTTTGTTACTTCGTGTAAGTGTGTGTCTGTGTTACTGGGAGTCAGTGTATGTCTTTGTTACTGGGTGTCAGTGTATGTCTGTGTTACTTAGTGCAAGTGTGTGTCTGTGTTACTGGGTGTCAGTGTATGTCTTTGTTACTTGTTGTAAGTGTGTGTCTGTGTTACTGGGTGTCTGTGTCCGTCTTTGTTACTTGGTGCAAGTGTGTGTCTGTGTTACTGGGTGTCAGTGTATGTCTTTGTTACTGGGTGTCAGTGTCTGTCTTTGTTACTTAGTGCAAGTGTGTGTCTGTGTTACTGGGTGTCAGTGTATGTCTTTGTTACTTGGTGTATGTGTTTGTCTGTGTTACTGGGTGTCACTGTATGTCTTTGTTACTTGTTGTCAGTGTGTGTCTTTGTTACTTGGTGTAAGTGTGTGTCTGTGTTACTGGGTGTCAGTGTATGTCTTTGTTACTGGGTGTCAGTGTATGTCCTTGTTACTTGGTGTCAGTGTGTGCCTTTGTTACTTGGTGTCAGTGTATGTCTTTGTTACTGGGTGTCAGTATATGTCTTTGTTACTGGGTGTCAGTGTGTGTCTTTGTTACTTGGTGTAAGTGTGAGTCTGTGTTACTGGGTGTCAGTGTATGTCTGTGTTAGTTGGTGTAAGTGTATGTCTGTGTTACTTGGTGTCAGTGCATGTCTTTGTCACTTGGTGTCAGTGTGTGTCTATGTTACTTGGTGTCAGTGTGTGTCTTTGTTACTTGGTGGAAGTGTGCGTCTGGTTACTGGGTGTCAGTTTATGTCTGTGTTACTGGCTGTAAGTGTATGTCTTTGTTACTGGTTGTCAGTGTATGTCTTTGTTACTTGGTGTCAGTGCGCGTCTTTGCTACTTGGTGTCAGTGTGTGTCTGTGTTACTGGGTGTCAGTGTATGTCTTTGTTACTTGGTGTAAGTGTGTGTCTGTGTTACTGGATGTCAGTGTATGTCTTTGTTACTTGGTGTAAGTGTGTGTCTGTGTTACTGGGTGCCAGTGTCTGTCTGTGTTACTTGTTGCAAGTGTGTGTCTTTGTTACTGGGTGTCAGTGTGTGTCTGTGTTACTGGGTGTCAGTGTGTGTCTTTGTTACTGTGTGTCAGTGTATGTCTTTGTTACTCGGTGTCAGTGTATGTCTTTGTTACTTGGTGTAAGTGTGTGCCTTTGTTCCTTGGTGTCAGTGTATGTCTTTGTTACTGGGTGTCAGTGTATGTCTTTGTTACTGGGTGTCAGTGTGTGTCTTTGTTACTTGGTGTAAGTGTGTGTCTGTGTTACTGGGTGTCAGTGTATGTCTGTGTTAGTTGGTGTAAGTGTATGTCTTTGTTATTTTGTGTCAGTGCATGTCTTTGTTACTTGGTGTCAGTGTGTGTCGATGTTACTGGGTATCAGTGTATGTCTTTGTTACTTGATGTAAGTGTGTGTCTGTGTTACTGGGTGTCAGTGTATGTCTGTGTTACTGGGTGAAAGTGTATGTCTTTGTCACTTGGTGTAAGTGTGTGTCTGTGTTACTGGATGTCAGGGTATGTCTTTGTTACTTGGTGTAAGTGTGTGTCTGTGTTACTGGGTGTCAGTGTCTGTCTGTGTTACTTGTTGCAAGTGTGTGTCTGTGTTACTGGGTGTCAGTGTATGTCTTTGTTACTGGGTGTCAGTGTATGTCTGTGTTACTTGGTGCAATTGTGTGTCTGTGTTACTGGGTGTCAGTGTATGTCTTTGTTACTTGGTTTAAGTGTGTGTCTGTGTTACTGGGTGTCAGCGTCTGTCTTTGTTACTTGGTGTAAGTGTGTGTCTGTGTTACTGGATGTCAGTGTATCTCTTTGTTACTTGGTGTAAGTGTGTGTCTGTGTTACTGGGTGTCAGTGTCTGTCTGTGTTACTTGTTGCAAGTGTGTGTCTGTGTTACTGGGTGTCAGTGCATGTCTTTGTTCCTGGGTGTCAGTGTATGTCTGTGTTACTTGGTGCAATTGTGTGTCTGTGTTACTGGGTGTCAGTGTATGTCTTTGTTACTTGGTTTAAGTGTGTGTCTGTGTTACTGGGTGTCAGTGTCTGTCTTTGTTACTTGGTGCAAGTGTGTGTCTGTGTCACTGGGTGTCAGAGTATGTCTTTGTTACTGGGCGACATTGTCTGTCTTTGTTACTTGGTGTCAGTGTATGTCTGTGTTACTGGGTGTAAGTGGATGTCTTTGTTACTTGGTGTCAGTGTGTGTCTTTGTTACTTGGTGGAAGTGTGCGTCTGGGTTACTGGGTGTCAGTTTATTTCTGTGTTACTGGGTGTAAGTGTATGTCTTTGTTACTGGTTGTCAGTGTATGTCTTTGTTACTTGGTGTCAGTGCGGCGTGTCTTTGCTACTTGGTGCAAGTGTGTGTCTGTGTCACTGGTTGTCAGTGTATGTTTTTGGTACTGGGTGTCAGTGCATGTCTTTGTTACTTGGTGTCAGTGAGTGTCTATGTTACTGGGTGTCAGTGTATGTCTTTGTTACTTGATGTAAGGGTGTGTCTGTGTTTCTGGGTGTCAGTGTATGTCTTTGTTACTTGGTGTAAGTGTGTGTCTGTGTTACTGGGTGTCAGTGTATGTCTGTGCTACTGGGTGTAATTGTATGTCTTTGTTACTGGTTGTCAGTGTATGTCTTTTGTTACTTGGTGTCAGTGCATGTCTTTGCTACTTGACGTCAGTGTGTGTATGTGTTACTGGGTGTCAGTGTATGTCTTTGTTACTTGGTGTAAGTGTGTGTCTGTGTTACTGGGTGTCAGTGTATGTCTGTGCTACTGGGTGTAATTGTATGTCTTTGTTACTGGTTGTCAGTGTATGTCTTTTGTTACTTGGTGTCAGTGCATGTCTTTGCTACTTGACGTCAGTGTGTGTATGTGTTACTGGGCGTCAGTGTGTGTCTTTGTTACTTGGTGTAAGTGTGTGTCTGTGTTACTGGGTGTCAGTGTATGTCTTTGTTACTGGGTGTCAGTGTATGTCTGTGTTACTTGGTGCAATTGTTTGCCTGTGTTACTGGGTGTCAGTGTATGTCTTTGTTACTTGGTTTAAGTGTGTGTCTGTGTTACTGGGTGTCAGCGTCTGTCTTTGTTACTTGGTGTAAGTGTGTGTCTGTGTTACTGGATGTCAGTGTATCTCTTTGTTACTTGGTGTAAGTGTGTGTCTGTGTTACTGGGTGTCAGTGTCTGTCTGTGTTACTTGTTGCAAGTGTGTATCTGTGTTACTGGGTGTCAGTGTATGTCTTTGTTACTGGGTGTCAGTGTATGTCTGTGTTACTTGGTGCAATTGTGTGTCTGTGTTACTGGGTGTCAGTGTATGTCTTTGTTACTTGGTTTAAGTGTGTGTCTGTGTTACTGGGTGTCAGTGTCTGTCTTTGTTACTTGGTGCAAGTGTGTGTCTGTGTCACTGGGTGTCAGTGTATGTCTTTGTTACTGGGCGACAGTGTCTGTCTTTGTTACTTGGTGTCAGTGTATGTCTGTGTTACTGGGTGTAAGTGTATGTCTTTGTTACTTGGTGTCAGTGTGTGTCTTTGTTACTTGGTGGAAGTGTGCGTCTGGGTTACTGGGTGTCAGTTTATGTCTGTGTTACTGGGTGTAAGTGTATGTCTTTGTTACTGGTTGTCAGTGTATGTCTTTGTTACTTGGTGTCAGTGCGTGTCTTTGCTACTTGGTGTCAGTGTGTGTCTGTGTTACTGGGTGTCAGTGTATGTCTTTGTTACTTGGTGTAAGAGTGTGTCTGTGTTACTGGATGTCAGTGTATGTCTTTGTTACTTGGTGTAAGTGTGTGTCTGTGTTACTGGGTGTCAGTGTCTGTCTGTGTTACTTGTTGCAAGTGTGTGTCTGTGTTACTGGGTGTCAGTGTATGTCTTTGTTACTGGTGTCAGTGTATGTCTGTGTTACTTGGTGCAATTGTGTGTCTGTGTTATTGGGTGTCAGTGTATGTCTTTGTTACTTGGTTTAAGTGTGTGTCTGTGTTACTGGGTGTCAGTGTATGTCTTTGTTACTGGGCGTCAGTGTCTGTCTTTGTTACTTGGTGTCAGTGTATGTCTGTGTTACTGAGTGTAAGTGTATGTCTTTGTTACTTGGTGTCAGTGTGTGTCTTTGTTACTTGGTGGAAGTGTGCGTCTGGGTTACTGGGTGTCAGTTTATTTCTGTGTTACTGGGTGTAAGTGTATGTCTTTGTTACTGGTTGTCAGTGTATGTCTTTGTTACTTGGTGTCAGTGCGGCGTGTCTTTGCTTCTTGGTGCAAGTGTGTGTCTGTGTCACTGGTTGTCATTGTATGTCTTTGTTACTTGGTGTCAGTGCGGCGTGTCTTTGCTACTTGGTGCAAGTGTGTGTCTGTGTCACTGGTTGTCATGTATGTCTTTGTTACTGGGTGTCAGTGCATGTCTTTGTTACTTGGTGTCAGTGAGTGTCTATGTTACTGGGTGTCAGTGTATGTCTTTGTTACTTGATGTAAGGGTGTGTCTGTGTTTCTGGGTGTCAGTGTATGTCTTTGTTACTTGGTGTAAGTGTGTGTCTGTGTTACTGGGTGTCAGTGTATGTCTGTGCTACTGGGTGTAATTGTATGTATTTGTTACTGGTTGTCAGTGTATGTCTTTTGTTACTTAGTGCAAGTGTGTGTCTGTGTTACTGGGTGTCAGTGTATGTCTTTGTTACTTGTTGTAAGTGTGTGTCTGTGTTACTGGGTGTCTGTGTCCGTCTTTGTTACTTGGTGCAAGTGTGTGTCTGTGTTACTGGGTGTCAGTGTATGTCTTTGTTAATGGGTGTCAGTGTCTGTCTTAGTTACTTAGTGCAAGTGTGTGTCTGTGTTACTGGGTGACAGTGTATGTCTTTGTTACTTGGTGTATGTGTTTGTCTGTGTTACTGGGTGTCACTGTATGTCTTTGTTACTTGTTGTCAGTGTGTGTCTTTGTTACTTGGTGTAAGTGTGTGTCTGTGTTACTGGGTATCAGTGTATGTCTTTGTTACTGGGTGTCAGTGTATGTCCTTGTTACTTGGTGTAAGTGTGTGCCTTTGTTACTTGGTGTCAGTGTATGTCTTTGTTGCTGGGTGTCAGTGTATGTCTTTGTTACTGGGTGTCAGTGTGTGTCTTTGTTACTTGGTGTAAGTGTGTGTCTGTGTTACTGGGTGTCAGTGTATGTCTGTGTTAGTTGGTGTAAGTGTATGTCTTTGTTATTTGGTGTCAGTGCATGTCTTTGTCACTTGGTGTCAGTGTGTGTCTATGTTACTTGGTGTCAGTGTGTGTCTTTGTTACTTGGTGGAAGTGTGTGTCTGGGTTACTGGGTGTCAGTTTATGTCTGTGTTACTGGGTGTAAGTGTATGTCTTTGTTACTGGTTGTCAGTGTATGTCTTTGTTACTTGGTGTCAGTGCGCGTCTTTGCTACTTGGTGTCAGAGCATGTCTTTGTTACTTGGTGTCAGTGTGTGTCTATGTTACTGGGTATCAGTGTACGTCTTTGTTACTTGATGTAAGTGTGTGTCTGTGTTACTGGGTGTCAGTGTATGTCTGTGTTACTGGGTGAAAGTGTATGTCTTTGTTACTTGGTGTCAGTGTGTGTCTTTGTTACTTGGTGGAAGTGTGCGTCTGGGTTACTGGGTGTCAGTTTATGTCTGTGTTACTGGGTGTAAGTGTATGTCTTTGTTACTGGTTGTCAGTGTATGTCTTTGTTCCTTGGTGTCAGTGCGTGTCTTTGCAACTTGGTGTCAGTGTGTGTCTGTGTTACTGGGTGTCAGTGTATGTCTTTGTTACTTGGTGTAAGTGTGTGTCTGTGTTACTGGATGTCAGTGTATGTCTTTGTTACTTGGTGTAAGTGTGTGTCTGTGTTACTGGGTGTCAGTGTCTGTCTGTGTTACTTGTTGCAAGTGTGTGTCTGTGTTACTGGGTGTCAGTGTATGTCTTTGTTACTGGTGTCAGTGTATGTCTGTGTTACTTGGTGTAATTGTGTGTCTGTGTTACTGGGTGTCAGTGTATGTCTTTGTTACTTGGTTTAAGTGTGTGTCTGTGTTACTGGGTGTCAGTGTATGTCTTTGTTACTGGGCGTCAGTGTCTGTCTTTGTTACTTGGTGTCAGTGTATGTCTGTGTTACTGAGTGTAAGTGTATGTCTTTGTTACTTGGTGTCAGTGTGTGTCTTTGTTACTTGGTGGAAGTGTGCGTCTGGGTTACTGGGTGTCAGTTTATTTCTGTGTTACTGGGTGTAAGTGTATGTCTTTGTTACTGGTTGTCAGTGTATGTCTTTGTTACTTGGTGTCAGTGCGGCGTGTCTTTGCTTCTTGGTGCAAGTGTGTGTCTGTGTCACTGGTTGTCAGTGTATGTCTTTGTTACTGGGTGTCAGTGTCTGTCTTTGTTACTTGGTGCAAGTGTGTGTCTGTGTTACTGGGTGTCAGTGTATGTCTTTGTTACTTGGTGTCAGTGTGTGTCTGTGTTACTGGGTGTCAGTGCATGTCTTTCGTACTAGGTGTCAGTGTATGTCTGTGTTACTGGGTGTAAGTGTATGTCTTTGTTACTTGGTGTCAGTGAGTGTCTTTGTTACTGGGTGTCAGTGTATGTCTTTGTTACTTGGTGTAAGTGTGTGTCTGTGTTACTGGGTGTCAGTGTATGTCTGTGTTACTGGGTGTAACTGTATGTCTTTGTTACTGGTTGTCAGTGTCTGTCTTTGTTACTGGGTGTCAGTGTATGTCTTTGTTACTTGGTGTAAGTGTGTGTCTGTGTTACTGGATGTCAGTGTATGTCTTTGTTACTTGGTGTAAGTGTGTGGCTGTGTTACTGGGTGTCTGTGTCTGTCTTTGTTACTTGGTGCAAGTGTGTGTCTGTGATACTGGGTTTCAGTGTATGTCTTTGTTACTGGGTGTCAGTGTATGTCTGTGTTACTTAGTGCAAGTGTGTGTCTGTGTTACTTGGTGTCAGTGTATGTCTTTGTTACTTGTTGTAAGTGTGTGTCTGTGTTACTGGGTGTCAGTGTCCGTCTTTGTTACTTGGTGCAAATGTGTGTCTGTGTTACTAGGTGTCAGTGTCTGTCTTTATTACTTGGTGTATGTGTGTGTCTGTGTTACTGGGTGTCAGTGTATGTCTTTGTTACTGGGTGTCAGTGTGCGTCTTTGTTACTTGTTGTCAGTGTTTGTCTGTGTTACTGGGTGTCAGTGTCTGTCTTTGTTACTTGGTGTTACTGTGTGTCTCTGTTACTGGGTGTCAGTGTGTGTCTTTGTTACTTGTTGTAAGTGTGTGTCTGTGTTACTGGGTGTCAGAGTATGTCTTTATTACTGAGTGTCAGTGTATGTCTTTGTTACTTGGTGTAAGTGTGTGTCTGTGTTACTGGGAGTCAGTGTATGTCTTTGTTACTTGGTGTAAGTGTATGTCTGCGTTACTGGGTTTCAGTTTGTGTCTGTGTTTCTGGCTGTCAGTGTATGTCTTTGTTACTGGGTGTCACTGTATATCTTTGTTACTTGGTGTCAGTTTATGTCTTTGTTGCTGGCTGTCAGTGTGTGTCTGTGTTACTTGGTGTACGTGTGTGTCTGTGTTACTGGGTGTCAGTGCATGTCTTTGTTACTGGTTGTCTGTGTATGTCTTTGTTACTTGGTGTCAGTGTGCGTCTGTGTTACTGGGTGTCAGTGTATGTCTTTGTTACTTGGTGTCAGTCTGGGTCTTTGTTACTTGGTGTCAGTGTCTGTCTTTGTTACTGGGTGTGTGTGGGTCTTAGTTTCTTGGTGCAAGTGTGTGTCCGTGTTGCTGGGTTTCAATGTATGTCTTTGTTACTTTGTGTAAGTGTGGGTCTGTGTTACTGGGAGTCAGTGTATGTCTTTGTTACTTGGTGTAAGTGTATGTCTGTGTTACTGGGTGTCAGTGTATGTCTGTGTTGCTGGCTGTAAGTGTATGTCTTTGTGACTGGGTGTCAGTGTGTGTCTTTGTTACTTGGTGTAAGTGTGTGTCAGTGTTACTGGGTGTCAGTGTATGTCCTTGTTACTTGGTGTGAGTGTATGTCTGTGTTACTGTGTGTCAGTGTATGTATGTGTTACTGGGTGTAAGTGTATGTCTTTGTTACTGGGTGTCAGTGTATGTCCTTGTTACTTGGTGTCAGTGTGTGTCTGTGTTACTGGGTGTCAGTGTGTGTCTGTGTTACTGGTTGTCAGTGTGTGTCTTTGTTACTCTCTGTCAGTGTATGTCTTTGTTACTTGGTGTCAGTGTATGTCTTTGTTACTTGGTGTAAGTGTGTGCCTTTGTTACTTGGTGTCAGTGTCTGTCTTTGTTACTGGGTGTCACTGTATGTCTTTGTTACTGGGTGTCAGTGTGTGTCTTTGTTACTAGTTGAAAGTGTGTGTCTGTGTTACTGGGTGTAAGTGTATGTCTTTGTTATTTGGTGTCAGTGCATGTCTTTGTCACTTGGTGTCAGTGTGTGTCTATGTTACTGGGTGTCAGTGTATGTCTTTGTAACTTGATGTAAGTGTGTGTCTGTGTTACTGGGTGTCAGTGTATGTCTGTGTTACTGGGTGTAAGTGTATGTCTTTGTTACTTGGTGTCAGTGTGTGTCTTTGTTACATGGTGGAAGTGTGCGTCTGTGTTACTGGGTGTCAGTTTATGTCTGTGTTACTGGGTGTAAGTGCATTTCTTTGTTACTTGTTGTCAGTGTATGTCTTTGTTACTTGGTGTCAGTGCGTGTCTTTGCTACTTGGTGTCAGTGTGTGTCTGTGTTACTGGGTGTCAGTGTATGTCTTTGTTACTTGGTGTAAGTGTGTGTCTGTGTTACTGGGTGTCAGTGTCTGTCTTTGTTACTTGTTGCAAGTGTGTGGCTGTGTTACTGGGTGTCAGTGTATGTCTTTGTTACTGGGTGTCAGTGTGTGTCTGTGTTACTTGGTGCAATTGTGTGTCTGTGTTACTGGGTGTCAGTGTATGTCTTTGTTACTGTGTGTCAGTGTATGTCTTTGTTACTTGGTGTCAGTGTATGTCTTTGTCACTTGGTGTCAGAGCATGTCTTTGTTACTTGGTGTCAGTGTGTGTCTATGTTACTGGGTATCAGTGTATGTCTTTGTTACTTGATGTAAGTGTGTGTCTGTGTTACTGGGTGTCAGTGTATGTCTGTGTTACTGGGTGAAAGTGTATGTCTTTGTTACTTGGTGTCAGTGTGTGTCTTTGTTACTTGGTGGAAGTGTGCGTCTGGGTTACTGGGTGTCAGTTTATGTCTGTGTTACTGGGTGTAAGTGTATGTCTTTGTTACTGGTTGTCAGTGTATGTCTTTGTGACTTGGTGTCAGTGCGTGTCTTTGCTACTTGGTGCAAGTGTGTGTCTGTGTTACTGGATGTCAGTGTATGTCTTTGTTACTTGGTGTAAGTGTGTGTCTGTGTTACTGGGTGTCAGTGTCTGTCTGTGTTACTTGTTGCAAGTGTGTGTCTGTGTTACTGGGTGTCAGTGTATGTCTTTGTTACTGGTGTCAGTGTATGTCTGTGTTACTTGGTGCAATTGTGTGTCTGTGTTACTGGGTGTCAGTGTATGTCTTTGTTACTTGGTTTAAGTGTGTGTCTGTGTTACTGGGTGTCAGTGTCTGTCTTTGTTACTTGGTGTCAGTGTGTGTCTGTGTCACTTGGTGTCAGTGTATGTCTTTGTTACTGGGCGTCAGTGTCTGTCTTTGTTACTTGGTGTCAGTGTATGTCTGTGTTACTGGGTGTAAGTGTATGTCTTTGTTACTTGGTGTCAATGTGGGTCTTTGTTACTTGGTGGAAGTGTGCGTCTGGGTTACTGGGTGTCAGTTTATTTCTGTGTTACTGGGTGTAAGTGTATGTCTTTGTTACTGGTTGTCAGTGTATGTCTTTGTTACTTGGTGTCAGTGCGGCGTGTCTTTGCTTCTTGGTGCAAGTGTGTGTCTGTGTCACTGGTTGTCAGTGTATGTCTTTGTTACTGTGTGTCAGTGTCTGTCTTTGTTACTTGGTGCAAGAGTGTGTCTGTGTTACTGGGTGTCAGTGTATGTCTTTGTTACTTGGTGTCAGTCTGTGTCTGTGTTACTGGGTGTCAGTGCATGTCTTTCGTACTAGGTGTCAGTGTATGTCTGTGTTACTGGGTGTAAGTGTATGTCTTTGTTACTTGGTGTCAGTGCATGTCTTTGTTACTGGGTGTCAGTGTATGTCTTTGTTACTTGGTGTAAGTGTGTGTCTGTGTTACTGGGTGTCAGTGTATGTCTGTGTTACTGGGTGTAACTGTATGTCTTTGTTACTGGTTGTCAGTGTCTGTCTTTGTTACTGGGTGTCAGTGTATGTCTTTGTTACTTGGTGTAAGTGTGTGTCTGTGTTACTGGATGTCAGTGTATGTCTTTGTTACTTGGTGTAAGTGTGTGGCTGTGTTTTTGGGTGTCTGTGTCTGTCTTTGTTACTTGGTGCAAGTGTGTGTCTGTGATACTGGGTTTCAGTGTATGTCTTTGTTACTGGGTGTCAGTGTATGTCTGTGTTACTTAGTGCAAGTGTGTGTCTGTGTTACTGGGTGTCAGTGTATGTCTTTGTTACTTGTTGTAAGTGTGTGTCTGTGTTACTGGGTGTCAGTGTCCGTCTTTGTTACTTGGTGCAAATGTGTGTCTGTGTTACTAGGTGTCAGTGTCTGTCTTTATTACTTGGTGTATGTGTGTGTCTGTGTTACTGGGTGTCAGTGTATGTCTTTGTTACTGGGTGTCAGTGTGCGTCTTTGTTACTTGGTGTCAGTGTTTGTCTGTGTTACTGGGTGTCAGTGTCTGTCTTTGTTACTTGGTGTTACTGTGTGTCTCTGTTACTGGGTGTCAGTGTACGTCTTTATTACTGAGTGTCAGTGTATGTCTTTGTTACTTGTTGTAAGTGTGTGTCTGTGTTACTGGGTGTCAGAGTATGTCTTTATTACTGAGTGTCAGTGTTTGTCTTTGTTACTTGGTGTAAGTGTGTGTCTGTGTTACTGGGAGTCAGTGTATGTCTTTGTTACTTGGTGTAAGTGTATGTCTGCGATACTGGGTTTCAGTGTGTGTCTGTGTTTCTGGCTGTCAGTGTATGTCTTTGTTACTGGGTGTCACTGTATGTCTTTGTTACTTGGTGTCAGTGCATGTCTTTGTTGCTGGCTGTCAGTGTGTGTCTGTGTTACTTGGTGTAAGTGTGTGTCTGTGTTACTGGGTGTCAGTGTATGTCTGTGTTACTGGGTGTAACTGTATGTCTTTGTTACTGGGTGTCACTGTATGTCTTTGTTACTTGGTGTCAGTGCATGTCTTTGTTGCTGGCTGTCAGTGTGTGTCTGTGTTACTTGGTGTACGTGTGTGTCTGTGTTACTGGGTGTCAGTGCATGTCTTTGTTACTGGTTGTCTGTGTATGTCTTTGTTACTTGGTGTCAGTGTGCGTCTGTGTTACTGGGTGTCAGTGTATGTCTTTGTTACTTGGTGTCAGTCTGTGTCTTTGTTACTTGGTGTCAGTGTCTGTCTTTGTTACTGGGTGTGTGTGGGTCTTAGTTTCTTGGTGCAAGTGTGTGTCCGTGTTACTGGGTTTCAATGTATGTCTTTGTTACTTTGTGTAAGTGTGTGTCTGTGTTACTGGGAGTCAGTGTATGTCTTTGTTACTTGGTGTAAGTGTATGTCTGTGTTACTGGGTGTCAGTGTATGTCTGTGTTGCTGGCTGTAAGTGTATGTCTTTGTGACTGGGTGTCAGTGTGTGTCTTTGTTACTTGGTGTAAGTGTGTGTCAGTGTTACTGGGTGTCAGTGTATGTCCTTGTTACTTGGTGTGAGTGTATGTCTGTGTTACTGTGTGTCAGTGTATGTATGTGTTACTGGGTGTAAGTGTATGTCTTTGTTACTGGGTGTCAGTGTATGTCCTTGTTACTTGGTGTCAGTGTGTGTCTGTGTTACTGGGTGTCAGTGTGTGTCTGTGTTACTGGATGTCAGTGTGTGTCTTTGTTACTCTCTGTCAGTGTATGTCTTTGTTACTTGGTGTCAGTGTATGTCTTTGTTACTTGGTGTAAGTGTGTGCCTTTGTTACTTGGTGTCAGTGTATGTCTTTGTTACTGGGTGTCAGTGTATGTCTTTGTTACTGGGTGTCAGTGTGTGTCTTTGTTACTAGTTGTAAGTGTGTGTCTGTGTTACTGGGTGTAAGTGTATGTCTTTGTTATTTGGTGTCAGTGCATGTCTGTGTTACTTGGTGTCAGTGTGTGTCTATGTTACTGGGTGTCAGTGTATGTCTTTGTAACTTGATGTAAGTGTGTGTCTGTGTTACTGGGTGTCAGTGTATGTCTGTGTTACTGGGTGTAAGTGTATGTCTTTGTTACTTGGTGTCATTGTGTGTCTTTGTTACTTGGTGGAATTGTGCGTCTGTGTTACTGGGTGTCAGTTTATGTCTGTGTTACTGGGTGTAAGTGCATTTCTTTGTTACTGGTTGTCAGTGTATGTCTTTGTTACTTGGTGTCAGTGCGTGTCTTTGCTACTTGGTGTCAGTATGTGTCTGTGTTACTGGGTGTCAGTGTATGTCTTTGTTACTTGGTGTAAGTGTGTGTCTGTGTTACTGGGTGTCAGTGTCTGTCTTTGTTACTTGTTGCAAGTGTGTGGCTGTGTTACTGGGTGTCAGTGTATGTCTTTGTTACTGGGTGTCAGTGTGTGTCTGTGTTACTTGGTGCAATTGTGTGTCTGTGTTACTGGGTGTCAGTGTATGTCTTTGTTACTTGGTTTAAGTGAGTGTCTGTGTTACTGGGTGTCAGTGTCTGTGTTTGTTACTTGGTGCAAGTGCGTGTCTGTGTCACTGGGTGTCAGTGTATGTCTTTGTTACTGGGTGTCAGTGTCTGCCTTTGTTACTTGGTGTCAGTGTATGTCTGTGTTACTGGGTGTAAGTGTATGTCTTTGTTACTTGGTGTCAGTGTGTGTCTTTTTTACTTGGTGGACGTGTGCGTCTGGGTTACTGGGTGTCAGTTTATGTCTGTGTTACTGGGTGTAAGTGTATGCCTTTGTTACTGGTTGTCAGTGTATCTCTTTGTTACTTGGTGTCAGTGCGTGTCTTTGCTACTTGGTGCAAGTGTGTGTCTGTGTTACTGGGTGTCAGTGTATGACTTTGTTACTTGGTGTATGTGTGTGTCTGTGTTACTGGGTGTCAGTGCATGTCTTTCTTACTAGGTGTCAGTGTATGTCTGTGTTACTGGGTGTAAGTGTATGTCTTTGTTACTGGGTGTCAGTGCATGTCTTTGTTACTTGGTGTCAGTGAGTGTTTATGTTACTGGGTGTCAGTGTGTGTCTTTGTTACTTGATGTAAGTGTGTGTCAGTGTTACTGGGTGTCAGTGTATGTCCTTGTTACTTGGTGTGAGTGTATGTCTGTGTTACTGTGTGTCAGTGTATGTATGTGTTACTGGGTGTAAGTGTATGTCTTTGTTACTGGGTGTCAGTGTATGTCCTTGTTACTTGGTGTCAGTGTGTGTCTGTGTTACTGGGTGTCAGTGTGTGTCTGTGTTACTGGATGTCAGTGTGTGTCTTTGTTACTCTCTGTCAGTGTATGTCTTTGTTACTTGGTGTAAGTGTGTGCCTTTGTTACTTGGTGTCAGTGTATGACTTTGTTACTGGGTGTCAGTGTATGTCTTTGTTACTGGGTGTCAGTGTGTGCCTTTGTTACTAGTTGTAAGTGTGTGTCTGTGTTACTGGGTGTAAGTGTATGTCTTTGTTATTTGGTGTCAGTGCATGTCTTTGTTACTTGGTGTCAGTGTGTGTCTATGTTACTGGGTGTCAGTGTATGTCTTTGTAACTTGATGTAAGTGTGTGTCTGTGTTACTGGGTGTCAGTGTATGTCTGTGTTACTGGGTGTAAGTGTATGTCTTTGTTACTTGGTGTCAGTGTGTGTCTTTGTTACTTGGTGGAATTGTGCGTCTGTGTTACTGGGTGTCAGTTTATGTCTGTGTTACTGGGTGTAAGTGCATTTCTTTGTTACTGGTTGTCAGTGTATGTCTTTGTTACTTGGTGTCAGTGCGTGTCTTTGCTACTTGGTGTCAGTATGTGTCTGTGTTACTGGGTGTCAGTGTATGTCTTTGTTACTTGGTGTAAGTGTGTGTCTGTGTTACTGGGTGTCAGTGTCTGTCTTTGTTATTTGTTGCAAGTGTGTGGCTGTGTTACTGGGTGTCAGTGTATGTCTTTGTTACTTGGTGTCAATGTGTGTCTGTGTTACTTGGTGCAATTGTGTGTCTGTGTTACTGGGTGTCAGTGTATGTCTTTGTTACTTGGTTTAAGTGAGTGTCTGTGTTACTGGGTGTCAGTGTCTGTGTTTGTTACTTGGTGCAAGTGCGTGTCTGTGTCACTGGGTGTCAGTGTATGTCTTTGTTACTGGGTGTCAGTGTCTGCCTTTGTTACTTGGTGTCAGTGTATGTCTGTGTTACTGGGTGTAAGTGTATGTCTTTGTTACTTGGTGTCAGTGTGTGTCTTTTTTACTTGGTGGACGTGTGCGTCTGGGTTACTGGGTGTCAGTTTATGTCTGTGTTACTGGGTGTAAGTGTATGCCTTTGTTACTGGTTGTCAGTGTATCTCTTTGTTACTTGGTGTCAGTGCGTGTCTTTGCTACTTGGTGCAAGTGTGTGTCTGTGTTACTTGGTGTCAGTGTATGTCTTTGTTACTTGGTGTATGTGTGTGTCTGTGTTACTGGGTGTCAGTGCATGTCTTTCTTACTAGGTGTCAGTGTATGTCTGTGTTACTGGGTGTAAGTGTATGTCTTTGTTACTGGGTGTCAGTGCATGTCTTTGTTACTTGGTGTCAGTGAGTGTTTATGTTACTGGGTGTCAGTGTATGTCTTTGTTACTTGATGTAAGTGTGTGTCTGTGTTTCTGGGTGTCAGTGTATGTCTTTGTTACTTGCTGTAAGTGTGTGTCTGTGTTACTGGGTGTCAGTGTATGTCTGTGTTAATGGGTGTAACTGTATGTCTTTGTTAGTCGTTGTCAGTGTATGTCTTTGTTACTGGGTGTCAGTGTATGTCTTTGTTACTTGGTGTAAGTGTGTGTCTGTGTTACTGGATGTCAATGTATGTCTTTGATACTTGGTGTAAGTGTGTGGCTGTGTTACTGGTTGTCTGTGTCTGTCTTTGTTAATTGGTGCAAGTGTGTGTCTGTGATACTGGGTTTCAGTGTATGTCTTTGTTACTGGGTGTCAGTGTATGTCTGTGTTACTTAGTGCATGTGTGTGTCTGTGTTACTGGGTGTCAGTGTATGTCTTTGTTACTTGTTGTAAGTGTATGTCTGTGTTACTGGGTGTCAGTGTCCGTCTTTGTTACTTGGTGCAAGTGTGTGTCTGTGTTACTGGGTGTCAGTGTATGTCTTTATTACTTGCTGTCAGTGTATGTCTTTGTTGCTGGGTGTCATTGTATGTCTGTGTTACTTGGTGTCAGTCTGTGTCTTTGTTACTTGGTGTCAGTGTCTGTCTTTGTTACTGGGTGTGTGTGGGTCTTAGTTTCTTGGTGCAAGTGTGTGTCCGTGTTACTGGGTTTCAATGTATGTCTTTGTTACTTTGTGTAAGTGTGTGTCTGTGTTACTGGGAGTCAGTGTATGTCTTTGTTACTTGGTGTAAGTGTATGTCTGTGTTACTGGGTGTCAGTGTATGTCTGTGTTGCTGGCTGTAAGTGTATGTCTTTGTGACTGGGTGTCAGTGTGTGTCTTTGTTACTTGGTGTAAGTGTGTGTCAGTGTTACTGGGTGTCAGTGTATGTCCTTGTTACTTGGTGTGAGTGTATGTCTGTGTTACTGTGTGTCAGTGTATGTATGTGTTACTGGGTGTAAGTGTATGTCTTTGTTACTGGGTGTCAGTGTATGTCCTTGTTACTTGGTGTCAGTGTGTGTCTGTGTTACTGGGTGTCAGTGTGTGTCTGTGTTACTGGATGTCAGTGTGTGTCTTTGTTACTCTCTGTCAGTGTATGTCTTTGTTACTTGGTGTCAGTGTATGTCTTTGTTACTTGGTGTAAGTGTGTGCCTTTGTTACTTGGTGTCAGTGTATGTCTTTGTTACTGGGTGTCAGTGTATGTCTTTGTTACTGGGTGTCAGTGTGTGTCTTTGTTACTAGTTGTAAGTGTGTGTCTGTGTTACTGGGTGTAAGTGTATGTCTTTGTTATTTGGTGTCAGTGCATGTCTTTGTTACTTGGTGTCAGTGTGTGTCTATGTTACTGGGTGTCAGTGTATGTCTTTGTAACTTGATGTAAGTGTGTGTCTGTGTTACTGGGTGTCAGTGTATGTCTGTGTTACTGGGTGTAAGTGTATGTCTTTGTTACTTGGTGTCAGTGTGTGTCTTTGTTACTTGGTGGAATTATGCGTCTGTGTTACTGGGTGTCAGTTTATGTCTGTGTTACTGGGTGTAAGTGCATTTCTTTGTTACTGGTTGTCAGTGTATGTCTTTGTTACTTGGTGTCAGTGCGTGTCTTTGCTACTTGGTGTCAGTGTGTGTCTGTGTTACTGGGTGTCAGTGTATGTCTTTGTTACTTGGTGTAAGTGTGTGTCTGTGTTACTGGGTGTCAGTGTCTGTCTTTGTTACTTGTTGCAAGTGTGTGGCTGTGTTACTGGGTGTCAGTGTATGTCTTTGTTACTGGGTGTCAGTGTGTGTCTGTGTTACTTGGTGCAATTGTGTGTCTGTGTTACTGGGTGTCAGTGTATGTCTTTGTTACTTGGTTTAAGTGAGTGTCTGTGTTACTGGGTGTCAGTGTCTGTGTTTGTTACTTGGTGCAAGTGCGTGTCTGTGTCACTGGGTGTCAGTGTATGTCTTTGTTACTGGGTGTCAGTGTCTGCCTTTGTTACTTGGTGTCAGTGTATGTCTGTGTTACTGGGTGTAAGTGTATGTCTTTGTTACTTGGTGTCAGTGTGTGTCTTTTTTACTTGGTGGACGTGTGCGTCTGGGTTACTGGGTGTCAGTTTATGTCTGTGTTACTGGGTGTAAGTGTATGCCTTTGTTACTGGTTGTTAGTGTATCTCTTTGTTACTTGGTGTCAGTGCGTGTCTTTGCTACTTGGTGCAAGTGTGTGTCTGTGTTACTGGGTGTCAGTGTATGTCTTTGTTACTTGGTGTATGTGTGTGTCTGTGTTACTGGGTGTCAGTGCATGTCTTTTTTACTAGGTGTCAGTGTATGTCTGTGTTACTGGGTGTAAGTGTATGTCTTTGTTACTGGGTGTCAGTGCATGTCTTTGTTACTTGGTGTCAGTGAGTGTTTATGTTACTGGGTGTCAGTGTATGTCTTTGTTACTTGATGTAAGTGTGTGTCTGTGTTTCTGGGTGCCAGTGTATGTCTTTGTTACTTGCTGTAAGTGTGTGTCTGTGTTACTGGGTGTCAGTGTATGTCTGTGTTAATGGGTGTAACTGTATGTCTTTGTTAGTCGTTGTCAGTGTATGTCTTTGTTACTGGGTGTCAGTGTATGTCTTTGTTACTTGGTGTAAGTGTGTGTCTGTGTTACTGGATGTCAATGTATGTCTTTGATACTTGGTGTAAGTGTGTGGCTGTGTTACTGGGTGTCTGTGTCTGTCTGTGTTACTTAGTGCATGTGTGTGTCTGTGTTACTGGGTGTCAGTGTATGTCTTTGTTACTTGTTGCAAGTGTATGTCTGTGTTACTGGGTGTCAGTGTCCGTCTTTGTTACTTGGTGCAAGTGTGTGTCTGTGTTACTGGGTGTCAGTGTATGTCTTTATTACTTGCTGTCAGTGTATGTCTTTGTTGCTGGGTGTCATTGTATGTCTGTGTTACTTGGTGTCAGTCTGTGTCTTTGTTACTTGGTGTCAGTGTCTGTCTTTGTTACTGGGTGTGTGTGGGTCTTAGTTTCTTGGTGCAAGTGTGTGTCCGTGTTACTGGGTTTCAATGTATGTCTTTGTTACTTTGTGTAAGTGTGTGTCTGTGTTACTGGGAGTCAGTGTATGTCTTTGTTACTTGGTGTAAGTGTATGTCTGTGTTACTGGGTGTCAGTGTATGTCTGTGTTGCTGGCTGTAAGTGTATGTCTTTGTGACTGGGTGTCAGTGTGTGTCTTTGTTACTTGGTGTAAGTGTGTGTCAGTGTTACTGGGTGTCAGTGTATGTCCTTGTTACTTGGTGTGAGTGTATGTCTGTGTTACTGTGTGTCAGTGTATGTATGTGTTACTGGGTGTAATTGTATGTCTTTGTTACTGGGAGTCAGTGTATGTCCTTGTTACTTGGTGTCAGTGTGTGTCTGTGTTACTGGGTGTCAGTGTGTGTCTGTGTTACTGGATGTCAGTGTGTGTCTTTGTTACTCTCTGTCAGTGTATGTCTTTGTTACTTGGTGTCAGTGTATGTCTTTGTTACTTGGTGTAAGTGTGTGCCTTTGTTACTTGGTGTCAGTGTATGTCTTTGTTACTGGGTGTCAGTGTATGTCTTTGTTACTGGGTGTCAGTGTGTGTCTTTGTTACTAGTTGTAAGTGTGTGTCTGTGTTACTGGGTGTAAGTGTATGTCTTTGTTATTTGGTGTCAGTGCATGTCTTTGTTACTTGGTGTCAGTGTGTGTCTATGTTACTGGGTGTCAGTGTATGTCTTTGTAACTTGATGTAAGTGTGTGTCTGTGTTACTGGGTGTCAGTGTATGTCTGTGTTACTGGGTGTAAGTGTATGTCTTTGTTACTTGGTGTCAGTGTGTGTCTTTGTTACTTGGTGGAATTGTGCGTCTGTGTTACTGGGTGTCAGTTTATGTCTGTGTTACTGGGTGTAAGTGCATTTCTTTGTTACTGGTTGTCAGTGTATGTCTTTGTTACTTGGTGTCAGTGCGTGTCTTTGCTACTTGGTGTCAGTGTGTGTCTGTGTTACTGGGTGTCAGTGTATGTCTTTGTTACTTGGTGTAAGTGTGTGTCTGTGTTACTGGGTGTCAGTGTCTGTCTTTGTTACTTGTTGCAAGTGTGTGGCTGTGTTACTGGGTGTCAGTGTATGTCTTTGTTACTGGGTGTCAGTGTGTGTCTGTGTTACTTGGTGCAATTGTGTGTCTGTGTTACTGGGTGTCAGTGTATGTCTTTGTTACTTGGTTTAAGTGAGTGTCTGTGTTACTGGGTGTCAGTGTCTGTGTTTGTTACTTGGTGCAAGTGCGTGTCTGTGTCACTGGGTGTCAGTGTATGTCTTTGTTACTGGGTGTCAGTGTCTGCCTTTGTTACTTGGTGTCAGTGTATGTCTGTGTTACTGGGTGTAAGTGTATGTCTTTGTTACTTGGTGTCAGTGTGTGTCTTTTTTACTTGGTGGACGTGTGCGTCTGGGTTACTGGGTGTCAGTTTATGTCTGTGTTACTGGGTGTAAGTGTATGCCTTTGTTACTGGTTGTCAGTGTATCTCTTTGTTACTTGGTGTCAGTGCGTGTCTTTGCTACTTGGTGCAAGTGTGTGTCTGTGTTACTGGGTGTCAGTGTATGTCTTTGTTACTTGGTGTATGTGTGTGTCTGTGTTACTGGGTGTCAGTGCATGTCTTTCTTACTAGGTGTCAGTGTATGTCTGTGTTACTGGGTGTAAGTGTATGTCTTTGCTACTGGGTGTCAGTGCATGTCTTTGTTACTTGGTGTCAGTGAGTGTTTATGTTACTGGGTGTCAGTGTATGTCTTTGTTACTTGATGTAAGTGTGTGTCTGTGTTTCTGGGTGTCAGTGTATGTCTTTGTTACTTGCTGTAAGTGTGTGTCTGTGTTACTGGGTGTCAGTGTATGTCTGTGTTAATGGGTGTAACTGTATGTCTTTGTTAGTCGTTGTCAGTGTATGTCTTTTTTACTGGGTGTCAGTGTATGTCTTTGTTACTTGGTGTAAGTGTGTGTCTGTGTTACTGGATGTCAATGTATGTCTTTGATACTTGGTGTAAGTGTGTGGCTGTGTTACTGGGTGTCTGTGTCTGTCTTTGTTAATTGGTGCAAGTGTGTGTCTGTGATACTGGGTTTCAGTGTATGTCTTTGTTACTGGGTGTCAGTGTATGTCTGTGTTACTTAGTGCATGTGTGTGTCTGTGTTACTGGGTGTCAGTGTATGTCTTTGTTACTTGTTGTAAGTGTATGTCTGTGTTACTGGGTGTCAGTGTCCGTCTTTGTTACTTGGTGCAAGTGTGTGTCTGTGTTACTGGGTGTCAGTGTATGTCTTTATTACTTGCTGTCAGTGTATGTCTTTGTTGCTGGGTGTCATTGTATGTCTGTGTTACTTGGTGTCTGTGTATGTCTTTGTTACTTGGTGTCAGTGCATGTCTTTATTACTGGGTGTCAGTGTCTGTCTTTGTTACTTGGTGCAAGTGTGTGCCTTTGTTACTTGGTGTCAGTGTATGTCTTTGTTACTGGGTGTCAGTGTGTGTCTTTGTTACTTGGTGTAAATGTGTGTCTGTGTTACTGGGTGTCAGTGTATGTCTGTGTTACTTCGTGTAAGTGTATGTCTTTGTTATTTGGTGTCAGTGCATGTCTTTGTCACTTGGTGTCAGTGTGTGTCTATGTTACTGGGTGTCAGTGTATGTCTTTCTTAGTTGATGTAAGTGTGTGTCTGTGTTACTGGGTGTCAGTGTATGTCTGTGTTACTGGGTCTAAGTGTATGTCTTTGTTACTTGGTGTCAGTGCGTGTCTTTGCTACTTGGTGTCAGTGTGTATCTGTCTTACTGGGTGTCAGTGTGTGTCTGTGTTACTGGGTGTCAGTGTGTGTCTGTCTTACTGGGTGTCAGTGTGTGTCTGTGTTACTGGGTGTCAGTGTATGTCTTTGTTACTTGTTGTAAGTGTGTGTCTGTTTTACTGAGTGTCAGTGTATGTCTTTGTTACTTGGTGTCAGTGTGTGTCCGTGTGACTGGGTGTCAGTGTATGTCTTTGTTACTTTGTGTAGGTGTGTGTCTGTGTTACTGGGAGTCAGTGTATGTCCTTGTTACTTGGTGTAAGTGTATGTCTGTGTTACTGGGTGTAAGTGTATGTCTTTGTTACTTGGTGTCAGTGTGTGTCTTTTTTACTTGGTGGAAGTGTGCATCTGGGTTACTGGGTGTCAGTTTATGTCTGTGTTACTGGGTGTAAGTGTATGCCTTTGTTACTGGTTGTCAGTGTATCTCTTTGTTACTTGGTGTCAGTGCGTGTCTTTGCTACTTGGTGTCAGTGTGTGTCTGTGTTACTGGGTGTCAGTGCATGTCTTTGTTACTTGGTGTAAGTGTGTGTCTGTGTTACTGGATGTCAGTGTATGTCTTTGTGACTGGGTGTCAGTGTCTGTCTTTGTTACTTGGTGCAAGTGTGTGTCTGTGTTACTGGGTGTCAGTGTATGTCTTTGTTACTTGGTGTATGTGTGTGTCTGTGTTACTGGGTGTCAGTGCATGTCTTTCTTACTAGGTGTCAGTGTATGTCTGTGTTACTGGGTGTAAGTGTATGTCTTTGTTACTGGGTGTCAGTGCATGTCTTTGTTACTTGGTGTCAGTGAGTGTTTATGTTACTGGGTGTCAGTGTATGTCTTTGTTACTTGATGTAAGTGTGTGTCTGTGTTTCTGGGTGTCAGTGTATGTCTTTGTTACTTGCTGTAAGTGTGTGTCTGTGTTACTGGGTGTCAGTGTATGTCTGTGTTAATGGGTGTAACTGTATGTCTTTGTTAGTCGTTGTCAGTGTATGTCTTTGTTACTGGGTGTCAGTGTATGTCTTTGTTACTTGGTGTAAGTGTGTGTCTGTTTTACTGGATGTCAGTGTATGTCTTTGTTACTTGGTGTAAGTATGTGGCTGTGTTACTGGGTGTCTGTGTCTGTCTTTGTTAATTGGTGCAAGTGTGTGTCTGTGATACTGGGTTTCAGTGTATGTCTTTGTTACTGGGTGTCAGTGTATGTCTGTGTTACTTAGTGCATGTGTGTGTCTGTGTTACTGGGTGTCAGTGTATGTCTTTGTTACTTGTTGTAAGTGTATGTCTTTGTTACTTGTTGTAAGTGTATGTCTGTGTTACTGGGTGTCAGTGTCCGTCTTTGTTACTTGGTGCAAGTGTGTGTCTGTGTTACTGGGTGTCAGTGCATGTCTTTATTACTTGCTGTCAGTGTATGTCTTTGTTACTGGGCGTCAGTGTATGTCTGTGTTACTTGGTGTCTGTGTATGTCTTTGTTACTTGGTGTCAGTGTATGTCTTTATTACTGGGTGTCAGTGTCTGTCTTTGTTACTTGGTGCAAGTGTGTGCCTTTGTTACTTGGTGTCAGTGTATGTCTTTGTTACTGGGTGTCAGTGTATGTCTTTGTTACTGGGTGTCAGTGTGTGTCTTTGTTACTTGGTGTCAGTGTGTGTCTATGTTACTGGGTGTCAGTGCATGTCTTTCTTAGTTGATGTAAGTGTGTGTCTGTGTTACTGGGTGTCAGTGTATATCTGTGTTACTGGGTCTAAGTGTATGTCTTTGTTATTTGGTGTCAGTGCATGTCTTTGTTACTTGGTGTCAGTGTATGTCTTTGTTACTGGGTGTCAGTGTGTGTCTTTGTTACTTGGTGTAAGTGTGTGTCTGTGTTACTGGGTGTCAGTGTATGTCTGTGTTACTTCGTGTAAGTGTATGTCTTTGTTATTTGGTGTCAGTGCATGTCTTTGTTACTTGGTGTCAGTGCGTGTCTTTGCTACTTGGTGTCAGTGTGTGTCTGTCTTACTGGGTGTCAGTGTGTGTCTGTGTTACTGGGTGTCAGTGTGTGTCTGTCTTACTGGGTGTCAGTGTGTGTCTGTGTTACTGGGTGTCAGTGTATGTCTTTGTTACTTGTTGTAAGTGTGTGTCTGTTTTACAGAGTGTCAGTGTATGTCTTTGTTACTTGGTGTCAGTGTGTGTCCGTGTGACTGGGTGTCAGTGTATGTCTTTGTTACTTTGTGTAGGTGTGTGTCGGTGTTACTGGGAGTCAGTGTATGTCCTTGTTACTTGCTGTAAGTGTATGTCTGTGCTACTGGGTGTCAGTGTATGTCTGTGTTGCTGGGTGTAGGTGTATGTCTTTGTGACTGGGTGTCAGTGTGTGTCTTTGTTACTTGGTGTAAGTGTGTGTCAGTGTTACTGGGTGTCTGTGTATGTCCTTGTTACTTGGTGTAAGTGTATGTCTGTGTTACTGGGTGTCAGTGTATGTCTGTGTTACTGGGTGTAAGTGTATGTCTTTGTTACAGGGTGTCAGTGCGTGTCTTTGTTACTTGGTCACAGTGTGTGCCTGTGTTACTTGGTGTCAGTGTCTGACTTTGTTACTTGGTGTAAAAGTGTGTCTCTGTTACTGGGTGTCAGTGTGTGTCTTTGTTACTTGTTGTAAGTGTGTGTCTGTGTTACTGGGTGTCAGAGTATGTCTTTATTACTGAGTGTCAGTGTATGTCTTTGTTACTTTGTGTAAGTAGCTGTCTGTGTTACTGGGTGTCATTGTGTTTCTGTGTTACTGAATGTCAGTGAATGTAGTTGTTACTTGGTGTAAGTGTGTGTCTGTGTTACTTGGTGTCAGTGTATGTCTTTGTTACTGGGTGTCAGTGTATGTCTTTGCTACTGGGTGTCAGTGTGTGTCTTTGTTACTTGGTGTAAGTGTGTGTCTGTGTTACTGGGTGTCAGTGTATGTCTGTGTTACTTGGTGTAAGTGTATGTCTTTGTTATTTGGTGTCAGTGCATGTCTTTGTTACTTGGTGTCAGTGTGTGTCAATGTTTACTGTGTGTCAGTGTATGTCTTTGTTACTTGATGTAAGTGTGTGTGTGTGTTACTGGGTGTCAGTGTATGTCTATTTTACTGGGTGTAAGTGTATGTCTTTGTTACTTGGTGTCAGTGTGTGTCTTTGTTACTTGGTGGAAGTGTGCGTCTGGGTTACTGGGTGTCAGTTTATGTCTGTGTTCCTGGGTGTAAGTGCATGTCTTTGTTACTGGCTGTCAGTGTATGTCTTTGTTACTTTGTGTAGGTGTGTGTCGGTGTTACTGGGAGTCAGTGTATGTCCTTGTTACTTGCTGTAAGTGTATGTCTGTGCTACTGGGTGTCAGTGTATGTCTGTGTTGCTGGGTGTAGGTGTATGTCTTTGTGACTGGGTGTCAGTGTGTGTCTTTGTTACTTGGTGTAAGTGTGTGTCAGTGTTACTGGGTGTCTGTGTATGTCCTTGTTACTTGGTGTAAGTGTATGTCTGTGTTACTGGGTGTCAGTGTATGTCTGTGTTACTGGGTGTAAGTGTATGTCTTTGTTACAGGGTGTCAGTGCGTGTCTTTGTTACTTGGTCACAGTGTGTGCCTGTGTTACTTGGTGTCAGTGTCTGACTTTGTTACTTGGTGTAAAAGTGTGTCTCTGTTACTGGGTGTCAGTGTGTGTCTTTGTTACTTGTTGTAAGTGTGTGTCTGTGTTACTGGGTGTCAGAGTATGTCTTTATTACTGAGTGTCAGTGTATGTCTTTGTTACTTTGTGTAAGTAGCTGTCTGTGTTACTGGGTGTCATTGTGTTTCTGTGTTACTGAATGTCAGTGAATGTAGTTGTTACTTGGTGTAAGTGTGTGTCTGTGTTACTTGGTGTCAGTGTATGTCTTTGTTACTGGGTGTCAGTGTATGTCTTTGCTACTGGGTGTCAGTGTGTGTCTTTGTTACTTGGTGTAAGTGTGTGTCTGTGTTACTGGGTGTCAGTGTATGTCTGTGTTACTTGGTGTAAGTGTATGTCTTTGTTATTTGGTGTCAGTGCATGTCTTTGTTACTTGGTGTCAGTGTGTGTCAATGTTTACTGTGTGTCAGTGTATGTCTTTGTTACTTGATGTAAGTGTGTGTCTGTGTTACTGGGTGTCAGTGTATGTCTATTTTACTGGGTGTAAGTGTATGTCTTTGTTACTTGGTGTCAGTGTGTGTCTTTGTTACTTGGTGGAAGTGTGCGTCTGGGTTACTGGGTGTCAGTTTATGTCTGTGTTCCTGGGTGTAAGTGCATGTCTTTGTTACTGGCTGTCAGTGTATGTCTTTGTTACTTGGTGTCAGTTCGTGTCTTTGCTACTTGGTGTCAGTGTGTGTCTGTGTTACTGGGTGTCAGTGTATGTCTTTGTTACTTGGTGTAAGTGTGTGTCTGTGTTACTGGATGTCAGTGTATGTCTTTGTTACTTGTTGTAAGTGTGTGTCTGTGTTACTGGGTGTCAGTGTCCGTCTTTGTTACTTGGTGCAAGTGTGAGTCTGTGTTACTGGGTGTCAGTGTATGTCTTTATTACTTGGTGTATGTGTGTGGCTGTGTTACTGGGTGTCAGTGTATGTCTTTGTTACTGGGTGTCAGTGTATGTCTTTGTTACTTGGTGTAAGTGTATGTCTGTGTTACTGGGAGTCAGTGTGTGTCTGTGTTACTGGGTGTCAGTGTCTGTCCTTGTTACTTGGTGTTACAGTGTGTCTCTGTTACTGGGTGTCAGTGTGTGTCTTTGTTACTTGTTGTAAGTGTGTGTCTGTGTTACTGGGTGTCAGAGTATGTCTTTGTTACTTGGTGTAAGTGTATGTCTGTGTTACTGGGAGTCAGTGTATGTCTTTGTTACTTGGTGTTACTGTGTGCCTCTGTTACTGGGTGTCAGTGTGTGTCTGTGTTACTTGGTGCACGTGTGTGTCTGTGTTACTGGGTGTCAGTGCATGTCTTTGCTACTGGTTGTCTGTGTATGTCTTTGTTACTTGGTGTCAGTGTGCGTCTGTGTTACTGAGTGTCAGTGTATGTCTTTGTTACTTG
Organism: Heterodontus francisci; assembly: GCF_036365525.1. Taxonomy (NCBI): domain Eukaryota; kingdom Metazoa; phylum Chordata; class Chondrichthyes; order Heterodontiformes; family Heterodontidae; genus Heterodontus; species Heterodontus francisci. The sequence continues at coordinate 1,752,234 of NW_027140908.1, read as the reverse complement.
TTGTCAGTGTCTGTCTTTGTTACTGGGTGTGTGTGGGTCTTAGTTTCTTGGTGCAAGTGTGTGTCCGTGTTACTGGGTGTCAGTGTATGTCTTTGTTACTTTGTGTAGGAGTGTGTCTGTGTTACTGGGAGTCAGTGTATGTCTTTGTTACTTGGTGTAAGTGTATGTCTGTGTTACTGGGTGTCAGTGTATGTCTGTGTTGCTGGGTGTAGGTGTATGTCTTTGTTACTTGCTGTCAGTGCGTGTCTTTGCTACTTGGTGCAAGTGTGTGTCTGTGTCACTGGTTGTCAGTGTATGTCTTTGTTACTGGGTGTCAGTGTCTGTCTTGGTTACTTGGTGCAAGTGTGTGTCTGTGTTACTGGGTGTCAGTGTATGTCTTTGTTACTTGGTACACGTGTGTGTCTGTGTTACTGGGTGTCAGTGCAGGTCTTTCTTACTAGGTGTCAGTGTATGTCTGTGTTGCTGGGTGTAAGTGTATGTCTTTGTTACTGGGTGTCAGTGCATGTCTTTGTTACTTGGTGTCAGTGAGTGTCTATGTTACTGGGTGTCAGTGTACGTCTTTGTTACTTGATGAAAGTGTGTGTCTGTGTTTCTGGGTGTCAGTGTATGTATTTGTTAATTGGTGTAAGTGTGTGTCTGTGTTACTGGGTGTCAGTGTATGTCTTTGTTACTTGGTGTAAGTATGTGTCTGTGTTACTGGATGTCAGTGTATGTCTTTGTTACTTGGTGTAAGTGTGTGGCTGTGTACTGGGTGTCTGTGTCTGTCTTTGTTACTTGGTGCAAGTGTGTGTCTGTGATACTGGGTTTCAGTGTATGTCTTTGTTACTGGGTGTCAGTGTATGTCTGTGTTACTTAGTGCAAGTGTGTTTCTGTGTTACTGGGTGTCAGTGTATGTCTTTGTTACTTGTCGTAAGTGTGTGTCTGTGTTACTGGGTGTCAGTGTGTGTCTTTGTTACTTGGTGCAAGTGTGAGTCTGTGTTACTGGGTGTCAGTGTATGTCTTTATTACTTGGAGTATGTGTGTGGCTGTGTTACTGGGTGTCAGTGTATGTCTTTGTTACTGGGTGTCAGTGTGTGTCTTTGTTACTTGGTGTCAGTGTGTGTCTGTGTTACTGGGTGTCAATGTCTGTCTTTGTTACTTGGTGTTACTGTGTGTCTCTGTTACTGGGTGTCAGTGTGTGTCTTTGTTACTTGTTGTCAGTGTGTGTCTGTGTTACTGGGTGTCAGAGTATGTCTTTGTTACTTGGTGTAAGTGTATGTCTGTGTTACTGGGAGTCAGTGTATGTCTTTGTTACTTGGTGTAAGTGTATGTCTGTGTTACTGGGAGTCAGTGTGTGTCTGTGTTACTGGGTGTCAGTGTCTGTCATTGTTACTTGGTGTTACAGTGTGTCTCTGTTACTGGGTGTCAGTGTGTGCCTTTGTTACTTGTTGTAAGTGTGTGTCTGTGTTACTGGGTGTCAGAGTCTGTCTTTGTTACTTGGTGTAAGTGTATGTCTGTGTTACTGGGAGTCAGTGTATGTCTTTGTTACTTGGTGTTACTGTGTGCCTCTGTTACTGGGTGTCAGTGTGTGTCTGTGTTACTTGGTGCACGTGTGTGTCTGTGTTACTGGGTGTCAGTGCATGTCTTTGTCAGTGGTTGTCTGTGTCTGTCTTTGTTACTTGGTGTCAGTGTGCGTCTGTGTTACTGAGTGTCAGTGTATGTCTTTGTTACTTGGTGTCAGTGTGTGTCCGTGTGACTGGGTGTCAGTGTATGTCTTTGTTACTTTGTGTAAGTGCATGTCTGTGTTACTGGGTGTCAGTGTATGTCTGTGTTGCTGGGTGTAGGTGTATGTCTTTGTGACTGGGTGTCAGTGTGTGTCTTTGTTACTTGGTGTAAGTGTGTGTCAGTGTTACTGGGTGTCAGTGTATGTCCTTGTTACTTGGTGTAAGTGTATGTCTGTGTTACTGGGTGTCAGTGTATGTCTGTGTTACTGGGTGTAAGTGTATGTCTTTGTTACAGGGTGTCAGTGCGTGTCTTTGTTACTTGGTCACAGTGTGTGTCAGTGTTACTTGGTGTCAGTGTCTGACTTTGTTACTTGGTTTAAAAGTGTGTCTCTGTTACTGGGTGTCAGTGTGTGTCTTTGTTACTTGTTGTAAGTGTGTGTCTGTGTTACTGGGTGTCAGAGTATGTCTTTATTACTGAGTGTCAGTGTATGTCTTTGTTCCTTGGTGTAAGTAGCTGTCTGTGTTACTGGGTGTCATTGTGTTTCTGTGTTACTGGATGTCTGTGTATGTATTTGTTACTTGGTGTAAGTGTGTGTCTGTGTTACTTGGTGTCAGTGTGTGTCTTTGTTACTGGGTGTCAGTGTATGTCTTTGTTACTGGGTGTCAGTGTGTGTCTTTGTTACTTGGTGTAAGTGTGTGTCTGTGTTACTGGGTGTCAGTGTATGTCTGTGTTACTTGGTGTAAGTGTATGTCTTTGTTATTTGGTGTCAGTGCATGTCTTTGTTACTTGGTGTAAGTGTATGTCTTTGCTACTGGGTGTCAATGTGTGTCTTTGTTACTTGGTGTAAGTGTGTGTCAATGTTACTGTGTGTCAGTGTATGTCTTTGTTACTTGATGTAAGTGTGTGTCTGTGTTACTGGGTGTCAGTGTATGTCGATGTTACTGGGTGTAAGTGTATGTCTTTGTTACTTGGTGTCAGTGTGTGTCTTTGTTACTTGGTGGAAGTGTGCGTCTGGGTTACTGGGTGTCAGTTTATGTCTGTGTTCCTGGGTGTAAGTGCATGTCTTTGTTACTGGCTGTCAGTGTATGTCTTTGTTACTTGGTGTCAGTTCGTGTCTTTGCTACTTGGTGTCAGTGTGTGTCTGTGTTACTGGGTGTCAGTGTATGTCTTTGTTACTTGGTGTAAGTGTGTGTCTGTGTTACTGGGTGTCAGTGTATGTCTTTGTTACTGGGTGTCATTGTGTGTCTGTGTTACCTGGTGCAATTGTCTGTCTGTGTTACTGGGTGTCAGTGTCTGTCTTTGTTACTTGGTTTAAGTGTGTGTCTGTGTTACTGGGTGTCAGTGTCTGTCTTTGTTACTTGGTGCAAGTGCGTGTCTGTGTCACTGGGTGTCAGTGTATGTCTTTGTTACTGGGTGTCAGTGTCTGTCTTTGTTACTTGGTGTCAGTGTATGTCTGTGTTACTGGGTGTAAGTGTATGTCTTTGTTACTTGGTGTCAGTGTGCGTCTTTGTTACTTGGTGGAAGTGTGCGTCTGGGTTACTGGGTGTCAGTTTATTTCTGTGTTACTGGGTGTAAGTGTATGTCTTTGTTACTGGTTGTCAGTGTATGTCTTTGTTACTTGGTGTCAGTGCGTGTCTTTGCTACTTGGTGCAAGTGTGAGTCTTTGTCACTGGTTGTCAGTGTATGTCTTTGTTACTGGGTGTCAGTGTCTGTCTTTGTTACTTGGTGCAAGTGTGTGTCTGTGTTACTGGGTGTCAGTGTATGTCTTTGTTACTTGGTGTACGTGTGTGTCTGTGTTCCTGGGTGTCAGTGCATGTCTTTCTTACTAGGTGTCAGTGTATGTCTGTGTTACTGGGTGTAAGTGTATGTCTTTGTTACTGGGTGTCAGTGCATGTCTTTGTTACTTGGTGCCAGTCAGTGTCTATGTTACTGGGTGTCAGTGTATGTCTTTGTGACTTGATGTAAGTGTGTGTCTGTGTTTCTGGGTGTCAGTGTATGTCTTTTTTACTTGCTGTAAGTGTGTGTCTGTGTTACTGGATGTCAGTGTATGTCTGTGCTACTGGGTGTAACTGTATGTCTTTGTTACTGGTTGTCAGTGTATGTCTTTGTTACTGGGTGTCAGTGTATGTCTTTGTTACCTGGTGTAAGTGTGTGTCTGTGTTACTGGATGTCAGCGTATGTCTTTGTTACTTGGTGTAAGTGTATGGCTGTGTTACTGGGTGTCTGTGTCTGTCTTTGTTACTTGGTGCAAGTGTGTGTCTGTGATACTGGGTTTCAGTGTATGTCTTTGTTACTGGGTGTCAGTGTATGTCTGTGTTACTTTGTGCAAGTGTGTGTCTGTGTTACTGGGTGTCAGTGTATGTCTTTGTTACTTGTTGTAAGTGTGTGTCTGTGTTACTGGGTGTCAGTGTCCGTCTTTGTTACTTGGTGCAAGTGTGTGTCTGTGTTACTGGGTGTCAGTGTATGTCTTTATTACTTGGTGTATGTGTGTGTCTGTGTTACTGGGTTTCAGTGTATGTCTTTGTTACTGGGTGTCAGTGTGTGTCTTTGTTACTTGGTGTCAGTGTGTGTCTGTGTTATTGGGTGTCAGTGTCTGTCTTTGTTACTTGGTGTTACTGTGTGTCTCTGTTACTGGATGTCAGTGTATGTCTTTGTTACTTGGTGTAAGTGTATGTCTGTTTTACTGGGAGTCAGTGTATGTCTTTGTTACTTGGTGTAAGTGTATGTCTGTGTTACTGGGTTTCAGTGTGTGTCTGTGTTTCTGGCTGTCAGTGTATGTCTTTGTTACTGGGTGTCACTGTATGTCTTTGTAACTTGGTGTCAATGTGTATCTGTGTTACTGGGTGTCAGTGTATGTATTTGTTCCTTGGTGTCTGTGTATGTCTTTGTTACTGGGTGTCAGTGTGTGTCTGTGTTACTTGGTGTACGTGTGTGTCTGTGTTACTGGGTGTCAGTGCATGTCTTTGTTACTGGTTGTCTGTGTATGTCTTTGTTACTTGGTGTCAGTGTGCGTCTGTGTTACTGGGTGTCAGAGTATGTCTTTGTTACTTGGTGTCAGTCTGTGTCTTTGTTACGTGGTGTCAGTGCGTGTCTTTGCTACTTGGTGCAAGTGTGTGTCTGTGTCACTGGTTGTCAGTGTATGTCTTTGTTACTGGGTGTCAGTGTCTGTCTTTGTTACTTGGTATACGTGTGTGTCTGTGTTACTGGGTGTCAGTGCAGGTCTTTCTTACTAGGTGTCAGTGTATGTCTGTGTTACTGGGTGTAAGTGTATGTCTTTGTTACTGGGTGTCAGTGCATGTCTTTGTTACTTGGTGTCAGTGAGTGTCTTTGTTACTGGGTGTCAATGTGTGTCTTTGTTACTTGTTGTAAGTGTGTGTCTGTGTTACTGGGTGTCAGTGTATGTCTTTGTTACTTGGTGTACGTGTGTGTCTGTGTTCCTGGGTGTCAGTGCATGTCTTTCTTACTAGGTGTCAGTGTATGTCTGTGTTACTGGGTGTAAGTGTATGTCTTTGTTACTGGGTGTCAGTGCATGTCTTTGTTACTTGGTGCCAGTCAGTGTCTATGTTACTGGGTGTCAGTGTATGTCTTTGTTACTTGATGTAAGTGTGTGTCTGTGTTTCTGGGTGTCAGTGTATGTCTTTTTTACTTGCTGTAAGTGTGTGTCTGTGTTACTGGATGTCAGTGTATGTCTGTGCTACTGGGTGTAACTGTATGTCTTTGTTACTGGTTGTCAGTGTATGTCTTTGTTACTGGGTGTCAGTGTATGTCTTTGTTACCTGGTGTAAGTGTGTGTCTGTGTTACTGGATGTCAGCGTATGTCTTTGTTACTTGGTGTAAGTGTATGGCTGTGTTACTGGGTGTCTGTGTCTGTCTTTGTTACTTGGTGCAAGTGTGTGTCTGTGATACTGGGTTTCAGTGTATGTCTTTGTTACTGGGTGTCAGTGTATGTCTGTGTTACTTTGTGCAAGTGTGTGTCTGTGTTACTGGGTGTCAGTGTATGTCTTTGTTACTTGTTGTAAGTGTGTGTCTGTGTTACTGGGTGTCAGTGTCCGTCTTTGTTACTTGGTGCAAGTGTGTGTCTGTGTTACTGGGTGTCAGTGTATGTCTTTATTACTTGGTGTATGTGTGTGTCTGTGTTACTGGGTTTCAGTGTATGTCTTTGTTACTGGGTGTCAGTGTGTGTCTTTGTTACTTGGTGTCAGTGTGTGTCTGTGTTATTGGGTGTCAGTGTCTGTCTTTGTTACTTGGTGTTACTGTGTGTCTCTGTTACTGGATGTCAGTGTATGTCTTTGTTACTTGGTGTAAGTGTATGTCTGTTTTACTGGGAGTCAGTGTATGTCTTTGTTACTTGGTGTAAGTGTATGTCTGTGTTACTGGGTTTCAGTGTGTGTCTGTGTTTCTGGCTGTCAGTGTATGTCTTTGTTACTGGGTGTCACTGTATGTCTTTGTAACTTGGTGTCAATGTGTATCTGTGTTACTGGGTGTCAGTGTATGTATTTGTTCCTTGGTGTCTGTGTATGTCTTTGTTACTGGGTGTCAGTGTGTGTCTGTGTTACTTGGTGTACGTGTGTGTCTGTGTTACTGGGTGTCAGTGCATGTCTTTGTTACTGGTTGTCTGTGTATGTCTTTGTTACTTGGTGTCAGTGTGCGTCTGTGTTACTGGGTGTCAGAGTATGTCTTTGTTACTTGGTGTCAGTCTGTGTCTTTGTTACGTGGTGTCAGTGCGTGTCTTTGCTACTTGGTGCAAGTGTGTGTCTGTGTCACTGGTTGTCAGTTTATGTCTTTGTTACTGGGTGTCAGTGTCCGTCTTTGTTACTTGGTGCAAGTGTGTGTCTGTGTTACTGGGTGTCAGTGCATGTCTTTGTTACTTGGTATACGAATGTGTCTGTGTTACTGAGTGTCAGTGCAGGTCTTTCTTACTAGGTGTCAGTGTATGTCTGTGTTACTGGGTGTAAGTGTATGTCTTTGTTACTGGGTGTCAGTGCATGTCTTTGTTACTTGGTGTCAGTGAGTGTCTTTGTTACTGGGTGTCAGTGTGTGTCTTTGTTACTTGTTGTAAGTGTGTGTCTGTGTTACTGGGTGTCAGAGTATGTCTTTATTACTGAGTGTCAGTGTATGTCTTTGTTACTTTGTGTAAGTAGCTGTCTGTGTTACTGGGTGTCATTGTGTTTCCGTGTTCCTGGATGTCAGTGTATGTATTTGTTACTTGGTGTAAGTGTGTGTCTGTGTTACTTGGTGTCAGTGTATGTCTTTGTTACTGGGTGTCAGTGTATGTCTTTGTTACTGGGTGTCAGTGTGTGTCTTTGTTACTTGGTGTAAGTGTGTGTCTGTGTTACTGGGTGTCAGTGTATGTCTGTGTTACTTGGTGTAAGTGTATGTCTTTGTTATTTGGTGTCAGTGCATGTCTTTGTTACTTGGTGTCAGTGTGTGTCAATGTTACTGTGTGTCAGTGTATGTCTTTGTTACTTGATGTAAGTGTGTGTCTGTGTTACTGGGTGTCAGTGTATGTCTGTGTTACTTGGTGTAAGTGTATGTCTTTGTTATTTGGTGTCAGTGCATGTCTTTGTTACTTGGTGTCAGTGTGTGTCAATGTTACTGTGTGTCAGTGTATGTCTTTGTTACTTGATGTAAGTGTGTGTCTGTGTTACTGGGTGTCAGTGTATGTCTATGTTACTGGGTGTAAGTGTATGTCTTTGTTACTTGGTGTCAGTGTGTGTCTTTGTTACTTGGTGGAAGTGTGCGTCTGGGTTACTGGGTGTCAGTTTATGTCTGTGTTCCTGGGTGTAAGTGCATGTCTTTGTTACTGGCTGTCAGTGAATGTCTTTGTTACTTGGTGTCAGTTCGTGTCTTTGTTACTTGGTGTCAGTTTGTGTCCGTGTTACTGGGTGTCAGTGTATGTCTTTGTTACTTGGTGTAAGTGTGTGTCTGTGTTACTGGATGTCAGTGTATGTCTTTGTTACTTGGTGTAAGTGTGTGTCTGTGTTACTGGGTGTCAGTGTACGTCTTTGTTACTGGGTGTCAGCGTGTGTCTGTGTTACTTGGTGCAATTGTCTGTCTGTGTTACTCGGTGTCAGTGCATGTCTTTGTTACTGGTTGTCTGTGTATGTCTTTGTTACTTGGTGTCAGTGTGCGTCTGTGTTACTGGGTGTCAGAGTATGTCTTTGTTACTTGGTGTCAGTCTGTGTCTTTGTTACTTGGTGTCAGTGCGTGTCTTTGCTACTTGGTGCAAGTGTGTGTCTGTGTCACTGGTTGTCAGTGTATGTCTTTGTTACTGGGTGTCAGTGTCTGTCTTTGTTACTTGGTGCAATTGTGTGTCTGTGTTACTGGGTGTCAGTGTATGTCTTTGTTACTTGGTATACGTGTGTGTCTGTGTTACTGGGTGTCAGTGCAGGTCTTTCTTACTAGGTGTCAGTGTATGTCTGTGTTACTGGGTGTAAGTGTATGTCTTTGTTACTGGGTGTCAGTGCATGTCTTTGTTACTTGGTGTCAGTGAGTGTCTATGTTACTGGGTGTCAGTGTGTGTCTTTGTTACTTGTTGTAAGTGTGTGTCTGTGTTACTGGGTGTCAGAGTATGTCTTTATTACTGAGTGTCAGTGTATGTCTTTGTTACTTTGTGTAAGTAGCTGTCTGTGTTACTGGGTGTCATTGTGTTTCTGTGTTACTGGATGTCAGTGTATGTATTTGTTACTTGGTGTAAGTGTGTGTCTGTGTTACTTGGTGTCAGTGTATGTCTTTGTTACTGGGTGTCAGTGTATGTCTTTGTTACTGGGTGTCAGTGTGTGTCTTTGTTACTTGGTGTAAGTGTGTGTCTGTGTTACTGGGTGTCAGTGTAAGTCTGTGTTACTTGGTGCAAGTGTATGTCTTTGTTATTTGGTGTCAGTGCATGTCTTTGTTACTTGGTGTCAGTGTGTGTCAATGTTACTGTGTGTCAGTGTATGTCTTTGTTACTTGATGTAAGTGTGTGTCTGTGTTACTGGGTGTCAGTGTATGTCTATGTTACTGGGTGTAAGTGGATGTCTTTGTTACTTGGTGTCAGTGTGTGTCTTTGTTACTTGGTGGAAGTGTGCGTCTGGGTTACTGGGTGTCAGTTTATGTCTGTGTTCCTGGGTGTAAGTGCATGTCTTTGTTACTGGCTGTCAGTGTATGTCTTTGTTACTTGGTGTCAGTTCGTGTCTTTGTTACTTGGTGTCAGTTTGTGTCTGTGTTACTGGGTGTCAGTGTATGTCTTTGTTACTTGGTGTAAGTGTGTGTCTGTGTTACTGGATGTCAGTGTATGTCTTTGTTACTTGGTGTAAGTGTGTGTCTGTGTTACTGGGTGTCAGTGTACGTCTTTGTTACTGGGTGTCAGTGTGTGTCTGTGTTACTTGGTGCAATTGTCTGTCTGTGTTACTGGGTGTCAGTGTCTGTCTTTGTTACTTGGTGCAAGTGCGTGTCTGTGTCACTGGGTGTCAGTGTATGTCTTTGTTACTGGGTGTCAGTGTCTGTCTTTGTTACTTGGTGTCAGTATATGTCTGTGTGACTGGGTGTAAGTGTATGTCTTTGTTACTTGGTGTCAGTGTGCGTCTTTGTTACTTGGTGGAAGTGTGTGTCTGTGTCACTGTTTGTCAGTGTATGTCTTTGTTACTGGGTGTCAGTGTCTGTCTTTGTTACTTGGTGCAAGTGTGTGTCTGTGTTACTGGGTGTCAGTGTATGTCTTTGTTACTGGTTGTCAGTGTATGTCTTTGTTACTTGGTGTCAGTGCGTGTCTTTGCTACTTGGTGCAAGTGTGAGTCTTTGTCACTGGTTGTCAGTGTATGTCTTTGTTACTGGGTGTCAGTGTCTGTCTTTGTTACTTGGTGCAAGTGTGTGTCTGTGTTACTGGGTGTCAGTGTATGTCTTTGTTACTTGGTGTACGTGTGTGTCTGTGTTCCTGGGTGTCAGTGCATGTCTTTCTTACTAGGTGTCAGTGTATGTCTGTGTTACTGGGTGTAAGTGTATGTCTTTGTTACTGGGTGTCAGTGCATGTCTTTGTTACTTGGTGCCAGTCAGTGTCTATGTTACTGGGTGTCAGTGTATGTCTTTGTTACTTGATGTAAGTGTGTGTCTGTGTTTCTGGGTGTCAGTGTATGTCTTTTTTACTTGCTGTAAGTGTGTGTCTGTGTTACTGGATGTCAGTGTATGTCTGTGCTACTGGGTGTAACTGTATGTCTTTGTTACTGGTTGTCAGTGTATGTCTTTGTTACTGGGTGTCAGTGTATGTCTTTGTTACCTGGTGTAAGTGTGTGTCTGTGTTACTGGATGTCAGCGTATGTCTTTGTTACTTGGTGTAAGTGTATGGCTGTGTTACTGGGTGTCTGTGTCTGTCTTTGTTACTTGGTGCAAGTGTGTGTCTGTGATACTGGGTTTCAGTGTATGTCTTTGTTACTGGGTGTCAGTGTATGTCTGTGTTACTTTGTGCAAGTGTGTGTCTGTGTTACTGGGTGTCAGTGTATGTCTTTGTTACTTGTTGTAAGTGTGTGTCTGTGTTACTGGGTGTCAGTGTCCGTCTTTGTTACTTGGTGCAAGTGTGTGTCTGTGTTACTGGGTGTCAGTGTATGTCTTTATTACTTGGTGTATGTGTGTGTCTGTGCTACTGGGTTTCAGTGTATGTCTTTGTTACTGGGTGTCAGTGTGTGTCTTTGTTACTTGGTGTCAGTGTGTGTCTGTGTTATTGGGTGTCAGTGTCTGTCTTTGTTACTTGGTGTTACTGTGTGTCTCTGTTACTGGATGTCAGTGTATGTCTTTGTTACTTGGTGTAAGTGTATGTCTGTTTTACTGGGAGTCAGTGTATGTCTTTGTTACTTGGTGTAAGTGTATGTCTGTGTTACTGGGTTTCAGTGTGTGTCTGTGTTTCTGGCTGTCAGTGTATGTCTTTGTTACTGGGTGTCACTGTATGTCTTTGTAACTTGGTGTCAATGTGTATCTGTGTTACTGGGTGTCAGTGTATGTATTTGTTCCTTGGTGTCTGTGTATGTCTTTGTTACTGGGTGTCAGTGTGTGTCTGTGTTACTTGGTGTACGTGTGTGTCTGTGTTACTGGGTGTCAGTGCATGTCTTTGTTACTGGTTGTCTGTGTATGTCTTTGTTACTTGGTGTCAGTGTGCGTCTGTGTTACTGGGTGTCAGAGTATGTCTTTGTTACTTGGTGTCAGTCTGTGTCTTTGTTACGTGGTGTCAGTGCGTGTCTTTGCTACTTGGTGCAAGTGTGTGTCTGTGTCACTGGTTGTCAGTGTATGTCTTTGTTACTGGGTGTCAGTGTCTGTCTTTGTTACTTGGTGCAAGTGTGTGTCTGTGTTACTGGGTGTCAGTGTATGTCTTTGTTACTTGGTATACGTGTGTGTCTGTGTTACTGGGTGTCAGTGCAGGTCTTTCTTACTAGGTGTCAGTGTATGTCTGTGTTACTGGGTGTAAGTGTATGTCTTTGTTACTGGGTGTCAGTGCATGTCTTTGTTACTTGGTGTCAGTGAGTGTCTTTGTTACTGGGTGTCAATGTGTGTCTTTGTTACTTGTTGTAAGTGTGTGTCTGTGTTACTGGGTGTCAGAGTATGTCTTTATTACTGAGTGTCAGTGTATGTCTTTGTTACTTTGTGTAAGTAGCTGTCTGTGTTACTGGGTGTCATTGTGTTTCTGTGTTACTGGATGTCAGTGTATGTATTTGTTACTTGGTGTAAGTGTGTGTCTGTGTTACTTGGTGTCAGTGTATGTCTTTGTTACTGGGTGTCAGTGTATGTCTGTGTTACTTGGTGTAAGTGTATGTCTTTGTTATTTGGTGTCAGTGCATGTCTTTGTTACTTGGTGTCAGTGTGTGTCAATGTTACTGTGTGTCAGTGTATGTCTTTGTTACTTGATGTAAGTGTGTGTCTGTGTTACTGGGTGTCAGTGTATGTCTATGTTACTGGGTGTAACTGTATGTCTTTGTTACTTGGTGTCAGTATGTGTCTTTGTTACTTGGAGGAAGTGTGCGTCTGGGTTACTGGGTGTCAGTTTATGTCTGTGTTCCTGGGTGTAAGTGCATGTCTTTGTTACTGGCTGTCAGTGTATGTCTTTGTTACTTGGTGTCAGTTCGTGTCTTTGTTACTTTTTGTCAGTTTGTGTCTGTGTTACTGGGTGTCAGTGTATGTCTTTGTTACTTGGTGTAAGTGTGTGTCTGTGTTACTGGATGTCAGTGTATGTGTTTGTTACTTGGTGTAAGTGTGTGTCTGTGTTACTGGGTGTCAGTGTACGTCATTGTTACTGGGTGTCAGTGTGTGTCTGTGTTACTTGGTGGAATTGTCTGTCTGTGTTACTCGGTGTCAGTGCATGTCTTTGTTACTGGTTGTCTGTTTATGTCTTTGTTACTTGGTGTCAGTGTGCGTCTGTGTTACTGGGTGTCAGAGTATGTCTTTGTTACTTGGTGTCAGTCTGTGTCTTTGTTACTTGGTGTCAGTGCGTGTCTTTGCTACTTGGTGCAAGTGTGTGTCTGTGTCACTGGTTGTCAGTGTATGTCTTTGTTACTGGGTGTCAGTGTCTGTCTTTGTTACTTGGTGCAAGTGTGTGTCTGTGTTACTGGGTGTCAGTGTCCGTCTTTGTTACTTGGTGCAAGTGTGTGTCTGTGTTACTGGTTGTCAGTGTATGTCTTTATTACTTGGTGTATGTGTGTGTCTGTGTTACTGGGTGTCAGTGTATGTCTTTGTTACTGGGTGTCAGTGTGTGTCTTTGTTACTTGGTGTCAGTGTGTGTCTGTGTTATTGGGTGTCAGTGTCTGTCTTTGTTACTTGGTGTTACTGTGTTTCTCTGTTACTGGGTGTCAGTGTGTGTCTTTGTTACTTGTTGTAAGTGTGTGTCTGTGTTACTGGATGTCAGAGTATGTCTTTGTTACTTGGTGTAAGTGTATGTCTGTTTTACTGGGAGTCAGTGTATGTCTTTGTTACTTGGTGTAAGTGTATGTCTGTGTTACTGGGTTTCAGTGTGTGTCTGTGTTTCTGGCTGTCAGTGTATGTCTTTGTTACTGGGTGTCACTGTATGTCTTTGTAACTTGGTGTCAGTGTGTATCTGTGTTACTGGGTGTCAGTGTATGTATTTGTTCCTTGGTGTCAGTGTATGTCTTTGTTACTGGGTGTCAGTGTGTGTCTGTGTTACTTGGTGTACGTGTGTGTCTGTGTTACTGGGTGTCAGTGCATGTCTTTGTTACTGGTTGTCCGTGTATGTCTTTGTTACTTGGTGTCAGTGTGCGTCTGTGTTACTGGGTGTCAGAGTATGTCTTTGTTACTTGGTGTCAGTCTGTGTCTTTGTTACTTGGTGTCAGTGCGTGTCTTTGCTACTTGGTGAAAGTGTGTGTCTGTGTCACTGGTTGTCAGTTTATGTCTTTGTTACTGGGTGTCAGTGTCCGTCTTTGTTACTTGGTGCAAGTGTGTGTCTGTGTTACTGGGTGTCAGTGCATGTCTTTGTTACTTGGTATACGAATGTGTCTGTGTTACTGGGTGTCAGTGCAGGTCTTTCTTACTAGGTGTCAGTGTATGTCTGTGTTACTGGGTGTAAGTGTATGTCTTTGTTACTGGGTGTCAGTGCATGTCTTTGTTACTTGGTGTCAGTGAGTGTCTTTGTTACTGGGTGTCAGTGTGTGTCTTTGTTACTTGTTGTAAGTGTGTGTCTGTGTTACTGGGTGTCAGAGTATGTCTTTATTACTGAGTGTCAGTGTATGTCTTTGTTACTTTGTGTAAGTAGCTGTCTGTGTTACTGGGTGTCATTGTGTTTCCGTGTTCCTGGATGTCAGTGTATGTATTTGTTACTTGGTGTAAGTGTGTGTCTGTGTTACTTGGTGTCAGTGTATGTCTTTGTTACTGGGTGTCAGTGTATGTCTTTGTTACTGGGTGTCAGTGTGTGTCTTTGTTACTTGGTGTAAGTGTGTGTCTGTGTTACTGGGTGTCAGTGTATGTCTGTGTTACTTGGTGTAAGTGTATGTCTTTGTTATTTGGTGTCAGTGCATGTCTTTGTTACTTGGTGTCAGTGTGTGTCAATGTTACTGTGTGTCAGTGTATGTCTTTGTTACTTGATGTAAGTGTGTGTCTGTGTTACTGGGTGTCAGTGTATGTCTATGTTACTGGGTGTAAGTGTATGTCTTTGTTACTTGGTGTCAGTGTGTGTCTTTGTTACTTGGTGGAAGTGTGCGTCTGGGTTACTGGGTGTCAGTTTATGTCTGTGTTCCTGGGTGTAAGTGCATGTCTTTGTTACTGGCTGTCAGTGAATGTCTTTGTTACTTGGTGTCAGTTCGTGTCTTTGTTACTTGGTGTCAGTTTGTGTCCGTGTTACTGGGTGTCAGTGTATGTCTTTGTTACTTGGTGTAAGTGTGTGTCTGTGTTACTGGATGTCAGTGTATGTCTTTGTTACTTGGTGTAAGTGTGTGTCTGTGTTACTGGGTGTCAGTGTACGTCTTTGTTACTGGGTGTCAGCGTGTGTCTGTGTTACTTGGTGCAATTGTCTGTCTGTGTTACTCGGTGTCAGTGCATGTCTTTGTTACTGGTTGTCTGTGTATGTCTTTGTTACTTGGTGTCAGTGTGCGTCTGTGTTACTGGGTGTCAGAGTATGTCTTTGTTACTTGGTGTCAGTCTGTGTCTTTGTTACTTGGTGTCAGTGCGTGTCTTTGCTACTTGGTGCAAGTGTGTGTCTGTGTCACTGGTTGTCAGTGTATGTCTTTGTTACTGGGTGTCAGTGTCTGTCTTTGTTACTTGGTGCAATTGTGTGTCTGTGTTACTGGGTGTCAGTGTATGTCTTTGTTACTTGGTATACGTGTGTGTCTGTGTTACTGGGTGTCAGTGCAGGTCTTTCTTACTAGGTGTCAGTGTATGTCTGTGTTACTGGGTGTAAGTGTATGTCTTTGTTACTGGGTGTCAGTGCATGTCTTTGTTACTTGGTGTCAGTGAGTGTCTATGTTACTGGGTGTCAGTGTGTGTCTTTGTTACTTGTTGTAAGTGTGTGTCTGTGTTACTGGGTGTCAGAGTATGTCTTTATTACTGAGTGTCAGTGTATGTCTTTGTTACTTTGTGTAAGTAGCTGTCTGTGTTACTGGGTGTCATTGTGTTTCTGTGTTACTGGATGTCAGTGTATGTATTTGTTACTTGGTGTAAGTGTGTGTCTGTGTTACTTGGTGTCAGTGTATGTCTTTGTTACTGGGTGTCAGTGTATGTCTTTGTTACTGGGTGTCAGTGTGTGTCTTTGTTACTTGGTGTAAGTGTGTGTCTGTGTTACTGGGTGTCAGTGTAAGTCTGTGTTACTTGGTGCAAGTGTATGTCTTTGTTATTTGGTGTCAGTGCATGTCTTTGTTACTTGGTGTCAGTGTGTGTCAATGTTACTGTGTGTCAGTGTATGTCTTTGTTACTTGATGTAAGTGTGTGTCTGTGTTACTGGGTGTCAGTGTATGTCTATGTTACTGGGTGTAAGTGTATGTCTTTGTTACTTGGTGTCAGTGTGTGTCTTTGTTACTTGGTGGAAGTGTGCGTCTGGGTTACTGGGTGTCAGTTTATGTCTGTGTTCCTGGGTGTAAGTGCATGTCTTTGTTACTGGCTGTCAGTGTATGTCTTTGTTACTTGGTGTCAGTTCGTGTCTTTGTTACTTGGTGTCAGTTTGTGTCTGTGTTACTGGGTGTCAGTGTATGTCTTTGTTACTTGGTGTAAGTGTGTGTCTGTGTTACTGGATGTCAGTGTATGTCTTTGTTACTTGGTGTAAGTGTGTGTCTGTGTTACTGGGTGTCAGTGTACGTCTTTGTTACTGGGTGTCAGAGTGTGTCTGTGTTACTTGGTGCAATTGTCTGTCTGTGTTACTGGGTGTCAGTGTCTGTCTTTGTTACTTGGTGCAAGTGCGTGTCTGTGTCACTGGGTGTCAGTGTATGTCTTTGTTACTGGGTGTCAGTGTCTGTCTTTGTTACTTGGTGTCAGTATATGTCTGTGTTACTGGGTGTAAGTGTATGTCTTTGTTACTTGGTGTCAGTGTGCGTCTTTGTTACTTGGTGGAAGTGTGTGTCTGTGTCACTGTTTGTCAGTGTATGTCTTTGTTACTGGGTGTCAGTGTCTGTCTTTGTTACTTGGTGCAAGTGTGTGTCTGTGTTACTGGGTGTCAGTGTATGTCTTTGTTACTTGGTATACGTGTGTGTCTGTGTTACTGGGTGTCAGTGCAGGTCTTTCTTACTAGGTGTCAGTGTATGTCTGTGTTACTGGGTGTAAGTGTATGTATTTGTTACTGGGTGTCAGTGCATGTCTTTGTTACTTGGTGTCAGTGAGTGTCTATGTTACTGGGTGTCAGTGTGTGTCTTTGTTACTTGTTGTAAGTGTGTGTCTGTGTTACTGGGTGTCAGAGTATGTCTTTATTACTGAGTGTCAGTGTATGTCTTTGTTACTTTGTGTAAGTAGCTGTCTGTGTTACTGGGTGTCATTGTGTTTCTGTGTTACTGGATGTCAGTGTATGTATTTGTTACTTGGTGTAAGTGTGTGTCTGTGTTACTTGGTGTCAGTGTATGTCTTTGTTACTGGGTGTCAGTGTATGTCTTTGTTACTGGGTGTCAGTGTGTGTCTTTGTTACTTGGTGTAAGTGTGTGTCTGTGTTACTGGGTGTCAGTGTAAGTCTGTGTTACTTGGTGTAAGTGTATGTCTTTGTTATTTGGTGTCAGTGCATGTCTTTGTTACTTGGTGTCAGTGTGTGTCAATGTTACTGTGTGTCAGTGTATGTCTTTGTTACTTGATGTAAGTGTGTGTCTGGGTTACTGGGTGTCAGTGTATGTCTATGTTACTGGGTGTAAGTGTATGTCTTTGTTACTTGGTGTCAGTGTGTGTCTTTGTTACTTGGTGGAAGTGTGCGTCTGGGTTACTGGGTGTCAGTTTATGTCTGTGTTCCTGGGTGTAAGTGCATGTCTTTGTTACTGGCTGTCAGTGTATGTCTTTGTTACTTGGTGTCAGTTCGTGTCTTTGTTACTTGGTGTCAGTTTGTGTCTGTGTTACTGGGTGTCAGTGTATGTCTTTGTTACTTGGTGTAAGTGTGTGTCTGTGTTACTGGATGTCAGTGTACGTGTTTGTTACTGGGTGTCAGTGTGTGTCTGTGTTACTTGGTGCAATTGTCTGTCTGTGTTACTGGGTGTCAGTGTCTGTCTTTGTTACTTGGTGCAAGTGCGTGTCTGTGTCACTGGGTGTCAGTGTATGTCTTTGTTACTGGGTGTCAGTGTCTGTCTTTGTTACTTGGTGTCAGTATATGTCTGTGTTACTGGGTGTAAGTGTATGTCTTTGTTACTTGGTGTCAGTGTGCGTCTTTGTTACTTGGTGGAAGTGTGCGTCTGGGTGACTGGGTGTCAGTTTATGTCTGTGTTACTGGGTGTAATTGTATGTCTTTGTTACTGGTTGTCAGTGTATGTCTTTGTTACTTGGTGTCAGTGCGTGTCTTTGCTACTTGGTGCAAGTGTGTGTCTTTGTCACTGGTTGTCAGTGTATGTCTTTGTTACTGGGTGTCAGTGTCTGTCTTTGTTACTTGGTGCAAGTGTGTGTCTGTGTTACTGGGTGTCAGTGTATGTCTTTGTTACTTGGTGTACGTGTGTGTCTGTGTTCCTGGGTGACAGTGCATGTCTTTCTTACTAGGTGTCAGTGTATGTCTGTGTTACTGGGTGTAAGTGTATGTCTTTGTTACTGGGTGTCAGTGCATGTCTTTGTTACTTGGTGTCAGTCAGTGTCTATGTTACTGGGTGTCAGTGTATGTCTTTGTTACTTGATGTAAGTGTGTGTCTGTGTTTCTGGGTGTCAGTGTATGTCTTTTTTACTTGCTGTAAGTGTGTGTCTGTGTTACTGGATGTCAGTGTATGTCTGTGCTACTGGGTGTAACTGTATGTCTTTGTTACTGGTTGTCAGTGTATGTCTTTGTTACTGGGTGTCAGTGTATGTCTTTGTTACCTGGTGTAAGTGTGTGTCTGTGTTACTGGATGTCAGTGTATGTCTTTGTTACTTGGTGTAAGTGTATGGCTGTGTTACTGGGTATCTGTGTCTGTCTTTGTTACTTGGTGCAAGTGTGTGTCTGTGATACTGGGTTTCAGTGTATGTCTTTGTTACTGGGTGTCAGTGTATGTCTGTGTTACTTTGTGCAAGTGTGTGTCTGTGTTACTGGGTGTCAGTGTATGTCTTTGTTACTTGTTGTAAGTGTGTGTCTGTGTTACTGGGTGTCAGTGTCCGTCTTTGTTACTTGGTGCAAGTGTGTGTCTGTGTTACTGGGTGTCAGTGTATGTCTTTATTACTTGGTGTATGTGTGTGTCTGTGTTACTGGGTGTCAGTGTATGTCTTTGTTACTGGGTGTCAGTGTGTGTCTTTGTTACTTGGTGTCAGTGTGTGTCTGTGTTATTGGGTGTCAGTGTCTGTCTTTGTTACTTGGTGTTACCGTGTGTCTCTGTTACTGGGTGTCAGTGTGTGTCTTTGTTACTTGTTGTAAGTGTGTGTCTGTGTTACTGGGTGTCAGAGTATGTCTTTGTTACTTGGTGTAAGTGTATGTCTGTTTTACTGGGAGTCAGTGTATGTCTTTGTTACTTGGTGTAAGTGTATGTCTGTGTTACTGGGTTTCAGTGTGTGTCTGTGTTTCTGGCTGTCAGTGTATGTCTTTGTTACTGGGTGTCACTGTATGTCTTTGTAACTTGGTGTCAGTGCGTATCTGTGTTACTGGGTGTCAGTGTATGTATTTGTTCCTTGGTGTCAGTGTATGTCTTTGTTACTGGGTGTCAGTGTGTGTCTGTGTTACTTGGTGTACGTGTGTGTCTGTGTTACTGGGTGTCAGTGCATGTCTTTGTTACTGGTTGTCTGTGTATGTCTTTGTTACTTGGTGTCAGTGTGCGTCTGTGTTACTGGGTGTCAGAGTATGTCTTTGTTACTTGGTGTCAGTCTGTGTCTTTGTTACTTGGTGTCAGTGCGTGTCTTTGCTACTTGGTGCAAGTGTGTGTCTGTGTCACTGGTTGTCAGTGTATGTCTTTGTTACTGGGTGTCAGTGTCTGTCTTTGTTACTTGGTGCAAGTGTGTGTCTGTGTTACTGGGTGTCAGTGTATGTCTTTGTTACTTGGTATACGTGTGTGTCTATGTTACTGGGTGTCAGTGCAGGTCTTTCTTACTAGGTGTCAGTGTATGTCTGTGTTACTGGGTGTAAGTGTATGTCTTTGTTACTGGGTGTCAGTGCATGTCTTTGTTACTTGGTGTCAGTGAGTGTCTATGTTACTGGGTGTCAGTGTGTGTCTTTGTTACTTGGTGTCAGTTCGTGTCTTTGTTACTTGGTGTCAGTTTGTGTCTGTGTTACTGGGTGTCAGTGTATGTCTTTGTTACTTGGTGTAAGTGTGTGTCTGTGTTACTGGATGTCAGTGTATGTCTTTGTTACTTGGTGTAAGTGTGTGTCTGTGTTACTGGGTGTCAGTGTACGTCTTTGTTACTGGGTGTCAGTGTGTGTCTGTGTTACTTGGTGCAATTGTCTGTCTGTGTTACTGGGTGTCAGTGCATGTCTTTGTTACTGGTTGTCTGTGTATGTCTTTGTTACTTGGTGTCAGTGTGCGTCTGTGTTACTGGGTGTCAGAGTATGTCTTTGTTACTTGGTGTCAGTCTGTGTCTTTGTTACTTGGTGTCAGTGCGTGTCTTTGCTACTTGGTGCAAGCGTGTGTCTGTGTTACTGGGTGTCAGTGTCTGTCTTTGTTACTTGGTGCAAATGTGTGTCTGTGTTACTGGGTGTCAGTGTATGTCTTTGTTACTTGGTATACGTGTGTGTCTGTGTTACTGGGTGTCAGTGCAGGTCTTTCTTACTAGGTGTCAGTGTATGTCTGTGTTACTGGGTGTAAGTGTATGTCTTTGTTACAGGGTGTCAGTGTGTGTCTTTGTTACTTGTTGTAAGTGTGTGTCTGTGTTACTGGGTGTCAGAGGATGTCTTTATTACTGAGTGTCAGTGTATGTCTTTGTTACTTTGTGTAAGTAGCTGTCTGTGTTACTGGGTGTCATTGTGTTTCTGTGTTACTGGATGTCAGTGTATGTATTTGTTACTTGGTGTAAGTGTGTGTCTGTGTTACTTGGTGTCAGTGTATGTCTTTGTTACTGGGTGTCAGTGTGTGTCTTTGTTACTTGGTGTAAGTGTGTGTCTGTGTTACTGGGTGTCAGTGTAAGTCTGTGTTACTTGGTGTAAGTGTATGTCTTTGTTATTTGGTGTCAGTGCATGTCTTTGTTACTTGGTGTCAGTGTGTGTCAATGTTACTGTGTGTCAGTGTATGTCTTTGTTACTTGATGTAAGTGTGTGTCTGTGTTACTGGGTGTCAGTGTATGTCTATGTTACTGGGTGTAAGTGTATGTCTTTGTTACTTGGTGTCAGTGTGTGTCTTTGTTACTTGGTGGAAGTGTGCGTCTGGGTTACTGGGTGTCAGTTTATGTCTGTGTTCCTGGGTGTAAGTGCATGTCTTTGTTACTGGCTGTCAGTGTATGTCTTTGTTACTTGGTGTCAGTTTGTGTCTGTGTTACTGGGTGTCAGTGTATGTCTTTGTTACTTGGTGTAAGTGTGTGTCTGTGATACTGGATGTCAGTGTATGTCTTTGTTACTTGGTGTAAGTGTGTGTCTGTGTTACTGGGTGTCAGTGTACGTCTTTGTTACTGGGTGTCAGTGTGTGTCTGTGTTACTTGGTGCAATTGTCTGTCTGTGCTACTGGGTGTCAGTGTCTGTCTTTGTTACTTGGTGCAAGTGCGTGTCTGTGTCACTGGGTGTCAGTGTATGTCTTTGTTACTGGGTGTCAGTGTCTGTCTTTGTTACTTGGTGTCAGTATATGTCTGTGTTACTGGGTGTAAGTGTATGTCTTTGTTACTTGGTGTCAGTGTGCGTCTTTGTTACTTGGTGGAAGTGTGCGTCTGGGTTACTGGGTGTCAGTGTATGTCTTTATTACTTGGTGTATGTGTGTGTCTGTGTTACTGCGTGTCAGTGTATGTCTTTGTTACTGGGTGTCAGTGTGTGTCTTTGTTACTTGGTGTCAGTGTGTGTCTGTGTTATTGGGTGTCAGTGTCTGTCTTTGTTGCTTAGTGTTACTGTGTGTCTCTGTTACTGGGTGTCAGTGTGTGTCTTTGTTACTTGTTGTAAGTGTGTGTCTGTGTTACTGGGTGTCAGAGTATGTCTTTGTTACTTGGTGTAAGTGTATGTCTGTTTTACTGGGAGTCAGTGTATGTCTTTGTTACTTGGTGTAAGTGTATGTCTGTGTTACTGGGAGTCAGTGTATGTCTTTGTTACTTGGTGTAAGTGTATGTCTGTGTTACTGGGTTTCAGTGTGTGTCTGTGTTTCTGGCTGTCAGTGTATGTCTTTGTTCCTTGGTGTCAGTGTATGTCTTTGTTACTGGGTGTCAGTGTGTGTCTGTGTTACTTGGTGTACGTGTGTGTCTGTGTTACTGGGTGTCAGTGCATGTCTTTGTTACTGGTTGTCTGTGTATGTCTTTGTTACTTGATGTCAGTGTGCGTCTGTGTTACTGGGTGTCAGTGTATGTCTTTGTAACTTGGTGTCAGTCTGTGTCTTTGTTACTTGGTGTCAGTGTCTGTCTTTGTTACTGGGTGTGTGTGGGTCTTAGTTTCTTGGTGCAAGTGTGTGTCCGTGTTACTGGGTGTCAGTGTATCTCTTTGTTACTTTGTGTAAGTGTGTGTCTGTGTTACTGGGAGTCAGTGTATGTCTTTGTTACTTGGTGTAAGTGTATGTCTGTGTTTCTGGGTGTCAGTGTATGTCTGTGTTGCTGGGTGTAGGTGTATGTCTTTGTGACTGGGTGTCAGTGTGTGTCTTTGTTACTTGGTGTAAGTGTGTGTCAGTGTTACTGGGTGTCAGTGTATGTCCTTGTTACTTGGTGTAAATGTATGTCTGTGTTACTGGGTGTCAGTGTATGTCTGTGTTACTGGGTGTAAGTGTATGTCTTTGTTACTGGGTGTCAGTGCGTGTCTTTGTTACTTGGTATCAGTGTGTGTCTGTGTTACTGGGTGTCAGCGTCTGACTTTGTTACTTGGTGTAAATGTGTGTCTCTGATACTGGGTGTCAGTGTGTGTCTTTGTTACTTGTTGTAAGTGTGTGTCTGTGTTACTGGGTGTCAGAGTATGTCTTGATTACTGAGTGTCAGAGTATGTCTTTGTTACTTTGTGTAAGTAGGTGTCTGTGTTACTGGGTGTCAGTGTATGTCTGTGTTACTTGGTGTAAGTGTGTGTCTGTGTTACTGGGTGTCATTGTGTTTCTGTGTTACTGGATGTCAATGTATGTATTTGTTGCTTGGTGTAAGTGTGTGTCTGTGTTACTGGGTGTCAGTGTATGTCTTTGTTACTGGGTGTCAGTGTGTGTCTTTGTTACTTGGTGTAAGTGTGTGTCTGTGTTACTGGGTGTCAGTGCGTGTCTTTGTTACTGGTTGTCTGTGTATGTCTTTGTTACTTGGTGTCAGTGTGTGTCTGTGTTACTGGGTGTCAGTGTCTGTCTTTGTTACTTGGTTGAAGTGTGTGTCTGTGTAACTGGGTGACAGAGTATGTCTTTGTTACTTTGTGTAAGTGTGTGTCTGTGTTACTGGGAGTCAGTGCATGTCTTTGTTACTTGGTGTAAGTGTATCCCTGTGTTACTGGTTGTCAGTTTATGTCTGTGTTGCTGGGTTTAAGTGTATGTCTTTGTTACTTGGTGTAAGTGTGTGTCTTTGTTACTTGGTGTCAGTGTGTGTCAGTTTTACTGTGTGTCAGTGTATGTTTTTGTAACTTGGTGTAAGTGTATGTCTGTGTTACTGGGTGTCAGTGTATGTCTGTGTTACTGTGTGCAAGTGTATGTCTTTGTTACTGGGTGTCAGTGAGTGTCTTTGTTACTTGGTATCAGTGTGTGTCTGTGTTACTGGGTGTCAGTGTCTGTCTTTGTTACTTGGTGTTACTGTGTGTCTCTGTTACTGGGTGTCGGTGTGTGTCTTTGTTACTTGTTGTAAGAGTGTGTCTGTGTTACTGGGTGTCAGAGTATGTCTTTATTACTGAATGTCATTGTATGTCTTTGTTACTTGGTGTAAGTGTGTGTCTGTGTTACTGGCAGTCAGTGTATGTCTGTGTTACTGGGTGTCAGTGCATATCTGTGTTGCTGGGTGTAAGTGTATGTCTTTGTGACTGGGTGTCAGTCTGTGTCTTTGTTACTTGGTGTAAGTGTGTGTCTTTGTTACTTGGTGTAAGTGTGTGTCTCTGTTACTGGGTGTCAGTGTGTGTCTTTGTTACTTGTTGTAAGTGTGTGTCTGTGTTACTGGGTGTCAGAGTATGTCTTTATTACTGAGAGTCAGTGTATGTCTTTGTTACTTTGTGTAAGTAGGTGTCTGTGTTACTGGGTGTCAGTGTATGTCTGTGTTACTTGGTGTAAGTGTGTGTCTGTGTTACTGGGTGTCATTGTGTTTCTGTGTTACTGGATGTCAGTGCATGTCTTTGTTACTTGGTGTCAGTGTGTGTCTATGTTACTGTGTGTCAGTGTATGTCTTTGTTACTTGATGTAAGTGTGTGTCTGTGTTACTGGGTGTCAGTGTATGTCTATGTTACTGGGTGTAAGTGTATGTCTTTGTTACTTGGTGTCAGTGTGTGTCTTTGCTACTTGGTGGAAGTGTGCGTCTGGGTTACTGGGTGTCAGTTTCTGTCTGTGTTCCTGGGTGTAAGTGCATGTCTTTGTTACTGGCTGTCAGTGTATGTCTTTGTTACTTGGTGTCAGTTCGTGTCTTTGCTACTTGGTGTCAGTGTGTGTCTGTGTTACTGGGTGTCAGTGTATGTCTTTGTTACTTGGTGTAAGAGTGTGTCTGTGTTACTGGATGTCATTGTATGTCTTTGTTACTTGGTGTAAGTGTGTGTCTGTGTTACTGGGTGTCAGTGTATGTCTTTGTTACTGGGTGTCAGTGTGTGTCTGTGTTACTTGGTGCAATTGTGTGTCTGTGTTACTGGGTGTCAGTGTCTGTCTTTGTTACTTGGTTTAAGTGTGTGTCTGTGTTACTGCTTGTCAGTGTCTGTCTTTGTTACTTGGTGCAAGTGCGTGTCTGTGTCACTGGGTGTCAGTGGATGTCTTTGTTACTGGGTGTCAGTGTCTGTCTTTGTTACTTGGTGTCAGTGTATGTCTGTGTTACTGGGTGTAAGTGTATGTCTTTGTTACTTGGTGTCAGTGTGCGTCTTTGTTACTTGGTGGAAGTGTGCGTCTGGGTTACTGGGTGTCAGTTTATGTCTGTGTTACTGGGTGTAAGTGTATGTCTTTGTTACTGGTTGTAAGTGTATGTCTTTGTTACTTGGTGTCAGTGCGTGTCTTTGCTACTTGGTGCAAGTGTGTGTCTTTGTCACTGGTTGTCAGTGTATGTCTTTGTTACTGGGTGTCAGTGTCTGTCTTTGTTACTTGGTGCAAGTGTGTGTCTGTGTTAATGGGTGTCATTGTATGTCTTTGTTACTTGGTGTACGTGTGTGTCTGTGTTCCTGGGTGTCAGTACATGTCTTTCTTACTAGGTGTCAGCGTATGTCTGTGTTACTGGGTGTAAGTGTATGTCTTTGTTACTGGGTGTCAGTGCATGTCTTTGTTACTTGGTGTCAGTCAGTGTCTGTGTTACTGGGTGTCAGTGTATGTCTTTGTTACTTGATGTAAGTGTGTGTCTGTGTTTCTGGGTGTCAGTGTATGTCTTTTTTACTTGCTGTAAGTGTGTGTCTGTGTTACTGGATGTCAGTGTATGTCTGTGCTACTGGGTGTAACTGTATGTCTTTGTTACTGGTTGTCAGTGTATGTCTTTGTTACTGGGTGTCAGTGTATGTCTTTGTTACTTGGTGTAAGTGTCTGTCTGTGTTACTGGATGTCAGTGTATGTCTTTGTTACTTGGTGTAAGTGTATGGCTGTGTTACTGGGTGTCTGTGTCTGTCTTTGTTACTTGGTGCAAGAGTGTGTCTGTGATACTGGGTTTCAGTGTATGTCTTTGTTACTGGGTGTCAGTGTATGTCTGTGTTACTTTGTGCAAGTGTGTGTCTGTGTTACTGGGTGTCAGTGTATGTCTTTGTTACTTGTTGTAAGTGTGTGTCTGTGTTACTGGGTGTCAGTGTCCGTCTTTGTTACTTGGTGCAAGCGTGTGTCTGTGTTACTGGGTGTCAGTGTATGTCTTTATACTTGGTGTATTGGTGTGTCTGTGTTACTGGGTGTCAGTGTATGTCTTTGTTACTGGGTGTCAGTGTGTGTCTTTGTTACTTGGTGTCAGTGTGTGTCTGTGTTATTGGGTGTCAGTGTCTGTCTTTGTTACTTAGTGTTACTGTGTGAATCCGTTACTGGGTGTCAGTGTGTGTCTTTGTTACTTGTTGTAAGTGTGTGTCTGTGTTACTGGGTGTCAGAGTATGTCTTTGTTACTTGGTGTAAGTGTATGTCTGTTTTACTGGGAGTCAGTGTATGTCTTTGTTACTTGGTGTAAGTGTATGTCTGTGTTACTGGGAGTCAGTGTATGTCTTTGTTACTTGGTGTAAGTGTATGTCTGTGCTACTGGGTTTCAGTGTGTGTCTGTGTTTCTGGCTGTCAGTGTATGTCTTTGTTACTGGGTGTCACTGTATGTCTTTGTAACTTGGTGTCAGTGTGTATCTTTGTTACTGGGTGTCAGTGTATGTCTTTGTTCCTTGGTGTCAGTGTATGTCTTTGTTACTGGGTGTCAGTGTGTGTCTGCGTTACTTGGTGTACGTGTGTGTCTGTGTTACTGGGTGTCAGTGCATGTCTTTGATACTGGTTGTCAGTGTATGTCTTTGTTACTTGGTGTCAGTGTGCGTCTGTGTTACTGGGTGTCAGTGTATGTCTTTGTAACTTGGTGTCAGTGTCTGTCTTTGTTACTGGGTGTGTGTGGGTCTTAGTTTCTTGGTGCAAGTGTGTGTCCGTGTTACTGGGTGTCAGTGTATCTCTTTGTTACTTTGTGTAAGTGTTTGTCTGTGTTACTGGGAGTCAGTGTATGTCTTTGTTACTTGGTGTAAGTGTATGTCTGTGTTACTGGGTGTCAGTGTATGTCTGTGTTGCTGGGTGTAGGTGTATGTCTTTGTGACTGGGTGTCAGTGTGTGTCTTTGTTACTTGGTGTAAGTGTGTGTCAGTGTTACTGGGTGTCAGTGTATGTCCTTGTTACTTGGTGTAAGTGTATGTCTGTGTTACTGGGTGTCATTGTTTGTCTGTGTTACTGGGTGTAAGTGTATGTCTTTGTTACTGGGTGTCAGTGCGTGTTTTTGTTGCTTGGTATCAGTGTGTGTCTGTGTTACTGGGTGTCAGTGTCTGACTTTGTTACTTGGTGTAAATGTGTGTCTCTGATACTGGGTGTCAGTGTGTGTCTTTGTTACTTGTAAGTGTGTGTCTGTGTTACTGGGTGTCAGAGTATGTCTTGATTACTGAGTGTCAGTGTATGTCTTTGTTACTTTGTGTAAGTAGGTGTCTGTGTTACTGGGTGTCAGTGTATGTCTGTGTTACTTGGTGTAAGTGTGTGTCTGTGTTACTGGGTGTCATTGTGTTTCTGTGTTACTGGATGTCAGTGTATGTATTTGTTGCTTGGTGTAAGTGTGTGTCTGTGTTACTGGGTGTCAGTGTGTGTCTTTGTTACTTGGTGTCAGTGTATGTCTTTGTTACTGGGTGTCAGTGTTTGTCTTTGTTACTTGGTGTAAGTGTTTGTCTGTGTTTCTGGCTGTCAGTGTATGTCTTTGTTACTGGGTGTCTGTGTATGTCTTTGTTACTTGGTGTCAGTGTGTATCTGTGTTACTGGGTGTCAGTGTATGTCTTTGTTACTGGGTGTCAGTGTGTGTCTTTGTTACTTGGTGTAAGTGTGTGTCTGTGTTACTGGGTGTCAGTGCGTGTCTTTGTTACTGGTTGTCTGTGTATGGCTTTGTTACTTGGTGTCAGTGTGTGTCTGCGTTACTGGGTGTCAGTGTATATCTTTGTTACTTGGTGCAAGTGTGTGTCTGTGTTACTGGGTGACAGAGTATGTCTTTGTTACTTGGTGTAAGTGTGTGTCTGTGTTACTGGGAGTCAGTGTATGTCTTTGTTACTTGGTGTAAGTGTATGTCTGTGTTACTGGGTGTCAGTGTATGTCTGTGTTGCTGGGTTTAAGTGCATGTCTTTGTTACTTGGTGTAAGTGTGTGTCTTTGTTACTTGGTGTCAGTGTGTGTCAGTTTTACTGGGTGTCAGTGTATGTTTTTGTTACTTGGTGTAAGTGTATGTCTGTGTTACTGGGTGTCAGTGTATGTCTGTGTGACTGGGTGTAAGTGTATGTCTTTGTTACTGGGTGTCAGTGCGTGTCTTTGTTATTTGGTATCAGTGTGTGTCTGTGTTACTGGGTGTCAGTGTCTGTCTTTGTTACTTGGTGTTACTGTGTGTCTCTGTTACTGGGTGTCAGTGTGTGTCTTTGTTACTTGTTGTAAGAGTGTGTCTTTATTACTGAATGTCAGTGTATGTCTTTGTTACTTGGTGTAAGTGTGTGTCTGTGTTACTGGCAGTCAGTGTATGTCTGTGTTACTGGGTGTCAGTGTATATCTGTGTTGCTGGGTGTAAGTGTATGTCTTTGTGACTGGGTGTCAGTGTGTGTCTTTGTTACTTGGTGTAAGTGTGTGTCTTTGTTACTTGGTGTAAGTGTGTGTCTCTGTTACTGGGTGTCAGTGTGTGTCTTTGTTACTTGTTGTAAGTGTGTGTCTGTGTTACTGGGTGTCAGAGTATGTCTTTATCACTGAGAGTCAGTGTATGTCTTTGTTACTTTGTGTAAGTAGGTGTCTGTGTTACTGGGTGTCATTGTGTTTCTGTGTTACTGGATGTCAGTGTATGTATTTGTTACTTGGTGTAAGTGTGTGTCTGTGTTACTGGGTGTCAGTGTGTGTCTTTGTTACTTGGTGTCAGTGTATTTCTTTGTTACTGGGTGTCAGTGTTTGTCTTTGTTACTTGGTGTAAGTGTTTGTCTGTGTTTCTGGCTGTCAGGGTATCTCTTTGTTACTGGGTGTCACTGTATGTCTTTGTTACTTGGTGTCAGTGTGTATCTGTGTTACTGGGTGTTAGTGTATGTCTGTGTTACTTGGTGTCAGTGTATGTCTTTGTTACTGGGTGTCAGTGTGTGTCTTTGTTACTTGGTGTAAGTGTGTGTCTTTGTTACTGGGTGTCAGTGCATGTCTTTGTTACTGGTTGTCTCTGTATGTCTTTGTTACTTGGTGTCAGTGTGTGTCTGTGTAACTGGGTGTCAGTGTATGTCTTTGTTACTTGGTGTCAGTGTGTGTCTTTGTTACTTGGTGTCAGTGTCTGTCTTTGTTACTGGGTGTGTGTGTGTCTTAGTTTCTTGGTGCAAGTGTGTGTCTGTGTTACTGGGTGACAGTGTATGTCTTTGTTACTTGGTGTAAGTGTGTGTCTGTGTTACTGGGAGTCAGTGTATGTCTTTGTTACTTGGTGTAAGTGTATGTCTGTGTTACTGGATGTCAGTGTATGTCTGTGTTGCTGGGTTTAAGTGTATGTCTTTGTGACTGGGTGCCAGTGTGTGTCTTTTTTACTTGGTGTAAGTGTTTGTCAGTGTTACTGCGTGTCAGTGTATGTCTTTGTTACTTGGTGTAAGTGTATGCCTGTGTTACTGGGTGTCAGTGTATGTCTGTGTTACTGGGTGTAAGTGTATGTCTTTGTTACTGGGTGTCAGTGCGTGTCTTTGTTACTTGGTGTCAGTGTGTGTCTGTGTTACTGGGTGTCAGAGTATGTCTTTATTACTGAGTGTCAGTGTATGTCTTTGTTACTTGGTATAAGTGTGCCTCTGTGTTACTGGGAGTCAGTGTATGTCTTTGTTACTTGGTGTAAGTGTATGTCTGTGTTACTGGGAGTCAGTGTATGTCTTTGTTACTTGGTGTAAGTGTGGGCCTGTGTTACTGGGTGTCAGTGTATGTTTTTGTCACTTGGTGTCAGTGTATGTCTTTGTTACTGGATGTCAGTGTGTGTCTTTGTTACTTGGTGTAAGTGGGTGTCTGTGATACTGGGTGTCAGTGCATGTCTGAGTCACTTGGTGTAAGTGTGTGTCTTTGTTACTTGGTGTCAGTGTGTGTCTTTTTTACTTGGTGTCAGTGTATGACTTTTTTACTTGGTCTCAGTGTATGTCTTTGTTACATGCTGTCAGTGTATGTCTTTGTTACTGGGTGTCAGTGTGTTTCTTTGTTACTTGGTGTCAGTGTGTGTCTGTGCTACTGGGTGTCAGTGTATGTCTTTCTTACTGGGTGTCAGTGTGTTTCTTTGTTACTTGGTGTCAGTGTGTGTCTGTGTTACAGGGTGTCAGTTTGTGTCTTTGTTACTTGGTGTCAGTGTATGTCATTGTTACTTGGTGTCAGTGTATGTCTGTGTTACTGGGTGTAAGTGATTGTCTTTGTTACTGGGTGTCAGTGCGTGTCTTTGTTACTTGGTGTCAGTGTGTTTCTATGTTACTGGGTGTCAGTGTATGTCTTTGTTACTTGTTGTAATCGAGTGTCTGTGTTACTGCGTGTCAGTGTATGTCTTTGTTACTTGATGTAAGTGTGTGTCTGCGTTACTGGGTGTCAGTGTATGACTATGTTACTTGGTGTAAGTGTGTATCTGTGTTACTGGGTGTAAGTGTATGACTTTGTTACTGGGTGTCAGTGTGTGTCTATGTTACTGGGTGTCAGTGTTTGTCTTTGTTACTTGGTGTAAGTGGGTGTCTGTGATACTGGGTGTCAGTGCATGTCTGAGTCACTTGGTGTAAGTATGTGTCTTTGTTACTTGGTGTCAGTGTGTGTCTTTTTTACTTGGTGTCAGTGTATGACTTTTTTACTTGGTCTCAGTGTATGTCTTTGTTACATGCTGTCAGTGTATGTCTTTGTTACTGGGTGTCAGTGTGTTTCTTTGTTACTTGGTGTCAGTGTGTGTCTGTGTTACTGGGTGTCAGTGTATGTCTTTCTTACTGGGTGTCAGTGTGTTTCTTTGTTACTTGGTGTCAGTGGGTGTCTGTGTTACAGGGTGTCAGTGTGTGTCTTTGTTACTTGGTGTCAGTGTGTTTCTAAGTTACTGGGTGTCAGTGTATGTCTTTGTTACTTGTTGTAATCGAGTGTCTGTGTTACTGCGTGTCAGTGTATGTCTTTGTTACTTGATGTAAGTGTGTGTCTGTGTTACTGTGTGTCAGTGTATGACTATGTTACTTGGTGTAAGTGTGTATCTGTGTTACTGGGTGTAAGTGTATGACTTTGTTACTGGGTGTCAGTGTGTGTCTATGTTACTGGGTGTCAGTGTTTGTCTTTGTTTCTTAGTGTAAGTGTATGTCTTTGTTACTGGGTGTCAGTGTTTGTCTTTATTACTTGATGTAATTGTGTGTCTGTGTTTCTGGGTGTCATGTATGTCTTTGTTACTTGGTGTCAGTGTGTGTCTGTGTTACTGGGTGTCAGTGTATGTCTTTGTTACTTGGTGTCAGTGTATGACTTTGTTACTTGGTGTCAGTGTATGTCTGTGTTACTGGGTGTCAGTGTATGTCTGTGTTGCTGGGTGTAAGTGTATGTCTTTGTGACTGGGTGTCAGTGTGTGTCTTTGTTACTTTTTGTAAGTCTGTGTCTGTGTTACTGGGTGTCAGAGTATGTCTTTATTACTGAGTATCTGTGTATGTCTTTGTTACTGGGTGTAAGTAGGTGTCTGTGTTACTGGGTGTCAGTGTATGTCTTTGTTACTTGGTGGAAGTGTGTGTCTGTGTTACTGGGTGTCATTGTGTTTCTGTATTACTTGGTGTCATTGTGTGTCTGTGTTACTGGTTGTCAGTGTATGTCTTTGTTACTTGGTGTAAGTGTGTGTCTGTGTTACTGGGTGTCAGTGTGTGTCTTTGTTACTTGGTGTCAGTGTGTGTCTGTGTTACTGGGTGTCACTGTATGTCTTTGTTACTTGGTGTCAGTGTGTATCTGTGTTACTGGGTGCCAGTGTATGTCTGTGTTACTTGGTGTCAGTGTATGTCTTTGTTACTGGGTGTCAGTGTGTGTCTTTGTTACTTGGTGTAAGTGTGTGTCTTTGTTACTGGGTGTCAGTGCATGTCTTTGTTACTGGTTGTCTCTGTATGTCTTTGTTACTTGTTGTCAGTGTGTGTCTGTGTAACTGGGTGTCAGTGTATGTCTTTGTTACTTGGTGTCAGTGTGTGTCTTTGTTACTTGGTGTCAGTGTCTGTCTTTGTTACTGGGTGTGTGTGTGTCTTAGTTTCTTGGTGCAAGTGTGTGTCTGTGTTACTGGTTGTCAGTGTATGTCTTTGTTACTTGGTGTAAGTGTGTGTCTGTGTTACTGGGTGTCAGTGTGTGTCTTTGTTACTTGGTGTCAGTGTGTATCTGAGTTACTGGGTGCCAGTGTATGTCTTTGTTACTTGGCGTCAGTGTATGTCTTTGTTATTGGGTGTCAGTGTGTGTCTTTGTTACTTGGTGTAAGTGAGTGTCTTTGTTACTGGGTGTCAGTGCAGGTCTTTGTTACTGGTTGTCTCTGTATGTCTTTGTTACTTGGTGTCAGTGTGTGTCTGTGTAACTGGGTGTCATTGTATGTCTTTGTTACTTGGTGTCAGTGTGTGTCTTTGTTACTTGGTGTCAGTGTCTGTCTTTGTTACTGGGTGTGTGTGTGTCTTAGTTTCTTGGTGCAAGTGTGTGTCTGTGTTACTGGGTGACAGTGTATGTCTTTGTTACTTGGTGTAAGTGTGTGTCTGTGTTACTGGGAGTCAGTGTATGTCTTTGTTTCTTGGTGTAAGTGTATGTCTGTGTTACTGGGTGTCAGTGTATGTTTGTGTTGCTGGGTTTAAGTGTATGTCTTTGTGACTGGGTGTCAGTGTGTGTCTTTGTTACTTGGTGTAAGTGTTTGTCAGTGTTACTGGGTGTCAGTGTATGTCTTTGTTACTTGGTGTAAGAGTATGCCTGTGTTACTGGGTGTCAGTGTATGTCTGTGTTACTGGGTGTAAGTGTATGTCTTTGTTACTGGGTGTCAGTGCGTGTCTTTGTTACTTGGTGTCAGTGTGTGTCTGTGTTACTGGGTGTCAGAGTATGTCTTTATTACTGAGTGTCAGTGTATGTCTTTGTTACTTGGTATAAGTGTGTGTCTGTGTTACTGGGAGTCAGTGTATGTCTTTGTTAGTTGGTGTAAGTGTATGTCTGTGTTACTGGGAGTCAGTGTATGTCTTTGTTACTTGGTGTAAGTGTGTGCCTGTGTTACTGCGTGTCAGTGTATGTTTTTGTCACTTGGTGTCAGTGTATGACTTTGTTACTGGATGTCAGTGTGTGTCTTTGTTACTTGGTGTAAGTGTGTGTCTGTGTTACTGGGTGTCAGTGTATGTCTGACTCACTTGATGTAAGTGTGTGTCTTTGTTACTTGGTGTCAGTGTATGACTTTTTTACTTGGTCTCAGTGTATGTCTTTGTTACATGGTGTCAGTGTATGTCTTTGTTACTGGGTGTCAGTGTGTTTCTTTGTTACTTGGTGTCAGTGTGTGTCTGTGTTACTGGGTGTCAGTGTATGTCTTTCTTATTGGGTGTCAGTGTGTTTCTTTGTTACTTGGTGTGAGTGTGTATCTGTGTTACAGTGTGTAAGTGTATGTCTTTGTTACTTGGTGTCAGTGTATGTCTGTGTTACTGGGTGTAAGTGATTGTCTTTGTTACTGGGTGTCAGTGCGTGTCTTTGTTACTTGGTGTCAGTGTGTTTCTACGTTGCTGGGTGTCAGTGTATGTCTTTGTTACTTGGTGTGATCGAGTGTCTGTGTTACTGCGTGTCAGTGTATGTCTTTGTTACTTGATGTAAGTGTGTGTCTGTGCTACTGGGTGTCAGTGTATGACTATGTTACTTGGTGTAAGTGTGTATCTGTGTTACTGGGTGTAAGTGTATGACTTTGTTACTGGGTGTCAGTGTGTGTCTATGTTACTGGGTGTCAGTGTATGTCTTTGTTACTTAGTGTAAGTGTATGTCTTTGTTACTGGGTGTCAGTGTGTGTCTTTGTTACTTGATGTAATTGTGTGTCTGTGTTTCTGGGTGTCAGTGTATGTCTTTGTTACTTGGTGTCAGTGTGTGTCTGTGTTACTGGGTGTCAGTGTATGTCTTTGTTACTTGGTGTCAGTGTATGTCTTTGTTACTTGGTGTCAGTGTATGTCTGTGTTACTGGGTGTCAGCGTATGTCTGTGTTGCTGGGTGTAAGTGTATGTCTTTGTGACTGGGTGTCAGTGTGTGTCTTTGTTACTTGTTGTAAGTGTGTGTCTGTGTTACTGGGTGTCAGAGTATGTCTTTATTACTGAGTATCAGTGTATGTCTTTGTTACTGGGTGTAAGTAGGTGTCTGTGTTACTGGGTGTCAGTGTATGTCTTTGTTACTTGGTGTAAGTGTATGTCTGTGTTACTGGGTGTCATTGTGTTTCTGTGTTACTTGGTGTCATTGTGTGTCTGTGTTACTGGGTGTCAGTGTATGTCTTTGTTACTTGGTGACAGTGTGTGTCTGTGTTACTGGGTGTCAGTGTGTGTCTTTGTTACTTGGTGTCAGTGTGTGTCTGTGTTACTGGGTGTCAGTGTATGTCTTTGTTACTTGGTGTCAGTGTATGTCTGTGTTACTGGGTGTCAGTGTATGTCTGTTTTGCTGGGTGTAAGTGTATGTCTTTGTGACTGGGTGTCAGTGTGTTTCTTTGTTACTTGTTGTCAGTGTGTGTCTGTGTTACAGGGTGTCAGTGTGTGTCTTTGTTACTTGGTGTCAGTGTATGTCTTTGTTACTTGGTGTCAGTGTATGTCTGTGTTACTGGGTGTCAGTGATTGTCTTTGTTACTTGGTGTCAGTGCGTGTCTTTGTTACTTGGTGTCAGTGTGTTTCTATGTTACTGGGTGTCAGTGTATGTCTTTGTTACTTGGTGTAATCGAGTGTCTGTGTTCCTGCGTGTCAGTGTATGTCTTTGTTATTTGATGTAAGTGTGTGTCTGTATTACTGGGTGTCAGTGTATAACAATGTTACTTGGTGTAAGAGTGTATCTGTGTTACTGGGTGTCCGTGTATGACTTTGCTACTGGGTGTCAGTGTGTGTCTATGTTACTGGGTGTCAGTGTATGTCTTTGTTACTTAGTGTAAGTGTATGTCTTTGTGACTGGGTGTCAGTGTGTGTCTTTGTTATTTGATGTAAGTGTGTGTCTGTATTACTGGGTGTCAGTGTATAACAATGTTACTTGGTGTAAGAGTGTATCTGTGTTACTGGGTGTCCGTGTATGTCTTTGTTACTTGGTGTCAGTGTGTGTCTGTGTTACTGGGTGTCAGTGTATGTCTTTGTTACTTGGTGTCAGTGAATGTCTTCATTACTGAGTATCAGGGTATGTCTTTGTTACTGGGTGTAAGTAGGTGTCTGTGTTACTGGGTGTAAGTGTATGTCTGAGTCACTTGGTGTAAGTGTGTGTCTTTGTAACTGGGTGCCAGTGTATGTCTTTGTTACTTGGTGTAAGTGTGTGTCTGTGTTACTGGGTGTCATTGTGTTTCTGTGTAACTTGTTGTCATTGTGTGTCTGTGTTACTGGGTGTCAGTGTCTGTCTTTGTTACTTGGTGTAAGTGTGTGTCTGTGTTACTGGGTGTCAGTGTGTGTCTTTGTTACTGGGTGCATGTGTATGTCTTTGTTACGTTGTGTCAATGTATGTCTTTGTTACTTGGTCTAAGTGTGTGTCTGTGTTACTGGGTGTCAGCGTATGTCTTTGTCACTTGGTGTCAGTGTATGTCTTTGTTACTGGGTGTCAGTGTGTGTCTTTGTGACTTGGTGTAAGTGTGTGTCTGTGTTACTGGGTGTAAGTGTATGTCTGAGTCACTTGGTGTAAGTGTGTGTCTTTGTAACTGGGTGCCAGTGTATGTCTTTGTTACTTGGTGTCAGTGTATGTCTTTGTTACTTGGTGTCAGTGTGTGTCTTTTTTACTTGGTGACAGTGTATGTCTTTGTTACTTGGTGTCAGTTTATGTCTTTGTTACATGGTGTCAGTGTATGTCTTTGTTACTAGGTGTCAGTGTGTGTCTTTGTTACTTGGTGTCAGTGTGTGTCTGTGTTACTGGCTGTCAGTGTGTGTCTTTGTTACTTGGTGTCAGTGTATGTCTTTGTTACTTGGTGCCAGTGTATGTCTGTGTTACTGGGTGTAAGTGATTGTGTTTGTTACTGGGTGTCAGTGTGTGTCCTTGTTACTTGGTGTAAGTGTGTGTCTGTGTTACTGGGTGTCAGTGTATGTCAGTGTTACTGGGTGTAAGTGATTGTCTTTTTTACTGGGTGTCAGTGCGTGTCTTTGTTACTTGGTGTCAGTGTGTTTCTATGTTACTGGGTGTCAGTGTATTTCTTTGATACTTGGTGTAATCGAGTGTCTGTGTTACTGGGTGTCAGTGTATGTCTTTGTTACTTGGTGTAAGTGTGTATCTGTGTTACTGGGTGTCAGTGTATGACTTTGTTACTGGGTGTCAGTGTGTGTCTATGTTACTGGGTATCAGTGTATGTCTTTGTTACTTAGTGTCAGTGTATGTCTTTGTTACTTGGTGTCAGTGTATGTCTGTGTTACTGGGTGTCAGTGTATGTCTGTGTTGCTGGGTGTAAGTGTATGTCTTTGTGACTGGGTGTCAGTGTGTGTCTTTCTTACTTGTTGTAAGTGTGTGTCTGTCTTACTGGGTGTCAGAGTATGTCTTTATTACTGAGTATCAGTGTATGTCTTTGTTACTGGGTGTAGGTAGGTGTCTGTGTTACTGGGTGTCAGTGTATGTCTTTGTTACTTGGTGTAAGTGTGTGTCTTTGTTACTGGGTGTCATTGTGTTTCTGTGTTACTTGGTGTCATTGTGTGTCTGTGTTACTGGGTGTCAGTGTATGTCTTTGTTACTTGGTGTAAGTGTGTGTCTGGGTTACTGGGAGTCAGTGTGTGTCTTTGTTACTGGGTACATGTGTATGTCTTTGTTACGTTGTGTCAGTGTATGTCTTTGTTACTTGGTGTAAGTGTGTGCCTGTGTTACTGGGTGTCAGCGTATGTCTTTGTCACTTGGTGTCAGTGTAGGTCTTTGTTACTGGATGTCAGAGTGTGTCTTTGTTACTTGGTGTAAGTGTGTGTCTGTGTTACTGGGTGTCAGTGTATATCTGAGTCACTTGGTGTAAGTGTGTGTCTTGGTTACTGGGTGTCAGTGTATGTCTTTGTTACTTGGTGTCAGTGTATGTCTTTGTTACTTTGTGTCAGTGTATGTCTTTGTTACATGGTGTCAGTGTATGTCTTTGTTACTGGGTGTCAGTGTGTGTCTTTGTTACTTGGTGTCAGTGTGTGTCTGTGTTACTGGCTGTCAGTGTGTGTCTTTGTTACTTGGTGTCAGTGTATGTCTTTGTTACTTGGTGCCAGTGTATGTCTGTGTTACTGGGTGTAAGTGATTGTGTTTGTTACTGGGTGTCAGTGTGTGTCCATGTTACTTGGTGTAAGTGTGTGTCTGTGTTACTGGGTGTCAGTGTATGTCTGTGTTACTGGGTGTAAGTGATTGCCTTTGTTACTGGGTGTCAGTGCGTGTCTTTGTTACTTGGTGTCAGTGTGTTTCTCTGTTACTGGGTGTCAGTGTATGTCTTTGATACTTGGTGTAATCGAGTGTCTGTGTTACTGCGTGTCAGTGTATGTCTTTGTTACTTCGTGTAAGTGTGTATCTGTGTTACTGGGTGTCAGTGTATGACTTTGTTACTGGGTGGCAGTGTGTGTCTATGTTACTGGGTGTCAGTGTATGTCTTTGTTACTTAGTGTAAGTGTATGTCTTTGTTACTGGGTGTCAGTGTGTGTCTTTGTTACTTGATGTAATTGTGTGTATGTGTTTCTGGGTGTCAGTGTATGTCTTTGTTACTTGGTGTCAGTGTGTGTCTGTGTTACTGGGTGTCAGTGTATGTCTTTGTTACTTGGTGTCAGTGTATGTCTTTGTTACTTGGTGTCAGTGTATGTCTGTGTTACTGGGTGTCAGTGTATGTCTGTGTTGCTGGGTGTAAGTGTATGTCTTTGTGACTGGGTGTCAGTGTGTGTCTTTGTTACTTGTTGTAAGTGTGTGTCTGTGTTACTGGGTGTCAGAGTATGTCTTTATTACTGAGTATCAGTGTATGTCTTTGTTACTGGGTGTAAGTAGGTGTCTGTGTTACTGGGTGTCAGTGTATGTCTCTGTTACTTGGTGTAAGAGTGTGTCTGTGTTACTGGGTGTCATTGTGTTTCTGCGTTACTTGGTGTCATTGTGTGTCTGTGTTACTGGATGTCAGAGTGTGTCTTTGTTACTTGGTGTAAGTGTGTGTCTGTGTTACTGGGTGTCAGTGTATGTCTGAGTCACTTTGTGTAAGTGTGTGTCTTTGTTACTGGGTGTCAGTGTATGTCTTTGTTACTTGGTGTCAGTGTATGTCTTTGTTACTTGGTGTCAGTGTGTGTCTTTTTTACTTGGTGACAGTGTATGTCTTTGTTACTTGGTGTCAGTGTATGTCTTTGCTACATGGTGTCAGTGTATGACTTTGTTACTGGGTGTCAGTGTGTGTCTTTGTTACTTGGTGTCATTGTGTGTCTGTGTTACAGTGTGTCAGTGTGTGTCTTTGTTACTTGGTGTCAGTGTATGTCTTTGTTACTTGGTGCCAGTGTATGTCTGTGTTACTGGGTGTAAGTGATTGTGTTTGTTACTGGGTGTCAGTGTGTGTCCTTGTTTCTTGGTGTAAGTGTGTGTCTGTGTTACTGGGTGTCAGTGCATGTCTTTGTTAATTAGTGTCAGTGTATGTCTTTGTTACTGGGTGTCAGTATGTGTCTTTGTTACTTGGTGTAAGTGTGTGTCTGTGTTACTGGGTGTCAGTGCATGTCTGTGTTACTTGGTGTAAGTGTGTGTCTTTGTTACTGGGTGTCATTTTATGTCTTTGTTACTTGGTGCCAGTGTATGTCTTTGTTAATGGGTGTCAGTGTTTGTCTTTGCTACTTGGTGTAAGTGTGTGTCTGTTTTTCTGTGTGTCAGTGTATGTCTTTGTTACTTGGTGTCAGTGTTTGTCTTTGTTACTTGGTGTAAGTGTGTGTCTGTGTTTCTGGCTGTCAGTGTATGTCTTTGTTACTGGGTGTCACTGTATGTCTTTGTTACTTGGTGTCAGTGTGTGTCTGTGTTACTGGGTGTCAGTGTATGTCTTTGTTACTTGGTGTCAGTGCATGTCTTTGTTACTGGGTGTCAGTGTGTGTCTTTGTTACTTAGTGTAAGAGTGTGTCTGTGTTACTGGGTGTCAGTGTATGTCTTTGTTACTGGTTGTCAGTGTATGCCTTTGTTACTTGGTGTCAGTGTGTGTCTTTCTTACTGGGTGTCAATGTATGTCTTTGTTACTTGTTGTCAGTGTGTGTCTTTGTTACTTGGTGTCAATGTCTGTCTTTGTTACTGGGTGAGTGTGTGTCTTAGTTTAAGTGTGTGTCTGTGTTACTGGGTGTCAGTGTATGTCTCTGTTACTTGGTGTAAGAGTGTGTCTGTGTTACTGGGTGTCATTGTGTTTCTGCGTTACTTGGTGTCATTGTGTGTCTGTGTTACTGGATGTCAGAGTGTGTCTT
This sequence comes from Heterodontus francisci, assembly GCF_036365525.1. Taxonomy (NCBI): domain Eukaryota; kingdom Metazoa; phylum Chordata; class Chondrichthyes; order Heterodontiformes; family Heterodontidae; genus Heterodontus; species Heterodontus francisci. The sequence continues at coordinate 1,714,051 of NW_027140908.1, read as the reverse complement.
TGTTACTTGGTGTAAGTTTGTGTCTGTGTTACTGGGTGTCAGTGTATGTCTGAGTCACTTTGTGTAAGTGTGTGTCTTTGTTACTGGGTGTCAATGTATGTCTTTGTTACTTGGTGTCAGTGTATGTCTTTGTTACTTGGTGTCAGTGTGTGTCTTTTTTACTTGGTGACAGTGTATGTCTTTGTGACTGGGTGTCAGTGTATGTCTTTGTTACTTGGTGTCAGTGTATGTCTGTGTTACTGGGTGTCAGTGATTGTCTTTGTTACTGGGTGTCAGTGCGTGTCTTTGTTACTTGGTGTCAGTGTGTTTCTATGTTACTGGGTGTCAGTGTATGTCTTTGTTACTTGGTGTAATCGAGTGTCTGTGTTCCTGCGTGTCAGTGTATGTCTTTGTTATTTGATGTAAGTGTGTGTCTGTATTACTGGGTGTCAGTGTATAACAATGTTACTTGGTGTAAGAGTGTATCTGTGTTACTGGGTGTCCGTGTATGACTTTGCTACTGGGTGTCAGTGTGTGTCTATGTTACTGGGTGTCAGTGTATGTCTTTGTTACTTAGTGTAAGTGTATGTCTTTGTGACTGGGTGTCAGTGTGTGTCTTTGTTACTTGATGTAATTGTGTGTCTGTGTTTCTGGGTGTCAGTGTATGTCTTTGTTACTTGGTGTCAGTGTGTGTCTGTGTTACTGGGTGTCAGTGTATGTCTTTGTTACTTGGTGTCAGTGTATGTCTTCATTACTGAGTATCAGGGTATGTCTTTGTTACTGGGTGTAAGTAGGTGTCTGTGTTACTGGGTGTCAGTGTATGTCTTTGTTACTTGGTGTAAGTGTGTGTCTGTGTTACTGGGTGTCATTGTGTTTCGGTGTAACTTGTTGTCATTGTGTGTCTGTGTTACTGGGTGTCAGTGTCTGTCTTTGTTACTTGGTGTAAGTGTGTGTCTGTGTTACTGGGTGTCAGTGTGTGTCTTTGTTACTGGGTGCATGTGTATGTCTTTGTTACGTTGTGTCAATGTATGTCTTTGTTACTTGGTCTAAGTGTGTGTCTGTGTTACTGGGTGTCAGCGTATGTCTTTGTCACTTGGTGTCAGTGTATGTCTTTGTTACTGGGTGTCAGTGTGTGTCTTTGTGACTTGGTGTAAGTGTGTGTCTGTGTTACTGGGTGTAAGTGTATGTCTGAGTCACTTGGTGTAAGTGTGTGTCTTTGTAACTGGGTGCCAGTGTATGTCTTTGTTACTTGGTGTCAGTGTATGTCTTTGTTACTTGGTGTCAGTGTGTGTCTTTTTTACTTGGTGACAGTGTATGTCTTTGTTACTTGGTGTCAGTTTATGTCTTTGTTACATGGTGTCAGTGTATGTCTTTGTTACTAGGTGTCAGTGTGTGTCTTTGTTACTTGGTGTCAGTGTGTGTCTGTGTTACTGGCTGTCAGTGTGTGTCTTTGTTACTTGGTGTCAGTGTATGTCTTTGTTACTTGGTGCCAGTGTATGTCTGTGTTACTGGGTGTAAGTGATTGTGTTTGTTACTGGGTGTCAGTGTGTGTCCTTGTTACTTGGTGTAAGTGTGTGTCTGTGTTACTGGGTGTCAGTGTATGTCAGTGTTACTGGGTGTAAGTGATTGTCTTTTTTACTGGGTGTCAGTGCGTGTCTTTGTTACTTGGTGTCAGTGTGTTTCTATGTTACTGGGTGTCAGTGTATTTCTTTGATACTTGGTGTAATCGAGTGTCTGTGTTACTGGGTGTCAGTGTATGTCTTTGTTACTTGGTGTAAGTGTGTATCTGTGTTACTGGGTGTCAGTGTATGACTTTGTTACTGGGTGTCAGTGTGTGTCTATGTTACTGGGTATCAGTGTATGTCTTTGTTACTTAGTGTCAGTGTATGTCTTTGTTACTTGGTGTCAGTGTATGTCTGTGTTACTGGGTGTCAGTGTATGTCTGTGTTGCTGGGTGTAAGTGTATGTCTTTGTGACTGGGTGTCAGTGTGTGTCTTCCTTACTTGTTGTAAGTGTGTGTCTGTCTTACTGGGTGTCAGAGTATGTCTTTATTACTGAGTATCAGTGTATGTCTTTGTTACTGGGTGTAGGTAGGTGTCTGTGTTACTGGGTGTCAGTGTATGTCTTTGTTACTTGGTGTAAGTGTGTGTCTTTGTTACTGGGTGTCATTGTGTTTCTGTGTTACTTGGTGTCATTGTGTGTCTGTGTTACTGGGTGTCAGTGTATGTCTTTGTTACTTGGTGTAAGTGTGTGTCTGGGTTACTGGGAGTCAGTGTGTGTCTTTGTTACTGGGTACATGTGTATGTCTTTGTTACGTTGTGTCAGTGTATGTCTTTGTTACTTGGTGTAAGTGTGTGCCTGTGTTACTGGGTGTCAGCGTATGTCTTTGTCACTTGGTGTCAGTGTAGGTCTTTGTTACTGGATGTCAGAGTGTGTCTTTGTTACTTGGTGTAAGTGTGTGTCTGTGTTACTGGGTGTCAGTGTATATCTGAGTCACTTGGTGTAAGTGTGTGTCTTGGTTACTGGGTGTCAGTGTATGTCTTTGTTACTTGGTGTCAGTGTATGTCTTTGTTACTTGGTGTCAGTTTATGTCTTTGTTACATGGTGTCAGTGTATGTCTTTGTTACTGGGTGTCAGTGTGTGTCTTTGTTACTTGGTGTCAGTGTGTGTCTGTGTTACTGGCTGTCAGTGTGTGTCTTTGTTACTTGGTGTCAGTGTATGTCTTTGTTACTTGGTGCCAGTGTATGTCTGTGTTACTGGGTGTAAGTGATTGTGTTTGTTACTGGGTGTCAGTGTGTGTCCATGTTACTTGGTGTAAGTGTGTGTCTGTGTTACTGGGTGTCAGTGTATGTCTGTGTTACTGGGTGTAAGTGATTGCCTTTGTTACTGGGTGTCAGTGCGTGTCTTTGTTACTTGGTGTCAGTGTGTTTCTCTGTTACTGGGTGTCAGTGTATGTCTTTGATACTTGGTGTAATCGAGTGTCTGTGTTACTGCGTGTCAGTGTATGTCTTTGTTACTTCGTGTAAGTGTGTATCTGTGTTACTGGGTGTCAGTGTATGACTTTGTTACTGGGTGGCAGTGTGTGTCTATGTTACTGGGTGTCAGTGTATGTCTTTGTTACTTAGTGTAAGTGTATGTCTTTGTTACTGGGTGTCAGTGTGTGTCTTTGTTACTTGATGTAATTGTGTGTATGTGTTTCTGGGTGTCAGTGTATGTCTTTGTTACTTGGTGTCAGTGTGTGTCTGTGTTACTGGGTGTCAGTGTATGTCTTTGTTACTTGGTGTCAGTGTATGTCTTTGTTACTTGGTGTCAGTGTATGTCTGTGTTACTGGGTGTCAGTGTATGTCTGTGTTGCTGGGTGTAAGTGTATGTCTTTGTGACTGGGTGTCAGTGTGTGTCTTTGTTACTTGTTGTAAGTGTGTGTCTGTGTTACTGGGTGTCAGAGTATGTCTTTATTACTGAGTATCAGTGTATGTCTTTGTTACTGGGTGTAAGTAGGTGTCTGTGTTACTGGGTGTCAGTGTATGTCTCTGTTACTTGGTGTAAGAGTGTGTCTGTGTTACTGGGTGTCATTGTGTTTCTGCGTTACTTGGTGTCATTGTGTGTCTGTGTTACTGGATGTCAGAGTGTGTCTTTGTTACTTGGTGTAAGTGTGTGTCTGTGTTACTGGGTGTCAGTGTATGTCTGAGTCACTTTGTGTAAGTGTGTGTCTTTGTTACTGGGTGTCAGTGTATGTCTTTGTTACTTGGTGTCAGTGTATGTCTTTGTTACTTGGTGTCAGTGTGTGTCTTTTTTACTTGGTGACAGTGTATGTCTTTGTTACTTGGTGTCAGTGTATGTCTTTGTTACATGGTGTCAGTGTATGACTTTGTTACTGGGTGTCAGTGTGTGTCTTTGTTACTTGGTGTCATTGTGTGTCTGTGTTACAGTGTGTCAGTGTGTGTCTTTGTTACTTGGTGTCAGTGTATGTCTTTGTTACTTGGTGCCAGTGTATGTCTGTGTTACTGGGTGTAAGTGATTGTGTTTGTTACTGGGTGTCAGTGTGTGTCCTTGTTTCTTGGTGTAAGTGTGTGTCTGTGTTACTGGGTGTCAGTGCATGTCTTTGTTAATTAGTGTCAGTGTATGTCTTTGTTACTGGGTGTCAGTATGTGTCTTTGTTACTTGGTGTAAGTGTGTGTCTGTGTTACTGGGTGTCAGTGCATGTCTGTGTTACTTGGTGTAAGTGTGTGTCTTTGTTACTGGGTGTCATTTTATGTCTTTGTTACTTGGTGCCAGTGTATGTCTTTGTTAATGGGTGTCAGTGTTTGTCTTTGCTACTTGGTGTAAGTGTGTGTCTGTTTTTCTGTGTGTCAGTGTATGTCTTTGTTACCGGGTGTCAGTGTTTGTCTTTGTTACTTGGTGTAAGTGTGTGTCTGTGTTTCTGGCTGTCAGTGTATGTCTTTGTTACTGGGTGTCACTGTATGTCTTTGTTACTTGGTGTCAGTGTGTGTCTGTGTTACTGGGTGTCAGTGTATGTCTTTGTTACTTGGTGTCAGTGCATGTCTTTGTTACTGGGTGTCAGTGTGTGTCTTTGTTACTTAGTGTAAGAGTGTGTCTGTGTTACTGGGTGTCAGTGTATGTCTTTGTTACTGGTTGTCAGTGTATGCCTTTGTTACTTGGTGTCAGTGTGTGTCTTTCTTACTGGGTGTCAATGTATGTCTTTGTTACTTGTTGTCAGTGTGTGTCTTTGTTACTTGGTGTCAATGTCTGTCTTTGTTACTGGGTGAGTGTGTGTCTTAGTTTAAGTGTGTGTCTGTGTTACTGGGTGTCAGTGTATGTCTCTGTTACTTGGTGTAAGAGTGTGTCTGTGTTACTGGGTGTCATTGTGTTTCTGCGTTACTTGGTGTCATTGTGTGTCTGTGTTACTGGATGTCAGAGTGTGTCTTTGTTACTTGGTGTAAGTGTGTGTCTGTGTTACTGGGTGTCAGTGTATGTCTGAGTCACTTTGTGTAAGTGTGTGTCTTTGTTACTGGGTGTCAATGTATGTCTTTGTTACTTGGTGTCAGTGTATGTCTTTGTTACTTGGTGTCAGTGTGTGTCTTTTTTACTTGGTGACAGTGTATGTCTTTGTTACTTGGTGTCAGTGTATGACTTTGTTACTGGGTGTCAGTGTGTGTCTTTGTTACTTGGTGTCATTGTGTGTCTGTGTTACAGTGTGTCAGTGTGTGTCTTTGTTACTTGGTGTCAGTGTATGTCTTTGTTACTTGGTGCCAGTGTATGTCTGTGTTACTGGGTGTAAGTGATTGTGTTTGTTACTGGGTGTCAGTGTGTGTCCTTCTTACTTGGTGTAAGTGTGTGTCTGTGTTACTGGGTGTCAGTGCATGTCTTTGTTAATTAGTGTCAGTGTATGTCTTTGTTACTTGGTGTCAGTATGTGTCTTTGTTACTTGGTGTAAGTGTGTGTCTGTGTTACTGGGTGTCAGTGCATGTCTGTGTTACTTGGTGTAAGTGTGTGTCTTTGTTACTGGGTGTCATTTTATGTCTTTGTTACTTGGTGCCAGTGTATGTCTTTGTTAATGGGTATCAGTGTTTGTCTTTGCTACTTGGTGTAAGTGTGTGTCTGTGTTTCTGTGTGTCAGTGTATGTCTTTGTTACCGGGTGTCAGTGTTTGTCTTTGTTACTTGGTGTAAGTGTGTGTCTGTGTTTCTGGCTGTCAGTGTATGTCTTTGTTACTGGGTGTCACTGTATGTCTTTGTTACTTGGTGTCAGTGTGTGTCTGTGTTACTGGGTGTCAGTGTATGTCTTTGTTACTTGGTGTCAGTGCATGTCTTTGTTACTGGGTGTCAGTGCGTGTCTTTGTTACTTGGTGTCAGTGTGTTTCTCTGTTACTGGGTGTCAGTGTATGTCTTTGATACTTGGTGTAATCGAGTGTCTGTGTTACTGCGTGTCAGTGTGTATCTGTGTTACTGGGTGTCAGTGTATGACTTTGTTACTGGGTGGCAGTGTGTGTCTATGTTACTGGGTGTCAGTGTATGTCTTTGTTACTTAGTGTAAGTGTATGTCTTTGTTACTGGGTGTCAGTGTGTGTCTTTGTTACTTGATGTAATTGTGTGTATGTGTTTCTGGGTGTCAGTGTATGTCTTTGTTACTTGGTGTCAGTGTGTGTCTGTGTTACTGGGTGTCAGTGTATGTCTTTGTTACTTGGTGTCAGTGTATGTCTTTGTTACTTGGTGTCAGTGTATGTCTGTGTTACTGGGTGTCAGTGTATGTCTGTGTTGCTGGGTGTAAGTGTATGTCTTTGTGACTGGGTGTCAGTGTGTGTCTTTGTTACTTGTTGTAAGTGTGTGTCTGTGTTACTGGGTGTCAGAGTATGTCTTTATTACTGAGTATCAGTGTATGTCTTTGTTACTGGGTGTAAGTAGGTGTCTGTGTTACTGGGTGTCAGTGTATGTCTCTGTTACTTGGTGTAAGAGTGTGTCTGTGTTACTGGGTGTCATTGTGTTTCTGCGTTACTTGGTGTCATTGTGTGTCTGTGTTACTGGATGTCAGAGTGTGTCTTTGTTACTTGGTGTAAGTGTGTGTCTGTGTTACTGGGTGTCAGTGTATGTCTGAGTCACTTTGTGTAAGTGTGTGTCTTTGTTACTGGGTGTCAGTGTATGACTTTGTTACTTGGTGTCAGTGTATGTCTTTGTTACTTGGTGTCAGTGTGTGTCTTTTTTACTTGGTGACAGTGTATGTCTTTGTTACTTGGTGTCAGTGTATGTCTTTGTTACATGGTGTCAGTGTATGACTTTGTTACTGGGTGTCAGTGTGTGTCTTTGTTACTTGGTGTCATTGTGTGTCTGTGTTACAGTGTGTCAGTGTGTGTCTTTGTTACTTGGTGTCAGTGTATGTCTTTGTTACTTGGTGCCAGTGTATGTCTGTGTTACTGGGTGTAAGTGATTGTGTTTGTTACTGGGTGTCAGTGTGTGTCCTTGTTACTTGGTGTAAGTGTGTGTCTGTGTTACTGGGTGTCAGTGCATGTCTTTGTTAATTAGTGTCAGTGTATGTCTTTGTTACTGGGTGTCAGTATGTGTCTTTGTTACTTGGTGTAAGTGTGTGTCTGTGTTACTGGGTGTCAGTGCATGTCTGTGTTACTTGGTGTAAGTGTGTGTCTTTGTGACTGGGTGTCATTTTATGTCTTTGTTACTTGGTGCCAGTGTATCTCTTTGTTAATGGGTGTCAGTGTTTGTCTTTGCTACTTGGTGTAAGTGTGTGTCTGTGTTTCTGTGTGTCAGTGTATGTCTTTGTTACCGGGTGTCAGTGTTTGTCTTTGTTACTTGGTGTAAGTGTGTGTCTGTGTTTCTGGCTGTCAGTGTATGTCTTTGTTACTGGGTGTCACTGTATGTCTTTGTTACTTGGTGTCAGTGTGTGTCTGTGTTACTGGGTGTCAGTGTATGTCTTTGTTACTTGGTGTCAGTGCATGTCTTTGTTACTGGGTGTCAGTGTGTGTCTTTGTTACTTAGTGTAAGAGTGTGTCTGTGTTACTGGGTGTCAGTGTATGTCTTTGTTACTGGTTGTCAGTGTATGCCTTTGTTACTTGGTGTCAGTGTGTGTCTGTCTTACTGGGTATCAATGTATGTCTTTGTTACGTGTTGTCAGTGTGTGTCTTTGTTACTTGGTGTCAATGTCTGTCTTTGTTACTGGGTGAGTGTGTGTCTTAGTTTAAGTGTGTGTCTGTGTTACTGGGTGTCAGTGTATGTCTTTGTTTCTTGATGTAAGTGTGTGTCTGTGTTACTGGGAGTCAGTGTATGTCTTTGTTACTTGTTGTAAGTGTATGGCTGTGTTACTGGGTGTCAGTGTATGTCTGTGTTGCTGGGTGTCAGTGTATGTCTCTGTTACTGTGTGTAATTGTATGTCTTTGTTACTGGGTGACAGTGCGTGTCTTTGTTAGTTGGTATCAGTGTGTGTCTGTGTTACCGGGTGTCAGTGTATGTCTTTGTTACTTGGTGTAAGTGTGTGTCTCTGTTACTGGGTGTCAGTGTGTGTCTTTGTTACTTGGTGTAAGTGTGTGTCTGTGTTACTGGGTGTCAGAGTATGTCTTTGTTACTGACTGTCAGTGTATGTCTTTGTTACTTGGTGTAAGTAGGTGTCTGCGTTACTGGGTGTCAGTGTCTGTCTGTGCTTCTTGGTGTATGTGTTTGTCTGTGTTACTGGGTGTCATTGTGTGTCTGTGTTACGGGGTGTCAGTGTGTGTCTGTGTTACTGGGTTTCAGTGCATGACATTGTTTATTGGCGTAAGTGTGTGTCTTTTTTACTGGGTGTCAGTGTATGTCTTTGTTACTTGGTGTAAGTGTGTGTCTGTGTTACTGGTTGTCAGTGTGTGTCTTTGTTACTAGGTGTAAGTGTGTGTCTGTGTTACTGGGTGTCAGTGTGTGTCTTTTTTACTGGGTGTCAGTGTATGTCTTAGTTACTTGGTGTAAGTGTGTTTCTGTGTTACTGGGTGTCAGTGTATGTCTTTGTTACTTGGTTTCAGTGTATGTCTTTGTTACTGGGTGTCATTGTTTGTCTTTGTTACTTGGTGTAAGTGTGTGTCTGTGTTTCCGGCTGTCAGTGTATGTCTTTGTTACTGGGTGTCACTGTATGTCTTTGTTACTTGGTGTCAGTCTGTATCTGTGGTACTGGGTGTCAGTGTATGTCTTTGTTACTTGGTGTCAGTGTATGTCTATGTTACTGGGTGTCAGTGTGTGTCTTTGTTACTTGGTGTAAGTGTGTGTCTGTGTTACGGGGTGTCATTGCATGTCTTTGTTCCTGGTTGTCTGTGTATGTCTTTGTTACTTGGTGTCAGTGTGTGTCTGTGTTACTGGGTGTCAGTGTATGTCTTTGTTACTTGGTGTCAGTGTGTGTCTTTGTTACTTGGTGTCAGTGTCTGTCTTTGTTACTGGGTGTGTGTGTGACTTAGTTTCTTGGTGCAAGTGTGTGTCTGTGTTACTGGGTGTCAGTATGTGTCTTTGTTACTTGGTGTAAGTGTGTGTCTGTGTTACTGGGAGTCAGTGTATGTCTTTGTTACTTGGTGTAAGTGTATGTCTGTGTTACTGGGTGTAAATGTATGTCTTTGGTACTGGGTGTCAGTGCGTGTCTTTGTTACTTGGAATCAGTGTGCGTCTGTGTTACTGGGTGTCACTGTATGTCTTTGTTACTTGGTGTAAGTGTGTGTCTCTGTTACTGGGTGTCAGTGTGTGTCTTTGTTACTTGTTGTAAGTGTGTGTCTGTGTTACTGGGTGTCAGTGCATGTCTGTGTTCCTTGGTGTAAGTGTGTGTCTTTGTTACTGGGTGTCATTTTATGTCTTTGTTACTTGGTGCCAGTGTATGTCTTTGTTAATGGGTGTCAGTGTTTGTCTTTGTTACTTGGTGTAAGTGTGTGTCTGTGTTTCTGTGTGTCAGTGTATGTCTTTGTTACCGGCTGTCAGTGTTTGTCTTTGTTACTTGGTGTAAGTGTGTGTCTGTGTTTCTCGCTGTCAGTGTATGTCTTTGTTACTGGGTGTCACTGTATGTCTTTGTTACTTGGTGTCAGTGTGTGTCTGTGTTACTGTGTGTCAATGGATGTCTTTGTTACTTGTTGTCAGTGTGTGTCTTTGTTACTTGGTGTCAATGTCTGTCTTTGTTACTGGGTGAGTGTGTGTCTTAGTTTAAGTGTGTGTCTGTGTTACTGGGTGTCAGTGTATGTCTTTGTTACTTGATGTAAGTGTGTGTCTGTGTTACTGGGAGTCAGTGTATGTCTTTGTTACTTGTTGTAAGTGTATGGCTGTGTTACTGGGTGTCAGTGTATGTCTGTGTTACTGGGTGTCAGTGCGTGTCTTTGTTACTTGGTATCAGTGTGTGTCTGTGTTACTGGGTGTCAGTGTATGTCTTTGTTACTTGGTGTAAGTGTGTGTCTGTGTTACTGGGTGTCAGTGTGTGTCTTTGTTACTTGGTGTAAGTGTGTGTCTGTGTTACTGGGTGTCAGAGTATGTCTTTGTTACTGACTGTCAGTGTATGTATTTGTTACTTGGTGTAAGTAGGTGTCTGCGTTACTGGGTGTCAGTGTCTGTCTGTGCTACTTGGTGTATGTGTTTGTCTGTGTTACTGGGTGTCATTGTGTGTCTGTGTTACGGGGTGTCAGTGTGTGTCTGTGTTACTGGGTGTCAGTGCATGACATTGTTTCTTGGTGCAAGTGTGTGTCTTTTTTACTGGGTGTCAGTGTATGTCTTTGTTACTTGGTGTAAGTGTGTGTCTGTGTTACTGGTTGTCAGTGTGTGTCTTTGTTACTTGGTGTCAGTGTGTGTCTTTGTTACATGGTGTCAGTGTCTGTCTTTGTTACTGGGTGTGTGTGTGACTTAGTTTCTTGGTGCAAGTGTGTGTCTGTGTCACTGGGTGTCAGTATGTGTCTTTGTTACTTGGTGTAAGTGTATGTCTGTGTTACTGGGTTTCAGTGCATGTCTGTGTTGCTGGGTGCAAGTGTATGTCTTTGTGACTGGGTGTCAGTGTGTGTCTTTGTTACTTGGTGTAAGTTTGTGTCAGTGTTACTGGTTGTCAGTGTAACTCTTTGTTACTTGGTGTAAGTGTATGTCTGTGTTACTGGGTGTAAATGTATGTCTTTGGTACTGGGTGTCAGTGCGTGTCTTTGTTACTTGGAATCAGTGTGTGTCTTTGTTACTTGTTGTAAGTGAGTGTCTGTGTTACTGGATGTCAGAGTATGTCTTTATTACTGAGTGTCAGTGTATGTCTTTGTTACTGGGTGTAAGTGTGTGTCTGTGTTACTGGGTGTCATTGTGTTTCTGTGTTACTTGGTGTAATTGTGTGCCTGTGTTACTGGGTGTCAGTGTATGTCTGTGTTACTTGGTGTAAGTGTGTGTCTGTGTTACTGGGTGTCATTGTGTTTCTGTGTTACTTGGTGTAATTGTGTGCCTGAGTGACTGGGTGTCAGTGTATGTCTTTGTCACTTGGTGTCAGTGTCTGTCTTTGTTACTGGATGTCAGTGTGTGTCTTTGTTACATGGTGTAAGTGTGTGTCTTTGTTACTGGGTGTCAGTGTGTGTCTTTGTTACTTGGTGTAAGAGGTTGTCTGTGTTACTGGGTGTCAGTGTATGTCTTTGTTACTGGTTTTCAGTGTATGTCTTTGTTACTTGGTGTCAGTGTGTGTCTGTGTTACTGGGTGTCAATGTATGTCTTTGTTACTTGGTGTCAGTGTGTGTCTTTGTTACTTGGTGTCAGTGTCTGTCTTTGTTACTGGGTGTGTGTGCGTCTTAGTTTCTTGGTGTAAGTGTGTGTCTGTCTTACTGCGTGTCAGTGTATGTCTTTGTTACTTGATGTAAGTGTGTGTCTGTGTTACTGGGAGTCAGTGTATGTCTTTGCTACTTGTTGTAAGTGTATGGCTGGGGTACTGGGTGTCAGTGTATGTCTGTGTTGCTGGGTGTCAGTGTATGTCTCTGTTACTGTGTGTACGTGTATGTCTTTGTTACTGGGTGACAGTGCGTGTCTTTGTTACTTGGTATCAGTGTGTGTCTCTGTTACTTGGTGTCAGTGTATGTCTTTGTTACTTAGTGTCAGTGTGTGTCTTTTTTACTTGGTGTCAGTGTATGTCTTTGTTACTTGGTGTCAGTGTATGTCTTTGTTACATGGTGTCAGTGTATGTTTTTGTTACTGTGTGTCAGTGTGTGTCTTTGTTACTTGGTGTAATTGTGTGTCTCTGTTAATTGGTGTCAGTGTATGTCTTTGTTACTTGGTATAAATGTGTGTCTGTGTTACTTGGTGTCAGTGTATGTCTTTGTTACTTGGTGTCAGTGTATGGCTGTGGTACTGGGTGTCAGTGTATGTCTGTGTTGCTAGGTGTCAGTGTATGTCTCTGTTACTGTGTGTACGTGTATGTCTTTGTTACTGGGTGTCAGTGCGTGTCTTTGTTACTTTGTATCAGTGTGTGTCTGTGTTACGGGGTGTCAGTGTGTGTCTGTGTTACTGGGTGTCAGTGCATGACATTGTTTCTTGGTGCAAGTGTGTGTCTTTTTTACTGGGTGTCAGTGTATGTCTTTGTTACTTGGTGTAAGTGTGTGTCTGTGTTACTGGTTGTCAGTGTGTGTCTTTGTTACTTGGTGTCAGTGTGTGTCTTTGTTACATGGTGTCAGTGTCTGTCTTTGTTACTGGGTGTGTGTGTGACTTAGTTTCTTGGTGCAAGTGTGTGTCTGTGTTACTGGGTGTCAGTATGTGTCTTTGTTACTTGGTGTAAGTGTGTGTCTGTGTTACTGGGTGTCAGTGTATGTCTTTGTTACTTGGTGTAAGTGTATGTCTGTGTTACTGCGTTTCAGTGCATGTCTGTGTTGCTGGGTGCAAGTGTATGTCTTTGTGACTGGGTGTCAGTGTGTGTCTTTGTTACTTGTTGTAAGTTTGTGTCAGTGTTACTGGTTGTCAGTGTAACTGTTTGTTACTTGGTGTAAGTGTATGTCTGTGTTACTGGGTGTAAATGTATGTCTTTGGTACTGGGTGTCAGTGCGTGCCTTTGTTACTTGGAATCAGAGTGTGTCTTTGTTACTTGTTGTCAGTGAGTGTCTGTGTTACTGGATGTCAGAGTATGTCTTTATTACTGAGTGTCAGTGTATGTCTTTGTTACTGGGTGTAAGTGTGTGTCTGTGTTCCTGGGTGTCATTGTGTTTCTGTGTTACTTGGTGTAATTGTGTGCCTGTGTTACTGGGTGTCAGTGTATGTCTGTGTTACTTGTTGTAAGTGTGTGTCTTTGTTACTGGGTGTCATTGTGTTTCTGTGTTACTTGGTGTAATTGTGTGCCTGAGTTACTGGGTGTCAGTGTATGTCTTTGTCACTTGGTGTCAGTGTCTGTCTTTGTTACTGGATGTCAGTGTGTGTCTTTGTTACATGGTGTAAGTGTGTGTCTGTGTTACTGGGTGTCAGTGTATGTCTGTGTTACTTGGTGTAAGTGTGTGTCTTTGTTACTGGGTGTCAGTGTATGTCTTTGTTACTTGGTGTCAGTGTATGTCTTTGTTACTTGGTGTCATTGTGTGTCTTTTTTACTTGGTGTCAGTGTATGTCTTTGTTACTTGGTGTCAGTGTATGTCTTTGTTACATGGTGTCAGTGTATGTTTTGGTTACTGGGTGTCAGTGTGTGTCTTTGTTACTTGGTGTAATTGTGTGTCTCTGTTACTTGGTGTCAGTGTGTGTCTTTGTTACTTGGTATAAATGTGTGTCTGTGTTACTTGGTGTCAGTGTATGTCTTTGTTACTGGGTGTCAGTGTGTGTCTTTGTTACTTGGTGTAAGAGGTTGTCTGTGTTACTGGGTGTCACTGTATGTCTTTGTTACTGGTGTTCAGTGTATGTCTTTGTTACTTGGTGTCAGTGTGTGTCTGTGTTACTGGGTGTCAATGTATGTCTTTGTTACTTGGTGTCAGTGTGTGTCTTTGTTACGTGGTGTCAGTGTCTGTCTTTGTTACTGGGTGTGTGTGCGTCTTAGTTTCTTGGTGTAAGTGTGTGTCTGTGTTACTGCGTGTCAGTGTATGTCTTTGTTACTTGATGTAAGTGTGTGTCTGTGTTACTGGGAGTCAGTGTATGTCTTTGCTACTTGTTGTAAGTGTATGGCTGTGGTACTGGGTGTCAGTGTATGTCTGTGTACCTGGGTGTCAGTGTATGTCTCTGTTACTGTGTGTACGTGTATGTCTTTGTTACTGGGTGTCAGTGCGTGTCTTTGTTACTTGGTATCAGTGTGTGTCTCTGTTACTTGGTGTCAGTGTATGTCTTTGTTACTTGGTGTCAGTGTGTGTCTTTTTTACTTGGTGTCAGTGTATGTCTTTGTTACATGGTGTCAGTGTATGTCTTTGTTACTGTGTGTCAGTGTATGTCTTTGTTACTTGGTGTAATTGTGTGTCTCTGTTAATTGGTGTCAGTGTGTGTCTTTGTTACTTGGTATAAATGTGTGTCTGTGTTACTTGGTGTCAGTGTATGTCTTTGTTACTGGGTGTCAGTGTGTGTCTTTGTTACTTGGTGTCAGTGTATGGCTGTGGTACTGGGTGTCAGTGTATGTCTGTGTTGCTGGGTGTCAGTGTATGTCTCTGTTACTGTGTGTACGTGTATGTCTTTGTTACTGGGTGTCAGTGCGTGTCTTTGTTACTTTGTAACAGTGTGTGTCTGTGTTACTGGGTGTCAGTGTATGTCTTTGTTACTTGGTGTAAGTGTGTGTCTCTGTTACTGGGTGTCAGTGTGTGTCTTTGTTACTTGGTGTAAGTGTGTGACTGTGTTACTGGGTGTCAGAGTATGTCTTTGTTACTGAGTGTCAGTGTATGTCTTTGTTACTTGGTGTAAGTAGGTGTCTGCGTTACTGGGTGTCAGTGTCTGTCTGTGCTACTTGGTGTAAGTGTTTGTCTGTGTTACTGGGTGTCATTGTGTGTCTGTGTTACGGGGTGTCAGTGTGTGTCTGTGTTACTGGGTGTCAGTGCATGTCTTTGTTTCTTGGTGTAAGTGTGTGTCTTTTTTACTGGGTGTCAGTGTATGTCTTTGTTACTTGGTGTAAGTGTGTGTCTGTGTTACTGGATGTCAGTGTGTGTCTTTGTTACTTGGTGTAAGTGTGTGTCTGTGTTTCTGGCTGTCAGTGTATGTCTTTGTTACTGGGTGTCACTGTATGTCTTTGTTACTTGGTTTCAGTCTGTATCTGTGTTACTGGGTGTCAGTGACTGTCTTTGTTACTTGGTGTCAGTGTATGTCTTTGTTACTGGGTGTCAGTGTGTGTCTTTGTTACTTGGTGTAAGTTTGTGTCTGTGTTACTGGGTGTCAGTGCATGTCTTTGTTACTGCTTGTCTGTGTATGTCTTTGTTACTTGGTGTCTGTGTGTGTCTGTGTTACTGGGTGTCAGTGTATGTCTTTGTTACTTGGTGTCAGTGTGTGTCTTTGCTACTTGGTGTCAGTGTCTGTCTTTGTTACTGGGTGTGTGTGTGACTTAGTTTCTTGGTCCAAGTGTGTGTCTGTGTTACTGGGAGTCAGTGTATGTCTTTGTTACTTTGTTGTAAGTGTATGTCTGTGTTATTTTGTGTCAGTGTATGTCTGTGTTGCTGGGTGTAAGTGTATGTCTTTGTGACTGGGTGTCAGTGTGTGTCTTTGTTACTTGGTGTAAGTGTGTGTCAGTGTTACTGGTTGTCAGTGTATGTCTTTGTTACTTGGTGTAAGTGTATGTCTGTGTTACTGGGTGTCAGTGTATGTCTGTGTTACTGGGTGTAAATGTATGTCTTTGGTACTGGGTGTCAGTGCGTGTCTTTGTTACTTGGAATCAGTGTGTGTCTGTGTTACTGGGTGTCAGTGTATGTCTTTGTTACTTGGTGTAAGTGTGTGTCTCTGTTGCTGGGTGTCAGTGTGTGTCTTTGTTACTTGTTGTAAGTGTGTGTCTGTGTTACTGGATGTCAGAGTATGTCTTTATTACTGAGTGTCAGTGTATGTCTTTGTTACTCGGTGTAAGTAGGTGTCTGTGTTACTGGGTGTCAGTGTATGTCTGTGTTACTTGGTGTAAGTGTGTGTCTGTGTTACTGGGTGTCATAGTGTTTCTGTGTTACTTGGTGTAATTGTGTGCCTGTGTTACTGGGTGTCAGTGTATGTCTTTGTCACTTGGTGTCAGTGTATGTCTTTGTTACTGGATGTCAGTGTGTGTCTTTGTTACTTGGTGTAAGTGTGTGTCTGTGTTACTGGGTGTCAGTGTATGTCTGTGTTACTTGGTGTAAGTGTGTGTCTTTGTTACTGGTTGTCAGTGTATGTCTTTGTTACTTGGTGTCAGTGTATGTCTTTTTTACTTGGTGTCAGTGAGTGTCATTTTAATTGGTGTCAGTGTATGTCTTTGTTACTTGGTGTCAGTGTATGTCTTTGTTACATGGTGTCAGTGTATGTTTTTGTTACTGGGTGTCAGTGTGTGTCTTTGTTACTTGGTGTAAGTGTGTGTCTCTGTTACAGGGTGTCTGTGTGTGTCTTTGTTACTTGGTATAAGTGCGTGTCTGTGTTACTGGGTGTCAGAGTATGTCTTTGTTACTGAGTGTCAGTGTATGTATTTGTTACTTGGTGTAAGTAGGTGTTTGCGTTACTGGGTGTCAGTGTCTGTCAGTGCTACTTGGTGTAAGTGTTTGTCTGTGTTACTAGGTGTTATTGTGTGTCTGTGTTACGGGGTGTCAGTGTGTGTCTGTGTTACTGGGTGTCAGTGCATGTCTTTGTTTCTTGGTGTAAGTGTGTGTCTTTTTTACTGGGTGTCAGTGTATGTCTTTGTTACTTGGTGTAAGTGTGTGTCTCTGTTACTGGTTGTCAGTGTGTGCCTTTGTTACTTGGTGTAAGTGTGTGTCTGTGTTACTGGGTGTCAGTGTATGTCTTTGTTACTTGGTGTCAGTGTATGTCTTTGTTGCTGGGTGTCATTGTTTGTCTTTGTTACTTGGTGTAAGTGTATGTCTGTGTTTCTGGCTGTCAGTGTATGTCTTTGTTACTGGGTGTCAATGTATGTCTTTGTTACTTGGTGTCATCTGTATCTGTGG
This sequence comes from Heterodontus francisci, assembly GCF_036365525.1. NCBI lineage: Eukaryota > Metazoa > Chordata > Chondrichthyes > Heterodontiformes > Heterodontidae > Heterodontus > Heterodontus francisci. The sequence goes on along the minus strand of NW_027140908.1, from coordinate 1,697,581 downwards.
TACTGGGTGTCAGTGTCTGTCTTTGGTACTTGGTGTCAGTGCATGTCTTTGTTACTGGGTGTCAGTGTGTGTCTTTGTTACTGGGTGTCAGTGCATGTCTTTGTTACTGGTTGTCTGTGTATGTCTTTGTTACTTGGTGTCAGTGTGTGTCTGTGTTACTGGGTGTCAGTGTATGTCTTTGTTGCTTGGTGTCAGTGTGTGTCTTTGTTACTTGGTGTCAGTGCCTGTCTTTGTTACTGGGTGTGTGTGTGACTTAGTTTCCTGGTGCAAGTGTGTGTCTGTGTTACTGGGTGTCAGTGTATGTCTTTGTTACTTGGTGTAAGTGTGTGTCTGTGTTACTGGCAGTCAGTTTATGTCTTTGTTACTTGGTGTCAGTGTGTGTCTGTGTTTCTGGGTGTCAGTGTATGTCTGTGTTACTGGGTGTAATTGTATGTCTTTGTTACTGGGTGTCAGTGTGTGTCTTTGTTACTTGGTGTAGGTGTCGTCTGTGTTACTGGGTGTCAGTGTATGTCTTTGTTACTTGGTGTAAGTGTATGTCTGTGTTGCTAGGTGTCAGTGTGTGTCTGTGTTACTGGGTGTAATTGTATGTCTTTGTTACTGGGTGTCAGTGCGTGTCTTTGTTCCTTGGTGTCAGTGTGTGTCTGTGTTACTGGGTGTCAGTGTATGTCTTTGTTACTTGGTGTAAGTGTATGTCTGTGTTACTGGGTGTCAGTGTATGTCTGTGTTGCTGGGTGTAAGTGTATGTCTTTGTGACTGGTTGTCAGTGTGTGTCTTTGTTACTTGGTGTAAGTGTATGTCTGTGTTACTGGGTGTCAGTGTATGTCTGTTTTACTGGGTGTAAATGTATGTCTTTGGTACTGGGTGTCAGTGCGTGTCTTTGTTACTTGGAATCAGTGTGTGTCTGTGTTACTGGGTGTCAGTGTATGTCTTTGGTACTTGGTGTAAGTGAGTGTCTCTGTTACTGGGTGTCAGTGTGTGTCTTTGTTACTTGTTGTAAGTGTGTGTCTGTGTTACTGGATGTCAGAGTATGTCTTTATTACTGAGTGTCAGTGTATGTCTTTGTTACTGGGTGTAAGTAGGTGTCTGTGTTACTGGGTGTCAGTGTATGTCTGTGTTACTTGGTGTAAGTGTGTGTCTGTGTTACTGGTTGTCAGTGTGTGTCTTTGTTACTTGGTGTAAGTGTGTGTCTGTGTTTCTGGCTGTCAGTGTATGTCTTTGTTACTGGGTGTCACTGTATGTCTTTGTAACTTGGTGTCAGTCTGTATCTGTGGTACTGGGTGTCAGTGTCTGTTTTTGTTAATTGGTGTCAGTGTATGTCTTTGTTACTGGGTGTCAGTGTGTGTCTTTGTTACTTGGTGTAAGTGTGCGTCTGTGTTACTGGGTGTCAGTGCATGTCTTTGTTACTGGTTGTCTGTGTATGTCTTTGTTACTTGGTGTCAGTGTGTGTCTGTGTTACTGGGTGTCAGTGTATGTCTTTGTTACTTGGTGTCAGTGTGTGTCCTTGTTACTTGGTGTCAGTGTCTGTCTTTGTTACTGGGTGTGTGTGTGACTTAGTTTCTTGGACCAAGTGTGTGTCTGTGTTAGTGGGTGTCAGTGTATGTCTTTGTTACTTGGTGTAAGTGTGTGTCTGTGTTACTGGGAGTCAGTGCATGTCTTTGTTACTTGGTGTAAGTGTATGTCTGTGTTACTGGGTGTCAGTGTATGTCTGTGTTGCTGGGTGTAAGTGTATGTCTTTGTGACTGGGTGTCAGTGTGTGTCTTTGTTACTTGGTGTAAGTGTATGTCTGTGTTACTGGGTGTCAGTGTATGTCTGTGTTACTGGGTGTAAATGTATGTCTTTGGTACTGGGTGTCAGTGCGTGTCTTTGTTACTTGGAATCAGTGTGTGTCTGTGTTACTGGGTGTCAGTGGATGTCTTTGTTACTTGGTGTAAGTGTGTGTCTCTGTTACTGGGTGTCAGTGTGTGCCTTTGTTACTTGTTGTAAGTGTGTGTCTGTGTTACTGGATGTCAGAGTATGTCTTTATTACTGAGTGTCAGTGTATGTCTTTGTTGCTGGGTGTAAGTAGGTGTCTGTGTTACTGGGTGTCAGTGTGTCTGTGTTACTTGGTGTAAGTGTGTGTCTGTGTTACTGGGTGTCATTGTGTTTCTGTGTTACTTGGTGTAATTGTGTGCCTGTGTTACTGGGTGTCACTGTATGTCTTTGTTACTTGGTTTCAGTCTGTATCTGTGTTACTGGGTGTCAGTGTCTGTCTTTGTTACTTGGTGTCAGTGTATGTCTTTGTTACTGGGTGTCAGTGTGTGTCTTTGTTACTTGGTGTAAGTGTGTGTCTGTGTTACTGGGTGTCAGTGCATGTCTTTGTTACTGCTTGTCTGTGTATGTCTTTGTTACTTGGTGTCAGTGTGTGTCTGTGTTACTGGGTGTCAGTGTATGTCTTTGTTACTTGGTGTCAGTGTGTGTCTTTGTTACTTGGTGTCAGTGTCTGTCTTTGTTACTGGGTGTGTGTGTGACTTAGTTTCTTGGTCCAAGTGTGTGTCTGTGTTACTGGGACTCAGTGTATGTCTTTGTTACTTTGTTGTAAGTGTATGTCTGTGTTACTGGGTGTCAGTGTATGTCTGTGTTGCTGGGTGTAAGTGTATGTCTTTGTGACTGGGTGTCAGTGTGTGTCTTTGTTACTTGGTGTAAGTGTGTGTCAGTGTTACTGGTTGTCAGTGGATGTCTTTGTTACTTGGTGTAAGTGTATGTCTGTGTTACTGGGTGTCAGTGTATGTCTGTGTTACTGGGTGTAAATGTATGTCTTTGGTACTGGGTGTCAGTGCGTGTCTTTGTTACTTGGAATCAGTGTGTGTCTGTGTTACTGGGTGTCAGTGTATGTCTTTGTTACTTGGTGTAAGTGTGTGTCTCTGTTGCTGGGTGTCAGTGTGTGTCTTTGTTACTTGTTGTAAGTGTGTGTCTGTGTTACTGGATGTCAGAGTATGTCTTTATTACTGAGTGTCAGTGTATGTCTTTGTTACTCGGTGTAAGTAGGTGTCTGTGTTACTGGGTGTCAGTGTATGTCTGTGTTACTTGATGTAAGTGTGTGTCTGTGTTACTGGGTGTCATAGTGTTTCTGTGTTACTTGGTGTAATTGTGTGCCTGTGTTACTGGGTGTCAGTGTATGTCTTTGTCACTTGGTGTCAGTGTATGTCTTTGTTACTGGATGTCAGTGTGTGTCTTTGTTACTTGGTGTAAGTGTGTGTCTGTGTTACTGGGTGTCAGTGTATGTCTGTGTTACTTGGTGTAAGTGTGTGTCTTTGTTACTGGGTGTCAGTGTATGTCTTTGTTACTTGGTGTCAGTGTATGTCTTTTTTACTTGGTGTCAGTGAGTGTCATTTTAATTGGTGTCAGTGTATGTCTTTGTTACTTGGTGTCAGTGTATGTCTTTGTTACATGGTGTCAGTGTATGTTTTTGTTACTGGGTGTCAGTGTGTGTCTTTGTTACTTGGTGTAAGTGTGTGTCTCTGTTACAGGGTGTCTGTGTGTGTCTTTGTTACTTGGTATAAGTGCGTGTCTGTGTTACTGGGTGTCAGAGTATGTCTTTGTTACTGAGTGTCAGTGTATGTCTTTGTTACTTGGTGTAAGTAGGTGTTTGCGTTACTGGGTGTCAGTGTCTGTCAGTGCTACTTGGTGTAAGTGTTTGTCTGTGTTACTGGGTGTCATTGTGTGTCTGTGTTACGGGTTGTCAGTGTGTGTCTGTGTTACTGGGTGTCAGTGCATGTCTTTGTTTCTTGGTGTAAGTGTGTGTCTTTTTTACTGGGTGTCAGTGTATGTCTTTGTTACTTTGTGTAAGTGTGTGTCTCTGTTACTGGTTGTCAGTGTGTGCCTTTGTTACTTGGTGTAAGTGTGTGTCTGTGTTACTGGGTGTCAGTGTATGTCTTTGTTACTTGGTGTCAGTGTATGTCTTTGTTGCTGGGTGTCATTGTTTGTCTTTGTTACTTTCTGTAAGTGTGTGTCTGTGTTTCTGGCTGTCAGTGTATGTCTTTGTTACTGGGTGTCAATGTATGTCTTTGTTACTTGGTGTCATCTGTATCTGTGGTACTGGGTGTCAGTGTCTGTCTTTGTTACTTGGTGTCAGTGCATGTCTTTGTTACTGGGTGTCAGTGTGTGTCTTTGTTACTTGGTGTAAGTGTGTGTCTGTGTTACTGGGTGTCAGTGCATGTCTTTGTTACTGGTTGTCTGTGTATGTCTTTGTTACTTGGTGTCAGTGTGTGTCTGTGTTACTGGGTGTCAGTGTATGTATTTGTTGCTTGGTGTCAGTGTGTGTCTTTGTTACTTGGTGTCAGTGCCTGTCTTTGTTACTGGGTGTGTGTGTGACTTAGTTTCTTGGTGCAAGTGTGTGTCTGTGTTACTGGGTGTCAGTGTATGTCTTTGTTACTTGGTGTAAGTGTGTGTCTGTGTTACTGGCAGTCAGTGTATGTCTGTGTTACTTGGTGTCAGTGTGTGTCTGTGTTTCTGGGTGTCAGTGTATGTCTGTGTTACTGGGTGTAATTGTATGTCTTTGTTACTGGGTGTCAGTGTGTGTCTTTGTTACTTGGTGTAGGTGTGCGTCTGTGTTACTGGGTATCAGTGTATGTCTTTGTTACTTGGTGTAAGTGTATGTCTGTGTTGCTAGGTGTCAGTGTGTGTCTGTGTTACTGGGTGTAATTGTATGTCTTTGTTACTGGGTGTCAGTGCGTGTCTTTGTTCCTTGGTGTCAGTGTGTGCCTGTGTTACTGGGTGTCAGTGTATGTATTTGTTACTTGGTGTAAGTGTATGTCTGTGTTACTGGGTGTCAGTGTATGTCTGTGTTGCTGGGTGTAAGTGTATGTCTTTGTGACTGGTTGTCAGTGTGTGTCTTTGTTACTTGGTGTAAGTGTATGTCTGTGTTACTGGGTGTCAGTGTATGTCTGTTTTACTGGGTGTAAATGTATGTCTTTGTTACTGGGTGTCAGTGCGTGTCTTTGTTACTTGGAATCAGTGTGTGTCTGTGTTACTGGGTGTCAGTGTATGTCTTTGGTACTTGGTGTAAGTGAGTGTCTCTGTAACTGGGTGTCAGTGTCTGTCTTTGTTACTTGTTGTAAGTGTGTGTCTGTGTTACTGGATGTCAGAGTATGTCTTTATTACTGAGTGTCAGTGTATGTCTTTGTTACTGGGTGTAAGTAGGTGTCTGTGTTACTGGGTGTCAGTGTATGTCTGTGTTACTTGGTGTAAGTGTGTGTCTGTGTTACTGGTTGTCAGTGTGTGTCTTTGTTACTTGGTGTAAGTGTGTGTCTGTGTTTCTGGCTGTCAGTGTGTGCCTTTGTTACTTGGTGTAAGTGTGTGTCTGTGTTACTGGGTGTCAGTGTATGTCTTTGTTACTTGGTGTCAGTGTATGTCTTTGTTGCTGGGTGTCATTGTTTGTCTTTGTTACTTGGTGTAAGTGTGTGTCTGTGTTTCTGGCTGTCAGTGTATGTCTTTGTTACTGGGTGTCAATGTATGTCTTTGTTACTTGGTGTCATCTGTATCTGTGGTACTGGGTGTCAGTGTCTGTCTTTGTACTTGGTGTAAGTGTGTGTCTGTGTTACTGGGTGTCAGTGCATGTCTTTGTTACTGGTTGTCTGTGTATGTCTTTGTTACTTGGTGTCAGTGTGTGTCTGTGTTACTGGGTGTCAGTGTATGTCTTTGTTGCTTGGTGTCAGTGTGTGTCTTTGTTACTTGGTGTCAGTGCCTGTCTTTGTTACTGGGTGTGTGTGTGACTTAGTTTCTTGGTGCAAGTGTGTGTCTGTGTTACTGGGTGTCAGTGTATGTCTTTGTTACTTGGTGTAAGTGTGTGTCTGTGTTACTGGCAGTCAGTTTATGTCTTTGTTACTTGGTGTCAGTGTGTGTCTGTGTTTCTGGGTGTCAGTGTATGTCTGTGTTACTGGGTGTAATTGTATGTCTTTGTTACTGGGTGTCAGTGTGTGTCTTTGTTACTTGGTGTAGGTGTCGTCTGTGTTACTGGGTGTCAGTGTATGTCTTTGTTACTTGGTGTAAGTGTATGTCTGTGTTGCTAGGTGTCAGTGTGTGTCTGTGTTACTGGGTGTAATTGTATGTCTTTGTTACTGGGTGTCAGTGCGTGTCTTTGTTCCTTGGTGTCAGTGTGTGTCTGTGTTACTGGGTGTCAGTGTATGTCTTTGTTACTTGGTGTAAGTGTATGTCTGTGTTACTGGGTGTCAGTGTATGTCTGTGTTGCTGGGTGTAAGTGTATGTCTTTGTGACTGGTTGTCAGTGTGTGTCTTTGTTACTTGGTGTAAGTGTATGTCTGTGTTACTGGGTGTCAGTGTATGTCTGTTTTACTGGGTGTAAATGTATGTCTTTGGTACTGGGTGTCAGTGCGTGTCTTTGTTACTTGGAATCAGTGTGTGTCTGTGTTACTGGGTGTCAGTGTATGTCTTTGGTACTTGGTGTAAGTGAGTGTCTCTGTTACTGGGTGTCAGTGTGTGTCTTTGTTACTTGTTGTAAGTGTGTGTCTGTGTTACTGGATGTCAGAGTATGTCTTTATGACTGAGTGTCAGTGTAAGTCTTTGTTACTGGGTCTAAGTAGGTGTCTGTGTTACTGGGTGTCAGTGTGTGTCTTTGTTACTTGGTGTAATTGTATGTCTTTGTTACTGGGTGTCAGTGTGTGTCTTTGTTACTTGCTGTAGGTGTCGTCTGTGTTACTGGGTGTCAGTGTATGTCTTTGTTACTTGGTGTAAGTGTATGTCTGTGTTGCTAGGTGTCAGTGTGTGTCTGTGTTACTGGGTGTAATTGTATGTCTTTGTTACTGGGTGTCAGTGCGTGTCTTTGTTCCTTGGTGTCAGTGTGTGTCTGTGTTACTGGGTGTCAGTGTATGTCTTTGTTACTTGGTGTAAGTGTATGTCTGTGTTACTGGGTGTCAGTGTATGTCTGTGTTGCTGGGTGTAAGTGTATGTCTTTGTGACTGGTTGTCAGTGTGTGTCTTTGTTACTTGGTGTAAGTGTATGTCTGTGTTACTGGGTGTCAGTGTATGTCTGTTTTACTGGGTGTAAATGTATGTCTTTGGTACTGGGTGTCAGTGCGTGTCTTTGTTACTTGGAATCAGTGTGTGTCTGTGTTACTGGGTGTCAGTGTATGTCTTTGGTACTTGGTGTAAGTGAGTGTCTCTGTTACTGGGTGTCAGTGTGTGTCTTTGTTACTTGTTGTAAGTGTGTGTCTGTGTTACTGGATGTCAGAGTATGTCTTTATGACTGAGTGTCAGTGTAAGTCTTTGTTACTGGGTCTAAGTAGGTGTCTGTGTTACTGGGTGTCAGTGTGTGTCTTTGTTACTTGGTGTAAGTGTGTGTCTGTGTTACTGGTTGTCAGTGTGTGTCTTTGTTACTTGGTGTAAGTGTGTGTCTGTGTTTCTGGCTGTCAGTGTATGTCTTTGTTACTGGGTGTCACTGTATGTCTTTGTTACTTGGTGTCAGTCTGTATCTGTGGTACTGGGTGTCAGTGTCTGTTTTTGTTACTTGGTGTCAGTGCATGTCTTTGTTACTGGGTGTCAGTGTGTGTCTTTGTTACTTGGTGTAAGTGTGTGTCTGTGTTACTGGGTGTCAGTGCATGTCTTTGTTACTGGTTGTCTGTGTATGTCTTTGTTACTTGGTGTCAGTGTGTGTCTGTGTTACTGGGTGTCAGTGTATGTCTTTGTTACTTGGTGTCAGTGTGTGTCTTTGTTACTTGGTGTCAGTGTCTGTCTTTGTTACTGGGTGTGTGTGTGACTTAGTTTCTTGTCCAAGTGTGTGTCTGTGTTACTGGGTGTCAGTGTAAGTCTTTGTTACTTGGTGTAAGTGTGTGTCTGTGTTACTGGGAGTCAGTGCATGTCTTTGTTACTTGGTGTAAGTGTATGTCTGTGTTACTGGTTGTCAGTGTATGTCTGTGTTGCTGGGTGTCAGTGTATGTCTTTGTGACTGGGTGTCAGTGTGTGTCTTTGTTACTTGGTGTAAGTGTATGTCTGTGTTACTGGGTGTCAGTGTATGTCTGTGTTACTGGGTGTAAATGTATGTCTTTGGTACTGGGTGTCAGTGCGTGTCTTTGTTACTTGGAATCAGTGTGAGTCTGTGTTACTGGGTGTCAGTGGATGTCTTTGTTACTTGGTGTAAGTGTGTGTCTCTGTTACTGGGTGTCAGTGTGTGTCTTTGTTACTTGTTGTAAGTGTGTGTCTGTGTTACTGGATGTCAGAGTATGTCTTTATTACTGAGTGTCAGTGTATGTCTTTGTTGCTGGGTGTAAGTAGGTGTCTGTGTTACTGGGTGTCAGTGTGTCTGTGTTACTTGGTGTAAGTGTGTGTCTGTGTTACTGGGTGTCATTGTGTTTCTGTGTTACTTGGTGTAATTGTGTGCCTGTGTTACTGGGTGTAAGTGTATGTCTTTGTCACTTGGTGTCAGTGTATGTCTTTGTTACTGGATGTCATTGTGTGTGTCTGTGTTACTTGGTGTAAGTGTGTGTCTTTGTTACTGGGTGTCAGTGTATGTCTTTGTTACTTGGTGTCAGTGTATGTCTTTTTTAATTGGTGTCAGTGTGTGTCTTTTTTAATTGGTGTCAGTGTATGTTTTTGTTACTTGGTGTCAGTGTATGTCTTTGTTACATGGTGTCAGTGTATGTTTTTGTCACTGGGTGTCAGTGTGTGTCTTTGTTACTTGGTGTAAATGTGTGTCTCTGTTACTGGGTGTCTGTGTTTGTCTTTGTTACTTGGTGTAAGTGTGTGTCTGTGTTACTGGGTGTCAGTGTATGTCTGCGTTACTTGGGGTAAGTGTGTGTCTTTGTTACTGGGTGTCAGTGTATGTCTTTGTTACTTGGTGTCAGTGTATGTCTTTTTTACTTGGTGTCAGTGTGTGTCTTTTTTACTTGGTGTCAGTGTGTGTCTTTTCTACTTGGTGTCAGTGTGTGTCTTTTTTACTTGGTCTCAGTGTATGTCTTTGTTACATGGTGTCAGTGTATGTTTTTGCTACTGGGTGTCAGTGTGTGTCTTTGTTACTTGGTGTAAGGGTGTATCTCTGTTACTGGGTGTCTGTGTGTGTCTTTGTTACTTGGTATAAGTGTGTGTCTTTGTTTCTGAGTGTCAGTGTATGTCTTTGTTACTTGGTGTAAGTAGGTGTTTGCGTTACTGGGTGTCAGTGTCTGTCAGTGCTACTTGGTGTAAGTGTTTGTCTGTGTTACTGGGTGTCATTGTGTGTCTGTGTTACGGGGTGTCAGTGTGTGTCTGTGTTACTGGGTTTCAGTGCATGTCTTTGTTTCTTGGTGTAACTGTGTGTCTTTTTTACTGGGTGTCAGTGTATGTCTTTGTTACTTGGTGTAAGTGTGTGTCTGTGTTACTGGTTGTCAGTGTGTGCCTTTGTTACTTGGTGTAAGTGTGTGTCTGTGTTACTGGGTGTCAGTGTATGTCTTTGTTACTTGGTGTCAGTGTATGTCTTTGTTGCTGGGTGTCATTGTTTGTCTTTGTTACTTGGTGTAAGTGTGTGTCTGTGTTTCTGGCTGTCAGTGTATGTCTTTGTTACTGGGTGTCACTGTATGTCATTGTTACTTGGTGTCAGTATGTATCTGTGGTACTGGGTGTCAGTGTCTGTCTTTGTTACTTGGTGTCAGTGCATGTCTTTGTTCTTGGGTGTCAGTGTGTGTCTTTGTTACTTGGTGTAAGTGTGTGTCTGTGTTACTGGGTGTCAGTGCATGTCTTTGTTACTGGTTGTCTGTGTATGTCTTTGTTACTTGGTGTCAGCGTGTGTCTGTGTTACTGGGTGTCATTGTGTTTCTGTGTTACTTGGTGTAATTGTGTGCCTGTGTTACTGGGTGTAAGTGTATGTCTTTGTCACTTGGTGTCAGTGTATGTCTTTGTTACTGGATGTCATTGTGTGTGTCTGTGTTACTTGGTGTAAGTGTGTGTCTTTGTTACTGGGTGTCAGTGTATGTCTTTGTTACTTGGTGTCAGTGTATGTCTTTTTTAATTGGTGTCAGTGTGTGTCTTTTTTAATTGGTGTCAGTGTATGTTTTTGTTACTTGGTGTCAGTGTATGTCTTTGTTACATGGTGTCAGTGTATGTTTTTGTCACTGGGTGTCAGTGTGTGTCTTTGTTACTTGGTGTAAATGTGTGTCTCTGTTACTGGGTGTCTGTGTTTGTCTTTGTTACTTGGTGTAAGTGTGTGTCTGTGTTACTGGGTGTCAGTGTATGTCTGCGTTACTTGGTGTAAGTGTGTGTCTTTGTTACTGGGTGTCAGTGTATGTCTTTGTTACTTGGTGTCAGTGTATGTCTTTTTTACTTGGTGTCAGTGTGTGTCTTTTTTACTTGGTGTCAGTGTGTGTCTTTTCTACTTGGTGTCAGTGTGTGTCTTTTTTACTTGGTCTCAGTGTATGTCTTTGTTACATGGTGTCAGTGTATGTTTTTGCTACTGGGTGTCAGTGTGTGTCTTTGTTACTTGGTGTAAGGGTGTATCTCTGTTACTGGGTGTCTGTGTGTGTCTTTGTTACTTGGTATAAGTGTGTGTCTTTGTTTCTGAGTGTCAGTGTATGTCTTTGTTACTTGGTGTAAGTAGGTGTTTGCGTTACTGGGTGTCAGTGTCTGTCAGTGCTACTTGGTGTAAGTGTTTGTCTGTGTTACTGGGTGTCATTGTGTGTCTGTGTTACGGGGTGTCAGTGTGTGTCTGTGTTACTGGGTTTCAGTGCATGTCTTTGTTTCTTGGTGTAACTGTGTGTCTTTTTTACTGGGTGTCAGTGTATGTCTTTGTTACTTGGTGTAAGTGTGTGTCTGTGTTACTGGTTGTCAGTGTGTGCCTTTGTTACTTGGTGTAAGTGTGTGTCTGTGTTACTGGGTGTCAGTGTATGTCTTTGTTACTTGGTGTCAGTGTATGTCTTTGTTGCTGGGTGTCATTGTTTGTCTTTGTTACTTGGTGTAAGTGTGTGTCTGTGTTTCTGGCTGTCAGTGTATGTCTTTGTTACTGGGTGTCACTGTATGTCATTGTTACTTGGTGTCAGTATGTATCTGTGGTACTGGGTGTCAGTGTCTGTCTTTGTTACTTGGTGTCAGTGCATGTCTTTGTTCTTGGGTGTCAGTGTGTGTCTTTGTTACTTGGTGTAAGTGTGTGTCTGTGTTACTGGGTGTCAGTGCATGTCTTTGTTACTGGTTGTCTGTGTATGTCTTTGTTACTTGGTGTCAGCGTGTGTCTGTGTTACTGGGTGTCAGTGTATGTCTTTGTTACTGGGTGTGTGTGTGACTTAGTTTCTTGGTCCAAGTGTGTGTCTGTGTTACTGGGTGTCAGTGTATGTCTTTGTTACTTGGTGTAAGTGTGTGTCTGTGTTACTGGGAGTCAGTGCATGTCTTTGTTACTTGGTGTAAGTGTATGTCTGTGTTACTGGGTGTCAGTGTATGTCTGTGTTGCTGGGTGTCAGTGTATGTCTTTGTGACTGGGTGTCAGTGTGTGTCTTTGTTACTTGGTGTAAGTGTATGTCTGTGTTACTGGGTGTCAGTGTATGTCTGTTTTACTGGGTGTAAATGTATGTCTTTGGTACTGGGTGTCAGTGCGTGTCTTTGTTACTTGGAATCAGTGTGTGTCTGTGTTACTGGGTGTCAGTGGATGTCTTTGTTACTTGGTGTAAGTGTGTGTCTCTGTTACTGGGTGTCAGTGTGTGTCTTTGTTACTTGTTGTAAGTGTGTGTCTGTGTTACTGGATGTCAGAGTATGTCTTTATTACTGAGTGTCAGTGTATGTCTTTGTTGCTGGGTGTAAGTAGGTGTCTGTGTTACTGGGTGTCAGTGTATGTCTGTGTTACTTGGTGTAAGTTTGTGTCTGTGTTACTGGGTGTCATTGTGTTTCTGTGTTACTTGGTTTAATTGTGTGCCTGTGTTACTGGGTGTAAGTGTATGTCTTTGTCACTTGGTGTCAGTGTATGTCTTTGTTACTGGATGTCATTGTGTGTGTCTGTGTTACTTGGTGTAAGTGTGTGTCTTTGTTACTGGGTGTCAGTGTATGTCTTTGTTACTTGGTGTCAGTGTATGTCTTTTTTAATTGGTGTCAGTGTGTGTCTTTTTTACTTGGTGTCAGTGTATGTTTTTTTTACTTGGTGTCAGTGTATGTCTTTGTTACATGGTGTCAGTGTATGTTTTTATTACTGGGTGTCAGTGTGTGTCTTTGTTACTTGGTGTAAATGTGTGTCTCTGTTACTGGGTGTCTGTGTTTGTCTTTGTTACTTGGTGTAAGTGTGTGTCTGTGTTACTGGGTGTCAGTGTATGTCTGCGTTACTTGGTGTAAGTGTGTGTCTTTGTTACTGGGTGTCAGTGTATGTCTTTGTTACTTGGTGTCAGTGTATGTCTTTTTTACTTGGTGTCAGTGTGTGTCTTTTTTACTTGGTGTCAGTGTGTGTATTTTTTACTTGGTCTCAGTGTATGTCTTTGTTACATGGTGTCAGTGTATGTTTTTGCTACTGTGTGTCAGTGTGTGTCTTTGTTACTTGGTGTAAGGGTGTATCTCTGTTACTGGGTGTCTGTGTGTGTCTTTGTTACTTGGTATAAGTGTGTGTCTTTGTTTCTGAGTGTCAGTGTATGTCTTTGTTACTTGGTGTAAGTAGGTGTTTGCGTTACTGGGTGTCAGTGTCTGTCAGTGCTACTTGGTGTAAGTGTTTGTCTGTGTTACTGGGTGTCATTGTGTGTCTGTGTTACGGGGTGTCAGTGTGTGTCTGTGTTACTGGGTTTCAGTGCATGTCTTTGTTTCTTGGTGTAAGTGAGTGTCTTTTTTACTGGGTGTCAGTGTATGTCTTTGTTACTTGGTGTAAGTGTGTGTCTGTGTTACTGGTTGTCAGTGTGTGCCTTTGTTACTTGCTGTAAGTGTGTGTCTGTGTTACTGGGTGTCAGTGTATGTCTTTGTTACTTGGTGTCAGTGTATGTCTTTGTTGCTGGGTGTCATTGTTTGTCTTTGTTACTTGGTGTAAGTGTGTGTCTGTGTTTCTGGCTGTCAGTGTATGTCTTTGTTACTGGGTGTCACTGTATGTATTTGTTACTTGGTGTCAGTATGTCTCTGTGGTACTGGGTGTCAGTGTCTGTCTTTGTTACTTGGTGTCAGTGCATGTCTTTGTTACTGGGTGTCAGTGTGTGTCTTTGTTACTTGGTGTAAGTGTGTGTCTGTGTTACTGGGTGTCAGTGCATGTCTTTGTTACTGGTTGTCTGTGTATGTCTTTGTTACTTGGTGTCAGTGTGTGTCTGTGTTACTGGGTGTCAGTGTATGTCTTTGTTGCTTGGTGTCAGTGTGTGTCTTTGTTACTTGGTGTCAGTGCCTGTCTTTGTTACTGGGTGTGTGTGTGACTTAGTTTCTTGGTGCAAGTGTGTGTCTGTGTTACTGGGTGTCAGTGTATGTCTTTGTTACTTGGTGTAAGTGTGTGTCTGTGTTACTGGCAGTCAGTGTATGTCTGTGTTACTTGGTGTCAGTGTGTGTCTGTGTTTCTGGGTGTCAGTGTATGTCTGTGTTACTGGGTGTAATTGTAAGTCTTTGTTACTTGGTGTCAGTGTGTGTCTTTGTTACTTGGTGTAGGTGTGCGTCTGTGTTACTGGGTGTCAGTGTATGTCTTTGTTACTTGGTGTAAGTGTATGTCTGTGTTACTAGGTGTCAGTGTGTGTCTGTGTTACTGGGAGTAATTGTATGTCTTTGTTACTGGGTGTCAGTGCGTGTCTTTGTTCCTTGGTGTCAGTGTGTGTCTGTGTTACTGGGTGTCAGTGCATGTCTTTGTTACTTGGTGTAAGTGTGTGTCTGTTTTACTGGGTGTCTGTGTATGACTTTGTTACTTGGTGTAAGTGTATGTCTGTGTTACTAGGTGTCAGTGTGTGTCTGTGTTACTGGGTGTAATTGTATGTCTTTGTTACTGGGTGTCAGTGCGTGTCTTTGTTCCTTGGTGTCAGTGTGTGTCTGTGTAACTGGGTGTCAGTGCATGTCTTTGTTACTTGGTGTAAGTGTGTGTCTGTTTTACTGGGTGTCTGTGTATGACTTTGTTACTTGGTGTAAGTGTGTGTCTGCTTTTCTGGATGTCAGTGTATGTCTTTGTTACTTGGTGTAAGTGTATGTCTGTGTTACTGGGTGTCAGTGTATGTCTGTGTTGCTGGGTGTAAGTGTATGTCTTTGTGACTGGTTGTCAGTGTGTGTCTTTGTTACTTGGTGTAAGTGTATGTCTGTGTTACTGGGTGTCAGTGTCTGTCTGTTTTACTGGGTGTAAATGTATGTCTTTGGTACTGGGTGTCAGTGCGTGTCTTTGTTACTTGGAATCAGTGTGTGTCTGTGTTACTGGGTGTCAGTGTATGTCTTTGGTACTTGGTGTAAGTGAGTGTCTCTGTTACTGGGTGTCAGTATGTGTCTTTGTTACTTGTTGTAAGTGTGTGTCTGTTTTCCTGGATGTCATAGTATGTCTTTATTACTGAGTGTCAGTGTATATCTTTGTTACTGGGTGTAAGTAGGTGTCTGTGTTACTGGGTGTCAGTGTATGTCTGTGTTACTTGGTGTAAGTGTGTGTCTGTGTTACTGGTTGTCAGTGTGTGTCTTTGTTACTTGGTGTAAGTGTGTGTCTGTGTTTCTGGCTGTCAGTGTATGTCTTTGTTACTGGGTGTCACTGCATGTCTTTGTTACTTGGTGTCAGTCTGTATCTGTGGTACTGGGTGTCAGTGTCTGTCTTTGTTACTTGGTGTCAGTGTATGTCTTTGTTACTGGGTGTCAGTGTGTGTCTTTGTTACTTGGTGTAAGTGTGTGTCTGTGTTACTGGGTGTCAGTGCATGTCTTTGTTACTGGTTGTCTTTGTATGTCTTTGTTACTTGGTGTCAGTGTGTGTCTGTGTTACTGGGTGTCAGTGTATGTCTTTGTTACTTGGTGTCAGTGTGTGTCTTTGTTACTTGGTGTCAGTGTCTGTCTTTGTTACTGGGTGTGTGTGTGACTTAGTTTCTTGGTCCAAGTGTGTGTCTGTGTTACTTGGTGTAAGTGTATGTCTGTGTTACTGGGTGTCAGTGTCTGTCTGTTTTACTGGGTGTAAATGTATGTCTTTGGTACTGGGTGTCAGTGCGTGTCTTTGTTACTTGGAATCAGTGTGTGTCTGTGTTACTGGGTGTCAGTGTATGTCTTTGGTAATTGGTGTAAGTGAGTGTCTCTGTTACTGGGTTTCAGTATGTGTCTTTGTTACTTGTTGTAAGTGTGTGTCTGTTTTCCTGGATGTCATAGTATGTCTTTATTACTGAGTGTCAGTGTATATCTTTGTTACTGGGTGTAAGTAGGTGTCTGTGTTACTGGGTGTCAGTGTATGTCTGTGTTACTTGGTGTAAGTGTGTGTCTGTGTTACTGGTTGTCAGTGTGTGTCTTTGTTACTTGGTGTAAGTGTGTGTCTGTGTTTCTGGCTGTCAGTGTATGTCTTTGTTACTGGGTGTCACTGCATGTCTTTGTTACTTGGTGTCAGTCTGTATCTGTGGTACTGGGTGTCAGTGTCTGTCTTTGTTACTTGGTGTCAGTGTATGTCTTTGTTACTGGGTGTCAGTGTGTGTCTTTGTTACTTGGTGTAAGTGTGTGTCTGTGTTACTGGGTGTCAGTGTATGTCTTTGTTACTTGGTGTCAGTGTATGTCTTTGTTACTGGGTGTCATTGTTTGTCTTTGTTACTTGGTGTAAGTGTGTGTCTGTGTTTCTGGCTGTCAGTGTATGTCTTTGTTACTGGGTGTCACTGTATGTCATTGTTACTTGGTGTCAGTATGTATCTGTGGTACTGGGTGTCAGTGTCTGTCTTTGTTACTTGGTGTCAGTGCATGTCTTTGTTCTTGGGTGTCAGTGTGTGTCTTTGTTACTTGGTGTAAGTGTGTGTCTGTGTTACTGGGTGTCAGTGCATGTCTTTGTTACTGGTTGTCTGTGTATGTCTTTGTTACTTGGTGTCAGCGTGTGTCTGTGTTACTGGGTGTCAGTGTATGTCTTTGTTACTGGGTGTGTGTGTGACTTAGTTTCTTGGTCCAAGTGTGTGTCTGTGTTACTGGGTGTCAGTGTATGTCTTTGTTACTTGGTGTAAGTGTGTGTCTGTGTTACTGGGAGTCAGTGCATGTCTTTGTTACTTGGTGTAAGTGTATGTCTGTGTTACTGGGTGTCAGTGTATGTCTGTGTTGCTGGGTGTCAGTGTATGTCTTTGTGACTGGGTGTCAGTGTGTGTCTTTGTTACTTGGTGTAAGTGTATGTCTGTGTTACTGGGTGTCAGTGTATGTCTGTTTTACTGGGTGTAAATGTATGTCTTTGGTACTGGGTGTCAGTGCGTGTCTTTGTTACTTGGAATCAGTGTGTGTCTGTGTTACTGGGTGTCAGTGGATGTCTTTGTTACTTGGTGTAAGTGTGTGTCTCTGTTACTGGGTGTCAGTGTGTGTCTTTGTTACTTGTTGTAAGTGTGTGTCTGTGTTACTGGATGTCAGAGTATGTCTTTATTACTGAGTGTCAGTGTATGTCTTTGTTGCTGGGTGTAAGTAGGTGTCTGTGTTACTGGGTGTCAGTGTATGTCTGTGTTACTTGGTGTAAGTTTGTGTCTGTGTTACTGGTTGTCAGTGTGTTTCTGTGTTACTTGGTGTAATTGTGTGCCTGTGTTACTGGGTGTAAGTGTATGTCTTTGTCACTTGGTGTCAGTGTATGTCTTTGTTACTGGATGTCATTGTGTGTGTCTGTGTTACTTGGTGTAAGTGTGTGTCTTTGTTACTGGGTGTCAGTGTATGTCTTTGTTACTTGGTGTCAGTGTATGTCTTTTTTAATTGGTGTCAGTGTGTGTCTTTTTTACTTGGTGTCAGTGTATGTTTTTTTTACTTGGTGTCAGTGTATGTCTTTGTTACATGGTGTCAGTGTATGTTTTTATTACTGGGTGTCAGTGTGTGTCTTTGTTACTTGGTGTAAATGTGTGTCTCTGTTACTGGGTGTCTGTGTTTGTCTTTGTTACTTGGTGTAAGTGTGTGTCTGTGTTACTGGGTGTCAGTGTATGTCTGCGTTACTTGGTGTAAGTGTGTGTCTTTGTTACTGGGTGTCAGTGTATGTCTTTGTTACTTGGTGTCAGTGTATGTCTTTTTTACTTGGTGTCAGTGTGTGTCTTTTTTACTTGGTGTCAGTGTGTGTCTTTTTTACTTGGTCTCAGTGTATGTCTTTGTTACATGGTGTCAGTGTATGTTTTTGCTACTGTGTGTCAGTGTGTGTCTTTGTTACTTGGTGTAAGGGTGTATCTCTGTTACTGGGTGTCTGTGTGTGTCTTTGTTACTTGGTATAAGTGTGTGTCTTTGTTTCTGAGTGTCAGTGTATGTCTTTGTTACTTGGTGTAAGTAGGTGTTTGCGTTACTGGGTGCCAGTGTCTGTCAGTGCTACTTGGTGTAAGTGTTTGTCTGTGTTACTGGGTGTCATTGTGTGTCTGTGTTACGGGGTGTCAGTGTGTGTCTGTGTTACTGGGTTTCAGTGCATGTCTTTGTTTCTTGGTGTAAGTGAGTGTCTTTTTTACTGGGTGTCAGTGTATGTCTTTGTTACTTGGTGTAAGTGTGTGTCTGTGTTACTGGTTGTCAGTGTGTGCCTTTGTTACTTGGTGTAAGTGTGTGTCTGTGTTACTGGGTGTCAGTGTATGTCTTTGTTACTTGGTGTCAGTGTATGTCTTTGTTGCTGGGTGTCATTGTTTGTCTTTGTTACTTGGTGTAAGTGTGTGTCTGTGTTTCTGGCTGTCAGTGTATGTCTTTGTTACTGGGTGTCACTGTATGTATTTGTTACTTGGTGTCAGTATGTCTCTGTGGTACTGGGTGTCAGTGTCTGTCTTTGTTACTTGGTGTCAGTGCATGTCTTTGTTACTGGGTGTCAGTGTGTGTCTTTGTTACTTGGTGTAAGTGTGTGTCTGTGTTACTGGGTGTCAGTGCATGTCTTTGTTACTGGTTGTCTGTGTATGTCTTTGTTACTTGGTGTCAGTGTGTGTCTGTGTTACTGGGTGTCAGTGTATGTCTTTGTTGCTTGGTGTCAGTGTGTGTCTTTGTTACTTGGTGTCAGTGCCTGTCTTTGTTACTGGGTGTGTGTGTGACTTAGTTTCTTGGTGCAAGTGTGTGTCTGTGTTACTGGGTGTCAGTGTATGTCTTTGTTACTTGGTGTAAGTGTGTGTCTGTGTTACTGGCAGTCAGTGTATGTCTTTGTTACTTGGTGTCAGTGTGTGTCTGTGTTTCTGGGTGTCAGTGTATGTCTGTGTTACTGGGTGTAATTGTAAGTCTTTGTTACTTGGTGTCAGTGTGTGTCTTTGTTACTTGGTGTAGGTGTGCGTCTGTGTTACTGGGTGTCAGTGTATGTCTTTGTTACTTGGTGTAAGTGTATGTCTGTGTTACTAGGTGTCAGTGTGTGTCTGTGTTACTGGGAGTAATTGTATGTCTTTGTTACTGGGTGTCAGTGCGTGTCTTTGTTCCTTGGTGTCAGTGTGTGTCTGTGTTACTGGGTGTCAGTGCATGTCTTTGTTACTTGGTGTAAGTGTGTGTCTGTGTTACTGGTTGTCAGTGTGTGTCTTTGTTACTTGGTGTAAGTGTGTGTCTGTGTTTCTGGCTGTCAGTGTATATCTTTGTTACTGGGTGTAAGTAGGTGTCTGTGTTACTGGCTGTCAGTGTATGTCTGTGTTACTTGGTGTAAGTGTGTGTCTGTGTTACTGGTTGTCAGTGTGTGTCTTTGTTACTTGGTGTAAGTGTGTGTCTGTGTTTCTGGCTGTCAGTGTATGTCTTTGTTACTGGGTGTCACTGCATGTCTTTGTTACTTGGTGTCAGTCTGTATCTGTGGTACTGGGTGTCAGTGTCTGTCTTTGTTACTTGGTGTCAGTGTATGTCTTTGTTACTGGGTGTCAGTGTGTGTCTTTGTTACTTGGTGTAAGTGTGTGTCTGTGTTACTGGGTGTCAGTGCATGTCTTTGTTACTGGTTGTCTGTGTATGTCTTTGTTACTTGGTGTCAGTGTGTGTCTGTGTTACTGGGTGTCAGTGTATGTCTTTGTTACTTGGTGTCAGTGTGTGTCTTTGTTACTTGGTGTCAGTGTCTGTCTTTGTTACTGGGTGTGTGTGTGACTTAGTTTCTTGGTCCAAGTGTGTGTCTGTGTTACTTGGTGTCAGTGTATGTCTTTGTTACTTGGTGTAAGTGTGTGTCTGTGTTACTGGGAGTCAGTGCATGTCTTTGTTACTTGGTGTAAGTGTATGTCTGTGTTACCGGGTGTCAGTGTATGTCTGTGTTGCTGGGTGTCAGTGTATGACTTTGTGACTGGGTGTCAGTGTGTGTCTTTGTTACTTGGTGTAAGTGTGTGTCAGTGCTACTGGTTGTCAGTGTATGTCTTTGTTACTTGGTGTAAGTGTATGTCTGTGTTACTGGGTGTCAGTGTATGTCTGTGTTACTGGGTGTAAATGAATGTCTTTGGTACTGGGTGTCAGGGCGTGTCTTTGTTACTTGGAATCAGTGTGTGTCTGTGTTACTGGGTGTCAGTGGATGTCTTTGTTACTTGGTGTAAGTGTGTGTCTCTGTTACTGGGTGTCAGTGTGTGTCTTTGTTACTTGTTGTAAGTGTGTGTCTGTGTTACTGGATGTCAGAGTATGTCTTTATTACTGAGTGTCAGTGTTTGTCTTTGTTGCTGGGTGTAAGTAGGTGTCTGTGTTACTGGGTGTCAGTGTATGTCTGTGTTACTTGGTGTAAGTGTGTGTCTGTGTTACTGGGTGTCATTGTGTTTCTGTGTTACTTGGTGTAATTGAGTGCCTGTGTTACTGGGTGTCAGTGTATGTCTTTGTCACTTGGTGTCAGTGTATGTCTTTGTTACTGGATGTCATTGTGTGTGTCTGTGTTACTTGGTGTAAGTGTGTGTCTTTGTTACTGGGTGTCAGTGTATGTCTTTGTTACTTGGTGTCAGTGTATGTCTTTTTTAATTGGTGTCAGTGTGTGTCTTTTTTACTAGGTGTCAGTGTATATTTTTGTTACTTGGTGTCAGTGTATGTCTTTGTTACATGGTGTCAGTGTATGTTTTTGTTACTGGGTGTCAGTCTGTGTCTTTGTTACTTGGTGTAAGTGTGTGTCTGTGTTACTGGCTGTCAGTGTATGTCTGCGTTACTTGGTGTAAGTGTGTGTCTTTGTTACTGGGTGTCAGTGTATGTCTTTGTTTCTTGGTGTCAGTGTATGTCTTTTTTACTTGGTGTCAGTGTGTGTCTTTTTTACTTGGTGTCAGTGTGTGTCTTTTTTACTTGTTCTCAGTGTATGTCTTTGTTACATGGTGTCAGTGTATGTTTTTGCTACTGGGTGTCAGTGTGTGTCTTTGTTATTTGGTGTAAGGGTGTATCTCTGTTACTGGGTGTCTGTGTGTGTCTTTGTTACTTGGTATAAGTGTGCGTCTGTGTTACTGGGTGTCAGAGTATGTCTTTGTTACTGAGTGTCAGTGTATGTCTTTGTTACTTTGTGTAAGTAGGTGTTTGCGTTACTGGGTGTCAGTGTCTGTCAGTGCTAATTGGTGTAAGTGTTTGTCTGTGTTACTGGGTGTCATTGTGTGTCTGTGTTACGGGGTGTCAGTGTGTGTCTGTGTTACTGGGTTTCAGTGCATGTCTTTGTTTCTTGATGTAAGTGTGTGTCTTTTTTACTGGGTGTCAGTGTATGTCTTTGTTACTTGGTTTAAGTGTGTGTCTGTGTTACTGGTTGTCAGTGTGTGCCTTTGTTACTTGGTGTAAGTGTGTGTCTGTGTTACTGGGTGTCAGTGTATGTCTTTGTTACTTGGTGTCAGTGTATGTCTTTGTTGCTGGGTGTCATTGTTTGTCTTTGTTACTTGGTGAAAGTGTGTGTCTGTGTTACTGGTTGTCAGTGTGTGTCTTTGTTACTTGGTGTAAGTGTGTGTCTGTGTTTCTGGCTGTCAGTGTATGTCTTTGTTACTGGGTGTAAGTAGGTGTCTGTGTTACTGGGTGTCAGTGTATGTCTGTGTTACTTGGTGTAAGTGTGTGTCTGTGTTACTGGTTGTCAGTGTGTGTCTTTGTTACTTGGTGTAAGTGTTTGTCTGTGTTACTGGGTGTCAGTGCATGTCTTTGTTTCTTGGTGTAAGTGTGTGTCTTTTTTACTGGGTGTCAGTGTATGTCTTTGTTACTTGGTGTAAGTGTGTGTCTGTGTTACTGGGAGTCAGTGTATGTCTTTGTTACTTGGTGTAAGTGTATGTCTGTGTTACTGGGTGTCAGTGTATGTCTGTGTTGCTGAGTGTCAGTGTATGTCTGTGTTACTGGGTGTCATTGTTTGTCTTTGTTACTTGGTGTAAGTTTGTGTCTGTGTTACTGGTTGTCAGTGCGTGTCTTTGTTACTTGGAATCAGTGTGTATCTGTGTTACTGGGTGTCAGTGTATGTCTTTGGTAATTGGTGTAAGTGTGTGTCTGTGTTACTGGGAGTCAGTGTATGTCTTTGTTACTTGGTGTAAGTGTGTGTCTGTGTTACTGGGAGTCAGTGTATGTCTTTGTTACTTGGTGTAAGTGTATGTCTGTGTTACTGGGTGTCAGTGTATGTCTGTGTTGCTGGGTGTCAGTGTATGTCTTTGTTACTGGGTGTCATTGTTTGTCTTTGTTACTTGGTTTAAGTGTGTGTCTGTGTTACTGGGAGTCAGTGCATGTCTTTGTTACTTGGTGTAAGTGTATGTCTGTGTTACTGGGTGTCAGTGTATGTCTGTGTTGCTGGGTGTCAGTGTATGTCTTTGTGACTGGGTGTCAGTGTGTGTCTTTGTTACTTGGTGTAAGTGTATGTCTGTGTTACTGGGTGTCAGTGTATGTCTGTGTTACTGGGTGTAAATGTATGTCTTTGGTACTGGGTGTCAGTGCGTGTCTTTGTTACTTGGAATCAGTGTGTGTCTGTGTTACTGGGTGTCAGTGGATGTCTTTGTTACTTGGTGTAAGTGTGTGTCTCTGTTACTGGGTGTCAGTGTGTGTCTTTGTTACTTGTTGTAAGTGTGTGTCTGTGTTACTGGATGTCAGAGTATGTCTTTATTACTGAGTGTCAGTGTATGTCTTTGTTGCTGGGTGTAAGTAGGTGTCTGTGTTACTGGGTGTCAGTGTATGTCTGTGTTACTTGGTGTAAGTGTGTGTCTGTGTTACTGGGTGTCATTGTGTTTCTGTGTTACCTGGTGTAATTGTGTGCCTGTGTTACTGGGTGTAAGTGTATGTCTTTGTCACTTGGTGTCAGTGTATGTCTTTGTTACTGGATGTCATTGTGTGTGTCTGTGTTACTTGGTGTAAGTGTGTGTCTATGTTACTGGGTGTCAGTGTATGTCTTTGTTACTTGGTGTCAGTGTATGTCTTTTTTAATTGGTGTCAGTGTGTGTCTTTTTTACTTGGTGTCAGTGTATGTTTTTTTTACTTGGTGTCAGTGTATGTCTTTGTTACATGGTGTCAGTGTATGTTTTTGTTACTGGGTGTCAGTGTGTGTCTTTGTTACTTGGTGTAAATGTGTGTCTCTGTTACTGGGTGTCTGTGTTTGTCTTTGTTACTTGGTGTAAGTGTGTGTCTGTGTTACTGGGTGTCAGTGTATGTCTGCGTTACTTGGTGTAAGTGTGTGTCTTTGTTACTGGGTGTCAGTGTATGTCTTTGTTACTTGGTGTCAGTGTATGTCTTTTTTACTTGGTGTCAGTGTGTGTCTTTTTTACTTGGTGTCAGTGTGTGTATTTTTTACTTGGTCTCAGTGTATGTCTTTGTTACATGGTGTCAGTGTATGTTTTTGCTACTGTGTGTCAGTGTGTGTCTTTGTTACTTGGTGTAAGGGTGTATCTCTGTTACTGGGTGTCTGTGTGTGTCTTTGTTACTTGGTATAAGTGTGTGTCTTTATTTCTGAGTGTCAGTGTATGTCTTTGTTACTTGGTGTAATTAGGTGTTTGCGTTACTGGGTGTCAGTGTCTGTCAGTGCTACTTGGTGTAAGTGTTTGTCTGTGTTACTGGGTGTCATTGTGTGTCTGTGTTACGGGGTGTCAGTGTGTGTCTGTGTTACTGGGTTTCAGTGCATGTCTTTGTTTCTTGGTGTAAGTGAGTGTCTTTTTTACTGGGTGTCAGTGTATGTCTTTGTTACTTGGTGTAAGTGTGTGTCTGTGTTACTGGTTGTCAGTGTGTGCCTTTGTTACTTGGTGTAAGTGTGTGTCTGTGTTACTGGGTGTCAGTGTATGTCTTTGTTACTTGGTGTCAGTGTATGTCTTTGTTGCTGGGTGTCATTGTTTGTCTTTGTTACTTGGTGTAAGTGTGTGTCTGTGTTTCTGGCTGTCAGTGTATGTCTTTGTTACTGGGTGTCACTGTATGTCTTTGTTACTTGGTGTCAGTATGTATCTGTGGTACTGGGTGTCCGTGTCTGTCTTTGTTACTTGGTGTCAGTGCATGTCTTTGTTACTGGGTGTCAGTGTGTGTCTTTGTTACTTGGTGTAAGTGTGTGTCTGTGTTACTGGGTGTCAGTGCATGCCTTTGTTACTGGTTGTCTGTGTATGTCTTTGTTACTTGGTGTCAGTGTGTGTCTGTGTTACTGGGTGTCAGTGTATGTCTTTGTTACTTGGTGTAAGTGTGTGTCTGTGTTACTGGCAGTCAGTGTATGTCTTTGTTACTTGGTGTCAGTGTGTGTCTGTGTTTCTGGGTGTCAGTGTATGTCTGTGTTACTGGGTGTAATTGTATGTCTTTGTTACTTGGTGTCAGTGTGTGTCTTTGTTACTTGGTGTAGGTGTGCGTCTGTGTTACTGGGTGTCAGTGTATGTCTTTGTTACTTGGTGTAAGTGTATGTCTGTGTTACTAGGTGTCAGTGTGTGTCTGTGTTACTGGGTGTAATTGTATGTCTTTGTTACTGGGTGTCAGTGCGTGTCTTTGTTCCTTGGTGTCAGTGTGTGTCTGTGTTACTGGGTGTCAGTGCATGTCTTTGTTACTTGGTGTAAGTGTGTGTCTGTTTTACTGGGTGTCTGTGTATGACTTGGTTACTTGGTGTAAGTGTATGTCTGTGTTACTAGGTGTCAGTGTGTGTCTGTGTTACTGGGTGTAATTGTATGTCTTTGTTACTGGGTGTCAGTGCGTGTCTTTGTTCCTTGGTGTCAGTGTGTGTCTGTGTAACTGGGTGTCAGTGCATGTCTTTGTTACTTGGTGTAAGTGTGTGTCTGTTTTACTGGGTGTCTGTGTATGACTTTGTTACTTGGTGTATGTGTGTGTCTGTTTTACTGGATGTCAGTGTATGTCTTTGTTACTTGGTGTAAGTGTATGTGTGTGTTACTGGGTGTCAGTGTATGTCTGTGTTGCTGGGTGTAAGTGTATGTCTTTGTGACTGGTTGTCAGTGTGTGTCTTTGTTACTTGGTGTAAGTGTATGTCTGTGTTACTGGGTGTCAGTGTCTGTCTGTTTTACTGGGTGTAAATGTATGTCTTTGGTACTGGGTGTCAGTGCGTGTCTTTGTTACTTGGAATCAGTGTGTGTCTGTGTTACTGGGTGTCAGTGTATGTCTTTGGTACTTGGTGTAAGTGAGTGTCTCTGTTACTGGGTGTCAGTATGTGTCTTTGTTACTTGTTGTAAGTGTGTGTCTGTTTTCCTGGATGTCATAGTATGTCTTTATTACTGAGTGTCAGTGTATATCTTTGTTACTGGGTGTAAGTAGGTGTCTGTGTTACTGGGTGTCAGTGTATGTCTGTGTTACTTGGTGTAAGTGTGTGTCTGTGTTACTGGTTGTCAGTGTGTGTCTTTGTTACTTGGTGTAAGTGTGTGTCTGTGTTTCTGGCTGTCAGTGTAGGTCTTTGTTACTGGGTGTCACTGCATGTCTTTGTTACTTGGTGTCAGTCTGTATCTGTGGTACTGGGTGTCAGTGTCTGTCTTTGTTACAGGGTGTCAGTGTATGTCTTTGTTACTGGGTGTCAGTGTGTGTCTTTGTTACTTGGTGTAAGTGTGTGTCTGTGTTACTGGGTGTCAGTGCATGTCTTTGTTACTGGTTGTCTGTGTATGTCTTTGTTACTTGGTGTCAGTGTGTGTCTGTGTTACTGGGTGTCAGTGTATGTCTTTGTTACTTGGTGTCAGTGTGTGTCTTTGTTACTTGGTGTCAGTGTCTGTCTTTGTTACTGGGTGTGTGTGTGACTTAGTTTCTTGGTCCAAGTGTGTGTCTGTGTGACTGGGTGTCAGTGTATGTCTTTGTTACTTGGTGTAAGTGTGTGTCTGTGTTACTGGGAGTCAGTGCATGTCTTTGTTACTTGGGGAAAGTGTATGTCTGTGTTACAGGGTGTCAGTGTATGTCTGTGTTGCTGGGTGTCAGTGTATGACTTTGTGACTGGGTGTCAGTGTGTGTCTTTGTTACTTGGTGTTAGTGTGTGTCAGTGTTACTGGTTGTCAGTGTATGTCTTTGTTACTTGGTGTAAGTGTATGTCTGTGTTACTGGGTGTCAGTGTATGTCTGTGTTACTGGGTGTAAATGAATGTCTTTGGTACTTGGTGTCAGGGCGTGTCTTTGTTACTTGGAATCAGTGTGTGTCTGTGTTACTGGGTGTCAGTGGATGTCTTTGTTACTTGGTGTAAGTGTGTGTCTTTGTTACTGGGTGTCAGTGTGTGTCTTTGTTACTTGTTGTAAGTGTGTGTCTGTGTTACTGGATGTCAGAGTATGTCTTTATTACTGAGTGTCAGTGTTTGTCTTTGTTGCTGGGTGTAAGTAGGTGTCTGTGTTACTGGGTGTCAGTGTATGTCTGTGTTACTTGGTGTAAGTGTGTGTCTGTGTTACTGGGTGTCATTGTGTTTCTGTGTTACTTGGTGTAATTGTGTGCCTGTGTTACTGGGTGTCAGTGTATGTCTTTGTCACTTGGTGTCAGTGTATGTCTTTGTTACTGGATGTCATTGTGTGTGTCTGTGTTACTTGGTGTAAGTGTGTGTCTTTGTTACTGGGTGTCAGTGTATGTCTTTGTTACTTGGTGTCAGTGTATGTCTATTTTAATTGGTGTCAGTGTGTGTCTTTTTTACTTGGTGTCAGTGTATATTTTTGTTACTTGGTGTCAGTGTATGTCTTTGTTACATGGTGTCAGTGTATGTTTTTGTTACTGGGTGTCAGTCTGTGTCTTTGTTACTTGGTGTAAGTGTGTGTCTGTGTTACTGGCTGTCAGTGTATGTCTGCGTTACTTGGTGTAAGTGTGTGTCTTTGTTACTGGGTGTCAGTGTATGTCTTTGTTTCTTGGTGTCAGTGTATGTCTTTTTTACTTGGTGTCAGTGTGTGTCTTTTTTACTTGGTGTCAGTGTGTGTCTTTTTTACTTGTTCTCAGTGTATGTCTTTGTTACATGGTGTCAGTGTATGTTTTTGCTACTGGGTGTCAGTGTGTGTCTTTGTTATTTGGTGTAAGGGTGTATCTCTGTTACTGGGTGTCTGTGTGTGTCTTTGTTACTTGGTATAAGTGTGTGTCTGTGTTACTGGGTGTCAGAGTATGTCTTTGTTACTGAGTGTCAGTGTATGTCTTTGTTACTTTGTGTAAGTAGGTGTTTGCGTTACTGGGTGTCAGTGTCTGTCAGTGCTACTTGGTGTAAGTGTTTGTCTGTGTTACTGGGTGTCATTGTGTGTCTGTGTTACGGGGTGTCAGTGTGTGTCTGTGTTACTGGGTTTCAGTGCATGTCTTTGTTTCTTGATGTAAGTGTGTGTCTTTTTTACTGGGTGTCAGTGTATGTCTTTGTTACTTGGTTTAAGTGTGTGTCTGTGTTACTGGTTGTCAGTGTGTGCCTTTGTTACTTGGTGTAAGTGTGTGTCTGTGTTACTGGGTGTCAGTGTATGTCTTTGTTACTTGGTGTCAGTGTATGTCTTTGTTGCTGGGTGTCATTGTTTGTCTTTGTTACTTGGTGAAAGTGTGTGTCTGTGTTACTGGTTGTCAGTGTGTGTCTTTGTTACTTGGTGTAAGTGTGTGTCTGTGTTTCTGGCTGTCAGTGTATGTCTTTGTTACTGGGTGTAAGTAGGTGTCTGTGTTACTGGGTGTCAGTGTATGTCTGTGTTACTTGGTGTAAGTGTGTGTCTGTGTTACTGGTTGTCAGTGTGTGTCTTTGTTACTTGGTGTAAGTGTTTGTCTGTGTTACTGGGTGTCAGTGCATGTCTTTGTTTCTTGGTGTAAGTGTGTGTCTTTTTTACTGGGTGTCAGTGTATGTCTTTGTTACTTGGTGTAAGTGTGTGTCTGTGTTACTGGGAGTCAGTGTATGTCTTTGTTACTTGGTGTAAGTGTATGTCTGTGTTACTGGGTGTCAGTGTATGTCTGTGTTGCTGGGTGTCAGTGTATGTCTTTGTTACTGGGTGTCATTGTTTGTCTTTGTTACTTGGTGTAAGTGTGTGTCTGTGTTACTGGTTGTCAGTGCGTGTCTTTGTTACTTGGAATCAGTGTGTATCTGTTTTTGGGTGTCAGTGTATGTCTTTGGTACTTGGTGTAAGTGTGTGTCTGTGTTACTGGTAGTCAGTGTATGTCTTTGTTACTTGGTGTAAGTGTGTGTCTGTGTTACTGGGAGTCAGTGTATGTCTTTGTTACTTGGTGTAAGTGTATGTCTGTGTTACTGGGTGTCAGTGTATGTCTGTGTTGCTGGGTGTCAGTGCATGTCTTTGTTACTGGGTGTCATTGTTTGTCTTTGTTACTTGGTGTAAGTGTGTGTCTGTGTTTCTGGCTGTCAATGTATGTCTTTGTTACTGGGTGTCAGTGTGTGTCTTTTTTACTTGGTGTCAGTGTATGTCTTTGTTCCTTGGTGTCAGTCTGTATCTGTGGTACTGGGTGCCAGTGTCTGTCTTTGTTACTTGGTGTCAGTGCATGTCTTTGTTAATGGGTGTCAGTGTGTGTCTTTGTTACTTGGTGTAAGTGTGTGTCTGTGTTACTGGGTGTTAGTGCATGTCTTTGTTACTGGTTGTCTGTGTATGTCTTTGTTACTTGGTGTCAGTGTGTGTCTGTGTTACTGTGTGTCAGTGTATGTCTTTGTTGCTTGGTGTCAGTGTGTGTCTTTGTTACTTGGTGTCAGTGTCTGTCTTTGTTACTGGGTGTGTGTGTGACTTAGTTTCTTGGTGCAAGTGTGTGTCTGTGTTACTGGGTGTCAGTGTATGTCTTTATTACTTGGTCTAAGTGTGTGTCTGTGTTACTGGGAGTCAGTGTATGTCTTTGTTACTTGGTGTCAGTGTATGTCTGTGTTTCTGGGTGTCAGTGTATGTCTGTGTTACTGGGTGTAATTGTATGTCTTTGTTACTGGGTGTCAGTGTGTGTCTTTGTTACTTGGTGTAGGTGTGCGTCTGTGTTACTGGGTGTCAGTGTATGTCTTTGTTACTGGGTGTCAGTGTGTGTCTGTGTTTCTGGTTGTCAGTGTATGTCTGTGTTACTGAGTGTAATTGTATGTCTTTGTTACTGTGTGTCAGTGTGTGTCTTTGTTACTGGGTGCAGGTGTGCGTCTGTGTTACTGGGTGTCAGTGTATGTCTTTGTTACTTGGTGTAAGTGTATGTCTGTGTTACTCGGTGTCAGTGTGTGTCTGTGTTACTTGGTGTAAGTGTATGTCTTTGTTACTGGGTGTCAGTGCGTGTCTTTGTTCCTTGGTGTCAGTGTGTGTCTGTGTTACTGGGTGTCAGTGTATGTCTTTGTTACTTGGTGTAAGTGTGTGTCTGTTTTACTGGGTGTCTGTGTATGACTTTGTTACTTGGTGTAAGTGTGTGTCTGTGTTACTGGGTGTCAGTGAATGTCTTTGTTACTTGGTGTCAGTGTGTGTCTGTTTTACTGGGTGTCTGTGTATGACTTTGTTACATCTTGTCAGTGTGTGTCTTTGTTACTTGGTGTCAGTGTCTGTCTTTGTTACTAGGTGTGTGTGTGACTTAGTTTCTTGGTCCAAGTGTGTGTCTGTGTTACTGGGTGTCAGTGTATGTCTTTGTTACTTGGTGTAAGTGTTTGTCTGTGTTACTGGGTGTCAGTGTATGTCTGTGTTACTTGGTGTAAGTGTATGTCTGTGTTACTGGGTGTCAGTGTATGTCTGTGTTGCTGCGTGTAAGTGTATGTCTTTGTGACTGGTTGTCAGTGTGCGTCTTTGTTACTTGGTGTAAGTGTATGTCTGTGTTACTGGGTGTCAGTGTATGTCTGTGTTACTTTGTGTAAATGTATGTCTTTGGTACTAGGTGTCAGTGCGTGTCTTTGTTACTTGGAATCAGTGTGTGTCTGTGTTACTGGGTGTCAGTGTATGTCTTTGGTACTTGGTGTAAGTGTGTGTCTGTGTTACTGGGAGTCAGTGTATGTCTTTGTTACTTGGTGTAAGTGTGTGTCTGTGTTACTGGGAGTCAGTGTATGTCTTTGTTACTTGGTGTAAGTGTATGTCTGTGTTACTGGGTGTCAGTGTATGTCTGTGTTGCTGGGTGTAAGTGTATGTCTTTGTGTCTGGTTGTCAGTGTGTGTCTTTGTTACTTGGTGTCAGTGTCTGTCTTTGTTACTGGGTGAGTGTGTGACTTATTTTCTTGGTGCAAGTGTGTGTCTGTGTTACTGGGTGTCAGTGTATGTCTTTGTTACTTGGTGTAAGTGTGTGTCTGTGTTACTGGGAGTCAGTGTATGTCTTTTTTACTTGGTGTAAGTGTATGTCTGTGT
Organism: Heterodontus francisci; assembly: GCF_036365525.1. Lineage (NCBI taxonomy): Eukaryota > Metazoa > Chordata > Chondrichthyes > Heterodontiformes > Heterodontidae > Heterodontus > Heterodontus francisci. Next base: position 1,668,050 of record NW_027140908.1, on the reverse strand, counting down.
TACTGGGTGTCAGTGGATGTCTGTGTTGCTGGGTGTAAGTGTATGTCTTTGTGACTGGTTGTCAGTGTGCGTCTTTGTTACTTGGTGTAAGTGTATGTCTGTGTTACTGGGTGTCAGTGTATGTCTGTGTTACTGGGTGTAAATGTATGTCTTTGGTACTGGGTGTCAGTGCGTGTCTTTGTTACTTGGAATCAGTGTGTGTCTGTGTTACTGGGTGTCAGTGCATGTCTTTGGTACTTGGTGTAAGTGTGTGTCTGTGTTACTGGGAGTCAGTGTATGTCTTTGTTACTTGGTGTAAGTGTGTGTCTGTGTTACTGGGAGTCAGTGTATGTCTTTGTTACTTGGAATCAGTGTGTGTCTGTGTTACTGGGTGTCAGTTTATGTCTTTGGTACTTGGTGTAAGTGAGTGTCTCTGTTACTGGGTGTTAGTGTGTGTCTTTGTTACTTGTTGTAAGTGTGTGTCTGTGTTACTGGATGTCAGAGTATGTCTTATTACTGAGTGTCAGTGCATGTCTTTGTTACTGGGTGTAAGTAGGTGTCTGTGTTACTGGGTGTCAGTGTATGTCTGTGTTACTTGGTGTAAGTGTGTGTCTGTGTTACTGGGTGTCATTGTGTTTCTGTGTTACTTGGTGTAAGTGTGTGCCTGTGTTACTGGGTGTCAGTGTATGTCTTTGTCACTTGGTGTCAGTGTATGTCTTTGTTACTGGGTGTCAGTGTATGTCTGTGTTACTTGGTGTAAGTGTGTGTCTTTGTTACTGGGTGTCAGTGTATGTCTTTGTTACTTGGTGTCAGTGTGTGTCTTTTTTACTGGGTGTCAGTGTATATCTTTGTTACTTGGTGTAAATGTATGACTTTGTTACATGGTGTCAGTGTATGTTTTTGTTACTGGGTATCAGTGTGTGTCTTTGTTACTGGGTGTCAGTGTGTGTCTTTGTTACTTGGTGTCAGTGTGTGTCTGTGTTACTGGGTGTCAGTGTGTGTCTTTGTTACTTGGTGTCAGTGTATGTCTTAGTTACTTGGTGTCAGTGCATGTCTGTGTGACTGGATGTAAGTGCGTGCCTTTGTTACTTGGTGTCAGTGTGTGTCTATGTTACTGGGTGTCAGTGCATGTCTTTGTTACTTGGTGTAAGTGTGTGTCTGTGTTTCTGGGTGTCAGTGTGTGTCTTTGTTACTTGGTGCCAGTGTGTGTCAGTGTTACTGGGTGTCAGTGTGTGTCTTTGTTACTTGGTGTCAGTGTATGTCTTTGTTACTTGGTGTCAGTGTATGTCTGTGTTCCTGGGTGTAAGTGCGTGTCTTTGTTACTTGGTGTCAATGTGTGTCTATGTTACTGGGTGTAAGTGTATGTCTTTGTTTCTTGGTGTAAGTGTGTGCCTTATTTACTGGGTGTCAGTGTATGGCTTTGTTACTTGGTGCAAATGTGTGTCTGTGTTACTGGTTGTCAGTGTGTGTCTTTGTTACTTGGTGTAAGTGTGTGTCTGTGTTACTGGTGTCAGTGTGCGTCTTTTTTACTGGGTGTCAGTGTCTGTCTTTGTTACTTGGTGTGTATGCGACTTAGTTTCTTGGTGCAAGTGATGTGTCTGTGTTACTGGGTGTCAGTGTATGTCTTTGTTACTTGGTGTCAGTGCATGTCTTTGTTACTGGGTGTCATTGTTTGTCTTTGTTACTTGGTGTCTGTGTATGTCTTTGGTACTGGGTGTCAGTGCGTGTCTTTGTTACTTGGAATCAGTGTGTGTCTGTGTTACTGGGTGTCAGTGTATGTCTTTGGTACTTGGTGTAAGTGTGTGTCTCTGTTACTGGGTGTCAGTGTGTGTCTTTGTTACTTGTTGTAAGTGTGTGTCTGTGTTACTGGATGTCAGAGTATGTCTTTATTACTGAGTGTCAGTGTATGTCTTTGTTACTGGGTGCAAGTAGGTGTCTGTGTTACTGGGTGTCAGTGTATCTGTGTTACTTGGTGTAAGTGTGTGTCTGTGTTACTGGGTGTCATTGTGTTTCTGTGTTACTTGCTGTAAGTGTGTGCCTGTGTTACTGGGTGTCATTGTATGTCTTTGTCACTTGGTGTCAGTGTATGTATTTGTTAATGGATGTCAGTGTGTGTCGTTGTTATTAGGTGTAAGTTTGTGTCTGTGTTTCTGGGTGTCAGTGTGTTTGTGTGTTACTGGGTGTCAGTGTATGTCTTTGTTACTTGGTGTCAGTGAGTGTCTTTGTTACTGGTTGTCAGTGTGAGTCTTTGTTACTTGGTGTAAGTGTGTGTCTGTGTTACTGGTGTCAGTGTGCGTCTTTTTTACTGGGTGTCAGTGCATGTCATTGTAACTGGTTGTCTGTGTGTGTCTTTGTTACTTGGTGTCAGTGTGTGTCTTTGTTACTTGGTGTCAGTGTCTGTCTTTGTTACTGGGTGTGTGTGCGACTTAGTTTCTAGGTGCAAGTGATGTGTCTGTGTTACTGGGTGTCAGTGTATGTCTTTGTTACTTGGTGTCAGTGCATGTCTTTGTTACTGGGAGCCATTGTTTGTCTTTGTTACTTGGTGTCAGTGTATGTCTTTGTTACTGGGTGTCAGTGCATGTCATTGTTACTGGTTGTCTGTGTATGTCTTTGGTACTGGGTGTCAGTGCGTGTCTTTGTTACTTGGAATCAGTGTGTGTCTGTGTTACTGGGTGTCAGTGTATGTCTTTGGTACTTGGTGTAAGTGTGGGTCTCTGTTACTGGGTGTCAGTGTGTGTCTTTGTTACTTGTTGTAAGTGTGTGTCTGTGTTACTGGATGTCAGAGTATGTCTTTATTACTGAGTGTCAGTGTATGTCTTTGTTACTGGGTGTAAGTAGGTGTCTGTGTTACTGGGTGTCAGTGTATCTGTGTTACTTGGTGTAAGTGTGTGTCTGTGTTACTGGGTGTCATTGTGTTTCTGTGTTACTTGGTGTAAGTGTGTGCCTGTGTTACTGGGTGTCAGTGTATGTCTTTGTCACTTGGTGTCAGTGTATGTATTTGTTAATGGATGTCAGTGTGTGTCTTTGTTATTTGGTGTAAGCGTGTGTCTGTGTTTCTGGGTGAAGTGTATGTCTGTGTTACTTGGTGTCAGTGTATGTCTTTGTTACTTGGTGTCAGTGTGTGACTTTTTTACTTGGTGTCAGTGTATATCTTTGTTACTTGGTGTCAGTGTATGTCTTTGTTACATGGTGTCAGTGTATGTTTTTGTTACTGGGTGTCAGTGTGTGTCTTTGTTACTTGGTGTAAGTGTGTTTCTGTGTTTCTGGGTGTCAGTGTATGTCTGTGTTACTTGGTGTAAGTGTGTGTGTCTTTGTTACTGGGTGTCAGTGTATGTCTTTGTTACTTGGTGTCAGTGTGTGTCTTTTTTACTTGGTGTCAGTGTATATCTTTGTTACTTGGTGTCAGTGTATGTCTTTGTTACATGGTGTCAGTGTATGTTTTTGTTACTGGGTGTCAGTGTGTGTCTTTGTTACTTGGTGTAAGTGTGTGTCTGTGTTTCTGGGTGTCTGTGTATGTCTTTGTTACTGCATGTCAGTGTGTGTCTTTGTTACTTGGTGTCAGTGTGTGTCTGTGTTACTGGGTGTCAGTGTGTGTCTTTGTTACTTGGTGTCAGTGTATGTCTTTGTTACTTGTTGTCAGTGTATGTCTGTGTTACTGGGTGTAAGTGCGTATCTTTGTTACTTGGTGTAATTGTATGTCTTTGTTACTGGGTGTCAGTGTGTGTCTTTGTTACTTGGTGTAAGTGTGCGTCTGTGCTCCTGGGTGTCAGTGTATGACTTTGTTACTTGGTGTAAGTGTATGTCTGTGTTACTAGGTGTCAGTGTGTGTCTGTGTTACTGGTTGTAAGTGTATGTGTTTGTTACTGGTGTCACTGCGTGTCTTTGTTCCTTGGTGTCAGTGTGTGTCTGTGTTACTGGGTGTCAGTGTATGTCTTTGTTACTTGGTGTTAGTGTGTGTCTGTTTTACTGGGTGTCTGTGTATGACTTTGTTACTTGGTGTAAGTGTGTGTCTGTGTTCCTGGGTGTCAGTGTATGACTTTGTTACTGGGTGTCAGTCTGTGTCTATGTTACTGGGTGTCAGTGTATGTCTGTGTTACTTGGCGTAAGTGTGTGTCTGTGTTACTGGGTGTCATTGTGTTTCTGTGTTACTTGGTGTAAGTGTGTGCCTTTGTTACTGGGTGTCAGTGTATGTCTTTGTCACTTGGTGTCAGTGTATGTCTTTGTTACCGGATGTCAGTGTGTGTCTTTGTTACTTGGTGTAAGTGTGTGTCTGTGTTACTGGGTGTCAGTGTATGTCTGTGTTACCTGGTGTAAGTGTGTGTCTTTGTTACTGGGTGTCAGTGTATGTCTTTGTTACTTGGTGTCAGTGTATGTCTTTGTTATTTGGTGTCAGTGTGTGTCTTTTTTACTTGGTGTCAGTGTATGTCTTTGTTACCTGGTGTCAGTGTATGTCTTTGTTACATGGTGTCAGTGTATGTTTTTGTTACTGGGTGTCAGTGTGTCTCTTTGTTACTTGGTGTAAGTGTGTGTCTGTGTTACTGGGTGTCAGTGTGTGTCTTTGTTACTTGGTGTCAGTGTGTGTCTGTGTTACTGGGTGTCGGTGTGTGTCTTTGTTACTTGGTGTCAGTGTATGTCTTTGTTACTTGGTGTCAGTGTGTGTCTATGTTACTGGGTGTCAGTGTCTGTCTTTGATTCTTGGTGTAAGTGTGTGTCTTATTTGCTGGGTGTCAGTGTATGTCTTTGTTACTTGGTGCAAGTGTATGTCTGTGTTACTGGTTGTCAGTGTGAGTCTTTGTTACTTGGTGTAAGTGTGTGTCTGTGTTACTGGGTGTCAGTGTGTGTATTTATTACTGGGTGTCAGTGTATGTCTTTGTTACTTGGTGCAAGTGTGTGTCTGTGTTAAAGGTGTCAGTGTATGTCTGTGTTCCTGGGTGTAAGTGCGTGTCTTTGTTACTTGGTGTCAATGTGTGTCTATGTTACTGGGTGTAAGTGTATGTCTTTGTTTCTTGGTGTAAGTGTGTGTCTTATTTACTGGGTGTCAGTGTATGGCTTTGTTACTTGGTGCAAATGTGTGTCTGTGTTACTGGTTGTCAGTGTGAGTCTTTGTTACTTGGTGTAAGTGTGTGTCTGTGTTACTGGTGTCAGTGTGCGTCTTTTTTACTGGGTGTCAGTGCATGTCATTGTAACTGGTTGTCTGTGTATGTCTTTGTTACTTGGTGTCAGTGTGTGTCTTTGTTACTTGGTGTCAGTGTCTGTCTTTGTTACTGGGTGTGTGTGCGACTTAGTTTCTTGGTGCAAGTGATGTGTCTGTGTTACTGGGTGTCAGTGTATGTCTTTGTTACTTGGTGTCAGTGCATGTCTTTGTTACTGGGTGCCATTGTTTGTCTTTGTTACTTGGAATCAGTGTGTGTCTGTGTTACTGGGTGTCAGTGTATGTCTTTGGTACTTGGTGTAAGTGTGGGTCTCTGTTACTGGGTGTCAGTGTGTGTCTTTGTTACTTGTTGTAAGTGTGTGTCTGTGTTACTGGATGTCAGAGTATGTCTTTATTACTGAGTGTCAGTGTATGTCTTTGTTACTGGGTGTAAGTAGGTGTCTGTGTTACTGGGTGTCAGTGTATCTGTGTTACTTGGTGTAAGTGTGTGTCTGTGTTACTGGGTGTCATTGTGTTTCTGTGTTACTTGGTGTAAGTGTGTGCCTGTGTTACTGGGTGTCAGTGTATGTCTTTGTCACTTGGTGTCAGTGTATGTATTTGTTAATGGATGTCAGTGTGTGTCTTTGTTATTTGGTGTAAGCGTGTGTCTGTGTTTCTGGGTGTCAGTGTATGTCTGTGTTACTTGGTGTAAGTGTGTGTGTCTTTGTTACTGGGTGTCAGTGTATGTCTTTGTTACTTGGTGTCAGTGTGTGACTTTTTTACTTGGTGTCAGTGTATATCTTTGTTACTTGGTGTCAGTGTATGTCTTTGTTACATGGTGTCAGTGTATGTTTTTGTTACTGGGTGTCAGTGTGTGTCTTTGTTACTTGGTGTAAGTGTGTGTCTGTGTTTCTGGGTGTCAGTGTATGTCTGTGTTACTTGGTGTAAGTGTGTGTGTCTTTGTTACTGGGTGTCAGTGTATGTCTTTGTTACTTGGTGTCAGTGTGTGTCTTTTTTACTTGGTGTCAGTGTATATCTTTGTTACTTGGTGTCAGTGTATGTCTTTGTTACATGGTGTCAGTGTATGTTTTTGTTACTGGGTGTCAGTGTGTGTCTTTGTTACTTGGTGTAAGTGTGTGTCTGTGTTTCTGGGTGTCTGTGTATGTCTTTGTTACTGCGTGTCAGTGTGTGTCTTTGTTACTTGGTGTCAGTGTGTGTCTGTGTTACTGGGTGTCAGTGTGTGTCTTTGTTACTTGGTGTCAGTGTATGTCTGTGTTACTGGGTGTAAGTGCGTATCTTTGATACTTGGTGTCAGTGTGTGTCGATGTTACTGGGTGTCAGTGTCTGTCTTTGTTACTTGGTGTAAGTGTGTGTCTGTGTCACTGGGTGTCAGTGTATGTCTTTGTTACTTGGTGTAAGTGTGTGTCTGTGTTTCTGGGTGTCAGTGTATGTCTGTGTTACTGGGTGTAATTGTATGTCTTTGTTACTGGGTGTCAGTGTGTGTCTTTGTTACTTGGTGTAAGTGTGCGTCTGTGTTCCTGGGTGTCAGTGTATGACTTTGTTACTTGGTGTAAGTGTGTGTCTGTGTTACTAGGTGTCAGTGTGTGTCTGTGTTACTGGTTGTAAGTGTATGTGTTTGTTACTGGTGTCACTGCGTGTCTTTGTTCCTTGGTGTCAGTGTGTGTCTGTGTTACTGGGTGTCAGTGTATGTCTTTGTTACTTGGTGTAAGTGTGTGTCTGTTTTACTGCGTGTCTGTGTATGACTTTGTTACTTGGTGTAAGTGTGTGTCTGTGTTCCTGGGTGTCAGTGTTTGACTTTGTTACTGGGTGTCAGTCTGTGTCTATGTTACTGGGTGTCAATGTATGTCTGTGTTACTTGGCGTAAGTGTGTGTCTGTGTTACTGGGTGTCATTGTGTTTCTGTGTTACTTGGTGTAAGTGTGTGCCTTTGTTACTGGGTGTCAGTGTATGTCTTTGTCACTTGGTGTCAGTGTATGTCTTTGTTACTGGATGTCAGTGTGTGTCTTTGTTACTTGGTGTAAGTGTGTGTCTGTGTTACTGGGTGTCAGTGTATGTCTGTGTTACTTGGTGTAAGTGTGTGTCTTTGTTACTGGGTGTCAGTGTATGTCTTTGTTACTTGGTGTCAGTGTATGTCTTTGTTATTTGGTGTCAGTGTGTGTCTTTTTTACTTGGTGTCAGTGTATGTCTTTGTTACCTGGTGTCAGTGTATGTCTTTGTTACATGGTGTCAGTGTATGTTTTTGTTACTGGGTGTCAGTGTGTGTCTTTGTTACTTGGTGTAAGTGTGTATCTGTGTTACTGGGTGTCAGTGTGTGTCTTTGTTACTTGGTGTCAGTGTGTGTCTGTGTTACTGGGTGTCAGTGTGTGTCTTTGTTACTTGGTGTCAGTGTATGTCTTTGTTACTTGGTGTCAGTGTGTGTCTATGTTACTGGGTGTCAGAATCTGTCTTTGATTCTTGGTGTAAGTGTGTGTCTTATTTGCTGGGTGTCAGTGTATGTCTTTGTTACTTGGTGCAAGTGTATGTCTGTGTTACAGGTTGTCAGTGTGAGTCTTTGTTACTGGGTGTCAGTGTATGTCTTTGTTACTTGGTGCAAGTGTATGTCTGTGTTACTGGGTGTCAGTGTATGTCTTTGTTACTTGGTGTCAGTGTATGTCTTTGTTACTGGGTGTCATTGTTTGTCTTTGTTACTTGGTGTAAGTGTGTGTCTGTGTTACTGGGTGTCAGTGCATGTCTTTGATACTGGTTGTCTGTGTATGTCTTTGTTACTTGCTGTCAGTGTGTGTCTGTGTTACTGGGTGTCAGTGTATGTCTTTGTTACTGGGTGTCAGTGTGTGTCTTCGTTACGTGGTGTCAGTGTCTGTCTTTGTTACTGGGTGTGTGTGTGACTTAGTTTCTTGGTGCAAGTGTTTGTCTGTGTTACTGGGTGTCAATGTATGTCTTTGTTACTTGGTGTAAGTGTGTGTCTGTGTTACTGGGAGTCAGTGTATGTCTTTGTTACTTGGTGTAAGTGTATGTCTGTGTTACTGGGTATCAGTTTATGTCTGTGTTGCTGGGTGTAAGTGTATTTCTTTGTGACTGGGTGTCAGTGTGTGTCTTTGTTACTTGGTGTAAGTGTGTGTCAGTGTTACTGGTTGACAGTGTATGTCTTTGCTACTTGGAGTAAGTGTATGTCTGTGTTACTGGGTGTCAGTGTATGTCTGTGCTACTGGGTGTAAATGTATGTCTTTGGTACTGGGTGTCAGTGCCTGTTTTTGTTACTTGGAATCTGTGTGTGTCTGTGTTACTGGGTGTCAGTGTGTGTCTTTGTTTCTTGGTGTAAGTGTGGGTCTCTGTTACTGGGTGTCAGTGTGTGTCTTTGTTACTTGTTGTAAGTGTGTGTCTGTGTTACTGGATGTCAGAGTATGTCTTTATTACTGAGTGTCAGTGTATGTCTTTGATACTGGGTGTAAGTAGGTGTCTGTGTTACTGGGTGTCAGTTTATGTCTGTGTTACTTGATGTAAGTGTGTGTCTGTGTTACTGGGTGTCATTGTGTTTCTGTGTTACTTGGTGTAAGTGTGTGCCTGTGTTACTGAGTGTCAGTGTATGTCTTTGTCACTTGGTGTCAGTGTATGTCTTTGTTACTGGATGTTAGTTTGTGTCTTTGTTACTTGGTGTAAGTGTGTGTCTGTGTTACTGGGTGTCAGTGTATGTCCGTGTTACTTGGTGTAAGTGTGTGTCTTTGTTTCTGGGTGTCAGTGTATGTCTTTGTTACTTGGTGTCAGTGTATGTCTTTGTTATTTGGTGTCAGTGTGTGTCTTTTTTACTTGGTGTCAGTGTATGTCTTTGTTACTTGGTGTCAGTGTATATCTTTGTTACATGTTGTCAGTGTATGTTTTTGTTACTGGGTGTCAGTGTGTGTCTTTGTTACTTGGAGTAAGTGTGTGTCTGTGTTACTGGGTGTCAGTGTATGTCTTTGTTACTGGGTGTCAGTGTTTGTTTTTGTTACTTGGTGTCAGTGTGTGTCTGTGTTACTGGGAGTCAGTGTGTGTCTTTGTTACTTGGTGTCAGTGTATGTCTTTGTTACTTGGTGTCAGTGTATGTCTGTGTTACTGGGTGTAAGTGCGTGTCTTTGTTACTTGGTGTCAGTGTGTGTCTTTGTCACTTGGTGTCAGTGTATGTCTTTGTTACTGGATGTTAGTTTGTGTCTTTGTTACTTGGTGTAAGTGTGTGTCTGTGTTACTGGGTGTCAGTGTCTGTCTTTGTTAATTGGTGTCAGTGTATGTCTTTGTTTCTGGGTGTCAGTGTATGTCTTTGTTACTTGGTGTCACTGTATATCTTTGTTACATGGTGTCAGTGTATGTTTTTGTTACTGGGTGTCAGTGTGTGTCTTTGTTACTTGGTGTAAGTGTGTGTCTGTGTTACTGGGTGTCAGTATTTGTTTTTGTTACTTGGTGTCAGTGTGTGTCTGTGTTACTGGGAGTCAGTGTGTGTCTTTGTTACTTGGTGTCAGTGTATGTCTTTGTTACTTGGTGTCAGTGTATGTCTGTGTTACTGGGTGTAAGTGCGTGTCTTTGTTACTTGGTGTCAGTGTGTGTCTATGTTACTGGGTGTCAGTGTATGTCTTTGTTACTTGGTGTCAGTGTATGTCTTTGTTACTTGGTGTCAGTGTGTGTCTATGTTACTGAGTGTCAGTGTATGTCTTTGTTTCTTGGTGTAAGTGTGTGTCTTATTTGCTGGGTGTCAGTGGATGTCTTTATTACTTGGTGCAAGTGTGTGTCTGTGTTACTGGGTGTCAGTGTGTGTCTTTATTACTGGGTGTCAGTGTATGTCTTTGTTATTTGGTGTAAGTGTGTGTCTGTGTTACTGGGTGTCAGTGTATATCTTTGTTACTTGGTGTCAGTGTATGTCTTTGTTACTGGGTGTCATTGTTTGTCTTTGTTACTTGGTGTAATTGTGTGTCTGTGTTTCTGGCTGTCAGTGTATGTCTTTGTTTCTGGGTGTCACTGTATGTCTTTGTTACTTGGTGTCAGTCTGTATCTGTGGTTCTGGGTGTCAGTGTCTGTCTTTGTTACTTGGTGTCAGTGTATGTCTTTGTTACTGGGTGTCAGTGTGTGCCTTTGTTACTTTGTGTTAGTGTGTGACTGTGTTACTGGGTGTCAGTGCATGTCTTTGTTACTGGTTGTCTGTGTATGTCTTTGTTACTTCGTGTCAGTGTGTGTCTGTGTTACTGGGTGTCAGTGTATGTCTTTGTTACTTGGTGTCAGTGTGCGTCTTTGTTACGTGGTGTTAGTGTCTGTCTTTGTTACTGGGTGTGTGTGTGACTTAGTTTCTTGGTGCAAGTGTTTGTCTGTGTTACTGGGTGTCAGTGTATGTCTTTGTTACTTGGTATAAGTGTGTGTCTGTGTTACTGGGAGTCAGTGTATGTCTTTGTTACTTGGTGTAAGTGTATGTCTGTGTTACTGGGTGTCAGTGTATGTCTGTGTTGCTGGGTGTAAGTGTATTTCTTTGTGACTGGGTGTCAGTATGTGTCTTTGTTACTTGGTGTAAGTGTGTGTCAGTGTTACTGGTTGTCAGTGTATGTCTTTGTTACGTGGAGTAAGTGTATGTCTGTGTTACTGGGTGTCAGTGTATGTCTGTGCTACTGGGTGTAAATGTATGTCTTTGGTACTGGGTGTCAGTGCCTGTCTTTGTTACTTGGAATCAGTGTGTGTCTGTGTTACTGGGTGTCAGTGTATGTCTTTGTTACTTGGTGTAAGTGTGTGTCTCTGTGACTGGGTGTCAGTGTGTGTCTTTGTTACTTGTTGTAAGTGTGTGTCTGTGTTACTGGATGTCAGAGTATGTCTTTATTACTGAGTGTCAGTGTATGTCTTTGTTACTGGGTGTAAGTAGGTGTCTGTGTTACTGGGTGTCAGTGTATGTCTGTGTTACTTGGTGGAAGTGTGTGTCTGTGTCACTGGGTGTCATTGTGTTTCTGTGTTACTTGGTGTAAGTGTGTGTCTATGTTACTGGGTGACAGTGTATGTCTTTGTCAATTGGTGTCAGTGTATGTCTTTGTTACTGGATGTTAGTTTGTGTCTTAGTTAATTGGTGTCAGTGTGTGTCTGTGTCACTGGGAGTCAGTGTGTGTCTTTGTTACTTGGTGTCAGTGTATGTCTGTGTTACTGGGTGTACGTGCGTGTCTTTGTTGCTTGGTGTCGGTGTGTGTCTATGTTACAGGGTGTCAGTGTATGTCTTTGTTACTTGGTCTAAGTGTGTGTCTGTGTCACTGGGTGTCAGTGTATGTCTTTGTTACTTGGTGTAAGTGTGTGTCTGTGTTTCTGGGTTTCAGTGTATGTCTTTGTCACTTGGTGTCATTGTATGTCTTTGTTACTGGATGTCAGTGTGTGTCTTTGTTCCTTGGTGTAAGTGTGTGTCTGTGTTACTGGGTGTCAGTGTATGTCTGTGTTACTTGGTGTAAGTGTGTGTCTTTGTTACTGGGTGTCAGTGTATGTCTTTGTTACTTGGTGTCAGTGTATGTCTTTGTTACTTGGTGTCAGTGTGTGTCATTTTTACTTGGTGTCAGTGTATGTCTTTGTTACTTGGTGTAAGTGTGTGTCTGTGTCACTGGCTGTCAGTGTGTGTCTTTGTTACTTGGTGTCAGTGTGTGTCTGTGTTACTGGGTGTCAGTGTGTGTCTTTGCTAATTGGTGTCAGTGCATGTGTTTGTTACTTGGTGTCAGTGTGTGTCTGTGTTACTGGGTGTAAGTGCGTGTCTTTGTTACTTGGTGTCAGTGTGTGTCTATGATACTGGGTGTCAGTGTATGTCTTTGTTACTTGGTGTAAGTGTGTGTCTGTGTCACTGTGTGTCAGTGAATGTCTTTGTTACTTGGTGTAAGTGTGTGTTTTTTTTTCTGGGTGTCAGTGCATGTCTGTGTTACTGGGTGTAATTGTATGTCTTTTTTACTGGGTGTCAGTGTGTGTCTTTGTTACTTGGTGTAAGTGTGCGTCTGTGTTACTGTGTGTCAGTGTATGTCTTTGTTACTTGGTGTAAGTGTATGTCTGTTTTACTAGGTGTCAGTGTGTGTCTACGTTACTGGGTGTAAGTGTATGTCTTTGTTACTGGGTGTCAGTGCGTTTCTTTGTACCTTGGTGTCAGTGTGTGTCTCTGTTACTGGGTGTCAGTGTATGTCTTTGTTACTTGGTGTAAGTGTGTGTCTGTTTTACTGGGTGTCTGTGTATGACTTTGTTACTTGGTGTAAGTGTGTGTCTGTGTTACTCGGTGTCAGTGTATTTCTTTGTACCTTGGTGTCAGTGTGTGTCTCTGTTACTGGGTGTCAGTGTATGTCTTTGTTACTTGGTGTAAGTGTGTGTCTGTTTTACTGGGTGTCTGTGTATGACTTTGTTACTTGGTGTAAGTGTGTGTCTGTGTTACTCGGTGTCAGTGTATGACTTTGTTACTGGGTCTCAGTGTGTGTCTATGTTACTGGGTGTCAGTGTATGTCTTTGTTACTTGGTGTAAGTGTATTTCTTTGTTACTGGGTGTGAGTGTGTGTCTTTGTTACTTGGTGTAAGTGTGTGTCTGTGTTACTGGGTGTCAGTGGATGTCTTTGTTACTGGGTGTCAGAGTTTGTCTTTGTTACTTGGTGTAAGTGTGTGTCTGTGTTACTGGGTGTCAGTGTGTGTCTTTGTTACTTGGTGTCAGTGTATGTCTTTGTTACTTGGTGTAAGTGTGTGTCTGTGTTACTGGGTGTCAGTGTATGTCTTTGTTACTGGGTGTCAGTGTGTGTCTGTATTACTGGGTGTCAGTGCATGTCTTTGTTACTGTGTGACAGTGTTTGTCTTTGTTACTTTGTGTAAGTGTATGTCTGTGTTTCTGGCTGTCAGTGTATGTCTTTGTTACATGTTGTAAGTGTATGTCTTTGTTACTGGGTGTCACTGTATGTCTTTGTTACTTGTTGTCAGTGTGTGTCTTTGTTACTTGGTGTAAGGGTGTCTCTGTGTTACTGGGTGTCAGTGTATGTTTTTGTTACTGGTTGTCAGTGTATGTCTTTTTTACTTGGTGTCAGTGTGTGTCTGTGTTACAGGGTGTCAGTGTATGTCTTTGTTACTTGGTGTCAGTGTGTGTCTTTGTTACTGGGTGTGTGTGTGTCTTAGTTTCTTGGTGTAAGTGTGTGTCTGTGTTACTGGGTGTCAGTGTATGTCTTTTTTACTTGGTGTAAGTGTATGTCTGTGTTACTAGGTGTCAGTGTGTGTCTGTGTTACTGGGTGTAAGTGTATGTCTTTGTTACTGGGTGTCAGTGCGTTTCTTTGTTCCTTGGTGTCAGTGTGTGTCTGTGTTACTGGGTGTCAGTGTATGTCTTTGTTACTTGGTGTAAGTGTGTGTCTGTTTTACTGGGTGTCTGTGTATGACTTTGTTACTTGGTGTAAGTGTGTGTCTGTGTTACTCGGTGTCAGTGTATGACTTTGTGACTGGGTCTCTGTGTGTGTCTATGATACTGGGTGTCAGTGTATGTCTTTGTTACTTGGTGTAAGTGTATTTCTTTGTTACTGGGTGTGAGTGTGTGTCTTTGTTACTTGGTGTCAGTGTGTGTCTGTGTTACTGGGTGTAAGTGTATGTCTTTGTTACTGGGTGTCGGTGTATGTCTTTGTTACTTGGTGTAAGTGTGTGTCTGTGTTACTGGGTGTCAGTGTGTGTCTTTGTTACTTGGTGTCAGTGTATGTCTTTGTTACTTGGTGTAAGTGTGTGTCTGTGTTACTGGGTGTCAGTGTATGTCTTTGTTACTGGGTGTCAGTGTGTGTCTGTATTACTGGGTGTCAGTGCATGTCTTTGTTACTGGGTGACAGTGTTTGTCTTTGTTACTTTGTGTAATTGTATGTCTGTGTTTCTAGCTGTCAGTGTATGTCTTTGTTGCATGTTGTAAGCGTATGTCTTTGTTACTGGGTGTCACTGTATGTCTTTGTTACTTGGTGTCAGTGTGTGTCTGTGTTACTTGGTGTAAGGGTGTCTCTGTGTTACTGGGTGTAAATGTGTGTCTTTGTTACTTGGTGTTAGTGTGTGTCTGTGTTACCGGGTGTCAGTGCATGTCTTTGTTACTGGTTGTCTGTGTATGTCTTTGTTTCTTGGTGTCAGTGTGTGTCTGTGTTACTGGGTGTCAGTGTATGTCTTTGTTACTTGGTGTCAGTGTGTGTCTGTGTTACTGGGAGTCAGTGTATGTCTTTGTTACTTGGTGTAAGTGTATGTCTGTGTTACTGGGTGTCAGTGTATGTCTGTGTTGCTGGGTGTAAGTGTATTTCTTTGCGACTGGGTGTCAGTGTGTGTCTTTGTTACTTGGTGTAAGTGTGTGTCAGTGTTACTGGTTGTCAGTGTATGTCTGTGCTACTGGGTGTAAATGTATGTCTTTGGTACTGGGTGTCAGTGCCTGTCTTTGTTACTTGGAATCAGTGTGTGTCTGTGTTACTGGGTGTCAGTGTATGTCTTTGTTACTTGGTGTAAGTGTGTGTCTCTGTTACTGGGAGTCAGTGTGTGTCTTTGTTACTTGGTGTAAGTGTATGTCTGTTTTACTAGGTGTCAGTGTGTGTCTGTGTTACTGGGTGTAAGTGTATGTCTTTGTTACTGGGTGTAAGTAGGTGTCTGTGTTACTGGGTGTCAGTGTATGTCTGTGTTCCTTGGTGTAAGTGTGTGTCTGTGTTACTGGGTGTCAGTGTATGTCTTTGTTACTTGGTGTAAGTGTATGTCTGTTTTACTAGGTGTCAGTGTGTGTCTGTGTTACTGGGTGTAAGTGTATGTCTTTGTTACTGGGTGTCAGTGCGTTTCTTTGTTCCTTGGTGTCAGTGTGTGTCTGTGTTACTGGGTGTCAGTGAATGTCTTTGTTACTTGGTGTAAATGTGTGTCTGTGTTACTCGGGGTCAGTGTATGACTTTGTTACTGGGTCTCAGTGTGTGTCTATGTTACTGGGTGTCAGTGTATGTCTTTGTTACTTGGTGTCAGTGTGTGTCTTTGTTACATGTTGTAAGTGTATGTCTTTGTTACTGGGTGTCACTGTATGTCTTTGTTACTTGGTGTCAGTGTGTGTCTTTGTTACTTGGTGTAAGGGTGTATCTGTGTTACTGGGTGTCAGTGTATGTTTTTGTTACTGGTTGTCAGTGTATGTCTTTGTTACTTGGTGTCAGTGTGTGTCTTTGTTACTTGGTGTCAGTACGTGTCTTTGTTACTGGGTGTGTGTGTGTCTTAGTTTCTTGGTGTAAGTGTGTGTCTGTGTTACTGGGTGTCAGTGTATGTCTTTGTTACTTGGTGTAAGTGTATGTCTGTGTTACTAGGTGTCAGTGTCTGTCTGTGTTACTGGGTGTAAGTGTATGTCTTTGTTACTGGGTGTCAGTGCGTTTCTTTGTTCCTTGGTGTCAGTGTGTGTCTGTGTTACTAGGTGTCAGTGTATGTCTTTGTTACTTGGTGTAAGTGTGTGTCTGTTTTACTGGGTGTCTGTGTATGACTTTGTTACTTGGTGTAAGTGTGTGTCTGTGTTACTCGGTGTCAGTGTATGACTTTGTTACTGGGTCTCTGTGTGCGTCTATGATACTGGGTGTCAGTGTATGTCTTTGTTACTTGGTGTAAGTGTATTTCTTTGTTACTGGGTGTGAGTGTGTGTCTTTGTTACTTGGTGTAAGTGTGTGTCTGTGTTACTGGGTGTAAGTGTATGTCTTTGTTACTGGGTGTCAGTGTATGTCTTTGTTACTTGGTGTACGTGTGTGTCTGTGTTACTGGGTGTCAGTGTGTGTCTTTGTTACTTGGTGTCAGTGTATGTCTTTGTTACTTGGTGTAAGTGTGTGTCTGTGTTACTGGGTGTCAGTGTATGTCTTTGTTACTGGGTGTCAGTGTGTGTCTTTGTTACTTGGTGTCAGTGTGTGTCTGTGTTACTGGGTGTCAGTGTGTGTCTTTGTTACTTGGTGTCAGTGCATGTGTTTGTTACTTGGTGTCAGTGTGTGTCTGTGTCACTGTGTGTCATTGAATGTCTTTGTTACTTGGTGTAAGTGTGTGTCTGTGTCACTGTGTGTCAGTGAATGTCTTTGTTACTTGGTGTAAGTGTGTGTTTTTTTTTCTGGGTGTCAGTGCATGTCTGTGTTACTGGGTGTAATTGTATGTCTTTTTTACTGGGTGTCAGTGTGTGTCTTTGTTACTTGGTGTAAGTGTGCGTCTGTGTTACTGTGTGTCAGTGTATGTCTTTGTTACTTGGTGTAAGTGTATGTCTGTGTTACTAGGTGTCAGTGTGTGTCTGTGTTACTGGGTGTAAGTGTATGTCTTTGTTACTGGGTGTCAGTGCGTTTCTTTGTTCCTTGGTGTCAGTGTGTGTCTCTGTTACTGGGTGTCAGTGTATGTCTTTGTTAATTGGTGTAAGTGTGTGTCTGTTTTACTGGGTGTCTGTGTATGACTTTGTTACTTGGTGTAAGTGTGTGTCTGTGTTACTCGGTGTCAGTGTATGACTTTGTTACTGGGTCTCAGTGTGTGTCTATGTTACTGGGTGTCAGTGTATGTCTTTGTTACTTGGTGCAAGTGTATTTCTTTGTTACTGGGTGTGAGTGTGTGTCTTTGTTACTTGGCGTAGGTGTGTGTCTGTGTTACTGGGTGTCAGTGTATGTCTTTGTTACTGGGTGTCAGTGTATGTCTTTGTTACTTGGTGTAAGTGTGTGTCTGTGTTACTGGGTGTCAGTGTGTGTCTTTGTTACTTGGTGTCAGTGTATGTCTTTGTTACTTGGTGTAAGTGTGTGTCTGTGTTACTGGGTGTCAGTGTATGTCTTTGTTACTGGGTGTCAGTGTGTGTCTGTATTACTGGTTGTCAGTGCATGTCTTTGTTACTGGGTGACAGTGTTTGGCTTTGTTACTTTGTGTAAGTGTATGTCTGTGTTTCTGGCTGTCAGTGTATGTCTTTGTTACATGTTGTAAGTGTATGTCTTTGTTACTGGGTGTCACTGTATGTCTTTGTTACTTGGTGTCAGTGTGTGTCTTTGTTACTTGGTGTAAGGGTGTCTCTGTGTTACTGGGTGTCAGTGTATGTTTTTGTTACTGGTTGTCAGTGTATGTCTTTTTTACTTGGTGTCAGTGTGTGTCTGTGTTACAGGGTGTCAGTGTATGTCTTTGTTACTTGGTGTCAGTGTGTGTCTTTGTTACTGGGTGTGTGTGTGTCTTAGTTTCTTGGTGTAAGTGTGTGTCTGTGTTACTGGGTGTCAGTGTATGTCTTTGTTGCTTGGTGTAAGTGTATGTCTGTGTTACTAGGTGTCAGTGTGTGTCTGTGTTACTGGGTGTAAGTGTATGTCTTTGTTACTGGGTGTCAGTGCGTTTCTTTGTTCCTTGGTGTCAGTGTGTGTCTGTGTTACTGGGTGTCAGTGTATGTCTTTGTTACTTGGTGTAAGTGTGTGTCTGTTTTACTGGGTGTCTGTGTATCACTTTGTTACTTGGTGTAAGTGTGTGTCTGTGTTACTCGGTGTCAGTGTATGACTTTGTTACTGGGTCTCTGTGTGTGTCTATGATACTGGGTGTCAGTGTATGTCTTTGTTACTTGGTGTAAGTGTATTTCTTTGTTACTGGGTGTCAGTGTATGTCTTTTTTACTTGGTGTAAGTGTGTGTCTGTGTTACTGGGTGTAAGTGTATGTCTTTGTTACTGGGTGTCAGTGTATTTCTTTGTTACTTGGTGTAAGTGTGTGTCTGTGTTACTGGGTGTCAGTGTGTGTCTTTGTTACTTGGTGTCAGTGTATGTCTTTGTTACTGGGTGTAAGTGTGTGTCTGTGTTACTGGGTGTCAGTGTATGTCTTTGTTACTTGGTGTAAGTGTATTTCTTTGTTACTGGGTCTCTGTGTGTGTCTATGATACTGGGTGTCAGTGTATGTCTTTGTTACTTGGTGTAAGTGTATTTCTTTGTTACTGGGTGTGAGTGTATGTCTTTGTTACTTGGTGTAAGTGTGTGTCTGTGTTACTGGGTGTAAGTGTATGTCTGTGTTACTGGGTGTCAGTGTATGTCTGTGTTCCTTGGTGTAAGTGTGTGTCTGTGTTACTGGGTGTCAGTGTATGTCTTTGTTACTTGGTGTAAGTGTATGTCTGTTTTACTAGGTGTCAGTGTGTGTCTGTGTTACTGGGTGTCAGTGTATGTCTTTGTTACTGGGTGTCAGTGCGTTTCTTTGTTCCTTGGTGTCAGTGTGTGTCTGTGTTACTGGGTGTCAGTGAATGTCTTTGTTACTTGGTGTAAGTGTGTGTCTGTGTTACTCGGTGTCAGTGTATGACTTTGTTACTGGGTCTCAGTGTGTGTCTATGTTACTGGGTGTCAGTGTATGTCTTTGTTACTTGGTGTCAGTGTGTGTCTTTGTTACATGTTGTAAATGTATGTCTTTGTTACTGGGTGTCACTGTATGTCTTTGTTACTTGGTGTCAGTGTGTGTCTTTGTTACTTGGTGTAAGGGTGTCTCTGTGTTACTGGGTTTCGGTGTATGTTTTTGTTACTGGTTGTCAGTGTATGTATTTGTTACTTGGTGTCAGAGTGTGTCTTTGTTACTTGGTGTCAGTGTGTGTCTTTGTTACTGGGTGTGTGTGTGTCTTAGTTTCTTGGTGTAAGTGTGTGTCTGTGTTACTGGGTGTCAGTGTATGTCTTTGTTACTTGGTGTAAGTGTATGTCTGTGTTACTAGGTGTCAGTGTGTGTCTGTGTTACTGGGTGTAAGTGTATGTCTTTGTTACTGGGTGTCAGTGCGTTTCTTTGTTCCTTGGTGTCAGTGTGTGTCTGTGTTACTAGGTGTCAGTGTATGTCTTTGTAACTTGGTGTAAGTGTGTGTCTGTTTTACTGGGTGTCTGTGTATGACTTTGTTACTTGGTGTAAGTGTGTGTCTGTGTTACTCGGTGTCAGTGTATGACTTTGTTACTGGGTCTCTGTGTGTGTCTATGATACTGGGTGTCAGTGTATGTCTTTGTTACTTGGTGTAAGTGTATTTCTTTGTTACTGGGTGTGAGTGTGTGTCTTTGTTACTTGGTGTACGTGTGTGTCTGTGTTACTGGGTGTAAGTGTATGTCTTTGTTACTGGGTGTCAGTGTATGTCTTTGTTACTTGGTGTAAGTGTGTGTCTGTGTTACTGGGTGTCAGTGTGTGTCTTTGTTACTTGGTGTCAGTGTATGTCTTTGTTACTTGGTGTAAGTGTGTGTCTGTGTTACTGGGTGTCAGTGTATGTCTTTGTTACTGGGTGTCAGTGTGTGTCTGTATTCCTGGGTGTAAGTGTGTGTCTCTGTTACTTGGTGTCAGTGTATGTCTTTGTTACTTGGTGTCAGTGTGTGTCTTTGTTACTTGGTGTAAGGGTGTCTCTGTGTTACTGCGTGTCAGTGTATGTCTGTGTTGCTGGGTGTCAGTGTGTGTCTCTGTTACTGGGTGTAAGTGTATGTCTTTGTTACTGGGTGTCAGTTTGTGTCTTTGTTACTTGGTATCAGTGTGTGTCTGTGTTACTGGGTGTCAGTGTATGTCTTTGTTACTGTGTGTCAGTGCGTGTCTTTGTTACTTGGTATCAGTGTGTGTCTCTGTTACTGGGTGTCAGTGTGTGTCTTTGTTACTTGGTGTAAGTGTGTGTCTGTGTTACTGGGTGTCAGAGTATGTCTTTGTTACTGTGTGTCAGTGTATGTCTTTGTTGCTTGGTGTAAGTAGGTGTCTGTGTTACTGGGTGTCAGTGTCTGTCTGTGTTACTAGGTGTAAGTGTGTGTCTGTGTTACTGGGTGGCATTGTGTGTTTGTGTTATGGGGTGGCAGTGTTCGTCTGTGTTACCGGGTGTCAGTGTATGTCTTTGTTACTTGGTGTAAGTGTGTGTCTGTGTTACTGGGTGTCAATTTGTGTCTTTGTTAAAGGCTGTATGTGTATGTCTTTGTTACTTGGTGTCAGTGTATGTCTTTGTTACTTGGTGTAAGTGTGTGCCTCTGTTACTGGGTGTCAGTGTATGTCTTTGTCTCTTGGTATCAGTGTATGTCTTTGTTACTGGATGTCAGTGTGTGCCTTTGTTACTTGGTGTAACTGTGTGTCCGTGTTACTGGGTGTCAGTGTATGTCTGTGTTACTTGGTGTAAGTGTGTGTCTTTGTTACTGGGTGTCAGTGTATGCCTTTGTTACTTGGTGTCAGTGCATGTCTTTGTTACTTGGTGTCAGTGTGTGTCTTTGTTACTTGGTGCAAGTGTGTGTCTGTGTTGCTCGGTGTCAGTGTATGTCTTTGTTACTGGGTGTCAGTATATGTCTTTGTTACTTGGTGTCAGTGTGTGTCTGTGTTACTGGGTGTCAGTGTATGTCTTTGTTACTTGGTGTCAGTGTATGTCTTTGTTACTTGGTGTAAGTGTGTGTCTGTGTTACTGGGTGTCTGTGTATGTCTGTGTTACTTGGTGTAAGTGTGTGTCTGTGTTGCTGGGTGTCAGTGTGTGTCTCTGTTACTGGGTGTAAGTGTATGTCTTTGTTACTGGGTGTCAGTTTGTGTCTTTGTTACTTGGTATCAGTGTGTGTCTGTGTTACTGGGTGTCAGTGTATGTCTTTGTTACTGTGTGTCAGTGCGTGTCTTTGTTACTTGGTATCAGTGTGTGTCTCTGTTACTGGGTGTCAGTGTGTGTCTTTGTTACTTGGTGTAAGTGTGTGTCTGTGTTACTGGGTGTCAGAGTATGTCTTTGTTACTGTGTGTCAGTGTATGTCTTTGTTGCTTGGTGTAAGTAGGTGTCTGTGTTACTGGGTGTCAGTGTCTGTCTGTGTTACTAGGTGTAAGTGTGTGTCTGTGTTACTGGGTGGCATTGTGTGTTTGTGTTATGGGGTGGCAGTGTTCGTCTGTGTTACCGGGTGTCAGTGTATGTCTTTGTTACTTGGTGTAAGTGTGTGTCTGTGTTACTGGGTGTCAATTTGTGTCTTTGTTAAAGGCTGTATGTGTATGTCTTTGTTACTTGGTGTCAGTGTATGTCTTTGTTACTTGGTGTAAGTGTGTGCCTGTGTTACTGGGTGTCAGTGTATGTCTTTGTCTCTTGGTATCAGTGTATGTCTTTGTTACTGGATGTCAGTGTGTGCCTTTGTTACTTGGTGTAACTGTGTGTCCGTGTTACTGGGTGTCAGTGTATGTCTGTGTTACTTGGTGTAAGTGTGTGTCTTTGTTACTGGGTGTCAGTGTATGCCTTTGTTACTTGGTGTCAGTGCATGTCTTTGTTACTTGGTGTCAGTGTGTGTCTTTGTTACTTGGTGCAAGTGTGTGTCTGTGTTGCTCGGTGTCAGTGTATGTCTTTGTTACTGGGTGTCAGTATATGTCTTTGTTACTTGGTGTCAGTGTGTGTCTGTGTTACTGGGTGTCAGTGTATGTCTTTGTTACTTGGTGTCAGTGTATGTCTTTGTTACTTGGTGTAAGTGTGTGTCTGTGTTACTGGGTGTCTGTGTATGTCTGTGTTACTTGGTGTAAGTGTGTGTCTGTGTTGCTGGGTGTCAGTGTGTGTCTCTGTTACTGGGTGTAAGTGTATGTCTTTGTTACTGGGTGTCAGTTTGTGTCTTTGTTACTTGGTATCAGTGTGTGTCTGTGTTACTGGGTGTCAGTGTATGTCTTTGTTACTGTGTGTCAGTGCGTGTCTTTGTTACTTGGTATCAGTGTGTGTCTCTGTTACTGGGTGTCAGTGTGTGTCTTTGTTACTTGGTGTAAGTGTGTGTCTGTGTTACTGGGTGTCAGAGTATGTCTTTGTTACTGTGTGTCAGTGTATGTCTTTGTTGCTTGGTGTAAGTAGGTGTCTGTGTTACTGGGTGTCAGTGTCTGTCTGTGTTACTAGGTGTAAGTGTGTGTCTGTGTTACTGGGTGGCATTGTGTGTTTGTGTTATGGGGTGGCAGTGTTCGTCTGTGTTACCGGGTGTCAGTGTATGTCTTTGTTACTTGGTGTAAGTGTGTGTCTGTGTTACTGGGTGTCAATTTGTGTCTTTGTTAAAGGCTGTATGTGTATGTCTTTGTTACTTGGTGTCAGTGTATGTCTTTGTTACTTGGTGTAAGTGTGTGCCTGTGTTACTGGGTGTCAGTGTATGTCTTTGTCTCTTGGTATCAGTGTATGTCTTTGTTACTGGATGTCAGTGTGTGCCTTTGTTACTTGGTGTAACTGTGTGTCCGTGTTACTGGGTGTCAGTGTATGTCTGTGTTACTTGGTGTAAGTGTGTGTCTTTGTTACTGGGTGTCAGTGTATGCCTTTGTTACTTGGTGTCAGTGCATGTCTTTGTTACTTGGTGTCAGTGTGTGTCTTTGTTACTTGGTGCAAGTGTGTGTCTGTGTTGCTCGGTGTCAGTGTATGTCTTTGTTACTGGGTGTCAGTATATGTCTTTGTTACTTGGTGTCAGTGTGTGTCTGTGTTACTGGGTGTCAGTGTATGTCTTTGTTACTTGGTGTCAGTGTATGTCTTTGTTACTTGGTGTAAGTGTGTGTCTGTGTTACTGGGTGTCTGTGTATGTCTGTGTTACTTGGTGTAAGTGTGTGTCTTTGTTACTGGGTGTCAGTGTATGTCTTTGTTACTTGGTGTCAGTGTATGTCTTTGTTACTTGGTGTCAGTGTGTGCTTTTTTACTTGGTGTCAGTGTATGTCTTTGTTCCTTGGTGTCAGTGTATGTCTTTGAAACATGGTGTCAGTGTATGTTTTTGTTACTGGGTGTCAGTGTGTGTCTTTGTTACTTGGTGTAAGTGTGTGTCTGTGTTACTGGGTGTCAGTGCATGTCTTTGTTACTGGGTGTCAGTGTGCGTCTTTGTTACTTGGTGTCAGTGTGTGTCTGTGTTACTGGGTGTCAGTGTGTGTCTTAGTTACTTGGTGTCAGTGTATGTCTTTGGTACTTGGTGTCAGTGTATGTCTGTGTTACTGGGTGTAAGTGCGTGTCTTTGTTACTTGGTGTCAGTGTGTGTCTATGTTACTGGGTGTCAGTGTAAGTCTTTGTTACTTGGTGTAAGTGTGTGTCTGTGTCACTGGGTGTCAGTGAATGTCTTTGTGACTTGGTGTAAGTGTGTGTCTGTGTTACTGGGTGTAAGTGTATGTCTTTGTTACTGGGTGTCAGTGTATTTCTTTGTTACTTGGTGTAAGTGTGTGTCTGTGTTACTGGGTGTCAGTGTGTGTCTTTGTTACTTGGTGTCAGTGTATGTCTTTGTTACTGGGTGTAAGTGTGTGTCTGTGTTACTGGGTGTCAGTGTGTGTCTTTGTTACTTGGTGTCAGTGTATGTCTTTGTTACTGGGTGTAAGTGTGTGTCTGTGTTACTGGGTGTCAGTGTATGTCTTTGTTACTTGGTGTAAGTGTATTTCTTTGTTACTGGGTCTCTGTGTGTGTCTATGATACTGGGTGTCAGTGTATGTCTTTGTTACTTGGTGTAAGTGTATTTCTTTGTTACTGGGTGTGAGTGTATGTCTTTGTTACTTGGTGTAAGTGTGTGTCTGTGTTACTGGGTGTAAGTGTATGTCTGTGTTACTGGGTGTCAGTGTATGTCTGTGTTCCTTGGTGTAAGTGTGTGTCTGTGTTACTGGGTGTCAGTGTATGTCTTTGTTACTTGGTGTAAGTGTATGTCTGTTTTACTAGGTGTCAGTGTGTGTCTGTGTTACTGGGTGTCAGTGTATGTCTTTGTTACTGGGTGTCAGTGCGTTTCTTTGTTCCTTGGTGTCAGTGTGTGTCTGTGTTACTGGGTGTCAGTGAATGTCTTTGTTACTTGGTGTAAGTGTGTGTCTGTGTTTCTCGGTGTCAGTGTATGACTTTGTTACTGGGTCTCAGTGTGTGTCTATGTTACTGGGTGTCAGTGTATGTCTTTGTTACTTGGTGTCAGTGTGTGTCTTTGTTACATGTTGTAATTGTATGTCTTTGTTGCTGGGTGTCACTGTATGTCTTTGTTACTTGGTGTCAGTGTGTGTCTTTGTTACTTGGTGTAAGGGTGTCTCTGTGTTACTGGGTTTCAGTGTATGTTTTTGTTACTGGTTGTCAGTGTATGTCTTTGTTACTTGGTGTCAGAGTGTGTCTTTGTAACTTGGTGTCAGTGTGTGTCTTTGTTACTGGGTGTGTGTGTGTCTTAGTTTCTTGGTGTAAGTGTGTGTCTGTGTTACTGGGTGTCAGTGTATGTCTTTGTTACTTGGTGTAAGTGTATGTCTGTGTTACTAGGTGTCAGTGTGTGTCTGTGTTACTGGGTGTAAGTGTATGTCTTTGTTACTGGGTGTCAGTGCGTTTCTTTGTTCCTTGGTGTCAGTGTGTGTCTGTGTTACTAGGTGTCAGTGTATGTCTTTGTAACTTGGTGTAAGTGTGTGTCTGTTTTACTGGGTGTCTGTGTATGACTTTGTTACTTGGTGTAAGTGTGTGTCTGTGTTACTCGGTGTCAGTGTATGACTTTGTTACTGGGTCTCTGTGTGTGTCTATGATACTGGGTGTCAGTGTATGTCTTTGTTACTTGGTGTAAGTGTATTTCTTTGTTACTGGGTGTGAGTGTGTGTCTTTGTTACTTGGTGTACGTGTGTGTCTGTGTTACTGGGTGTAAGTGTATGTCTTTGTTACTGGGTGTCAGTGTATGTCTTTGTTACTTGGTGTAAGTGTGTGTCTGTGTTACTGGGTGTCAGTGTGTGTCTTTGTTACTTGGTGTCAGTGTATGTCTTTGTTACTTGGTGTAAGTGTGTGTCTGTGTTACTGGGTGTCAGTGTATGTCTTTGTTACTGGGTGTCAGTGTGTGTCTGTATTCCTGGGTGTAAGTGTGTGTCTCTGTTACTTGGTGTCAGTGTATGTCTTTGTTACTTGGTGTCAGTGTGTGTCTTTGTTACTTGGTGTAAGGGTGTCTCTGTGTTACTGGGTGTCAGTGTATGTCTGTGTTGCTGGGTGTCAGTGTGTGTCTCTGTTACTGGGTGTAAGTGTATGTCTTTGTTACTGGGTGTCAGTTTGTGTCTTTGTTACTTGGTATCAGTGTGTGTCTGTGTTACTGGGTGTCAGTGTATGTCTTTGTTACTGTGTGTCAGTGCGTGTCTTTGTTACTTGGTATCAGTGTGTGTCTCTGTTACTGGGTGTCAGTGTGTGTCTTTGTTACTTGGTGTAAGTGTGTGTCTGTGTTACTGGGTGTCAGAGTATGTCTTGGTTACTGTGTGTCAGTGTATGTCTTTGTTGCTTGGTGTAAGTAGGTGTCTGTGTTACTGGGTGTCAGTGTCTGTCTGTGTTACTAGGTGTAAGTGTGTGTCTGTGTTACTGGGTGGCATTGTGTGTTTGTGTTATGGGGTGGCAGTGTTCGTCTGTGTTACCGGGTGTCAGTGTATGTCTTTGTTACTTGGTGTAAGTGTGTGTCTGTGTTACTGGGTGTCAATTTGTGTCTTTGTTAAAGGCTGTATGTGTATGTCTTTGTTACTTGGTGTCAGTGTATGTCTTTGTTACTTGGTGTAAGTGTGTGCCTGTGTTACTGGGTGTCAGTGTATGTCTTTGTCTCTTGGTATCAGTGTATGTCTTTGTTACTGGATGTCAGTGTGTGCCTTTGTTACTTGGTGTAACTGTGTGTCCGTGTTACTGGGTGTCAGTGTATGTCTGTGTTACTTGGTGTAAGTGTGTGTCTTTGTTACTGGGTGTCAGTGTATGCCTTTGTTACTTGGTGTCAGTGCATGTCTTTGTTACTTGGTGTCAGTGTGTGTCTTTGTTACTTGGTGCAAGTGTGTGTCTGTGTTGCTCGGTGTCAGTGTATGTCTTTGTTACTGGGTGTCAGTATATGTCTTTGTTACTTGGTGTCAGTGTGTGTCTGTGTTACTGGGTGTCAGTGTATGTCTTTGTTACTTGGTGTCAGTGTATGTCTTTGTTACTTGGTGTAAGTGTGTGTCTGTGTTACTGGGTGTCTGTGTATGTCTGTGTTACTTGGTGTAAGTGTGTGTCTTTGTTACTGGGTGTCAGTGTATGTCTTTGTTACTTGGTGTCAGTGTATGTCTTTGTTACTTGGTGTCAGTGTGTGCTTTTTTACTTGGTGTCAGTGTATGTCTTTGTTCCTTGGTGTCAGTGTATGTCTTTGAAACATGGTGTCAGTGTATGTTTTTGTTACTGGGTGTCAGTGTGTGTCTTTGTTACTTGGTGTAAGTGTGTGTCTGTGTTACTGGGTGTCAGTGCATGTCTTTGTTACTTGGTGTCAGTGTATGTCTTTGTTACTTGGTGTCAGTGTGTGTCTATGTTACTGGGTGTCAGTGTAAGTCTTTGTTACTTGGTGTAAGTGTGTGTCTGTGTCACTGGGTGTCAGTGAATGTCTTTGTGACTTGGTGTAAGTGTGTGTCTTTTTTTCTGGGTGTCAGTGCATGTCTGTGTTACTGGGTGTAATTGTATGTCTTTGTTACTGGGTGTCAGTGTGTGTCTTTGTTACTTCGTGTAAGTGTGCGTCTGTGTTACTGGGTGTCAGTGTATGTCTTTGTTACTTGGTGTAAGTGTATGTCTGTGTTACTAGGTGTCAGTGTTTGTCTGTGTTACTGGCTGTAAGTGTATGTCTTTGTTACTGGGTGTCAGTGCGTTTCTTTGTTCCTTGGTGTCAGTGTGTGTCTGTGTTACTGGGTGTCAGTGTATGTCTTTGTTACTTGGTGTAAGTGTGTGTCTGTTTTACTGGGTGTCTGTGTATGACTTTGTTACTTGGTGTAAGTGTGTGTCTGTGTTACTCGGTGTCAGTGTATGACTTTGTTCCTGGGTCTCAGTGTGTGTCTATGTTACTGGGTGTCAGTGCATGTCTTTGTTACTTGGTGTAAGTGTATTTCTTTGTTACTGGGTGTGAGTGTGTGTCTTTGTTACTTGGTGTAAGTATGTGTCTGTGTTACTGGGTGTCAGTGTATGACTTTGTTACTGGGTGTCAGTGTATGTCTTTGTTACTTGGTGTAAGTGTGTGTCTGTGTTACTGGGTGCCAGTGTGTGTCTTTGTTACTTGGTGACAGTTTATGTCTTTGTTCCTTGGTGTAAGTGTGTGTCTGTGTTACTGGGTGTCAGTGTATGTCTTTGTTACTGGGTGTCAGTGTGTGTCTGTATTACTGGGTGTCAGTGCATGTCTTTGTTACTGGCTGTCAGTGTATGTCTTTGTTACATGTTGTAAGTGTATCTCTTTGTTACTGGGTGTCACTGTATGTCTTTGTTACTTGGTGTCAGTGTGTGTCTTTGTGACTTGGTGTAAGGGTGTCTCTGCGTTACTGGGTGTCAGTGTATTTCTTTGTTACTGGTTGTCAGTGTATGTCTTTGTTACTTGGTGTCAGTGTGTGTCTGTGTTACTGGGTGTAAGTGTATGTCTTTGTTACTTGGTGTCAGTGTGTGTCTTTGTTACTGGGTGTGTGTGTGTCTCAGTTTCTTGGTGTAATTGTGTGTCTGTGTTACTGGGTGTCAGTGTATGTCTTTGTTACTTGGTGTAAGTGTATGTCTGTGTTACTAGGTGTCAGTGTGTGTCTGTGTTACTGGGTGTCAGTGTATGTCTTTGTTACTTGGTGTAAGTGAGTGTCTGTTTTACTGGGTGTCTGTGTATGACTTTGTTTCTTGGTGTAAGTGTGTGTCTGTGTTACTGGGTGTCAGTGTGTGTCTTAGTTACTTGGTGTCAGTGTATGTCTTTGGTACTTGGTGTCAGTGTATGTCTGTGTTACTGGGTGTAAGTGCGTGTCTTTGTTACTTGGTGTCAGTGTGTGTCTATGTTACTGGGTGTCAGTGTATGTCTTTGTTACTTGGTGTAAGTGTGTGTCTGTGTCACTGGGTGTCAGTGAATGTCTTTGTGACTTGGTGTAAGTGTGTGTCTTTTTTTCTGGGTGTCAGTGCATGTCTGTGTTACTGGGTGTAATTGTATGTCTTTGTTACTGGGTGTCAGTGTGTGTCTTTGTTACTTCGTGTAAGTGTGCGTCTGTGTTACTGGGTGTCAGTGTATGTCTTTGTTACTTGGTGTAAGTGTATGTCTGTGTTACTAGGTGTCAGTGTGTGTCTGTGTTACTGGGTGTAAGTGTATGTCTTTGTTACTGGGTGTCAGTGCGTTTCTTTGTTCCTTGGTGTCAGTGTGTGTCTGTGTTACTGGGTGTCAGTGTATGTCTTTGTTACTTGGTGTAAGTGTGTGTCTGTTTTACTGGGTGTCTGTGTATGACTTTGTTACTTGGTGTAAGTGTGTGTCTGTGTTACTCGGTGTCAGTGTATGACTTTGTTCCTGGGTCTCAGTGTGTGTCTATGTTACTGGGTGTCAGTGCATGTCTTTGTTACTTGGTGTAAGTGTATTTCTTTGCTACTGGGTGTGAGTGTGTGTCTTTGTTACTTGGTGTAAGTATGTGTCTGTGTTACTGGGTGTCAGTGTATGACTTTGTTACTGGGTGTCAGTGTATGTCTTTGTTACTTGGTGTAAGTGTGTGTCTGTGTTACTGGGTGTCAGTGTGTGTCTTTGTTACTTGGTGACAGTGTAGGTCTTTGTTCCTTGGTGTAAGTGTGTGTCTGTGTACTGGGTGTCAGTGTATGTCTTTGTTACTGGGTGTCAGTGTGTGTCTGTATTACTGGGTGTCAGTGCATGTCTTTGTTACTGGCTGTCAGTGTATCTCTTTGTTACATGTTGTAAGTGTATCTCTTTGTTACTGGGTGTCACTGTATGTCTTTGTTACTTGGTGTCAGTGTGTGTCTTTGTGACTTGGTGTAAGGGTGTCTCTGTGTTACTGGGTGTCAGTGTATTTCTTTGTTACTGGTTGTCAGTGTATGTCTTTGTTACTTGGTGTCAGTGTGTGTCTGTGTTACTGGGTGTAAGTGTATGTCTTTGTTACTTGGTGTCAGTGTGTGTCTTTGTTACTGGGTGTGTGTGTGTCTCAGTTTCTTGGTGTAAGTGTGTGTCTGTGTTACTGGGTGTCAGTGTATGTCTTTGTTACTTGGTGTAAGTGTATGTCTGTGTTACTAGGTGTCAGTGTGTGTCTGTGTTACTGGGTGTCAGTGCATGTCTTTGTTACTTGGTGTAAGTGAGTGTCTGTTTTACTGGGTGTCTGTGTATGAATTTGTTTCTTGGTGTAAGTGTGTGTCTGTGTTACTCGGTTTCAGTGTATGACTTTGTTACTGGGTCTCTGTGTGTGTCTATGATACTGGGTGTCTGTGTATGTCTTTGTTACTTGGTGTAAGTGTATTTCTTTGTTACTGGGTGTGAGTGTGTGTCTTTGTTACTTGGTGTAAGTGTGTGTCTGTGTTACTGGGTGTAAGTGTATGTCTTTGTTACTTGGTGTCAGTGTGTGTCTTTGTTACTGCGTGTGTGTGTGTCTCAGTTTCTTGGTGTAAGTGTGTGTCTGTGTTACTGGGTGTCAGTGTATGTCTTTGTTACTTGGTGTAAGTGTATGTCTGTGTTACTAGGTGTCAGTGTGTGTCTGTGTTACTGGGTGTCAGTGTATGTCTTTGTTACTTGGTGTAAGTGAGTGTCTGTTTTACTGGGTGTCTGTGTATGACTTTGTTTCTTGGTGTAAGTGTGTGTCTGTGTTACTCGGTGTCAGTGTATGACTTTGTTACTGGGTCTCTGTGTGTGTCTATGATACTGGGTGTCTGTGTATGTCTTTGTTACTTGGTGTAAGTGTATTTCTTTGTTACTGGGTGTGAGTGTGTGTCTTTGTTACTTGGTGTAAGTGTGTGTCTGTGTTACTGGGTGTAAGTGTATGTCTTTGTTACTGGGTGTCAGTGTATGTCTTTGTTACTTGGTGTAAGTGTGTGTCTGTGTTACTGGGTGTCAGTGTGTGTCTTTGTTACTTGGTGTCAGTGTATGTCTTTGTTACTTGGTGTAAGTGTGTGTCTGTGTTACTGGGTGTCAGTGTATGTCTTTGTTACTGGGTGTCAGTGTGTGTCTGTATTACTGGGTGTCAGTGCATGTCTTTGTTACTAGGTGACAGTGTATGTCTTTGTTACTTTGTGTAAGTGTATGTCTGTGTTTCTGGCTGTCAGTGTATGTCTTTGTTACATGTTGTAAGTGTATGTCTTTGTTACTGGGTGTCACTGTATGTCTTTGTTACATGTTGTAAGTGTATGTCTTTGTTACTGGGTGTCACTGTATGTCTTTGTTACTTGGTGTCAGTGTGTGTCTTTGTTACTTGGTGTCAGTGAGTGTCTGTGTTACTGGGTGTCAGTGTATGTCGTTGTTACTTGGTGTCAGTGTGTGTCTTTGTTACTGGGTGTGTGTGTGTGTCTTAGCTTCTTGGTGTAAGTGTGTGTCTGTGTTACTGGGTGTCAGTGTATGTCTTTGTTAATTGGTGTAAGTGTGTATCTGTGTTACTGGGAGTCAGTGTATGTCTTTGTTACTCGTTGTAAGTGTATGTCTGTGTTACTGGGTGTCAGTGTATGTCTGTGTTGCTGGGTGTCAGTGCATGTCTCTGTTACTGGGTGTAAGTGTATGTCTTTGTTACTGGGTGTCAGTGCGTGTCTTTGTTACTTGGTATCAGTGTGTGTCTGTGTTACTGGGTGTCAGTGTATGTCTTTGATACTTGTTGTCATTTTGTGTCTTTGTTACTGGGTGTGTGTGTGTCTTAGTTTCTTGGTGTAAGTTTGTGTCTGTGTTACTGGGTGTCAGTGTATGTCTTTGTTACTTGGTGTAAGTGAGTGTCTGTTTTACTGGGTGTCTGTGTATGACTTTGTTTCTTGGTGTAAGTGTGTGTCTGTGTTACTCGGTTTCAGTGTATGACTTTGTTACTGGGTCTCTGTGTGTGTCTATGATACTGGGTGTCTGTGTATGTCTTTGTTACTTGGTGTAAGTGTATTTCTTTGTTACTGGGTGTGAGTGTGTGTCTTTGTTACTTGGTGTAAGTGTGTGTATGTGTTACTGGGTGTAAGTGTCTGTCTTTGTTACTTGGTGTCAGTGTCTGTCTTTGTTACTGGGTGTGTGTGTGTCTCAGTTTCTTGGTGTAAGTGTGTGTCTGTGTTACTGGGTGTCAGTGTATGTCTTTGTTACTTGGTGTAAGTGTATGTCTGTGTTACTAGGTGTCAGTGTGTGTCTGTGTTACTGGGTGTAAGGGAGTGTCTGTTTTACTGGGTGTCTGTGTATGACTTTGTTTCTTGGTGTAAGTGTGTGTCTGTGTTACTCGGTGTCAGTGTATGACTTTGTTACTGGGTCTCTGTGTGTGTCTATGATACTGGGTGTCAGTGTATGTCTTTGTTACTTGGTGTAAGTGTATTTCTTTGTTACTGGGTGTGAGTGTGTGTCTTTGTTACTTGGTGTAAGTGTGTGTCTGTGTTACTGGATGTAAGTGTATGTCTTTGTTACTGGGTGTCAGTGTATGTCTTTGTTACTTGGTGTAAGTGTGTGTCTGTGTTACTGGGTGTCAGTGTGTGTCTTTGTTACTTGGTGTCAGTGTATGTCTTTGTTACTTGGTGTAAGTGTGTGTCTGTGTTACTGGGTGTCAGTGTATGTCTTTGTTACTGGGTGTCAGTGTGTGTCTGTATTACTGGGTGTCAGTGCATGTCTTTGTTACGAGGTGACAGTGTATGTCTTTGTTACTTTGTGTAAGTGTATGTCTGTGTTTCTGGCTGTCAGTGTATGTCTTTGTTACATGTTGTAAGTGTATGTCTTTGTTACTGGGTGTCACTGTATGTCTTTGTTACTTGTTGTCAGTGTGTGTCTTTGTTACTTGGTGTCAGTGAGTGTCTGTGTTACTGGGTGTCAGTGTATGTCGTTGTTACTTGGTGTCAGTGTGTGTCTTTGTTACTGGGTATGTGTGTGTCTTAGCTTCTTGGTGTAAGTGTGTGTCTGTGTTACTGGGTGTCAGTGTATGTCTTTGTTAATTGGTGTAAGTGTGTATCTGTGTTACTGGGAGTCAGTGTATGTCTTTGTTACTCGTTGTAAGTGTATGTCTGTGTTACTGGGTGTCAGTGTATGTCTGTGTTGCTGGGTGTCAGTGCATGTCTCTGTTACTGGGTGTAAGTGTATGTCTTTGTTACTGGGTGTCAGTGCGTGTCTTTGTTACTTGGTATCAGTGTGTGTCTGTGTTACTGGGTGTCAGTGTATGTCTTTGATACTTGTTGTCAGTTTGTGTCTTTGTTACTGGGTGTGTGTGTGTCTTAGTTTATTGGTGTAAGTTTGTGTCTGTGTTACTGGGAGTCAGTGTATGTCTTTGTTACTTGGTGTAAGTGAGTGTCTGTGTTACTGGGTGTAAGTGTATGTCTTTGTTACTGGGTGTCAGTGTATGTCTTTGTTACTTGGTGTAAGTGTGTGTCTGTGTTACTGGGTGTCAGTGTGTGTCTTTGTTACTTGGTGTAAGTGTATTTCTTTGTTACTGGGTGTGAGTGTGTTTCTTTGTTACTTGGTGTAAGTGTGTGTCTGTGTTACTGGGTGTCAGTGTATGTCTTTGTTACTTGGTGTAAGTGAGTGTCTGTTTTACTGGGTGTCTGTGTATGACTTTGTTTCTTGGTGTAAGTGTGTGTCTGTGTTACTCGGTGTCAGTGTATGACTTTGTTACTGGGTCTCTGTGTGTGTCTATGATACTGGGTGTCAGTGTATGTCTTTGTTACTTGGTGTAAGTGTATTTCTTTGTTACTGGGTGTGAGTGTGTGTCTTTGTTACTTGGTGTAAGTGTGTGTCTGTGTTACTGGGTGTAAGTGTATGTCTTTGTTACTGGGTGTCAGTGTATGTCTTTGTTACTTGGTGTAAGTGTGTGTCTGTGTTACTGGGTGTCAGTGTGTGTCTTTGTTACTTGGTGTCAGTGTATGTCTTTGTTACTTGGTGTAAGTGTGTGTCTGTGTTACTGGGTGTCAGTGTATGTCTTTGTTACTGGGTGTCAGTGTGTGTCTGTATTACTGGGTGTCAGTGCATGTATTTGTTACTAGGTGACAGTGTATGTCTTTGTTACTTTGTGTAAGTGTATGTCTGTGTTTCTGGCTGTCAGTGTATGTCTTTGTTACATGTTGTAAGTGTATGTCTTTGTTAATGGGTGTCACTGTATGTCTTTGTTACTTGGTGTCAGTGTGTGTCTTTGTTACTTGGTGTCAGTGAGTGTCTGTGTTACTGGGTGTCAGTGTATGTCGTTGTTACTTGGTGTCAGTGTGTGTCTTTGTTACTGGGTGTGTGTGTGTCTTAGCTTCTTGGTGTAAGTGTGTGTCTGTGTTACTGGGTGTCAGTGTATGTCTTTGTTAATTGGTGTAAGTGTGTATCTGTGTTACTGGGAGTCAGTGTATGTCTTTGTTACTCGTTGTAAGTGTATGTCTGTGTTACTGGGTGTCAGTGTATGTCTGTGTTGCTGGGTGTCAGTGCATGTCTCTGTTACTGGGTGTAAGTGTATGTCTTTGTTACTGGGTGTCAGTGCGTGTCTTTGTTACTTGGTATCAGTGTGTGTCTGTGTTACTGGGTGTCAGTGTATGTCTTTGATACTTGTTGTCAGTTTGTGTCTTTGTTACTGGGTGTGTGTGTGTCTTAGTTTCTTGGTGTAAGTTTGTGTCTGTGTTACTGGGAGTCAGTGTATGTCTTTGTTACTTGGTGTAAGTGAGTGTCTGTGTTACTGGGTGTAAGTGTATGTCTTTGTTACTGGGTGTCAGTGTATGTCTTTGTTACTTGGTGTAAGTGTGTGTCTGTGTTACTGGGTGTCAGTGTGTGTCTTTGTTACTTGGTGTAAGTGTATTTCTTTGTTACTGGGTGTGAGTGTGTGTCTTTGTTACTTGGTGTAAGTGTGTGTCTGTGTTACTGGGTGTAAGTGTATGTCTTTGTTACTGGGTGTCAGTGTATGTCTTTGTTACTTGGTGTAAGTGTGTGTCTGTGTTACTGGGTGTCAGTGTGTGTCTTTGTTACTTGGTGTAAGTGTGTATCTGTGTTACTGGGAGTCAGTGTATGTCTTTGTTACTCGTTGTAAGTGTATGTCTTTGTTACTTGGTGTAAGTGTGTGTCTGTGTTACTGGGTGTCAGTGTATGTCTTTGTTACTGGGTGTCAGTGTGTGTCTGTATTACTGGGTGTCAGTGCATGTCTTTGTTACTAGGTGACAGTGTATGTCTTTGTTACTTTGTGTAAGTGTATGTCTGTGTTTCTGGCTGTCAGTGTATGTCTTTGTTACATGTTGTAAGTGTATGTCTTTGTTACTGGGTGTCACTGTATGTCTTTGTTACTTGGTGTCAGTGTGTGTCTTTGTTACTTGGTGTCAGTGTGTGTCTGTGTTACTGGGTGTCAGTGTATGTCGTTGTTACTTGGTGTCAGTGTGTGTCTTTGTTACTGGGTGTGTGTGTGTCTTAGCTTCTTGGTGTAAGTGTGTGTCTGTGTTACTGGGTGTCAGTGTATGTCTTTGTTAATTGGTGTAAGTGTGTATCTGTGTTACTGGGAGTCAGTGTATGTCTTTGTTACTCGTTGTAAGTGTATGTCTGTGTTACTGGGTGTCAGTGTATGTCTGTGTTGCTGGGTGTCAGTGCATGTCTCTGTTACTGGGTGTAAGTGTATGTCTTTGTTACTGGGTGTCAGTGCGTGTCTTTGTTACTTGGTATCAGTGTGTGTCTGTGTTACTGGGTGTCAGTGTATGTCTTTGATACTTGTTGTCAGTTTGTGTCTTTGTTACTGGGTGTGTGTGTGTCTTAGTTTCTTGGTGTAAGTTTGTGTCTGTGTTACTGGGTGTCAGTGCATGTCTTTGTTACTTGGTGTAAGTGTGTATCTGTGTTACTGGGAGTCAGTGTATGTCTTTGTTACTTGTTGTAAGGGTATGTCTGTGTTACTTGGTGTCAGTGTATGTCTGTGTTGCTGGGTGTCAGTGTATGTCTCTGTTACTGGGTGTAAGTGTATGTCTTTGTTACTGGGTGTCAGTGCGTGTCTTTGTTACTTGGTATCAGTGTGTGTCTGTGTTACTGGGTGTCAGTGTATGTCTTTGATACTCGGTGTAAGTGTGTGTCTCTGTTACTGGGTGTCAGTGTGTGTCTTTGTTACTTGGTGTAAGTGTGTGTCTGTGTTACTGGGTGTCAGAGTATGTCTTTGTTACTGGGTGTCAGTGCGTGTCTTTGTTACTTGGTATCAGTGTGTGTCTGTGTTACTGCGTGTCAGTGTATGTCTTTGATACTTGGTGTAAGTGTGTGTCTCTGTTACTGGGTGCCAGTGTCTGTCTGTGTTACTAGGTCTAAGTGTGTGTCTGTGTTACTGGGTGGCATTGTGTGTCTGTGTTACGGGGTGGCAGTGTGTGTCTGTGTTACTGGGTGTCAGTGTATGTCTTTGTTACTTGGTGTAAGTGTGTGTCTGTGTTACTGGGTGTCAGTGTGTGTCTTTGTTAAAGGGTGTATGTGTATGTCTTTGTTACTTGGTGTCAGTGTATGTCTTTGTTACTTGGTGTAAGTGTGTGCCTGTGTTACTGGGTGTCAGTGTATGTCTTTGTCACTTGATGTCAGTGTATGTCTTTGTTACTGGATGTCGGTGTGTGCCTTTGTTACTTGGTGTAACTGTGTGTCCGTGTTACTGGGTGTCAGTGTATGTCTGTGTTACTTGGTGTAAGTGTGTGTCTTTGTTACTGGGTGTCAGTGTATGCCTTTGTTACTTGGTATCAGTGCATGTCTTTGTTACTTGGTGTCAGTGTGTGTCTTTGTTACTTTGTGTAAGTTTGTGTCTGTGTTACTGGGTGTCAGTGTATGTCTTTGTTACTTGGTGTCAGTGTATGTCTTTATTACTTGGTGTCAGTGTGTGTCTGTGTTACTGGGTGTCAGTGTCTGTCTTTGTTACTAGGTGTAAATGTATGTCTTTGTTACTGGGTGTCAGTGCGTATCTTTGTTACTTGGTGTCTTTGTTTGTCTGTGTTACTGGCTGTCATTGTGTGTCTTTGTTACTTGGTGTCAGTGTGTGTCTTTGTTACTTGGTGTCAGTGTATGTCTGTGTTACTGGGTGTAAGTGATTGTCTTTGTTACTGGGTGTCTGTGTATGCCTTTGTTAATTGGTGTCAGTGTATGTCTTTGTTACTGGGTGTCAGTGTGTGTCTTTGTTACTTGGTGTATGTGTGTGTCTGTGTTACTGCGTGTCAGTGTGTGTCTGTGTTACTTGGTGTAAGTGTGTGTCCTTGTTACTGGGTGTAATTGTATGTCTTTGTTACTGGGTGTCAATGTATGTCTTTGTTACTGGCTGTCAGTGTTTGTCTTTGTTAATTGGTGTAAGTGTGTGTCTGTGTTTCTGGCTGTCAGTGTATGTCTTTGTTACTGGGTGTCACTGTTTTTCTTTGTTACTTGGTGTCAGTGTATGTCTTTGTTACTGGGTGTCAGTGTGTGTCTTTGTTAATTGGTGTCAGTGTGTGTCTGTGTTACTGGGTGTCAGTGTATGTCTTTGCTACTTGGTGTCAGTGTATGTCTTTGTTACTGGGTGTCAGTGTGTGTCTTTGTTAATTGGTGTCAGTGTGTGTCTGTGTTACTGGGTGTCAGTGTATGTCTTTGTTACTTGGTGTCAGTGTGTGTCTTTGTTACTTGGTGTCAGCGTCTGTCTTTGATACTGGGTGTGTGTGTGTCTTAGTTTCTTGGTGCAACTGTGTGTCTGTGTTACTGGGTGTCAGTGTATGTCTTTGTTACTTGGTGTAAGTTTGTGTCTGTGTTACTGGGAGTCATTGTATGTATTTTATTACTTGGTGTAAGTGTATTTCTGTGTTACTGGGTGTCAGTGCATGTCTTTGTTAATTCGTGTAAGTGTATGTCTGTGTTACTAGGTGTCAGTGTGAGTCTGTGTTACTGCGTGTAAGTGTATGTCTTTGTTACTGGGTGTCAGTGCCTGTCTTTGTTACTTGGTGTCAGTGTGTGTCTGCGTTACTGGGTGTCAGTGTATGTCTTTGTCACTTGGTGTCAGTGTATGTCTTTGTTACTGGATGTCAGTGTGTGTCTTTGTTACTTGGTGTAAGTGTGTGTCTGTGTTACTGGGTGTCAGTGCATGTCTGTGTTACTTGGTGTAAGTGTGTGTCTTTGTTACTGGGTGTCAGTGTATGCCTTTGTTAATTGGTGTCAGTGCATCTCTTTGTTACTTGGTGTCAGTGTGTGTCTTTGTCACTTGGTGCAAGTGTGTGTCTTTGTTACTGGGTGTCAGTGTATGTCTTTGTTACTGGGTGTCAGTGTATGTCTTTGTTACTTGGTGTCAGTGTGTGTCTTTTTTACTTGGTGTTAGTGTATGTCTTTGTTACTTGGTGTCAGTGTATGTCTTTGTTACATAGTGTCAGTGTATGTCTTTGTTACTTGGTGTAAGTGTGTGTCTTTGTTACTGGGTGTCAGTGTATGTCTTTGTTACTGGGTGTCAGTGTATGGCTTTTTTACTTGGTGTCAGTGTGTGTCTGTGTTACTGGGTGTCAGTGTATGTCTGTGTTACTTGGTGTCAGTGTATGTCTTTGTTACTTGGTGTCAGTTTGTGTCTTTTTTACTTGGTGTCAGTGTATGTCTTTGTTACTTGATGTCAGTGTATGTCTTTCTTACATGGTGTCAGTGTATGTATTTGTTACTGGGTGTCAGTGTGTGTCTTTGTGACTTGGTGTCAGTGTATGTCTTTGTTACTTGGTGTAAGTGTGTGTCTGTGTTACTGGGTATAAGTGTATGTCTTTGTTACTTGGTGTCAGTGTATGTCAAAATACTTGGTGTAAGTGTATGCCTTTGTTACTTGGTGTAATTGTCTGTCGTTGTTACTTGATGTCAGTGTATGTCTGTGTTACTTGGTGTAAGTGTGTGTCTTTGTTACTTGGTGTAAGTGTATGCCTTTGTTACTTGGTGTCAGTGTATGTCTTTGTTACTTGGTGTCTGTGTGTGTCTGTGTTACTGGGTATCAGTGTATGTCTTTGTGACTTGGTATCAATGTATGTCTTTGTTACTTGGTGTCAGTGTATGTCTTTCTTACTGGGTGTCAGTGTGTGTCTGTGTTACTTGGTGTCAGTGTATGTCTTTGTTACTTGGTGTCAGTGTGTGTCTCTGTTACTGTGTATCAGTGTATGTCTTTGTGACTTGGTATCAATGTATGTCTTTGTTGCTTGGTGTCAGTGTATGTCTTTGTTACTGGGTGTCAGTGGTTCTCTGTGTTACTGGGTGGCAGTGTGTGTTTGTTTGTGATACTGGCTGTCAGTGTGTGTCTATGACACCAGGTGTCAGTATTTAGTTTAGTTTAGAGATCCAGCACTTAAACAGGCCCATCGGCCCACCGAGTCTATGCCGACCATCAACCACCCATTTATGCTAATCCTACACTAATTCCGTATTCCGATCACATCCCCACCTGTCCCTATATATTTCCCTACCACCTACCTGTACTAGGGGCAATTTATGATGGCCAATTAACCTATCAACCTGCAAGTCTTTGGCATGTGGGAGGAAACCGGAGCACCCGGAGGAAACACAAGCAGACACAGGGAGATCTTGCAAACTCCGCAATTGCAGTACCCAGAATCGAACCCGGGTCACTGCAGCTGTGAGACTGCGGTGCTAACCACTGCGCCAATGTGACCCCCTTCCCCCCCCCCTCAGTGTGTGCCTGTGTTACTAGGTATCAGAGTATGTCTTTGTTACTTGGTGTCAGTGAATGTCTGTGTTATTTGGTGTAAGTGTTTGTCTGTGTTACTGGGTATCAGTGTATGTCTTTGTTACTTGGTGTAAGTGTATGTCTGTGTTACTGGGTATCGTGTATATCTTTGTCACTTGGTGTCAGTGTATGTCTTTGCTACTTGGTGTAAGTGTATGTCTTTGTTACTCGGTGTCAGTGTATGTCATTGTTACTTGGTGTAAGTGTGTGTCTGTGTTACTGGGTGTAAGTGTGTGTCTGTGTTACTGGGTATCAGTGTATGCCTTTGTTACTTGGAGTCAGTGTATGTCAAAATACTTGGTGTAAGTGTATGTCTTTGTTACTTGGTGTAATTGTCTGTCTTTGTTACTTGGTGTCAGTGTATGTCTGTGTTACTTGGTGTAAGTGTGTGTCTTTGTTACTTGGTGCAAGTGTGTGTCTGTGTTACTGGGTGTCAGTGTGTGTCTTTGTAACTTGGTGTCAGTGTATGTCTTTGTTACTTGGTGTCAGTGTGTGTCTTTTTTACTTGGTGTCAGTGTATGTCTTTGTTACTTGGTGTCAGTGTATGTCTTTGTTACAAGCTGTCAGGGTATGTCTCTGTTACGGGGTGTAAGTGTATGTCTTTGTTACTTGGTGTCAGCGTGTGTCTGTGTTACTGGGTGTAAGTGATTGTCTTTGTTACTGGGTGTCAGTGTATGTCTTTGTTAATTGGTGTCAGTGTATGTCTTTGTTACTGGGTGTCAGTGTCTGTCTTTGTTACTTGGTGTATGTGTGTGTCTGTGTTACTGGGTGTCAGTGTATGTCTGTGTTACTTGGTGTAAGTGTGTGTCTTTGTTACTGGGTGTCAGTGTATGTCTTTGTTACTTGGTGTCAGTGCATGTCTTTGTTACTGGGTGTCAGTATTTGCCTTTGTTACTTGGTGTAAGTGTGTGTCTGTGTTTCTGGCTGTCAGTGTATGTCTTTGTTACTGGGTGTCACTGGATGTCTTTGTTACTTGGTGTCAGTGTGTATCTGTGTTACTGGATGTCAGTGTGTGTCTTTGTTACTTGGTGTAAGTGTGTGTCTGTGTTACTGGGTGTCAGTGCATGTCTTTGTTACTTGTTGTCAGTGTTTGTCTTTGTTAATTGGTGTCAGTGTGTGTCTGTGTTACTGGGTGTCAGTGTATGTCTTTGTTACTTGGTGTCAGTGTGTGTCTTTGTTACTTGGTGTCAGTGTCTGTCTTTGTTACTGGATGTGTGTGTGTCTTAGTTTCTTGGTGCAAGTGTGTGTCTGTGTTACTGGGTGTCAGTGTATGACTTTGTTACTTGGTGTAAGTTTGTGTCTGTGTTACTGGGAGACATTGTATGTTTTTTATTACTTGGTGGAAGTGTATGTCTGTGTTACTGGGTGTCAGTGTATGTCTTTGTTACTTGGTGTAAGTGTATGTCTGTGTTACAAGGTGTTAGTGTGTGTCTGTGCTACAGGGTGTAAGTGTATTTCTTTGTTCCTGGGTGTCAGTGCGTGTCTTTGTTACTTGGTGTCAGTGTGTGTCTGCCTTACTGGGTGTCAGTGTATGTCTTTGTTACTTGGTGTAAGTGTGTGCCTGTGTTTCTGGGTGTCAGTGTATGTATTTGTCACTTGGTGTCAGTGTATGTCAAAATACTTGGTGTAAGTGTAGATCTTTGTTACTTGGTGTAATTGTCTGTCTTTGTTACTTGGTGTCAGTGTATGTCTGTGTTACTTGGTGTAAGTGTGTGTCTTTGTTACTTGGTGTAAGTGTATGCCTTTGTTACTTGGTGTCAGTGTATGTCTTTGTTACTTGGTGTCAGTGTGTGTCTGTGTTACTGGGTATCAGTGTATGTCTTTGTGACTTGGTATCAATGTATGACTTTGTTACTTGGTGTCAGTGTATGTCTTTGTTACTGGGTGTCAGTGTGTGTCTGTGTTACTTTTTGTCAGTGTATGTCTTTGTTACTGTGTATCAGTGTTTCTCTGTGTTACTGGGTGTCAGTGTGTGTTTGTTTGTGTTCATGGCTGTCAGTGTGTGTCTGTGACACTAGGTGGCAGTATCTAGTTTAGTTTAGAGATACAGCACTTAAACAGGCCCTTCTGCCCACCGAGTCTGTGCCGACCATCAACCACACTTTTATACTAATCCTACACTAATCCCTTATTTCTATCACATCCCCACCTGTCCCTATATATTTCCCTACCACCTACCTATACTAGGGGCAATTTATGATGGCCAATTAACCTATCAACCTGCAAGTCTTTGGCATGTGGGAGGAAACAGGAGCACCCGGAGGAAACTCAAGCAGACACAGGGAGAACTTGCAAACTCCGGACAGGCAGTACCCAGAATCGAACCCGGGTCCCTGGAGCTGTGAGGCTGCGGTGCGAACCACT
The DNA here is from genome assembly GCF_036365525.1 of Heterodontus francisci. Taxonomy (NCBI): domain Eukaryota; kingdom Metazoa; phylum Chordata; class Chondrichthyes; order Heterodontiformes; family Heterodontidae; genus Heterodontus; species Heterodontus francisci. The sequence goes on along the minus strand of NW_027140908.1, from coordinate 1,627,204 downwards.
GCGCCAATGTGCCCCCCACCCGCGCCCCCCCACCCCAGTGTGTGCCTGTGTTACTGGGCATCAGTGTATGTCTTTGTTACTTGGTGTCAGTGTATGTCTGTGTTACTTGGTGTAAGTGTGTGTCTGTGTTACTGGGTATCAGTGTATGTCTTTGTTACTTGGTGTAAGTGTACGTCTGTGTTACTGGGTATCAGTGTATGTCTTTGTTACTTGGTGTTAGTGTATGTCTTTGTTAATTGGTGTAAGTGTATGTCTTTGTTACTTGGTGTAAGTGTATGTCTTTGTTACTTGGTGATAGTGTATGTCTTTGTTACTTGGTGTAAGTGTGTGTCTGTGTTACTGGGTGTCAGTGTGTGTCTGTGTTACTTGGTGTAAGTGTGTGTCTTTGTTACTTGGTGTCCGTGTGTGTCTGTGCTACTGGATGTCAGTTTATGTCTTTGTTACTTGGTGTCAGTGTATGTCTTTGTTACTTGGTGCAAGTGTGTGTCTGTGTTACTGGGTATCAGTGTCTGTCTTTGTTACTTGGTGTAAGTGTGTGTCTGTGTTACTGGGTATCAGTGTATGTCTTTGTTACTTGGTGTCAGTGTATGTCTGTGTTACTTGGAGTAAGTGTGTGTCTGTGTTACTGGGTAGCAGTGTATGTCTTTGTGACTTGGTGTAAGTGTGTGTCTGTGTTACTGGGTGTCAGTGTGTGTCTGTGTTACTTGGTGTAAGTGTGTGTCTTTGTTACTTGGTGTCCGTGTGTGTCTGTGTTACTGGGTGTCAGTTTATGTCTTTGTTACTTGGTGTCAGTGTATGTCTTTGTTACTTGGTGTTAGTGTGTGTCTGTGTTACAGGGTATCAGTGTCTGTCTTTGTTACTTGGTGTAAGTGTTTGTCTGTGTTACTGCATATCAGTGTATGTCTTTGTTACTTGGTGTCAGTGTATGTCTGTGTTACTTGGGGTAAAAGTGTGTCTGTGTTACTGGGTATCTGTGTATGTCTTTGTGACTTTGTGTCAGTGTATGTCTTTGTTACTGGGTGTCAGAGTGTGTCTTTGTGACTTGGTGTCAGTGTATGTCTGTGTTACTTGGAGTAAGTGTGTGTCTGTGTTACTGGGTAGCAGTGTATGTCTTTGTGACTTGGTGTAAGTGTGTGTCTGTGTTACTGGGTGTCAGTGTGTGTCTGTGTTACTTGGTGTAAGTGTGTGTCTTTGTTACTTGGTGTCCGTGTGTGTCTGTGTTACTGGGTGTCAGTTTATGTCTTTGTTACTTGGTGTCAGTGTATGTCTTTGTTACTTGATGTAAGTGTGTGTCTGTGTTACAGGGTATCAGTGTCTGTCTTTGTTACTTGGTGTAAGTGTGTGTCTGTGTTACTGCGTATCAGTGTATGTCTTTGTTACTTGGTGTCAGTGTATGTCTGTGTTACTTGGGGTAAGTGTGTGTCTGTGTTACTGGGTATCAGTGTATGCCATTGTTACTTGGTGTCAGTTTATGTCAAAATACTTGGTGTCAGTTTATGTCTTTGTTAATGGGTGTCAGTGTGTGTCTTTGTGACTTGGTGTCAGTGTATGTCTTTTTTACTAGGTGTAAGTGTATGTCCGTGTTACTTGGTGTAAGTGTGTGTCTGTGTTACTGGGTATCAGTGTATGTCTGTGTTACTTGGTGGAAGTGTGTGTCTGTGTTACTGGGTATCAGTATATGTCTTTGTTAGTTGGTGTCAGTGTATGTCTGTGTTACTTGGTGTAAGTGTGTGTCTGTGTTACTGGGTATCAGTGTATGTCTTTGTGACTTTGTGTCAGTGTATGTCAAAATACTTGGTGTCAGTGTATGTCTTTGTTACTGGGTGTCAGTGTGTGTCTTTGTGACTTGGTGTCAGTGTATGTCTTTGTTACTTGGTGTAAGTGTGTGTCTGTGTTACTGGGTATCAGTGTATGTCTTTGTTACTTGGTGTCAGTGTATGTCTGTGTTACTTGGTGTAAGTGTGTGTCTGTGTTACTGGGTATCAGTGTATGTCTTTGTGACTTTGTGTCAGTGTATGTCAAAATACTTGGTGTCAGTGTATGTCTTTGTTACTGGGTGTCAGTGTGTGTCTTTGTGACTTGGTGTCAGTGTATGTCTTTGTTACTTGGTGTAAGTGTGTGTCTGTGTTACTGGGTATCAGTGTATGTCTTTGTTACTTGGTGTCAGTGTATGTCTGTGTTATTTGGTGTAAATGTGTGTCTGTGTTACTGGGTATCAGTGTATGTCTGTGTTACTTGGCGTACGTGTGTGTCTGTGTTACTGGGTATCAGTGTATGTCTTTGTGACTTGGTGTCAGTGTATGTCTTTGTTACTGGGTGTCAGTGTGTGTCTTTGTGACTTGGTGTCAGTGTATGTCTGTGTTACTTGGAGTAAGTGTGTGTCTGTGTTACTGGGTAGCAGTGTATGTCTTTGTGACTTGGTGTAAGTGTGTGTCTGTGTTACTGGGTGTCAGTGTGTGTCTGTGTTACTTGGTGTAAGTATGTGTCTTTGTTACTTGGTGTCCGTGTGTGTCTGTGTTACTGGGTGTCAGTTTATGTCTTTGTTACTTGGTGTCAGTGTATGTCTTTGTTACTTGATGTAAGTGTGTGTCTGTGTTACAGGGTATCAGTGTCTGTCTTTGTTACTTGGTGTAAGTGTGTGTCTGTGTTACTGCGTATCAGTGTATGTCTTTGTTACTTGGTGTCAGTGTATGTCTGTGTTACTTGGGGTAAGTGTGTGTCTGTGTTACTGGGTATCAGTGTATGCCATTGTTACTTGGTGTCAGTGTATGTCAAAATACTTGGTGTCAGTTTATGTCTTTGTTAATGGGTGTCAGTGTGTGTCTTTGTGACTTGGTGTCAGTGTATGTCTTTTTTACTAGGTGTAAGTGTATGTCCGTGTTACTTGGTGTAAGTGTGTGTCTGTGTTACTGGGTATCACTGTATGTCTGTGTTACTTGGTGTAAGTGTGTGTCTGTGTTACTGGGTATCAGTATATGTCTTTGTTAGTTGGTGTCAGTGTATGTCTGTGTTACTTGGTGTAAGTGTGTGTCTGTGTTACTGGGTATCAGTGTATGTCTTTGTGACTTTGTGTCTGTGTATGTCAAAATACTTGGTGTCAGTGTATGTCTTTGTTACTGGGTGTCAGTGTGTGTCTTTGTGACTTGGTGTCAGTGTATGTCTTTGTTACTTGGTGTAAGTGTGTGTCTGTGTTACTGGGTATCAGTGTATGTCTTTGTTACTTGGTGTCAGTGTATGTCTGTGTTATTTGGTGTAAATGTGTGTCTGTGTTACTTGGTATCAGTGTATGTCTGTGTTACTTGGCGTACGTGTGTGTCTCTGTTACTGGGTATCAGTGTATGTCTTTGTGACTTGGTGTCAGTGTATGTCTTTGTTACTGGGTGTCAGTGTGTGTCTTTGTGACTTGGTGTCAGTGTATGTCTTTGTTACTTGGTGTCAGTGTATGTCTGTGTTACTTGGTGTAAGTGTGTGTCTGTCTTACTGGGTATCAGTGTATGTCTTTGTTACTTGGTGTCAGTGTATGTCTTTGTTACTTGGTGTAAGTGTGTGTCTGTGTTACTGGGTGTCAGTGTGTGTCTTTGTTACTTGGTGTCCGTGTGTGTCTGTGGTACTGGATGTCAGTTTATGTCTTTGTTACTTGGTGTCAGTGTATGTCTTTGTTACTTGGTGCAAGTGTGTGTCTGTGTTACTGGGTATCAGTGTCTGTCTTTGTTACTTGGTGTAAGTGTGTGTCTGTGTTACTGGGTATCAGTGTTTGTCTTTGTTCCTTGGTGTCAGTGTATGTCTGTGTTACTTGGAGTAAGTGTGTGTCTGTGTTACTGGGTATCAGTGTATGTCTTTGTGACTTGGTGTAAGTGTGTGTCTGTGTTACTGGGTATCAGTGTATGTCTTTGTTATTTGGTGTCAGTGTATGTCTTTGTTACTTGGTGTAAGTGTATATCTTTGTTACTTGGTGTCAGTGTATGTCTTTGTAACTTGGTGTAAGTGTGTGTCTGCGTTACTGGGTGTCAGTGTGTGTATGTGTTACTTGGTGTAAGTGTGTGTCTTTGTTACTTGGTGTCCGTGTGTGTCTGTGTTACTGGGTGTCAGTTTATGTCTTTGTTACTTGGTGTCAGTGTATGTCTTTGTTACTTGGTGTCAGTGTGTGTCTGTGTTACAGGGTATCAGTGTCTGTCTTTTTTACTTGGTGTAAGTGTGTTTCTGTGTTACTGCGTATCAGTGTCTGTCTTTATTACTTGGTGTCAGTGTATGTCTGTGTTACTTGGGGTAAGTGTGTGTCTGTGTTACTGGGTATCAGTGTATGTCTTTGTGACTTTGTGTCAGTGTATGTCTTTGTTACTGGGTGTCAGTGTGTGTCTTTGTGACTTGGTGTCAGTGTATGTCTTTGTTACTTGGTGTAAGTGTGTGTCTGTGTTACAGGGTATCAGTGTCTGTCTTTGTTACTTGGTGTAAGTGTGTGTCTTTGTTACTTGGTGTAAGTGTTTGTCTTTGTTACTTGGTGTAAGTGTATGCCTTTGTTACTTGGTGTCAGTGTATGTCTTTGTTACTTGGTGTAAGTGTGTGTCTGTGTTACTGGGTATCAGTGTATGTCTTTGTGACTTGGTATCAATGTATGACTTTGTTACTTGGTGTCAGTGTATGTCTTTGTTACGGGGTGTCAGTGTGTGTCTGTGTTACTTGGTGTCAGTGTATGTCTTTGTTACTCTGTATCAGTGTTTCTCTGTGTTACTGGGTGTCAGTGTGTGTTTGTTTGTGTTCATGGCTGTCAGTGTGTATCTGTGACACTAGGTGTCAGTATCTAGTTTAGTTTAGAGATACAGCACTTAAACAGGCCCTTCTGCCCACCGAGTCTGTGCCGACCATCAACCACCCTTTTATCCTAATCCTACACTAATCCCGTATTTCTATCACATCCCCACCTGTCCCTATATATTTCCCTGCCACCTACCAATACTAGGGGCAATTTATGATGGCCAATTAACCTATCAACCTGCAAGTCTTTGGCATGTGGGAGGAAACCGGAGCACCCGGAGGAAACTCAAGCAGACACAGGGAGAACGTGCAAACTCCGGACAGGCAGTACCCAGAATCGAACCCGGGTCCCTGGAGCTGTGAGGCTGCGGTGCGAACCACTGCGCCAATGTGCCCCCCCCCCGCCCCCCCCCACCCCAGTGTGTGCCTGTGTTACTGGGCATCAGTGTATGTCTTTGTTACTTGGTGTCAGTGTCTGTCTGTGTTACTTGGTGTAAGTGTGTGTCTGTGTTACTGGGTATCAGTGTATGTCTTTGTTACTTGGTGTAAGTGTACGTCTGTGTTACTGGGTATCAGTGTATGTCTTTGTTACTTGGTGTTAATGTATGTCTTTGTTACTTGGTGTAAGTGTATGTCTTTGTTACTTGGTGCCAGTGTATGTCTTTGTTACTTGGTGTAAGTGTGTGTCTGTGTTACTGGGTGTCAGTGTGTGTCTGTGTTACTTGGTGTAAGTGTGTGTCTTTGTTACTTGGTGTCCGTGTGTGTCTGTGCTACTGGATGTCAGTTTATGATTTTGTTACTTGGTGTCAGTGTATGTCTTTGTTACTTGGTGCAAGTGTGTGTCTGTGTTACTGGGTATCAGTGTCTGTCTTTGTTACTTGGTGTAAGTGTGTGTCTGTGTTACTGGATATCAGTGTAAGTCTTTGTTACTTGGTGTCAGTGTATGTCTGTGTTACTTGGAGTAAGTGTGTGTCTGTGTTACTGGGTAGCAGTGTATGTCTTTGTGACTTGGTGTAAGTGTGTGTCTGTGTTACTGGGTGTCTGTGTGTGTCTGTGTTACTTGGTGTAAGTGTGCGTCTTTGTTACTTGGTGTCCGTGTGTGTCTGTGTTACTGGGTGTCAGTTTATGTCTTTGTTACTTGGTGTCAGTGTATGTCTTTGTTACTTGGTGTAAGTGTGTGTCTGTGTTACAGGGTATCAGTGTCTGTCTTTGTTACTTGGTGTAAGTGTTTGTCTGTGTTACTGCATATCAGTGTATGTCTTTGTTACTTGGTGTCAGTGTATGTCTGTGTTACCTGGGGTAAAAGTGTGTCTGTGTTACTGGGTAACTGTGTATGTCTTTGTGACTTTGTGTCAGTGTATGTCTTTGTTACTGGGTGTCAGTGTGTGTCTTTGTGACTTGGTGTCAGTGTATGTCTGTGTTACTTGGAGTAAGTGTGTGTCTGTGTTACTGGGTAGCAGTGTATGTCTTTGTGACTTGGTGTAAGTGTGTGTCTGTGTTACTGGGTGTCAGTGTGTGTCTGTGTTACTTGGTGTAAGTGTGTGTCTTTGTTACTTGGTGTCCGTGTGTGTCTGTGTTACTGGGTGTCAGTTTGTGTCTTTGTTACTTGGTGTCAGTGTATGTCTTTGTTACTTGGTGTAAGTGTTTGTCTGTGTTACAGGGTATCAGTGTCTGTCTTTGTTACTTGGTGTAAGTGTGTGTCTGTGTTACTGCGTATCAGTGTATGTCTTTGTTACTTGGTGTCAGTGTATGTCTGTGTTACTTGGGGTAAGTGTGTGTCTGTGTTACTTGGTATCAGTGTATGCCATTGTTACTTGGTGTCAGTGTATGTCAAATACTTGGTGTCAGTGTATGTCTTTGTTAATGGGTGTCAGTGTGTGTCTTTGTGACTTGGTGTCAGTGTATGTCTTTTTTACTAGGTGTAAGTGTATGTCCGTGTTACTTGGTGTAAGTGTGTGTCTGTGTTACTGGGTATCAGTGTATGTCTGTGTTACTTGGTGTAAGTGTGTGTCTGTGTTACTGGGTATCAGTATATGTCTTTGTTAGTTGGTGTCAGTGTATGTCTGTGTTACTTGGTGTAAGTGAGTGTCCGTGTTACTTGGTGTAAGTGTGTGTCTGTGTTACTGGGTATCAGTGTATGTCTTTGTTAATGGGTGTCAGTGTGTGTCTTTGTGACTTGGTGTCAGTGTATGTCTTTTTTACTAGGTGTAAGTGTATGTCCGTGTTACTTGGTGTAAGTGTGTGTCTGTGTTACTGGGTATCAGTGTATGTCTGTGTTACTTGGGGTAAGTGTGTGTCTGTGTTACTGGGTATCAGTGTATGCCATTGTTACTTGGTGTCAGTGTATGTCAAAATACTTGGTGTCAGTGTATGTCTGTGTTACTGGGTATAAGTGTATGTCTGTGTTACTTGGTGTAAGTGTGTGCCTGTGTGACTGTGTATCAGTATATGTCTTTGTGACTTTGTGTCAGTGTATGTCTTTGTTACTGGGTGTCAGTGTGTGTCTGTGTTACTGGGTATCAGAGTATCTCTTTGTTACTTGGTGTCAGTGTATGTCAGTGTTACTTGGTGTAAGTGTGTGTCTGTGTTACTGGGTATCAGTGTATGTCTTTGTGACTTTGTGTCAGTGTATGTCTTTGTAACTGGGTGTCAGTGTGTGTCTGTGTTACTGGGAATCAGAGTATCTCTTTGTTACTTGGTGTCAGTGTATGTCAAAATACTTGGTGTAAGTGGATGTCTTTGTTACGAGGTGTAATTGTCTGTCTTTGTTACTTGTTGTCAGAGTATGTCTGTGTTACTTGGTGTAAGTGTGTGTCTTTGTTACTTGGTGTAAGTGTATGCCTTTGTTACTTGGAGTCAGTGTATGACTTTGTTACTTGGTGTCAGTGTGTGTCTGAGTTACTGGGTATCAGTGCATGTCTTTGTTATTTGGTGTAAGTGTATGTCTGTGTTACTTGGTGTAAGTGTGTGTCTTTGTTACTTGGTGTAAGTGTATGTCTTTGTTACTTCGTGTCAGTGTGTGTCTTTGTTACTTGGTGTAAGCGTATGTCTGTGTTGCATGGTGTAAGTGTGTGTCTGTGTTACTGGGTTTCAGTGTATGTCTTTGTTACTTGGTGTAAGTGTGTGTCTCTGTTACTGGGTATCAGTGTATGTCTTTGTTACTTGGTGTCAGTGTATGTCTTTGTTACTTGGTGTTAGTGTATGTCTGTGTTACATGGTGTAAGTGTGTTTCTGTGTTACTGCGTATCAGTGTATGTCTTTGTTACTTGGCGTAAATGTGCTTCTGTGTTAGTGGGTATCAGTGTATGTCTTTGTTACTTGGTGTCAGTGTATGACTTTGTTACTTGGTGTAAGTGTGTGTCTGTGTTACTGGGTGTCAGTGTGTGTCTGTGTTACTTGGTGTAAGTGTGTGACTTTGTTACTTGTTGTCCGTGAGTGTCTGTGTTACTGGGTGTCAGTGTATGTCTTTGTTACCTGGTGTCAGTGTATGTCTTTGTTACATGGTGTAAGTGTGCGTCTGTGTTACTGGGTATCAGTATCTGTCTTTGTTACTTGGTGTAAGTGTGTGTCTGTGTTACTGGGTATCAGTGTATGTCTTTGTTACTTGGTGTCAGTGTATGTCTGTGTTACTTGGTGTAAGTGTGTGTCTGTGTTACTGGGTATCAGTGTATGTCTTTGCTACTTGGTGTCAGTGTATGTCAAAATACTTGGTGTAGGTGTATGCCTTTGTTACTTGGTGTCAGTGTATGTCTTTGTTACTTGTTGTAAGTGTGTGTCTGTGTTACTGGGTATCAGTGTATGTCTTTGTTACTTGGTGTCTGTATATGCCAATGTTACTTGGCGTAAGTGTGTGTCTGTGTTACTGGGTATCAGTGTATGTCTTTGTTACTTGGTGTAATTGTGTGTCTGTGTTACTGGGTATCAGTGTATGTCTTTGTTACTTGGTGTCAGTGTATGTCTTTGTTGCTTGGTGTAAGTGTATGTCTTTGTTACTTGGTGTCAGTGTATGTCAATGTTACTTGGTGTAACTGTGTGTCTGTGTTACTGGGTGTAAGTGTATGTCTTTGTTACTTGGTGTCAGTGTATGTCAAAATATTTGGTGTAGGTATATGTCTTTGTTACTTGGTGTAATTGTCTGTCTTTGTTGCTTGGTATCAGTGTATGTCTTTGTTACTTGGTGTCAGTGTATGTCTGTGTTACATGGTGTCAGTGTGTGTCTGTGTTATTGGGTATCAGTGTATGTCTTTGTTACTTGGTGTAAGTGTGTGTCTGTGTTAGTGGGTATCAGTGTATGTCTTTGTTACTTGGTGTCAGTGTATGACTTTGTTACTTGGTGTAAGTGTGTGTCTGTGTTACTGGGTGTCAGTGTGTGTCTGTGTTACTTGGTGTAAGTGTGTGACTTTGTTACTTGGTGTCCGTGTGTGTCTGTGTTACTGGGTGTCAGTGTATGTCTTTGTTACCTGGTGTCAGTGTATGTCTTTGTTACATGCTGTATGTGTGCGTCTGTGTTTTTGGGTATCAGTATCTGTCTTTGTTACTTGGTGTAAGTGTGTGTCTGTGTTACTGGGTATCAGTGTATGTTTTTGTTACTTTGTGTCAGTGTATGTCTGTGTTACTTGGTGTAAGTGTGTGTCTGTGTTACTGGCTATCAGTGTATGTCTTTGCTACTTGGTGTCAGTGTATGTCAAAATACTTGGTGTAGGTGTATGCCTTTGTTACTTGGTGTCAGTGTATGTCTTTGTTACTGGGTGTCAGTGTGTGTCTGTGTTACTGGGTATCAGTGTATGTCTTTTTTACTTGGTGTCTGTATATGTCTGTGTTACTTGTTGTAAGTGTGTGTCTGTGTTACTGGGTATCAGTGTATGTCTTTGTTGCGTGGTGTAAGTGTATGTCTTTGTTACTTGGTGTCAGTGTATGTCATTGTTACTTGGTGTAACTGTGTGTCTGTGTTACTGGGTGTAAGTGTATGTCTTTGTTACTTGGTGTCAGTGTATGTCAAAATACTTGGTGTAGGTATATGTCTTTGTTACTTGGTGTAATTGTCTGTCTTTGTTGCTTGGTATCAGTGTATGTCTGCGTTACATTGTGTAAGTGTGTGTCTTTGTTACTTGCTGTAAGTGTATGCCTTTGTTACTTGGTGTCAGTGTATGTCTTTGTTACTTGGTGTCAGTGTGTGTCTGTGTTCCTGGGTATCAGTGTATGTCTGTGTGACCTGGTATCAGTGTATGTCTTTGTGACTTGGTGTCAGTGTATGTCTTTGTTACTGGGTGTCAGTGTGTGCCTGTGTTCGTGGGTATCAGTGTATGTCTGTGTTACTTTGGGTAAGTGTGTGTCTTTGTTACTTGGTGTCCTTGTGTGTCTGTGTTACTGGGTGTCAGTGTATGTCTTTGTTACTGGGTGTCAGTGTATGTCTTTGTTACTTGGTCTGTGTGTGTCTGTGTTACTGGGTGTCAGTGTTTGTCTTTGTTACTGTGTGTCAGTTTGTGTCTTTGACACCAGGTGTCAGTATTTAGTTTAGTTTAGAGATACAGCACTGAAACAGCCCCCTTCAGCCCACCGAGTCTGTGCCGACCATCAACCACCCATTTATACTATTCCTACACTAATCCCGTATTCCTATCAACAACGTTGCTTCCAATTTCCACCCTTCTCTCACTTTTACATGGTCCATCTCTGACACTTCCCTTCCCTTCCTCCACTTCTCTGTCTCCATCTCTGGGGATAGGTTGTCTACCAATATCCATTATAAGCCCACTGACTCCCACAGCTATCTCGACTACACCTCTTCACACCATACCTCCTGTAAGGACTCCATTCCATTCTCCCAGTTTCTCCGTCTCCGACGCATCTGCTCTGATGATGCTACCTTCCATGACGGTGCTTCTGATATGACCTCCTTTTTCCTCAACCGAGGATTTCCCCCCACTGTGGTTGACAGGGCCCTCAACCGGGTCCGACCCATTCCCCGCACCTCTACGCTCACCCCTTCCCCTCCCTCCCAGAACCGTGACAGGGTTCCCCTTGTCCTCACTTTTCATCCCTCCAGCCTACATAGCCAAAGGATCATCCTCCGCCATCTTCACCACCTCCAGCGTGATGCCACTACCAGTCGCATCTTCCCCTCCCTTCCCCTGTCAGCATTCCGAAGGGATTGTTCCCTCCGCGACACCCTGGTCCACTCCTCCATTACCCCCACCACCTCGTCCCCGTCCCAGGGCACCTTCCCTTGCAATCGCAGGAGGTGTAATACCTGCCCATTTACCTCCTCTCTCCTCACTATCCCAGGCCCCAAACACTCCTTTCAGGTGAAGCAGCGATTTACTTGTACTTCTTTCAATGTAGTATTCTGTATTCGCTGCTCACAGTGTGGTCTCCTCTACATTGGGGAGACCAAGCGCAGACTGGGTGACCGCTTTGCGGAACATCTCCGCTCAGTCCGCAAGCAGGACCCTGAGCTTCCGGTTGCTTGCCATTTCAACACTCCCTCCTGCTCTCATGCTCACATCTCTGTCCTGGGATTGCTGCAGTGTTCCAGTGAACATCAACGCAAGCTCGAGGAACAGCATCTCATCTACCGATTAGGCACACTACAGCCTGCTGGACTGAACATTGAGTTCAATAATTTCAGAGCATGACAGCCCCCCACTTTACTTTCATTTTTAGTCATTTTTAGTTATTTTTTCTTCCTTTTTTTTGCATTCCTTTTTACATTTTTTACAATCTTTTTTTGCATTTATTTCATTTCATCTTAGTTTGTTCAGTTTGCTTACCCACTGTTTTTATTAGGTTGTTCTTCTTCAGGTTTGCACTTGCTGATGTTCAATATTCAGTATATTCACACCTAATCTGTACTAATGCTTTGTCTTTCAACACACTATTAACATATTGTTTGCCTTTGCTCCGTCACCTTTTGGTCAGCTATGTGGCCTGGTCCAATCTGCACCTTCTCCTTTGTTATCTGTTGCCCAACCCCCACCTCACTTGTTTATAATCTGTGACTTTTCTAATATTTGTCAGTTCCGAAGAAGGGTCACTGACCCGAAACGTTAACTCTGCTTCTTTTTCCACAGATGCTGCCAGACCTGCTGAGTGAATCCGGCATTTCTTGTTTTTGTTTCAGATTTCCAGCATCCGCAGTATTTTGCTTATATTCCCATATTCCTATCACATCCCTACCTGTCCCTGTATATTTCCCTACCACCTACCTATACTAGGGGCAATTTATGATGGTCAATTAACCTATCAAACTGCAAGTCTTTGGCATGTGGGAGGAAACCGGAGCAACCGGAGGAAACCCACGCAGACACAGGGAGAACTTGCAAACTCCGCACAGGCAGTACCCAGAATCGAACCCGAGTCCCTGGAGCTGTGAGGCTGCGGTGCTAACCACTGCGCCAATGTGCCCCCCCCCCACCCCCCCCAGTGTGTGCCTGTGTTACTTGGTATCAGTGTATGTCTGCGTTACATTGTGTAAGTGTGTGTCTTTGGTACTTGCTGTAAGTGTATGCCTTTGTTACTTGGTGTCAGTGTATGTCTTTGTTACTTCGTGTCAGTGTGTGTCTGTGTTGCTGGGTATCAGTGTATGTCTTTGTGACTTGGTATCAGTGTATGTCTTTGTTACTGGTTGTCATTGTGTGTCTGTGTTACTTGGTGTCAGTGTATGTCTTTGTTACTGTGAATCAGTGTTTCTCTGTGTTACTGGGTGTCAGTGTGTGTTTGTTTGTGTTACTGGGTATCAGTGTATGTCTTTGTGACTTGGTATCAGTTTATGTCTATGTTACTGCGTGTCAGTGTGTGTCTGTGTTAATTGGTGTCAGTGTATCAGTGTTTCTCTGTGTGACTGGGTGTCAGTGTGTGTCTTTGTTACTTGGTGTCCATGTGTGTCTGTGTTACTGGGTGTCAGTGTATGTCTTTGTTACTGTGTGTCAGTGTATGTCTTTGTAACTTGGTGTAAGTGTGTGTCTGTGTTACTGGCTGTCAGTGTATGTCTGTGTTACTTGGTGTAAGTGTGTGTCTGTGTTACTGGGTATCAGTGTATGTCTTTGTGACTTGATGTCAGTGTATGTCTTTGTTACTGGGTGTCAGTGTGTGTCTTTGTGACTTGGTGCCAGTGTATGTCTTTGTTACTTGGTGTAAGTGTGTGTCTGTGTTACTGGGTATCAGTGTATGTCTTTGTTACTTGGTGTCAGTGTATGTCAAAATACTTGGTGTAAGTGTATGTCTTTGTTACTTGATGTAATTGTCTGTCTTTGTTACTAGGTGTAAGTGTATGTCTTTGTTACTTGGTGTCAGTGTGTGTCTTTGTTACTTGGTGTCAGTGTATGTATTTGTTACTTGGTGTCAGTGTGTGTCTTTGTTACTTGGTGTCAGTGTACATCTTTGTTACTTGGTGTCAGTGTATGTCTTTGTTACTTGGTGTCCGTGTGTGTCTGTGTTACTGGGCATCAGTGTATGTCTTTGTTGACTTGGTGTCAGTGTATGTCTTTGTTACTGTGTATCAGTGTTTCTCTGTGTTACTGGGTGTCAGTGCGTGTTTGTTTGTGTTACTGGGTATCAGTGTATGTCTTTGTGACTTGGTATCAGTGTATGTCTTTGTTACTGGGTGTCAGTGTGTGTCTGTGTTACTTGGTGTCAGTGTATCAGTGTTTCTCTGTGTGACTGGGTGTCAGTGTGTGTCTTTGTTACTTGGTGTCCGTGTGTGTCTGTGTTACTGGGTGTCAGTGTATGTCTTTGTTACTGTGTGTCAGTGTATGTCTTTGTTACTTGGTGTAAGTGTGTGTCTGTGTTACTGGCTGTCAGTGTTGTCTGTGTTACTTGGTGTAAGTGTGTGTCTGTGTTACTGGGTATCAGTGTATGTCTTTGTGACTTGATGTCAGTGTATGTCTTTGTTACTGGGTGTCAGTGTGTGTCTTTGTGACTTGGTGTCAGTGTATGTCTTTGATACTTGGTGTAAGTGTGTGTCTGTGTTACTGGGTATCAGTGTCTGTCTTTGTTACTTGGTGTCAGTGCATGTCAAAATACTTGGTGTAAGTGTATGTCTTTGTTACTTGATGTAATTGTCTGTCTTTGTAACTAGGTGTAAGTGTATGTCTTTGTTACTTGGTGTTAGTGTGTGTCTTTGTTACTTGGTGTCAGTGTATGTATTTGTTACTTGGTGTCAGTGTGTGTCTTTGTTACTTGGTGTCAGTGTATATCTTTGTTACTTGGTGTCAGTGTATGTCTTTGTTACTTGGTGTCAGTGTGTGTCTGTGTTACTTGGCATCAGTGTATGTCTTTGTGACTTGGTGTCAGTGTATGTCTTTGTTACTGTGTATCAGTGTTTCTCCGTGTTACTGGGTGTCAGTGCGTGTTTGTTTGTGTTACTGGGTATCAGTGTATGTCTTTGTGACTTGGTATCAGTGTATGTCTTTGGTACTGGGTGTCAGTGTGTGTCTGTGTTACTTGGTGTCAGTGTATCAGTGTTTCTCTGTGTGACTGGGTGTCAGTTTGTGTTTGTTTGTGTTACTGAGTGTCAGTGACACTAGGTGTCAGTATTTAGTTTAGTTTAGAGATACAGCACTTAAACAGGCCCTTCGGGCACTTAAACAGGCCCTTCGGCCCACCGAGTCTTTGCCGACCATCAACCACCCATTTATACTAATCCTACACTAATCCCGTATTCCTATCACATCACCACCTGTCCCTATATATTTCCCTACCACGCACCTATAGTAGGGGCAATTTATAATGGCCAATTAACCTATCAACCTGCAAGTCTTTGGCATGTGGGAGGAAACCGGAGCACCCGGAGGAAACCCACGCAGACACAGGGAGAACTTGCAAACACCGCACAGGCAGTACCCAGAATCGAACCCGGGTCACTGGAGCTGTGAGGCTGCGGTGCAAACCACTGCACCAATGTGCCCCCCCCCCCCCACCCAGTGTGTTCCTGTGTTACTGGGTATCAGTGTATGTCTTTGTATCTTGGAGTCAGTGTATGTCTGTGTTACTTGGTGTCAGTGTGTTTGTTTGTGTTACTGGGTGTCAGTGTGTGTCTGTGTTACTTGGTGTAAGTGTGTGTCTTTGTTACTTGGTGTCCGTGTGTGGCTGTGTAACTGGGTGTCAGTGTATGTCTTTGTTACTTGGTGTAAGTGTGTGTCTGTGTTACTGGGTGTCAGTGTATGCCTGTGTGACTTGGTGTAAGTGTGTGTCTGTGTTACTGGGTGTCAGTGTATGTCTTTGTGACTTGGTGTCAGTGTATGTCTGTGTTACTGGGTGTCAGTGTGTGTCTTTGTGACTTGGTGTCAGTGTATGTCTTTCTTACTTGCTGTAAGTGTGTGTCTGTGTTACTGGGTGTCAGCGTATGTCTTTGTTACTTGGCACAAGTGTATGTCTTTGTTACTTAGTGTAAGTGTATGTCAAAATAATTGTTGTAAGTGTGTGTCTTTGTTACTTGGTGCAAGTGTGTGTCTGTGTTACTGGTTATCAGTGTATGTCTTTGTTACTTGGTGTCACTGTATGTCTTTGTTACTGTTTATCAGTGTTTCTCTGTGATACTGGGTGTCAGTGTGTGTTTGTTTGTGGTACTGGGTGTCAGTGTGTATCAGTGACACTAGGTGTCAGTATTTAGTTTAGTTTAGAGATACAGCACTTTAGCAGGCCCTTCGGCCCACCGAGTCTGTGCCGACCATGAACCACCCATTTATACTAATCCTACACTAATCGCGTATTCCTATCACATCCCCACCTGTCCCTATATTTTTCCCTACCACCTACCTATACAAGGGGCAATTTATGATGGCCAATTAGCCTGTCAACCTGCAAGTCTTTGGCATGTGGGAGGAAACCGGAGCACCCGGATGAAACCCACGCAGACACAGGGAGAACTTGCAAACTCCGCACTGGCAGTATCCAGAATCGAACCCGGGTCCCTGGAGCTGTGAGGCTGCGGTGCTAACCACTGCGCCAATGTGCCCCCCCAGTGTGTGCCTGAGTTACTGGGTATCAGTGTATGTCTTTGTTACTTGGTGTCAGTGCATGTCTGTGTTACTTGGTGTAATTGTGCGTCTGTGTTACTTGGTGTCAATGTGTGTCTGTGTTACTTGGTGTACGTCTGTGTCTTTGTTACTTGGTGTCCGTGTGTGTCTGTGTTACTGGGTGTCAGTGTATGTCTGTGTTACTGGGTGTCAGTGCATGTCTGTGTTACTTGGTGTATGTGTGTCTGTTTTACTGGGTATCAGTGTATGTCTTTGTGACTTGGTGTCAGTGTATGTCTTTGTTACTGGGTGTCAATGTGTGTCTTTGTGACTTATTGTCAGTGGATGTCTTTGTTACTGGTGTAAGTGTGTGTCTGTGTCACTGGGTATCAGTGTATGTCTTTGTTACTTGGTGTCAGTGTATGTCAAAATACTTGGTGTAAGTGTATGTCTTTGTTACTTGGTGTAATTGTCTGTCTTTGTTACTTGGTGTAAGTGTATGTCTCTGTTACTTGGTGTCAGTATATGTCTTTGTCACTGGGTATCAGTGTATGTCTTTGTGACTTGGTATCAGTGTATGTCTTTGTGACTTGGTGTCAGTGTATGTCTTTGTTACTGGGTGTCAGTGTGTGTCTGTGTTACATGGTGTCACTGTATGTCTTTGTTACTGTTTATCAGTGTTTCTCTGTGTTACTGGGTGTCAGTGTGTGTTTGTTTGTGTTACTGGGTGTCAGTGTGTATCTGTGACACTAGGGGTCAGTATTTAGTTTAGTTCAGAGATACAGCACTTCAACAGGCCCTTCGGCCCACCGAGTCTGTGCCGAACATCAACCACCCATTTATACTAATCCTACACTAATCCCGTCTTCCTATCACATCCCCACCTGTCCCTATATATTTCCCTACCACCTACCTATACTAGGGGCTATTTATGATGGCCAATTAACCTCTCAACATGCAAGTCTTTGGCATGTGGGAGGAAGCCGGAGCACCCGGAGGAAACCCACGCAGACACAGGGAGAACTTGCAAACTCCGCACAGGCAGTACCCAGAATCAAACCCGGGTCCCTGGAGCTGTGAGGCTGCAGTGCTAACCACTGCGCCACTGTGCCACCCAGTGTGTGGTCTGTGTTGCTGGGTGTCAGTGTATGTCTTTGTTACTTGGTGTCAGAGTGTGTCTGTGGTACTGGGTATCAGTGTATGTCTTTGTGACTTGGTGTCAGTGTATGTCTGTGTTACTTGGTGTAAGTGTGTGTCTGTGTTACTGGGTGTCAGTGTATGTCTTTGTTACTTGGTGGAAGTGTGTGTCTGTGTTGCTGGGTGTCAGTGTATGTCTGTGTTACTTGGTGTATGTGTGTGTCTGTGTTCCTGGGTATCAGTGTATGTCTTTGTTACTTGGTGTCAGTGTATGTCTTTGTTACTGGGTGTCAGTGTGTGTCTGTGTTACTTGGTGTCAGTGTATGTCTTTGTTACTGTTTATCAGTGTTTCTCTGTGTTACTGGGTTTCAGTGTGTGCTTGTTTGTGTTACTGGGTGTCAGTGTGTATCTGTGACGCTAGGTGTCAGTATTTAGTTTAGTTTAGAGACACAGCACTTTAACAGGCCCTTCGGCCCACCGATTCTGTGCCGACCATCAACCACCCATTAATACTAATCCTACACTAATCCCGTATTCCTATCACATCCCCACCTGTCCCTATATATTTCCCTACCACCTAACCATACTAGGGGCAATTTATGATGGCCAATTAACCTATCAACCTGCAAGTCTTTGGCATGTGGGAGGAAACCGGAGCACCCGGAGGAAACCCACGCAGACACAGGGAGAACTTGCAAACTCCGCACAGGCAGTACCCAGGATCGAACCCGGGTCCCTGGAGCTGTGAGGCTGCGGTGCTAACCAATGCCCCAATGTGCCCCCCCCCCCCATTGTGTGCCTGAGTTACTGGGTATCAGTGTATGTCTTTGTGACTTGGTGTCAGTGTATGTCTTTGTTACTGGGTGTCAGTGTGTGTCTTTGTGACTTGGTGTCAGTGTATGTCTTTGTTACATGGTGTAAGTGTGTGTCTGTGTTACTGGGTATCAGTGTATGTCTTTGTTACTTGGTGTCAGTGTATGTCAAAATACTTGGTGTAAGTGTATGTCTTTGTTACTTGGTGTAATTGTCTGTCTTTGTTACTTGGTGTAAGTGTATGTCTTTGTTACTTGGTGTCAGTATATGTCTTTGTCACTGGGTATCAGTGTATGTCTTTGTGACTTGGTATCAGTGTATGTCTTTGTGACTTGGTGTCAGTGTATGTCTTTGTTACTGGGGGTCAGTGTGTGTCTGTGTTACTTGGTGTCACTGAATGTCTTTGTTACTGGGCGTCAGTGTGTGTCTTTGTGACTTGGTGTCAGTGTATGTCTTTGTTACTTGGTGTAAGTGTGTGTCTGTGTTACTGGGTATCAGTGTATGTCTTTGTTACTTGGTGTCAGTGTATGTCAAAATACTTGGTGTAAGTGTGTGTCTGTGTTACTGGGTATCAGTGCATGTCTTTGTTACTTGGTGTCAGTGTATGTCAAAATACTTGGTGTAATTGTGTGTCTGTGTTACTTGGTGTCAATGTGTGTCTGTGTTACTTGGTGTAACTCTGTGTCTTTGTTACTTGGTGTCCGTGTGTGTCTGTGTTACTGGGTGTCAGTGTATGTCTTTGTTACTGGGTGTCAGTGTATGCCTTTGTTACTTGGTGTAAGTGTGTGTCTGTGTTACTGGGTGTCAGTGTATGTCTGTGTTACTTGGTGTCAGTGTATGTCAAAATACTTGGTGTAAGTGTGTGTCTGTGTTACTGGGTATCAGTGCATGTCTTTGTTACTTGGTGTCAGTGTATGTCAAAATACTTGGTGTAATTGTGTGTCTGTGTTACTTGGTGTCAATGTGTGTCTGTGTTACTTGGTGTAACTCTGTGTCTTTGTTACTTGGTGTCCGTGTGTGTCTGTGTTACTGGGTGTCAGTGTATGTCTTTGTTACTGGGTGTCAGTGTATGCCTTTGTTACTTGGTGTAAGTGTGTGTCTGTGTTACTGGCTGTCAGTGTATGTCTTTGTTTCTTTGTGTAATTGTCTGTCTTTGTTACTTGGTGTAAGTGTATGTCTTTGTTACTTGGTGTCAGTATATGTCTTTGTGACTTGGTGTCAGTGTATGTCTTTGTTACTGGGTGTCAGTGTGTGTCTTTGTGACTTGGTGTCAGTGTTTGTCTTTCTTACTTTGTGTCAGTGTATGTCAAAATACTTGGTGTAAGTGTGTGTCTTTGTTACTTGGTGTCTGTGTATGCCTTTGCTACTTGGTGTAAGTGTGTGTCTGTGTTACTGGGTGTCAGTGTATGTCTGTGTTACTTGGTGTAAGTGTGTCTGTGTTACTGGGTGTCAGTGTATGTCTTTGTTACTGGGTGTCAGTGTATGTCTTTGTTACTTGTTGTAAGTGTGTGTCTGTGTTACTGGGTGTCGCTGCATGTCTGTGTTACTTGGTGTAAGTGTGTCTGTTTTAATGGGTATCAGTGTATGTCTTTGTGACATGGTGTCAATGTGTGTCTTTGTTACTGGGTGTCAGTGTGTGTCTTTGTGACTTGGTGTCAGTGTATGTCTTTGTTACTTGTTGTAAGCGTGTGTCTGTGTTACTGGGTATCAGTGAATGTCTTTGCTACTTGGTGTCAGTGCATGTCAAAATACTTGGTTTAAGTGTATGTCTTTGTTACTTGGTGTAATTGTCTGTCTTTGTTACTTGGTGTAAATGTATGTCTTTGTTACTTGGTGTCAGTATATGTCTTTGTCACTGAGTATCAGTGTATGTCTTTGTTACTGGGTGTCAGTGTCTGTCTGTGTTACTTGGTGTCACTGTATGTCTTTGTTACTGTTTATCAGTGTTTCTCTGTGTTACAGGGTGTCAGTGTGTGTTTGTTTGTGTTACTGGGTGTCAGTGTGTATCTGTGACACTAGGTGTCAGTATTTAATTTAGTTTAGAGAGACAGCACTTCAACAGGCCCTTCGGCCCACCGAGTCTGTGCCGACCATCAACCACCCATTTATACTAATCCTACACTAATCCCGTATTCCTATCACATCCCCACCTGTCCCTATATATTTCCCTACCACCTACCTATACTAGGGGCAATTTATGATGGCAAATTAACCTATCAACCTGCAAGTCTTTGGCATGTGGGAGGAAACCGGAGCACCCGGAGGAAACCCACGCAGACACAGGGAGAACTTGCAAACTCCGCACAGGCAGTACCCAGAATCGAACCCGTGTCCCTGGAGCTGTGAGGCTGCAGTGCTAACCGCTGCGCCAATGTGCCCTCCCAGAGTGTGGTCTGTGTTACTGGGTGTCAGTGTATGTCTTTGTTACTTGGTGTCAGTGTGTGTCTGTGGTACTGGGTATCAGTGTATGTCTTTGTGACTTGGTGTCAGTGTATGTCTGTGTTACTTGGTGTAAGTTTGTGTCTGTGTTACTGGGTGTCAGTGTGTGTCTGTGTTACTTGGTGTAAGTCTGTTTCTTTGTTACTTTGTGTCCGTGTGTGTCTGTGTTACTGGGTGTCAGCGTATGTCTTTGTTACTGGGCGTCAGTGTATGTCTTTGTTACTTGGTGTAAGTGTGTGTCTGTGTTGCTGGGTGTCAGTGTATGTCTGTGTAACTTGGTGTAAGTGTGTGTCTGTGTTACTGGGTATCAGTGTATGTCTTTGTGACTTGGTGTAAGTCTGTTTCTTTGTTACTTTGTGTCCGTGTGTGTCTGTGTTACTGGGTGTCAGTGTATGTCTTTGTTACTGGGCGTCAGTGTATGTCTTTGTTACTTGGTGTAAGTGTGTGTCTTTGTTGCTGGGTGTAAGTGTGTGTCTGTGTTACTGGGTGTCAGTGTGTGTCTGTGTTACTTGGTGTAAGTCTGTTTCTTTGTTACTTTGTGTCCGTGTGTGTCTGTGTTTCTGGGTGTCAGTGTATGTCTTTGTTACTGGGCGTCAGTGTATGTCTTTGTTTCTTGGTGTAAGTGTGTGTCTGTGTTGCTGGGTGTCAGTGTAGGTCTGTGTTACTTGGTGTCAGTGTATGTCTTTGTTGCTGGGTGTCAGTGTGTGTCTTTGTGACTTGGTGTCAGTGTATGTCTTTGTTACTTGGTGTAAGTGTGTGTCTGTGTTACTGGGTATCAGTGTTTGTCTTTGTTGCTTGGTGTCAGTGTATGTCAAAATACTTGTTGTAAGTGTATGTCTTTGTTACTTGGTGTAATTGTATGTCTTTGTTACTTGGTGTTTGTGTATGTCTTTTTTACTTGGTGTCAGTGTGTGTCTGTGCTACTGGGTATCAGTGTATGTCTTTGTGACTTGGTATCAGTGTATGTCTTTGTTACTTGGTGTCAGTGTATGTCTTTGTTACTTGGTGTCAGTGTATGTCTGTGTTACTTGGTGTAAATGTGTGTCTGTGTTACTGGGTGTAAGTCTGTGTCTTTGTTACTTGGTGTCCGTGTGTGTCTGTGTTACTGGGTGTCAGTGTATGTCTTTGTTACTGGGTGTCAGTGTATGTCTTTGTTACTTGGTGTAAGTGTGTGTCTGTGTTACTGGGTGTCAGTGTATGTCTGTATTACTTTGTGTAAGTGTGTCTGTTTTACAGGGTATCAGTGTATGTCTTTGTGACTTGGTGTCAGTGTATGTCTTTGTTACTGGGTGTCAGTGTGTGTCTTTGTGACTTGGTGTCAGTGTATGTCTTTGTTACTTGGTGTCAGTGTATGTCATAATACTTGGTGTAAGTGTGTGTCTGTGTTACTGGGTATCAGTGTATGTCTTTGTTTCTTGGTGTCAGTGTGTGTCTGTGTTACTTGGTGTAAGTCTGTTTCTTTGTTACTTTGTGTCCGTGTGTGTCTGTGTTACTGGGTGTCAGTGTATGTTTTTGTTACTGGGCGTCAGTGTATGTCTTTGTTACTTGGTGTAAGTGTGTGTCTGTGCTGCTGGGTGTCAGTGTATGTCTGTGTTTCTTGCTGTAAGTCTGTTTCTTTGTTACTTTGTGTCCGTGTGTGTCTGCGTTACTGGGTGTCAGTGTATGTCTTTGTTACTGGGCGTCAGTGTATGTCTTTGTTACTTGGTGTAAGTGTGTGTCTGTGTTGCTGTGTGTCAGTGTATGTCTGTGTTACTTGGTGTCAGTGTTTGTCTTTGTTGCTGGGTGTCAGTGTGTGTCTTTGTGACTTGGTGTCAGTGTATGTCTTTGTTACTTGGTAAGTGTGTCTGTGTTTCTGGGTATCAGTGTTTGTCTTTGTCACTTGGTGTCAGTGTATGTCAAAATACTTGGTGTAAGTGTATGTCTTTGTTACTTGGTGTAATTGTATGTCTTTGTTACTTGGTGTTTGTGTATGTCTTTTTTACTTGGTGTCAGTGTGTGTTTGTGCTACTGGGTATCAGTGTATGTCTTTGTGACTTGGTATCAGTGTATGTCTTTGTTACTGGGTGTCAGAGAGTGTCTTTGTTACTGTTTATCAGTGTTTCTCTGTGTTACTGGGTGTCAGTGTGTGTTTGTTTGTGTTACTGGGTGTCAGTGTGTATCTGTGACACTAGGTGTCAGTATTTAGTTTAGTTTCGAGATACAGCACTTTAACAGGCCCTTCGGCCCAACGAGTCTGTGCCGACCATCAACCACCCATTTATACTAATCCTACACTAATCCCGTATTCCTAGCACATCCCCACCTGTCCCTATATATTTCCCTACCACCTACCTATACTAGGGGCAATTTATGATGGCCAATTAACCTATCAACCTGCAAGTCTTTGGCATGTGGGAGGAAACCGGAGCACCCGGATGAAACCCACGCAGACACAGGGAGAACTTGCAAACTCCGCACTGGCAATACTCAGAATGGAACCCGGGTCCCTGGAGCTGTGAGGCTGCGGTGCTAACCACTGCGCCAGTGTGCCCCCCCACCCCCCCCCCAGTGTGTGCCTGTGTTACTGGGTATCTGTATATGTCTTTGTTACTTGGTGTCAGTGTATGTCTGTGTTACTTGGTGTAATTGTGTGTCTGTGTTACTTGGTGTCAATGTGTGTCTGTGTTACTTGGTGTAAGTCTGTGTCTTTGTTACTTGGTGTCCGTGTGTGTCTGTGTCACTGGCTGTCAGTGTATGTCTTTGTTACTGGGTGTCAGTGTATGTCTTTGTTACTTGGTGTAAGTGTGTGTCTGTGTTACTGGGTGTCAGTGTATGTCTGTGTTACTTGGTGTAAGTGTGTCTGTTTTACTGGGTATCAGTGCATGTCTTTGTGACTTGGTGTCTGTGTATGTCTTTGTTACTGGGTGTCAGTGTGTGTCTTTGTGACTTGGTGTCAGTGTATGTCTTTGTTACTTGGTGTCAGTGTATGTCAAAATTCATGTTGTAAGTGTGTGTCTTTGTTACTTGGTGTAATTGTCTGTCTTTGTTACTTGGTGTAAGTGTATGTCTTTGTTACTTGGTGTCAGTATATGTCTCTGTTGCTGGGTGTCAGTGTGTGTCTTTGTGACTTGGTGTCAGTGTTTGTCTTTGTTACTTGGTGTAAGTGTGTGTCTGTGTTACTGGGTATCAGTGCATGTCTTTGTTACTTGGTGTCAGTGTATGTCTTTGTTACTGGGTGTCAGTGTGTGTCTGTGTTACTTGGTATCAGTGTATGTCTTTGTTACTGTTTATCAGTGTTTCTCTGTGATACTGGGTGTCAGTGTGTGTTTGTTTGTGTTGCTGGGTGTCAGTGTGTATCAGTGACACTAGGTGTTAGTATTTAGTTTAGTTTAGAGATACAGCACTAAAACAGGCCCTTCGGCCCACCGAGTCTGTGCCGACCATGAACCACCCATTTATACTTCTTTTGGGCCTCCTTATCTCGAGAGACAATGGTACGCGCCTGGAGGTGGTCAGTGGTTTGTGAAGCAGCGCCTGGAGTGGCTATAAAGGCCAATTCTGGAGTGACAGGCTCTTCCACAGGTGCTGCAGAGAAATTTGTTTGTTGGGGCTGTTGCACAGTTGGCTCTCCCCTTGCGCCTCTGTCTTTGTTCCTGCCAACTACTAAGTCTCTTCGACTCGCCACAATTTAGCCCTGTCTTTATGGCTGCCCGCCAGCTCTGGCGAATGCTGGCAACTGACTCCCACGACTTGTGATCAATGTCACACGATTTCATGTCGCGTTTGCAGACGTCTTTATAACGGAGACATGGACGGCCGGTGGGTCTGATACCAGTGGCGAGCTCGCTGTACAATGTGTCTTTGGGGATCCTGCCATCTTCCATGCGGCTCACATGGCCAAGCCATCTCAAGCGCCGCTGACTCAGTAGTGTGTATAAGCTGGGGGTGTTGGCCGCTTCAAGGACTTCTGTGTTGGAGATATAGTCCTGCCACCTGATGCCAAGTATTCTCCGAAGGCAGCGAAGATGGAATGAATTGAGACGTCGCTCTTGGCTGGCATACGTTGTCCAGGCCTCGCTGCCGTAGAGCAAGGTACTGAGGACACAGGCCTGATACACTCGGACTTTTGTGTTCCGTGTCAGTGCGCCATTTTCCCACACTCTCTTGGCCAGTCTGGACATAGCAGTGGAAGCCTTACCCATGCGCTTGTTGATTTCTGCATCTAGAGACAGGTTACTGGTGATAGTTGAGCCTAGGTAGGTGAACTCTTGAACCACTTCCAGAGCGTGGTCGCCAATATTGATGGATGGAGCATTTCTGACATCCTGCCCCATGATGTTCGTTTTCTTGAGGCTGATGGTTAGGCCAAATTCATTGCAGGCAGACGCAAACCTGTCGATGAGACTCTGCAGGCATTCTTCAGTGTGAGATGTTAAAGCAGCATCGTCAGCAAAGAGGAGTTCTCTGATGAGGACTTTCCGTACTTTGGACTTCGCTCTTAGACGGGCAAGGTTGAACAACCTGCCCCCTGATCTTGTGTGGAGGAAAATTCCTTCTTCAGAGGATTTGAACGCATGTGAAAGCAGCAGGGAGAAGAAAATCCCAAAAAGTGTGGGTGCGAGAACACAGCCCTGTTTCACACCACTCAGGATAGGAAAGGGCTCTGATGAGGAGCCACCATGTTGAATTGTGCCTTTCATATTGTCATGGAATGAGGTGATGATACTTAGTAGCTTTGGTGGACATCCGATCTTTTCTAGTAGTCTGAAGAGACCACGTCTGCTGACGAGGTCAAAGGCTTTGGTGAGATCAATGAAAGCAATGTAGAGGGGCATCTGTTGTTCACGGCATTTCTCCTGTATCTGACGAAGGGAGAACAGCATGTCAATAGTCGATCTCTCTGCACGAAAGCCACACTGTGCCTCAGGGTAGACGCGCTCGGCCAGCTTCTGGAGCCTGTTCAGAGCGACTCGCGCAAAGACTTTCCCCACTATGCTGAGCAGGGAGATTCCACGGTAATTGTTGCAGTCACCGCGGTCACCTTTGTTTTTATAGAGGGTGATGATGTTGGCATCGCGCATGTCCTGGGGTACTGCTCCCTCGTCCCAGCACAGGCATAGCAGTTCATGTAGTGCTGAGAGTATAGCAGGCTTGGCACTCTTGATTATTTCAGGGGTAATGCTGTCCTTCCCAGGGGCTTTTCCGCTGGCTAGGGAATCAATGGCATCACTGAGTTCCGATTTGGTTGGCTGTATGTCCAGCTCATACATGACTGGTAGAGGCTGGGCTGCATTGAGGGCAGTCTCAGTGACAGCATTCTCCCTGGAGTACAGTTCTAGGTAGTGCTCAACCCAGCGGTCCATCTGTTTGCGTTGGTCAGTGATTATGTCCCCCGATTTAGATTTGAGGGGGGTGATCTTCTTGATGGTTGGCCCAAGAGCTCTCTTCATGCCATCATACATTCCTCTGCTGTTTCCGGTGTCTGAGGCCAGCTGAATATGACTGCATAGGTGTTGCCAGTAGTCGTTTGCGCTACGCCTAGCTGTTCTTTGTGCAGTACTTCTGGCTGCTTTAAGTGCTGCGGATGTTAAATCGCTGGGGGCTTTCTTGTAGTTCAAAAGTGCAATGCGCTTAGCGGCTATGACAGGTTCCAGCTCTTCATTATGAGATTGAAACCAGTCTGCATTTCTCTTCGCACTTTTGCCGTAGGTGGTCAAAGCTGACTCATAGATGGCGTCTCTGATGTGGGCCCACTTGGTCTCAGCTTCCCCGGTGGGAGTGTTTTGAAGGGCTGTGACAAGTGAATTTAGAAATTTTTGTAACAGCTGTGGGTGAGAAATTCTGCTCGTGTTGATGCGCGGGTGGCCCTTCTGCTTGGAATGATGCAACTTCTTTGGTCTGAGTCTAACCTTGCTGCACACCAGGGAGTGGTCGGTGTCGCAGTCCGCACTGTGGAAGCTGCGTGTGATTTGAACACTGTTTAAGGCGGCTCGCCTTGTGACAATGAGGTCTAGCTGGTGCCAACGACGTGATCTTGGGTGCCTCCATGAAACCTGGTGACAGGGTTTAGTGTGAAAGAACGAGTTGGTGATGCAGAGGTTATGATAGGTACACAACTCAAGCAGTCTCTGCCCGTTCTCTTTCATCCTTCCAACGCCATAGCGCCCAAGGCAGGAGGGCCATGAGTCATGGTCGGCCCCAACCCTGGCATTAAAGTCCCCCAGCAGGAATAGGTGTTCGGTATTGGGGATGCTGCTAATGATGTTATGGAGTTGTTCATAGAACTGGTCTTTAGCTTCAGGTGCGGAGCAGAGTGTTGGAGCATAGATGCTGAGTAGGTGTACTGGACCAGAGGTGGTGAGCAGTCGGATGGACAGTATGCGTTCCGAGCCATTTGAGGGAGGCTCTATCATGCTGAGCAAGGAGTTTCTGATGGCGAAGCCCACTCCATGCTGTCTTGGTTCTTCAGGATCCCTGCCCTGCCAGAAGAAGGTGTAGTCTTGCTCTGCTAGAGAGCCACTCGCGGGGAGGCTACACTAATCCTACACTAATCCCGTATTCCTGTCACATCCCCACCTGTCCCTATATTTTTCCCTACCACCTACCTATACTAGGGGCAATTTATGATGGCCAATTAACCTGTCAACCTGCAAGTCTTTGGCATGTGGGAGGAAACCGGAGCACCCGGATGAAACCCACGCAGACACAGGGAGAACATGCAAACTCCGCACTGGCAGTACCCAGAATCGAACCCGGGTCCCTGGAGATGTGAGGCTGCGGTGCTAACCACTGCGCCAATGTGCCCCCCCCCCCCCCAGTGTGTGCCTGTGTTACTGGGTATCAGTGTATGTCTGTGTTACTTGGTGTCAGTGTATGTCTGTGTTACTTGGTATAATTGTGTGTCTGTGTTACTTGGTGTCAATGTGTGTCTGTGTTACTTGGTGTAAGTCTGTGTCTTTGTTACTTGGTGTCCGTGTGTGTCTGTGTTACTGGGTGTCAGTGTATGTCTTTGTGACTGGGTGTCAGTGTATGTCTTTGTTACTTGGTGTAAGTGTGTGTCTGTGTTACTGGTTGTCAGTGTATGTCTGTGTTACTTGGTGTAAGTGTGTCTGTTTTACTTGGTATCAGTGCATGTCTTTGTGACTTGGTGTCAGTGTATGTCTTTGTTACTTGGTGTCAGTGTATGTCAAAATTCTTGGTGTAAGTGTGTGTCTTTGTTACTTGGTGTAATTGTCTGTCTTTGTTACTTGGTGTAAGTGTATGTCTTTGTTACTTGGTGTCAGAATATGTCTTTGTTGCTGGGTGTCAGTGTGTGTCTTTGTGACTTGGTGTCAGTGTATGTCTTTGTTACTTGGTGTAAGTGTGTGTCTGTGTTACTGGGTATCAGTGTATGTCTTTGTTACTTGGTGTCAGTGTATGTCTTTGTTACTGGGTGTCAGTGTGTGTCTGTGTTACTTGGTGTGTGTGTGTTTGTTTTACTGGGTATCAGTGTATGTCTTTGTGACTTGGTGTGAGTGGATGTCTTTATTACTGGGTGTCAGTGTGTGTCTTTGTGACTTGGTGTCAGTGTATGTCTTTGTTACTTGGTGTAAGTGTGTGTCTGTGTTACTGGGTATCAGTGTATGTCTTTGTTACTTGGTGTCAGTGTATGTCAAAATACTTGGTGTAAGTGTATGTCTTTGTTACTTGGTGTAATTGTCTGTCTTTGTTACTTGGTGTAAGTGTATGTCTTTGTTACTTGGTGTCAGTATATGTCTTTGTCACTGGTTATCAGTGTATGTCTTTGTGACTTGGTATCAGTGTATGTCTTTGTGACTTGGTGTCAGTGTATGTCTTTGTTACTGGGTGTCAGTGTGTGTCTGTGTTACTTGGTGTCACTGTATGTCTTTGTTACTGCTTATCAGTGTTTCTCTGTGTTACTGGGTGTCAGTGTGTGTTTGTTTGTGTTACTGGGTGTCAGTGTGTATCTGTGACACTAGGTGTCAGTATTTAGCTTATTTCAGAGAAACAGCCCTTCAGCAGGCCCTTCGGCCCACCGTGTCTGTGCCGACCATCAAACACCCATTTATACTAATCCTACACTAATCCCGTATTCTTCTCACATCCCCACCTGTCCCTATATATTTCCCTACCACCTACCTATACTAGGGGCAATTTATGATGGCCAATCAACCTATCAACCTGCAAGTCTTTGGCATGTGGGAGGAAACCGGAGCACCCGGAGGAAACCAACGCAGACACAGGGAAAACTTGCAAACTCCGCACAGGCAGTACCCAGGATCGAACCCGGGTCCCTGGAGCTGTGAGGCTGCGGTGCTAACCACTGTGCCAATGTGTCCCCCCCAGTGTGTGCCTGAGTGACTGGGTATCAGTGTATGTCTTTGTGACTTGGTGTCAGTGTATGTCTTTCTTACTGGGTTTCACTGTGTGTCTTTGTGACTTGGTGTCAGTGTATGTCTTTGTTACTTGGTGTAAGTGTGTGTCTGTGTTACTGGGTATCAGTGTATGTCTTTGTTACTTGGTGTCAGTGTGCGTCTGTGTTACTTGGTGTAAGTCTGTTTCTTTGTTACTTTGTGTCCGTGTGTGTCTGTGTTACTGGGTGTCAGTGCATGTCTTTGTTACTGGGCGTCAGTGTATGTCTTTGTTACTTGGTGTAAGTGTGTGTCTGTGTTGCTGGGTGTCAGTGTATGACTGTGTTACTTGGTGTAAGTCTGTTTCTTTGTTACTTTGTGTCCGTGTGTGTCTGTGTTACTGGGTGTCAGTGTATGTCTTTGTTACTGGGCGTCAGTGTATGTCTTTGTTACTTGGTGTAAGTGTGTGTCTGTGTTACTGGGTATCAGTGTATGTCTTTGTTACTTGGTGTCAGTGTATGTCAAAATACTTGGTGTAAGTGTGTGTCTGTGTTACTGGGTATCAGTGAATGTCTTTGTTACTTGGTGTCAGTGTGCGTCTGTGTTACTTGGTGTAAGTCTGTTTCTTTGTTACTTTGTGTCCGTGTGTGTCTGTGTTACTGGGTGTCAGTGCATGTCTTTGTTACTGGGCGTCAGTGTATGTCTTTGTTACTTGGTGTAAGTGTGTGTCTGTGTTGCTGGGTGTCAGTGTATGTCTTTGTTACTTGGTGTCAGTGTATGTCAAAATACTTGGTGTAAGTGTGTGTCTGTGCTACTGGGTATCAGTGTATGTCTTTGTTACTTGGTGTCACTGTGTGTCTGTGTTACTTGGTGTAAGTCTGTTTCTTTGTTACTTTGTTTCCGTGTGTGTCTGTGTTACTGGGTGTCACTGTATGTCTGTGTTACTTGGTGTCAGTATATGTCTGTGTTACTTGGTGTAATTGTGTGTCTGTGTTATTGGGTGTCAATGTGTGTCTGTGTTACTTAGTGTAAGTATGTGTCTTTGTTACTTGGTGTCCGTGTCTGTCTGTGTTACTGGGTGTCAGTGTATGTCTTTGTTACTGGGTGTCAGTGTATGTCTTTGTTACTTGTTGTAAGTGTGTGTCTGTGTTACTGGGTGTCAGTGCATGTCTGTGTTACTTGGTGTAAGTGTGTCTGTTTTACTGGGTATCAGTGTATGTCTTTGTGACATGGTGTCAATGTGTGTCTTTGTTACTGGGTGTCAGTGTGTGTCTTTGTGACTTGGTGTCAGTGTATGTCTTTGTTACTTGGTGTAAGCGTGTGTCTGTGTTACTGGGTATCAGTGTATGTCTTTGCTACTTGGTGTCAGTGCATGTCAAAATACTTGGTGTAAGTGTATGTCTTTGTTACTTGGTGTAATTGTCTGCCTTTGTTACTTGGTGTAAATGTATGTCTTTGTTACTTGGTGTCAGTATATGTCTTTGTCACTGGGTATCAGTGTATGTCTTTGTTACTTGGTATCAGTGTATGTCTTTGTGACTTGGTGTCAGTGTATGTCTTTGTTACTGGGTGTCAGTGTGTGTCTGTGTTACTTGGTGTCACTGTATGTCTTTGTTACTGTTTATCAGTGTGTGTCTTTGTTACTTGGTGTAAGTGTGTGTCTGTGTTACTGGGTGTCAGTGCATGTCTGTGTTACTTGGTGTAAGTGTGTGTCTTTGTTACTGGGTGTCAGTGTATGCCTTTGTTAATTGGTGTCAGTGCATATCTTTGTTACTTGGTGTCAGTGTGTGTCTTTGTCACTTGGTGCAAGTGTGTGTCTGTGTTACTGGGTGCAAGTGTGTGTCTTTGTTACTGGGTGTCAGTGTATGTCTTTGTTACTTGGTGTCAGTGTGTGTCTTTTTTACTTGGTGTTAGTGTATGTCTTTGTTACTTGGTGTCAGTGGATGTCTTTGTTACATAGTGTCAGTGTATGTCTTTGTTACTTGGTGTAAGTGTGTGTCTGTGTTACTGGGTGTCAGTGTATGTCTTTGTTACTGGGTGTCAGTGTATGGCTTTTTTACTTGGTGTCAGTGTGTGTCTGTGTTACTGGGTGTCAGTGTATGTCTGTGTTACTTGGTGTCAGTGTATGTCTTTGTTACTTGGTGTCAGTTTGTGTCTTTTTTACTTGGTGTCAGTGTATGTCTTTGTTACTTGATGTCAGTGTATGTCTTTCTTACATGGTGTCAGTGTATGTATTTGTTACTGGGTGTCAGTGTGTGTCTGTGTTACTGGGTATAAGTGTATGCCTTTGTTAATTGGTGTCAGTGCATCTCTTTGTTACTTGGTGTCAGTGTGTGTCTTTGTCACTTGGTGCAAGTGTGTGTCTGTGTTACTGGGTGCAAGTGTGTGTCTTTGTTACTGGGTGTCAGTGTATGTCTTTGTTACTTGGTGTCAGTGTGTGTCTTTTTTACTTGGTGTTAGTGTATGTCTTTGTTACTTGGTGTCAGTGGATGTCTTTGTTACATAGTGTCAGTGTATGTCTTTGTTACTTGGTGTAAGTGTGTGTCTGTGTTACTGGGTGTCAGTGTGTGTCTGTGTTACTGGGTGTCAGTGTATGTCTGTGTTACTTGGTGTCAGTGTATGTCTTTGTTACTTGGTGTCAGTTTGTGTCTTTTTTACTTGGTGTCAGTGTATGTCTTTGTTACTTGATGTCAGTGTATGTCTTTCTTACATGGTGTCAGTGTATGTATTTGTTACTGGGTGTCAGTGTGTGTCTTTGTGACTTGGTGTCAGTGTATGTCTTTGTTACTTGGTGTAAGTGTGTGTCTGTGTTACTGGGTATAAGTGTATGTCTTTGTTACTTGGTGTCAGTGTATGTCAAAATACTTGGTGTAAGTGTATGCCTTTGTTACTTGGTGTAATTGTCTGTCGTTGTTACTTGATGTCAGTGTATGTCTGTGTTACTTGGTGTAAGTGTGTGTCTTTGTTACTTGGTGTAAGTGTATGCCTTTGTTACTTGGTGTCAGTGTATGTCTTTGTTACTTGGTGTCTGTGTGTGTCTGTGTTACTGGGTATCAGTGTATGTCTTTGTGACTTGGTATCAATGTATGTCTTTGTTACTTGGTGTCAGTGTATGTCTTTCTTACTGGGTGTCAGTGTGTGTCTGTGTTATTTGGTGTCAGTGTATGTCTTTGTTACTTGGTGTCAGTGTGTGTCTGTGTTACTGGGTATCAGTGTATGTCTTTGTGACTTGGTATCAATGTATGTCTTTGTTGCTTGGTGTCAGTGTATGTCTTTGTTACTGGGTGTCAGTGGTTCTCTGTGTTACTGGGTGTCAGTCTGTGTTTGTTTGTGATACTGGCTGTCAGTGTGTGTCTATGACACCAGGTGTCAGTATTTAGTTTAGTTTAGAGATCCAGCACTTAAACAGGCCCATCGGCCCACCGAGTCTATGCCGACCATCAACCACCCATTTATGCTAATCCTACACTAATTCCGTATTCCGATCACATCCCCACCTGTCCCTATATATTTCCCTACCACCTACCTATACTAGGGGCAATTTATGATGGCCAATTAACCTATCAACCTGCAAGTCTTTGGCATGTGGGAGGAAACCGGAGCACCCTTAGGAAACTCACGCAGACACAGGGAGATCTTGCAAACTCCGCACAGGCAGTACCCAGAATCGAACCCGGGTCACTGCAGCTGTGAGGCTGCGGTGCTAACCACTGCGCCAATGTGACCCCCTTCACCCCCCCCCCCCCCCCTCAGTGTGTGCCTGTGTTACTAGGTATCAGAGTATGTCTTTGTTACTTGGTGTCAGTGAATGTCTGTGTTATTTGGTGTAAGTGTTTGTCTGTGTTACTGGGTATCAGTGTATGTCTTTGTTACTTGGTGTAAGTGTATGTCTGTGTTACTGGGTATCGTGTATATCTTTGTCACTTGGTGTCAGTGTATGTCTTTGCTACTTGGTGTAAGTGTATGTCTTTGTTACTCGGTGTCAGTGTATGTCATTGTTACTTGGTGTAAGTGTGTGTCTGTGTTACTGGGTGTAAGTGTGTGTCTGTGTTACTGGGTATCAGTGTATGCCTTTGTTACTTGGAGTCAGTGTATGTCAAAATACTTGGTGTAAGTGTATGTCTTTGTTACTTGGTGTAATTGTCTGTCTTTGTTACTTGGTGTCAGTGTATGTCTGTGTTACTTGGTGTAAGTGTGTGTCTTTGTTACTTGGTGCAAGTGTGTGTCTGTGTTACTGGGTGTCAGTGTGTGTCTTTGTAACTTGGTGTCAGTGTATGTCTTTGTTACTTGGTGTCAGTGTGTGTCTTTTTTACTTGGTGTCAGTGTATGTCTTTGTTACTTGGTGTCAGTGTATGTCTTTGTTACAAGCTGTCAGGGTATGTCTCTGTTACTGGGTGTCACTGGATGTCTTTGTTACTTGGTGTCAGTGTGTATCTGTGTTACTGGGTGTCAGTGTATGTCTCTGTTCCTTGGTGTCACTGTCTGTCTTTGTTACTGGATGTCAGTGTGTGTCTTTGTTACTTGGTGTAAGTGTGTGTCTGTGTTACTGGGTGTCAGTGCATGTCTTTGTTACTTGTTGTCAGTGTTTGTCTTTGTTAATTGGTGTCAGTGTGTGTCTGTGTTACTGGGTGTCAGTGTATGTCTTTGTTACTTGGTGTCAGTGTGTGTCTTTGTTACTTGGTGTCAGTGTCTGTCTTAGTTTCTTGGTGCAAGTGTGTGTCTGTGTTACTGGGTGTCAGTGTATGACTTTGTTACTTGGTGTAAGTGTGTGTCTGTGTTACTGGGAGACATTGTATGTTTTTTATTACTTGGTGGAAGTGTATGTCTGTGTTACTGTGTGTCAGTGTATGTCTTTGTTACTTGGTGTAAGTGTATGACTGTGTTACAAGGTGTTAGTGTGTGTCTGTGCTACAGGGTGTAAGTGTATTTCTTTGTTACTGGGTGTCAGTGCGTGTCTTTGTTACTTGGTGTCAGTGTGTGTCTGCCTTACTGGGTGTCAGTGTATGTCTTTGTTACTTGGTGTAAGTGTGTGCCTGTGTTACTGGGTGTCAGTGTATGTATTTGTCACTTGGTGTCAGTGTATGTCAAAATACTTGGTGTAAGTGTAGATCTTTGTTACTTGGTGTAATTGTCTGTCTTTGTTACTTGGTGTCAGTGTATGTCTGTGTTACTTGGTGTAAGTGTGTGTCTTTGTTACTTGGTGTAAGTGTATGCCTTTGTTACTTGGTGTCAGTGTATGTCTTTGTTACTTGGTGTCAGTGTGTGTCTTTGTTACTGGGTATCAGTGTATGTCTTTGTGACTTGGTATCAATGTATGACTTTGTTACTTGGTGTCAGTGTATGTCTTTGTTACTGGGTGTCAGTGTGTGTCTGTGTTACTTTTTGTCAGTGTATGTCTTTGTTACTGTGTATCAGTGTTTCTCTGTGTAACTGGGTGTCAGTGTGTGTTTGTTTGTGTTCATGGCTGTCAGTGTGTGTCTGTGACACTAGGTGGCAGTATCTAGTTTAGTTTAGAGATACAGCACTTAAACAGGCCCTTCTGCTCACCGAGTCTGTGCCGACCATCAACCACCCTTTTATACTAATCCTACACTAATCCCTTATTTCTATCACATCCCCACCTGTCCCTATATATTTCCCTACCACCTACCTATACTAGGGGCAATTTATGATGGCCAATTAACCTATCAACCTGCAAGTCTTTGGCATGTGGGAGGAAACAGGAGCACCCGGAGGAAACTCAAGCAGACACAGGGAGAACTTGCAAACTCCGGACAGGCAGTACCCAGAATCGAACCCGGGTCCCTGGAGCTGTGAGGCTGCGGTGCGAACCACTGCGCCAATGTGCCCCCCACCCGCGCCCCCCCCCACCCCAGTGTGTGCCTGTGTTACTGGGCATCAGTGTATGTCTTTGTTACTTGGTGTCAGTGTATGTCTGTGTTACTTGGTGTAAGTGTGTGTCTGTGTTACTGGGTATCAGTGTATGTCTTTGTTACTTGGTGTAAGTGTACGTCTGTGCTACTGGGTATCAGTTTATGTCTTTGTTACTTGGTGTTAGTGTATGTCTTTGTTACTTGGTGTAAGTGTATGTCTTTGTTACTTGGTGTAAGTGTATGTCTTTGTTACTTGGTGATAGTGTATGTCTTTGTTACTTGGTGTAAGTGTGTGTCTGTGTTACTGGGTGTCAGTGTGTTTCTGTGTTACTTGGTGTAAGTGTGTGTCTTTGTTACTTGGTGTCCGTGTGTGTCTGTGCTACTGGATGTCAGTTTATGTCTTTGTTACTTGGTGTCAGTGTATGTCTTTGTTACTTGGTGCAAGTGTGTGTCTGTGTTACTGGGTATCAGTGTCTGTCTTTGTTACTTGGTGTAAGTGTGTGTCTGTGTTACTGGGTATCAGTGTATGTCTTTGTTACTTGGTGTCAGTGTATGTCTGTGTTACTTGGAGTAAGTGTGTGTCTGTGTTACTGGGTAGCAGTGTATGTCTTTGTGACTTGGTGTAAGTGTGTGTCTGTGTTACTGGGTGTCAGTGTGTGTCTGTGTTACTTGGTGTAAGTGTGTGTCTTTGTTACTTGGTGTCCGTGTGTGTCTGTGTTACTGGGTGTCAGTTTATGTCTTTGTTACTTGGTGTCAGTGTATGTCTTTGTTACTTGGTGTTAGTGTGTGTCTGTGTTACAGGTTATCAGTGTCTGTCTTTGTTACTTGGTGTAAGTGTTTGTCTGTGTTACTGCATATCAGTGTATGTCTTTGTTACTTGGTGTCAGTGTATGTCTGTGTTACTTGGGGTAAAAGTGTGTCTGTGTTACTGGGTATCTGTGTATGTCTTTGTGACTTTGTGTCAGTGTATGTCTTTGTTACTGGGTGTCAGTGTGTGTCTTTGTGACTTGGTGTCAGTGTATGTCTGTGTTACTTGGAGTAAGTGTGTGTCTGTGTTACTGGGTGTCAGTTTATGTCTTTGTTACTTGGTGTCAGTGTATGTCTTTGTTACTTGATGTAAGTGTGTGTCTGTGTTACAGGGTATCAGTGTCTGTCTTTGTTACTTGGTGTAAGTGTGTGTCTGTGTTACTGCGTATCAGTGTATGTCTTTGTTACTTGGTGTCAGTGTATGTCTGTGTTACTTGGGGTAAGTGTGTGTCTGTGTTACTGGGTATCAGTGTATGCCATTGTTACTTGGTGTCAGTGTATGTCAAAATACTTGGTGTCAGTTTATGTCTTTGTTAATGGGTGTCAGTGTGTGTCTTTGTGATTTGGTGTCAGTGTATGTCTTTTTTACTAGGTGTAAGTGTATGTCCGTGTTACTTGGTGTAAGTGTGTGTCTGTGTTACTGGGTATCAGTGTATGTCTGTGTTACTTGGTGTAAGTGTGTGTCTGTGTTACTGGGTATCAGTATATGTCTTTGTTAGTTGGTGTCAGTGTATGTCTGTGTTACTTGGTGTAAGTGTGTGTCTGTGTTACTGGGTATCAGTGTATGTCTTTGTGACTTTGTGTCAGTGTATGTCAAAATACTTGGTGTCAGTGTATGTCTTTGTTACTGGGTGTCAGTGTGTGTCTTTGTGACTTGGTGTCAGTGTATGTCTTTGTTACTTGGTGTAAGTGTGTGTCTGTGTTACTGGGTATCAGTGTATGTCTTTGTTACTTGGTGTCAGTGTATGTCTGTGTTACTTGGTGTAAGTGTGTGTCTGTGTTACTGGGTATCAGTGTATGTCTTTGTGACTTTGTGTCAGTGTATGTCAAAATACTTGGTGTCAGTGTATGTCTTTGTTACTGGGTGTCAGTGTGTGTCTTTGTGACTTGGTGTCAGTGTATGTCTTTGTTACTTGGTGTAAGTGTGTGTCTGTGTTACTGGGTATCAGTGTATGTCTTTGTTACTTAGTGTCAGTGTATGTCTGTGTTATTTGGTGTAAATGTGTGTCTGTGTTACTGGGTATCAGTGTATGTCTGTGTTACTTGGCGTACGTGTGTGTCTGTGTTACTGGGTATCAGTGTATGTCTTTGTGACTTGGTGTCAGTGTATGTCTTTGTTACTGGGTGTCAGTGTGTGTCTTTGTGACTTGGTGTCAGTGTGTGTCTGTGTTACTTGGTGTAAGTGTGTGTCTTTGTTACTTGGTGTCCGTGTGTGTCTGTGTTACTGGGTGTCAGTTTATGTCTTTGTTACTTGGTGTCAGTGTATGTCTTTGTTACTTGATGTAAGTGTGTGTCTGTGTTACAGGGTATCAGTGTCTGTCTTTGTTACTTGGTGTAAGTGTGTGTCTGTGTTACTGCGTATCAGTGTATGTCTTTGTTACTTGGTGTCAGTGTATGTCTGTGTTACTTGGGGTAAGTGTGTGTCTGTGTTACTGGGTATCAGTGTATGCCATTGTTACTTGGTGTCAGTGTATGTCAAAATACTTGGTGTCTGTTTATGTCTTTGTTAATGGGTGTCAGTGTGTGTCTTTGTGACTTGGTGTCAGTGTATGTCTTTTTTACTAGGTGTAAGTGTATGTCCGTGTTACTTGGTGTAAGTGTGTGTCTGTGTTACTGGGTATCAGTGTATGTCTGTGTTACTTGGTGTAAGTGTGTGTCTGTGTTACTGGGTATCAGTATATGTCTTTGTTAGTTGGTGTCAGTGTATGTCTGTGTTACTTGGTGTAAGTGTGTGTCTGTGTTACTGGGTATCCGTGTATGTCTTTGTGACTTTGTGTCAGTGTATGTCAAAATACTTGGTGTCAGTGTATGTCTTTGTTACTGGGTGTCAGTGTGTGTCTTTGTGACTTGGTGTCAGTGTATGTCTTTGTTACTTGGTGTAAGTGTGTGTCTGTGTTACTGGGTATCAGTGTATGTCTTTGTTACTTGGTGTCAGTGTATGTCTGTGTTATTTGGTGTAAATGTGTGTCTGTGTTACTGGGTATCAGTGTATGTCTGTGTTACTTGGCGTACGTGTGTGTCTGTGTTACTGGGTATCAGTGTATGTCTTTGTGACTTGGTGTCAGTGTATGTCTTTGTTACTGGGTGTCAGTGTGTGTCTTTGTGACTTGGTGTCAGTGTATGTCTTTGTTACTTGGTGTCAGTGTATGTCTGTGTTACTTGGTGTAAGTGTGTGTCTGTCTTACTGGGTATCAGTGTATGTCTTTGTTACTTGGTGTCAGTGTATGTCTTTGTTACTTGGTGTAAGTGTGTGTCTGTGTTACTGGGTGTCAGTGTGTGTCTTTGTTACTTGGTGTCCGTGTGTGTCTGTGGTACTGGATGTCAGTTTATGTCTTTGTTACTTGGTGTCAGTGTATGTCTTTGTTACTTGGTGCAAGTGTGTGTCTGTGTTACTGGGTATCAGTGTCTGTCTTTGTTACTTGGTGTAAGTGTGTGTCTGTGTTACTGGGTATCAGTGTTTGTCTTTGTTACTTGGTGTCAGTGTATGTCTGTGTTACTTGGAGTAAGTGTGTGTCTGTGTTACTGGGTATCAGTGTATGTCTTTGTGACTTGGTGTAAGTGTGTGTCTGTGTTACTGGGTATCAGTGTATGTCTTTGTTATTTGGTGTCAGTGTATGTCTTTGTTACTTGGTGTAAGTGTATATCTTTGTTACTTGGTGTCAGTGTATGTCTTTGTAACTTGGTGTAAGTGTGTGTCTGTGTTACTGGGTGTCAGTGTGTGTATGTGTTACTTGGTGTAAGTGTTTGTCTTTGTTACTTGGTGTCCGTGTGTGTCTGTGTTACTGGGTGTCAGTTTATGTCTTTGTTACTTGGTGTCAGTGTATGTCTTTGTTACTTGGTGTCAGTGTGTGTCTATGTTACAGGGTATCAGTGTCTGTCTTTTTTACTTGGTGTAAGTGTGTTTCTGTGTTACTGCGTATCAGTGTATGTCTTTGTTACTTGGTGTCAGTGTATGTCTGTGTTACTTGGGGTAAGTGTGTGTCTGTGTTACTGGGTATCAGTGTATGTCTTTGTGACTTTGTGTCAGTTTATGTCTTTGTTACTGGGTGTCAGTGTGTGTCTTTGTGACTTGGTGTCAGTGTATGTCTTTGTTACTTGGTGTAAGTGTGTGTCTGTGTTACAGGGTATCAGTGTCTGTCTTTGTTACTTGGTGTAAGTGTGTGTCTTTGTTACTTGGTGTAAGTGTGTGTCTTTGTTACTTGGTGTAAGTGTATGCCTTTGTTACTTGGTGTCAGTGTATGTCTTTGTTACTTGGTGTCAGTGTGTGTCTGTGTTACTGGGTATCAGTGTATGTTTTTGTGACTTGGTATCATTGTATGACTTTGTTACTTGGTGTCAGTGTATGTCTTTGTTACGGGGTGTCAGTGTGTGTCTGTGTTACTTGGTGTCAGTGTATGTCTTTGTTACTCTGTATCAGTGTTTCTCTGTGTTACTGGGTGTCAGTGTGTGTTTGTTTGTGTTCATGGCAGTCAGTGTGTATCTGTGACACTAGGTGTCAGTATCTAGTTTAGTTTAGAGATACAGCACTTAAACAGGCCCTTCTGCCCACCGAGTCTGTGCCGACCATCAACCACCCTTTTATCCTAATCCTGCACTAATCCCGTATTTCTATCACATCCCCACCTGTCCCTATATATTTCCCTACCACCTACCAATACTAGGGGCAATTTATGATGGCCAATTAACCTATCAACCTGCAAGTCTTTGGCATGTGGGAGGAAACCGGAGCACCCGGAGGAAACTCAAGCAGACACAGGGAGAACGTGCAAACTCCGGACAGGCAGTCCCCAGAATCGAATTCGGGTCCCTGGAGCTGTGAGGCAGCGGTGCGAACCACTGCGCCAATGTGCACCCCCCCCCCCCGCCCCCCCCACCCCAGTGTGTGCCTGTGTTACTGGGCATCAGTGTATGTCTTTGTTACTTGGTGTCAGTGTCTGTCTGTGTTACTTGGTGTAAGTGTGTGTCTGTGTTACTGGGTATCAGTGTATGTCTTTGTTACTTGGTGTAAGTGTACGTCTGTGTTACTGGGTATCAGTGTATGTCTTTGTTACTTGGTGTTAGTGTATGTCTTTGTTACTTGGTGTAAGTGTATGTCTTTGTTACTTGGTGCCAGTGTATGTCTTTGTTACTTGGTGTAAGTGTGTGTCTGTGTTACTGGGTGTCAGTGTGTGTCTGTGTTACTTGGTGTAAGTGTGTGTCTTTGTTACTTGGTGTCCGTGTGTGTCTGTGCTACTGGATGTCAGTTTATGATTTTGTTACTTGGTGTCAGTGTATGTCTTTGTTACTTGGTGCAAGTGTGTGTCTGTGTTACTGGGTATCAGTGTCTGTCTTTGTTACTTGGTGTAAGTGTGTGTCTGTGTTACTGGGTATCAGTGTAAGTCTTTGTTACTTGGTGTCAGTGTATGTCTGTGTTACTTGGAGTAAGTGTGTGTCTGTGTTACTGGGTAGCAGTGTATGTCTTTGTGACTTGGTGTAAGTGTGTGTCTGTGTTACTGGGTGTCAGTGTGTGTCTGTGTTACTTGGTGTAAGTGTGCGTCTTTGTTACTTGGTGTCCGTGTGTGTCTGTGTTACTGGGTGTCAGTTTATGTCTTTGTTACTTGGTGTCAGTGTATGTCTTTGTTACTTGGTGTAAGTGTGTGTCTGTGTTACAGGGTATCAGTGTGTGTCTTTGTTACTTGGTGTAAGTGTTTGTCTGTGTTACTGCATATCAGTGTATGTCTTTGTTACTTGGTGTCAGTGTATGTCTGTGTTACTTGGGGTAAAAGTGTGTCTGTGTTACTGGGTAACTGTGTATGTCTTTGTGACTTTGTGTCAGTGTATGTCTTTGTTACTGGGTGTCAGTGTGTGTCTTTGTGACTTGGTGTCAGTGTATGTCTGTGTTACTTGGAGTAAGTGTGTGTCTGTGTTACTGGGTAGCAGTGTATGTCTTTGTGACTTGGTGTAAGTGTGTGTCTGTGTTACTGGGTGTCAGTGTGTGTCTGTGTTACTTGGTGTAAGTGTGTGTCTTTGTTACTTGGTGTCCGTGTGTGTCTGTGTTACTGGGTGTCAGTTTGTGTCTTTGTTACTTGGTGTCAGTGTATGTCTTTGTTACTTGGTGTAAGTGTTTGTCTGTGTTACAGGGTATCAGTGTCTGTCTTTGTTACTTGGTGCAAGTGTGTGTCTGTGTTACTGCGTATCAGTGTATGTCTTTGTTACTTGGTGTCAGTGTATGTCTGTGTTACTTGGGGTAAGTGTGTGTCTGTGTTACTTGGTATCAGTGTATGCCATTGTTACTTGGTGTCAGTGTATGTCAAAATACTTGGTGTCAGTGTATGTCTTTGTTAATGGGTGTCAGTGTGTGTCTTTGTGACTTGGTGTCAGTGTATGTCTTTTTTACTAGGTGTAAGTGTATGTCCGTGTTACTTGGTGTAAGTGTGTGTCTGTGTTACTGGGTATCAGTGTATGTCTGTGTTACATGGTGTAAGTGTGTGTCTGTGTTACTGGGTATCAGTATATGTCTTTGTTAGTTGGTGTCAGTGTATGTCTGTGTTACTTGGTGTAAGTGTGTGTCCGTGTTACTTGGTGTAAGTGTGTGTCTGTGTTACTGGGTATCAGTGTATGTCTTTGTTAATGGGTGTCAGTGTGTGTCTTTGTGACTTGGTGTCAGTGTATGTCTTTTTTACTAGGTGTAAGTGTATGTCCGTGTTACTTGGTGTAAGTGTGTGTCTGTGTTACTGGGTATCAGTGTATGTCTGTGTTACTTGGGGTAAGTGTGTGTCTGTGTTACTGGGTATCAGTGTATGCCATTGTTACTTGGTGTCAGTGTATGTCAAAATACTTGGTGTCAGTGTATGTCTGTGTTACTGGGTATAAGTGTATGTCTGTGTTACTTGGTGTAAGTGTGTGCCTGTGTGACTGTGTATCAGTATATGTCTTTGTGACTTTGTGTCAGTGTATGTCTTTGTTACTGGGTGTCAGTGTGTGTCTGTGTTACTGGGTATCAGAGTATCTCTTTGTTACTTGGTGTCAGTGTATGTCAGTGTTACTTGGTGTAAGTGTGTGTCTGTGTTACTGGGTATCAGTGTATGTCTTTGTGACTTTGTGTCAGTGTATGTCTTTGTTACTGGGTGTCAGTGTGTGTCTGTGTTACTG
The DNA here is from genome assembly GCF_036365525.1 of Heterodontus francisci. Classification (NCBI taxonomy): domain Eukaryota; kingdom Metazoa; phylum Chordata; class Chondrichthyes; order Heterodontiformes; family Heterodontidae; genus Heterodontus; species Heterodontus francisci. Next base: position 1,585,747 of record NW_027140908.1, on the reverse strand, counting down.
GGTATCAGAGTATCTCTTTGTTACTTGGTGTCAGTGTATGTCAAAATACTTGGTGTAAGTGGATGTCTTTGTTACGAGGTGTAATTGTCTGTCTTTGTTACTTGGTGTCAGAGTATGTCTGTGTTACTTGGTGTAAGTGTGTGTCTTTGTTACTTGGTGTAAGTGTATGCCTTTGTTACTTGGAGTCAGTGTATGACTTTGTTACTTGGTGTCAGTGTGTGTCTGAGTTACTGGGTATCAGTGCATGTCTTTGTTATTTGGTGTAAGTGTATGTCTGTGTTACTTGGTGTAAGTGTGTGTCTTTGTTACTTGGTGTAAGTGTATGTCTTTGTTACTTCGTGTCAGTGTGTGTCTTTGTTACTTGGTGTAAGCGTATGTCTGTGTTGCATGGTGTAAGTGTGTGTCTGTGTTACTGGGTTTCAGTGTATGTCTTTGTTACTTGGTGTAAGTGTGTGTCTCTGTTACTGGGTATCAGTGTATGTCTTTGTTACTTGGTGTCAGTGTATGTCTTTGTTACTTGGTGTTAGTGTATGTCTGTGTTACATGGTGTAAGTGTGTTTCTGTGTTACTGGGTATCAGTGTATGTCTTTGTTACTTGGCGTAAATGTGCTTCTGTGTTAGTGGGTATCAGTGTATGTCTTTGTTACTTGGTATCAGTGTATGACTTTGTTACTTGGTGTAAGTGTGTGTCTGTGTTACTGGGTGTCAGTGTGTGTCTGTGTTACTTGGTGTAAGTGTGTGACTTTGTTACTTGTTGTCCGTGAGTGTCTGTGTTACTGGATGTCAGTGTATGTCTTTGTTACCTGGTGTCAGTGTATGTCTTTGTTACATGGTGTAAGTGTGCGTCTGTGTTACTGGGTATCAGTATCTGTCTTTGTTACTTGGTGTAAGTGTGTGTCTGTGTTACTGGGTATCAGTGTATGTCTTTGTTACTTGGTGTCAGTGTATGTCTGTGTTACTTGGTGTAAGTGTGTGTCTGTGTTACTGGGTATCAGTGTATGTCTTTGCTACTTGGTGTCAGTGTATGTCAAAATACTTGGTGTAGGTGTATGCCTTTGTTACTTGGTGTCAGTGTATGTCTTTGTTACTTGTTGTAAGTGTGTGTCTGTGTTACTGGGTATCAGTGTATGTCTTTGTTACTTGGTGTCTGTATATGCCAATGTTACTTGGCGTAAGTGTGTGTCTGTGTTACTGGGTATCAGTGTATGTCTTTGTTACTTGGTGTAATTGTGTGTCTGTGTTACTGGGTATCAGTGTATGTCTTTGTTACTTGGTGTCAGTGTATGTCTTTGTTGCTTGGTGTAAGTGTATGTCTTTGTTACTTGGTGTCAGTGTATGTCAATGTTACTTGGTGTAACTGTGTGTCTGTGTTACTGGGTGTAAGTGTATGTCTTTGTTACTTGGTGTCAGTGTATGTCAAAATATTTGGTGTAGGTATATGTCTTTGTTACTTGGTGTAATTGTCTGTCTTTGTTGCTTGGTATCAGTGTATGTCTTTTTTACTTGGTGTCAGTGTATGTCTGTGTTACATGGTGTCAGTGTGTGTCTGTGTTACTGGGTATCAGTGTATGTCTTTGTTACTTGGTGTAAGTGTGTGTCTGTGTTAGTGGGTATCAGTGTATGTCTTTGTTACTTGGTGTCAGTGTATGACTTTGTTACTTGGTGTAAGTGTGTGTCTGTGTTACTGGGTGTCAGTGTGTGTCTTTGTTACTTGGTGTAAGTGTGTGACTTTGTTACTTGGTGTCCGTGTGTGTCTGTGTTACTGGGTGTCAGTGTATGTCTTTGTTACCTGGTGTCAGTGTATGTCTTTGTTACATGCTGTATGTGTGCGTCTGTGTTTTTGGGTATCAGTATCTGTCTTTGTTACTTGGTGTAAGTGTGTGTCTGTGTTACTGGGTATCAGTGTATGTTTTTGTTACTTTGTGTCAGTGTATGTCTGTGTTACTTGGTGCAAGTGTGTGTCTGTGTTACTGGCTATCAGTGTATGTCTTTGCTACTTGGTGTCAGTGTATGTCAAAATACTTGGTGTAGGTGTATGCCTTTGTTACTTGGTGTCAGTGTATGTCTTTGTTACTGGGTGTCAGTGTGTGTCTGTGTTACTGGGTATCAGTGTATGTCTTTTTTACTTGGTGTCTGTATATGTCTGTGTTACTTGTTGTAAGTGTGTGTCTGTGTTACTGGGTATCAGTGTATGTCTTTGTTGCGTGGTGTAAGTGTATGTCTTTGTTACTTGGTGTCAGTGTATGTCATTGTTACTTGGTGTAACTGTGTGTCTGTGTTACTGGGTGTAAGTGTATGTCTTTGTTACTTGGTGTCAGTGTATGTCAAAATACTTGGTGTAGGTATATGTCTTTGTTACTTGGTGTAATTGTCTGTCTTTGTTGCTTGGTATCAGTGTATGTCTGCGTTACATTGTGTAAGTGTGTGTCTTTGTTACTTGCTGTAAGTGTATGCCTTTGTTACTTGGTGTCAGTGTATGTCTTTGTTACTTGGTGTCAGTGTGTGTCTGTGTTGCTGGGTATCAGTGTATGTCTGTGTGACCTGGTATCAGTGTATGTCCTTGTGACTTGGTGTCAGTGTATGTCTTTGTTACTGGGTGTCAGTGTGTGCCTGTGTTCGTGGGTATCAGTGTATGTCTGTGTTACTTTGGGTAAGTGTGTGTCTTTGTTACTTGGTGTCCTTGTGTGTCTGTGTTACTGGGTGTCAGTGTATGTCTTTGTTACTGGGTGTCAGTGTATGTCTTTGTTACTTGGTCTGTGTGTGTCTGTGTTACTGGGTGTCAGTGTTTGTCTTTGTTACTGTGTGTCAGTTTGTGTCTTTGACACCAGGTGTCAGTATTTAGTTTAGTTTAGAGATACAGCACTGAAACAGCCCCCTTCAGCCCACCGAGTCTGTGCCGACCATCAACCACCCATTTATACTATTCCTACACTAATCCCGTATTCCTATCAACAACGTTGCTTCCAATTTCCACCCTTCTCTCACTTTTACATGGTCCATCTCTGACACTTCCCTTCCCTTCCTCCACTTCTCTGTCTCCATCTCTGGGGATAGGTTGTCTACCAATATCCATTATAAGCCCACTGACTCCCACAGCTATCTCGACTACACCTCTTCACACCATACCTCCTGTAAGGACTCCATTCCATTCTCCCAGTTTCTCCGTCTCCGACGCATCTGCTCTGATGATGCTACCTTCCATGACGGTGCTTCTGATATGACCTCCTTTTTCCTCAACCGAGGATTTCCCCCCACTGTGGTTGACAGGGCCCTCTGTGATACTGGGTGTCAGTGTGTGTTTGTTTGTGTTGCTGGGTGTCAGTGTGTATCAGTGACACTAGGTGTTAGTATTTAGTTTAGTTTAGAGATACAGCTCTAAAACAGGCCCTTCGGCCCACCGAGTCTGTGCCGACCATGAACCACCCATTTATACTTCTTTTGGGCCTCCTTACCTCGAGAGACAATGGTACGCGCCTGGAGGTGGTCAGTGGTTTGTGAAGCAGCGCCTGGAGTGGCTATAAAGGCCAATTCTGGAGTGACAGGCTCTTCCACAGGTGCTGCAGAGAAATTTGTTTGTTGGGGCTGTTGCACAGTTGGCTCTCCCCTTGCGCCTCTGTCTTTGTTCCTGCCAACTACTAAGTCTCTTCGACTCGCCACAATTTAGCCCTGTCTTTATGGCTGCCCGCCAGCTCTGGCGAATGCTGGCAACTGACTCCCACGACTTGTGATCAATGTCACACGATTTCATGTCGCGTTTGCAGACGTCTTTATAACGGAGACATGGACGGCCGGTGGGTCTGATACCAGTGGCGAGCTCGCTGTACAATGTGTCTTTGGGGATCCTGCCATCTTCCATGCGGCTCACATGGCCAAGCCATCTCAAGCGCCACTGACTCAGTAGTGTGTATAAGCTGGGGGTGTTGGCCGCTTCAAGGACTTCTGTGTTGGAGATATAGTCCTGTCACCTGATGCCAAGTATTCTCCGAAGGCAGCGAAGATGGAATGAATTGAGACGTCGCTCTTGGCTGGCATACGTTGTCCAGGCCTCGCTGCCGTAGAGCAAGGTACTGAGGACACAGGCCTGATACACTCGGACTTTTGTGTTCCGTGTCAGTGCGCCATTTTCCCACACTCTCTTGGCCAGTCTGGACATAGCAGTGGAAGCCTTACCCATGCGCTTGTTGATTTCTGCATCTAGAGACAGGTTACTGGTGATAGTTGAGCCTAGGTAGGTGAACTCTTGAACCACTTCCAGAGCGTGGTCGCCAATATTGATGGATGGAGCATTTCTGACATCCTGCCCCATGATGTTCGTTTTCTTGAGGCTGATGGTTAGGCCAAATTCATTGCAGGCAGACGCAAACCTGTCGATGAGACTCTGCAGGCATTCTTCAGTGTGAGATGTTAAAGCAGCATCGTCAGCAAAGAGGAGTTCTCTGATGAGGACTTTCCGTACTTTGGACTTCGCTCTTAGACGGGCAAGGTTGAACAACCTGCCCCCTGATCTTGTGTGGAGGAAAATTCCTTCTTCAGAGGATTTGAACGCATGTGAAAGCAGCAGGGAGAAGAAAATCCCAAAAAGTGTGGGTGCGAGAACACAGCCCTGTTTCACACCACTCAGGATAGGAAAGGGCTCTGATGAGGAGCCACCATGTTGAATTGTGCCTTTCATATTGTCATGGAATGAGGTGATGATACTTAGTAGCTTTGGTGGACATCCGATCTTTTCTAGTAGTCTGAAGAGACCACGTCTGCTGACGAGGTCAAAGGCTTTGGTGAGATCAATGAAAGCAATGTAGAGGGGCACCTGTTGTTCACGGCATTTCTCCTGTATCTGACGAAGGGAGAACAGCATGTCAATAGTCGATCTCTCTGCACGAAAGCCACACTGTGCCTCAGGGTAGACGCGCTCGGCCAGCTTCTGGAGCCTGTTCAGAGCGACTCGAGCAAAGACTTTCCCCACTATGCTGAGCAGGGAGATTCCACGGTAGTTGTTGCAGTCACCGCGGTCACCTTTGTTTTTATAGAGGGTGATGATGTTGGCATCGCGCATGTCCTGGGGTACTGCTCCCTCGTCCCAGCACAGGCATAGCAGTTCATGTAGTGCTGAGAGTATAGCAGGCTTGGCACTCTTGATTATTTCAGGGGTAATGCTGTCCTTCCCAGGGGCTTTTCCGCTGGCTAGGGAATCAATGGCATCGCTGAGTTCCGATTTGGTTGGCTGTATGTCCAGCTCATCCATGACTGGTAGAGGCTGGGCTGCATTGAGGGCAGTCTCAGTGACAGCATTCTCCCTGGAGTACAGTTCTAGGTAGTGCTCAACCCAGCGGTCCATCTGTTTGCGTTGGTCAGTGATTATGTCCCCCGATTTAGATTTGAGGGGGGTGATCTTCTTGATGGTTGGCCCAAGAGCTCTCTTCATGCCATCATACATTCCTCTGATGTTTCCGGTGTCTGAGGCCAGCTGAATATGACTGCATAGGTGTTGCCAGTAGTCGTTTGCGCTACGCCTAGCTGTTCTTTGTGCAGTACTTCTGGCTGCTTTAAGTGCTGCGGATGTTAAATCGCTGGGGGCTTTCTTGTAGTTCAAAAGTGCAATGCGCTTAGCGGCTATGACAGGTTCCAGCTCTTCATTATGAGATTGAAACCAGTCTGCATTTCTCTTCGCACTTTTGCCGTAGGTGGTCAAAGCTGACTCATAGATGGCGTCTCTGATGTGGGCCCACTTGGTCTCAGCTTCCCCGGTGGGAGTGTTTTGAAGGGCTGTGACAAGTGAATTTAGAAATTTTTGTAACAGCTGTGGGTGAGAAATTCTGCTCGTGTTGATGCGCGGGTGGCCCTTCTGCTTGGAATGATGCAACTTCTTTGGTCTGAGTCTAACCTTGCTGCACACCAGGGAGTGGTCGGTGTCGCAGTCCGCACTGTGGAAGCTGCGTGTGATTTGAACACTGTTTAAGGCGGCTCGCCTTGTGACAATGAGGTCTAGCTGGTGCCAACGACGTGATCTTGGGTGCCTCCATGAAACCTGGTGACAGGGTTTAGTGTGAAAGAACGAGTTGGTGATGCAGAGGTTATGATAGGTACACAACTCAAGCAGTCTCTGCCCGTTCTCATTCATCCTTCCAACGCCATAGCGCCCAAGGCAGGAGGGCCATGAGTCATGGTCGGCCCCAACCCTGGCATTAAAGTCCCCCAGCAGGAATAGGTGTTCGGTATTGGGGATGCTGCTAATGATATTATGGAGTTGTTCATAGAACTGGTCTTTAGCTTCAGGTGCGGAGCAGAGTGTTGGAGCATAGATGCTGAGTAGGTGTACTGGACCAGAGGTGGTGAGCAGTCGGATGGACAGTATGCGTTCCGAGCCATTTGAGGGAGGCTCTATCATGCTGTGCAAGGAGTTTCTGATGGCGAAGCCCACTCCATGCTGTCTTGGTTCTTCAGGATCCCTGCCCTGCCAGAAGAAGGTGTAGTCTTGCTCTGCTAGAGAGCCACTCGCGGGGAGGCTACACTAATCCTACACTAATCCCGTATTCCTGTCACATCCCCACCTGTCCCTATATTTTTCCCTACCACCTACCTATACTAGGGGCAATTTATGATGGCCAATTAACCTGTCAACCTGCAAGTCTTTGGCATGTGGGAGGAAACCGGAGCACCCGGATGAAACCCACGCAGACACAGGGAGAACTTGCAAACTCCACACTGGCAGTACCCAGAATCGAACCCGGGTCCCTGGAGCTGTGAGGGTGCGGTGCTAACCACTGCGCCAATGTGCCCCCCCCCCCAGTGTGTGCCTGTGTTACTGGGTATCAGTGTATGTCTGTGTTACTTGGTGTCAGTGTATGTCTGTGTTACTTGGTATAATTGTGTGTCTGTGTTACTTGGTGTCAATGTGTGTCTGTGTTACTTGGTGTAAGTCTGTGTCTTTGTTACTTGGTGTCCGTGTGTGTCTGTGTTACTGGGTGTCAGTGTATGTCTTTGTGACTGGGTGTCAGTGTATGTCTTTGTTACTTGGTGTAAGTGTGTGTCTGTGTTACTGGTTGTCAGTGTATGTCTGTGTTACTTGGTGTAAGTGTGTCTGTTTTACTTGGTATCAGTGCATGTCTTTGTGACTTGGTGTCAGTGTATGTCTTTGTTACTTGGTGTCAGTGTATGTCAAAATTCTTGGTGTAAGTGTGTGTCTTTGTTACTTGGTGTAATTGTCTGTCTTTGTTACTTGGTGTAAGTGTATGTCTTTGTTACTTGGTGTCAGAATATGTCTTTGTTGCTGGGTGTCAGTGTGTGTCTTTGTGACTTGGTGTCAGTGTATGTCTTTGTTACTTGGTGTAAGTGTGTGTCTGTGTTACTGGGTATCAGTGTATGTCTTTGTTACTTGGTGTCAGTGTATGTCTTTGTTACTGGGTGTCAGTGTGTGTCTGTGTTACTTGGTGTGTGTGTGTTTGTTTTACTGGGTATCAGTGTATGTCTTTGTGACTTGGTGTGAGTGGATGTCTTTATTACTGGGTGTCAGTGTGTGTCTTTGTGACTTGGTGTCAGTGTATGTCTTTGTTACTTGGTGTAAGTGTGTGTCTGTGTTACTGGGTATCAGTGTATGTCTTTGTTACTTGGTGTCAGTGTATGTCAAAATACTTGGTGTAAGTGTATGTCTTTGTTACTTGGTGTAATTGTCTGTCTTTGTTACTTGGTGTAAGTGTATGTCTTTGTTACTTGGTGTCAGTATATGTCTTTGTCACTGGGTATCAGTGTATGTCTTTGTGACTTGGTATCAGTGTATGTCTTTGTGACTTGGTGTCAGTGTATGTCTTTGTTACTGGGTGTCAGTGTGTGTCTGTGTTACTTGGTGTCACTGTATGTCTTTGTTACTGCTTATCAGTGTTTCTCTGTGTTACTGGGTGTCTGTGTGTGTTTGTTTGTGTTACTGGGTGTCAGTGTGTATCTGTGACACTAGGTGTCAGTATTTAGCTTATTTCAGAGAAACAGCCCTTCAGCAGGCCCTTCGGCCCACCGTGTCTGTGCCGACCATCAAACACCCATTTATACTAATCCTACACTAATCCCGTATTCTTATCACATCCCCACCTGTCCCTATATATTTCCCTACCACCTACCGATACTAGGGGCAATTTATGATGGCCAATCAACCTATCAACCTGCAAGTCTTTGGCATGTGGGAGGAAACCGGAGCACCCGGAGGAAACCAACGCAGACACAGGGAAAACTTGCAAACTCCGCACAGGCAGTACCCAGGATCGAACCCGGGTCCCTGGAGCTGTGAGGCTGCGGTGCTAAACACTGCGCCAATGTGTCCCCCCCAGTGTGTGCCTGAGTTACTGGGTATCAGTGTATGTCTTTGTGACTTGGTGTCAGTGTATGTCTTTGTTACTGGGTTTCACTGTGTGTCTTTGTGACTTGGTGTCAGTGTATGTCTTTGTTACTTGGTGTAAGTGTGTGTCTGTGTTACTGGGTATCAGTGTATGTCTTTGTTACTTGGTGTCAGTGTGCGTCTGTGTTACTTGGTGTAAGTCTCTTTCTTTGTTACTTTGTGTCCGTGTGTGTCTGTGTTACTGGGTGTCAGTGCATGTCTTTGTTACTGGGCGTCAGTGTATGTCTTTGTTACTTGGTGTAAGTGTGTGTCTGTGTTGCTGGGTGTCAGTGTATGACTGTGTTACTTGGTGTAAGTCTGTTTCTTTGTTACTTTGTGTCCGTGTGTGTCTGTGTTGCTGGGTGTCAGTGTATGTCTTTGTTACTGGGCGTCAGTGTATGTCTTTGTTACTTGGTGTAAGTGTGTGTCTGTGTTACTGGGTATCAGTGTATGTCTTTGTTACTTGGTGTCAGTGTATGTCAAAATACTTGGTGTAAGTGTGTGTCTGTGTTACTGGGTATCAGTGAATGTCTTTGTTACTTGGTGTCAGTGTGCGTCTGTGTTACTTGGTGTAAGTCTGTTTCTTTGTTACTTTGTGTCCGTGTGTGTCTGTGTTACTGGGTGTCAGTGCATGTCTTTGTTACTGGGCGTCAGTGTATGTCTTTGTTACTTGGTGTAAGTGTGTGTCTGTGTTGCTGGGTGTCAGTGTATGTCTTTGTTACTTGGTGTCAGTGTATGTCAAAATACTTGGTGTAAGTGTGTGTCTGTGTTACTGGGTATCAGTGTATGTCTTTGTTACTTGGTGTCACTGTGTGTCTGTGTTACTTGGAGTAAGTCTGTTTCTTTGTTACTTTGTTTCCGTGTGTGTCTGTGTTACTGGGTGTCACTGTATGTCTGTGTTACTTGGTGTCAGTATATGTCTGTGTTACTTGGTGTAATTGTGTGTCTGTGTTATTGGGTGTCAATGTGTGTCTGTGTTACTTAGTGTAAGTATGTGTCTTTGTTACTTGGTGTCCGTGTCTGTCTGTGTTACTGGGTGTCAGTGTATGTCTTTGTTACTGGGTGTCAGTGTATGTCTTTGTTACTTGTTGTAAGTGTGTGTCTGTGTTACTGGGTGTCAGTGCATGTCTGTGTTACTTGGTGTAAGTGTGTCTGTTTTACTGGGTATCAGTGTATGTCTTTGTGACATGGTGTCAGTGTATGTCTTTGTTACTTGGTGTAAGCGTGTGTCTGTGTTACTGGGTATCAGTGTATGTCTTTGCTACTTGGTGTCAGTGCATGTCAAAATACTTGGTGTAAGTGTATGTCTTTGTTACTTGGTGTAATTGTCTGCCTTTGTTACTTGGTGTAAATGTATGTCTTTGTTACTTGGTGTCAGTATATGTCTTTGTCACTGGGTATCAGTGTATGTCTTTGTGACTTGGTATCAGTGTATGTCTTTGTGACTTGGTGTCAGTGTATGTCTTTGTTACTGGGTGTCAGTGTGTGTCTGTGTTACTTGGTGTCACTGTATGTCTTTGTTACTGTTTATCAGTGTTTCTCTGTGTTACTGGGTGTCAGTGTGTGTTTGTTTGTGTTACTGGGTGTCAGTGTGTATCTGTGACACTAGGTGTCAGTATTTAGTTTAGTTTAGAGAGACAGCACTTCAACAGGCCCTTCGGCCCACCGAGTCTGTGCCGACCATCAACCACCCATTTATACTAATCCTACACTAATCCCGTATTCCTATCACATCCCCACCTGTCCCTATATATTTCCCTACCACCTACCTATACTAGGGGCAATTTATGATGGCCAATTAATCTATCAACCTACAAGTCTTTGGCATGTGGGAGGAAACCGGAGCACCCGGAGGAAACCCACGCAGACACAGGGAGAACTTGCAAACTCCGCACAGGCAGTACCCAGAATCGAACCCGTGTCCCTGGAGCTGTGAGGCTGCAGTGCTAACCGCTGCGCCAATGTGCCCTCCCAGAGTGTGGTCTGTGTTACTGGGTGTCAGTGTATGTCTTTGTTACTTGGTGTCAGTGTGTGTCTGTGGTACTGGGTATCAGTGTATGTCTTTGTGACTTGGTGTCAGTGTATGTCTGTGTTACTTGGTGTAAGTGTGTGTCTGTGTTACTGGGTGTCAGTGTGTGTCTGTGTTACTTGGTGTAAGTCTGTTTCTTTGTTACTTTGTGTCCGTGTGTGTCTGTGTTACTGGGTGTCAGCGTATGTCTTTGTTACTGGGCGTCAGTGTATGTCTTTGTTACTTGGTGTAAGTGTGTGTCTGTGTTGCTGGGTGTCAGTGTATGTCTGTGTTACTTGGTGTAAGTGTGTGTCTGTGTTACTGGGTATCAGTGTATGTCTTTGTGACTTGGTGTAAGTCTGTTTCTTGGTTACTTTGTGTCCGTGTGTGTCTGTGTTACTGGGTGTCAGTGTATGTCTTTGTTACTGGGCGTCAGTGTATGTCTTTGTTACTTGGTGTAAGTGTTTGTCTTTGTTGCTGGGTGTAAGTGTGTGTCTGTGTTACTGGGTGTCAGTGTGTGTCTGTGTTACTTGGTGTAAGTCTGTTTCTTTGTTACTTTGTGTCCGTGTGTGTCTGTGTTTCTGGGTGTCAGTGTATGTCTTTGTTACTGGGCGTCAGTGTATGTCTTTGTTTCTTGGTGTAAGTGTGTATCTGTGTTGCTGGGTGTCAGTGTAGGTCTGTGTTACTTGGTGTCAGTGTATGTCTTTGTTGCTGGGTGTCAGTGTGTGTCTTTGTGACTTGGTGACAGTGTATGTCTTTGTTACTTGGTGTAAGTGTGTGTCTGTGTTACTGGGTATCAGTGTTTGTCTTTGTTACTTGGTGTCAGTGTATGTCAAAATACTTGTTGTAAGTGTATGTCTTTGTTACTTGGTGTAATTGTATGTCTTTGTTACTTGGTGTTTGTGTATGTCTTTTTTACTTGGTGTCAGTGTGTGTCTGTGCTACTGGGTATCAGTGTATGTCTTTGTGACTTGGTATCAGTGTATGCCTTTGTTACTTGGTGTCAGTGTATGTCTTTGTTACTTGGTGTCAGTGTATGTCTGTGTTACTTGGTGTAAATGTGTGTCTGTGTTACTTGGTGTCAATGTGTGTCTGTGTTACTGGGTGTAAGTCTGTGTCTTTGTTACTTGGTGTCCGTGTGTGTCTGTGTTACTGGGTGTCAGTGTATGTCTTTGTTACTGGGTGTCAGTGTATGTCTTTGTTACTTGGTGTAAGTGTGTGTCTGTTTTACTGGGTGTCAGTGTATGTCTGTATTACTTTGTGTAAGTGTGTCTGTTTTACAGGGTATCAGTGTATGTCTTTGTGACTTGGTGTCAGTGTATGTCTTTGTTACTGGGTGTCAGTGTGTGTCTTTGTGACTTGGTGTCAGTGTATGTCTTTGTTACTTGGTGTCAGTGTATGTCATAATACTTGGTGTAAGTGTGTGTCTGTGTTACTGGGTATCAGTGTATGTCTTTGTTTCTTGGTGTCAGTGTGTGTCTGTGTTACTTGGTGTAAGTCAGTTTCTTTGTTACTTTGTGTCCGTGTGTGTCTGTGTTACTGGGTGTCAGTGTATGTTTTTGTTACTGGGCGTCAGTGTATGTCTTTGTTACTTGGTGTAAGTGTGTGTCTGTGCTGCTGGGTGTCAGTGTATGTCTGTGTTTCTTGCTGTAAGTCTGTTTCTTTGTTACTTTGTGTCCGTGTGTGTCTGCGTTACTGGGTGTCAGTGTATGTCTTTGTTACTGGGCGTCAGTGTATGTCTTTGTTACTTGGTGTAAGTGTGTGTCTGTGTTGCTGTGTGTCAGTGTATGTCTGTGTTACTTGGTGTCAGTGTTTGTCTTTGTTGCTGGGTGTCAGTGTGTGTCTTTGTGACTTGGTGTCAGTGTATGTCTTTGTTACTTGGTAAGTGTGTCTGTGTTTCTGGGTATCAGTGTTTGTCTTTGTCACTTGGTGTCAGTGTATGTCAAAATACTTGGTGTAAGTGTATGTCTTTGTTACTTGGTGTAATTGTATGTCTTTGTTACTTGGTGTTTGTGTATGTCTTTTTTACTTGGTGTCAGTGTGTGTTTGTGCTACTGGGTATCAGTGTATGTCTTTGTGACTTGGTATCAGTGTATGTCTTTGTTACTGGGTGTCAGAGAGTGTCTTTGTTACTGTTTATCAGTGTTTCTCTGTGTTACTGGGTGTCAGTGTGTGTTTGTTTGTGTTACTGGGTGTCAGTGTGTATCTGTGACACTAGGTGTCAGTATTTAGTTTAGTTTCGAGATACAGCACTTTAACAGGCCCTTCGGCCCAACGAGTCTGTGCCGACCATCAACCACCCATTTATACTAATCCTACACTAATCCCGTATTCCTAGCACATCCCCACCTGTCCCTATATATTTCCCTACCACCTACCTATACTAGGGGCAATTTATGATGGCCAATTAACCTGTCAACCTGCAAGTCTTTGGCATGTGGGAGGAAACCGGAGCACCCGGATGAAACCCACGCAGACACAGGGAGAACTTGCAAACTCCGCACTGGCAATACCCAGAATCGAACCCGGGTCCCTGGAGCTGTGAGGCTGCGGTGCTAACCACTGCGCCAGTGTGCCCCCCCCACCCCAGTGTGTGCCTGTGTTACTGGGTATCTGTATATGTCTTTGTTACTTGGTGTCAGTGTATGTCTGTGTTACTTGGTGTAATTGTGTGTCTGTGTTACTTGGTGTCAATGTGTGTCTGTGTTACTTGGTGTAAGTCTGTGTCTTTGTTACTTGGTGTCCGTGTGTGTCTGTGTCACTGGCTGTCAGTGTATGTCTTTGTTACTGGGTGTCAGTGTATGTCTTTGTTACTTGGTGTAAGTGTGTGTCTGTGTTACTGGGTGTCAGTGTATGTCTGTGTTACTTGGTGTAAGTGTGTCTGTTTTACTGGGTATCAGTGCATGTCTTTGTGACTTGGTGTCTGTGTATGTCTTTGTTACTGGGTGTCAGTGTGTGTCTTTGTGACTTGGTGTCAGTGTATGTCTTTGTTACTTGGTGTCAGTGTATGTCAAAATTCTTGTTGTAAGTGTGTGTCTTTGTTACTTGGTGTAATTGTCTGTCTTTGTTACTTGGTGTAAGTGTATGTCTTTGTTACTTGGTGTCAGTATATGTCTTTGTTGCTGGGTGTCAGTGTGTGTCTTTGTGACTTGGTGTCAGTGTTTGTCTTTGTTACTTGGTGTAAGTGTGTGTCTGTGTTACTGGGTATCAGTGCATGTCTTTGTGACTTGGTGTCAGTGTATGTCTTTGTTACTGGGTGTCAGTGTGTGTCTGTGTTACTTGGTATCAGTGTATGTCTTTGTTACTGTTTATCAGTGTTTCTCTGTGATACTGGGTGTCAGTGTGTGTTTGTTTGTGTTGCTGGGTGTCAGTGTGTATCAGTGACACTAGGTGTTAGTATTTAGTTTAGTTTAGAGATACAGCTCTAAAACAGGCCCTTCGGCCCACCGAGTCTGTGCCGACCATGAACCACCCATTTATACTTCTTTTGGGCCTCCTTATCTCGAGAGACAATGGTACGCGCCTGGAGGTGGTCAGTGGTTTGTGAAGCAGCGCCTGGAGTGGCTATAAAGGCCAATTCTGGAGTGACAGGCTCTTCCACAGGTGCTGCAGAGAAATTTGTTTGTTGGGGCTGTTGCACAGTTGGCTCTCCCCTTGCGCCTCTGTCTTTGTTCCTGCCAACTACTAAGTCTCTTCGACTCGCCACAATTTAGCCCTGTCTTTATGGCTGCCCGCCAGCTCTGGCGAATGCTGGCAACTGACTCCCACGACTTGTGATCAATGTCACACGATTTCATGTCGCGTTTGCAGACGTCTTTATAACGGAGACATGGACGGCCGGTGGGTCTGATACCAGTGGCGAGCTCGCTGTACAATGTGTCTTTGGGGATCCTGCCATCTTCCATGCGGCTCACATGGCCAAGCCATCTCAAGCGCCGCTGACTCAGTAGTGTGTATAAGCTGGGGGTGTTGGCCGCTTCAAGGACTTCTGTGTTGGAGATATAGTCCTGCCACCTGATGCCAAGTATTCTCCGAAGGCAGCGAAGATGGAATGAATTGAGACGTCGCTCTTGGCTGGCATACGTTGTCCAGGCCTCGCTGCCGTAGAGCAAGGTACTGAGGACACAGGCCTGATACACTCGGACTTTTGTGTTCCGTGTCAGTGCGCCATTTTCCCACACTCTCTTGGCCAGTCTGGACATAGCAGTGGAAGCCTTACCCATGCGCTTGTTGATTTCTGCATCTAGAGACAGGTTACTGGTGATAGTTGAGCCTAGGTAGGTGAACCCTTGAACCACTTCCAGAGCGTGGTCGCCAATATTGATGGATGGAGCATTTCTGACATCCTGCCCCATGATGTTCGTTTTCTTGAAGCTGATGGTTAGGCCAAATTCATTGCAGGCAGACGCAAACCTGTCGATGAGACTCTGCAGGCATTCTTCAGTGTGAGATGTTAAAGCAGCATCGTCAGCAAAGAGGAGTTCTCTGATGAGGACTTTCCGTACTTTGGACTTCGCTCTTAGACGGGCAAGGTTGAACAACCTGCCCCCTGATCTTGTGTGGAGGAAAATTCCTTCTTCAGAGGATTTGAACGCATGTGAAAGCAGCAGGGAGAAGAAAATCCCAAAAAGTGTGGGTGCGAGAACACAGCCCTGTTTCACACCACTCAGGATAGGAAAGGGCTCTGATGAGGAGCCACCATGTTGAATTGTGCCTTTCATATTGTCATGGAATGAGGTGATGATACTTAGTAGCTTTGGTGGACATCCGATCTTTTCTAGAAGTCTGAAGAGACCACGTCTGCTGACGAGGTCAAAGGCTTTGGTGAGATCAATGAAAGCAATGTAGAGGGGCATCTGTTGTTCACGGCATTTCTCCTGTATCTGACGAAGGGAGAACAGCATGTCAATAGTCGATCTCTCTGCACGAAAGCCACACTGTGCCTCAGGGTAGACGCGCTCGGCCAGCTTCTGGAGCCTGTTCAGAGCGACTCGAGCAAAGACTTTCCCCACTATGCTGAGCAGGGAGATTCCACGGTAGTTGTTGCAGTCACCGCGGTCACCTTTGTTTTTATAAAGGGTGATGATGTTGGCATCGCGCATGTCCTGGGGTACTGCTCCCTCGTCCCAGCACAGGCATAGCAGTTCATGTAGTGCTGAGAGTATAGCAGGCTTGGCACTCTTGATTATTTCAGGGGTAATGCTGTCCTTCCCAGGGGCTTTTCCGCTGGCTAGGGAATCAATGGCATCACTGAGTTCCGATTTGGTTGGCTGTATGTCCAGCTCATCCATGACTGGTAGAGGCTGGGCTGCATTGAGGGCAGTCTCAGTGACAGCATTCTCCCTGGAGTACAGTTCTAGGTAGTGCTCAACCCAGCGGTCCATCTGTTTGCGTTGGTCAGTGATTATGTCCCCCGATTTAGATTTGAGGGGGGTGATCTTCTTGATGGTTGGCCCAAGAGCTCTCTTCATGCCATCATACATTCCTCTGATGTTTCCGGTGTCTGAGGCCAGCTGAATATGACTGCATAGGTGTTGCCAGTAGTCGTTTGCGCTACGCCTAGCTGTTCTTTGTGCAGTACTTCTGGCTGCTTTAAGTGCTGCGGATGTTAAATCGCTGGGGGCTTTCTTGTAGTTCAAAAGTGCAATGCGCTTAGCGGCTATGACAGGTTCCAGCTCTTCATTATGAGATTGAAACCAGTCTGCATTTCTCTTCGCACTTTTGCCGTAGGTGGTCAAAGCTGACTCATAGATGGCGTCTCTGATGTGGGCCCACTTGGTCTCAGCTTCCCCGGTGGGAGTGTTTTGAAGGGCTGTGACAAGTGAATTTAGAAATTTTTGTAACAGCTGTGGGTGAGAAATTCTGCTCGTGTTGATGCGCGGGTGGCCCTTCTGCTTGGAATGATGCAACTTCTTTGGTCTGAGTCTAACCTTGCTGCACACCAGGGAGTGGTCGGTGTCGCAGTCCGCACTGTGGAAGCTGCGTGTGATTTGAACACTGTTTAAGGCGGCTCGCCTTGTGACAATGAGGTCTAGCTGGTGCCAACGACGTGATCTTGGGTGCCTCCATGAAACCTGGTGACAGGGTTTAGTGTGAAAGAACGAGTTGGTGATGCAGAGGTTATGATAGGTACACAACTCAAGCAGTCTCTGCCCGTTCTCATTCATCCTTCCAACGCCATAGCGCCCAAGGCAGGAGGGCCATGAGTCATGGTCGGCCCCAACCCTGGCATTAAAGTCCCCCAGCAGGAATAGGTGTTCGGTGTTGGGGATGCTGCTAATGATGTTATGGAGTTGTTCATAGAACTGGTCTTTAGCTTCAGGTGCGGAGCAGAGTGTTGGAGCATAGATGCTGAGTAGGTGTACTGGACCAGATGTGGTGAGCAGTCGGATGGACAGTATGCGTTCCGAGCCATTTGAGGGAGGCTCTATCATGCTGAGCAAGGAGTTTCTGATGGCGAAGCCCACTCCATGCTGTCTTGGTTCTTCAGGATCCCTGCCCTGCCAGAAGAAGGTGTAGTCTTGCTCTGCTAGAGAGCCACTCGCGGGGAGGCTACACTAATCCTACACTAATCCCGTATTCCTGTCACATCCCCACCTGTCCCTATATTTTTCCCTACCACCTACCTATACTAGGGGCAATTTATGATGGCCAATTAACCTGTCAACCTGCAAGTCTTTGGCATGTGGGAGGAAACCGGAGCACCCGGATGAAACCCACGCAGACACAGGGAGAACTTGCAAACTCCGCACTGGCAGTACCCAGAATCGAACCCGGGTCCCTGGAGCTGTGAGGCTGCGGTGCTAACCACTGCGCCAATGTGCCCCCCCCCCAGTGTGTGCCTGTGTTACTGGGTATCAGTGTATGTCTGTGTTACTTGGTGTCAGTGTATGTCTGTGTTACTTGGTATAATTGTGTGTCTGTGTTACTTGGTGTCAATGTGTGTCTGTGTTACTTGGTGTAAGTCTGTGTCTTTGTTACTTGGTGTCCGTGTGTGTCTGTGTTACTGGGTGTCAGTGTATGTCTTTGTGACTGGGTGTCAGTGTATGTCTTTGTTACTTGGTGTAAGTGTGTGTCTGTGTTACTGGTTGTCAGTGTATGTCTGTGTTACTTGGTGTAAGTGTGTCTGTTTTACTGGGTATCAGTGCATGTCTTTGTGACTTGGTGTCAGTGTATGTCTTTGTTACTTGGTGTCAGTGTATGTCAAAATTCTTGGTGTAAGTGTGTGTCTTTGTTACTTGGTGTAATTGTCTGTCTTTGTTACTTGGTGTAAGTGTATGTCTTTGTTACTTGGTGTCAGAATATGTCTTTGTTGCTGGGTGTCAGTGTGTGTCTTTGTGACTTGGTGTCAGTGTATGTCTTTGTTACTTGGTGTAAGTGTGTGTCTGTGTTACTGGGTATCAGTGTATGTCTTTGTTACTTGGTGTCAGTGTATGTCTTTGTTACTGGGTGTCAGTGTGTGTCTGTGTTACTTGGTGTGTGTGTGTTTGTTTTACTGGGTATCAGTGTATGTCTTTGTGACTTGGTGTGAGTGGATGTCTTTATTACTGGGTGTCAGTGTGTGTCTTTGTGACTTGGTGTCATTGTATGTCTTTGTTACTTGGTGTATGTGTATGTCTTTGTTACTTGGTGTCAGTATATGTCTTTGTCACTGGGTATCAGTGTATGTCTTTGTGACTTGGTATCAGTGTATGTCTTTGTTACTGGGTGTCAGTGTGTGTCTGTGTTACTTGGTGTCACTGTATGTCTTTGTTACTGCTTATCAGTGTTTCTCTGTGTTACTGGGTGTCAGTGTGTGTTTGTTTGTGTTACTGGGTGTCAGTGTGTATCTGTGACACTAGGTGTCAGTATTTAGCTTATTTCAGAGAAACAGCCCTTCAGCAGGCCCTTCGGCCCACCGTGTCTGTGCCGACCATCAAACACCCATTTATACTAATCCAACACTAATCCCGTATTCTTATCACATCCCCACCTGTCCCTATATATTTCCCTACCACCTACCTATACTAGGGGCAATTTATGATGGCCAATCAACCTATCAACCTGCAAGTCTTTGGCATGTGGGAGGAAACCGGAGCACCCGGAGGAAACCAACGCAGACACAGGGAAAACTTGCAAACTCCGCACAGGCAGTACCCAGGATCGAACCCGGGTCCCTGGAGCTGTGAGGCTGCGGTGCTAACCACTGCGCCAATGTGTCCCCCCCAGTGTGTGCCTGAGTTACTGGGTATCAGTGTATGTCTTTGTGACTTGGTGTCAGTGTATGTCTTTGTTACTGGGTTTCACTGTGTGTCTTTGTGACTTGGTGTCAGTGTATGTCTTTGTTACTTGGTGTAAGTGTGTGTCTGTGTTACTGGGTATCAGTGTATGTCTTTGTTACTTGGTGTCAGTGTGCGTCTGTGTTACTTGGTGTAAGTCTCTTTCTTTGTTACTTTGTGTCCGTGTGTGTCTGTGTTACTGGGTGTCAGTGCATGTCTTTGTTACTGGGCGTCAGTGTATGTCTTTGTTACTTGGTGTAAGTGTGAGTCTGTGTTGCTGGGTGTCAGTGTATGACTGTGTTACTTGGTGTAAGTCTGTTTCTTTGTTACTTTGTGTCCGTGTGTGTCTGTGTTACTGGGTGTCAGTGTATGTCTTTGTTACTGGGCGTCAGTGTATGTCTTTGTTACTTGGTGTAAGTGTGTGTCTGTGTTACTGGGTATCAGTGTATGTCTGTGTTACTTGGTGTCAGTGTATGTCAAAATACTTGGTGTAAGTGTGTGTCTGTGTTACTGGGTATCAGTGAATGTCTTTGTTACTTGGTGTCAGTGTGCGTCTGTGTTACTTGGTGTAAGTCTGTTTCTTTGTTACTTTGTGTCCGTGTGTGTCTGTGTTACTGGGTGTCAGTGCATGTCTTTGTTACTGGGCGTCAGTGTATGTCTTTGTTACTTGGTGTAAGTGTGTGTCTGTGTTGCTGGGTGTCAGTGTATGTCTTTGTTACTTGGTGTCAGTGTATGTCAAAATACTTGGTGTAAGTGTGTGTCTGTGTAACTGGGTATCAGTGTATGTCTTTGTTACTTGGTGTCACTGTGTGTCTGTGTTACTTGGTGTAAGTCTGTTTCTTTGTTACTTTGTTTCCGTGTGTGTCTGTGTTACTGAGTGTCACTGTATGTCTGTGTTACTTGGTGTCAGTATATGTCTGTGTTACTTGGTGTAATTGTGTGTCTGTGTTATTGGGTGTCAATGTGTGTCTGTGTTACTTAGTGTAAGTATGTGTCTTTGTTACTTGGTGTCCGTGTCTGTCTGTGTTACTGGGTGTCAGTGTATGTCTTTGTTACTGGGTGTCAGTGTATGTCTTTGTTACTTGTTGTAAGTGTGTGTCTGTGTTACTGGGTGTCAGTGCATGTCTGTGTTACTTGGTGTAAGTGTGTCTGTTTTACTGGGTATCAGTGTATGTCTTTGTGACATGGTGTCAATGTGTGTCTTTGTTACTGGGTGTCAGTGTGTGTCTTTGTGACTTGGTGTCAGTGTATGTCTTTGTTACTTGGTGTAAGCGTGTGTCTGTGTTAGTGGGTATCAGTGTATGTCTTTGCTACTTGGTGTCAGTGCATGTCAAAATACTTGGTGTAAGTGTATGTCTTTGTTACTTGGTGTAATTGTCTGTCTTTGTTACTTGGTGTAAATGTATGTCTTTGTTACTTGGTGTCAGTATATGTCTTTGTCACTGGGTATCAGTGTATGTCTTTGTTACTTGGAATCAGTGTATGTCTTTGTGACTTGGTGTCAGTGTATGTCTTTGTTACTGGGTGTCAGTGTGTGTCTGTGTTACTTGGTGTCACTGTTTGTCTTTGTTACTGTTTATCAGTGTTTCTCTGTGTTACTGGGTGTCAGTGTGTGTTTGTTTGTGTTACTGGGTGTCAGTGTGTATCTGTGACACTAGGTGTCAGTATTTAGTTTAGTTTAGAGAGACAGCACTTCAACAGGCCCTTCGGCCCACCGAGTCTGTGCCGACCATCAACCACCCATTTATACTAATCCTACACTAATCCCGTATTCCTATCACATCCCCACCTGTCCCTATATATTTCCCTACCACCTACCTATACTAGGGGCAATTTATGATGGCCAATTAACCTATCAACCTACAAGTCTTTGGCATGTGGGAGGAAACCGGAGCACCCGGAGGAAACCCACGCAGACACAGGGAGAACTTGCAAACTCCGCACAGGCAGTACCCAGAATCGAACCCGTGTCCCTGGAGCTGTGAGGCTGCAGTGCTAACCGCTGCGCCAATGTGCCCTCCCAGAGTGTGGTCTGTGTTACTGGGTGTCAGTGTATGTCTTTGTTACTTGGTGTCAGTGTGTGTCTGTGGTACTGGGTATCAGTGTATGTCTTTGTGACTTGGTGTCAGTGTATGTCTGTGTTACTTGGTGTAAGTGTGTGTCTGTGTTACTGGGTGTCAGTGTGTGTCTGTGTTACTTGGTGTAAGTCTGTTTCTTTGTTACTTTGTGTCCGTGTGTGTCTGTGTTACTGGGTGTCAGCGTATGTCTTTGTTACTGGGCGTCAGTGTATGTCTTTGTTACTTGGTGTAAGTGTGTGTCTGTGTTGCTGGGTGTCAGTGTATGTCTGTGTTACTTGGTGTAAGTGTGTGTCTGTGTTACTGGGTATCAGTGTATGTCTTTGTGACTTGGTGTAAGTCTGTTTCTTGGTTACTTTGTGTCCGTGTGTGTCTGTGTTACTGGGTGTCAGTGTATGTCTTTGTTACTGGGCGTCAGTGTATGTCTTTGTTACTTGGTGTAAGTGTGTGTCTTTGTTGCTGGGTGTAAGTGTGTGTCTGTGTTACTGGGTGTCAGTGTGTGTCTGTGTTACTTGGTGTAAGTCTGTTTCTTTGTTACTTTGTGTCCGTGTGTGTCTGTGTTTCTGGGTGTCAGTGTATGTCTTTGTTACTGGGCGTCAGTGTATGTCTTTGTTTCTTGGTGTAAGTGTGTGTCTGTGTTGCTGGGTGTCAGTGTAGGTCTGTGTTACTTGGTGTCAGTGTATGTCTTTGTTGCTGGGTGTCAGTGTGTGTCTTTGTGACTTGGTGACAGTGTATGTCTTTGTTACTTGGTGTAAGTGTGTGTCTGTGTTACTGGGTATCAGTGTTTGTCTTTGTTACTTGGTGTCAGTGTATGTCAAAATACTTGTTGCAAGTATATGTCTTTGTTACTTGGTGTAATTGTATGTCTTTGTTACTTGGTGTTTGTGTATGTCTTTTTTACTTGGTGTCAGTGTGTGTCTGTTCTACTGGGTATCAGTGTATGTCTTTGTGACTTGGTATCAGTGTATGCCTTTGTTACTTGGTGTCAGTGTATGTCTTTGTTACTTGGTGTCAGTGTATGTCTGTGTTACTTGGTGTAAATGTGTGTCTGTGTTACTTGGTGTCAATGTGTGTCTGTGTTACTGGGTGTAAGTCTGTGTCTTAGTTACTTGGTGTCCGTGTGTGTCTGTGTTACTGGGTGTCAGTGTATGTCTTTGTTACTGGGTGTCAGTGTATGTCTTTGTTACTTGGTGTAAGTGTGTGTCTGTTTTACTGGGTGTCAGTGTATGTCTGTATTACTTTGTGTAAGTGTGTCTGTCTTACAGGGTATCAGTGTATGTCTTTGTGACTTGGTGTCAGTGTATGTCTTTGTTACTGGGTGTCAGTGTGTGTCTTTGTGACTTGGTGTCAGTGTATGTCTTTGTTACTTGGTGTCAGTGTATGTCATAATACTTGGTGTAAGTGTGTGTCTGTGTTACTGGGTATCAGTGTATGTCTTTGTTTCTTGGTGTCAGTGTGTGTCTGTGTTACTTGGTGTAAGTCTGTTTCTTTGTTACTTTGTGTCCGTGTGTGTCTGTGTTACTGGGTGTCAGTGTATGTTTTTGTTACTGGGCGTCAGTGTATGTCTTTGTTACTTGGTGTAAGTGTGTGTCTGTGCTGCTGGGTGTCATTGTATGTCTGTGTTTCTTGCTGTAAGTCTGTTTCTTTGTTACTTTGTGTCCGTGTGTGTCTGCGTTACTGGGTGTCAGTGTATGTCTTTGTTACTGGGCGTCAGTGTATGTCTTTGTTACTTGGTGTAAGTGTGTGTCTGTGTTGCTGGGTGTCAGTGTATGTCTGTGTTGCTTGGTGTCAGTGTTTGTCTTTGTTGCTGGGTGTCAGTGTGTGTCTTTGTGACTTGGTGTCAGTGTATGTCTTTGTTACTTGGTGTAAGTGTGTCTGTGTTTCTGGGTATCAGTGTTTGTCTTTGTCACTTGGTGTCAGTGTATGTCAAAATACTTGGTGTAAGTGTATGTCTTTGTTACTTGGTGTAATTGTATGTCTTTGTTACTTGGTGTTTGTGTATGTCTTTTTTACTTGGTGTCAGTGTGTGTTTGTGCTACTGGGTAACAGTGTATGTCTTTGTGACTTGGTATCAGTGTATGTCTTTGTTACTGGGTGTCAGAGTGTGTCTTTGTTACTGTTTATCAGTGTTTCTCTGTGTTACTGGGTGTCAGTGTGTGTTTGTTTGTGTTACTGGGTGTCAGTGTGTATCTGTGACACTAGGTGTCAGTATTTAGTTTAGTTTCCAGATACAGCACTTTAACAGGCCCTTCGGCCCACCGAGTCTGTGCCTACCATCAACCACCCATTTATACTAATCCTACACTAATCCCGTATTCCTAGCACATCCCCACCTGTCCCTATATATTTCCCTACCACCTACCTATACTAGGGGCAATTTATGATGGCCAATTAACCTGTCAACCTGCAAGTCTTTGGCATGTGGGAGGAAACCGGAGCACCCGGATGAAACCCACGCAGACACAGGGAGAACTTGCAAACTCCGCACTGGCAGTACCCAGAATCGAACCCGGGTCCCTGGAGCTGTGAGGCTGCGGTGCTAACCACTGCGCCAGTGTGCCCCCCCCCCCCCCAGTGTGTGCCTGTGTTACTGGGTATCAGTATATGTCTTTGTTACTTGGTGTCAGTGTGTGTCTGTGTTACTTGGTGTCAATGTGTGTCTGTGTTACTTGGTGTAAGTCTGTGTCTTTGTTACTTGGTGTCCGTGTGTGTCTGTGTCACTGGGTGTCAGTGTATGTCTTTGTTACTGGGTGTCAGTGTATGTCTTTGTTACTTGGTGTAAGTGTGTGTCTGTGTTACTGGGTGTCAGTGTATGTCTGTGTTACTTGGTGTAAGTGTGTCTGTTTTACTGGGTATCAGTGCATGTCTTTGTGACTTGGTGTCTGTGTATGTCTTTGTTACTGGGTGTCAGTGTGTGTCTTTGTGACTTGGTGTCAGTGTATGTCTTTGTTACTTGGTGTCAGTGTATGTCAAAATTCTTGTTGTAAGTGTGTGTCTTTGTTACTTGGTGTAATTGTCTGTCTTTGTTACTTGGTGTAAGTGTATGTCTTTGTTACTTGGTGTCAGTATATGTCTTTGTTGCTGGGTGTCAGTGTGTGTCTTTGTGACTTGGTGTCAGTGTATGTCTTTGTTACTTGGTGTAAGTGTGTGTCTGTGTTACTGGGTATCAGTGTATGTCTTTGTTACTTGGTGTCAGTGTATGTCTTTGTTACTGGGTGTCAGTGTGTGTCTGTGTTACTTGGTATCAGTGTATGTCTTTGTTACTGTTTATCAGTGTTTCTCTGTGATACTGGGTGTCAGTGTGTGTTTGTTTGTGTTGCTGGGTGTCAGTGTGTATCAGTGACACTAGGTGTTAGTATTTAGTTTAGTTTAGAGATACAGCACTAAAACAGGCCCTTCGGCCCACCGAGTCTGTGCCGACCATGAACCACCCATTTATACTTCTTTTGGGCCTCCTTTTCTCGAGAGACAATGGTACGCGCCTGGAGGTGGTCAGTGGTTTGTGAAGCAGCGCCTGGAGTGGCTATAAAGGCCAATTCTGGAGTGACAGGCTCTTCCACAGGTGCTGCAGAGAAATCTGTTTGTTGGGGCTGTTGCACAGTTGGCTCTCCCCTTGCGCCTCTGTCTTTGTTCCTGCCAACTACTAAGTCTCTTCGACTCGCCACAATTTAGCCCTGTCTTTATGGCTGCCCGCCAGCTCTGGCGAATGCTGGCAACTGACTCCCACGACTTGTGATCAATGTCACACGATTTCATGTCGCGTTTGCAGACGTCTTTATAACGGAGACATGGACGGCCGGTGGGTCTGATACCAGTGGCGAGCTCGCTGTACAATGTGTCTTTGGGGATCCTGCCATCTTCCATGCGGCTCACATGGCCAAGCCATCTCAAGCGCCGCTGACTCAGTAGTGTGTATAAGCTGGGGGTGTTGGCCGCTTCAAGGACTTCTGTGTTGGAGATATAGTCCTGCCACCTGATGCCAAGTATTCTCCGAAGGCAGCGAAGATGGAATGAATTGAGACGTCGCTCTTGGCTGGCATACGTTGTCCAGGCCTCGCTGCCGTAGAGGACACTCTACGTACTGAGGACACAGGCCTGATACACTCGGACTTTTGTGTTCCGTGTCAGTGCGCCATTTTCCCACACTCTCTTGGCCAGTCTGGACATAGCAGTGGAAGCCTTACCCATGCGCTTGTTGATTTCTGCATCTAGAGACAGGTTACTGGTGATAGTTGAGCCTAGGTAGGTGAACTCTTGAACCACTTCCAGAGCGTGGTCGCCAATATTGATGGATGGAGCATTTCTGACATCCTGCCCCATGATGTTCGTTTTCTTGAGGCTGATGGTTAGGCCAAATTCATTGCAGGCAGACGCAAACCTGTCGATGAGACTCTGCAGGCATTCTTCAGTGTGAGATGTTAAAGCAGCATCGTCAGCAAAGAGGAGTTCTCTGATGAGGACTTTCCGTACTTTGGACTTCGCTCTTAGACGGGCAAGGTTGAACAACCTGCCCCCTGATCTTGTGTGGAGGAAAAGTCCTTCTTCAGAGGATTTGAACGCATGTGAAAGCAGCAGGGAGAAGAAAATCCCAAAAAGTGTGGGTGTGAGAACACAGCCCTGTTTCACACCACTCAGGATAGGAAAGGGCTCTGATGAGGAGCCACCATGTTGAATTGTGCCTTTCATATTGTCATGGAATGAGGTGATGATACTTAGTAGCTTTGGTGGACATCCGATCTTTTCTAGTAGTCTGAAGAGACCACGTCTGCTGACGAGGTCAAAGGCTTTGGTGAGATCAATGAAAGCAATGTAGAGGGGCATCTGTTGTTCACGGCATTTCTCCTGTATCTGACGAAGGGAGAACAGCATGTCAATAGTCGATCTCTCTGCACGAAAGCCACACTGTGCCTCAGGGTAGACGCGCTCGGCCAGCTTCTGGAGCCTGTTCAGAGCGACTCGAGCAAAGACTTTCCCCACTATGCTGAGCAGGGAGATTCCACGGTAGTTGTTGCAGTCACCGCGGTCACCTTTGTTTTTATAGAGGGTGATGATGTTGGCATCGCGCATGTCCTGGGGTACTGCTCCCTCGTCCCAGCACAGGCATAGCAGTTCATGTAGTGCTGAGAGTATAGCAGGCTTGGCACTCTTGATTATTTCAGGGGTAATGCTGTCCTTCCCAGGGGCTTTTCCGCTGGCTAGGGAATCAATGGCATCACTGAGTTCCGATTTGGTTGGCTGTATGTCCAGCTCATACATGACTGGTAGAGGCTGGGCTGCATTGAGGGCAGTCTCAGTGACAGCATTCTCCCTGGAGTACAGTTCTAGGTAGTGCTCAACCCAGCGGTCCATCTGTTTGCGTTGGTCAGTGATTATGTCCCCCGATTTAGATTTGAGGGGGGTGATCTTCTTGATGGTTGGCCCAAGAGCTCTCTTCATGCCATCATACATTCCTCTGCTGTTTCCGGTGTCTGAGGCCAGCTGAATATGACTGCATAGGTGTTGCCAGTAGTCGTTTGCGCTACGCCTAGCTGTTCTTTGTGCAGTACTTCTGGCTGCTTTAAGTGCTGCGGATGTTAAATCGCTGGGGGCTTTCTTGTAGTTCAAAAGTGCAATGCGCTTAGCGGCTATGACAGGTTCCAGCTCTTCATTATGAGATTGAAACCAGTCTGCATTTCTCTTCGCACTTTTGCCGTAGGTGGTCAAAGCTGACTCATAGATGGCGTCTCTGATGTGGGCCCACTTGGTCTCAGCATCCCCTGTGGGAGTGTTTTGAAGGGCTGTTACAAGTGAATTTAGAAATTTTTGTAACAGCTGTGGGTGAGAAATTCTGCTCGTGTTGATGCGCGGGTGGCCCTTCTGCTTGGAATGATGCAACTTCTTTGGTCTGAGTCTAACCTTGCTGCACACCGGGGAGTGGTCGGTGTCGCAGTCCGCACTGTGGAAGCTGCGTGTGATTTGAACACTGTTTAAGGCGGCTCGCCTTGTGACAATGAGGTCTAGCTGGTGCCAACGACGTGATCTTGGGTGCCTCCATGAAACCTGGTGACAGGGTTTAGTGTGAAAGAACGAGTTGGTGATGCAGAGGTTATGATAGGTACACAACTCAAGCAGTCTCTGACCGTTCTCATTCATCCTTCCAACGCCATAGCGCCCAAGGCAGGAGGGCCATGAGTCATGGTCGGCCCCAACCCTGGCATTAAAGTCCCCCAGCAGGAATAGGTGTTCGGTGTTGGGGATGCTGCTAATGATGTTATGGAGTTGTTCATAGAACTGGTCTTTAGCTTCAGGTGCGGAGCAGAGTGTTGGAGCATAGATGCTGAGTAGGTGTACTGGACCAGAGGTGGTGAGCAGTCGGATGGACAGTATGCGTTCCGAGCCATTTGAGGGAGGCTCTATCATGCTGAGCAAGGGGTTTCTGATGGCGAAGCCCACTCCATGCTGTCTTGGTTCTTCAGGATCCCTGCCCTGCCAGAAGAAGGTGTAGTCTTGCTCTGCTAGAGAGCCACTCGCGGGGAGGCTACACTAATCCTACACTAATCCCGTATTCCTATCACATCCCCACCTGTCCCTATATTTTTCCCTACCACCTACCTATACTAGGGGCAATTTATGATGGCCAATTAACCTGTCAACCTGCAAGTCTTTGGCATGTGGGAGGAAACCGGAGCACCCGGATGAAACCCACGCAGACACAGGGAGAACTTGCAAACTCCGCACTGGCAGTACCCAGAATCGAACCCGGGTCCCTGGAGCTGTGAGGCTGCGGTGCTAACCACTGCGCCAATGTGCCCCCCCCCCCCCCACCAGTGTGTGCCTGTGTTACTGGTTATCAGTGTATGTCTGTGTTACTTGGTGTCAGTGTATGTCTGTGTTACTTGGTATAATTGTGTATCTGTTTTACTTGGTGTCTATGTGTGTCTGTGTTACTGGGTGTCAGTGTATGTCTTTGTGACTGGGTGTCAGTGTATGTCTTTGTTACTTGGTGTAAGTGTGTGTCTGTGTTACTGGTTGTCAGTGTATGTCTGTGTTACTTGGTGTAAGTGTGTCTGTTTTACTTGGTATCAGTGCATGTCTTTGTGACTTGGTGTCAGTGTATGTCTTTGTTACTTGGTGTCAGTGTATGTCAAAATTCTTGGTGTAAGTGTGTGTCTTTGTTACATGGTGTAATTGTCTGTCTTTGTTACTTGGTGTAAGTGTATGTCTTTGTTACTTGGTGTCAGTATATGTCTTTGTTGCTGGGTGTCAGTGTGTGTCTTTGTGACTTGGTGTCAGTGTATGTCTTTGTTACTTGGTGTAAGTGTGTGTCTGTGTTACTGGGTATCAGTGTATGTCTTTGTTACTTGGTGTCAGTGTATGTCTTTGTTACTGGGTGTCAGTGTGTGTCTGTGTTACTTGGTGTGTGTGTGTTTGTTTTACTGGGTATCAGTGTATGTCTTTGTGACTTGGTGTGAGTGGATGTCTTTATTACTGGGTGTCAGTGTGTGTCTTTGTGACCTGGTGTCAGTGTATGTCTTTGTTACTTGGGGTAAGTGTGTGTCTGTGTTACTGGGTATCAGTGTATGTCTTTGTTACTTGGTGTCAGTGTATGTCTTTGTTACTGGGTGTCAGTGTGTGTCTGTGTTACTTGGTGTGTGTGTGTTTGTTTTACTGGGTATCAGTGTATGTCTTTGTGACTTGGTGTGAGTGGATGTCTTTATTACTGGGTGTCAGTGTGTGTCTTTGTGTCTTGGTGTCAGTGTTTGTCTTTGTTACTTGGTGTCAGTATATGTCAAAATACTTGGTGTAAGTGTGTGTCTTTGTTACTTGGTGAAATTGTCTGTCTTTGTTACTTGGTGTAAGTGTATGTCTTTCTTACTTGGTGTCAGTATATGTCTTTGTTACTTGGTGTCAGTGTTTGTCTGTGTTACTGGGTATCAGTGTATGTCTTTGTGACTTGGTGTCAGTGTATGTCTTTGTTACTGGGTGTCAGTGTGTGTCTTTGTGACTTGGTGTCAGTGTATGTCTGTGTTACTTGGTGTAATTGTGTGTCTGTGTTACTTGGTGTCAATGTGTGTCTGTGTTACTTGGTGTAAGTCTGTGTCTTTGTTACTTGGTGTCCGTGTGTGTCTGTGTTACTGGGTGTCAGTGTATGTCTTTGTTACTGGGTGTCAGTGTATGTCTTTGTTACTTGGTGTAAGTGTGTGTCTGTGTTACTGGGTGTCAGTGTATGTCTTTGTGACTTGGTGTCAGTGTATGTCTTTGTTACTGGGTGCCAGTGTATGTCTTTGTTACATGGTGTCAGTGTATGTCTGTGTTACGTGGTGTAATTGTGTGTCTGTGTTACTGGTTGTCAGTGTATGTCTGTGTTACTTGGTGTAAGTGTGTCTGTTTTACTTGGTATCAGTGCATGTCTTTGTGACTTGGTGTCAGTGTATGTCTTTGTTACTTGGTGTCAGTGTATGTCAAAATTCTTGGTGTAAGTGTGTGTCTTTGTTACATGGTGTAATTGTCTGTCTTTGTTACTTGGTGTAAGTGTATGTCTTTGTTACTTGGTGTCAGTATATGTCTTTGTTGCTGGGTGTCAGTGTGTGTCTTTGTGACTTGGTGTCAGTGTATGTCTTTGTTACTTGGTGTAAGTGTGTGTCTGTGTTACTGGGTATCAGTGAATGTCTTTGTTACTTGGTGTCAGTGTATGTCTTTGTTACTGGGTGTCAGTGTGTGTCTGTGTTACTTGGTGTGTGTGTGTTTGTTTTACTGGGTATCAGTGTATGTCTTTGTGACTTGGTGTGAGTGGATGTCTTTATTACTGGGTGTCAGTGTGTGTCTTTGTGACCTGGTGTCAGTGTATGTCTTTGTTACTTGGTGTCAGTGTATGTCAAAATACTTGGTGTAAGTGTATGTCTTTGTTACTTGGTGTCAGTATATGTCTTTGTCACTGGGTATCAGTGTATGTCTTTGTGACTTGGTATCAGTGTATGTCTTTGTGACGTGGTGTCAGTGTATGTCTTTGTTACTGGGTGTCAGTGTGTGTCTGTCTTACTTGTTGTCACTGTATGTCTTTGTTACTGTTTATCAGTGTTTCTCTGTGTTACTGGGCGTAAGTGTGTGTTTGTTTGTGTTACTGGCTGTCAGTGTGTATCTGTGACACTAGGTGTCAGTATTTAGTTTAGTTCAGAGATACAGCCCTTCAGCAGGCCCTTCGGCCCACCGTGTCTGTGCCGACCATCAGCCACCCATTTATACTAATCCTACACTAATCCCGTATTCCTATCACATCCCCACCTGTCCCTATATATTTCCCTACCACCTACCTATACTAGGGGCAATTTATGATG
This sequence comes from Heterodontus francisci, assembly GCF_036365525.1. Classification (NCBI taxonomy): domain Eukaryota; kingdom Metazoa; phylum Chordata; class Chondrichthyes; order Heterodontiformes; family Heterodontidae; genus Heterodontus; species Heterodontus francisci. The sequence continues at coordinate 1,555,730 of NW_027140908.1, read as the reverse complement.
GCCAATCAACCTATCAACCTGCAAGTCTTTGGCATGTGGGAGGAGACCGGAGCACCGGGAAGAAACCCACGCAGACACAGGGAGAACTTGCAAACTCCGCACAGGCAGTACCCAGGATCGAACCCGGGTCCCTGGAGCTGTGAGGCTGCGGTGCGAACCACTGCGCCAATGTTCCCCCCCAGTGTGTGCCTGAGTTACTGGGTTCAGTGTATGTCTTTGTGACTTGGTGTCAGAGTATGACTTTGTTACTGGGTGTCACTGTGTGTCTTTGTGACTTGGTGTCAGTGTATGTCTTTGTTACTTGGTGTAAGTGTGTGTCTGTGTTACTGGGTATCAGTGTATGTCTTTGTTACTTGGTGTCAGTGTATGTCAAAATACTTGGTGTAAGTGTATGTCTTTGTTACTTGGTGTAATTGTCTGTCTTTGTTACTTGGTGTAAGTGTATGTCTTTGTTACTTGGTGTCAGTATATGTCTTTGTCACTGGGTATCAGTGTCTGTCTTTGTGACTTGGTATCAGTGTATGTCTTTGTGACTTGGTGTCAGTGTATGTCTTTGTTACTGGGTGTCAGTGTGTGTCTGTGTTACTTGGTGTCACTGTATGTCTTTGTTACTGGGTGTCAGTGTGTGTCTTTGTGACTTGGTGTCAGTGTATGTCTTTGTTACTTGGTGTAAGTGTGTGTCTGTGTTACTGGGTATCAGTGTATGTCTTTGTTACTTGGTGTCAGTGTATGTCAAAATACTTGGTGTAAGTGTATGTCTTTGTTACTTGGTGTAATTGTATGTCTTTGTTACTTGGTGTTTGTGTATGTCTTTTTTACTTGGTGTCAGTGTGTGTCTGTGCTACTGGGTATCAGTGTATTTCTTTGTGACTTGGTATCAGTGTATGTCTTTGTGACTTGTTGTCAGTATATGTCTTTGTTACTGGGTGTCAGTGTGTGTCTGTGTTACGTGGTGTCAGTGTATGTCTTTGTTACTGTTTATCAGTGTTTCTCTGTGTTACTGGGTGTCAGTGTGTGTTTGTTAGTGTTACTGGGTGTCGGTGTGTATCTGTGACACTAGGTGTCAGTATTTAGTTTAGTTTAGCGATACAGCACATTAACAGGCCCATCGGCCCACCGAGTCTGTGCCGACCATCAACCACCCATTTATACTAATCCTACACTAATCCCGTATTCCTACCACATCCCCACCTGTCCCTATCTCTTTCCCTACCACCTACCTATACTAGGGGCAATTTATGATGGCCAATTAACCTGTCAACCTGCAAGTCTTTGGCATGTGGGAGGAAACCGGAGCACCCGGATGAAACCCACGCAGAAACAGGGAGAACTTGCAAACTCCGCACTGGCAGTACCCAGAATCGAACCCGGGTCCCTGGAGCTGTGAGGCTGCGGTGCTAACCACTGCGCCAATGTGCCCCCCCCCGCCCCCCCGAGTGTGTGCCTGTGTTACTGGGTATCAGTGTATGTCTGTGTTACTTGGTGTAATTGTGTGTCTGTGTTACTTGGTGTCAATTTGTGTCTGTGTTACTTGGTGTAAGTCTGTGTCTTTGTTACTTGGTGTCCGTGTGTGTCTGTGTTACTGGGTGTCAGTGTATGTCTTTGTTACTGGGTGTCAGTGTATGTCTTTGTTACTTGGTGTAAGTGTGCGTCTGTGTTACTGGGTGTCAGTGTATGTCTGTGTTACATGGTGTAAGTGTGTCTGTTTTACTGGGTATCAGTGCATGCCTTTGTGACTTGGTGTCAGTGTATGTCTTTGTTACTGGGTGTCAGTGTGTATCTTTGTGACTTGGTGTCAGTGTATGTCTTTGGTACTTGGTGTCAGTGTATGTCAAAATACTTGGTGTAAGTGTGTGTCTTTGTTACTTGGTGTAAGTGTATGTCTATGTTACTTGGTGTCAGTATATGTCTTTGTTGCTGGGTGTCAGTGTGTGTCTTTGTGACTTGGTGTCAGTGTATGTCTTTGTTACTTGGTGTAAGTGTGTGTCTGTGTTACCGAGTATCAGTGTATGTCTTTGTTACTTGGTGTCAGTGTATGTCAAAATACTTGGTGTAAGTGTATGTCTTTGTTACTTGTTGTAATTGTATGACTTTGTTACTTGGTGTTTGTGCATGTCTTTTTTACTTGGTGTCAGTGTGTGTCTGTGTTACTGGGTATCAGTGTATGTCTTTGTGACTTGGTATCAGTGTATGTCTTTGTGACCTGGTGTCAGTGTATGTCTTTGTTACTGGGTGTCATGGTGTGTCTGTGTTACTTGGTGTCAGTGTATGTCTTTGTTACTGTTTATCAGTGTTTCTCTGTGTTACTGGGTGTCAGTGTGTGTCTGTGTTCATTGGTGTAAGTCTGTGTCTTTGTTACTGGGTGTCAGTGTATGTCTTTGTTACTGGGTGTCAGTGTGTGTCTGTGTTACTGGGTGTCAGTGTATGTCTTTGTTACTGGGTGTCAGTGTATGTCTTAGCTACTTGGTGTAAGTGTGTGTCTGTGTTACTGGGTGTCAGTGTATGTCTGTGTTACTTGGTGTAAGTCTGTGTCTTTGTTACTTGGTGTCCGTGTGTGTCTGTGTTACTGGGTGTCAGTGTATGTCTTTGTTACTGGTTGTCAGTGTATGTCTTTGTTACTTGGTGTAAGTGTGTGTCTGTGTTACTGGGTGTCAGTGTATGGCTTTGTGACTTGGTATCAGTGTATGTCTTTGTTACTGGGTGTCAGTGTGTGTCTTTGTGACTTGGTGTCAGTGTATGTCTTTGTTACTTGGTGTCAGTGTATGTCAAAATACTTGGTGTATGTGTGTGTCTGTGTTACTGGGTATCAGTGTATGTCTTTGTTACTTGGTGTCAGTGTATGTCAAAATGCTTGGTGTAAGTGTATGTCTTTGTTACTTGGTGTAATTGTCTGTCTTTGTTACTTGGTGTAAGTGTATGTCTTTGTTACTTGGTGTCAGTATATGTCTTTGTTACTTGGTGTCAGTGTGTGTCTGTGTTACTGGGTATCAGTGCATGTCTTTGTGACTTGGTGTCAGTGTATGTCTTTGTTACTGGTTGTCAGTGTGTGTCTGTGTTACTTGGTGTCAGTGCATGTCTTTGTTACTTGGTGTCCGTGTGTGTCTGTGTTACCTTGTGGCAGTGTGTGTCTGTGTTACTTGGTGTAAGTCTGTTTCTTTGTTACTTTGTGTCCGTGTGTGTCTGTGTTACTGGGTGTCAGTGTATGTCTTTGTTACTGGGCGTCAGTGTATGTCTTTGTTACTTGGTGTAAGTGTGAGTCTGTGTTGCTGGGTGTCAGTGTATGTCTGTGTTACTTGGTGTCAGTGTATGTCTTTGTTGCTGGGTGTCAGTGTGTGTCTTTGTGACTTGGTGTCAGTGTATGTCTTTGTTACTTGGTGTAAGTGTGTGTCTGTGTTACTGGGTATCAGAGTATGTCTTTGTTACTTGGTGTCAGTGTATGTCAAAATACTTGGTGTAAGTGTATGTCTTTGTTACTTGGTGTAATTGTATATCTTTGTTACTTGGTGTCAGTGTGTGTCTGTGCTACTGGGTATCAGTGTATGCCTTTGTGACTTGGTATCAGTGTATGTCTTTGTGACTTGGTGTCAGTGTATGTCTTTGGTACTGGTTGTCAGTGTGTTTCTGTGTTACTTGGTGTCAGTGTATGTCTTTGTTACTGTTTATCAGTGTTTCTCTGTGTTACTGGGTGTCAGTGTGTGTTTGTTTGTGTCACTGGGTGTCAGTGTGTATCTGTGACACTAGGTGTCAGTATTTAGTTTCGTTTAGAGATACAGCACTTTAACAGGCCCTTCGGCCCACCGAGTCTGTGCCGACCATCAACCACCCATTCTCCTAATCCTGCACTAATCCCGTATTCATATCACATCCCCACCTGCCCCTATATATTTCCCTACCACCTACCTATACTAGGGGCAATTTATGATGGCCAATTAACCTGTCAACCTGCAAGTCTTTGGCATTTGGGAGGAAACCGGAGCACCCGGATGAAACCCACGCAGAAACAGGGAGAACTTGCAAACTCCGCACAGGCACTTTCCAGAATCGAACCCGGGTCCCTGGAGCTGTGAGGCTGCGGTGCTAACCACTGCGCCAAAGGCCCCCCCCCCCCCCCCCAGTGTGTGTCTTTGTTACTTGGTGTCAGTGTGTGTCTGTGGTACTGGGTATCAGTGTATGTCTTTGTGACTTGGTGTCAGTGTATGTCTGTGTTACTGGGTGTCAGTGTGTGTCTGTGTTACTTGGTGTCAGTGCATGTCTTTGTTACTTGGTGTCCGTGTGTGTCTGTGTTACTGGGTGTCAGTGTGTGTCTGTGTTACTTGGTGTAAGTCTGTTTCTTTGTTACTTTGTGTCCGTGTGTGTCTGTGTTACTGGGTGTCAGTGTATGTCTTTGTTACTTGGTGACAGTGTATGTCAAAATACTTGGTGTAAGTGTGTGTCTTTGTTACTTGGTGTAAGTGTATGTCTATGTTACTTGGTGTCAGTATATGTCTTTGTTGCTGGGTGTCAGTGTGTGTCTTTGTGACTTGGTGTCAGTGTATGTCTTTGTTACTTGGTGCAAGTGAGTGTCTGTGTTACTGGGTATCAGTGTATGTCTTTGTTACGTGGTGTCAGTGTATGTCAAAATACTTGGTGTAAGTGTATGTCTTTGTTACTTGGTGTCAGTGTGTGTCTGTGCTACTGGGTATCAGTGTATGTCTTTGTGACTTGGTATCAGTGTATGTCTTTGTGACTTGGTGTCAGTGTATGTCTTTGTTACTGGTTGTCAGTGTGTGTCTGTGTTACTTGGTGTCAGTGTATGTCTTTGTTACTGTTTATCAGTGTTTCTCTGTGTTACTGGGTGTCAGTGTGTGTTTGTTTGTGTCACTGGGTGTCAGTGTGTATCTGTGACACTAGGTGTCAGTATTTAGTTTAGTTTAGAGATACAGCACTTTAACAGGCCCTTCGGCCCACCGTGTCTGTGCCGACCATCAACCACCCATTTATACTAATCCTGCACTAATCCCGTATTCCTATCACATCCCCACCTGCCCCTATATATTTCCCTACCACCTACCTATACTAGGGGCAATTTATGATGGCCAATTAACCTGTCAACCTGCAAGTCTTTGGCATTTGGGAGGAAACCGGAGCACCCGGATGAAACCCACGCAGAAACAGGGAGAACTTGCAAACTCCGCACAGGCACTTTCCAGAATCGAACCCGGGTCCCTGGAGCTGTGAGGCTGCGGTGCTAACCACTGCGCCAAAGGCCCCCCCCCCCCAGTGTGTGTCTTTGTTACTTGGTGTCAGTGTGTGTCTGTGGTACTAGGTATCAGTGTATGTCTTTGTGACTTGGTGTCAGTGTATGTCTGTGTTACTGGGTGTCAGTGTGTGTCTGTGTTACTTGGTGTAAGTCTGTTTCTTTGTTACTTTGTGTCCGTGTGTGTCTGTGTTACTGGGTGTCAGTGTATGTCTTTGTTACTTGGTGACAGTGTATGTCAAAATACTTGGTGTAAGTGTGTGTCTTTGTTACTTGGTGTAAGTGTATGTCTATGTTACTTGGTGTCAGTATATGTCTTTGTTGCTGGGTGTCAGTGTGTGTCTTTGTGACTTGGTGTCAGTGTATGTCTTTGTTACTTGGTGCAAGTGTGTGTCTGTGTTACTGGGTATCAGTGTATGTCTTTGTTACGTGGTGTCAGTGTATGTCAAAATACTTGGTGTAAGTGTATGTCTTTGTTACTTGTTGTAATTGTATGTCTTTGTTACTTGGTGTTTGTGTATGTCTTTTTTACTTGGTGTCAGTGTGTGTCTGTGTTACTGGGTATCAGTGTATGTCTTTGTGACTTGGTATCAGTGTATGTCTTTGTGACCTGGTGTCAGTGTATGTCTTTGTTACTTGGTGTCAGTGTATGTCTTTGTTACTGTTTATCAGTGTTTCTCTGTGTTACTGGGTGTCAGTGTGTGTCTGTGTTCATTGGTGTAAGTCTGTGTCTTTGTTACTTGGTGTCCGTGTGTGTCTGTGTTACTGGGTGTCAGTGTATGTCTTTGTTACTGGGTGTCAGTGTATGTCTTTGCTACTTGGTGTAAGTGTGTGTCTTTGTTACTGGGTGTCAGTGTCTGTCTGTGTTACTTGGTGTAAGTCTGTGTCTTTGTTACTTGGTGACCGTGTGTGTCTGTGTTACTGGGTGTCAGTGTATGTCTTTGTTACTGGGTGTCAGTGCATGTCTTTGTTACTTGGTGTAAGTGTGTGTCTGTGTTACTGGGTGTCAGTGTATGTCTTTGTGACTTGGTGTCAGTGTATGTCTTTGTTACTGGGTGTCAGTGTGTGTCTTTGTGACTTGGTGTCAGTGTATGTCTTTGTTACTTGGTGTCAGTGTATGTCAAAATACTTGGTGTATGTGTGTGTCTGTGTTACTGGGTATCAGTGTATGTCTTTGTTACTTGGTATCAGTGTATGTCAAAAAACTTGGTGTAAGTGTATGTCTTTGTTACTTGGTGTAATTGTCTGTCTTTGTTATTTGGTGTAAGTGTATGTCTTTGTTACTTGGTGTCAGTATATGTCTTTGTTACTTTGTGTCAGTGTGTGTCTGTGTTACTGGGTATCAGTGCATGTCTTTGTGACTTGGTGTCAGTGTATGTCTTTGTTACTGGGTGTCAGTGTGTGTCTGTGTTACTTGGTGTCAGTGCATGTCTTTGTTACTTGGTGTCCGTGTGTGTCTGTGTTACCTGGTGTCAGTGTGTGTCTGTGTTACTTGGTGTAAGTCTGTTTCTTTGTTACTTTGTGTCCGTGTGTGTCTGTGTTACTGGGTGTCAGTGTATGTCTTTGTTACTGGGCGTCAGTGTATGTCTTTGTTACTTGGTGTAAGTGTGAGTCTGTGTTGCTGGGTGTCAGTGTATGTCTGTGTTACTTGGTGTCAGTGTATGTCTTTGTTGCTGGGTGTCAGTGTGTGTCTTTGTGACTTGGTGTCAGTGTATCTCTGTGTTACTTGGTGTAAGTGTGTGTCTGTGTTACTGGGTATCAGTGTATGTCTTTGCGACTTGGTGTCAGTGTATGTCAAAATACTTGGTGTAAGTGTATGTCATTGTTACTTGGTGTAATTGTCTGACTTTGTTACTTGGTGTAAATGTATGTCTTTGTTACTTGGTGTCAGTATATGTCTTTGTCACTGGGTATCAGTGTAAGTCTTTGTGACTTGGTATCAGTGTCTGTCTTCGTGACTTGGTGTCAGTGTATGTCTTTGTTACTGGGTGTCAGTGTGTGTCTGTGTTACTTGGTGTCACTGTATGTCTTTGTTACTGTTTATCAGTGTTTCTCCGTGTTACTGGGTGTCAGTGTGTGTTTGTTTGTGTTACTGGGTGTCAGTGTGTATCTGTGACACTAGGTGTCAGTATTTAGTTTAGTTTAGAGAGACAGCACTTCAACAGGCCCTTCGGCCCACCGAGTCTGTGCCGACCATCAACCACCCATTTATACTAATCCTACACTAATCCCGTATTCCTATCACATCCCCACCTGCCCCTATATATTTCCCTACCACCTACCTATACTAGGGGCAATTTATGATGGCCAATTAACCTGTCAACCTGCAAGTCTTTGGCATTTGGGAGGAAACCGGAGCACCCGGATGAAACCCACGCAGAAACAGGGAGAACTTGCAAACTCCGCACAGGCACTTTCCAGAATCGAACCCGGGTCCCTGGAGCTGTGAGGCTGCGGTGCTAACCACTGCGCCAAAGGCCCCCCCCCCCCCAGTGTGTGTCTTTGTTACTTGGTGTCAGTGTGTGTCTGTGGTACTGGGTATCAGTGTATGTCTTTGAGACTTGGTGTCAGTGTATGTCTGTGTTACTGGGTGTCAGTGTGTGTCTGTGTTACTTGGTGTCAGTGCATGTCTTTGTTACTTGGTGTCCGTGTGTGTCTGTGTTACTGGGTGTCAGTGTGTGTCTGTGTTACTTGGTGTAAGTCTGTTTCTTTGTTACTTTGTGTCCGTGTGTGTCTGTGTTACTGGGTGTCAGTGTATGTCTTTGTTACTTGGTGACAGTGTATGTCAAAATACTTGGTGTAAGTGTGTGTCTTTGTTACTTGGTGTAAGTGTATGTCTATGTTACTTGGTGTCAGTATATGTCTTTGTTGCTGGGTGTCAGTGTGTGTCTTTGTGACTTGGTGTCAGTGTATGTCTTTGTTACTTGGTGCAAGTGAGTGTCTGTGTTACTGGGTATCAGTGTATGTCTTTGTTACGTGGTGTCAGTGTATGTCAAAATACTTGGTGTAAGTGTATGTCTTTGTTACTTGGTGTCAGTGTGTGTCTGTGCTACTGGGTATCAGTGTATGTCTTTGTGACTTGGTATCAGTGTATGTCTTTGTGACTTGGTGTCAGTGTATGTCTTTGTTACTGGTTGTCAGTGTGTGTCTGTGTTACTTGGTGTCAGTGTATGTCTTTGTTACTGTTTATCAGTGTTTCTCTGTGTTACTGGGTGTCAGTGTGTGTTTGTTTGTGTCACTGGGTGTCAGTGTGTATCTGTGACACTAGGTGTCAGTATTTAGTTTAGTTTAGAGATACAGCACTTTAACAGGCCCTTCGGCCCACCGTGTCTGTGCCGACCATCAACCACCCATTTATACTAATCCTGCACTAATCCCGTATTCCTATCACATCCCCACCTGCCCCTATATATTTCCCTACCACCTACCTATACTAGGGGCAATTTATGATGGCCAATTAACCTGTCAACCTGCAAGTCTTTGGCATTTGGGAGGAAACCGGAGCACCCGGATGAAACCCACGCAGAAACAGGGAGAACTTGCAAACTCCGCACAGGCACTTTCCAGAATCGAACCCGGGTCCCTGGAGCTGTGAGGCTGCGGTGCTAACCAATGCGCCAAAGGCCCCCCCCCCCCCCAGTGTGTGTCTTTGTTACTTGGTGTCAGTGTGTGTCTGTGGTACTGGGTATCAGTGTATGTCTTTGTGACTTGGTGTCAGTGTATGTCTGTGTTACTGGGTGTCAGTGTGTGTCTGTGTTACTTGGTGTAAGTCTGTTTCTTTGTTACTTTGTGTCCGTGTGTGTCTGTGTTACTGGGTGTCAGTGTATGTCTTTGTTACTTGGTGACAGTGTATGTCAAAATACTTGGTGTAAGTGTGTGTCTTTGTTACTTGGTGTAAGTGTATGTCTATGTTACTTGGTGTCAGTATATGTCTTTGTTGCTGGGTGTCAGTGTGTGTCTTTGTGACTTGGTGTCAGTGTATGTCTTTGTTACTTGGTGCAAGTGTGTGTCTGTGTTACTGGGTATCAGTGTATGTCTTTGTTACGTGGTGTCAGTGTATGTCAAAATACTTGGTGTAAGTGTATGTCTTTGTTACTTGTTGTAATTGTATGTCTTTGTTACTTGGTGTTTGTGTATGTCTTTTTTACTTGGTGTCAGTGTGTGTCTGTGTTACTGGGTATCAGTGTCTGTCTTTGTGACTTGGTATCAGTGTATGTCTTTGTGACCTGGTGTCAGTGTATGTCTTTGTTACTTGGTGTCAGTGTATGTCTTTGTTACTGTTTATCAGTGTTTCTCTGTGTTACTGGGTGTCAGTGTGTGTCTGTGTTCATTGGTGTAAGTCTGTGTCTTTGTTACTTGGTGTCCGTGTGTGTCTGTGTTACTGGGTGTCAGTGTATGTCTTTGTTACTGGGTGTCAGTGTATGTCTTTGCTACTTGGTGTAAGTGTGTGTCTTTGTTACTGGGTGTCAGTGTCTGTCTGTGTTACTTGGTGTAAGTCTGTGTCTTTGTTACTTGGTGACCGTGTGTGTCTGTGTTACTGGGTGTCAGTGTATGTCTTTGTTACTGGGTGTCAGTGCATGTCTTTGTTACTTGGTGTAAGTGTGTGTCTGTGTTACTGGGTGTCAGTGTATGTCTTTGTGACTTGGTGTCAGTGTATGTCTTTGTTACTGGGTGTCAGTGTGTGTCTTTGTGACTTGGTGTCAGTGTATGTCTTTGTTACTTGGTGTCAGTGTATGTCAAAATACTTGGTGTATGTGTGTGTCTGTGTTACTGGGTATCAGTGTATGTCTTTGTTACTTGGTGTCAGTGTATGTCAAAAAACTTGGTGTAAGTGTATGTCTTTGTTACTTGGTGTAATTGTCTGTCTTTGTTATTTGGTGTAAGTGTATGTCTTTGTTACTTGGTGTCAGTATATGTCTTTGTTACTTTGTGTCAGTGTGTGTCTGTGTTACTGGGTATCAGTGCATGTCTTTGTGACTTGGTGTCAGTGTATGTCTTTGTTACTGGGTGTCAGTGTGTGTCTGTGTTACTTGGTGTCAGTGCATGTCTTTGTTACTTGGTGTCCGTGTGTGTCTGTGTTACCTGGTGTCAGTGTGTGTCTGTGTTACTTGGTGTAAGTCTGTTTCTTTGTTACTTTGTGTCCGTGTGTGTCTGTGTTACTGGGTGTCAGTGTATGTCTTTGTTACTGGGCGTCAGTGTATGTCTTTGTTACTTGGTGTAAGTGTGAGTCTGTGTTGCTGGGTGTCAGTGTATGTCTGTGTTACTTGGTGTCAGTGTATGTCTTTGTTGCTGGGTGTCAGTGTGTGTCTTTGTGACTTGGTGTCAGTGTATCTCTGTGTTACTTGGTGTAAGTGTGTGTCTGTGTTACTGGGTATCAGTGTATGTCTTTGCGACTTGGTGTCAGTGTATGTCAAAATACTTGGTGTAAGTGTATGTCATTGTTACTTGGTGTAATTGTCTGACTTTGTTACTTGGTGTAAATGTATGTCTTTGTTACTTGGTGTCAGTATATGTCTTTGTCACTGGGTATCAGTGTAAGTCTTTGTGACTTGGTATCAGTGTCTGTCTTCGTGACTTGGTGTCAGTGTATGTCTTTGTTACTGGGTGTCAGTGTGTGTCTGTGTTACTTGGTGTCACTGTATGTCTTTGTTACTGTTTATCAGTGTTTCTCCGTGTTACTGGGATCAGTGTGTGTTTGTTTGTGTTACTGGGTGTCAGTGTGTATCTGTGACACTAGGTGTCAGTATTTAGTTTAGTTTAGAGAGACAGCACTTCAACAGGCCCTTCGGCCCACCGAGTCTGTGCCGACCATCAACCACCCATTTATACTAATCCTACACTAATCCCGTATTCCTATCACATCCCCACCTGTCCCTATATATTTCCCTACCACCTCCCTATACTAGGGGCAATTTATGATGGCCAATTAACCTATCAACCTACAAGTCTTTGGCATGTGGGTGGAAACCGGAGCACCCGGAGGAAACCCACGCAGACACAGGGAGAACTTGCAAACTCCGCACAGGCAGTACCCAGAATCGAACCCGTGTCCCTGGAGCTGTGAGGCTGCAGTGCTAACCGCTGCGCCAATGTGCCCTCCCAGAGTGTGGTCTGTGTTACTGGGTGTCAGTGTATGTCTTTGTTACTTGGTGTCAGTGTGTGTCTGTGGTACTGGGTGTCAGTGTATGTCTTTGTGACTTGGTGTCAGTGTATGTCTGTGTTACTTGGTGTAAGTGTGTGTCTGTGTTACTGGGTGTCAGTGTGTGTCTTTGTTACTTGGTGTAAGTCTGTTTCTTTGTTACTTTGTGTCCGTGTGTGTCTGTGTTACTGGGTGTCAGCCTATGTCTTTGTTACTGGGCGTCAGTGTATGTCTTTGTTACTTGGTGTAAGTGTGTGTCTGTGTTGCTGGGTGTCAGTGTATGTCTTGGTTACTTGGTGTAAGTGTGTGTCTGTGTTACTGGGTATCAGTGTATGTCTTTGTGACTTGGTGTAAGTCTGTTTCTTTGTTACTTTGTGTCCGTGTGTGTCTGTGTTACTGGGTGTCAGCGTATGTCTTTGTTACTGGGCGTCAGTGTATGTCTTTGTTACTTGGTGTAAGTGTGTGTCTTTGTTGCTGGGTGTAAGTGTGTGTCTGTGTTACTGGGTTTCAGTGTGTGTCTTTGTTACTTGGTGTAAGTGTGTGTCTGTGTTGCTGGGTGTCAGTGTAGGACTGTGTTACTTGGTGTCAGTGTATGTCTTTGTTGCTGGGTGTCAGTGTGTGTCTTTGTGACTTGGTGTCAGTGTATGTCTTTGTTACTTGGTCTATGTGTGTGTCTGTGTTACTGGGTATCAGTGTATGTCTTTGTTACTTGGTGTAATTGTATGTCTTTGTTACTTGGTGTTTGTGTATGTCTTTTTTACTTGGTGTCAGTGTGTGTCTGTGCTACTGGGAATCAGTGTATGTCTTTGTGACTTGGTATCAGTGTATGTCTTTGTTACTTGGTGTCAGTGTATGTCTTTGTTACTGGGTGTCAGTGTGTGTCTGTGTTACTTGGTGTCAGTGTATGTCTTTGTTACTTGGTGTCAGTGTATGTCTGTGTTACTTGGTGTAAATGTGTGTCTGTGTTACTTGGTGTCAATGTGTGTCTGTGTTACTTGGTGTAAGTCTGTGTCTTTGTTACTTGGTGTCCGTGTGTGTCTGTGTTTCTGGGTGTCAGTGTATGTCTTTGTTACTGGGTGTCAGTGTATGTCTTTGCTACTTGGTGTAAGTGTGTGTCTGTGTTACTGGGTGTCAGTGTATGTCTGTGTTACTTTGTGTAAGTGTGTCTGTTTTACTGGGTATCAGTGTATGTCTTTGTGACTTGGTGTCAGTGTATGTCTTTGTTACTGGGTGTCAGTGTTTGTCTTTGTGACTTGGTGTCAGTGTATGTCTTTGTTACTTGGTATCAGTGTATGTCAAAATACTTGGTGTAAGTGTGTGTCTGTGTTACTGGGTATCAGTGTATGTCTTTGTTTCTTGGTGTCAGCGTGTGTCTGTGTTACTTGGTGTAAGTCTGTTTCTTTGTTACTTTGTGTCCGTGTGTGTCTGTGTTACTGGGTGTCAGTGTATGTCTTTGTTACTGGGCGTCAGTGTATGTCTTTGTTACATGGTGTAAGTGTGTGTCTGTGTAGCTGGGTGTCAGTGTGTGTCTGTGTTACTTGGTGTAAGTCTGTTTCTTTGTTACTTTGTGTCCGTGTGTGTCTGTGTTACTGGGTCTCAGTGTATGTCTTTGTTACTGGGCGACAGTGTATGTCTTTGTTACCTGGTGTAAGTGTGTGTCTGTGTTGCTGGGTGTCAGTGTATGTCTGTGTTACTTGGTGTCAGTGTTTGTCTTTGTTGCTGGGTGTCAGTGAGTGTCTTTGTGACTTGGTGTCAGTGTATGTCTTTGTTACTTGGTGGAAGTGTGTGTCTGTGTTACTGGCTATCAGTGTTTGTCTTTGTTACTTGGTGTCAGTGTATGTCAAAATACTTGCTGTAAGTGTATGTCTTTGTTACTTGGTGTAATTGTATGTCTTTGTTACTTGGTGTTTGTGTATGTCTTTTTTACTTGGTGTCAGTGTTTGTCTGTGCTACTGGGTATCAGTGTATGTCTTTGTGACTTGGTATCAGTGTATGTCTTTGTTACTGGGTGTCAGAGTGTGTCTTTGTTACTGTTTATCAGTGTTTCTCTGTGTTACTGGGTGTCAGTGTTTCTCTGTGTTACTGGGTGTCAGTGTGTGTTTGTTTGTGTTACTGGGTGTCAGTGTGTATCTGTGACACTAGGTGTCAGTATTTAGTTTAGTTTAGAGAGACAGCACTTCAACAGGCCCTTCGGCCCACCGAGTCTGTGCCGACCATCAACCACCCATTTATACTAATCCTACACTAATCCCGTATTCCTATCACATCCCCACCTGTCCCTATATATTTCCCTACCACCTCCCTATACTAGGGGCAATTTATGATGGCCAATTAACCTATCAACCTACAAGTCTTTGGCATGTGGGAGGAAACCGGAGCACCCGGAGGAAACCCACGCAGAAACAGGGAGGACTTGCAAACTCCGCACAGGCAGTACCCAGAATCGAACCCGTGTCCCTGGAGCTGTGAGGCTGCAGTGCTAACCGCTGCGCCAATGTGCCCTCCCAGAGTGTGGTCTGTGTTACTGGGTGTCAGTGTATGTCATTGTTACTTGGTGTCAGTGTGTGTCTGTGGTACTGGGTATCAGTGTATGTCTTTGTGACTTGGTGTCAGTGTATGTCTGTGTTACTTGGTGTAAGTGTGTGTCTGTGTTACTGGGTGTCAGTGTGTGTCTGTGTTACTTGGTGTAAGTCTGCTTCTTTGTTACTTTGTGTCCGTGTGTGTCTGTGTTACTGGGTGTCAGCGTATGTCTTTGTTACTGGGCGTCAGTGTATGTCTTTGTTACTTGGTGTAAGTGTGTGTCTGTGTTGCTGGGTGTCAGTGTTTGTCTGTGTTACTTGGTGTAAGTGTGTGTCTGTGTTACTGGGTATCAGTGTATGTCTTTGTGACTTGGTGTAAGTCTGTTTCTTTGTTACTTTGTGTCCGTGTGTGTCTGTGTTACTGGGTGTCAGCGTATGTCTTTGTTACTGGGCGTCAGTGTATGTCTTTGTTACTTGGTGTAAGTGTGTGTCTTTGTTGCTGGGTGTAAGTGTGTGTCTGTGTTACTGGGTTTCAGTGTGTGTCTTTGTTACTTGGTGTAAGTGTGTGTCTGTGTTGCTGGGTGTCAGTGTAGGTCTGTGTTACTTGGTGTCAGTGTATGTCTTTGTTGCTGGGTGTCAGTGTGTGTCTTTGTGACTTGGTGTCAGTGTATGTCTTTGTTACTTGGTCTATGTGTGTGTCTGTGTTACTGGGTATCAGTGTATGTCTTTGTTACTTGGTGTAATTGTATGTCTTTGTTACTTGGTGTTTGTGTATGTCTTTTTTACTTGGTGTCAGTGTGTGTCTGTGCTACTGGGTATCAGTGTATGTCTTTGTGACTTGGTATCAGTGTATGTCTTTGTTACTTGGTGTCAGTGTATGTCTTTGTTACTGGGTGTCAGTGTGTGTCTGTGTTACCTGGTGTCAGTGTATGTCTTTGTTACTTGGTGTCAGTGTATGTCTGTGTTACTTGGTGTAAATGTGTGTCTTTGTTACTTGGTGTCAATGTGTGTCTGTGTTACTTGGTGTAAGTATGTGTCTTTGTTACTTGGTGTCCGTGTGTGTCTGTGTTTCTGGGTGTCAGTGTATGTCTTTGCTACTGGGTGTCAGTGTATGTCTTTGTTACTTGGTGTAAGTGTGTGTCTGTGTTACTGGGTGTCAGTGTGTGTCTGTGTTACTTTGTGTAAGTGTGTCTGTTTTACTGGGTATCAGTGTATGTCTTTGTGACTTGGTGTCAGTGTATGTCTTTGTTACTGGGTGTCAGTGTTTGTCTTTGTGACTTGGTGTCAGTGTATGTCTTTGTTACTTGGTATCAGTGTATGTCAAAATACTTGGTGTAAGTGTGTGTCTGTGTTACTGGGTATCAGTGTATGTCTTTGTTTCTTGGTGTCAGCGTGTGTCTGTGTTACTTGGTGTAAGTCTGTTTCTTTGTTACTTTGTGTCCGTGTGTGTCTGTGTTACTGGGTGTCAGTGTATGTCTTTGTTACTGGGCGTCAGTGTATGTCTTTGTTACTTGGTGTAAGTGTGTGTCTGTCTTGCTGGGTGTCAGTGTGTGTCTGTGTTACTTGGTGTAAGTCTGTTTCTTTGTTACTTTGTGTCCGTGTGTGTCTGTGTTACTGGGTGTCAGTGTATGTCTTTGTTACTGGGCGTCAGTGTATGTCTTTGTTACCTGGTGTAAGTGTGTGTCTGTGTTACTGGGTATCAGTGTATGTCTTTGTTACTGGGCGTCAGTGTTTGTCTTTGTTACTTGGTGTCTGTGTATGTCAAAATACTTGCTGTAAGTGTATGTCTTTGTTACTTGGTGTAATTGTATGTCTTTGTTACTTGGTGTTTGTGTATGTCTTTTTTACTTGGTGTCAGTGTGTGTCTGTGCTACTGGGTATCAGTGTATGTCTTTGTGACCTGGTATCAGTGTATGTCTTTGTGACTTGGTGTCAGTGTATGTCTTTGTTACTGGGTGTCAGAGTGTGTCTTTGTTACAGTTTATCAGTGTTTCTCTGTGTTACTGGGTGTCAGTGTGTGTTTGTTTGTGTTACTGGGTGTCAGTGTGTATCTGTGACACTAGGTGTCAGTATTTAGTTTAGTTCAGAGAGACAGCACGTTAACAGGCCCTTCGGCCCACCGAGTCTGTGCCAACCATCAACCACCCATTTATACTAATCCTACACTAATCCCATATTCCTAGCACATCCCCACCTGTCCCTATATATTTCCCTACCACCTACCTATACTAGGGGCAATTTATGATGGCCAATTAACCTGTCAACCTGCAAGTCTTTGGCATTTGGGAGGAAACCGGAGCAGCCGGATGAAACCCACGCAGAAACAGGGAGAACATGCAAACTCCGCAAAGGCAGTACCCAGAATCGAACCCGGGTCCCTGGAACTGTGAGGCTGCGGTGCTAACCACTGCGCCACTGTGCCTCCCAGTGTGTGGTCTGTGTTACTGTGTGTCAGTGTATGTCTGTGTTACTTGGTGTAAGTGTGTGTCTGTGTTACTGGGTGTCAGTGTATGTCTTTGTTACTGGGCGTCAGTGTATGTCTTTGTTTCTCGGTGTAAGTGTGTGTCTGTGTTGCTGGGTGTCAGTGTATGTCTGTGTTACTTGGTGTCAGTGTATGTCTTTGTTGCTGGGTGTCAGTGTGTGGCTTTGTGACTTGGTGTCAGTGTATGTCTTTGTTACTTGGTGTAAGTGTGTGTCTGTGTTACTGGGTATCAGTGTATGTCTTTGTTACTTGGTGTCAGTGTATGTCAAAATACTTGGTGTAAGTGTATGTCTTTGTTACTTGGTGTAATTGTCTGTCTTTGTTACTTGGTGTTTGTGTATGTCTTTTTTACTTGGTGTCAGTGTGTGTCTGTGCTACTGGGTATCAGTGTATGTCTTTGAGACCTGGTATCAGTGTATGTCTGTGTTACTTGGTGTAAGTCTGTTTCTTTGTTACTTTGTGTCCGTGTGTGTCTGTGTTACTGGGTGTCAGTGTATGTCTTAGTTACTGGGCGTCAGTGTATGCCTTTGTTACTTGGTGTAAGTGTGTGTCTCTGTTACTGGGTGTCAATGTGTGTCTGTGTTACTTGGTGTAAGTCTGTGTCTTTGTTACTTGGTGTCCGTGTGTGTCTGTGTTACAGGGTGTCAGTGCATGTCTTTGTTACTTGGTGTCAGTGTATGTCTGTGTTACTGGATGTCTTTGTTACTTGGTGTCAGTGTATGTCTGTGTTACTTGGTGTAATTGTGTGTCTGTGTTACTTGGTGTAAGTCTGTGTCTTTGTTACTTGGTGTCCGTGTTTGTCTGTGTTACTGGGTGTCAGTGTGTGTCTGTGTTACTTGGTGTCAGTGTATGTCTGTGTTACTTGGTGTAATTGTATGTCTTTGTTACTTGGTGTTTGTGTCTGCCTTTTTTACTTGCTGTCAGTGTGTGTCTGTGTTACTGGGTATCAGTGCATGTCTTTGTGACCTGGTGTCAGTGTATGTCTTTGTTACTGGGTGTCAGTGTGTGTCTGTTTTACTTGGTGTCAGTGTATGTCTTTGTTACTGTTTATCAGTGTTTCTCTGTGTTGCTGGGTGTCAGTGTGTGTTTGTTTGTGTTACTGGGTGTCAGTGTGTATCTGTGACACTAGGTGTCAGTATATAGTTTAGTTAAGAGATACAGCACTTTAACAGGACCTTCGGCCCACCGAGTCTGTGCCGACCATCAACCACCCATTTATATTAATCCTACACTAATCCCGTATTCCTATCACATCCCCACCTGTCCCTATATATTTCCCTGCCACCTACCTATACTAGGGGCTATTTATCATGGCCAATTAACCTGTCAACCTGCACGTCTTTGGCATGTGGGAGGAAACCGGAGCACCCGGAGGAAACACACGCAGACACAGGGAGAACTTGCAAACTCCGCACTGGCAGTACACAGAATCGAACCCGGGAACCTGGAGCTGTGAGGCTGCGGTGCTAACCACTGCGCCACTGTGACTCCCAGTGTGTGGTATGTGTTACTGTGTGTCAGTGTATGTCTGTGTTACTTGGTGTAAGTGTGTGTCTGTGTTACTGGGTGTCAGTGTATGTCTTTGTTACTGGGCGTCAGTGTATGTCTTTGTTACTCGGTGTAAGTGTGTGTCTGTGTTGCTGGGTGTCAGTGTATGTCTGTGTTACTTGGTGTCAGTGTATGTCTTTGTTGCTGGGTGTCAGTGTGTGTCTTTGTGACTTGGTGTCAGTGTATGTCTTTGTTACTTGGTGTAAGTGTGTGTCTGTGTTACTGGGTATCAGTGTTTGTCTTTGTTACTTGGTGTAATTGTCTGTCTTTGTTACTTGGTGTTTGTGTATGTCTTTTTTACTTGGTGTCAGTGTGTGTCTGTGCTACTTGGTATCAGTGTATGTCTTTGTGACTTGGTATCAGTGTATGTCTGTGTTACTTGGTGTAAGTCTGTTACTTTGTTACTTTGTGTCCGTGTGTGTCTGTGTTACTGGGTGTCAGTGTATGTCTTTGTTACTGGGCGTCAGTGTATGCCTTTGTTACTTGGTGTCAGTGTATGTCTGTGTTACTGGATGTCTTTGTTACTTGGTGTCAGTGTATGTCTGTGTTACTTGGTGTAATTGTGTGTCTGTGTTACTTGGTGTAAGTCTGTGTCTTTGATACTTGGTGTCCGTGTTTGTCTGTGTTACTGGGTGTCAGTGTGTGTCTGTGTTACTTGGTGTCAGTGTATGTCTGTGTTACTTGGTGTAATTGTATGTCTTTGTTACTTGGTGTTTGTGTATGTCTTTTTTACTTGCTGTCAGTGTGTATCTGTGTTACTGGGTATCAGTGCATGTCTTTGTGACCTGGTGTCAGTGTATGTCTTTGTTACTGGGTGTCAGTGTGTGTCTGTTTTACTTGGTGTCAGTGTATGTCTTTGTTACTGTTTATCAGTGTTTCTCTGTGTTGCTGGGTGTCAGTGTGTGTTTGTTTGTGTTACTTGGTGTCAATGTGTGTCTGTGTTGCTTGGTGTAAGTCTGTGTCTTTGTGACTTGGTGTCCGTGTGTGTCTGTGTTACTGGGTGTCAGTGTGTGTCTGTGTTACTTGGTGTCAGTGTATGTCTTTGTTACTTGGTGTAATTGTATGTCTTTGTTACTTGGTGTTTGTGCATGTATTTTTTACTTGTAGTCAGTGTGTGTCTGTGTTACTGGGTATCAGTGTATGTCTTTGTGACTTGGTATCAGTGTATGTCTTTGTGACCTGGTGTCAGTGTATGTCTTTGTTACTTAAGTGTCAGTGTATGTCTTTGTTACTGTTTATCAGGGTTTCTCTGTGTTACTGGGTGTCAGTGTGTGTTTGTTTGGGTTACTGGGTGTCAGTGTGTATCTGTGACACTAGGTGTCAGTATTTAATTTAGTTCAGAGATGCAGCACTTAAACAGGCCCTTCGGCCCATCGAGTCTGTGCCGACCATCAACAACCCATTTATACTAATCCTACGCTAATCCCGTATTCCTATCACATCCCCACCTATCCCTATATATTTCCCTGCCACCTGCCTATACTAGGGGCAATTTATGATGGCCAATTAACCTGCCAACCTGCAAGTCTTTGGCATGTGGGAGGAAACCGGAGCACCCGGAGAAAACCCACGCAGACACAGGGAGAACTTGCAAACTCCGCACAGGCAGTACCCAGGATCGAATCCGTGTCCCTGGAGCTGTGAGGCTGCGGTGCTAACCAATGCGCCACTGTGCGCCCAGTGTGTGGTCTGTGTTACTGTGTGTCTGTGTTCCTTGGTGTAAGTGTGTGTCTGTGTTACTGGGTGTCAGTGTGTGTCTGTGTTACTTGGTGTAAGTCTGTTTCTTTGTGTCCGTGTGTATCTGTGTTACTGGGTGTCAGTGTATGTCTTTGTTACTGGGCGTCAGTGTATGCCTTTGTTACTTGGTGTAAGTGTGTGTCTGTGTTACTGGGTGTCAATGTGTGTCTGTGTGACTTGGTGTAAGTCTGTGTCTTTGTTTCTTGGTGTCCGTGTGTGTCTGTGTTACAGGGTGTCAGTGTATGTCTTTGTTACTTGGTGTCAGTGTATGTCTGTGTTACTGGATGTCTTTGTTACTTGGTGTCAGTGTGTGTCTGTGTTACTGGGTGTCAGTGTATGTCTTTGTTACATGGTGTCAGTGTATGTCTGTGTTACTTGGTGTAATTGTGTGTCTGTGTTACTTGGTGTCAGTGTATGTCTGTGTTACTTGGTGTTTGTGTATGTCTTTTTTACTTGCTGTCACTGTGTGTCTTTGTTACTGGGTATCAGTGCATGTCTTTGTGACCTGGTGTCAGTGTCTGCCTTTGTTACTGGGTGTCAGTGTGTGTCTGTGTTACTTGGTGTCAGTGTATGCCTTTGTTACTTGGTGTAAGTGTGTGTCTGTGTTACTGGGTGTCAATGTGTGTCTGTGTGACTTGGTGTAAGTCTGTGTCTTTGTTTCTTGGTGTCCGTGTGTGTCTGTGTTACAGGGTGTCAGTGTATGTCTTTGTTACTTGGTGTCAGTGTATGTCTGTGTTACTGGATGTCTTTGTTACTTGGTGTCAGTGTGTGTCTGTGTTACTGGGTGTCAGTGTATGTCTTTGTTACTTGGTGTCAGTGTATGTCTGTGTTACTTGGTGTAATTGTGTGTCTGTGTTACTTGGTGTCAGTGTATGTCTGTGTTACTTGGTGTTTGTGTATGTCTTTTTTACTTGCTGTCACTGTGTGTCTTTGTTACTGGGTATCAGTGCATGTCTTTGTGACCTGGTGTCAGTGTCTGCCTTTGTTACTGGGTGTCAGTGTGTGTCTGTGTTACTTGGTGTCAGTGTATGTCTTTGTTACTGTTTATCAGTGTTTCTCTGTGTTGCTGGGTGTCAGTGTGTGTTTGTTTGTGTTAATGGGTGTCAGTGTGTATCTTTGACACTGGGTATCAGTATTTAGTTTAGTTTAGAGATACAGCACTTTAACAGGCCCTTCGGCCCACCGAGTCTGTGCCGACCATCAACCACCCATTTATACTAATCCTACACTAATCCCGTATTCCTATCACATCCCCACCTGTCCCTATACATTTCCCTACCACATACCTATACTAGGGGCAATTTATGATGGCCAATTAACCTGTCAACCTGCAAGTCTTTGGCATGTGGGAGGAAACCGGAGCACCCGGATGAATCCCACGCAGAAACAGGGAGAACTTGCAAACACCGCACTGGCAGTACCCAGAATCGAACCCGGTTCCCTGGAGCTGTGAGGCTGCGGTGCTAACCACTGCGCCAATGTGCCCCGCCAGTGTGTGCCTGTGTTACTGGGTATCAGTGTATGTCTTTGTTACTTGGTGTCAGTGTGTGTCTGTGTTACTGTGTGTCAGTGTATGTCTGTGTTACTTGGTGTAAGTGTGTGTCTGTGTTACTGGGTGTCATTGTGTGTCTGTGTTACTTGGTGTAAGTCTGTTTCTTTGTTACTTTGTGTCCGTGTGTGTCTGTGTTACTGGGTGTCAGTGTATGTCTTTGTTACTGGGCGTCAGTGTATGTCTTTGTTACTTGGTGTAAGTGTGTCTCTGTGTTGCTGGGTGTCAGTGTATATCTGTGTTACTTGGTGTCAGTGTATGTCTTTGTTGCTGGGTGTCAGTGTGTGTCTTTGTGACTTGGTGTCAGTGTATGTCTTTGTTACTTGGTGTAAGTGTGTGTCTGTGTTACTGGGTATCAGTGTATGTCTTTGTTACTTGATGTCAGTGTATGTCAAAATACTTGGTGTAAGTGTATGTCTTTGTTACTTGGTGTAATTGTATGTCTTTGTTACTTGGTGTTTGTGTATGTCTTTTTTACTTGGTGTCAGTGTGTGTCTATGTTACGGGGTATCAGTGTATGTCTTTGTGACTTAGTATCAGTGTATGTCTGTGTTACTTGGTGTCATTGTGTGTCTGTGTTACTTGGTGTCAATGTGTGTCTGTGTTACTTGGTGTAAGTCTGTGTCTTTGTTACTTGGTGTCCGTGTGTGTCTGCGTTACTGGGTGTCAGTGTATGTCTTTGTTACTGGGTGTCAGTGTATGTCTTTGTTACTTGGTGTAATTGTGTGTCTGTGTTACTGGGTGTCAGTGTATGTCTTTGTGACTTGGTGTCAGTGTATGTCTTTGTTACTGGGTGTCAGTGTATGTCTTTGTTACTTGGTGTCAGTGTATGTCTGTGTTACTTGGTGTAATTGTGTGTCTGTGTTACTTGGTGTCAATGTGTGCCTGTGTTGCTTGGTGTAAGTCTGTGTCTTTGATACTTGGTGTCCGTGTGTGTCTGTGTTACTGGGTGTCAGT
The DNA here is from genome assembly GCF_036365525.1 of Heterodontus francisci. Taxonomy (NCBI): domain Eukaryota; kingdom Metazoa; phylum Chordata; class Chondrichthyes; order Heterodontiformes; family Heterodontidae; genus Heterodontus; species Heterodontus francisci. Next base: position 1,533,563 of record NW_027140908.1, on the reverse strand, counting down.
GGATGTCTTTGTTACTGGGTGTCAGTGTATGTCTTTGTTACTTGGTGTAAGTGTGTGTCTGTGTTACTGGGTGTCAGTGTATGTCTTTGTGACTTGGTGTCAGTGTATGTCTTTGTTACTGGGTGTCAGTGTATGTCTTTGTTACATGGTGTCAGTGTATGTCTTTGTTACTTGGTGTCAGTGTGCGTCTGTGTTACTGGGTGTCAGTGTATGTCTGGGTTACTTGGTGTAAGTGTGTCTGTTTTACTGGGTATCCGTGTATGACTTTGTGATTTGGTGTCAGTGTATGTCTTTGTTACTGGGTGTCAGTGTGTGTCTTTGTGTCTTGGTGTCAGTGTTTGTCTTTGTTACTTGGTGTCAGTATATGTCAAAATACTTGGTGTAAGTGTGTGTCTTTGTTACTTGGTGAAATTGTCTGTCTTTGTTACTTGGTGTAAGTGTATGTCTTTGTTACTTGGTGTCAGTATATGTCTTTGTTACTTGGTGTCAGTGTTTGTCTGTGTTACTGGGTATCAGTGTATGTCTTTGTGACTTGGTGTCAGTGTATGTCTTTGTTACTGGGTGTCAGTGTGTGTCTTTGTGACTTGGTGTCAGTGTATGTCTGTGTTACTTGGTGTAATTGTGTGTCTGTGTTACTTGGTGTCAATGTGTGTCTGTGTTACTTGGTGTAAGTCTGTGTCTTTGTTACTTGGTGTCCGTGTGTGTCTGTGTTACTGGGTGTCAGTGTATGTCTTTGTTACTGGGTGTCAGTGTATGTCTTTGTTACTTGGTGTAAGTGTGTGTCTGTGTTACTGGGTGTCAGTGTATGTCTTTGTGACTTGGTGTCAGTGTATGTCTTTGTTACTGGGTGCCAGTGTATGTCTTTGTTACATGGTGTCAGTGTATGTCTGTGTTACGTGGTGTAATTGTGTGTCTGTGTTACTTGGTGTCAATGTGTGTCTGTGTTACTTGGTGTAAGTGTGTGTCTGTGTTACTTGGTATCAATGTGTGTCTGTGTTACTTGGTGTAAGTCTGTGTCTTTGTTACTTGGTGTCCGTGTATGTCTGTGTTTCTGGGTGTCAGTGCATGTCTTTGTTACTTGGTGTCAGTGTATGTCTGTGTTACTTGGTGTAATTGTGTGTCTGTGTTACTTGGTGTCAATGTGTGTCTGTGTTACTTGGTGTAAGTCTGTGTCTTTGTTACTTGGTGTCCGTGTGTGTCTGTGTTACTGGGTGTCAGTGTATGTCTTTGTTACTGGGTGTCAGTGTATGTCTTTGTTACTTGGTGTAAGTGTGTGTCTGTGTTACTGGGTGTCAGTGTATGTCTTTGTGACTTGGTGTCAGTGTATGTCTTTGTTACTGGGTGCCAGTGTATGTCTTTGTTACATGGTGTCAGTGTATGTCTGTGTTACATGGTGTAATTGTGTGTCTGTGTTACTTGGTGTCAATGTGTGTCTGTGTTACTTGGTGTAAGTGTGTGTCTGTGTTACTTGGTATCAATGTGTGTCTGTGTTACTTGGTGTAAGTCTGTGTCTTTGTTACATGGTGTCCGTGTATGTCTGTGTTTCTGGGTGTCAGTGCATGTCTTTGTTACTTGGTGTCAGTGTATGTCTGTGTTACTTGGTGTAATTGTGTGTCTGTGTTACTTGGTGTCAATGTGTGTCTGTGTCACTTGGTGTAAGTCTGTGTCTTTGTTACTTGGTGTCCGTGTGTGTCTGTGTTACTGGGTGTCAGTGTATGTCTTTGTTACTGGGTGTCAGTGTATGTCTTTGTTACTTGGTGTAAGTGTGTGTCTGTGTTACTGGGTGTCAGTGTATGTCTGTGTTACTTGGTGTAAGTGTGTCTGTTTTACTGGGTATCAGTGTATGACTTTGTAACTTGGTGTCAGTGTATGTCTTTGTTACTTGGTGTAAGTGTGTGTCTGTGTTACTGGGTGTCAGTGTATGTCTGTGTTACTTGGTGTAAGTGTGTCTGTTTTACTGGGTATCAGTGTATGACTTTGTAACTTGGTGTCAGTGTTTGTCTTTGTTACTTGGTGTCAGTGTATGTCAAAATACTTGGTGTAAGTGTGTGTCTTTGTTACTTGGTGTAATTGTCTGTCTTTGTTACTTGGTGTAAGTGTATGTCTTTGTTACTTGGTGTCAGTATATGTCTTTGTTACTTGGTGTCAGTGTGTGTCTGTGTTACTGGGTATCAGTGTATGTCTTTGTGACTTGGTGTCAGTGTATGTCTTTCTTACTGGGTGTCAGTGTGTGTCTTTGTGACTGGGTGTCAGTGTATGTCTTTGTTACTTGGTGTAAGTGTGTGTCTGTGTTACTGGGTGTCAGTGTATGTCTTTGTGACTTGGTGTCAGTGTATGTCTTTGTTACTGGGTGCCAGTGTATGTCTTTGTTACATGGTGTCAGTGTATGTCTGTGTTACGTGGTGTAATTGTGTGTCTGTGTTACTTGGTGTCAATGTGTGTCTGTGTTACTTGGTGTAAGTGTGTGTCTGTGTTACTTGGTATCAATGTGTGTCTGTGTTACTTGGTGTAAGTCTGTGTCTTTGTTACTTGGTGTCCGTGTATGTCTGTGTTTCTGGGTGTCAGTGCATGTCTTTGTTACTTGGTGTCAGTGTATGTCTGTGTTACTTGGTGTAATTGTGTGTCTGTGTTACTTGGTGTCAATGTGTGTCTGTGTCACTTGGTGTAAGTGTGTCTGTTTTACTGGGTATCAGTGTATGACTTTGTAACTTGGTGTCAGTGTATGTCTTTGTTACTTGGTGTAAGTGTGTGTCTGTGTTACTGGGTGTCAGTGTATGTCTGTGTTACTTGGTGTAAGTGTGTCTGTTTTACTGGGTATCAGTGTATGACTTTGTAACTTGGTGTCAGTGTTTGTCTTTGTTACTTGGTGTCAGTGTATGTCAAAATACATGGTGTAAGTGTGTGTCTTTGTTACTTGGTGTAATTGTCTGTCTTTGTTACTTGGTGTAAGTGTATGTCTTTGTTACTTGGTGTCAGTATATGTCTTTGTTACTTGGTGTCAGTGTGTGTCTGTGTTACTGGGTATCAGTGTATGTCTTTGTGACTTGGTGTCAGTGTATGTCTTTGTTACTGGGTGTCAGTGTGTGTCTTTGTGACTTGGTGTCAGTTTATGTCTGTGTTACTTGGTGTAATTGTGTGTCTGTGTTACTTGGTGTCAATGTGTGTCTGTGTTACTTGGTGTAAGTCTGTGTCTTTGTTACTTGGTGTCCGTGTGTGTCTGTGTTACTGGGTGTCAGTGTATGTCTTTGTTACTGGGTGTCAGTGTATGTCTTTATTACTTGGTGTAAGTGAGTGTCTGTGTTACTGGGTGTCAGTGTATGTCTTTGTGACTTGGTGTCAGTGTATGTCTTTGTTACTGGGTGTCAGTGTATGCCTTTGTACTTGGTGTCAGTGTATGTCTGTGTTACTTGGTGTAATTGTGTGTCTGTGTTACTTAGTGTCAATGTGTGTCTGTGTTACTTGGTGTAAGTGTGTGTCTGTGTTACTTGGTGTCAGTGTATGTCAAAATACTTGGTGTAAGTGTGTGTCTTTGTTACTTGGTGTAATTGTCTGTCTTTGTTACTTGGTGTAAGTGTATGTCTTTGTTACTTGGTGTCAGTATATGTCTTTGTTACTTGGTGTCAGTGTGTGTCTGTGTTACTGGGTATCAGTGTATGTCTTTGTGACTTGGTGTCAGTGTATGTCTTTGTTACTGGGTGTCAGTGTGTGTCTTTTTGACTTGGTGTCAGTTTATGACTGTGTTACTTGGTGTAATTGTGTGTCTGTGTTACTTGGTGTCAATGTGTGTCTGTGTTACTTGGTGTAAGTCTGTGTCTTTGTTACTTGGTGTCCGTGTGTGTCTGTGTTATTGGGTGTCAGTGTATGTCTTTGTTACTGGGTGTCAGTGTATGTCTTTGTTACTTGGTGTAAGTGAGTGTCTGTGTTACTGGGTGTCAGTGTATGTCTTTGTGACTTGGTGTCAGTGTATGTCTTTGTTACTGGGTGTCAGTGTATGCCTTTGTACTTGGTGTCAGTGTATGTCTGTGTTACTTGGTGTAATTGTGTGTCTGTGTTACTTAGTGTCAATGTGTGTCTGTGTTACTTGGTGTCAATGTGTGTCTGTGTTACTTGGTGTAAGTCTGTGTCTTTGTTACTTGGTGTCCGTGTATGTCTGTGTTACTGGGTGTCAGTGTATGTCTTTGTTAATTGGTGTCAGTGTATGTCTGTGTTACTTGGTGTAATTGTGTGTCTGTGTTACTTGGTGTCAATGTGTGTCTGTGTTACTTGGTGTAAGTCTGTGTCTTTGTTACTTGGTGTCCGTGTGTGTCTGTGTTACTGGGTGTCAGTGTATGTCTTTGTTACTGGGTGTCAGTGTATGTCTTTGTTACTTGGTGTCAGTGTATGTCAAAATACTTGGTGTAAGTGTGTGTCTTTGTTACTTGGTGTAATTGTCTGTCTTTGTTACTTGGTGTAAGTGTATGTCTTTGTTACTTGGTGTCAGTATATGTCTTTGTTACTTGGTGTCAGTGTGTGTCTGTGTTACTGGGTATCAGTGTATGTCTTTGTGACTTGGTGTCAGTGTATGTCTTTGTTACTGGGTGTCAGTGTGTGTCTTTGTGACTTGGTGTCAGTTTATGTCTGTGTTACTTGGTGTAATTGTGTGTCTGTGTTACTTGGTGTCAATGTGTGTCTGTGTTACTTGGTGTAAGTCTGTGTCTTTGTTACTTGGTGTCCGTGTGTGTCTGTGTTACTGGGTGTCAGTGTATGTCTTTGTTACTGGGTGTCAGAGTATGTCTTTGTTACTTGGTGTAAGTGAGTGTCTGTGTTACTGGGTGTCAGTGTATGTCTTTGTGACTTGGTGTCAGTGTATGTCTTTGTTACTGGGTGTCAGTGTATGCCTTTGTACTTGGTGTCAGTGTATGTCTGTGTTACTTGGTGTAATTGTGTGTCTGTGTTACTTAGTGTCAATGTGTGTCTGTGTTACTTGGTGTAAGTGTGTGTCTATGTTACTTGGTGTCAATGTGTGTCTGTGTTACTTGGTGTAAGTCTGTGTCTTTGTTACTTGGTGTCCGTGTATGTCTGTGTTACTGGGTGTCAGTGTATGTCTTTGTTACTTGGTGTCAGTGTATGTCTGTGTTACTTGGTGTAATTGTGTGTCTGTGTTACTTGGTGTCAATGTGTGTCTGTGTTACTTGGTGTAAGTCTGTGTCTTTGTTACTTGGTGTCCGTGTGGGTCTGTGTTACTGGTTGTCAGTGTATGTCTTTGTTACTGGGTGTCAGTGTATGTCTTTGTTACTTGGTGTAAGTGTGTGTCTGTGTTACTGTGTGTCAGTGTATGTCTGTGTTATTTGTTGTAAGTGTGTGTCTGTGCTACTGGGTGTCATTGTGTGTCTGTGTTACTTGGTGTAAGTCTGTTTCTTTGTTACTTTGTGTCCGTGTGTGTCTGTGTTACTGGGTGTCAGTGTATGTCTTTGTTACTGGGCGTCAGTGTATGTCTTTGTTACTGGGTGTCAGTGTGTGTTTGTGTTACTTGGTGTCAGTGTATGTCTTTGTTACTGTTTATTAGTGTTTCTCTGTGTTACTTGGTGTCAGTGTGTTTTTGTTTGTGTTACTGGGTGTCAGTGTATGTCTTTGTTACTTGGTGTATGTGTGTGACTGTGCTACTGGGTATCAGTGTCTGTCTTTGTTACTTGGTGTAAGTGTGTGTCTTTGTTACTTGGTGTAATTGTATGTCTTTGTTACTTTGTGTCAGTGTATGTCTGTGTTACTTGGTGTAAGTGTATGTCTTTGTTACTTGATGTAAGTGTGTGACTGTGTTACTTGGTGTAAGTGTGTGCCTTTGTTACTTCGTGTAATCGTATGTCTTTGTTACTTGGTGTAAGTGTATGTCTGTGTTACTTGGTGTAAGTGTGTGTCTGTGTTACTGGGTATCAGTGTATGTCTTTGCTCCTTGGTGTCAGTGTATGTCTGTGTTACTTGGTGTAAGTGTGTGTCTGTGTTACTGGGTGTCAGTGTGTGTCTGTGTTACTTGGTGTAAGTGTGTATCTTTGTTACATGGTGTCCGTGTATATCTGTGTTACTGGGTGTCAGTGCATGTCTTTCTTACTTGGTGTCAGTGTATATCTGTGTTACTTGGTGTAAGTGTGTGCCTTTGTTACTTCGTGTAATCGTATGTCTTTGTTACTTGTTGTCATTGTATGTCTGTGTTACTTGGTGTAAGTGTATGTCTTTGTTACATGGTGTAAGTGTGTCTCTGTGTTACTTGGTGTAAGTGTGTGTCTATGTTCCTGGGTATCAGTGTATGTCTTTGTTATTTGGAGTCAGTGTATGTCTGTGTTACTTGGTGTAAATGTGTGTCTGTGTTACTGGGTGTCAGTGTATGTCTTTGTTACTGGGTGTCAGTGTATTTCTTTGTTACTTGGTGTAAGTGTGTGCCTGTGTTACTGGGTGTCAGTGTATGTCTGTGTTACTTGGTGTAAGTGTGTGTCTGTGTTACTGGGTATCAGTGTATGTCTTTGTGACTTGGTCTCATTGTATGTCTTTGTTACTGGGTGTCAGTGTGTGTCTTTGTGACTTGGTGTAAGTTAATGTCTTTGTTACTTGGTGTAATTGTCTGTCTTTGTTACTTGGTGGAATTGTCTGTCTTTGTTACTTTGTGTAAGTGTAAGTCTTTGTTACTTGGTGTCAGTGTATGTCTTTGTTACTTGGTGTCAGTGTGTGTCTGTGTTACTGGGTATCAGTGTATGTCTTTGTTACTTGGTGTCAGTGTATGTCAAAATACTTAGTGTAAGTGTATGTCTTTGTTACTTGGTGTAATTGTCTGTCTTTGTTACTTCGTGTAATTGTCTGTCATTGTTACTTTGTGTAAGTGTATGTCTTTGTTACTTGGTGTCAGTGTATGTCTTTGTTACTTGGTGTCAGTGTGTGTCTTTGTGACTTGGTGTCAGTGTATGTCTTTGTTACTTGGTGTAAGTGTGTGTCTGTGTTACTGGGTATCAGTGTATGTCTTTGTTACTTGGTGTCAGTGTATGTCTAAATACTTAGTGCAAGTGTATGTCTTTGTTACTTGGTGTAATTGTCTGTCTTTGTTACTTCGTGTAATTGTCTGTCATTGTTACTTTGTGTAAGTGTATGTCTTTGTTACTTGGTGTCAGTGTATGTCTTTGTTACTTGGTGTCAGTGTGTGTCTGTGTTACTGGGTATCAGTGTATGTCTTTGTGACTTGGTATCAGTGTATGTCTTTGTTACTTGGTGTCAGTGTATGTCTTTGTTACTGGGTGTCAGTGTGTTACTGTGTTACTTGGTGTCAGTGTATGTCTTTGTTACTGTTTATTAGTGTTTATCTGTGTTACTTGGTGTCAGTGTGTGTTTGTTTGTGTTACTTGGTGTCAGTGTATGTCTTTGTTACTTGGTGTAAGTGTGTGTCTTTGTTACTTGGTGTAATTGTATGTCTTTGTTACTTGGTGTCAGTGTATGTCTGTGTTACTTGGTGTTAGTGTATGTCTTTGTTACTTGGTGCAAGTGTGTGTCTGTGTTACCTGGTGTAAGTGTGTGTCTGTGTTCCTGGGTATCAGTGTATGTCTTTGTTACTTGGTGTCAGTGTATGTCTGTGTTACTTTGTGTAAGTGTGTGTCTGTTTTACTGGGTGTCAGTGTGTGTCTGTGTTACTTGCTGTAAGTTTGTTTCTTTGTTACTTGGTGTCCGTGTGTGTCTGTATTACTGGGTGTCAGTGCATGTCTTTGTTACTTGGTGTCAGTGTATATCTGTGTTACTTGGTGTAACTGTGTGTCTTTGTTACTTGGTGTAATTGTATGTCTTTGTTACATGGTGTCAGTGTATTTCTGTGTTACTTGGTGCAAGTGTATGTCTTTGTTACTTGCTGTAAGTGTGTGTCTGTGTTACTTGGTGTAAGTGTGTGTCTGTGTTACTGGGTATCAGTGTATGTCTTTGTTACTTGGTGTCAGTGTATGTCCGAGTTGCTTGGTGTAAGTGTGTGTCTGTGTTACTGGGTGTCAGTGTGTGTCTTTATTACTTGGTGTAAGTGTGTGACTGTGTTACTTGGTGTCCGTGTGTGTCTGTGTTACTGGGTATCAGTGTTTGTCTTTGTGACTTGGTATCAGTGCATGTCTTTGTTACTGGGTGTCAGTGTGTTTCTTTGTGACTTGGTGTCAGTGTATGCCTTTGTTACTTGGTGTAAGTGTGTGTCTGTGTTACTGGGTATCAGTGTATGTCTTTGTTACGTGGTGTCAGTGTATGTTGAAATACTTGGTGTAAGTGTATGTCTTTGTTACTTGGTGCAATTGTCTGTCTTTGTTACTTGGTGTAAGTGTATGTCTTTGTTACTTCGTGTCAGTGTATGTCTTTGTTACTTGGTGTCAGTGTATCTCTGTGTTACTTGGTGTCAGTGTGTGTCTGTGTTACTGGGTATCAGTGTATGTCTTTGTGACTTGGTATCACTGCATGTCTTTGTTACTGGGTGTCAGTGTGTGTCTGTGTTACTGGGTATCAGTGTATGTCTGTGTGACTTGGTATCAGTGTCTGTCTTTGTTACTGGGTGTCAGTGTGTGTCTTTGTTCCTGGGTATCAGTGTATGTCTTTGTGACTTGGTGTCAGTGTTTGTCTTTGTTACTGGGTTTCAGTGTGTGTCTTTGTGACTTGGTGTCAGTGTATGTCTGTGTTAATGTATATTAGTGTTTCTCTGTGTTACTGGGTGTCAGTGTTTGTTTGTCTGTGTTACTGGGTGTCAGTGTATGTCTTTGTTACTTGGTGTAAGTGTGTGTCTGTGTTACTGGGTATCAGTGTCTGTCTTTGTTTCTTGGTGTAAGTGTGTGTCTTTGTTACTTGGTGTAATTGTATGTCTTTGTTACTTTGTGTCAGTGTATGTCTGTGTTATTTGGTGTAAGTGTATGTCTTTGTTACTTGGTGTAAGTGTGTGTCTGTGTTACTTGGTGTAAGTGTGTGTCTTTGTTACTTGGTGTAATTGTATGTCTTTGTTACTTTGTGTCAGTGTGTGTCTGTGTTCCTGGGTATCAGTGTATGTCTTTGTTACTTGGTGTCAGTGTATGTCTGTGTTAGTTGGTGTAAATGTGTGTCTGTGTTACTGGGTATCAGTGTATGTCTTTGTTACTTGGTGTCAGTGTATGTCTGTGTTACCTGGTGTAATTGTGTGTCTGTGTTACTGGATGTCAGTGCATGTCTTTGTTACTTGGTGTCAGTGTATATCTGTGTTACTTGGTGTAAGTGTGTGTCTTTGTTACTTGGTGTAATTGTATGTCTTTGTTACTTGGTGTCAGTGTATGTGTGTGTAACTTGGTATCAGTGTATGTCTTTGTTACTTGGTGTAACTGTGTGTCTGTGTTACTTGGTGTAAGTGTGTGTCTGTGCTCCTGGGTATCAGTGTATGTCTTTGTTACTTGGTGTCAGTGTATGTCTGTGTTACTTGGTGTAAGTGTGTGTCTGTGTTACTGGGTGTCAGTGCATGTCTTTGTTACTTGGTGTCAGTGTATATCTGTGTTACTTGGTGTAAGTGTGTCTTTGTTACTTGGTGTAATTGTATGTCTTTGTTACTTGGTGTCAGTGTATGTCTGTGTTACTTGGTGTCAGTGTATGTCTGTGTTACTTGGTGTCAGAGTGTGTCTTTGTTACTGGGTGTCACTGTGTGTCTGTGTTACTTGGTGTAAGACTGTGACTTTGTTACTTGGTGTCCGTGTGTGTCTGTGTTACTGGGTGTCATTGTATGTCTTTGTTACTGGGAGTCATTTTATTTCTTTGTTACTTGGTTTAAGTGTGTGTCTGTGTTACTGGGTGTCAGTGTATGTCTTTGTTACTGGGTGTCAGTGTGTGTCTTTGTGACTTGGTGTCAGTGTATGTCCTTGTTACTTGGTGTAAGTGTGTGTCTGTGTTACTGGGTATCAGTGTATGTCTTTGTTACTTGGTGTCAGTGTATGTCAAAATACTTGGTGTAAGTGTATGTCTTTGTTACTTGGTGTAATTGTCTGTCTTTGTTACTTGGTGTAATTGTCTGTCTTTGTTACTTGGTGTAAGTGTATGTCTTTGTTACTTGGTGTCAGTGTATGTCTTTGTTACTTGGTGTCAGTGCGTGTCTGTGTTACTGGGTATCAGTGTATGTCTTTGTGACTTGGTATCAGTGTATGTCTTTGTTACTTGGTGTCAGTGTATGTCTTTGTTACTGGGTGTCAGTGTGTGACCGTGTTACTTGGTGTCAGTGTATGTCTTTGTTACTGTTTATTAGTGTTTCTCTGTGTTACTGGGTGTCAGTGTGTGTTTGTTTGTGTTACTGGGTATCTGTGTATGTATTTGTGACTTGGTATCAGTGCATGTCTTTGTTACTGGGTGTCAGTGTGTGTCTGTGTTACTGGGTATCAGTGTATGTCTGTGTGACTTGGTATCAGTGTCTGTCTTTGTTACTGGGTGTCATTGTGTGTCTGTGTTCCTGGGTATCAGTGTATGTCTTTGTGACGTGGTGTCAGTGTTTGTCTTTGTTACTGGGTTTCAGTGTGTGTCTTTGTGACTTGGTGTCAGTGTATGTCTGTGTTACTGTATAAAAGTGTTTCTCTGTGTTACTGGGTGTCAGTGTGTGTTTGTTTGTGTTACTGGGTGTCAGTGTATGTCTTTGTTACTTTGTGTAAGTGTGTGTCTGTGTTACTGGGAATCAGTGTTTGTCTTTGTTTCTTGGTGTAAGCGTGTGTCTGTGTTACTTGGTGTAAGTGTGTGTCTGTGTTCCTAGGTATCAGTGTATGTCTTTGTTACTTGGTGTCAGTGTATGTCTGTGTTAGTTGATGTAAGTGTGTGTCTGTGTTACTGGGTATCAGTGTATGTCTTTGTTACTTGGTGTCAGTGTATGTCTGTGTTACTTGGTGTAAGTGTGTGTCTGTGTTACTGGGTGTCAGTGCATGTCTTTGTTATTGGTGTCAGTGTATATCTGTGTTACTTGGTGTAAGTGTGTGTCTTTGTTACTTGGTGTAATTGTATGTCTTTGTTACTTGGTGTCAGTGTATGTCTGTGTTACTTGGTGTCAGTGTATGTCTTTGTTACTTGGTGTAAGTGTGTTTCTGTGTTAAATGGTGTAAGTGTGTGTCTGTGCTCCTGGGTATCAGTGGATGTCTTTGTGACTTGGTGTCAGTCCATGTCTGTGTTACTTGGTGTAAGTGTGTGTCTGTGTTACTGGGTGTCAGTGCATGTCTTTGTTACTTGGTGTCAGTGTATATCTGTGTTACTTGGTGTAAGTGTGTGTCTTTGTTACTTGGTGTAATTGTATGTCTTTGTTACTTGGTGTCAGTGTATGTCTATGTTACTTGGTGTCAGTGTATGTCTGTGTTACTTGGTGTAAGAGTGTGTCTGTGTTACTGGGTGTCAGTGTGTGTCTGTGTGACTTGGTATCAGTGTCTGTCTTTGTTACTGGGTGTCATTGTGTGTCTGTGTTCCTGGGTATCAGTGTATGTCTTTGTGACGTGGTGTCAGTGTTTGTCTTTGTTACTGGGTTTCAGTGTGTGTCTTTGTGACTTGGTGTCAGTGTATGTCTGTGTTACTGTATAAAAGTGTTTCTCTGTGTTACTGGGTGTCAGTGTGTGTTTGTTTGTGTTACTGGGTGTCAGTGTATGTCTTTGTTACTTTGTGTAAGTGTGTGTCTGTGTTACTGGGAATCAGTGTTTGTCTTTGTTTCTTGGTGTAAGCGTGTGTCTGTGTTACTTGGTGTAAGTGTGTGTCTGTGTTCCTAGGTATCAGTGTATGTCTTTGTTACTTGGTGTCAGTGTATGTCTGTGTTAGTTGATGTAAGTGTGTGTCTGTGTTACTGGGTATCAGTGTATGTCTTTGTTACTTGGTGTCAGTGTATGTCTGTGTTACTTGGTGTAAGTGTGTGTCTGTGTTACTGGGTGTCAGTGCATGTCTTTGTTATTGGTGTCAGTGTATATCTGTGTTACTTGGTGTAAGTGTGTGTCTTTGTTACTTGGTGTAATTGTATGTCTTTGTTACTTGGTGTCAGTGTATGTCTGTGTTACTTGGTGTCAGTGTATGTCTTTGTTACTTGGTGTAAGTGTGTTTCTGTGTTAAATGGTGTAAGTGTGTGTCTGTGCTCCTGGGTATCAGTGGATGTCTTTGTGACTTGGTGTCAGTCCATGTCTGTGTTACTTGGTGTAAGTGTGTGTCTGTGTTACTGGGTGTCAGTGCATGTCTTTGTTACTTGGTGTCAGTGTATATCTGTGTTACTTGGTGTAAGTGTGTGTCTTTGTTACTTGGTGTAATTGTATGTCTTTGTTACTTGGTGTCAGTGTATGTCTATGTTACTTGGTGTCAGTGTATGTCTGTGTTACTTGGTGTAAGAGTGTGTCTGTGTTACTGGGTGTCAGTGTGTGTCTGTGTTACTTGGTGTAAGTCTGTGTCTTTGTTACTTGGTGTCCGTGTGTCTCTGTGTTACTGGGTGTCAGTGTATGTCTTTTTTACTGGGTGTCAGTTTATTTCTTTGTTACTTGGTGTAAGTGTGCGTCTGTGTTACTGGGTGTCAGTGTATGTCTTTGTTGCTGGGTGTCAGTGTGTGTCTTTGTGCCTTGGTGTCAGTGTATGTCTTTGTTACTTGGTGTAAGTGTGTGTCTGTGTTACTGGGTATCAGTGTATGTCTTTGTTACTTGGTGTCAGTGTATGTCAAAATACTTGGTGTAAGTGTATGTCTTTGTTACTTGGTGTAATTGTCTGTCTTTGTTACTTGGTGTAATTGTCTGCCTTTGTTACTTTGTGCAAGTGTATGTCTTTGTTACTTGGTGTCAGTGTATGTCTTTGTTACTTGGTGTCAGTGTCTGTCTGTGTTACTGGGTATCAGTGTATGTCTTTGTGACTTGGTATCAGTGTATGTCTGTGTTACTTGGTGTCAGTGTATGTCTGTGTTACTTGGTGTAAGAGTGTGTCTGTGTTACTGGGTGTCAGTGTGTGTCTGTGTTACTTGGTGTAAGTCTGTGTCTTTGTTACTTGGCGTCCGTGTGTCTCTGTGTTACTGGGTGTCAGTGTATGTCTTTGTTACTGGGTGTCAGTTTATTTCTTTGTTACTTGGTGTAAGTGTGTGTCTGTGTTACTGGGTGTCAGTGTATGTCTTTGTTGCTGGGTGTCAGTGTATGTCTTTGTTACTTGGTGTAAGTGTGTGTCTGTGTTACTGGGTATCAGTGTATGTCTTTGTTACTTGGTGTCAGTGTATGTCAAAATACTTGGTGTAAGTGTATGTCTTTGTTACTTGGTGTAATTGTCTGTCTTTGTTACTTGGTGTAATTGTCTGCCTTTGTTACTTTGTGCAAGTGTATGTCTTTGTTACTTGGTGTCAGTGTATGTCTTTGTTACTTGGTGTCAGTGTCTGTCTGTGTTACTGGGTATCAGTGTATGTCTTTGTGACTTGGTATCAGTGTATGTCTGTGTTACTTGGTGTCAGTGTATGTCTGTGTTACTTGGTGTAAGAGTGTGTCTGTGTTACTGGGTGTCAGTGTGTGTCTGTGTTACTTGGTGTAAGTCTGTGTCTTTGTTACTTGGCGTCCGTGTGTCTCTGTGTTACTGGGTGTCAGTGTATGTCTTTGTTACTGGGTGTCAGTTTATTTCTTTGTTACTTGGTGTAAGTGTGTGTCTGTGTTACTGGGTGTCAGTGTATGTCTTTGTTGCTGGGTGTCAGTGTATGTCTTTGTTACTTGGTGTAAGTGTGTGTCTGTGTTACTGGGTATCAGTGTATGTCTTTGTTACTTGGTGTCAGTGTATGTCAAAATACTTGGTGTAAGTGTATGTCTTTGTTACTTGGTGTAATTGTCTGTCTTTGTTACTTGGTGTAATTGTCTGTCTTTGTTACTTTGTGTAAGTGTATGTCTTTGTTACTTGGTGTCAGTGTATGTCTTTGTTACTTGGTGTAAGTGTCTGTCTGTGTTACTGGGTATCAGTGTATGTCTTTGTGACTTGGTATCAGTGTATGTCTTTGTTACTTGGTGTCAGTGTATGTCTGTGTTACTTGGTGTAAGTGTGTGTCTGTGTTACTGGGTATCAGTGTATGTCTTTGTGACTTGGTCTCATTGTATGTTTTTGTTACTGGGTGTCAGTGTGTGTCTTTGTGACTTGGTGTCAGTGTATGTCTTTGTTACTTGGTGCAAGTGTGTGTCTGTGTTACTGGGTATCAGTGTATGTCTTTGTTACTTGGTGTCAGTGTATGTCAAAATTCTTGGTGTAAGTGAATGTCTTTGTTACTTGGTGTAATTGTCTGTCTTTGTTACTATGTGGAATTGTCTGTCTTTGTTACTTTGTGTAAGTGTATGTCTTTGTTATTTGGTGTCAGTGTATGTCTTTGTTACTTGGTGTCAGTGTGTGTCTGTGTTACTGGGTATCAGTGTATGTCTTTGTGACTTGGTATCAGTGTATGTCTTTGTTACTTGGTGTCAGTGTATGTCTTTGTTACTGGGTGTCAGTGTATGTCTGTGTTACCTGGTGTCAGTGTATGTCTTTGTTACTTGGTGTAAGTGTGTGTCTGTGTTACTTGGTGTAAGTGTGTGTCTGTGTTCCTGGGTATCAGTGTATGTCTTTGTTACTTGGTGTCAGTGTATGTCTGTGTTACCTGGTGTAAGTGTGTGTCTGTGTTACTGGGTATCAGTGTATGTTTTTGTTACTTGGTGTCAGTGTATGTCTGTGTTGCTTGGTGTAAGTGTGTGTCTGTGTTACTGGGTGTCAGTGTGTGTCTGTGTTACTTGGTGTAAGTGTGTGTCTTTGTTACTTGGTGTCCATGTGTGTCTGTGTTACTGGGTGTCAGTGTATGTCTTTGTTACTGGGTGTCAGTGTATGTCTTTGTTACTTGGTGTATGTGAGTGTCTGTGTTACTGGGTGTCAGTGTATGTCTTTGTTACTTGGTGTAAGTGTGTGTCTGTGTTACTGGGTATCAGTGTATGTCTGTGTTACTTGGTGTAATTGTATGTCGTTGTTACTTGGTGTCAGTGTATGCCTTTGTTACTTGGTGTCAGTATATGTCTGTGTTAGTTGGTGTAAGTGTGTGTCTGTGTTAATGGGTATCAGTGTATGTCTGTGTTACTTGGTGTCAGTGTATGTCTTTGTTACTTGGTGTAAGTGTGTGTCTGTGTTACTTGGTGTAAGTGTGTGTCTGTGTTCCTGGGTATCAGTGTATGTCTTTGTTACTTGGTGTCAGTGTATGTCTGTGTTAGTTGGTGTAAATGTGTGTCTGTGTTACTGCGTATCAGTGTATGTCTTTGTTACCTGGTGTCAGTGTATGTCTGTGTTACTTGGTGTAATTGTGTGTCTGTGTTACTGGGTGTCAGTGCAAGTCTTTGTTACTTGGTGTCAGTGTATATCTGTGTTACTTGGTGTAAGTGTGTGTCTTTGTTACTTGGTGTAATTGTATGTCTTTGTTACTTGGTGTCAGTGTATGTCTGTGTAACTTGGTGTCAGTGTATGTCTTTGTTACTTGGTGTAACTGTGTGTCTGTGTTACCTGGTGTAAGTGTGTGTCTGTGCTCCTGGGTATCAGTGTATGTCTTTGTTACTTGGTGTCAGTGTATGTCTGTGTTAGTTGGTGTAGGTGTGTGTCTGTGTTACTGGGTATCAGTGTATGTCTTTGTTACTTGGTGTCAGTGTATGTCTGTGTTACCTGGTGTAAGTGTGTGTCTGTGTTACTGGGTGTCAGTGCTTGTCTTGGTTACTTGGTGTCAGTGTATACCTGTGTTACTTGGTGTAAGTGTGTGTCTTTGTTACTTGGTGTAATTGTATGTCTTTGTTACTTGGTCGCAGTGTATGTCTGTGTTCCTTGGTGTCAGTGTATGTATGTGTTACTTGGTGTAAGAGTGTGTCTGTGTTACTGGGTGTCAGTGTGTGTCTGTGTTACTTGGTGTAAGTCTGTGTCTTTGTTACTTGGTGTCCGTGTGTGTCTGTGTTACTGGGTGTCAGTGTATGTCTTTGTTACTGGGTGTCAGTTTATTTCTTTGTTACTTGGTGTAAGTGTGTGTCTGTGTTACTGGGTGTCAGTGTATGTCTGTGTTACTTGGTGTAAGTGTGTGTCTGTGTTACTGGGTATCAGTGTATGTCTTTGTGACTTGGTCTCATTGTATGTCTTTGTTACTGGGTGTCAGTGTGTGTCTTTGTGACTTGGTGTCAGTGTATGTCTTTGTTACTTGGTGCAAGTGTGTGTCTGTGTTACTGGGTATCAGTGTATGTTTTTGTTACTTGGTGTCAGTGTATGTCTGTGTTGCTTGGTGTAAGTGTGTGTCTGTGTTACTGGGTGTCAGTGTGTGTCTGTGTTACTTGGTGTAAGTGTGTGTCTTTGTTACTTGGTTTCCGTGTGTGTCTGTGTTACTGGGTGTCAGTGTATGTCTTTGTTACTGGGTGTCAGTGTATGTCTTTGTTACTTGGTGTATGTGAGTGTCTGAGTTACTGGGTGTCAGTGTATGTCTTTGTTACTTGGTGTAAGTGTGTGTCTGTGTTACTGGGTATCAGTGTATGTCTGTGTTACTTGGTGTAATTGTATGTCTTTGTTACTTGGTGTCAGTGTATGTCTTTGTTACTTGGTGTCAGTGTGTGTCTGTGTTAATGGGTATCAGTGTATGTCTGTGTTACTTGGTGTCAGTGTATGTCTTTGTTACTTGGTGTCAGTGTATGTCTGTGTTAATGGGTATCAGTGTATGTCTTTGTTACTTGGTGTCAGTGTATGTCTGTGTTACTTGGTGTAAGTGTGTGTCTGTGTGACTGGCTGTCAGTGCATGTCTTTGTTACTTGGTGTCAGTGTATATCTGTGTTACTTGGTGTAAGTGTGTGTCTTTGTTACTTGGTGTAATTGTATGCCTTTGTTACTTGGTGTCAGTGTATGTCTGTGTTACTTGGTGTCAGTGTATGTCTTTGTTACTTGGTGTAAGTGTGTGTCTGTGTTACTTGGTGTAAGTGTGTGTCTGTGTTCCTGGGCATCAGTGTATGTCTTTGTTACTTGGTGTCAGTGTATGTCTGTGTTGCTTGGTGTAAGTGTGTGTCTGTGTTACTGTGTTTCAGTGTGCATCTGTGTTACTTGGTGTAAGTGTGTGTCTTTGTGACTTGCTGTCCGTGTGTCGGTGTTACTGGGTGTCAGTGTATGTCTTTGTTACTGGGTGTCAGTGTATCTCTTTGTTACTTGGTGTAAATGTGTGTCTGTGTTACTGGGTATCAGTGCATGTCTTTGTTACTTGGTGTCAGTGTATGTAAAAATACTTGGTGTAAGTGTATGTAAATGATACTTGGTGTAATTGTCTGTCTTTGTTACTTGGTGTAAGTGTGTGTCTTTGTGACTTGTTGTCAGTGTCTGTCTGTGTTACTGTTTATTAGTGTTTCTCTGTGTTACTGGGTGTCAGTGTGTGTTTGTTTGTGTTACTGGGTGTCAGTGTATGTCTTTGATACTTGGTGTAAGTGTGTGTCTGTGTTACTGGGTATCAGTGTCTGTCTTTTTTACTTGGTGTAAGGGGGTGCCTTTGTTACTTGGTGTCAGTGTAAGACTGTGTTACTTGGTGTAATTCTATGTCATTGTTACTTGGTGTAAGTGTGTGTCTGTGTTACTTGGTGTAAGTGTGTGTCTGTGTTCCTGGGTATCAGTCTATGTCTTTGTTACTTGGTGTCAGTGTATGTCTGTGTTAGTTGGTGTAAGTGTGTGTCTGTGTTACTGGATGTCAGTGCATGTCTTTGTTCCTTGGTGTCAGTGTCTTTCTGTGTTACTTGGTGTAAGTGTGTGTCTTTGTTACTTCGTGTAATTGTATGTCTTTGTTACTTGGTGTCAGTGTATGTCTGTGTTACTTGGTGTCAGTGTATGTCTTTGCTACTTGGTGTAAGTGTGTGTCTGTGTTACTTTGTGTAAGTGTGTGTCTGTGTTACTGGGTATCAGTGTATGTCTTTGTTACTTGGTGTCAGTGTATGTCTGTGTTACTTGGTGTAAGTGTGTGTCTGTGTTACTGGGTATCAGTGTATGTCTTTGTTACTTTGTGTCAGTGTATGTCTGTGTTGCTTGGTGTAAGTGTGTGTCTATGTTACTGGGTGTCAGTGTGTGTTTGTGTTACTTGGTGTAACTGTGTATCTTTGTTACTTGGTGTCCGTGCGTGTCTGTGTTACTGGGTGTCAGTGTCTGTCTTTGTTACTGGGTGTCAGTGTATGTCTTTGTTACTTGGTGTAAGTGTGTGTCTGTGTCACTGGGTGTCAGTGTATGTCTTTGTTACTTGGTGAAAGTGCGTGTCTGTGTTACTGGGTATCAGTGTCTGTCTTTGTTACTTGGTGTAAGTGTGTGTCTGTGTTACTGGGTATCAGTGTATGTCTGTGTTACTTGGTGTAAGTGTATGTCTTTGTTACTTGGTGTCAGTGTATGTCTGTGTTAGTTGGTGTAAGTGTGTGTCTGTGTTAATGGGTATCAGTGTATGTCTTTGTTACTTGGTGTCAGTGTATATCTGTGTAACTTGGTGTAAGTGTGTGTCTGTGTTACTGGGTGTCAGTGCATGTCTTTGTTACTTGGTGGAAGTTTGTTTCTGTGTTACTTGGCGTAAGTGTCTGTCTGTGTTCCTGGGTATCAGTGCAAGTCTTTGTTACTTGGTGTCAGTGTATGTCTGTGTTACTTGGTGTAAGTGTGTGTCTGTGTTACTGGGTATCAGTGTCTGTCTTTGTTACTTGGTGTATGTGTGTGTCTTTGTTACTTGCTGTAATTGTATATCTTTGTTACTTGGTGTCAGTGTAAGTCTGTGTTACTTGGTGTAATTGTATGTCTTTGTTACTTGGTGTAAGTGTGTGTCAGTGTTACTTGGTGTAAGTGTGTGTCTGTGTTCCTGGGTATCAGTCTATGTCTTTGTTACTTGGTGTCAGTGTATGTCTGTGTTAGTTGGTGTAAGTGTGTGTCTTTGTTACTTGGTGTAATTGTATGTCTCTGTTACTTGGTGTCAGTGTATGTCTGTGTTACTTGGTGTCAGTGTATGTCTTTGTTACTTGGTGTAAGTGTGTGTCTGTGTTACTTGGTGTAAGTGTGTGTCTGTGTTCCTGGGTATCAGTGTATGTCTTTGTTACTTTGTGTCAGTGTATGTCTGTGTTGCTTGGTGTAAGTGTGTGTCTGTGTTACTGGATGTCAGTGTATATCTGTGTTACTTGGTGTAAGTGTGTGTCTTTGTTACTTGGTGTAATTGTATGTCTCTTTTACTTGATGTCAGTGTATGACTGTGTTACTTGGTGTCAGTGTATGTCTTTGTTACTTGGTGTAAGTGTGTGTCTGTGTTACTTGGTGTAAGTGTGTGTCTGTGTTCCTGGGTATCAGTGTATGTCTTTGTTACTTTGTGTCAGTGTTTGTCTGTGTTGCTTGGTGTAAGTGTGTGTCTGTGTTACTGGGTGTCAGTGTGTGTCTGTGTTACTTGGTGTAAGTGTGTGTCTTTGTTACTTGGTGTCCGTGTCTGTCTGTGTGACTGGGTGTCAGTGTATGTCTTTGTTACTGGGTGTCAGTGTATGTCTTTGTTACTTGGTGTAAGTGTGTGTCTGTGTTACTGGTGTCAGTGTATGTCTTTGTTACTTGGTGTAAGTGTGTGTCTGTGTTACTGGGTATCAGTGTCTGTCTTTGTTACTTGGTGTAAGTGTGTGTCTGTGTTACTGGGTATCAGTGTATGTCTTTGTTACTTGGTGTAAGTGTGTGTCTGCGTTACTGGGTATCAGTGTATTTATTTGTTACTTGGTGTCAGTGTATGTCTGTGTTACTTGGTGTAAGTGTGTGTCTGTGTTACTGGGTATCAGTGTCTGTCTTTGTTACTTGGTGTATGTGTGTGTCTTTGTTACTTGCTGTAGTTGTATGTCTTTGTTACTTGGTGTCAGTGTAAGTCTGTGTTACTTGGTGTAATTGTATGTCTTTGTTACTTGGTGTAAGTGTGTGTCAGTGTTACTTGGTGTAAGCGTGTGTCTGTGTTCCTGGGTATCAGTCCATTTCTTTGTTACTTGGTGTCAGTGTATGTCTGTGTTAGTTGGTGTAAGTGTGTGTCTTTGTTACTTGGTGTAATTGTATGTCTCTGTTACTTGGTGTCAGTGCATGTCTGTGTTACTTGGTGTCAGTTTATGTCTTTGTTACTTGGTGTAAGTGTGTGTCTGTGTTACTTGGTGTAAGTGTGTGTCTGTGTTCCTGGGTATCAGTGTATGTCTTTGTTACTTTGTGTCAGTGTTTGTCTGTGTTGCTTGGTGTAAGTGTGTGTCTGTGTTACTGGGTGTCAGTGTGTGTCTGTGTTACTTGGTGTAAGTGTGTGTCTTTGTTACTTGGTGTCCGTGTCTGTCTGTGTGACTGGGTGTCAGTGTATGTCTTTGTTACTGGGTGTCAGTGTATGTCTTTGTTACTTGGTGTAAGTGTGTGTCTGTGTTACTGGCTGTCAGTGTATGTCTTTGTTACTTGGTGTAAGTGTGTGTCTGTGTTACTGGGTATCAGTGTCTGTCTTTGTTACTTGGTGTAAGTGTGTGTCTGTGTTACTGGGTGTCAGTGTATGTCTTTGTTACTTGGTGTAAGTGTGTGTCTGCGTTACTGGGTATCAGTGTATTTATTTGTTACTTGGTGTCAGTGTATGTCTGTGTTACTTGGTGTAAGTGTGTGTCTGTGTTACTGGGTATCAGTGTCTGTCTTTGTTACTTGGTGTATGTGTGTGTCTTTGTTACTTGCTGTAGTTGTATGTCTTTGTTACTTGGTGTCAGTGTAAGTCTGTGTTACTTGGTGTAATTGTATGTCTTTGTTACTTGGTGTAAGTGTGTGTCAGTGTTACTTGGTGTAAGCGTGTGTCTGTGTTCCTGGGTATCAGTCCATTTCTTTGTTACTTGGTGTCAGTGTATGTCTGTGTTAGTTGGTGTAAGTGTGTGTCTTTGTTACTTGGTGTAATTGTATGTCTCTG
This sequence comes from Heterodontus francisci, assembly GCF_036365525.1. Classification (NCBI taxonomy): domain Eukaryota; kingdom Metazoa; phylum Chordata; class Chondrichthyes; order Heterodontiformes; family Heterodontidae; genus Heterodontus; species Heterodontus francisci. Next base: position 1,512,706 of record NW_027140908.1, on the reverse strand, counting down.
TTACTTGGTGTCAGTGCATGTCTGTGTTACTTGGTGTCAGTGTATGTCTTTGTTACTTGGTGTAAGTGTGTGTCTGTGTTACTTGGTGTAAGTGTGTGTCTGTGTTCCTGGGTATCAGTGGATGTCTTTGTTACTTTGTGTCAGTGTATGTCTGTGTTGCTTGGTGTAAGTGTGTGTCTGTGTTACTGGTTGTCAGTGTATATCTGTGTTACTTGGTGTAAGTGTGTGTCTTTGTTACTTGGTGTAATTGTATGTCTCTGTTACTTGGTGTCAGTGTATGTCTGTATTACTCGGTGTCAGTGTATGTCTTTGTTACTTGGTGTAGGTGTGTGGCTGTGTTACTTGGTGTAAGTGTGTGTCTGTGTTCCTGGGTATCAGTCTATGTCTTTGTTACTTTGTGTCAGTGTATGTCTGTGTAGCTTGGTGAAAGTGTGTGTCTATGTTACTGGGTGTAAGTGTGTGTCTTTGTTACTTGGTGTCCGTGTGTGTCTGTGTGACTGGGTGTCAGTGTATGTCTTTGTTACTTGGTGTAAGTGTGTGTCTGTGTTACTGGGTGTCAGTGTATGTCTTTGTTACTTGGTGTCAGTGTATGTCTGTGTTAATGGGTGTCAGTGTATGTCTTTGTTACTTGGTGTCAGTGCATGTCTGTGTTACTTAGTGTAAGTGTGTGTCTGTGTTACTGGCTGTCAGTGCATGTCTTTGTTACTTGGTGTCAGTGTATATCTGTGTTACTTGGTGTAAGTGTGTGTCTTTGTTACTTGGTGTAATTGTATGTCTTTGTTACTTGGTGTCAGTGTATGTCTGTGTTACTTGGAGTCAGTGTATGTCTTTGTTACTTGGTGTAAGTGTGTGTCTGTGTTACTTGATGTAAGTGTGTGTCTGGGTTCCTGGGTATCAGTGTATCTCTTTGTTACTTGGTGTCAGTGTATGTCTGTGTTGCGTGGTGTAAGTGTGTGTCTGTGTTACTGGGTGTCAGTGTGTATCTGTGTTACTTGGTGTAAGTGTGTGTCTGTGTTAATTGGTGTCAGTGTATGTCTGTGTTACTTGGTGTAAGTGTGTGTCTTTGTTACTTGGTGTAAGTGTATGCCTGGTTTCCAGGGTATCAGTGTATATCTTTGTTACTTGGTGTCAGTGTACGTCTGTGTTACTTGGTGGAAGTGAGTGTCTGTGTTACTGGGTATCAGTGTATGTCTGTGTTACTTGGTGTAAGTGTGTGTCTTTGCTACTTGGTGTCCGTGTGTGTCTGTGTTACTGGGTGTCAGTGTATGTCTTTGTTACTGGGTGTCAGTGTATGTCTTTGTTACTTGGTGTAAGTGTGTGTCTGTGTTACTGGGTATCAGTGTCTGTCTATGTTACTTGGTGTAAGTTTGTGTCTGCGTTACTGGGTATCAGTGTATGTATTTGTTACTTGGTGTCAGTGTATGTCTGTGTTACTTGGTGTAAGTGTGTGTCGGTGTTACTGGGTATCAGTGCCTGTCTTTGTTACTTGGCGTAAGTGTATGTCTTTGTTACTTGGTGTCTGTGTATGTCTGTGTTAATGGGTATCAGTGTATGTCTTTGTTACCTGGTGTCAGTGCATGTCTGTGTTACTTGGTGTAAGTGTGTGTCTGTGTTACTGGCTGTCAGTGCATGTCTTTGTTGCTTGGTGTCAGTGCATATCTGTGTTACTTGGTGTAAGTGTGTGTCTTTGTTACTTGGTGTAATTGTATGCCTTTGTTACTTGGTGTAAGTGTGTGTCTGTGTTCCTGGGTATCAGTGTATGTCTTTGTTACTTGGTGTTAGTGTATGTCTGTGTTGCTTGGTGTAAGTGTGTGTCTGTGTTACTGGGTGTCAGTGTATGTCTTTGTTACTTGGTGTCAGTGTATGTAAAAATACTTGGTGTAAGTGTATGTAAATGTTACTTGGTGTTATTGTCTGTCTTTGTTGCTTGGCGTAAGTGTATGACTGTTACTTGGTGTCAGTGTATGTCTTGGTTACTTGGTGTAATTGGCTGTCTTTGTTACTTGGTGTAAGTGTGTGTCTTTGTTACTTGGTGTAATTGTATGTCTTTGTTACTTGGTGTCAGTGTCTGTCTGTGTTACTGTTTATTAGTGTTCCTCTGTGTTACTGGGTGTCAGTGTGTGTTTGTTTGTGTTACTGGTTGTCAGTGTATGTCTTTGTTACTTGGTGCAAGTGTGTGTCTGTGTTACTGGGTATCAGTGTATGTCTTTGTTACTTGGTGACAGTTTATGTCTGTGTTACTTGGTGTAAGTGTGTTTCTGTGTTACTGGGTATCAGTGTATGTCTTTGTGACTTGGTATCATTGTATGTCTTTGTTACTGTGTGTCAGTGTGTGTCTTTGTGACTTGGTGTCAGTGTATGTCTTTGTTACTTGCTGTAAATGTGTGTCTGTGTTACTGGGTATCAGTGTATGTCTTTGTTACTTGGTGTCAGTGTATGTAAAAATACTTGGTGTAAGTGTATGTAAATGTTACTTGGTGTTATTGTCTGTCTTTGTTACTTGGCGTAAGTGTATGCCTTTGTTACTTGGTGTCAGTGTATGTCTTGGTTACTTGGTGTAATTGTCTGTCTTTGTTACTTGGTGTAAGTGTGTGTCTTTGTTACTTGGTGTAATTGTATGTCGTTGTTACTTGGTGTCAGTGTCTGTCTGTGTTACTGTTTATTAGTGTTCCTCTGTGTTACTGGGTATCAGTGTCTGTCTTTGTTACTTGGTGTAAGTGTCTGTCTTTGTTACTTGGTGTAATTGTATGTCTTTGTTACTTGGTGTCAGTGTAAGTCTGTGTTACTTGGTGTAATTGTATGTCTTTGTTACTTGGTGTAAGTGTGTGTCTGTGTTACTTGGTGTAAGTGTGTGTCTGTGTTCCTGGGTATCAGTCTATGTCTTTGTTACTTGGTGTCATTGTATGTCTGTGTTAGTTGGTGTATGTGTGTGTATGTGTTACTGGGTATCAGTGTATGTCTTTGTTACTTGGTGTCAGTGTATATCTGTGTTACTTGGTGTAAGTGTGTGTCTTTGTTACTTGGTGTAATTGTATGTCTTTGTTACTTGGTGTCAGTGTATGTCTGTGTTACTTGGTGTAAGTGTGTGTCTGTGTTCCTGGGTATCAGTCTATGTCTTTGTTACTTGGTGTCAGTGTATGTCTGTGTTAGTTGGTGTAAGTGTGTGTCTGTGTTACAGGCTGTCAGTGCATGTCTTTGTTACTTGCTGTCAGTGTATATCTGTGTTACTTGGTGTAAGTGTGTGTCTTTGTTACTTGGTGTAATTGTGTGTCTTTGTTACTTGGTGTCAGTGTATGTCTGTGTTACTTGGTGTCAGTGTATGTCTTTGTTACTTGGTGTAAGTGTGTGTCTGTGTTACTTGGTGTAAGTGTGTGTCTGTGTTCCTGGGTATCAGTGTATGTCTTTGTTACTTGGTGTAAGTGTGTGTCTGTGTTACTGGGTGTCAGTGTATGTCTTTGTTATTTGGTGTCAGTGTGTGTCTGTGTTACTGGGTATCAGTGTCTGTCTTTGTTACTTGGTGTGTGTGTGTGTGTCTGTGTTACTGGGTATCAGTGTATGTCTGTGTTAATTGGTGTAAGTGTATGTCTTTGTTACTTGGTGTTTGTGTATGTCTGTGTTAATGGGTATCAGTGTATGTCTTTGTTACTTGGTGTCAGTGCATGTCTGTGTTACTTGGTGTAAGTGTGTGTCTGTGTTACTGGCTGTCAGTGCATGTCTTTGTTACTTGGTGTCAGTGTATATCTGTGTTACTTGGTGTAAGTGTATGTCTTTGTTACTTGGTGTAATTGTATGCCTTTGTTACTTGGTGTCTTTGTATGTCTGTGTTACTTGGTGTCAGTGTATGTCTTTGTTACTTGGTGTAAGTGTGTGTCTGTGTTACTAGGTGTAAGTGTGTGTCTGTATTCCTGGGTATCAGTGTATGTCTTTGTTACTTGGTTGTTAGTGTATGTCTGTGTTGCTTGGTGTAAATGTGTGTCTGTGTTACTGGGTGTCAGTGTGTATCTGTGTTACTTGGTGTAAGTGTGTGTCTTTGTTACTTGCTGTCCGTGTGTCTGTGTTACTGGCTGTCAGTGTATGTCTTTGTTACTGGGTGTCAGTGTATGTCTTTGTTACTTGGTGCAAGTGTGTGTCTGTGTTACTGGGTATCAGTGTCTGTCTTTGTTACTTGGTGTAAGTGTGTGTCTGTGTTACTGGGTATCAGTGTATGTCTTTGTTACTTGGTATCAGTGTCTGTCTTTGTTACTTGGTGTAAGTGTGTGTCTGTGTTACTGGGTATCAGTGTATGTCTTTGTTACCTGGTGTCAGTGCATGTCTGTGTTACTTGGTGTAAGTGTGTGTCTGTGTTACTGGCTGTCAGTGCATGTCTTTGTTACTTGGTGTCAGTGTATATCTGTGTTACTTGGTGTAATTGTATGCCTTTGTTACTTGGTGTCAGTGTATGTCTGTGTTACTTGGTGTCAGTGTATGTCTTTGTTACTTGGTGTAAGTGTGTGTCTGTGTTACTTGGTGTAAGTGTGTGTCTGTGTTCCTGGGTATCAGTGTATGTCTTTGTTACTTGGTGTTAGTGTATGTCTGTGTTGCTTGGTGTAAGTGTGTGTCTGTGTTACTGGGTGTCAGTGTGTATCTGTGTTACTTGGTGTAAGTGTGTGTCTTTGTTACTTGCTGTCCGTGTGTCTGTGTTACTGGGTGTCAGTGTATGTCTTTGTTACTGGGTGTCAGTGTATGTCTTTGTTACTTGGTGCAAGTGTGTGTCTGTGTTACTGGGTATCAGTGTCTGTCTTTGTTACTTGGTGTAAGTGTGTGTCTGTGTTACTGGGTATCAGTGTATGTCTTTGTGACTTGGTGTCAGTGTATGTCTTTGTTACTGGGTGTCAGTGTGTGTCTTTGTGACTTGGTGTCAGTGTATGTCTTTGTTACTTGCTGTAAATGTGTGTCTGTGTTACTGGGTATCAGTGTATGTCTTTGTTACTTGGTGTCAGTGTATGTAAAAATAATTGGTGTAAGTGTATGTAAATGTTACTTGGTGCAATTGTCTGTCTTTGTTACTTGGTGTAAGTGTATGCCTTTGTTACTTTGTGTCAGTGTATGTCTTGGTTACTTGGTGTAATTGTCCGTCTTTGTTACTTGGTGTAAGTGTGTGTCTTTGTGACTTGGTGTCAGTGTCTGTCTGTGTTACTGTTTATTAGTGTTCCTCTGTGTTACTGGGTGTCAGTGTGTGTTTGTTTGTGTTACTGGGTGTCAGTGTATGTCTTTGTTACTTGGTGCAAGTGTGTGTCTGTGTTACTGGGTATCAGTGTCTGTCTGTGTTACTTGGTGGAAGTGTGTGTCTTTGTTACTTGGTGTAATTGTATGTCTTTGTTACTTGGTCTCAGTGTAAGTCTGTGTTACTTGGTGTAATTGTATGTCTTTGTTACTTGGTGTAAGTATGTGTCTGTGTTACTTGGTGTAAGTGTGTGTCTGTGTTCCTGGGTATCAGTCTATGTCTTTGTTACTTTGTGTCAGTGTATGTCTGTGTTAGTTGGTGTAAGTGTTTGTATGTGTTACTGGGTATCAGTGTATGTCTTTGTTACTTGGTGTCAGTGTATATCTGTGTTACTTGGTGTAAGTGTGTGTCTTTGTTACTTGGTGTAATTGTATGTCTTTGTTACTTGGTGTCAGTGTATGTCTGTGTTCCTTGGTGTAATTGTGTGTCTGTGTTCCTGGGTATCAGTCTATGTCTTTGTTACTTGGTGTCAGTGTATGTCTGTGTTAGTTGGTGTAAGTGTGTGTCTGTGTTACTGGCTGTCAGTGCATGTCTTTGTTACTTGCTGTCAGTGTATATCTGTGTTAATTGGTGTAAGTGTGTGTCTTTGTTACTTGGTGTATTGTTTGTCTTTGTTACTTGGTGTCAGTGTATGTCTGTGTTACTTGGTGTCAGTGTATGTCTTTGTTACTTGGTGTAAGTGTGTGTCTGTGTTACTTGGTGTAAGTGTGTGTCTGTGTTCCTGGGTATCAGTGTATGTCTTTGTTACTTGGTGTAAGTGTGTGTCTGTGTTACTGGGTGTCAGTGTATGTCTTTGTTATTTGGTGTCAGTGTGTGTCTGTGTTACTGGTTATCAGTGTATGTCTGTGTTACTTGGTGTAAGTGTATGTCTTTGTTACTTGGTGTCTGTGTATGTCTGTGTTAATGCGTATCAGTGTATGTCTTTGTTACTTGGTGTCAGTGCATGTCTGTGTTACTTGGTGTAAGTGTGTGTCTGTGTTACTGGCTGTCAGTGCATGTCTTTGTTACTTGGTGTCAGTGTATATCTGTGTTACTTGGTGTAAGTGTGTGTCTTTGTTACTTGGTGTAATTGTATGCCTTTGTTACTTGGTGTCTGTGTATGTCTGTGTTACTTGGTGTCAGTGTATGTCTTTGTTGCTTGGTGTAAGTGTGTGTCTGTGTTACTGGGTATCAGTGTCTGTCTTTGTTACTTGGTGTGTGTGTGTGTGTCTGTGTTACTGGGTATCAGTGTATGTCTGTGTTACTTGGTGTAAGTGTATGTCTTTGTTACTTGGTGTCTGTGTATGTCTGTGTTAATGGGTATCAGTGTATGCCTTTGTTACTTGGTGTCAGTGCATGTCTGTGTTACTTGGTGTAAGTGTGTGTCTGTGTTACTGGCTGTCAGTGCATGTCTTTGTTACTTGGTGTCAGTGTATATCTGTGTTACTTGGTGTAAGTGTGTGTCTTTGTTACTTGGTGTAATTGTATGCCTTTGTTACTTGGTGTCTGTGTATGTCTGTGTTACTTGGTGTCAGTGTATGTCTTTGTTACTTGGTGTAAGTGTGTGTCTGTGTTACTTGGTGTAAGTGTGTGTCTGTGTTCCTGGGTATCAGTGTATGTCTTTGTTACTTGGTGTTAGTGTATGTCTGTGTTGCTTGCTGTAAATGTGTGTCTGTGTTACTGGGTGTCAGTGTGTATCTGTGTTACTTGGTGTAAGTGTGTGTCTTTGTTACTTGCTGTCCGTGTGTCTGTGTTACTGGGTGTCAGTGTATGTCTTTGTTACTGGGTGTCAGTGTATGTCTTCGTTACTTGGTGCAAGTGTATGTCTGTGTTACTGGGTATCAGTGTCTGTCTTTGTTACTTGGTGTAAGTGTGTGTCTGTGTTACTGGGTATCAGTGTATGTCTTTGTTACTTGGTATCAGTGTCTGTCTTTGTTACTTGGTGTAAGTGTGTGTCTGTGTTACTGGGTATCAGTGTATGTCTTTGTTACCTGGTGTCAGTGCATGTCTGTGTTACTTGGAGTAAGTGTGTGTCTGTGTTACTGGCTGTCAGTGCATGTCTTTGTTACTTGGTGTCAGTGTATATCTGTGTTACTTGGTGTAAGTGTGTGTCTTTGTTACTTGGTGTAATTGTATGCCTTTGTTACTTGGTGTCAGTGTATGTCTGTGTTACTTGGTGTCAGTGTATGTCTTTGTTACTTGGTGTAAGTGTGTGTCTGTGTTACTTGGTGTAAGTGTCTGTCTGTGTTCCTGGGTATCAGTGTATGTCCTTGTTACTTGGTGTTAGTGTATGTCTGTGTTGCTTGGTGTAAGTGTGTGTCTGTGTTACTGGGTGTCAGTGTGTATCTGTGTTACTTGGTGTAAGTATGTGTCTTTGTTACTTGCTGTCCGTGTGTCTGTGTTACTGGGTGTCAGTGTATGTCTTTGTTACTGGGTGTCAGTGTATGTCTTTGTTACTTGGTGCAAGTGTGTGTCTGTGTTACTGGGTATCAGTGTCTGTCTTTGTTACTTGGTGTAAGTGTGTGTCTGTGTTACTGGGTATCAGTGTATGTCTTTGTGACTTGGTGTCAGTGTATGTCTTTGTTACTGGGTGTCAGTGTGTGTCTTTGTGACTTGGTGTCAGTGTATGTCTTTGTTACTTGCTGTAAATGTGTGTCTGTGTTACTGGGTATCAGTGTATGTCTTTGTTACTTGGTGTCAGTGTATGTAAATATACTTGGTGTAAGTGTATGTAAATGTTACTTGGTGTAATTGTCTGTCTTTGTTACTTGGTGTAAGTGTATGCCTTTGTTACTTGGTGTCAGTGTATGTCTTGGTTGCTTGGTGTAATTGTCTGTCTTTGTTACTTGGTGTAAGTGTGTGTCTTTGTGACTTGGTGTCAGTGTCTGTCTGTGTTACTGTTTATTAGTGTTCCTCTGTGTTACTGGGTGTCAGTGTGTGTTTGTTTGTGTTACTGGGTGTCAGTGTATGTCTTTGTTACTTGGTGCAAGTGTAAGTCTGTGTTACTGGGTATCAGTGTCTGTCTCTGTTACTTGGTGTAAGTGTGTGTCTTTGTTACTTGGTGTAATTGTATGTCTTTGTTACTTGGTCTCAGTGTAAGTCTGTGTTACTTGGTGTAATTGTATGTCTTTGTTACTTGGTGTAAGTATGTGTCTGTGTTACTTGGTGTAAGTGTGTGTCTGTGTTCCTGGGTATCAGTCTATGTCTTTGTTACTTGGTGTCAGTGTATGTCTGTGTTAGTTGGTGTAAGTGTGTGTATGTGTTACTGGGTATCAGTGTATGTCTTTGTTACTTGGTGTCAGTGTATATCTGTGTTACTTGGTGTAAGTGTGTGTCTTTGTTACTTGGTGTAATTGTATGTCTTTGTTACTTGGTGACAGTTTATGTCTGTGTTACTTGGTGAAAGTGTGTGTCTGTGTTACTGGGTATCAGTGTATGTCTTTGTGACTTGGTATCATTGTATGTCTTTGTTACTGGGTGTCAGTGTGTGTCTTTGTGACTTGGTGTCAGTGTATGTCTTTGTTACTTGCTGTAAATGTGTGTCTGTGTTACTGGGTATCAGTGTATGACTTTGTTACATGGTGTCAGTGTATGTAAAAATAATTGGTGTAAGTGTATGTAAATGTTACTTGGTGTAATTGTCTGTCTTTGTTACTTGGTGTAAGTGTATGCCTTTGTTACTTGGTGTCAGAGTATGTCTTGGTTACTTGGTGTAATTGTCTGTCTTTGTTACTTGGTGTAAGTGTGTGTCTTTGTGACTTGGTGTCAGTGTCTGCCTGTGTTACTGTTTATTAGTATTTCTCTGTGTTACTGGGTGTCAGTGTGTGTTTGTTTGTGTTACTGGGTGTCAGTGTATGTCTTTGTTACTTGGTGCAAGTGTAAGTCTGTGTTACTGGGTATCAGTGTCTGTCTCTGTTACTTGGTGTAAGTGTGTGTCTTTGTTACTTGGTGTAATTGTATGTCTTTGTTACTTGGTCTCAGTGTAAGTCTGTGTTACTTGGTGTAATTGTATGTCTTTGTTACTTGGTGTAAGTATGTGTCTGTGTTACTTGGTGTAAGTGTGTGTCTGTGTTCCTGGGTATCAGTCTATGTCTTTGTTACTTGGTGTCTGTGTATGTCTGTGTTAGTTGGTGTAAGTGTGTGTATGTGTTACTGTGTATCAGTGTATGTCTTTGTTACTTGGTGTCAGTGTATATCTGTGTTACTTGGTGTAAGTGTGTGTCTTTGTTACTTGGTGTAATTGTATGTCTTTGTTACTTGGTGACAGTTTATGTCTGTGTTACTTGGTGAAAGTGTGTGTCTGTGTTACTGGGTATCAGTGTATGTCTTTGTGACTTGGTATCATTGTATGTCTTTGTTACTGGTTGTCAGTGTGTGTCTTTGTGACTTGGTGTCAGTGTATGTCTTTGTTACTTGCTGTAAATGTGTGTCTGTGTTACTGGGTATCAGTGTATGTCTTTGTTACTTGGTGTCAGTGTATGTAAAAATAATTGGTGTAAGTGTATGTAAATGGTACTTGGTGTAATTGTCTGTCTTTGTTACTTGGTGTAAGTGTATGCCTTTGTTACTTGGTGTCAGTGTATGTCTTGGTTACTTGGTGTAATTGTCTGTCTTTGTTACTTGGTGTAAGTGTGTGTCTTTGTGACTTGGTGTCAGTGTCTGTCTGTGTTACTGTTTATTAGTGTTTCTCTGTGTTACTGGGTGTCAGTGTGTGTTTGTTTGTGTTACTGGGTGTCAGTGTATGTCTTTGTTACTTGGTGCAAGTGTGTGTCTGTGTTACTGGGTATCAGTGTCTGTCTGTGTTACTTGGTGTAAGTGTGTGTCTTTGTTACTTGGTGTAATTGTATGTCTTTGTTACTTGGTCTCAGTGTAAGTCTGTGTTACTTGGTGTAATTGTATGTCTTTGTTACTTGGTGTAAGTATGTGTCTGTGTTACTTGGTGTAAGTGTGTGTCTTTGTTCCTGGGTATCAGTCTATGTCTTTGTTACTTGGTGTCAGTGTATGTCTGTGTTAGTTGGTGTAAGTGTTTGTATGTGTTACTGGGTATCAGTGTATGTCTTTGTTACTTGGTGTCAGTGTATATCTGTGTTACTTGGTGTAAGTGTGTGTCTTGGTTACTTGGTGTAATTGTATGTCTTTGTTACTTGGTGTCAGTGTATGTCTGTGTTCCTTGGTGTAATTGTGTGTCTGTGTTCCTGGGTATCAGTCTATGTCTTTGTTACTTGGTGTCAGTGTATGTCTGTGTTAGTTGGTGTAAGTGTGTGTCTGTGTTACTGGCTGTCAGTGCATGTCTTTGTTACTTGCTGTCAGTGTATATCTGTGTTAATTGGTGTAAGTGTGTGTCTTTGTTACTTGGTGTAATTGTTTGTCTTTGTTACTTGGTGTCAGTGTATGTCTGTGTTACTTGGTGTCAGTGTATGTCTTTGTTACTTGGTGTAAGTGTGTGTCTGTGTTAATTGGTGTAAGTGTGTGTCTGTGTTCCTGGGCATCAGTGTATGTCTTTGTTACTTGGTGTAAGTGTGTGTCTGTGTTACTGGGTGTCAGTGTATGTCTTTGTTATTTGGTGTCAGTGTGTGTCTGTGTTACTGGGTATCAGTGTATGTCTGTGTTACTTGGTGTAAGTGTATGTCTTTGTTACTTGGTGTCTGTGTATGTCTGTGTTAATGCGTATCAGTGCATGTCTTTGTTACTTGGTGTCAGTGTATATCTGTGTTACTTGGTGTAAGTGAGTGTCTTTGTTACTTGGTGTAATTGTATGCCTTTGTTACTTGGTGTCTGTGTATGTCTGTGTTACTTTATGTCAGTGTATGTCTTTGTTACTTGGTGTAAGTGTGTGTCTGTGTTACTGGGTATCAGTGTCTGTCTTTGTTACTTGGTGTGTGTGTGTGTGTGTCTGTGTTACTGGGTATCAGTGTATGTCTGTGTTACTTGGTGTTAGTGTATGTCTTTGTTACTTGGTGTCTGTGTATGTCTGTGTTAATGGGTATCAGTGTATGTCTTTGTTACTTGGTGTCAGTGCATGTCTGTGTTACTTGGTGTAAGTGTGTGTCTGTGTTACTGGCTGTCAGTGCATGTCTTTGTTACTTGGTGTCAGTGTATATCTGTGTTACTTGGTGTAAGTGTGTGTCTTTGTTACTTGGTGTAATTGTATGCCTTTGTTACTTGGTGTCTGTGTATGTCTGTGTTACTTGGTGTCAGTGTATGTCTTTGTTACTTGGTGTAAGAGTGTGTCTGTGTTACTTGGTGTAAGTGTGTGTCTGTGTTCCTGGGTATCAGTGTATGTCTTTGTTACTTGGTGTTAGTGTATGTCTGTGTTGCTTGGTGTAAATGTGTGTCTGTGTTACTGGGTGTCAGTGTGTATCTGTGTTACTTGGTGTAAGTGTGTGTCTTTGTTACTTGCTGTCCGTGTGTCTGTGTTACTGGGTGTCAGTGTATGTCTTTGTTACTTGGTGCAAGTGTGTGTCTGTGTTACTGGGTATCAGTGTCTGTCTTTGTTACTTGGTGTAAGTGTGTGTCTGTGTTACTGGGTATCTGTGTATGTCTTTGTTACTTGGTATCAGTGTCTGTCTTTGTTACTTGGTGTAAGTGTGTGCCTGTGTTACTGGGTATCAGTGTATGTCTTTGTTACCTGGTGTCAGTGCATGTCTGTGTTACTTGGTGTAAGTGTGTGTCTGTGTTACTGGCTGTCAGTGCATGTCTTTGTTACTTGGTGTCAGTGTATATCTGTGTTACTTGGTGTAAGTGTGTGTCTTTGTTACTTGGTGTAAGTGTGTGCCTGTGTTACTGGGTATCAGTGTATGTCTTTGTTACCTGGTGTCAGTGCATGTCTGTGTTACTTGGTGTAAGTGTGTGTCTGTGTTACTGGCTGTCAGTGCATGTCTTTGTTACTTGGTGTAAGTGTGTGTCTGTGTTACTTGGTGTAAGTGTCTGTCTGTGTTCCTGGGTATCAGTGTATGTCCTTGTTACTTGGTGTTAGTGTATGTCTGTGTTGCTTGGTGTAAGTGTGTGTCTGTGTTACTGGGTGTCAGTGTGTATCTGTGTTACTTGGTGTAAGTGTGTGTCTTTGTTACTTGCTGTCCGTGTGTCTGTGTTACTGGGTGTCAGTGTATGTCTTTGTTACTGGGTGTCAGTGTATGTCTTTGTTACTTGGTGCAAGTGTGTGTCTGTGTTACTGGGTATCAGTGTCTGTCTTTGTTACTTGGTGTAAGTGTGTGTCTGTGTTACTGGGTATCAGTGTATGTCTTTGTGACTTGGTGTAAGTATGTGTCTGTGTTACTTGGTGTAAGTGTGTGTCTGTGTTCCTGGGTATCAGTCTATGTCTTTGTTACTTGGTGTCAGTGTATGTCTGTGTTAGTTGGTGTAAGTGTGTGTATGTGTTACTGGGTATCAGTGTATGTCTTTGTTACTTGGTGTCAGTGTATATCTGTGTTACTTGGTGTAAGTGTGTGTCTTTGTTACTTGGTGTAATTGTATGTCTTTGTTACTTGGTGACAGTTTATGTCTGTGTTACTTGGTGAAAGTGTGTGTCTGTGTTACTGGGTATCAGTGTATGTCTTTGTGACTTGGTATCATTGTATGTCTTTGTTACTGGGTGTCAGTGTGTGTCTTTGTGACTTGGTGTCAGTGTATGTCTTTGTTACTTGCTGTAAATGTGTGTCTGTGTTACTGGGTATCAGTGTATGACTTTGTTACTTGGTGTCAGTGTATGTAAAAATAATTGGTGTAAGTGTATGTAAATGTTACTTGGTGTAATTGTCTGTCTTTGTTACTTGGTGTAAGTGTATGCCTTTGTTACTTGGTGTCAGTGTATGTCTTGGTTACTTGGTGTAATTGTCTGTCTTTGTTACTTGGTGTAAGTGTGTGTCTTTGTGACTTGTTGTCAGTGTCTGTCTGTGTTACTGTTTATTAGTGTTTCTCTGTGTTACTGGGTGTCAGTGTGTGTTTGTTTGTGTTACTGGGTGTCAGTGTATGTCTTTGTTACTTGGTGCAAGTGTGTGTCTGTGTTACTGGGTATCAGTGTCTGTCTTTGTTACTTGGTGCAAGTGTGTGTCTTTGTTACTTGGTGTAATTGTATGTCTTTGTTACTTGGTGTCAGTGTAAGTCTGTGTTCCTGGGTATCAGTCTATGTCTTTGTTACTTGGTGTCAGTGTATGTCTGTGTTAGTTGGTGTAATTGAGTGTATGTGTTGCTGGGTATCAGTGTATGTCTTTGTTACTTGGTGTCAGTGTATATCTGTGTTACTTGGTGTAAGTGTGTGTCTTTGTTACTTGGTGTAATTGTATGTCTTTGTTACTTGGTGTCAGTGTATGTCTCTGTTACTTGGTGTAAGTGTGTGTCTGTGTTCCTGGGTATCAGTCAATGTCTTTGTTACTTGGTGTCAGTGTATGTCTGTGTTAGTTGGTGTTAGTGTGTGTCTGTGTTACTTGGTGTAAGTGTGTGTCTTTGTTACTTGGTGTAATTGTATGTCTTTGTTACTTGGAGTCAGTGTATGTCTGTGTTACTTGCTGTCAGTGCATGTCTTTGTTACTTGGTGTAAGTGTGTGTCTGTGTTACTTGGTGTAAGTGTGTGTCTGTGTTCCTGGGTATCAGTGTATGTCTTTGTTACTTGGTGTCAGTGTATGTCTGTGTTACTTGGTGTAAGTGTGTGTCTCTGTTACTGGGTATCAGTGTTTGTCTTTGTTACTTTGTGTCAGTGTATGTCTGTGTTGCTTGGTGTAAGTGTGTGTCTGTGTTACTGGGTGTCAGTGTGAGTCTGTGTTACTTGGTGTAACTGTGTGTCTTTGTTACTTGGTGTCCGTGTGTGTCTGCGTTACTGGGTGTCAGTGTATGTCTTCGTTACTAGGTGTCAGTGTATGTCTTTGTTACTTGGTGTAAGTGTGTGTCTGTGTTACTGGGTGTCAGTGTATGTCTTTGTTACTTGGTGTAAGTGTGTGTCTGTGTTACTGGGTATCAGTGTCTGTCTTTGTTACTTGGTGTAAGTGTGTGTCTGTGTTACTAGGTATCAGTGTATGTCTGTGTTACTTGGTGTAAGTGTATGTCTTTGTTACATGGTGCCAGTGTATGTTTGTGTTAGTTGGTGTAAGTGTGTTTCTGTGTTAATGGGTATCAGTGTATGTCTTTGTTACTTGGTGTCAGTGTATGTCTGTGTTACTTGGTGTAAGTGTGTGTCTGTGTTACTTGGTGTAATTGTATGTCTTTGTTACTTGGTATCAGTGTATGTCTGTGTTACATGGTGTCAGTGTATGTCTTTGTTTCTTGGTGTAAGTTTGTTTCTGTGTTACTTGGTGTAAGTGTGTGTCTGTGTTCCTGGGTATCAGTGTATGTCTTTGTTACTTGGTGTCAGTGTATGTCTGTGTTACTTGGTGTAAGTGTGTGTCTGTGTTACTGGGTATCAGTGTATGTCTTTATGACTTGGTGTCAGTGTATGTCTTTGTTACTTGGTGTCAGTGTATGTCTGTGTTACTTGGTGTAAGTGTGTGTCTTTGTTACTTGGTGTAAGTGTATGTCTGTGATCCTGGGTATCAGTGTATGTCTTTGTTACTTGGTGTCAGTGGATGTCTGTGTTACTTGGTGTACGCGTGTGTCTGTGTTACTGGGTGTCAGTGTGTGTCTGTGTTACTTGGTGTAAGTATGTGTCTTTGTTACCTGGTGTCCGTGTGTGTCTGTGTTACTGGGTGTCAGTGTCTGTCTTTGTTACTTGGTGTAAGAGTGTGTCTGCGTTACTGGGTATCAGTGTATGTATTTGTAACTTGGTGTCAGTGTATGTCTGTGTTACTTGGTGTAAGTGTGTGTCTGTGTTACTGGGTATCAGTGTTTGTCTTTGTGACTTGGTGTCAGTGTATGTCTTTGTTACTGGGTGTCAGTGTGTGTCTTTGTGACTTGGTGTCAGTGTATGTCTTTGTTACTTGTTGTAAGTGTGTGTCTGTGTTACTGGGTATCAGTGTATGTCTTTCTTACTTGGTGTCAGTGTATGTCAAAATACTTGGTGTAAGTGTATGTCTTTGTTACTTGGTGTAATTGTCTGTCTTTGTTACTTGGTGTAAGTGTATGTCTGTGTTACTTGGTGTAAGTGTGTGTCTTTGTTACTTGGTGTAAGTGTATGTCTTTGTTACTTGGTGTCAGTGCATGTCTTTGTTACTTGGTGTCAGTGTGTGTCTGTGTTACTGGGTATCAGTGTATGTCTTTGTGAAATGGTGTCAGTGTATGTCTTTGTTACTGGGTGTAAGTGTGTGTCTTTGTTACTTGGTGTCAGTGTATGTCTTTGTGACTTGGTGTCAGGGTATGTCTTTGTTGCTGGGTGTCGGTGTGTGTCTTTGTGACTTGGTGTCAGTGTATGTCTGTGTTACTTGGTGTAAGTGTTTGTCTTTGTTACTTGGTGTAAGTGTATGTCTTTGTTACTTGGTGTCAGTGCATGTCTTTGTTACTTGGTGTCAGTGTGTGTCTGTGTTACTGGGTATCAGTGTATGTCTTTGTGACTTGGTATCAGTGTATGTCTTTGCTACTGGATGTCAGTGTGTGTCTGTGTTACTGGGTATCAGTGTATGTCTTTGTGACTTGGTATCAGTGTATGTCTTTGTTACTGGGTGTCAGTGTGTTTCTGTGTTACTGGGTATCAGTGTATGTCTTTGTTACTTGGTGTAAGAGTGTGTCTGCGTTACTGGGTATCAGTGTATGTATTTGTAACTTGGTGTCAGTGTATGTCTGTGTTACTTGGTGTAAGTGTGTGTCTGTGTTACTGGGTATCAGTGTTTGTCTTTGTGACTTGGTGTCAGTGTATGTCTTTGTTACTGGGTGTCAGTGTGTGTCTTTGTGACTTGGTGTCAGTGTATGTCTTTGTTACTTGGTGTAAGTGTGTGTCTGTGTTACTGGGTATCAGTGTATGTCTTTCTTACTTGGTGTCAGTGTATGTCAAAATACTTGGTGTAAGTGTATGTCTTTGTTACTTGGTGTAATTGTCTGTCTTTGTTACTTGGTGTAAGTGTATGTCTGTGTTACTTGGTGTAAGTGTGTGTCTTTGTTACTTGGTGTAAGTGTATGTCTTTGTTACTTGGTGTCAGTGCATGTCTTTGTTACTTGGTGTCAGTGTGTGTCTGTGTTACTGGGTATCAGTGTATGTCTTTGTGAAATGGTGTCAGTGTATGTCTTTGTTACTGGGTGTAAGTGTGTGTCTTTGTTACTTGGTGTCAGTGTATGTCTTTGTGACTTGGTGTCAGGGTATGTCTTTCTTGCTGGGTGTCGGTGTGTGTCTTTGTGACTTGGTGTCAGTGTATGTCTGTGTTACTTGGTGTAAGTGTTTGTCTTTGTTACTTGGTGTAAGTGTATGTCTTTGTTACTTGGTGTCAGTGCATGTCTTTGTTACTTGGTGTCAGTGTGTGTCTGTGTTACTGGGTATCAGTGTATGTCTTTGTGACTTGGTATCAGTGTATGTCTTTGTTACTGGATGTCAGTGTGTGTCTGTGTTACTGGGTATCAGTGTATGTCTTTGTGACTTGGTATCAGTGTATGTCTTTGTTACTGGGTGTCAGTGTGTTTCTGTGTTACTGGGTATCAGTGTATGTCTTTGTGACTTGGTATCAGTGTATGTCTTTGTTACTGGGTGTCAGTGTGTGTCTGTGTTCCTGGGTATCAGTGTATGTCTTTGTGACTTGGTGTCAGTGTATGTCTTTGTTACTGGGTGTAAGTGTGTGTCTTACTGACTTGGTGTCAGTGTATGTCTTTGTTACTTGGTGTAAGTGTGTGTCTGTGATACTGGGTATCAGTGTATGTCTTTGTTACTTGGTGTCAGTGTATGTCTGTGTTACTTGGTGGAAGTGTATGTCTTTGTGACTTGGTGTCAGTGTATGTCTGTGTTACTGGGGGTCAGTGTGTGTCTGTTTTACTGGGGGTCAGTGTGTGTATCTGACTGGGTGTCAGCGTGTGTCTGTGTTACTGCGTATCAGTGTATGTCTTTGTTACTTGGTGTCAGTGTATGTCTTTGTTACTTGGAGTAAGTGTGTGTCTGTGTTACATGGTGCAAGTTTGTGTCTGGTTTCCTGGGTATCAGTGTTTGTCTTTGTGACTTGGTGTCAGTGTATGTCTTTGTTACTTGCTGTCAGTGTATGTCTTTGTTACTTGGTGTCAGTGTATGTCTGTGTTACTTGGTGTAAGTGTGTGTCTTTGTTACTTGGTGTAAGTGTGTGTCTGTGTTACTGGGTATCAGTGTATGTATTTGTTACTTGGTGTCAGTGTATGTCTGTGTTACTTGGTGTAAGTGTGTGTCTGTGTTACGCGGTATCAGTGTATGTCTTTGTGACTTGGTGTCAGTGTATGTCTTTGTTACTGGGTGTCAGTGTGTGTCTTTGTGACTTGGTGTCAGTGTATGTCTTTGTTATTTGGTGTAAGTGTGTGTCTGTGTTACTGGGTATCAGTGTATGTCTTTGTTACTTGGTGTCAGTGTATGTCAAAATAATTGGTGTCAGTGTATGTCTTTGTTACTTGGTGTCAGTGTATGTCTGTGTTACTTGGTGTAAGTGTATGTCTTTGTGACT